>NC_072892.1:43023791-44273791 GCF_027943255.1 Anastrepha obliqua
CAACCCGACCTAATAAAAGTGTGTTAAAAACGAAAATGCTTTGCCTGATATATTATATGTATACGTACATGCTTTGTACAATGTTTCTACTTGTTTCCTTTGCTCAATATTCTCAGAATTAGAATCAGAATAGCCTAAGGAATTATAGCGAAAGCGCCATCCGAAAATAATGTAAACAGAATCAGAAATCTGGTCAGATCGATAGAAGTTAATTCACGTTTCCACGACAGTCGGTTCTACATAACCGAAACGACCCGGATTTATATCCGGCCAAGGACTGTCAATTCGCAGCAACACTCCGTTTTCAAAAGAGTGTGCTTAGGACAAGAACTGGCTCAGTATGTGCTGGACCAAAACGATATGGCATACATCCTGACAAATCACTTAAATTAGCATATCATTGAACTTTTTTTTTGGCGCAATGCGCGTGAAAGATGGACATTTTGACAAACTAAGTCCGATGCATTCAAATTTAGGTTGAGACATCGATGCGATTGATACATTAATGGAGAATGTAAAAAGCTTTATGAATTTATATTTTGTTAGTGCTGGCATTTCCCGAAACGTTACAACAGGGGGGATGGTTGGTTGGTTGGTTTAAGGGTGACCCCGCATCGGAGTGCCACATAGACCGCAAGTTGGGTCCGTTGTGTTGCCCTAGAGCTCATTATGTTATATGATTTCCCCACCTAACCGAGATTTTTATTGTAGATTTTGGTCAAGCATATTAATTCGTTTCGAGAATTTGATGAGAGATTCGATTTTCAGGTTCGAGAGTACTGAAAGATTGTCAATTGTTGGAGAGCCAAGAAGAGCGAGTCGACTTCTGGCTAGACCGGGACAACTGCACAGTAAATGTCTGCTCGATACTTCCTCATCTTCGTCCTCGCAGTATCTGCACAGGCCGTTTTGAGGAACCCCGAGCCGAAGTGCGTGAGTGCCCAACAGGCAGTGGCCGGTGATAAGAGATATTATATGCCTTAGTTCGTGTTTCGAAAGACTTATAAGGGTTTTTGTCTGCTTCAGATTGTAGGATGGCCAGGGGGGGATAATTGAGATTAATTGAATAGTCCCGACGCGATCGACAACATTGCAGGCTTCGTTATAAGAAAGTTGGGATTGACGGAATCTGTTTCCAATGAGCCTACCTTCACGTGGATGGATGAAGTGTCTAGAGGAGACACAGTAATAGAGGAGCAAAGCACAGCACCAGCTTTTTGAGTATTGCTAAAAAAATGGAGATAGAATTCAAAAGTTTTAACGGAACAACTATTCGCTATGCGCCAGCTACGGGGAAAAGTTTGTTACGTGTCCAGAGCCCGTTAATGCCAGCGCCGACGACGAGAAGCTTTTTTTCAAAACAGGAATGTGCGAATGTAGTTAGTTATACAAGAATAATCGTTACTTGGAGGTCGAAATTCCAAACTTACGTGGGTAAAGTGTAGTAAAATAAGGTGGAAATATGTTCAATGTGTGTTTTTAGTCAATTAAATGTACGATGAATCCATTTCTTCTATGAAATAATTCATTATGACCCCATTTTGCTTCGGCAACATAACAGCGGCGTATTGGCGAAACCTTGCGACTGCGCGATCGATTTTAAAATTTAAAACTTAATTCACAAAATATAATTTTGGATTAAGTGAAAGAATTTTTTTTAATATCAGACTTGTCACATGCATATCGGGTCACGTGTATATTTATTTACCTTGTCCATAAAATTTAATTGTTATTTATATTTAAATATATTTCAAATTTATTTTTTAAGCCGTTCACAGTTTGTTTCCATTTGAGTAAAAAAATTACTTTTTTTGCTACCTTTTTTATCAAAAAGGATTTAATTTGTTCCACTCTCTACACCTTCTTAAATGCAACCTTCTGCAAGGGAGTGTCAAAAATCGAATGTCAAAAGTAAGAAAACCTTTAATAATTGAATTATGTTAGTGAACCAGGTGGGAATTGCATTTTGTGAAACCTTGCGATTGATTGATTTTTAAGACACAACCAGAAATTTACGCCATTTGAGCAGATATATTGTATTATTGAACGGCGGCCGCCGTAGCTGAATGGGTTGGTGCGTGACTACTATTCGGAATTCAGAGAGAACGTAGGTTCGAATCTCGGTGAAACACCAAAATTAAGAAAAAGTTGTTTCGATTTCGCCCCGCGGCAGGCAATGGCAAACCTCTGAGTGTATTTTTGCCATGAAAAAGCTCCTCATAAAAATATCTGCCGTTCGGAGTCGGCTTGAAACTGTAAAATAAAAAAATATGTTTTTTATTCTAAATCGTGTTCTCTTATACCCACTTCCTATCACATTGACAGTTCTAGTTTATCAAATCGAAGAGAAATTATTGGTCTTGGTGTGGTTTTTGACTCTAAATTCTCCTTTGAAGATATTTAAGGGGTTAGGGGTAGTCAGAATTTTCAAAAAATTGGATTTTGTTTTTTGAATTTTCTTAAAGTATAATATCTTGAAAACATTGTGAGAAAATTTGAAGTGAATCCGACAAATACTTCTCGAGTTATTCAATAATTAACAAAGGGCGCTCGGGCAAAAACAAACAGAAACAAAAACTTGAAATGCGTTTTTCTCAAAACTATTTTTTTTGAATTGGTGATCACTGTAACTTAAAAACCACTTGGTAGATTTCAATGAAATTTCTACTGCTTTTGAACAATATAAAAAACTCGTGCCTGATTGAAGAATTTTTTTTTTTCAAAAATTTCGCTTTTTTTGTAAACACCGACAATTGGTTTTTTTTCTTGAAAATCTGAAAAATATTTCCTTAGGCCGCAATATTGTTAATTTTGAAAAAAAAGCTTCACTCAAGCACAAGATTATCTATTAATAAAACTAATTTCTCTTGTCCGATTGCTTTTAGATGAATCTCCAAGGACTTGTGACGATCACCGCAAAGGACTTCTGGAGAAACGGGCTCCACACAAACAGCGATAACTTTTGCAACTATTAATTTTTTTTTTTTTAATTTCGCTTAAGTCAAGTCGAAACTTGTTGTATGTATTAATGCTATATTTTTATGTTTGTAAAATAAAGCAATTGACTAGAAAAAAAAAATTATTGAAAATCATAATTTTTTCGGGCCTCTGACTACTCCTAACCCTTTAAATTACACCATTTCAAAGTCATATTCCGTACTTGCTTCATTCGACGTTTCAGTTCAGAATTTGTTGATCCATATACTTTAAAGCTGTTGTTTTTGTTGTTTTAACAGTATACTTTGCCCTGTCAATGTAGTGTAAATTACCGGCCGTCTTCGGCTAACTCATCTAACGGTAGGCCCAGGGAACTTGCTGTTTCGACAGGTTGGGTCCAGAAGGAGAGAGGTGTTAGATGAGTGTGTTTGACACTAAAGTTGTTATATACAGGGTGAACGATATGAAGTGTTACCAACTTCACACTGCTTGTATCTGTAAAACAGCTCATGACATACACGTCAAAATTGTTCTAATGACAGTTCAATATATTGTTTACAAGCCATCAAAAAGATTTGCGTCTCAGTTTTGTTGAATTTTTTTTTTCTGTGATGGAATTCAAACGTAATAGTGTGATTGCGTTATATTTGGCTGGAAAATCACAACCAGCCATTGTTCAAAGTGAACAAGTGAAGTGATACTGGTAGCAGTGCAAAACGCTATGGAGGGGGACCCAAAAAAATCGCAACAACGCCAAAAATGGTTCGGAAAGTGAAGGCTCGACTTTAACAAAATCCACGTCGAAGTGGAAGAAAAATGGCCAAAGAACTGAAAATATCACATGACAGCATTCGACGCATATTGAAAAATCAGCTCAAGGTCAAGGCTTACAAGTTCCAAAAAGCACACGATCTTTCACCCCAGCAAGAAAAAGTTCGGTGCGAAAGAGCAAAGGAGTTGTTGCGCTTGCACGACCGGGGCGAATTTCCTAACATTGTGTTTTGTGATGAAAAAAATTTCCCATGTGAGCAGTTCATAAACACTCAAAACGATAGTGTTAACTTAATCGAACGCTCATACGAGAATTTAACCTCGAAGCAATTTCCCATCGCAAGTAATGGTTTGGGCCGCAGTGACCGCTGATGGACGCTCTCCAATCGTTTTTATCGAGCCTGGTGTCAAAGTGAATGCGACTTATTATCGGGAAAATGTTTTAGAAGCTGCTATAGAGCCGTGAACACGCACACATTTCGGTCGTAGACTATGGACGTTCCAACAGGACTCGGCACCGTCTCATAAGGCTCGTGTGCACCAAGAATGGTTAAAAAATCATGTTCCACACTTCATTTCGTGCACACAATTGCTTTCGAGTTGGCCAGACGCAAATCCGATGGACTATTCCATCTGGTCCAATTTGGAGAGCAAGGTGAGGACTAAAAAATATGCCAGTATGGATGCGCTGAAAAAAACGATTATACGAGAATGGGCCAAAATACCTCAAGATCACATTCGTGCAGCATGCAACTCATTTTTTGACCGTTTGAAGGCTGTAGTCAAGGCAAAAGGTGGTCATATCGAGCTGAAGTGAATATACTATATGTTAAAATTGTAATCATTTTTGAACAATTTTGAAATCAATAAAAAACTAATTTCACACAAAAAAGTTATGGTGTTTTTATCGTTCACCCTGTACATACGTCTCTGTTGTTCTGTTATGCGTTCGATGCTAGACGCCGCCTTTATTTGGAGACCATATTAATGTTTGTCATATTAGTAGGCTTGAACGTATCCAACGAGCTTTTGTGCGTTATGCTTTCCGTTCTTTAAAAGAGTCGGTGCTTGCCCATTAATCTAAAAACTCTAGATATTAGAAGGATAATTTTCTCTCCATCACTTTCCTTTTCGATTTGATAAATGGTATCATAGACTCCTCATTTCTACTCGAGAAAATCAATTCCAATATTCCTCAGCGAAGCGAAGCGAACGGAAACATGGGTTTTTCTGGTTAGGGATGGTTAAATGGTTGTAAAAGGTTAAGGTATGGCCCTTTAGCACTGCGACCATATTGATCTATTGTGCACCCTATGCTGTCTATTGACTGTTAAGTATGCTTATGAATTGTACCAGCTCCTTCTGAGGGAGTGATTGAAGGTCTTCATCAGTAAGCATGAACTTGTTTAAAAACCTTTTCCTTCTATGCGTCAACCCCGGACATTCGATAATGAGATGTTCTATAGACTACTCATCTTCGCAGCAGAATCTGCAGGTGCTGGTGTTAGTTATGCCTAATTTATGTAAGTGTTTGTTGCAGGTGAAGTGACCCGTGAGGGCGCCTGTGAGAGTGTGAATGCTCTTTTTGTTTAACGTGAGGGCCATGTTAGCTCTTTTTGCGTTGAAACTTAGGAACTTTTTGGAGTGTCTAAGACCCTCTACGTTGTTCCAATGCTGATTTAATAGAGTTTTGGCCCAGTATTTTACTTTTTGTTTCAGGTTGTTTTTGTTGAATCCGAACATAGGACCAGGTCCGATGAAGTTTTCATCTGCCCCTTTTTTGGCTTGAAAGTCTGCCTTTTCGTTGCCGTCATATCCCTCAAGTCCCGGTACCCAAATTAATGAAACATTGTTTTTGCATGCCAGGTTATTGAGTGCCTTGTGGCATTCTAAGAGGGTTTTTGAGTTGTAGGTATAGCTATCTAAAGCTTTTAGAACTGATTGGCGGTCCGAGAGTATTTTGGTCTTTACTCTCTTGTGGTTTCTACGTTGCATGATGTTTACTGCTTCCATTATTGCGTATAGTTCCGCTTGGAAGATAGTGGTGTCCCTGGTGAGAGTGTATGATTTGTGGATTCTGGGCCCCCACTAGGGATGGTTAGAACTAATTGGAGGCATTTCTAGAACTTTGGGAGAATTTAATTCGGGTTCAAAGCATATTGGCTTAGATTTCTCTTCAACAAAGAACCACATCAAATTGGTACTAAATGAACTTGTATTAAATTCTTGGTATTATTAATATTCTTTCTCTGTAGATTATATGAAATGTTATCTTTGTTTTCATTAATTTCAATTCGAACTAGTTAATTATAAGTTCAATTTTACTTTCATTAAATTATTTAGCATTAATCTGTTTCTCATAGACCTTAAGAAACACTGTATTTTTTAGACTTTTAATTGAATAAAATTAAAAAATAAAATTAAAAAATTGCGAGCCAGTTTCCTCTGCCCAATTTTTCTCACCTAAGGCAAGAACCCCCACTGAGGCTTGGCGTTAGAGGCTTTGTATGCGATGTGTCTGGAAAGCGAAGAGACCGTATTTCATTACGTCAAGTAAGAAACAGAGAATAGAAACTTGACATCTGAGAAACGTCATGCATCGCGTCAGAAATAAATTAATTCATACGTAAAATGTACTGTTTTTACATTCTACTCCAAGCAACCAAAAAATATTTTCTCAAATAAATCTCTACCCAAGGGATAATCCGAAATCATGAGATTGTGCGTAATTCTCATCGCGCTCGCTGGCAGACTGAATAAACAACTAGTACTTGGACATCCTGTGCAGTTGTGTGTGAAAAGAATAAAGTTGTAGGAATAATATAGGCAATTTTTTCAATTAAGAGAAATATTTCGCAAATTAAATGATTTATTCAAATTTCTCCTCTCAGTGCGATTTTTCAGTGCAGTTTAATGCCAACTGTATTTCTTAAATTTATTTATAAACATGTAATTACCGTAAAGATCAAGTATATTTAATAAATTACGTCCACATAAAAAAAGACAGCAATAAAAAGTAATTTCTCCAGCAACTTAATTCATTCATAAAACACACTGTGGCCCACATGATGTACGAGTATGTGTGTGTTGTAAGTGAGTTGGTGTGCATCAACATGCATAAATATTTATATTCAAAATGGATGTGTGTATGGTTGCTTGTTCGTTTCGCATAGAAATCCGTTTATGTGTATGTGCGCGCGCTTTTTAAGGTCAAGGTGGTGGTGCGGGTGGTGAAATGGTTTACACGTGCAGCAAAACGGACATTAAACCTCTGTCAAATGACGCGGCGGGATGAGTGTGTTTGCTAGTGAGACCGTCGGAACAGACAAATGAGAGAACACCAGTGTTGAGGGAGCATTTATAGGGGTTTTCAATAAGGGCGAGTCTAAACGGAATAAAATAAGCTATGTGTGAGGTATTAAAGAAACACTTTTCTGATATGAAAAGCTCTTGTATATTTAAAATATGATATCGCTGAAATTAGTATTTAATTTTAGTAATTTTTTATAAAAACTTAGTTCATTCTCCTCGCAGTTCAAATCTTGTGCAAATTAAAAAATAAATTCAGGAAATTTTTGTCAAAATTGCACACTTTTTAATTGGTATATTTCGGAAAATGTGGAGTCAACGCTTATAAAGTCAATTGCATTTCGTGCAAGTTTAAAGTAGCTCAAAATTTCGTTGATTTTAGTCAATTTTTTTTTTTCCGGCGATCCTGTGCTCTTTCTCCACGTAATGTATGCTTGATATTGCTTTGCATATGCAACGTTCAGACGCGCCTGATATAAGTCGTAGTGGAGTGTTGACCTGGTATTTCTCTAAATCGAAAATATACTGCAGTCAAGAAGTGCATATTTTTTGTATTATATTTTTTTGTATTTTTTTTATCATGCGAATAACTTTTACGTTTATTTGAAAAGTTTTTCATTTATCTATATCTTAAATTTTTTTCTAGCAATTCTAGTTTTAAGAAATGAGTAAATATATATTTTTTAATTATTATTTGTTTTACTTTGAAAATTGTATAGAAAACATATAAAAAATTAAATTAAATTAATTAATTAAATTAAAATTAATTAATTAAATTAAACAATTTAAAATTATTTAAAAAAATTATAATTTTTTTTTAAACTTTGGAAATGTGCAAAATTTTAATGAAAGTCAAGCATTAACTTTGCTTTTAATTTGCTATATAATTTATTTTAATCCGTTAATGAAGTTGTAGTACCTATTATAAATTTGTATTATCTTGGTCTCTTAAAGCCTAAATTGCTATTTGGTCATATCTTGAAATCTACATGACAGAAAAATATGTGGATTTTCGGACCCACCGACCAATTTTTTGTGTATTGGATGATTTGATCCATTGTTTAAAATTCATTAATTATTCGTAAATAAGTGCAATTGGTTTTAATAGCTGTAAAAGTTTTATTTAAAAATCATAAACGACATGGTCTGTAATATTTCACACACCGCTCAAAATTCATCAAAAAGTGCTTGGGTGTATGCATTAAAAGTGATTAGTGTTGCATTTAATACAAATTTTAAGTATACAAATCTTTTCTAGCGTATTCTTTTGAGTGCATTGACCGATTTCAGTGTATTGGTTTGGACCTAACATTTTAGAAAAGCCCATAAGTAAAACTTTAGTGGGGCAGAATCGCGTGTACTTAGTGGCTCATTCAAGTTACTTCCGCGAGGGAAATCAAATTAAATCACTCTTTATAAAGTTCAACCATTTTTTCGTGTTTCTCAAACGTGTAATTTGTCACGGTGACATCAGGAATTGAATAATAATCAACAGATTTGACAGATACCGGCAAAAATATATAACCCCCAGTCTATCAACATCTTCCCGCTCCTTTTCGAAACCCCTATACATATCTCTCAAAGAAAAACAGAAGGCACACAAACCAAAGTATAAAGCAGCAATAAATAAATAAAGGCATGCTGAACGTGTGTTTGGCTCTGCACATTAACACAACGCCTGGCGGGAAGGTTTGTTTTGCTAAGCGCTGCAGTGGGAGAGTCAGTAAGTTTGTTGTTTAGGGGGGGATGAGTAGCATTTAGTGGTGTGCGAAAATAAATGTGTATGTATTAACATACATATACGTATAAAGCATGTATTGCGAGAGAATTTATGCCGAAATGTTTGTGTTTGTCTCCCCACGTGTTGAAGTGTTCGTCTCGCTTTTGTATTGTTGTCCAACTACGGTGGTGAATTTACTAGTATGCAAATAACAGTGTTGCTTGTTTTTATGTCGGAATCTTTTATTAGGGGAAAATATTAACGGTATTAAGGGATGTACATTTTTCTGAATTTTCTGTTAACGTGTATCTACTTTTGAAACATCTTTTCAACTCGACTGCCTGGCTCAACAGTACCGGCCATCGCCTATAGTCGCCCTATGCTCGAACTTTGAACTCTAGGAATTGATGGAGCTGATGAAAGCTTATGAATCACCCTCCTTCCAAGTTAGGCCTCTGCCGAAATAAAAAATTTATACAAGAGAATAATCCTGTCAGCTAAACATTTTTCAAGGCAGAAATGCCCTCACTCACTTTCAGAATAAAGCTTTTTTTTCATAATTTGATGTTTCGAATGGTATTCACAAACAAAAATTACGGCCGCCACTCTTTAGAGTTTTAGAAGGGAAAAACAAAAATTCAGCCCGATGCATGGGAAGTATGTATGTATATACGATGGTTGTATGCCTATCACGTCAGAGAAAATCGACGATTAAAAGCCACTAACACGTATTTTTAAGTGTTTTCACCTTTAATTTTCTTAAGATGACCTGACCTACACTCTATTAATGCTTAATTTTACTATATAATAGCCATACCATACGAGTATATGAAAACTGAAAAAAACGAGATGAACAGTTTTGAATAATGCTTTAAGATCCACTCGAATTTCAAAATATTAAACCGAAATAGCTCGGGATACTGGCAGTCAGTTTTCAAAATTTAAAATAGCGGGTGCAAAATAAAACGTTGAGCTTTTGGTACGTAAAATATCATAATCTATAAACAGAGATTGACAGTTTAGAGTAATTTAACAAAATTTTACCATTTAGAAGCCAAACACACCTGTTTCCCTTTTCACACGAATTTGATTAACACGAGTTAAAATAATCTTTTTTTACATGAATTGTTTGGTTTTAAAACAATTTTCAATAATTTATGTTTTTTTTCTTGAATCTAATAGAGAAAATAGAGTGAGATTTTTCCACGCATGTACAAAACGTTTAAATTAGACTCAGGAAAAGTCTCTGAGACTCAGTAGATTTTTAATTAAAATATGTAAGCACGAAATAAATTCTTCAGTGAACTCTAAAAAGAATTTTTTAACATTGTTTTCCTCTTATTCTCTTTTTACACGAATTTTTTTCGCACGAATTATCTTATTCTCTTTTTACACGATTTTTTTTGCACGAATTATCTATCGTGCAAAAAGAAAATTATATGTAAGTAGAAAATATGCACATTGGCTGCTCTTATGCTACTACCTGTCCAATGTGCCGGGAGCAGTGTTTTGAAAATTTTTGTAAAAATGACTTCAAACAAATTTGTCAATAAATATATAATATTTTTTAAATAGTGAAATATGCACATATAATTGTTAGTTCTATGTAGTCTGTAAGAAACCTTGTATTTCTAGAACTACTAAGTAGGTAAATAAAAAATATTTGAATAAATAACTGATATTTTATTGAAAATTCAAAAGCGAAATGGCCTTACAAGCTTTAAAAGTAGTTCATTGTAACATAACCAGGGATATACTGTTATGCAGGCAACACTTTTCTCACCACTTGTAATCAACTCCAATCTACTCGTGCAATACAAAAGCGAATGCCTACCGCTGCTACAACACACTCGCGGTAGATTAATCGTACATTTCACCTCGTAGTCTAAAGTCGAATTTTGCTGTGCGAAACCGTTGATGCCAATTCGACTACGAACTCGTAGTCGCGCGACCATAAACAAACGGCCAAGCTAGAAGCAGAGTGTAAACGGAGGCACGCGCGTGCGACTAAACACTAAATATAATACATACATACAAATAAATAAATAAATATTTTGGTCACGTACATATTTTATTTGAGAGTATTTTGACAGGGCTTGTTTTTGCCATAGATAAAAATTTATAAATAAATGATAAAAAAGTGTTAAAAAATGTTCATACATACATACGTTTTTACATACTTATACATATATTATAATAAATTGTGAATTCTTGTGCGAGCGACACAATTTTCTTAACGGCCTGAGAAAATTTCTGCGCCTTTGCAATTTAATGCAAAAGTACCATCGTCAAAGTAGCAAAAGAAAGCAAGTTTTTTTGGAAAAGCAAAAGAAGCGGAAGTTTTGCGAAAAGTCAAAAAGTAAAGGCAAAGTGGATGTGTAATTACGTGTGAAAAATTACAAGAAACAAAAATAAAAAAACGACGAGTTCACTAATAAATTTGTTAGCGTAACTGTGAGACGGAAACACATTCCAGAAGCAACAAAATAAAAATAGAAAAAAAAAAAAACAATAGCAACAGCAAGCAAAAATCCACAAGCAAAAAACACATTAAAAAATACAAATTCTGAACGAAGACCGCTGCATGCAATATATTTTCAATTTGTGCTGTAAGTATTTTGGTATTTAAGGCAATACAAAGAAATGAATCCCACAAATAAAATCAACAAATGTAACGGCTGTCTGGCGGTAGACAGACATACGGTAGATGGGGGGTAAAACAGCAAACACGTGCCGCTGCTGTCATGGCCACTTAATACATGCAAATCCCATGTGTATGCATATTCATAAATGTGCAAAAGTATGTATGTATATGTATTCGTATGTGTGCCATCAAACAAAGGACAACAAAGGAGAAGCATTTGCAGCAAGCATTTGTAAGCTTCGCGAGCACTCTGTTGTTGTACGACAGCTTTCATTCACGCAAGTGCTAACGCAATCCGCCTACACCACTTACGTGAGTCCATCCATATGCTCCTCGGTTGTCGTCTGTGAAGGACGACCTATAATATTACGTTTGCCACGACACTCTAGTTAGGGTAGTCAATAACAACAACAACTAGCACAATAATGTGCGCAAATCGCCTTCGATCACCAACCATGCAAGGCTTAAGGAGTCGTCAGACGATGGCGCAAGAATAGTGTTTGCAGCAAGACTGTCGAATTGAAGAATTTTGCATAGTAATTGCATGTAAAATATTTTACTAAAGTAAGTTTGAGGTAAGTGCCAGAGAGGTACTTCAACCATTTTAAGTTTGTGTATCGCAAAAGGGGCTTGCAGGCTATTAACATCTGATACTACTTGTGATCTGTTTATCTTGTGAAAGTTGACCTTTTTCCGCAATACTTTTTTTATTCGCCAGCTGTCAAAACATACTAAATTTCAACCAACTACGAGTATTTTTTATTAAAAAAGAAATCGATCTTAATAAAAATGATTACTGATACAATACAAAAGGTCGAAGGAAACTATTTTGCCTCATATAGCTCAGTTTGGACTAAAAAAGTTCGGGTGCGTGGTTTAAAAAAATATCCTTTGTCGACAGTCGATTAAATCTACCAAAAGAAAGTCGTGCCCAAAGACTTCAGGTCACTTCGGCATGTGTATGGGGAATGTTTATGTTGCTACAACAACAACAATCAAGAGTAAGCGCGCCTTCCTCAGGAGGCAGCTGGATTTTTAATATAGAAGGTAAAGCGTTTATCCAAGTGCAGAATACATCTAATCTGCAGCACATAAGAAAGAGTTTCACTAAGAATTTACTCCAATTTCGTTTTTCTACTTTTTCAACTCAGACAGTAGGAAACGTTAACACATACATATGTATAAAAATTTTTTTGATGGTCTAATTAAATTTTAATATTTGGGACCAAGGTTGTTTGGAAAAATTAGAAATATTGCTTAAAGTACCAATTTGAGTCAAAAATAATGGTCGGACATATAAAATAAAATTTCCAAATCAATTTTCATGTAAAACATTTTAACTCATTATTGTCTCTAATTGTAGATCTTTTTGGCATTTTATTTGACAATCATCTTAAATGCCCTGTTAAAAAGTGAGTTAGTTGGTTAGACGGTTCTTATAGAAAGCGTGATTAAAAATCGGCAAAAAAATAACAAATTATTAGCTTTGTCATGATGTTTAATTGATTTATTTTTGTAAATGTCTAAAATTTTCTGTTAAGAAAAGGAGTAAGAGGGATAAAAGATTTCACAAAAATATTCCTTGGAAAATTTCACTATCGGTCTTCTGTCACAAAAATTTCATGCGATGAATAAAAGTCGCCAAAAAATTAAAAAAAGTTTGTCTATGTTATGAGATTTTTATTTTTTTTTGCACGGGAATCGCTTAATATGTTTGCAGAATTGAAGTGTGGAGAAAGAAGAAGCCATCGTTTTTATATAGTATTAAGCAAATATAACTAAATATAACTAATTCAGTGAACTAACTAACAAAAAATAATACTAATGAATGTGAAAAAACTAATAAAAAATAATAAACCGCTGAATAAACACGGCAACTGGGAGGAAAAAATATTGACTGTAGAGATAGTTGAGTTTTGCACCATAACAAAGTTCCTCACTAAGGAAGCAAAGTGCTTCCACAGATCCATATGGAAGACTTCACAACTATTTATGCGGACGGACACTTGCATAGAAAAAACAATGACTACCAAGTGCTATAGTCTATTCAGATAAGATAAAGAGTCAATTGAAGATGATCAGCGGTTATTGACATGATGTCCCCAGACATTGTTGTATGATTCGATATACTTTTTCTGGGTAATAGACGTTTGAGAAAGAAATGGTTGGAGTATCATTTACGAATAATTGGAACAAACACTAAGATTAGCTTGGAAGGTCTGAACTCACCGCAAGATAGGTGTATAAGATACTCAATCCATTTCAGCAAAAGTGAGTGCGCACGCGAGATTTTGAAACTGTGTAGCAGGGACTAGATTGAATTCATAAATTTATGCTATGAAACTGAGTGCTGTTGAAGAATTGATGGCTGCATTTTTTTTGGGACTCGGGATTGAGACTGCAACACATTAGTTCATTATACAGAAAATAATGTCAATTTTACCTTTTAAATAATTTCAAGAATACTTACCAAGAACTGAAAGGTGGAAGACGAAAATGGGTTGCAAGCAATAATAAGAGTCATGTTGCGTAGCCCCTTCTATATAAATGCGACTTCCAAACACTCAAACATTCTGCTCATAGTTCAGGTTTAAATTGAAAAAAGTAGGTGGAAAAAAATATTTCCTGATGTACATATATAAAATGAAGTCCGTTATTCTTGCTTTGCTTTTTTCTAATTTTCTGTTGGCATAAATAAAATTTATGGCAAAAATGAGAAGTATACTAGACTTAAATTTGAAAATATTAAAAAAGGTAACATCATTTCATACTTGATTGCACAGCCCTTCCTTTGCATTCCGCGAACATTTTTTCATCTTGTGACTCGACGGTACTTTAGCAGAAGAAGAAAAACCTGCTAGTATAACTCCAGCAAATTCTACCCTACCTTTCCCAACTGAGGTTTGCCCCGAATAATTGCAGTAAAACCAGGCAAATTTTCTTTTCCAAAATGATTGCCTAAAATTGTTATATAAAATATAATAAAACATTTTCTGTGTGTTCACACGGAGAAGCAAACATTTGTGTCATCAGTCATGAGGCCTCGACCTAACCGCACCTTAAGCTCTTGCATTCTTGCTTTCCATTTCCGTTTCATAGGCGCGCTTCCGTTTTGCCCTCGCATGCCACATCGACTGCTAAATTACGACTACATCACATCTTCCTGTGAATCTTCCTTTTTCTTCTTTCATTTTACTCTTTTGTTTCCTCTTCGTTTGCTTTTTATATTCCAGCTTCATTATTATAAAATTCATCTTCGGCCTTACCTTGTCAAGGACGAATTTAGGTCGAATAGGACAAATGTGCAAATAAGCGGCATTCGTAAAAATGCAAACACTCACATTGGCATATGTGTATGTGTATGCCATAGTTCATGTGGCAGCTGGCATTGATTTCGTATATAGTCGACAATTGGCGCGACTAAATGTTTCGTGTAGCATACACGTGTTGGTGCCTTTAGATGTGTATGTATGCATATAGATAAATATATCATAACGATTTACACGTCCTGCTCGTCCTTTGCGCTTGAACAGTGTGCTTAGAGTGAACTAAAAATAGATTATTATTAATAAGCTATCGTTTTTAGGTAAATTATTGGAGAAAAGTATAGAAAATATAACGGGTTTTTGCAGTTGACAGGCCGAACTGTGAAACTAACGAGTCAATAAAAGGCTTGCCAAGGTGGCATTGGGTAGAAGATAGCCCAACAATCCGGTTATTTAAGGCTAAGGTAGAGTGCAAGCTCTTGGCTAGCTTTTGATCTACTTTCCAAGCCAGTGTTTAGTTGACTGTTGAGTTGGTACTGAGGCCCAAAAGTAAGTTATTGCTGCTTAACTTGGATTGATTACGTGTACAAATTTCATGTTATCCTTTACACTTCTGAAATTTTGATTTCTATCTGAACCACTGTGCTTTTGGCAACTTGCACCGCGTGTCGTACGATGTTAAATAAGAGCGAATTAGAGATAGAAATTGAGAAGGAGGAGTGGAGAATTTTAAAATTTTTACACAAGCAAACAAGCCGTCAAGCACGCGCGCCTTTGACCGGCCGACCTCCATGTATGTATGTATATGTCCTTTTGGCTTGTCTGCCAACTTAGCAGCGCGAATGTTTGTATGTAAGTCTGCTCGTTTTCGTTGTCTCGGAGTCGCATTTAAGCACTTTTCAGCAATAATGACGTATGGGAAGGTAGGTGACAGTGAACTTGAAAAAATAAAATAAAATAATAAATAAATAAATGAACACAAAATTTTAATGAACGGTTATGGCTTGTGGTGGGTGTCAATGGAATTTAGGCAGTACATACTTACAAATACATACAATAAGTAATCTGCGTGGTTTGGACTGCATACATTTCGTATGCATAAGCACGGAAAAAAGGAAAGAAAAATGTTATCAAGGTACTGAATTCGCTTTTGCCGTTGCCTTTTTAAATATTTTTCACATATACAGGGTTGGCCATATTAAACTGACCCATGTGATTATTAAAAAAATATGGAAAAAGAAACATTTTTTTGTGTTTCATTGTGAAAAACATTTAATTTAGTTAAAGGAGATTCGTTTACATCACTTTTTGAATATGATATCGCGTAAGTGGTCGCCCTTAGCACGTATTTGGATATGTACAGGGTTGGCCATCTTAAACTGACCCATGTGATTATTAAAAAAATATGGAAAAAGAAACATTTTTTTGTGTTTCATTGTGAAAAACATTTAATTTAGTTCAAGGAGATTCGTTTACATCACTTTTTGAATATGATATCGCGCAAGTGGTCGCCCTTAGCTCGTATAGCGTAATGTGCCCGTTTTTCGGCGTTTTCCATAGTTTTGGCCAGCGTCTCGGCCGATATGGCGGCTATTTCCCGTCGGATATTGGCCTTAAGTGCGCCTAGTGTCTTTGGCTTGTTGACGTAAACCTTAGATTTCAAATTACAGTAAAAAGTTATAGGGTTACTCAATGGGTCAGTTTAATATGGCCAACCCTGTATACATATATGTTTTTTAATATTTTTGGGTGCGGCATGAAAATGAGTTGAAAAGAAAGTGAGTTTAAATTTGTGCATACACATGCATATACAATAGGGTGTCCTAAACGAATTTTTTTGTAGTCTGAAATGTCACCTTGACAAAGAGTATCAACTTTAAGTTGTTTGATCGATACTCGACGAGATAACGATCATTACAGCCATTTACCGGCAAAATTATGTATGTATTTCTTCCCCCCAAACAATATTTTAAGACTTCTGCCAAAAAAGTTTTCGGAAAAAAATTATGATAATGTGAGCTATACCGATTTGAAGGTACTTTCAAAAATGGAAAACAAATTTTTTTTTTAACATTTCCTTCAAAAAATAGCCTCATCTAATAGGAAAGATGAAGTTTAAAAATAAAATAATAAGATTTTTGTTCCTATTTTGGACTTTTTTGGAAAATGGGTGTAAGGATAACTTGAATAATGCAAGCAACTTTTCACCGATTAGACTTTTAAGAAACGTATTTGATCACACTTTTCACTTCTTGGGAAAAATAACGAATTTACGCGCCAATTTTTGGATCTGTGTTGTTGTTGTAGCAGCATAAATATCGCCCATACAAGTAGGGGAATGCTGCTGGAGTGGCAGTGATTGGGCGGATATACATAAATGCGGGTCGGTCCAGTAACGTATGACCGACTGTCGTTGGAACGTAAGCTTTTCTATCTTCCGAGCTGATTTTTTGGGAAAAATATTTATAAATGTTTTCATTTATTTTATTTATTTTCGAATCGGTGCACCTCAAGGGAATCTTGATATTTTTCAGAAATATATTTGGCGGAATTTTTAAAATATAGATAATTCGATAATTCCGATGGAAACTCAATTTTCTTTTTTGGAGGGTGATGCACCCTAATGTACATAATATACGTTTTTTGCTCTAAAAATAATACTTACTTACGAATGCACGCAGATTGTAACCGCATTTTGCTAAGCAACGCGCGCAACATTTTGAAAAATAAAGTTTAATCATATCTATTGCTTTCATATTCAAATTTATATTTATTTTAGCGCAAAACTGCAAAACTCATTCACTTGAGTGCTGAATAATAGCTTCTTCTATAACTCTATAACTCTGTGACTCATATTCACATTCATGTGCTGCTGCAATGCTTGCAGTGCTGCTAAACAGGAAGCACAGAATGAGCGGTACTCTCCCATATGGGTATTTTCTAGTGACTTTCCATTTGCGGACGATGTGAATGAGTGTTTTCTGCTTGCATGACTCCACTTCTCCATTTGCTTATCAAAGTGACCTACAGGAGAAATAGTATAACAAACCTGTGTAAATGTGTTGGTGTGTAGAATAATATATGCAGGTACATATGATATATTTACATATAAAATATATACATGTATTTGTACTTATATAAAGGAAAGATAAATATTTATGCATACAAGGCAAGTCAAATAATGGCGTCGCCCTTTGGCATTGCCCTTCTGTCTCTACCAACTGAAATGCAAATATCAAAAATTGTTTGTAAAAATTTGCGAGTAAATAATGCAAAATGCCTTAAAAATAAATATACTAAATAAATATGAACAGATATACAAAATGACGTGAGCAACTCAGTTGATCATTTGCTTATTTATGAAACTTGCCATTTCTCACTGGCAAAATGGAAACGTTACGAAAAGTGATTTGATAATTTTTTGTTTGTTTGTTGATGGGTTCAAAGAAATATGCAAATGTTTACAGAAGTTGCTAAAGGAAATTGAAAAAGTGTTAAGCCTTTGAGGAACGCATAAAAGAAATTATAAAAAAAAGATTGGCGAAAAAAAATGTGAATAATTATATCGTAAAGACTTTGCTCACGTAAATTTCCTGTTACTCAATCAACAGTTGTCTTGGCGGCCGCCGTAGCCGATTTCGTTGGTGCGTGACTTCCATTCGAGATTCACAAAGAGAATGCAGGTTCGTATCTTGGTGAAACATGAAAATTAAGAAAAACATTTTTCTAATAGCGGTCGCCCCTCCCCATAAAAATATCTGCCGTTCGGAGTCTGCTTGAAACTGTAGGTCCCTTCATTTGTGGAACAACATCAAAGACGCACACCACAAATAGGAGGAGGAGCTCGGCCAAACCCCCAAAAGGGGTATACGCGGCAATTATATATATATATTATATATACAATCAACAATCAACAGTTTCGACGATTTTCAAAAAGAATTATCATACCTAATAGCCAATTTATAGCAAAAATTCAACTGCAGCTAAGAGCACTGTTGTGTTGCAGTAACACCAGGATTTTGCGTGCCAACGTAATCAACTCAAATAGCTGACTTTTGTCCATGCACAGTTTTGGTTTTGTGACAGCAGTTGACCAGCAGAATTCTCTGAGAATACAAAAAGGGTAATTAGCCAATTTTGGTTTGCTTTTTTCCATTTCATTTTTCCCATTTTTAAATATTGAAAAGAAAATATTAAATTTTTTACAGAAAATATAAATACCACAAAATTTTACAATCCCCACATAATACTATTACATATATAATTACAACACATTTATAAAAATTCGACAAATTTTGTTCAAAATTTTAAACTTTTTAATCAGATTCAAAAATAAAAATTGGGTACGCAGTTTTATAGCCCATGAAATTCTAGTATCAGAAACAAAAAAAAAAGAAAAAAAATGTGGGTATGCAGTTTTATACCTCATCAAATTCTAGCATAAAAAAGTACAAGTTTGTAGTGGCTCGTTGATTTTTGATAATTTTTTGCCCCGAAGTTGTTGCGCACGCCATTGTCAAAATGCAAAGTGCTTTATAACTTTGCAATGGGTTATATTTATGCTAAAAATAAAAAAAACCTCTTCTGTGCTCAAACCCCGTTCTACCGCATGAAACTCATTTAATGATCAGACGTTTGTTGCGCCACAAATTGACTTGAAAAAATGTTTACATTTTTAATAAAGCCGTTACTATTAATATAATAATATTTTATGTTAGATAAACAAAGTGAAAGAAAGTTTATTTTGGTTTGCTACAAAAAAAAATAGCTTAGAAATTTTGGGTACTTAAATAAAATAAAAGTTAAAACTAAAGTAAACTGCAGTCAGTGGGAACAGCCTATTATGCTATACTGTACATACGAAGTTTAACCCAAAAAAAAGGCTACAAATATATAATACATTAAACTTTTATTTTATTAAATTTTTTTCTGTTATATTATTGCGCATTTCTTTAATGTACATTATTAACATTATCAGTTGTTTTGGATTTTCCATTCGATTTTATTTTTTTATTTTTTCTATTTTTCTATTTTTGGTTAATGATTTAATTTTTTTAATTTCTTTATTTTTTATTTTTTATTTTTTATTTAATTTCTTCATATTTTATTTTGGATTTTCCATTCGATTTTATTTTTTATTTTTCTATTTTTGGTTAAAGATTTTATTTTTTTAATTTCTTAATTTTGTATTTTTTATCTAATTTCTTTATTTTTTTTTTTAATTTAGTTTTTTTTTGGTATTTATTTAATTTTTAATTTTTTATTTTATATATACAAGGTGGTGCAAAATTAGTCATCAGTTTTGTTTTTTAATAACTTTTTTATTTAAAACAAACAAACTGATTTTGAGTGACGGAAATCTTTATTTTGACCTTTAAGCGCCCCTTTGCTTGTCTGTTTGTATACCCCAGCTGTCTAATTCACAAGTGTCAAAGAAGTTTGACGTACGACGCCATTTGCAAAAATTATAAATCATCCGATGGAGCGATTAATTTTGCGCCACTTGTTATCATATATATTTTTTGTTTATTGGAAATGAAAAGTATTTTGCTTTACTTGTCGATTTTTTGCTATCAAAAGAATCTGTAATTTTTTTGGTCTTAAACACCGTCGTGTTTCCGTTCTTACTTACCGGATTTTTTCCTCTGTGATTTCCTGTTGCCAAAAAACAAAAAGCCTATGAAAGAACAAGAGATAAAGGCAGCAACACTGGAAAACTTCAAGGCCATACGAAAAATGTGTACATCAAAATAGCTACAAGCGTACAAGCGTATTATATTTGAATACATATGTATAAATTATTTTTGCGAAAAATAAAAAATCACCTCTTTTTTGTGAACACACTTTGTATATAAATTATGCCCGCTTATGGGTTCTCTGTTTACTCAAAAGCAACATGACCGTTTGAGCTCAATTTCATACAATTTGTTTGATTTGTAGTCGGCGTATTTAATAATTGGCAAACATTTTTTCCAAAGGTGATGCTGGAGCTCAGGAATAACTTAACATTGTACTCACGATTTGACACAATTCACTTACAAACAAACTGTTAAACATATATGTATTTAAGTTATGTGAGAAGTAATGTTTTAGTCTCCAATTTAATCGATAAGTGACGCTGAAATCGGGGTATTTCAAAAATCGTTTTCACTATCTGATATAATTCAGATGAACTATTAAAGCTCACACAGCGCACGCTTGTGTACGAAAAACTTCAATAGAAGACTGCCGAGAGGCTTGACCTTGTTTTTGCATGTTTGAACATCGAATGCGTTAAGACCTAAGAAATGTACACTTAAAAACGTGCCATGTAGAAAACCGCTTGCTTTGCTCATCCCTACTTGGTCAGTTACGCTAAAGAAATAGGAAATTTACTGAAGTGATTAAATTTTTTTATATTTGTAATAACATTTTCTTTTAAAATATAAATATCAATAAATTTATTAATAATAATCTTAATAATTAGTAGTCTAGGTCATGTGATTTGATGAACTATTTTTTTTTTAAATTGCAAAGTCATTGATCAGTTTTTGCTTATCTACACTTTAACAAAACTGTAGAGTTGTCGCACCTCTACATTGAAAATATTATAAAAAAATAGTTGTTGATGATGCAAAGTATAGCAATATTAAGATCATTTTAAAAACTTTGTCTGTCTCTGATTAGCTTAGAGAGAGTAGGGGAACCGAGTATAGCTTGAGTTTTACCTGAGCTTCGGGGAGAGCTCATTTGTGCCTTTATTTATTTTTATTTGATAGCTCTTAAATCTTCCACCAATGTAATGCGGCTATGTAACTGTTATTAATTTATTGAGTCTTATGTCTTGCGACATGGAGTATTATATGTACTTAGAGTACGCTTTCAACATTACTGACAATACATACATACATCCATGTGTAACAGGAAACTCATGACCACGCATATTTATGCACATGCAAGTATCGATGCAAAATCGCACATGAAACCAACGCGTGCATGGGAATTCATTTTGCACGTCGGAAAAAATATTGAATACTGTATCGTCGTATAGTAGTTTGCGCTGATTAACGCAAGCGTCAACTGAACGTGAGTAGTGTTTGTGCTCGTGAGCACTAAGTGTAAAGGGAAATTTTAAATAGTAGCCTAATGTTTAGAATAATGTCAGAAATTGGTTTGGTGAGTAAGAGAATCGTACAATGTAACGATGAACTTAAAAAAACGGTAAAATTACGGTATACTAAATAACAACAAAAAACAACTAAATAATAAGTAAATATATCGAATATAAAGTATAGCCATATACACATACTCCCACTATCAACAACACACACTTCCTTACTCATTCTCTCCTTATCCCACATACTTATAATACATTCTCACATCTCTTCCTCACGTTTCTTGATTTGTTCCCTTACCAACTGTTTTCTTCTTTACATAACAACAACAAGTTGCATTTTGACTCTCACTTCTTAAGCACATATTTGTTAACCTAATAGTAAGAATTGAGTAACCTTGGAAGTAATTAATAAAGCTATCTTCGGTAAGAGCGGATTATTAATATAAAGAATATAATTTATTCATCTTATTCATCTTATTTAGAAACATTTCCACGATGCTAGGTTGGTAACCATACCAACGGTTGCCCAAGGAATGAGCATACTTGGACGAAGGATGAAGGACTTCCTTTGTGATGCCATTATGAAGGAGGTGAAGTGAACTAGAAATTTTAACTTACATGAATTTTTTTTTTTCATATAATGGTTAAGAGCCGTGTTTTGAATAAAAATAGTAAGGAAGGAATATAAATTTGTACATGTTTAATGCAATATTTTATTTAAGGGGTTAAGGGTAGTCAGAATTAAAAAAAAAATTGATTTTTTTTTGCATTTTCTTAAAGTACAATATCTTAAAAATATTGTGTGAAAATTTGAAGTGGTTCCTACAAATAGTTTTCGGGTTATGCAACAATTAACAAAGGGTAATATATGATATAGGGTAATATATAATATATGATAATATTAGTACGTCTCAATTATGGCCTCCGCGGCCTCGGCGGCACACCTCCATCCGATGGTCCAAATTTTCGATGACGCTGAGGCATAATTGAGGTTCTATGCAGTTAATGTGCCGAATTATGTCACCCTTTAGCTCTTGAATTGTTGCTAGCTTATCGACGTATACCTTTTCTTTCAAATAACCCCAAAGAAAGAAGTCCAACGGTGTCAAACCACATGATCTTGGCCGCCAATTGACATTGCCGCGACGTGAGATTATTCGGCCATCAAATTTTTCGCTCAAACGAGCGAAGTGGCACCATCCTGTTGAAACCACATATCGTGCACATCCATATCTTCCAATTCGGGAAATAAAAAGTTCGTTATCATCTCACGATAGCGAACACTATTCACAGTAACTGCCTGATCGGCCCATAAACCGCACCAAACAGTCACTCGCTGTGGGTGCATTGGTTTTTCGGCAATCACTCTTGGATTATCATTCGCCCAAATGCGGCAATTCTGCTTATTGACCTTCTTCCCCTTTGGTCCATCCTTTACTTTGACCCTTAGCAGAACATGTACTCTTTTAACTTATTGCAAGCCAGAAGCAAGGTGACATTTACAGGAAAAATTCTAAAAAAATCTGATTCAAAAAGTAGTACTACTAATTCCGAATCGGTAGAACTGCTAAGTCACAATGACTCCAATAAAATTTTCATTAATTAAATTTTCTAGGCAAGCATGTACATATGTATGCATGTATGTAAGCTCTTACCTATTATATTGCGCATGTATCTATTTATTAACTAAAACTCTTGATTAATCACAATCAAGTAAACAAATTGTTGGGGCACGTTTCAATATAATTCAATTTTGCCGGTCATTGCTATGAAATAATTATGTTTATATGGGTGTACGTGGTGTGGGTGTATTTATGATTATCGATTATTAGCTATCTACTAATAGTAATTAAAACTGTCTCGATACCGAATTTATACATGTACATACATACACACACATATATACATACATACATACATACATACATTCATACATAAACATACTTAATAGAGCGTGTAAATAGGGAAATTTCTGTCAAAAAAACCACAACAAAAAACGAAAAAACCAGAAAATTATTAAGAAATATAAACAAATTATTTTTATCATTAACAAAAGTTATGAATGAAGTTTACTTTTATAAATTATCAACACATTTTTTTCCATATTCTATTAATCTGAGACACAAACATACAAAATGCGATAAAGAAGCATTTTTTTAGATTTCTATACCATTTATTTCACAACATACCCGAATAAATCGTAAAGTAGTTAGTAAATTTTCCCGAAATATGATAACTCTGTGTCGCGCCGAGATGTCTGTCAGCATGAAATGCTAAGCAGTCGATACGCAAGTGGCAGAAAATAAAAAAATCAAAACAAAAAAAGTATGATAATAAAAAATAATAATAATCTATGTATGTTTGAACGTTCACATATCAATAACTAAGCGTTGCATCAGCTGATTTGCGATTGAAACTAAGCTGACAGCATTTGCTTTGGCGGCACGTAATACGAGTACGTACGACGAATCGATAAAATCGCTGGAAATAAACTTAAAAGAAAAAAACAAATAACGGAAAATAAGAGCGTTCAAAGCAGCATTCCAACACTTAAGGGGGTATTCTGGTCTAGAGCCCTACTTTTTGGGTATTTTTCAAACTAGGATAAAAGAAAAGCTAAAAACATTTTTACTATCCGTTTTTTTATATAATATTTATTGATGTTTAAGGTATATAAAAAAAATTAAAAAAAAAAAAAAGTCAAAAATTCATCCAGTGACAGGTCGGTGAAGTAGGGGTTGCTAGTCAAACAGTGCTCCCTGGTTGACATGATTCCAACCCTTGTAGTGATCTAAATCGAACAAACAAAGAAAATTCTTAATTTGTAAAGATGTCGCTACATCTTGAGCCTCGGCCGAAAAAAAAAAATAAAAATTCACAAAATGGCGCCTACTTGAAAAAAAAAATTTTTTTTTACCCCTGTTTTTTGACCTTTACGAATTTTTTAAAAATACTTCAAATTAAAATTTTTCAAAATCCAATGCTCCAGTGATAAAGAGATGTATGAAAAAGATTCTCACCAAATTTCAAAGGGATCGGTCAGATAGAACTTCAGATATCGTGTCAACCACCTCAGCAAAAGGAGTTTTGAGAAAAACGCGTTTGAATTTCGCCGTCCGCTCAAACCAGTCTAGCTGTCGCGTCACTAAAATAGTTGTAATTTCGAAAATAATTCGAATTTTGCAAAATCCTTTTAGGGAGATATTTTTGAATACCTAGACTATCGAATTTTGAAAAAAAAAATTTTTCGATTTTTTCAAATTTCTAGACTAGAATACCCCCTTAAGTGAGAGGAGATTATCGGAGATCCGACTAATGAAGAAAAAGGTGTGTGAAATTTTCTTCTCGATTCATTATTCTTTAAGCCCGATAAAGTTTTATTTATTTTATTCTGATTTTTTTGACTTAGTGGTTAAAGTAGTCACAATTTTATAACCCAAATTTTAATTTTTCTGCTCTACTTCCACTTTATTTAAAATTAGATCTTGTTATTTACGACGAAATTTCGCTTAAAACTAGAAATTCATATACAAGACACAATTGCCACAATTATACACAAATTTTAACGCTAATCAATTCGATACTTATACAATTCGGTGTTCCATTGGCGCTTGGTTTACTCTTCATTGTATTTACTCCAGACGATATTGTACCTTCACTCAATACTGCAGAGAAAGTAAGAGAAACTCGCAAGCGCAGCAAATGGATACACCTATTAAAAAAGTATCAAATGATGAAATTAGTCCACCGTTGGGCATCCGAGTCTGATTAGACTCGACTTGGACTTTGGACGTGAATTTAACATATTCTATTTTAGCTAACAACTCGAGCTTCCAAAATTAAATTTTCTACCGATTTATGGATATAACCTTTTGAAAAGGATCCTCAAACAAGACGAAAAAATACCAAATCCGGGTGCTCAAGCGAAAGTTTTAAAAAAAGTGTCTAACGCACACTTTAACGGAGGGTTAGAGAAGTGATCAAAAAACTCAAGTTTAAGAGAGCACCAGGTTACGACTTCATTGCTGGGAATATATTTAAACAGCTCCGAGAAGAAGGAATCTCTTTCCTGACTTGGATTTATAATGCTATTCTCTTAACAGGTTTTTTCCCTCCCCAATGTAAAGTTGTCGGCCGTCGTAGCCGAATGGGTTGGTGCGTGACTACTATTCGGAATTCGGATGGAACGTAGGTTCGAATCTCCGTGAAACACCAAAATGAATGAATAGTTTTTTCTAATAGCGGCTGACCCTCGGCAAACTTCCGATTATATTTCTACCATGAAAAAGCTTCTCAAAAAAAATCTGCTGTTCGGAGTCGGTTCAAAGCTGTAGGTCCCTCATTTGTGAAACAACACCAAAACACACGCCACAAATAGGAGCAGGAGTTCTGCCAAACACCCAACTGCAACTATACTGGTTACTTAACTCAAAATCCCAAGTCCCATTTGAGAGTAACCTCTTACTCTATTCAGCTATAAACCAATCTGAACCTATGGAATACAACTGTGGTAACCCGCGGCAACCTCAAGTGTAGGAATTTTCCAAAGAATCCAATTAAAGACTCTTAGAATGATTGCAAAAGCTCCATTCTACGTCACAAAAAATCTAATTCACCGTGATCATGAAACCCCTACTGTGTCTTCTGAAAATAAAAGGCATGCTCTTGCACATCAGCAAAAAAATTCTAGCTCACCTACACTCACTTCTCATACAGTGTCTTTTTAGCGACTTAAAATGAAAACAATATTAGATCTGTAATATTGAATAGCTGTGGACTTACAGTGTTTCAATGCACGAAGAAAACTTATGCTCGTTTCGTCATACAGAATGTGGTTGATCCGACTGACGATGAATTATTTTCGCCTCTCACGACTTGGCTCTTGAGTGACCATTAACGGGCAAGATCAGACCGTTAGCCGGCTCTCAGTGAATTTGAAAGAACATGCTGATTGGCTGACGGTAAAAAAACCGCTGTCATGACCCCGGCAGCGATTTTTTTACGAGAAAACTGAAGTTGAGTTGAAAAGAAAAACGCATCACTTCGTTGCCGTCTGAACAACGACCATAGCAGATTGGCCAAACCTGGTAATCTATCATCCTTGACACTTGACTCGGTGTTTAACGAACGAAAACTATTTTAGTTGAGACTTATGGGCGTTTCGTGTTACAACGTACGACTATTTATAACAGCTGACACGAATGTCACAATTGAAAAATTAAAATAAAGTATTCGGCATAACTTCCATTAGGAAAAACGACGTAATAGTACGCGAAATTGAAAAAATTTAGGAAATGAAATGCGTGCTCCATTTGTTTTTGTGAAAATATGAACTAATTCTCTGTGGAAACTGTTAGCAGTCGTCTGTGTGAAATATGAGCCTTTGGGAAAATTACTTGGAAGACGACTCTGCTTTTACAATGAAAGCGCATACAAATTATTAAAGTGATGTAAATCACATAAATATGACCAACTGGCCTCTAAAAGTATAGAAAAATTTAGTTCCTTTCGGATGAAACGAGAATATTCAAACTTTTATTAAATGGAAAATCATACTTTCGCAGACTCCCATTCAAGGCAGAACCGTAATGCATCCTACACATGGAGAAACATTGTGGCGGTAACACTATTGTCCGAACGCTACCTCTTAGCGTGAAGTTATGAGCATTAGAGAAACTGAGGCTCCTGTGAATTAGTTCTGCTAGATTTCTATATTGAGTAATGATAAGAAGCCAACCACATGAATCACTTAGCTGAACAGTGATTTCAAAACGAAGCGTCCGTTGAAAAAAGCAGTGAGTGCAACGAAGCTTTGTAACATTTCTAAGCTGACTTTAATGCTTTACTTACTTACATATAACTCATCAATAATCTTTGGGAGCATTTAAAGTAGCGAAACTATTCCAAAGAACGTCTGTGCAAAATTAGATGGGTCTGATGACAAGGATTTAGATGTGACGGTTTCTTTTAACAGAAACTAAGCATTGTTAATTTTACGACCTGCAGGCAAAGTAGCCACTATTTCATAACCTCAACTTCACACTTCTATGCATTTCTTTCTTTTTATCTAAACGTGCCACTGTTGGTGTTGTTAACCTTTTATAAGTATGCATGAGTATGCGTGTTCTCACTTTTTACGCTTCACAATGATGACTCCACTCAATTTCGCAGGAAACTGCGCCCTGCTTTTTTTACGGTAATGCGACTGATCGCGAACGGTTGAGTGCGCGTGTGGCTGAGTGAGTAAATAGATATTGGCTAAGCGCGTGCAGAGTATGCGCCCACGAGCGCACACACATGCATTGGTAGACAGTGGTGGACATAAAAAATGTACCATATATTCTAATAGCGATTGAGGAGCTATGCGTTTAATTGTAACGCTATTTTTTAGCATCTAATACATTTTTCGGTGCAAAAATGGGTATTCAAATTAAATAATGGTTTCGTAGCCCTAGATAAAAAAGTGACGAAATAGTGAATACTGAAATAGTGAATTGAAAACTCATTGGAAGATACCACTTTAGCAAAGCGCTAGCCATTTGAGATTCGTTTTAGGCGTCGCAATGCTATGTGAATTAGTCAGCAGATACGGAGTATTTTCCACACGTTCGCCATATTTGAATATAACTAGAAAAGTTATGATAATCTCATTGTGCAGCTTTTAGTGATTACCGAACTCAGCTATTAATGATAAAAACAAAAAAAAAAAAATAAAATTTGGAAAAAAGGGAAAGTTTTTCAAAAATGACAAATAAATGTTTTCGCAAAAAACAAATATGCTTTTTTAAGTTTGTTTTATCCTAAATTTTAAAAAAGGATATTATACCCTCAAAAACTGAGAATTTTTTTTATTGAATGCTAAAAAACCGACGATATTTTGCTTCAAAAATCTCTCTACCAAGTCTCAATTTCAATTTTCAATATTGAATAAATCTCAAAATTATTAATTTTTCTTTTACAAATTTTGCAATTTACTTCTTATTGTACTCAAGCCTATGAATAAACCAGCTTTCAGAAAAATTTACCATAACGTCCAAATTACTTGGATCCCTCGAATGGCATCATCCAATAGCAAATTAGCCCATTTTGTTTTAGCAGAAATCGTTTTTTTGGCTTCTTCGTGCTACTAAAAATTCCAAAATAAAAAAAAAATCTTCCCAGGAATACTCGAAAGTATCATCCCCAATTAATACCATTTCTTGAAAGTTGCCGTAATTTAAAAAAAACTACTTAGAATGTCTGCAACAGAAATTATAAATAAATGTTAATAATTCCCTTATAAAAAATGTTTTCATTTGAGAAGAAAAACAGAAAAATATCAGAAAATGTGATTTTTTCAGGTGGCAACATTCTGATGTCAGCCTCTGTATGTACACATATTGTATATGTATGTATGCAAAATGCCAAAAAAACGCATTAGGTCGCTATTTACATATATATGACTATGGGCAGAATTATTGGAAAATTAAAATTATTATAAAAACTATAAAAATGCATAACCAATAGCTAAAATAATGCGCGGAAAATAACCGTAATGATAAAGTGATTCACACGCGGCAGCGAAAGTGTGACGGGAACATTATATCTGGTGTTCGACGTGTTTGAAGAGCGCAGGCGATAGCGCCTTTAAACCACATTACATATGTATGTATGTATGTATGTATGTATATGCTATATCAGTGTCATCGATGACTATGCCGACCATGTATGTATGTATGTCGGTAGATATGTGTGTGCATGTCGGTGCTTTATGTATAGCCAAAAGCGACAACACGTGGAGGCAAAATTTAATCAAATATTTATTATCATAGCTTTTTATGGTCACCTGACTGTTATTATTGTTGTTATTATTATTTCTCTTATGTTCTTTTACGCCCATAAATTTTTAATTACCGTTGTCACACTTCGATTTACGTGTCCATAGTAGAAGAGCTATCCGGCAAAATTTTAAACTGGTAAACAAAATTTCTCGTGCGGCTTCAAGAAAGTGATTTTGAACCATCGGTAAAGTTACAAAGTGATGGAGGAGGTTCAGCGCACTAGACAGAGCCAGTTTACTGGGGCGACAGCCCTTGGTCGGGAAAACCCCAAGTCATTCGGGTACGTAGAATTGGCTGCCACGGGAATGATTAAAAAGTGGTAGAGCGTAATCGAAGGATAAGGAATGCAAATTCCGATCTTACATTCATTAGAAGCGCACCAGTACAGAACTGGTGGATATTCCACGCCGTAAGCAAGTCGGGATGTGCACGAGGGCTCGGGTACGAAACCCAGTGTGAACATGCAACATTAAAGAAAAAGTTTTTCTAATGGTTCAGCACAGAAAGGTGAACCTCTGAATGTATTTGCAGCAAGAAAAAGCTTTCCATAAATATCAGAATAAATTCAGTCAAACAGATCTATCAAAGAATGCGCCATAGTGCTTTTCGTTATAGGATTTTAAAGATGAAAGGCAATTCTACAATAAATGTCAGCAACTCGCTTCCACGATCCCGTTTTGACAAATTAACACTCCTTTGGTAAACTTGGTTGGTTAATTTTTCATGCTATTTTTTCGTTTTAGAACATTTCCTGCCCTTTTTATTACCCAGAAAAAGAAAAGAAGTTTTGCAATTGCACTACAGAATAATCAAGTCTTTTGAAGTTTTATTATTGAAATCGTCAATACACCATTAGGTTTTTGAGTAGCCTTCAGCTCCTAATGCGAATTCTCCGTTTATCGCCACAATCCTCTCAAATTGCAGAAAAAATCCACAAGGCGCTAGCTCAGGCTCAACAGGAAGCTTACGAAACGATATTAATGTTGTTTTGGTCAAATAGTTGCGTCGGCCAAGATGAGATGCGGGAGCCATTGCATTGCTGTTGTGATAATTAATGAATTTTTTGTTTTCACAATTTTGGAAATTTTTGCGTATGATTAAAACTAAGTTCTCGTCTACTATCTGTGGTCTAGCAGAAAGAATTCAGTATGGCAATCAAAGAAACCGCTTAAAAAACTTGGATTGCGGATCAATTTCCTCATGGCATTTTGCTTTTGGCTTGTCTAAGAATTACTATTTTCATACACCTATTTGTGTATGGTTCGCTTCGGCTCTCCTGAGATACCAATGTGACAGTAGCCGAAAGTATTTGTGAGCGGCTATTATTCGGTAGAGCAAGGGCTGGAAGCGTTTTCTATATAATATTGTTTGCCCCTCGACAGGCAATGGTAAAGCGCCGGGTTCTTACTTGTGCCAAGAAGAAAGCCCCTCACAAAAAATCGTCTGCTGTTCGGAGGCGGCGCAAAACTGTAGGTCTCTCTATTTCTGGAACAACATCAGGACACACTACATTGGGGGAGGTGTCGGCCATAAGCCCATTAAAGGATGTAGGCGACAATTATACTCGTATTTATATAGTTGTATATATAATTGGCGCGTACACACTTTTTGGGTGATTGGCCGAGTTCCTCCCCCTCTTAGTAGTGTGCGTCTTGATGTTCTTCCACAAATGGAGGGACCTACAGTTTCAAGCCGTTCCCGAACGGCAGATATTTTTATGAGGAGCTTTTTCATGGCAGAAATAAACTAGAGGGTTTGCCATTGCTTGCCGAGGGGCGAACGGTGTTACAAAAATCTATTTCTTCATTTTGGTCTTTCACAGAGGTTCGAATCAATGTTCTCTCTGAATTCCGAATGGTAGTCACGCACCAACGCATTTGGATACGGCGGCGATCAATAATTATGCCTTGGATAACATTTTTGTCCAAAGAAGGTTGGTCCAAGGCGCGCATTTCTTTAAAAACAACAGGGCCTCACCCTTGTGTCAAAAATTCCATATTCTCGGCGTACGTGGCTTTTCTTTTCCTAAACTAAGCCTCGTTATCAGCTTCTATATCACTGATGTTCACATGACGACCACCAGGTACAATTTTTTTTTAACTTTTTAATATTTTTATGAAAAATTAAATAAAAAAGTAAAAGTAAAAATATGTTGGCACATTGAAATTGAGTCTAAATAGGATCTGCTCATATTTGCGTGGACACTTTTCTATTCCCACAACAGAACTATCACTAATGGCTTCAGAATATCAAAGTGCAAAACTGAAAGCGATTACTAATGTGGGGCAGTCCGAACTACTGCTGCTTCACAACCATTTCGTACTTCTACTACTATAACGCAGAAAAGAAAATCATTTACTAATTTTTATTAAAGCGTTTGCCACACGAGTAACGCCCAACTCAAAGCCCTACTTATTTCGATGTTTAAGTGACAATTTCTTGAGCCGTGTACACCACGTGGCTACCCAAAAGCACCCAAGGGGTTTACCCATTCGACGCCAAATTGGGTTACAAATGTAGTTAGAATAATAATTTTATGCCGCCGCTACCAGCTGTTAACACGTCAGAAGTGTGTGACCGTAGGTAGTTTCGCGCGTCGACCGTTGCTTCTCACAATTAATTAATTTGTTCGCCCAGCGGCCAGCGGGTGATTTAATTATTTTAATTTGCTCTCGAATATTAATTCGAATTCCTCTGCCACCACTTTTCACGTTTAATTAACGTCACGCCACCAACTGGCTGGTAGAGCTTATTATCGGCTGGTGCTGCAAATTTCCTTTTTTTTTAGCCTTTCCTCTTGTTTTGCTAATTTTCACTTTGTCGCTTAGATGTGCTAGTAAGACTGTGGGCGAGAGTGTGTGTGTGTGTTTGTGTATATGATTGCAGGACAGAATTATAAGTGGTGCAAAATGTGAACTTTTCAGAAAGGTTTCTCTAAACATTGGATTTTCATTCTGCTGTTCGCGGTTGCCCTTGCTGTCGTTATGCATTATTGAATGTCGAGGATCGAGGGAAAAGGTATGTAAATATGAGAAGTTTCTTATTGCTTTTCAACTGGAAGCGGCAGGCAACTTAGATAAAATAATCTCTGGATATCCGTCAAATATTCGGTTGGAGTTGAGGTAATTTTGCAAATGCATAACTTGATGAGGCATGACTGCACGCGTGTGTTTGCCTTGGATTAAGGGGTGCTTTATTTGGAATCGTGTCAGGACAATTCCCAGTACTGCGTTGTGGTCAGGCTTCAGCTTCTTCTCATAAACACCTCTAAACTCGAAAATAATGATTTTATTATGAAATAAAATTCGCAAGGCCGTTTGCAAATAAAAAAAAAAAAAATCAACGCTAGGTTTTATAAATTGCAATCGTTAAAGAAAAATCCATTCCAACATACATTTTTTTCGATAGCGTTGTCACATGAAATATTGCAAAGATAACCCACTTACGAGGGGTGCCTTTTATTTGGCAGGATTTGGCAACCCTGGTGTTGCAATCTGGCAACTGACAGCTGTATCGCAAAGTTTGACATTTTTTGGCTCAGAACGTTTTGAAATACCAGCGCTATTTGTGTTGTTTACAGTAACTTAAAAGATTCATCTCGGTCCAAAAATGGAATTAAATCGTGAACATTTTCGTGCGATTATTTTTTACTACTTTCGACGTGGATTAACTCAGTAACATTGCATGGATGAACTTAATTCATTTTTTGGCGATGAAGCTCCATCAAGGACCAGTGTTTATCGATGATATGGTGAATTCAATCGTGGTCGTAGCTCACTCCAAGACGAATTTCGTGAAGGTCGTCCAAAATCAGTTGTTGTTCCGAAAACCATTGATGCTGTGCGCGAACTGATATTGCAAGATCGTCATGTGACCTATCGTGAGATTGAGACAATCTTAGGCATTAGTGGGACCAGCATACATTCAATATTGCATAAACATTTGACTGTCAAAAAAATTTGTTCGCGTTGGATCCCACACAATTTGTCAATCGCCCAAAAAAAGGCTCGTGTCGATTGGTCGAAGGAAATGCTCAAAAAATATGATCGCGGGGCTTCGAAACACGTATATGACATCGTGACAGGTGATGAATCATGGATTTACGCGAATGAGCCCGAAAGTAAACAGCAGTCGACTGTATGGGTGTTTCAAGATGAGCCAAATCCAACAAAAGTTGTTCGCGCACGAAACACTTTCAAGCAAATGGTCGCTTGTTTTTTCGGAAAAACTGGACATGTCGCAACCGTACCTCTAGAACAACACAGAACAGTAAATTCTGAGTGGTACACAACCATTTGTTTGCCAGTTGTCTTCCAAGAAATTAGGAAAACCAATCGCCAAAGACGGATCACTCTTCACCAGGACAATGCGAGCTCTCACACATCGGCTCAAACAACTGCATTTTTGAGCACCCAAAACATCGAATTAATGGGTCATCGTATAGTCCTGACTTGACACCGAATGACTTCTTTTTATTCCTGTACGTAAAAAACAAACTGAGAGGTCAACGTTTATCGACACCTGAAGAAGCGGTTGCGGCATTCAGAATGCATGTTTTGGAGGTACCTCATTCAGAGTGGCAAAAGTGCTTCGACAATTGGGTCAAACGCATGCAAGAGTGTATAGATCTTCATGGAGAATATTTTGAAAAACAATAAAGTGATTTTCGATTATTAAAATTTGTTTTTGTTCTCTAATCCCGATATATAAAAGGCACCACTCGTACTATAGATTACTCTTACAAGTTAAGTTATTTTAATTTGGTGCTGACACATGGTTTTATTGGAAAAAAAGGAACTTGAAACATATTTTATTTAAATACTAAAGTATAAATATGACAAAAAGGTGTTTCAATAAGCTTTAACAAAAATTATATTATGAAAAGTAGACGTAAATATTACGGCATGGGTATCAAAGCAATTGTTTGGACAAATTTACTCCAAAAACAACTTTTTTTTGCAAAAATTGCAACTTAAAACAAATAATAAATTAAAAATGTAAGCAATTTTACAAGCTTTAGTAAAAAAAATATTTTTAGCCGATGTTGCCACCTTTTTTCTAATATTAAGAAATTACGAAAATATATTAATTGCAAAGAAATAATATGCGAGTACATATATTAAAGTAAAGATAAATATAGATTTAATCCAATTATATTTTTCGAGGGTGTTGCCATCTAATTTAAAAAAAATTTTTTTGACTTATAACAAAATCCATTTCGTAGCTAGAGTACTAACGAAATGTATTCAACAGAAATTACCAAGTTTTAATTAAAATTATTTATGTATGGTGTTGCCACCTAATTCTTAAAGCGCAAATGGCAAATAATAGTCCAGAAGAATACAGTATTCAAATGTAAGTATAAACAACAATAGCGAATAGCGTTGCCACTTAAATTGTGCTTCAAAATATAATACAAAAGATGAAAATAAAAACAAAATGTCTACTAAAAATTGAGATTGTTTGCATTTCGCCTTCAAAAATTTTATGTTTTAAGTTTTTTATAAATGGGGTCGAGAACGCTATTAGAAAAAAAATTTTACTTTACTCTTCATTAAGTTGTTTCACCGAGATTCGTCCCTACGTTCCCTCTGAATTCCCAATGGTAGTCACGCACCCATTCGGCTACGGCGGCCCCCAAATGATATTACATTACAATCCAAACAAACCAGTTTTGACTATTTTTCTTTTTGTTAACAATGAGCCATGCTTTTATAAACAAATAGAGAAAACATTCAAAAAACAAAAAAATCATAGTCACCGCTGGTAAAAATTTGGAGGTGCTGAATTTTTTTCGTGGGCATTAAATATCTTATTTTATAAACAAGCGAAGCCAGCTGCTTTATCGACTAGTATAACACACATATTTCAAGTATTACTCAGTAATATTGTCCTATATTAAAACAAATAACGATTAATAAAATTATGCATATTGCGCTAAGCTAATTCAATCCGTTTCCCTTTCTTAATTGCGAAAGCAATATTTTCCTCTATTCACTCGTGTATGCCAAGCACACTCATATTTTGTTTTCAATCTTGTAGCTACAAAATACTGAAGATTTACTCGAGCTTAGCAACGATAATACTAATAATAATATTTCCAAAAGCCAAACAAACAAGAAACACCAAATACAAAATATCAAATGCAGCCAGCAAGTAAATTAGATCAAAACAAAGAAAAATATTAAATTCACAAAAATATAATTAATTAAAATGGAGGTCGAGCAGCGAACGGCTGACAGGGACGCCATCAAATAAAAATCAAAAATTAAAACTTATATATGTAAGTGCATATACATAAGCATATTTTTAAGTAACACATACACCGATATTTAAGCAACAAAGATAACAATTGCAACAAAATAAAAGCGCAAAGAAAATAATAAAAAAAGGAACATAGATAATAAAACACAAACAAGACACAATAACCGAAAAATGTTATACAAAATTAAGAGCAGCTACTAAAAAATACAGCTCCACGCGCACGCCACTTTGTATATGTATGGCGCTTACATTAGGGATGCATTTTTTTGCGATCGTGGAATTGCCGCGATCTCGTTGTTTCAATCTCGGGATGCCAGAACTATTTAGTTCCGAAATTTAGATATTTATTATTTTGCAACAACTTAGCTCGAAGAACCCTTCTACTATAAACTAAATAATAAATAAATGGGCTTGAAATATACTTATTTTTTTATTTAAAGTGAAAATTATTTCATTAATAACGCAAGAAATGACAATAGTTTAAGTTATACGCTTTTGATAATACTTTAGCCCATGCATATCTGATAAAGTAACTCAAGGCATGGCGAAAAACGCTCGAAACAAAAAAGAAATTTACTTAAAAAGTAAACTATTTGTTGTTGTTGCTGTTGTTGTTGCTGCTATTGTTGTGGTAGTGGTTGAGTATTCCTGCTGAAATATTCGTAATTAGCGACTAGCGCCGTTTTACTACCACTGTTCTCGTGTGAGGATGTCTTGTTTTTCTTTTTAAGTCAGATCCACTTCGTTAGATCTAAGTGTAACAGCAAACTTTTTATCTCTACGTCTGAGATTTAATTAATTTGCTGTAAGAAGGGCTTGCCGAAAGAGCGAAGTCTTGCTCTAGCGAGACCTGGACATTCGCTTAGATAGTGGAAGAGACTTTCTTTCGCCCCTTCCGCTTCAAAGCTTCTGCAGATGGGATTGACAGGGAAATTGAGTCGGGCTGCGTGTTCTCCTACTTTCTAGTGACCTGTGAGGGTTGCAGTTATACGTGAAATGTTTGGCCGAGAGCATCCTAACAGATAATTCGTCCTGTGGATGTTGTACGACGGCCATGTTTTTCGTGAAGTGCTACTCCCATTTATTTGCTTCCACCTTTTTTCGGCTAAATCGTAGTAGTGCGAAGCAATGCATGTTTTTATTATGTTAAAAGAGGTAGCAGCCGCCACTGCCTCTGTCTAGTGTCTAGTGCCAAACCTTTTATTGCTAGCTCATGTGCCATCTCATTACTTTCTATGTCCCTATGACCGGGAGCACATATCACAGTACTTTGACTTAGTGACTTGCATGCTTCTCTGATTGCTAGTAGTTCTGCCTGGAACACGCTGGTATAGTCAGGAAGTTGGATTGATTTGGATATGTTGAGCGACTCCAACACCACAGTTCATCTTAGAACCGTCAGTGTAGATTTCAATGTCGAATTTACCAAACACTTTTCCTTTCCTCCATTTGGCTCTCGGTGGAATATGTCCCGTAAAGTCTTTCTTGAAGTTAAGGTCGGGGACTGTGTATTCTGATTTGTTTTCAGCAGAAGGAGGATCTTGTTGTGACCGTACGATCTTGTTGTCCAGCTTCCTATGTCTCTTAATCTCACCGCGCTGCAAGTAGCGATTGTTTTTATATAGTATATACTATAAGTCTAATGGTTAAAGATGAGTTAGTACATTGAGCGCTTCAGTAGGACTGGTGCTAAGCGCTCGTGTGGTTAAGATACATGCTGTTCTTTGTATCTTGTTCAGCTTGGTTTGGTTGTATTTATTTTATTTATTGACCTTTCAATGGCTGTGTAGGACCAATTGGGTAGTTTTGGTTGGAGACCCCATTTTTTACCCAACATTTTCTTACACGTTTAAAGTGCTATATTCGCTTTCTTTAGCCTGTGCTCTACGTTGGACCTCCAGCTGAGTTTGGGATTTAAGATGACACCTAAGTATTTTGCCTGTTGGGTTAGCACAAGACTATTTGTCGTTGAATAAATCGTATATCTTGTGATCACGCACAATTTAAGCGAAAAAAGCGGAAAGTAGTCGATTTTAATTCAAATTAAATTTTGTTAAAATAAAAAATTTTGCAAGTCAATGCAACTTTTTATAACAGGCATACATACATATGAATGCAGGTATTGCTTTTTCTTATACCGAAAAAGACAACAAAAACGTTCAGACATATTCATATTTGCTCCAAAGTTATTGCATATGTAAAATCCCGAAAATCAAGTCGGGACTGAAAAATATCGCGACCTCGGGATTGATGTGTCTCAAACTTGTGTGTGTGTGTGTTTATATGCGCCATATCGTAAACGTCAATATCAATGTCAATATAAACAACAAAAGTAAAAACAAATGAGCAAGAGAAATAATTTTATATTTTAGAGCTCTGCTAGCCGAGACTTATAATAGGTTCACCTATGAGTAATTACTTTATAAGTAGATTATCTACTTCTTCGCTTAATTCCCAAACCATAATTAAATAGTGAGAATACCAAAAAAAAAGTAGAAGTCTTTGCCGGATTACTTCCAACTATTTATTACTGGCGGCCGCCGTAGCCGAATGGGTTGGTGCGTGATTACCATTCGGAATTCACAGAGAGGTCGTTGGTTCGAATCTCGGTGAAAGCAAAATTAATAAAAACATTTTTCTAATAGCGGTCGCCCCTCGGCAGGCAACGGCAAACCTCCGAGTGTATTTCTGCCATGAAAAAGCTCCTCATAAAAATATCTGCCGTTCGGAGTCGGCTTGAAACTGTAGGTCCCTCCATTTGTGGAACAACATCAAGACGCACACCACAAATAGGAGGAGGAGCTCGGCCAAACACCTAACAGAAGTGTACGCGCCAATTATTTATTTTATTTTTTATTTTTTATTTATTACTGGCTTCTGCTTACTCTCCTTACATATCGTTAAAAATAATTGAACAAACCAAAACGTATAGAAAATATCTATATCAAGAAATCCTTTCAATACAGTATTGACAGTTGATTGTCAATTTTGCAAATAATCTGCCCTATGGTTTGCGAACGGTAGATTAATTTTTTGTGAATTTATTGCTAATCACTGCATATGTGAACGTACTTTTAGATTTTATTTATTTTTCAGGCTACTATTTAGCATGTCATCACGATATCGCCAGCTATAATTTCTATCGTGTTTACGGTATTTTGTTTCGCTATTTGTTAGTTTTGTCTTTATATTCGACAGTTCGCTTTGACGCGTTGCCTTAGGTTTTACATTTGTACGAAAACCCAATTTCGTATGGTATGACAGTATGAGTCGCGAGAGCTCTCAATTTACACAGAATACATAGCTTAGCAATCTAAAGGTTAAAACTCAAAATAGAGTTGCCATACCATAACGCCATAAGCTTAACCGTAGTATTAACCATAACGACATTTACTGTCATCTATTTCTAGTGCCATATCCATAAGTAGCTGATATTACATACATATATTATCATTTTGAAGTGCAGAAAGTAAAGAAAAGATAACAACATGAGCACTGACGCGGAAATTAGTAATTTATTTATTAATATAGTGACATTATATAGAACAACGCAGCAAACCAACAATCAGCTGGTTGTGGTTATGGCGAAAAACCAAAATTCAATTGGTTTGCGCGATTACGGTTACGACTTCGTCATTACGGCTAGTCACCTCTAATCGATTACAGTGTTGCCCATAGTTTGGTTCGATCAACCGATTTGTATGGCTATGTTTATGGCACCTCTACTTTGCCCTGTGTGGCACCTTTACCATATACTATATCAGCTATTCCAACCAACCTTAGGGGCAACACTGCATTCGATCAATTGAATAGGTATCAATTGAATTTTGGTTTTTCGCCATAACCATAAATAGCTGACAGCTGATTTGTTGCATTTACTCGTATTGTGATTGAGGTGAGTTTTACTTTATTTTGAGGTGAGTTTTAATTTATAATTTTCATCTATGCCTCTTCTAATGTTCGTGGTGTTTATGCGCAGCTGCCTGTGTTTGTATGACAAACCAATCGATATATTAATTGAAAGCGCACACCATCGTCTTTTGCGCTTAAATATTATTTTGGCATACCGTATATCATACCATGTTGGTATCTTTTCTTTAGTTTCTGCACTTTCGAATGAACAATTAAGCGACTACTAACACCATTGATGATGATTGACATTAAATATCGTTATAGTTAAGGGGGGAAACCGGTTTAGGAGTTCAAAATGGTGTTTTTCGAAAATTTTTTGAACAAAGAAGGAATAATCAGAAATTGTTTAAGTTTAGAGGATATTTTATTTATATTTTCAGGTACACTTTTAAATTTTTTTGAACCTATTTCCGCGGGAGATAGTGGTGGTGGGAATTCCTGAAATTGCAATTTTTCTCTGAAATCAATAGCAATTTTTTTTTATTAACAACATATTTCCCACGAATATGAATCTAATTGGGGTAAAAAAATATTGAAAATTGCATGCTTTTGAGGCGATTGAACCAGTTTTTTTATACCGTATTTTTTCATCTAGTTTGCTTAAAAAGCCATATTTTAAATAATAATATAATCCCAGAATTAGGTTCATATAGATTAGAATTGAATAAAGAAAAAATCCTGAAAAGTTTTACAACGATTGGTCAATAACTTTTTAAGCTAGAATGCCCACCAGTTGAAAAAAGTAGTTTCGAGAAAAACATCGTGCTAACTAACGCGCGCTATGGTGCGGAACCGACGGGCAGTCCCTTAAGTGCTCATAGAATCGGGAATAATGCGAATTTCGCTTTACAATTTTTACCACATATTCTTGAGTAGTTATACTAACGATTTATGCAATAAAAAAATCGATTTTTTGATCGATCTAAACCGGTTTCCCCCCTTAAAGTCACGGTTATGGTTATGACATTATGATATGCCACCTCTAATTTAACCTTAAGGGGGGACCCTCATTTAGACGGTCGAAAAATGCATCATTTTTGGGAATTTTTTTCTCAGGTAAAATAACTTCAAACGTTTTGTAATTCATAAAGTACTTTAATAAATGTCTTGACTGTCTACAAAAATTTTCGGAGAAGAAAAAAAACATTTTAAGTATGGAAATATACACCTCGTCCATGGCACCCCATTCTATCTGTGTACATTCTAGCGCTCTGAATTTTTTTCTGAAATAAAAAAACCAATTTTTTTTTAAAACTTTAGGATAATACCTTCGATGTGACATTTTGATTTAAAAAAAAAATGTCGAAATTGATATTTTTTACCCAGTTTTATGTTAAAAGTGATTTTTCATGCATAAAAATTGACTTTAAAATTACAAAAAAATATGAAAATCTTTTTTTTTTTAAAAAACACTTAATGTCACATTGAAAACAATTTAATTATCTTTAAAATGAGCTATTGTAAAGCCTGATTGGTTCAATACAGCGTTCTCAATTGTGTACACAAAATCGAAAAATGATGTTTCGAGAAAAACGCGTTTAAAGTTTTGGATACAGGCGATCAGGCCACCCGTCGTGTCCTGTTAAAAATTTTGTCACTCCTTCAAAAATACAGATATCGACTTGAAATTTTGAAAGTATATTCTTAAATAGTTGTAAGCTAGAATGCCCACCAGTTGAAAAAAAGTAGTTTCGAGAAAAACATCGTGCTAACTAACGCGTGCTACGGTGCGGTACCGACGGGCATTCACTTAAGTGCTCATAGAATCGGGAATAATGCGAATTTCGCTTTACAAGTTTTACCACATATTCTTGAGTAGTTATACTAACGATTTATGCAATAAAAAAAATCGATTTTTTGATCGATCTAAACCGGTTTCCCCCCTTAAAGCCACGGTTATGGTTATGTCATTATGGTATGCCACCTCTAATTTAACCTTAAAACCTACAGCTCTCTGTGTGTTCTATGTAGAGTGGAGTTTAGGCTAACCAGAAACACGTGACGCTGGTATAGTTATGTACATATGTATGTAAAATCATGCTTTAGTCTTTGCTAACAAAGCTCTTAAATGTATGTGTGTGTACACAAATGAGGCAAAAGCAAAGGTAAAATGAAATTATTTATGTCTGTACATCGGCTTGAATGTATTTATTTATTTAGAGCAGTGAAGATAATTTTTGCTACATTCGAATTTACACGTGTTCCGGAAAGTATTTCATTAGTTGTCTGATTTGTAGCCGTTCATGCGTGGGCATGACTAAACTTTGGTGTTATTTTCTGATAAGTGTGGAAAATTTTTTAGGCTTGGTAGAGAATTCAATAGCAAGGGGAAAAAAGAGATAAATAGGAGCCCACAATTGTTTGTATAACATAAATATGTAAATAGGTAAAAGATAGTGTTTGTTACTCGGCGGCTCGAAAAAGTATAAAAATATTCCACTGTCAACGAAAATGATTGTTTGTACATACAACTACATATACCTATGTATGAAAATACATTAGCACATACAGCGATGGAAAAAAACATCGATACTCGTATCGCTATGAACTTTTTTACACAGCATAAAAGAAGAGCTGACGTTCATTTCTGCATATTTGTCAAATTCCTTTTGGGATTCTGACACTTTTCCAACAAATGAGCCAGATATTAAGGAGTGTTATATGTACAAGGTGGCGCAAAATTAATCATCCAAGTTTGTATTTGAATAACTTTTTTAGGAAATAAACAAATTATATCGAGTATTGGACATTTTTTTTTTTGCCTTCGACGCGCTGCATTGCCCCATTGTAGTAGGAGAATGCATAAATAGAGAGTGAAATTGAAATTTTTCGATCGGAAGTTGGCTTAATCGAAAATAAATACGAGCAGATAGCCACCATGGTAGCGCCTGACTTTAAATTTTCCACTACTTTTTCTCGCTATCGAGGCGCTCCAAGATATGCAGTGATGTACGAGTATCGTCGTGCCGAAACTAAAACGAAACAACCAGATTACGCAGGTTAGGTGTGCAAAAACACGTTGAGTTGTAGTTCAAAGTGCTTGTGGTGTGCATTCTAGCCACCTTGTCAAACCCTGTCTCGATCGGGGTGCCTTTAGGGATTGTCATCGAGGTCGAGGTAAGGCTAGAAAACGTGTTGTCGCTTTGTATGTTGTTTTGTTGGAGCGGTTTCAAGAATTTTTTGCTACTCTGTACTTTAATTTCGAGTGCGTTGGTAAGCTTTGAGAAGGAGCGCAATACATAGAAGATGACTGCTAGAATTTTCGAAATTTTTTTAGTTCATCCTAGTATATTATCGACCTACTTGCTTAGCTCAAGCTTAAGAAGGACATTGAGAAATGTACAAAAATACAGCATTTGCCGAGTCTAGTTATCTGAAATGGATGATGAATTCCGGTGAAAAAATCTTTGATTCAGCCCCCGTGGATGGATAATGAAAGCAAGTATGCTCCCAAACACAATTGGAGGTTTAGGTTCAGAAGGACTGATAGGAAATAAACATGAAATAGTGAAATAAAACGTTGACAGAGCCACATAAGTAAAATATTTGCCTTCCCCGCGAACTATCATCAGTTTTCCATATATTTTGATAAACAAGGATTTTCGCTAGAGTTCTAGAAGTGAAGATGTGGTACAAGAGTGCTTGCCGCTTATAAGGAATTATGTACATGTGCTATTTTTTCGCCCGTTACTGTAATTAAAATTCGTACGTGAGCGCAGAAATGCACAATCGCTGTTTTCCGCTAATACCAACTTGTTTAGACACCTCACTTGCAGCGCGTGTGAAACCCCACGTACAATACCTAAAAATTTATTTATCTTTCATTAATCAAATTAAATTACTCACATTACCTACCGGAAATAATTGGTGGCACGTGCATACTTGAAGTCTTCAAATTAATGACTTTCAAAGATAAAAATTTTGATTAGACAAGAAAAATATTTTGTTTTTAGTTTTATGGCATTGTAATAAAATTCTGTTGAGGCGATAATTTTGATTAAGAAAAATCAAAAAAGGGCATTAGTGGACGAAATTCTTGTTATTGCTTTTCAATCAGGTTATAAAATTATGAAAAATTAGGTTATAAAATTATCGATTAGTCTAACTGCAATCTCTAAGCAGATAAAAGGTGTTCTACTTTTAATCTTACACAAATAACGGGAGATTCGTTCAAGTGGAGAGCGTACAGGAGTCTTTTTCTTAATTGGCGCGATAACCGCTTACGCGATTTTGGCCGAGATCAACAAAGCGCGCCAGTCGTTTCTTTCTCGTGCTAACCGGCGCCAATTGGACACACCAAGTGAAGCCAAGTCCTTCTCCACCTGATCTTTCCAACGCAGAGGAGGCCTTCCTCTTCCTCTGCTACCACCGGCTGGTACCGCATCGAATACTTTCAAAGCCGGAGCGTTTGTATCCATTCGGATGACATGATCCAGCCAACGTAGCCGCTGGATCTTTATTCGCTGCGCTATGTCTATGTCGTCGTAAAGCTCATACAGCTCATCGTTCCATCGCCTGCGATATTCGCCGTTGTCAACGTGCAAAGGTCCAAAAATCTTGCGCATAATCTTACTCTCAAACACTCCAAGCATCGCCTCATCGGATGTGGCCATCGTCCACGCTTCTGCGCCATACGTTAGGACGGGCATGATGAGAGTCTTGTAGAGTTTTAGTTTTGTTCGACGAGAGAGGACTTTACTGCTCAATTGCCTACTTAGTCCAAAGTAGCACTTGTTGGCAAGAGAGATTCTTCGTTTGATTTCAAGGCTGACATTGTTATCAGTGTTAATGCTGGTTCCAAAGTATACGAAGTCTTTTACAACCTCGAAATCATAACTGTCAACAGTGACGTGGGTGCCGATACGCGAGTGCGCCGACTGTTTGTTTGATGACAGGAGGCACTTCGTTTTGTCCTGACCCATTCGCTTTGCCTCTTTATCCAGTTTGGAGAAGGCAGAACTAACAGCGCGTTTGTTAAGGCCGATGAGGTCAATATCAGCGGCATACGCCAACAATTGTACGCTCTTATAAAAAATTGTGCCTGACCGATTAAGTTCTGCGGTTCTTACGTTGCTTTCCAACATCAGGTTAAAGAAGTCACACGACAGCGAGTCACCCTGTCTGAAACCTCGTTTGGTATCAAACGGCTCGGAGAGGTCCTTCCCAATTCTGACGGCGCTGCTGATGTTCAGCAACGTCATCTTGCATAGCCGTATTAGTTTTGCGGGGATACCAAATTCAGACATCGCGGATACAAGTAACTCCTTTCCGTACTGTCGTATGCACCTTTGAAGTCGACGAAAATATGGTGTGTGTCGACTCTTCTTTCATGGGTCTTTTCCAAGATTTGGCGTATTGTGAATATTTGGTCGATGGTAGACTTTCCAGGGACAGGAGTGCTTTGGAAATAATTTGAATTACTAAAAAACCCCTGAAACTATTAACTCTAATTAATCAATTATATTAATGGGCTATAAAGATCGGATCTCATCCGATTTTGTATGGAGATTTTGCGTTTCTTTTCACTTTCACTTCAACATCAGTGGAACTATTTTGAGGACAAAAAAAAACCCAATTTTCAAAGGCATTCGAGTTTCCACTGCATTTTGTATATATTTTTAAATTAAAATGAGTTATAGAAATTTGATATCATTCAAGGACATTGAGTTCCCACTCAGTCGCATTTTTTGAGAACAAACATTAGTTCTGGGTAGCCAAAGCCAAGAACGAAGTGGCATGCAAAAGATGAGTCTACAGAGTGTAAATTCTAAAGTTAGTCACTTAAGGCTATTAAAAAATGCACAGGTTAGTGAAAGGGCAAAGTGTTAAGCGAAAATTGCAATAAAGTTAGTTGTTGTTAGCGTACGTGAAATCCTCATGGAGCCCATTGTGGGTAATTAGGGAGGTGACAAATGTCGCGACGCGTGTGATTCATTTGCTGTGTGTGTTTGGCGACGATGATAAAAATTTATAGCGATAAGTGTAAAAACGATGAAACATCACAACAACAGCCAAAATAACAACAATTGCATATACTAATATACTAAAATATTAACGCAAACAGGCAAGCAACACATTGACATTATATGTAGCAACATGCAACCTATAACAAGAACCACTCGGTAGCGAGAAATTGAAACGAATAACAACAACCGACCAGACGACCGGCCGACCATCCGACTAACCGACCAGTCGACAAGCAAAAACCGCCATCGACGCGCCATCGTCAAATAACATTGAACAATGGAAGGCAACACAATGTCGTGAATTCCATTAACGGCTAACACGTGTCATCGTGATGACCTAATTGCCATCCGCAGTACGTGGCATTAATCGTCGCCGTTGGTGAGAAGTACAGACATACACAGTTATGGGCACACACACATACTAACATATGTGCATAAATAAATATATTACAAATAAAATATATATAAATATACTCTACATACTTGTAGGTAGTGCAACGAGCCTCTTTGTCTTGCCATCGCACAACCTGAGGGAATGATAATAGTCTTATTAAACTAAGAGCATCGGTTCAAGCGACAAGGAGTAATGGGCGCAATCATTCATCTGACTGACAGAAACTGAATATAGACACTGTAATTTGTTGTAGTTGTTGCTGTTGTTGTTATAGGATAACTTTTAATTAGAGCACATAAAATATTTACATATAAATTAGGAAAATATGTTTATCTGTTTAATAAGCGCTTGGAGGAAACTATTGTGGTTCTCCCTACGCGCGTGTTGACTATCAGAATCGTCTGGGGGCGTCATATGCGCATGGAACTTAATAGTGGATGCTTTCCATTTCAATTCAACCGGGCTATTCGGGTCATGTTCTTCGATTTCGATGTAACTTAAATATGTTGCTCTCTGGTCAAAATAATGAGACACGTATTTTTTTGTTCGCCCGAAAAAAATTTGTTTCAAGAGTAATCAGCAATTTTGTTTTTCGGCTCAAACTCGATTTTATTTAATTATATAAGAAAAAATTTTTTATAAATGCTCATAACTTAGTCAAAAATGACTCGATTTTAATAATTTTGGGTTCAAAATGATCGCCATTACTTGCACGAGCGATTTCATGTAGAAACAGTTGAAAAAAAGTAGTTGAAAATTTTTTATTTTGCAATATTTCACAATATTTTTCATGCAGTATTTTATTCGTTAGTTTTATATAAAAATGTAGGTGATTATAAAGGGTCCGCCATATAACTTTACGGAACTAAAAATGCTATAAAAAGAAACTACTCAATATTTTTCCAAACTGTTTTTTTTATTTTGAAGTACAATCCTACCGGTTATTGATGGAACATAACTTCATTCATATAGCTGCCTCGGCTAGCCATGCACTATCCCATACGATCGGTCCAATTTTTCAACACATTTTCGATTGTATGCGGCTGTATTTCAGCTATGACATCGCGTATGTTGGTCTTCAGTGCATCAATTGTTGCTGGTTTGTTGGCATAACACTAGTCCTTGACGGCACCCCAAAGATAATAATCCAACGGCGTCAAATCGCAGCTCCGAGGCGGCCAAACGATATCAGAATTTCGGCTGATAATGCGCTCTTCGAAGACAGTGCGCAAAAGATTGATCGTAGCATTCGCTGTGTGGCAAGTAGCGCCATCTTGTTGGAACCAAATGCCACCAATATCCTCCTCTTCAATTTCTCGGAACAAAAATTCGTTCAACATGGCCCGGAAACGCTCTCCATTGACGGTTACGGCCACTCCTCGCTCATTTTCGAAGAAAAATGGACCAATGATGCCTCTCGACCAAAATCCGCACCAAACAATGACTCGTCGTGAATGCATCGGCTTTTCTTCGAGTGCGTGCGGGTTTTCTGAGCCCCAAATGCGGCAGTTTTGCTTGTTAACATACCCGCCGAGATGGAAATGAGCTTCATCCGAAAAGATGATTTTTCGGTAAAAGTCTTCATCTTCTTCAAGTCGATCCCAAGCCCATGAAGCGAAGCGAAAACGCATTGGGTGGCCGGTTTGCATAACCATTTTCGTTCGGCGGAAGAATAAAACTAATTTTCTGTCAAATCAGATGACAGCTAAGTGTTACCATTCTTCAAATAATACCTAGTTCAAATCCGTAACGATTGATGGCGAGCCCTGTATAACAAAAACCTTATAAATCGAAGTTTCACACTTTGTACAAACTTAACAAAAATTCCGCGAATTTATCAAAATTTCGTCAAAACTAAACATTTTTTTAACAAAATATTAAGAATTTTTCCGAGTATGCAGTTTTATAGCTCATTGAATCCTAGCAATACACATAAAATACAAATTTAAAGTCACTACAAAATACCGTTGATTCTTGGCGACTTTTTTTTCATATAAAAAAACGAGCATTTAGTTTAAATGAAAGGAAAAAAAACAACAAAAGCAAAAAACACTAAAACGAGACGCTCCGATAGGGAGAGTTCAAATCAACTGAATCCAAAAACATAAGTTGAGCTAAGATCTTTCAAAAGCGTTCGGAACGGAACTTCTGGTATTGAACTGTTGACTGTTTTATGTAACAACATCCTTAGAAAAAACCACAATCACCTTTCATGTCGCAGTTTATTCCGTATTTACGAGTATACTATTAAAAAAATATTTATTATATAAAGGGGAAGATTTGTTTGGAGGTATTTTCCGGGTAACCTCTAGAACTACTGAACCGATTCTGAAAATTGTACAAAGCTACAGCAATTCCGAATACTTGAAAAAGTGATACTAAGAACAATAAAACCGATGATCTTCGACGGAATGTTATACTACCTTATGTGTGTATCAAACAGAAAATACTTTAAAGTACTGCATTGAGAAAATAATTTGAGAGTTGCCACACTTTTGTTTGATTTTTTGTTTTAATTATTTTGTGGCATATATGCGCTTAAAAAGTACAGTTAAAGAACTGTATACAAAATGGTTATCATCTAACAGTATAGTTAGGGTTAATTTTGTAGGTGTTGCCACCTAAGTGCAATATGACAAATTAAATGTAGATTTAAAGTTAAACAAAGCAATATGATGTTCCTTGGAAAGGTATTTCAAAATACATTTCAAATAGATTTTAAGACAGAGCTGCCATGCTTTTAAAATTGTGCATTATAGGAATAATATTTCCTAGTACTTTAAAAGTAAGTTAAGAATAAGTCATAAAAATTTAGGTGGAATGCATTAGTTTTAGTTTTCAATTTGGAAAGGTTGCTTCGAAAATATCGCGTTGAAAGGCCTATTTTACCGTTGTATAATGGAACTTCGTAATGAATGCGGATATCAAAAATCGTTTGTTCTTTACTTACATTTTCCATATTCCAAGAGCTACATAGTTCATACATATAATCAAAATTGTCATAAGTATGCCTAACTGACTACCTACCCCCTCTATGTTTAAGCTGTGTTAGGAATATCTTTTAACAGCATCTCATTAGCTGAACATCTTAAATTTTACTTAGTGGGTCCTGATACATTTAAAAGCTTCAAACCATTTTTTAATTGGAGTTACGAGTTATATGTAAAAATCGCTTTTTAAATGGAACTCACGACAACCATCTAGTCTCAATGCAGATATACGAATTTTTTTCACGAAACATTTTTTTGCCTATTCTTGTTCACTGAGCTCGGCAGCATAGGACCTCGCCAAGACTCTTCCATCGTACACGGTTATGGGCTGTTGTTTTTGCGCCGTCCCATGTGTTGTCGGCATATGTTAGTTCGCGCAACATCCACCTTCGCCAAGTGATTCGACCGCGACCTCTGCTCCCTTGCGGGTTCCAGTCCAGTGCCATTCTCGTGATACTGTCTGGTTTTTTTCTTTTCGTATGACCTATCCATCGCCGTTTCATTCAGCGTTTGATTTGCCTTAGGATGGCCTCCTCATTCGTTGATTTTCACAGCGCGTCGTTGCTGATGGAGTTCGGACAGAGATGAAACGGCAGCGGAGAAAGCATATTAGCGTATGGCAACACAATGCTGCACAGTGGAAAAGATGATAGAGAAAAAATTTACTTGGTAGTAAGTTGTGTTGTAGGTTCATCTGGTGCTTAATTTATTTCTTATTTGTTTCTTAATTTTTAATTTTTTAGTTTTTATATTTTATTTTTTTATAAAGATACAATTATGACTTAAATTAAATACGAACTCAGCGCTAACAATTGAGGACTTCGGCTGAAAAAAAGGTATACAATTTTTCTGATGGTCCTAGAAATAAAAGCTAAAATAAAGTGTAGCTCTACTGTTATACAACTCCGGTATGTAGATATCGGTGACAGTGTAGCGCAAGTTTAGAAATAAAGATGAAGAAGTCATAGCTGTAATTTCAGCATGTCTATCACTAAATATGAATACTATTATTCATTTTGCTTTTGAATAAATTTTTTGCTAAATATAAAAAAATACTTTTCGCTGATGGAAATATTTTTTTTTTACATTCACGCACTCCTTTCCTTTTTTCCTGCTTGTATTCTTATGTAGTTACTTATTGCTGTACTGATCTCCTCGTGGAGCATGAAAGCTGTGTGTATACTGCAGCTGTTTAATTCACAAGTGTCAAATATGATACGTGGCGTACAACACCATTTGCGAAAGCTATAAATTTTCCTATAGGATGATTAATTTTGCGCTACATTGTAAAATATATGCACAGTGTACTCCACTATGACTCTATTTGCGTTATAGTGCGAAATAAATATTTCTTTATCTTTTCACTAAATATGCATACATTTCTTAGAAGTCCATTGAACTCCTCTGCGACCCTGTTCGCTGTTTAGTGCGTAATAGTTTTTTATTTAATTTTTTTTCTGTTTCATACGCCTTTCATGTGGCGAGAGATAGCACATCAAGATTTTTACCAGCTTTTGCTATTCTTGGTTTTTTTTGCACGACATTTTTTTCTTTATATGGACAAAATGCGCAACTCAGTCATGGAAAAAAAGCAACTTCAAACTCGTATAATTGTAAATAAAAATAACAATTTTTCGATATTCGTGTTCTTCAAATCTTTTTAAATAAATTAAGCTACGCAAATAGGAATAAATATAGCAAAAAAAGTTAAAAGTCATTGAATCCTTCAGTTTCACAGAAAAAATCTCAAAAAAGTAAATGTCCAAATTTGAAAAAAAGTTGCCAAAAATCTACGTTAAAACTGTCTTGAAATTTACACTTTATTATATTAGAAGTTAATAAGCTATACAGAAATTCTAAATAAAAACCGTGGAATTCTCATGAATAGTTTTTTGAATTTTTGGAATTTTTTTTATAAAGCTTATAGCTAAGATTCATATGCTTTTTATTTCATAATCAGCCATAGGTTAGGTTAGGTTAGGTTTGGCAGTCGTATCGCTCAACGATGCCACTTAGACCACGAAATGGGTCCGTTTTGAGCCGCGGGGGCTGGGCTACATTTCCCTCTCCATATTGAACCATCCTGAGCTTTGGACAAAGCGTAAAAGGTTGTTGATACCTAAAGTGTACAGATTGTCTATATTCGTTAAGAAGTAGGATTTTAAAAATCTGTTCCTGCTTCTGGCTAAAGCTGGGCATGTGCAAAAAACGTGTTGAATTCTTGCCAACTCCTCCTCATTTCTGCAGCTACGACAGAAATCATACGTGAAAACGCCTAATCTCCCGTCTTTGATTTGCAGAACTGATTAGTGCGTCCTTAATGAGAAGCTTACAAGTTGCGAGAGGTATCTCCATAAAATTACTTATGTCTGGAATACAGGTACCTTCTCTTGCTAGCTGGTCTGCCCAACAGTTCCCTGGTATATTTCTGTGGCCTGGAACCCAGCATAAGATTATAGGATATTGGTTGGCCCTCTCATTTAGAGATTGGCGACAACGTAAGACACTCCTTGATGTTGTTTGGAATGCATCCAGGGCTCGTAGGGCAGGTTGGCTGTCTGATAGAATGCAGATAGAGGCTGATGATATTCTGTTTATCTTTAACCATTTTAAGGCTACATTAATAGCGTTTATTTCCTACAGTGATCCGGAAGTTTAAAGGGTGTTTTTTTTAGAGGTTAGGTTTTCAAGATGAAATAAAACGTATATAATTTAATGTTATGGCCAAGAATTTAGCTTTATTATTATATAAAGATAAGGGTTTGCCAATTATGTTTTAAAATTGATTTCGGGCAAGTGGCCGCCGCGGCTGGCTCGAATAAATTCCAGCCGGGAGACCCAATTTTCGACCACTTTTTGCAGCAATTGGGGCCGTATGTCAGCAATAACGCGCCGAATATTCTCTTCCAAGACGTCAATCGTCTCGGGCTTATCTGTGTAGACAAGCGACTTCATATAGCCCCACAAGAAATAGTCCAGCGGTGTTATATCGCACGATCCACATCAACATCGTGAAATTCAGGCACGAAAAAGTCATTAATCATGGCTCTATAGCGCTCTCCATTGACTGTAATATGGCCGGCTTTATTTTTAAAGAAATATGGACCAATGATTCCCTCTGCCCATAGAGCACACCAAACAGTGACTTTTTGAGGATGTAACGGCGTCTCAGCAATGGCTTGTGGATTATGTTCACTCCAAATGCGACAATTTTGCTTATTGACATACCCATTCAACCAAAAGTGAGCTTCATAGCTGAACAAAAACCATTATTTTCGAACCGCGCGAACCGAACCATTATTTTCGTAATAAATTTGCACGATTTGCAAACGTTTTTCAGGTGTAAGTCTATTCATTATGAAATGGCAAACCAAACTGAGCATAAATCAAGTGACAGCTGTCAAAAAGACCATCTACGAAAAAAGTAGTGCCAACTTGAAAACCTAACCTCTAAAAAAACACCCTTTAGTAAGCGCTACGCAAAATAACCCTAATCCTACACCGATGTCCATTTTAGAACCGTCCGTGTAGATCTTAACGGGTGGTCATTAGGAAATTCCTGTCGAAACAAAGAATGGGAGGGTGATAATCACAGTCACTGGGTATATCCGTGTAGGAGTCTAAGATGGTTGAATGTCCATGTGTGACAGTCCTTGACTTCCAAGTCAGTTTCCTATCTATGTTAAGTCCCATGTATTTGGTTTCTTCCGAAATCACAAGAGCTTCCCCCTTGAGCATAATTGGATTTAGCTGAGGGATTCTGTGTTTCCTATTGAGCATAATCAGCCATGCTTTTATACAAAAATAGTGAATATATAGAAAAGAAAAAAAATATTCAAAACTGATCAAAATATTGCTGCAATATCAAATGTCGGTCAGTACGTCTTACAAAGACTATTTCAAGAGATGCGCCTAAATGTTATTTTAAAATAAGGTATGTATTGTACAAATTTGGATCTTTCAGGATTCACAATTTTATTCAAAATACGGCTCTTGGCAACTACACCCGAAAAATGGCATCATTTAAATGTTCATCGTGAGCACCTCCGCTAAATAGTCGACTCACGAATGCCTACTTATTGAGAACGTCGAGATATCGCTGTTGCAGGTGGTTCAGCAATTCTTTGTTCTACAGCAGCAATATTCTCAACAGAACATTCAGTTTTTGACCTACCAGTCCTTTTTCTATACGCGACAGAACCGAAATTTCACGAAATTTGTTCACCAACCCTTGAATTGTCGGTTTTTCGGACGATTATTTTCATCAAAAAAAAGTCACGAATTTTGCAATATCTTAAAGAAAGCCCATAATTTCTTAATAAGTTTCAATAATTTTAATGAGTTGTTCTAAGTTGTAAAATTATACTTAAATATCTGTCAAGTATGTCAAGTATGACATAAAAGAAGGTACTCTCTAGGAATTATTCACTAAATACCATCCCTTATGAATGGATCAGATGAGGCAATTAGTACGGAATAATTTTTTTGTTGTTTTTGTTATTAATAACGGCCTTTGGTGCATTTAGAGGCATTCGGTATGCATGAATATGTGTGTTCTGTTTTCTAATTCTCACTAAATACAAAGACAGCACTTCTAAATACTCTCCATACGGATCTCCTGATCTCCAGCTGATTAGCAGCATGCACGTTTGTATTTGTATTTAATTGTTTGTTTTGTTGCCCTGCTGGTGGCGATTAACTATTCCAATGACGTACATATGTAATTGAATTGAATAAATGCTGATAATTTCATCGCTCGTGTGGCAGAATTTTTGCATTTTTTGCGCACACCGAATGCAAAGAATAAAAAAATTCTACTTATTTGGCTATCAACCAATGTGAGGCGTTAATAGCAAGTCTTCATCATTTTTAGTTACGTATACATATATGTATGTGTGTATTTGTACTCTCTTGTGTATGCGTTTGTGTGTGTTTGCGCATTAACACGCGCGTGTACTTAAATAATGAAATTAGCACTTTATGACTGTGAGGAGGGTAAATATCCGCCGTTGCCGCAAATTTGCCAGCTTCACTATGGCCTGCAGCATTTCCAGTGAATTAGATTTACTACAAGTACATAAATATGCACTAGTATGTGTGTATGTACATATATGCAAAAACTTGGCGCGTCAAAGTTGATTGTGTGGAACCTACATACTTCTCGATTGTTTTTGTTTTTGGTTTTTTATGAAATGGGTAAACACACGCGCTGTGTAGGTAGATACATAACATAGGTCGCACGTACATACATACATACAAACGTCAGAGGCCAGCTGAGCGACTCCACGGATGGTCGGTGAACCGGCAGGAAACGCGTTGTCGGTCTGTGCTGTTGTTAGGTGCTAGGCACCTTATTTGTATGCCATTGCAGTGGGCAGCAGTTAGGCTACACTACAACCAATTTTATGCACACCCATACACACACACATTAACACGGACAAAGCGCGCTATCTACTAACATGTGCCACCATGTGCGCCAAAGCTTTAATTACGCGAATTTTCATTTGCCGTTTTTTGATTTGGCATTTCCTTTGATTGTTTGCTTTCTTTGTTCTCATACTCAACACTAACTTCCTTTCGCTTTATTTGCTTTTTGTTTGCTTTATGTTTGTGCTATTGTTTGAATACCTATTTTTTTACTTACAATTGGTATTAATTAGCATTTTCACTGGAATTTGCGCGTTATATGATAATTGGAGGTGGAGCTGTGCCTAGCAACAATGGTGCGCTCCCGGCTATCAGTAAACAAGCAAAAGGTCTGGCAAACGGAAGGAGCGGGCATTTCATAAATGAAAATTATTCAGCGGCATAATTTGCAAACCTGGCTGTTGGTATTTTTCTCTTCTATGATTTTTTAGACGTGAATGAGGCATGCGTGCTGGTTTTGATTTCATATTTCCCTTATTTATGTATGGCGCTACTCTTTGGCAACATATTCACTAAGCAAAAACAAAAAATTTTAGATGCAAAGATATAAAAAACAACGAGCATCTCATTAAGTACCAAAAAACAAAAAAAAAAAATACTTGTAGTGCCTCATGAAAATCAAAGTGATGGCGAAGAGTAGATGATTTGATTTTAAATGTGGCACCACCTTGTATGAAAACTGTATATTTTGATATTTGCTGAAAAAAAGTCGTGATAGGTAGCATCCTAGCGGTATCTTTAGAAGGTGGTGTAATTGCAGTAGTTGATTTCGTCTTTTTCCATTCGCCTTTAATTTAGAAATGTCAGTGAAACGAAATGATGAAAACTATCATAGTTTTATCTACTTGTCATTCATTCCATTCTTCTATCTCTTTACCTTGACAGTTCTAATTTAAAAAATGTTGTTCTTACATAAATAGATTCGCCTTGGTAGCATCTCTGCAAAATAGTAATTTCTCCTTTTCCATGAAAACGTCTGCCATAGCCAAACGTCTGTCAGCCATTCGCTTTAACTTCACTTAGCATAAATGCTGATAAGTAAGTGGAAATATTTATATACAAATAAAAAAATCTCCTATTTTAGTTTCTCTTCACAAATATCCTAAAAAGTGATAAATATTTTTTTCTTGTTTTTAATTTCTAACCTTTTTCTAAATTTTGGGTAATTTGATTTTTTTACTAAAACATAGACTTTTATTGTTTAAGAAAATTGAATAATATAGCTTTGTAAAAATTTGGTATAAACATTTACGGCAAAGTACATTTTTCCCATAGAAATTCAGTGGTGCATTTCAAAGCGTTGGCGGCATGGGTAATATACAGGGTCAATATGAAGTGTTACCTATTCAAAACACCTTAATTTTTTTGTGTGAAAATTTTATTGGCTTTTATTGATTTCAAAGACAAAATTATTCAAAAATGATTACAATTTGAACATATATTCACTTTAGCTCGATATGACCACCTTTTGCCTTGACTATAGCCTTCAAACGGTCAAAAAATGAGTTGCATGCTGCACGAATGTGATCTTGAGGTATTTTGGCCCATTCTCGTATAATCGCTTTTTTCAGCGCATCCATACTGGCATATTTTTTAGTCCTCACCTTGCTCTCCAAAATGGACCAGATGGAATAGTCCATCGGGTTTGCGTCTGGCGAATTCGAAAGTTATTGTGTGGACAAAATGAATTGTGGAACACGATTTTTTAACCATTCTTGGTTCACACGAGCTTTATGAGACGGTGCCGAGTCCTGATGGAGCGTCCATGGTCTACGGCCGAAATGTTTGCGTGACCACGGTTCTAAAGCAGCTTCTAAAACATTTTCCCGATAATAAGTCGCATTCACTTTGACACCAGGCTCGATAAAAACGATTGGAGAGCGTCCATCAGCGGCCCAAGCCATTACTTGCGATGGAAAATTGCTTCGAGTAGGCTCAAATTCTCGTACGAGCGTTCGGTTAAGTAAACACGATCGTTTTGAATGTTTATGAACTGCTCAATTAGGAAATTTTTTTCATCAGAAAACACAATGTTAGGAAATTCGCAACGTTCGTGCAAGCGCAACAACTCCTTTGCTCTTTCGCACCGAACTTTTTTTTGCTGGGGTGAAAGATCGCGTGCTTTTTGGAACTTGTAAGCCTTGACTTTGAGCTTATTTTTCAATATGTGTCGAATGCTATCTTGCGATATTTTCAATGGTCATTTTGCTTCCACTTCGACGTGGATTTCGGCTACAGAAAAAATTGCCAAAAATCAACCTAATTTTCGTCCACTTGAAACTTGCACTTTGCTATAACAAAATTCAATGAACTGTGGAACTGCCTACTTAAAACTTTTGAAGAAGTGTTCAGTGAAAAGTTAGAAAGTTTTATGAAAATTCGCCAAATTTTTATACAAAAAAATAGTTTCAATTAAAAAAATAAATAAATAAATAGTCAAAACTTGTCAAAATGTGGTATACACTTCCTTTTGACCCTGACTGTATACGATTATATGTTCATATGTAGGCGACCTATTTTTCAGGGGGAAGCAGAAAGTAAAAAGGAATTTTTTTGGACCATCCTAATATAAGTACATATAAATGGATTGCGCTATCGAGAGATGATTGACGATTTTTTTATGGCCGGGATTGGATAGTATTGATCTGGACAACGTTTATTTTCAACAAGATGGTACTACGTGCCACATAAGCAACGAAACCATTGATCTTTCACGGGAAAAGTTTCCGGACCGTGTTATCTCTCGACGAGGTGGTCACAATTGGCCGCCGAGATCATGGGTTTTAACACCTTGTGACTTTTTTCTTTGGGGTCACGTGAAAGACAAGGTGTACGCCAACAGCCCAGGGTCGATTCAAGACCTCAAGGATGGAATTCGTGAGGCTATCGAGGACATAGGGTAGCCACTTTGCAATTCGGTTATGGAAAATTTCTTGAAAAAGATATTGTCGTGGTGGTCATTTGTCTGATGTTATTTTCCACTATTAACGGCATACCTTTCTCTTTATAATGAAATAAACATCCGATCATTTATATTAAAAAAAAACATTTTTCTTTGAATATCAAAATAACACCCTATATATGTACTATTTTCAACGTTATTTACATAACTAAGGTGAAACAAAATTAATCATCCATTGAATAACTGTTTTATTAAATAAGAACAATGCGTTTGAGTGCGAAATATTTCTTTTCACGCGCTCCATTGCTTGTCTGTTTGTATACCGCAGCTGTCAAATATGACTGACTTACTAAGCCATTTGCAAAAATTATAAATCTACGGATAGGGTGACTAATTTTGCGTTGCATTGCATAATCAAAAAGTTTTCCTTTATGGAATAATAGGAAAAAATCAGATAATGCAATATTTTTGCCGTGTTAGCATTTTTATGTGCGCCACTGTACTTACACTTACATGCCTCTTATCTACAGCCTAAAGTTTGTTTGCGATTTTTCTAACACTCGCGTTGATTGTTTCTCGGAATTGCTTTACGCATACTCGAAGTGGTGCCGTACGTTTTCTGAGTCACTTTCTTCTCTGAAATGCTCTTCAACTTAATTATTCAAATATGCCAGTACTTGTGGGTATGGTATTGTGCAGTACATTTATGCTGACTGTAATACGTAGATGAATAACCTTTTAAATTCAACGAATCGCTTTTCAATCCTTTTCAAATGTACTTATGTATATGCGTTGGTACACAACAGGAACTCCTCACGAAAAATCACCAAGATCGAACTTGAAAAACCATCCTTCGTAAAAACTGCGCCTATTGAGCTGCTGAGTTTTGATGCAGTGTACACACACACACATACTCGTATTTCCTTTTAGATTATGTAAATACAAGTTTTTGATCTATCAGTGCCATCTCATTAAAAAGCGGCGTAAAGCAAACCAACTACAAGTAGATCTCTCGCTATCAGCAGCTGTGTTACGCTTTCAAGTATGTAAAATAAAATATTGACGTTGGCTAGCTGTTGGCTAAAATTAAGTGGGCGTGTGCAAGTTAATTACACGAAATGCCTGCGAGTCAGTCACGCACGCACTCATATAATGGCACAGCGCACACGCGCGCAACCCTATTATCGGCAATGCAGCTCAATCATAAAAAATACAAACAAATACCGCAGATAAAATAAATCGTATGAAAAACACGCGCGCGCCAATAATAAAAATATATGTACGTACATATGTACATATAATAAGAAAATAAAGAAAAAATATATAAAAAAAAAATTTATAAAAGCACACAATTACATCTACTCGCGCCGGTATGCATGTGTGAGCGTATGTATTTGCTATGTAAGGCGTAAGTATATATGTACATACATACATACGTGTCAATGAATAATACGAATGAAGAGAAAAAAACGAAAAAGTACAAAAGAATTTGTTGTCGTCATTTGCGATACGCATCGAAAGATATCAATAAACCGCCAAGTGGGCAGAAAGAAGTAGCAACCCTGCAGGGAAAAGCTGAACTAACATGGAAAAGTTGTAGCTCAAATATTGGCATTTAATAGAAGAAATCATACTAATTCGGTATTGACTAGAATAATGCCAGTAGTAAAATGATTAACTTATCTGCAAATTAGTTGATTTTTATTTTTTTGTATAAGCAAGTTTAAGATTCGTCTATGGACCCATCATTATACATATATATATAATTGGCGCGTACACCCCTTTTGGGTGTTTGGCCGAGCTCCTCCTCGTATTTTTGGTGTGCGCCTTGATGTTGTTCCACAAATGGAGGGACCTACAGTTTCAAGCCGACTCCGAATGGCAGATATTTTTATGAGGAGCTTTTTCATGGCAGAAATACACTCAGAGGTTTGCCATTGCCTGCCCAGGGGCGACCGCTTAGAGAAAAATGTTTTTCTTAATTTTGGTGTTTTCACCGAGATGCGAACCGACGTTCGCTCTGTGAATTGCGAATGGTAGTCGCGCACCAACCCATTCGGCTACGGCGGCCTATCATTGCATAGCTTATAGGCAGATATTGAAGAGTACATTTATTTCAAAAATTATCATGGTGTCCTAGACTTGTCAATATATAGTCTACATTTTATTTTGACGTTGAACTACACACTGAGGTAAATTTCACCTAATCACTTTTTTCGGTGCGCACCAACTACTGAAGATGCATGAATTAAAAATCGGCGTTCCTAAAATCCTAAATTCCTATATACCCAGATGTTAGAAATAAACAAACTACAACCCATCAAACCTTTTGTGCAGTGACTCACAGCCCAGTGTGTCTACCGAAGGCTAATATCCAGAAACGTGGTTGGGAGATAAAAACTCTAGTGTATTGATTTTTTTTAGCACACTTGGAATGGCAGAATGTATCCTTCCAACAATCTGGCCAATATGCACAAATGCACAAAAGTTTTGTATATGCATATGGAGGAAATGCGAAATACCCTCAAGGAAAAAGATTATAAAAAAATTAATGGGATTTTCCAGCAACTACAAATTTGCACTTTATTATACTAAAATTCAATAAGCTATGAAACTGCATATCAAAAACCTTTCTAGAAATTATAATTAACATCCATACAATTAGGATACAAAGTTTGTAGATTTTTCTTGTTTGTTTCTTTTTTGTGTAAAATTTAAAAATAATAATATATTTATAAATAGATTTTGTTAGACAATGGGATATTTGTAAGTAAAAGACAAAAAAATAAAATAAAAATAACCAAAACTGTTTAAAATGTTGTTGTGCTATTATTGCGGGGAGTATGCGGACTTTTTCTGCCGAGTGTATCGCCAGCGCGCGATCGTTAGCGAAGTGTGTGTGTGGCGTGTGCGTATGGCCCGCTAAGCTGATAGGCTGGTTTGTTGGCTAGATGAGGCGATGACACCTATTATATGACGCTGCTTCGACGAGCTTGGTTAGAGGGGATTGTATTGAAAGCAGCGCGTGTGATAAGCCTACACTTGAGTGCAAACAATTTATCGCTTAGTTGGCACTGCTGCTACAAACATCCATATAAATTCAAATAAAAATTAAATTTTTTTGTTGCTGCTATCTCCTCCAATTGAAGGCAGGTCGTACATAAATATTCAATTTCATGCAACAACGACTTTTCAGACTTGAGGCGCACTTCACAAGCCACATTTCGCATTTCGAATTTTCTTTGTCATCTTTCAACTACGAAAATCTACTGCGAACACTTAAGGCGGCATGTTCGCTGTTTCGGATGGGTAATAAAAGAAAAGGGATTCAGGACGCAAGATTTACGATACTGTCAGCACCAGTTAACCACCACCTCCTGTCAACCACAGCTGTACGGGCACAAAGGGAGAAAAAAATTTCAGACAATAGAAATTTCAAGTGTACCCACCGCGTCTAAAACTTATCGAGTTTTATCAGCATCAAGCTGCCATTTCTGGCTGTTCGTTGGGCGCATTTGAGCGTATGCGTATGCGTTTCATGAACAACCAGCCTGTGAAATTACCAGGTGGCAGGCGGCTTTTTCTAAATTTATTTTTTTTGAAATATTGGCCATTGACTGTTGGCTTCTCGACTCGTGAAAAAGACTAAATTTAAAAATTCATTCTACTAAATGTAATAGCAGACGCTTACCTACACGTGCCGTATTTTTGTTTACACTCTGCCTACCTACATATATACGAATATATTTACTTTCGGATTTGCATTGTTTTGCTTCTGTTGGTTGGCTTGTTATGTGCCACATTTTTTGTTTAGCTACTGGCCTTGTGTGTGAGTGTTTGTGCAAAGATTTGTTTTCATTAGTTGTTTTGTTTGTTGTTTCTCCATCTAAAATTTACAATTGTTTTTGGTTGTTTATAGGATTTTTATTGGTTTGCTTTTGTTAGATGTGTTGAGGTGTGCGAAGGGCGTCAGTTTGGGTGCACACGTGTGAGAATTTTATATACAAAACAACTCGTTAAGAGAGGTGGAGCTTTATTTGTGTATATAAAAAGCATGAATAATGTGTAACCGCCCACTTTTTATTGCATGAGTAAATGTCTCATCTAATCAAGACAATGAACGTGAATAACCGAGCCAATAAACTACTCCTATTCTTGATGTGACCCTTTAACCCCTTTTTCTACACAAATGACAAAAATAAATTTGCTGACTAGGTTCGATACTACGGCAAGGCTTAACTAAAAATTCACCACCTACAGAAAGTAATCTTTAAATGTATTTATAAGCCATATTAAGAGGCCAAGTGAGCTTCACTAATCAAGTCAATAATGGTGAAGCCACTAATCGAGGACGGTTCCATATGTAGAAGTCCACGCAAGTGGGGAAAGTTACTGATCGCCATTCACTTGGGAGTGACCAGGACGATTCTTCCACATATGGTTCAAGCAGCTCGGAACTTTCGGGATTAGCCCACGTAGCTTCCGAACACCCGTTCGGGAACGAGCTAACGTGGGCAGGCGGAGCATCCCAGGATAGCTGGTTGTGCGCTGGGTTTGGGACCCGCCACTTAAAAATCCCCCCAAAGAAAAGATGAAGTCGATAAACTATTTTTTATTTTAAAGTTCACTTCTCGTCTTTCAATTACCTTACCAGAACAAAAATTGGAGATGTGGAATCAGCGGTATAAAGTGTACAAAAATTTTGATGACTTTTCCGAGCGCGGCTTAAAGCGAGTCACGACAAAAAAGCAGGATAAAGTGATCGTGAAACTTTATAAGCGGGACCCCTCTTTGTGCCTACGTCAAGCACGATCAGTTCTTGCTAAAACGGGAATCGATGTGAGTATCAACACCATCGAACGTCGACTGAAGGAGGCGAACATATCCTACCGTCCCACACCATCAAAACCACTGCTCTCAGAAAAACACATTGAGAAACAACAAAACAAGACAATGGCGTCACTGTATTGGACTGGCCTTCCCAGTCCCCAGCCATCAACCCCATTGAAAATGTGTGGGGAACAGTGGAAACAAATCTTGCCGGAAGGCCAGTCCATGATTTACAGCAACTCGTGCGCCAAGATCTAGTCCTGTTTGTCGACGAGCTACGCATAAAAGCTGGTTCAAAGCATGAAGAAGATGCCAGGCTATGCTCAACTACAATAGACTACATAGCTTCTTGAGAAAGTGTAATGTGTGTTAGTTTTTTAATATTTTTTGGTGTCTTACAATAAAAGTGACATTAAATTACACATTTTTCTAAATTATTGTCAAATATGTTCTCGACAGATTTATAGAAAAATTAATGCCCATATTTAAAAGTTAATAACTCTTTTTCTTGTGTATCTCGTCGTATTTTGTCTCGTTCTGTATCGAGCTCGTCGATGGTAGCATTTTCTGGCAACCAACTCTTGCCATTTTATTTCAATGTCTACCTTAACACTTTCTTAAATGGTGATGTTTATTTATCAATTGCCACACTCCATCTGCATACTTGTACCAGTCACCTTGGGTCTTCCTTCACGACAGCCCGCCTTCTGGATATTACGGGGTGTGGCGATGCAAGCTGGCTCAACGGACCTGTGGGCACCCCGTCACTGTCAGTAGATGTAGAGTACCATTGGCTCTTACAATAGTCTTTAAAGAGGTGTGATGTCAAAGTTGCATCTCTGTCGTTAATAACACGTCTCGAATTTCCAAAACCGACAGGCAGCTTCTTCAGTCGTTTAACTACTGCTCTGCGCCTTTAGTGGGATTAAGTCATATGGATTTAGAAAACATATACTAGGATATAGTTTTATGCTTTCTTTGTTACTTTCGTTGGTTTCAAGTGGTGGTGATGGAAGGTAGCAATGGGTTTGCCTTCTTTATGGTCGGACTTTACTTAGTTGCACCCTTCGCACCCTTGTTGAAAGTTCTAAAGGGATTGTCTTCTTTATTAAGAGAATTTAGGGCATTTTTTCACTAAGTTCGAATAGTCGTAATTGATGTAGAAGTCCTCGCAGTTTGCCTTATTCAGCATTAAAGAATTACAGCTATTCAGTAGTTGTGTAGATGCGATTGTTCCAATGATGAGTTAAAGGGACTTCCAGCATAAAGCAGGGTACTCTGCCCAAGTCATTGACTTGTCGCATCTTATCGTCGAACGGGATCCTATTATTACATCTTGCTTCTTCTTCTTCTTCATTATCTTTGCGATTATATTGCCAAACGTTTGCCTTCCTATCTCTTCGAAATCCATTTTGCCCTTTATTCGCCATTCGCCCCTTTAGCCATTCGAGTTATTTTTCGATGAATGTTGATTGATGTATTTTGTTGTTGTAACAGTATAAAAAATCCCCGTGGTGTGACAGTCTTCATCTGAACGTAAATCTGGTTCGTTCCTGTAAAGTAAAACTAACAGTCTCTTAAGCTGCTATATTTTCGTGAGGCTAAGAAGCTGACACCTCAGCACTTTCTTCCTCATCTGTACTGAGATTATTAATCATGGATAGGAGTCGGTTGAGGAATTTTCTTATTAGCACTTCTTCATTATTCTATCTCCTTTGTAACTCCCCTTTTTCCTTCCATTTATTGTGTTTACTCTGTGCCTCATTGGAGGGTTTCATACCGACCTCATGTGTTTACCCATCTCTTTCGGTAGCATCAATTTAACCTAACCCAAGCGGATGGCCACTGCAGCCGAAAAGGTTGGTGCGTGATTACCGTTCGAGAGTGCATAGGCTCGAATCTTCGTGCTTGAAACAGCAAAATAATGGCGTTTGCCCCTCGGCAGGCAATGGCACACCTCTGAGTGTATTTAGCCATGAAAAGGCTTCTCATAAAAAAACCAACTGCCGTTCGAAATTGGCTTGAAACTGTAGGTCCCGCCATTTGTGAAATAACATCAAGATGCACGCCACAAATAGGAGGAGAAGCTCGGCCGAACACCTAACAGAAGTGTACGCGCCAATTATTTATTTATTTACCTAATTTCGTTTTTATTTGAAGTGGTTGCGAAGAGACACGCTCAAATGTCAAACCAATGGACTCAAAAAGAAAAGATTTATGGCAGAATAAAAATAAAAGTATGTGCGAGAAATAAGTAGAAGTTGAAAAACGAGCAAATAGAAAGTTAAGCAAAAACACACGCTTACCTAAAATATTTTTATTTTATACAGAACAGTTATTTTATTAACCAGTTTCGCTGTCGACATACATATCTGGTTTGCCAACAAACGGTCAAAGACAAAAAAGAAAACCAAAAGTCAAGCAATGCCGATGAGTCATGTCTGACTGATCCGCCTCATAACGAGCGTGTAAATTGCGATTCCTAAGGCGACTGCATGGTGTGTTCAGCTATTCCTTTTCAACTGACATTTGAGTCGCGCACGAGCGCATTATTTCAAAAATTTTTAATTTACCATTTCATAAGCGTACGCACATAAATCGTGCACAGGCACGTGTACGTCACAGTTGTGTGAAATGTTAGATGTTGAATGGTTGACTTGGCGGTTGCACGCATGACAGATTTTGTGATTGACTGACTATGAGGTGTCGCAAATGGATATATGGGAGAGGGAGCGCGCAGACGAAGTAAGGAAAATTGTGCTGCTGTAATGTCATGCGGAGCGCATAAAAAACTAAAGCAATGAGTTTTGTTTAATCTTCATATTTTAATTAAACTTTTTCTAAATCTCCTTCCTCTCCTCTTTGCAGGCTCACCGTAACCACAAGCAAGAAGAAGCAAGAAGAGTAAGCAACAAAAATAAAATCAACATTTAAATCAACCCACTAAGATTACGTATTAGCTACCATGGCGCCCACAATCTGTTCGGAAAAGAAACCACGTCAAATACGCACCAATCTCAAGGAAATACGCCGTCAGCCAAATACAGCATCCGCGTTAATGGCATCAGCGACGTTGGTGACGGCGGCAGCGGGCAGTAGTGGCGGTAGCACCTCGGCAGTGATAAATGGCAATGGCAACGCGCCCGTTGCATCGAGTATTATTAACTATGGTAAGTTGAGCTAAAGAATTTTGTGTGCGTGCATGTGCTTGTGTATTTGTATACCCTGCAGTCGAAGCTGGTCGCTCTGAAGTACCTTCTCTACCAGTTTGCTTTGTTGGAGAACTATTTCGTATATCGTCTTTCTTTCAATACTACCAAATAGTATTCTTAGCATGGTTTTGCTTGCTAGAAGTTAATACCTCTTCATCGGTATTGCACCAGTTACTGAACTACTCAGTCAACCAGTTCATAATATAATAAAAATTAAAAAACAATTTTTTTAGTCATATTTGTGACGAAAATCACCAGTTTCGGATGAGTTGAAAAAGTAAAAAAAAAAAAAATTAAATATTATACATGAAGGGTTTAAAAATACTTTGTTATGAATTAAAATATTACACTAAATTTTTTGTGTATACATTTTTTGTTAAATGATCAATTTTGCCGTTTTTCTGCATAAACTGTTGACTGGTACTCTGAAAAAGTAGTCAACCAATTGAGTTTAAACTGCCAAGATAAGTTTGTCTTCAAGCTTAGAAGGAAAAGTGGCCGATATATATCTCTAAATAATATTTGTAGTTCGTTTTGACTCAATTTCAAAACATATATGTAGGTATTCCTTGCACGATCGGAAATATTTTATTCCAAACTGACTCAATAGGTGGCGCTGAGGTCGAGATATTTCTAAAAATCGCATTTGTAGTTCGATTTGGCTCAAAGTAAAAAAATTGTATTAGCTATAAAAAGAGAAATATTGGTTTTTAAATGTGACTGGACAGATGGCGTTGAGGCCGAGATATTTCTAAAAAGCGTATTTATTTAAATAAAAAGAAGATAAAAAATAAAGCCAGGTTCCGATAATAGATTCTTTTAGGGCTCTAAAATAAAAATATCAGTGTAGCGCCGAGTTGAAGGTTAACGTCTGAACTTTCTTTTAGTGGGGCGGGGAGGTCAAAGTTTTCGCTCATGCACATTTTTTTGGTCAATCGACATAGAAAACTATGTCATTCTTATATTTTACGGCAAACACTTTTATAGAACATTTCAATCCTCCAACTGCTCATTAGATGGGCCTTTTTGTCTTTTTTGCGGAAAAGTGCCAAAAATACTTGTAACAGTGGAATATAATGGATTAAAATGTGCCACAAAAATATTTGGCATAGAGTTTTACTACAAGGCGTTTAATACAGCAAAGTTCAAAATTCAACTCAAATGCCAGAAATATGTCGAAATGGTAAATGTGTATGGTAACTTTCCTATATTGCAATTTTTAAATTTCGATTTAATTGTTTTTGTAAAAATAGGTGCCAGAACATGGAAGGTGAAACCTATTACTTTTACAACTACTTTGAATTTAAAAATAGTCATATTAAACTCTCATCACCTGAGGCTGACACTGAGAGCTGAAGAATTAAAACTTCAATATTTTAAAATTCTATTTGTTCTGAAAGTAAACGAAAGCTTCTTCAAATAATTTGATTTAAATATTACTATATAAAACCTTGGCCATTTGCCAACTGGTATAATTCAAGTCACTTTAGAACTAGTATGACTTCTGCCACCAAATACTAGTGCATGAACTGTCAGGTCTACTGCATAGTTTGATTTTATACCGCAGGATACCTACATATTTCTGTGTGTACATGGGCGTTACATCAAAGCTGTTAATTTCAAATCTAGTGCGCACGCGGCACCCCTTGGCGTATACGTAACATACACGCGGACGGCACATCGTATGCCAGCGCATTTTAATCGAATTTTATATAAGCACATATGTATGAGTGTGTGCGTATCTGTTTTACGTTGTAGCGAAACTTAAAAGCAAAAGTCACGGTACGGGTGTGCGTATAAGGTAAAGCAGCAAATATTTGAATTTCATTTACTAGACATTTGAGTATGATTTGAAATCAGAGCACTTCCTTAAATATCAAGCATTTTAAAGTGATTTCAAACTGGCGTGAGAATAACTGACTTATTCATTTGAGAAAAATGTAGTTTCGTAAATCAACTTGAAGATTATTTATCGTAGTATCGAGTAGATTATTTTTGTACTAAACTTTAAGTATTAGAGCATAATAATACTGAAAGGAATACGATTAACATAAAAATTCGGAAGTTGTAAATTTGTTATTAAATCATTTTCAAGTGAAAGTAATCTTTGAATTGGTTTGAATTGAAACGAATTTATTTAAAAGCTTATTTTAAGTCAAAATCTGGAGCTTGTTTACAAGCTTCATTCCATGAAGAAAGTGCCTTCTTAATTTTCTCGAAAAATATTTATTTGTTCATCAACATCTATGGTATTTTGCCTCCATCAAAGTAATACTCCATCCAGATATAAATACTTCGATAAACCCATGTCAGGAATTTTTTCAATCCTCGGAGCCACTTCGGTATTCTTTTGAGCTTTCCCGCGATGCGGTCTTTATTTCCTCAATCGTGTAAAATTTATATTCTCTTATGGGTATTTTCCATTTTGCGAACAGGAAAAAGTCACTGGGAGCCGAGTTAAGGGGGGGGGGGGGGGGGGGGGTAAGGGATAAATGCTAAAAAAAACACTTTTTTCATGAATTTGTTGTAGCGAAACGGTTCAAGTCAGTTTATTAAAGTTGTTGCATATTATAAAGTAACATTTCAAGAATATTTGATGAAATTTTCATGTAAAAATATTGCAAAATGAGCGAATGAGAGCACATTTACGTAGACGTCTTTTCAAAAATACATTTTGCAGTAGTCAGCATATCTCAGCGTAGAATCATTTGAAATCTCGAATAATTTAATTAAAGTATGAGTTAAACTTCCCCCCAACGTTTATTTTGACGATTTATTTTCATTTTCAGCCATTTGGTAGTCGTTTGAAGTAAAAAGTGATTTTTGACGAAAAAATCCCGCCATTTTGTAGGTGTAAAACCACCTTAATATAAAAAAAAATGGCGAAAAAAAAACGTTGCGAGGAGGTTTTTTATATGTAAAATATGTGTGCAAAATTTCAAAAGGATCGGTTGAGTAGTTTTCAAATGCCAATGACTACGCACTTTAAAAAAAAAGGTTCGAGAAAACCGCGTTTAAAGTTTGTAACGGACTACGCGCGCAACTGCTGCGTCTCGGCAGATGTTTGAGGCGGCTCGGCTTTATGCTCTATAACTTAAAAAGTTTTGCTCGGATTGACTTAAAATTTTAACACGGTATTTTTGAAATGTTTTACTACAATAACATGCAAAAAAAAAATCGGGAGTTGGCTCAGGCTCTAGCAAATGCCTGCAGAGGTGATTGCTATGGTAACAACCCAGCAGGAATTGCTTGCTGAGCAGCTTCCTCTTCTTCGCGATAACCGCTTACGCGATTTTGGCCGAGTTTAACAAGGCGCGCCAGTTATTTCTTGCTCTTACTAACCGGCGCTAGTTGGACACACCAAGTAAACACACCAGTGAAGCCAAGTCTTTCTTCACCTGATCTTTCCAACGTAGAGGAGGCCTTTCTTTTTCTCTGCTACCATCAGCTGGTACCGCATCAAATACTTTCACAGGCGGAGAATTTGTTTCCATTCGGACGATATGACATAGCCAACGAAGCCGTTGGATCTTCATTCGCTGCGTTATGTCTATGTCGTCGTAAAGCTCTTACAGCTCATGGGCAGCTTACTGTGCTCTTTAACGGTGAGAATGGAAGCCTCGTTGTGAAGGTGTCGTAGGGGAGATATTAGGAGGCATCCCGTGGCTGTCCCGGTTTCAATTCTCTAACAGGTCTGAAGCTTTGCCCACTGGGAATCACTAGTGTCAGGTGAGCAGTAAACTAGCTCTATCTGGTACGCTGGACCTCACCAAGCAATGACGTGTGAGCAATAGCTTTGGTCAAATGGCGCATATCCTCCTATTTAAGCAATCTTTCGGCAACGACGCACGACGCATCATATGATTTAATTGAAGAAAATTGTGAGAAAAACCTCTACATTTGTCCAAACTTGATGTGCTTTCTTCGATATTGGCTCCCTTGGTCGCTTCCTTTGGGGTGATGGGCTTTGGTTGCGGCGTGCCAATTATGTATATATTATATTTATCTTTCGCCATCGGTTATGACCCATTTGAGTAAATTTGTCTTGTTGTTGACGTTAGCAATAACTTCTGAGCGATATTCATGTGAAAGTTCATTTTGACACAATCAGAAGAAAATGAAAGCTCGCTAAAAATAAGCCGAAAAGGCTCATATGCCTACATGCAACTTACTAGTTATTGCGGAATTCTAACGACTACCGTCGATTCGGCCCCAGAAACTCCACTACACGTGATTCTGGTAGTCGTTGTAAATATCTCGGCCGAATACAACCAGAAGGGAGGCATGTATGAATGCTCAGACCAGCCCAACACCGTCCGAGGTTTGTTGATGGAGCTAGGTATGTACGAGTATGAGGTATTGGAAAGAGTGGAGGTCACGAAATGTTTAAAGTGCACACCTCTATTCACAGCCATACATTTTACTGCAACTGTGTTTGTTGAGAAACTTATAGGGGGTGAGGTGGCGGCATTCGTTTCGTAACAGTGCTCAGCGCTCACAGCAAGCAAATGCACTCGACGAAACCCCACCACCTCGCTCGCTGCGCTCACCTCTCTACACTCTTGTCCCAAATACTTAAACGCGCGTGGGATTGCGGTTTTCACATTTGCATAGCTATGGGCCATTGTGTCTTCTTGCTTAGCATTCATTTCTCTACACGTTTACATTTTTGCATTAATTTCTAACTTTTGCGCGTTTGACAGCTGCCAGCTATTTGCCATCGTTATAATCCATGCGAATATCTATTAGACGGCACAAGGAATGTTTTTGCATTTTTCATATACATAAACCATATTGCATTGATTTTGAGTTCACCAACTTGAGGTTGGCTTGCGTTGAAGAAATCCATTTATTTCGCTGATGTTTGCTCAAAGCAGAAGTTAAAATTACTAAATATAACTTTTTTTTATTTCTTTTTGAACTTTCTCAAACTTTTTGAGTCATAAATTGCTGAATGTTGTGCGCCCACGTATTGGAAAGCAAAATAGAAAGAGTAAAATAGAAATAAAAGAATAGAACAAGACGAAAATTCAATTTGTCATCCTCTACTGCAAGTCACTGGAGCGTATATTTTTTTCATTTTATTTCATTTGCCGTTCGTAACTTTTGCTGCGCTGCGAGTTTTGAATGTTTACTGCTGAGGAATTCCAACTTTTTTTTTATTTTTGTTCGACAAGCACACAAATTTGCATTACGTAAATGTAATCATTGCCTTTTATTGCTTTTGTTGAAATAAATGTTTATATAATTTATTTCTTAACGTTGTCTAGAACTTGTTTTAAGGCGTTTCAATTAATTAACGTATTCATTAAAAACTCGATGATGCGAAAAAAGTGATCTAAGATATATACGTTTTTATTTTTTAATTAAAAAACACAAGAAAAACTAAATCAATTGTATCGCTCGCAATAAATCTCACATAGAGGTCACAATTTCAATCAGCCTTGACTGGGTGAATAGTTGATTAAATGGAGAGTTTGAAACTGCAGGTAGCCATTCCAGCCTTTTCGACTTCTCATATTTAAAATCAATTAATCCATAATGGGAAGGGCTTGAGACGTCAATGCGGTTAAGGAAACGCACTCCCGTCTCGGCACCTAAGTTGTAATGGGTTAGAATTGTGGATGGACGGAAATTTTTTTTCCAAGGACTCAGGCAATATTGGAAATTGCACTTAAGGCCGGTGAGGACTCATTACTGCTTTGCAAACTTTCCAGAACCTTGTTTGATTCTTAGCAGTTCGTCGAGGAAAAGATAATGTAACTCGTTCATATTCAGCGCATCCGACTTAAAAATGTACCATTTAAGTCTGGCGAAATTTGCATAGGGCCAGAGAAAGTACTCTGCTATCAGAGCTCGTAGATCGCTCTTCCTCTATCTGAGTAGGAATTTTGCTACCAATCTAACAAGTATGTTCAGTAAATACTAGGTTGTTTTGCAAGTGCCAATATTGCACCAACGGTTCTTCTGAGATTTATCACTGAGAGCCGATGGAGGTCACTTAATAGAGCCTTCGAAAGTGGCGTCACTATGCGAGTAAATCTCTAGCTCAGTTGTGAGTGATGCCCCCAGCTAAAGGTGAGATAAGGCCACGATGCGCTCGATCGCAGACGAAGCAGCGTGATATCTGCAAACAGAACTGCCTCCAACTTATGGAATTTCTGAAATCAGCTCGCGTTTGACAGATCGATGAACTGGCAACCTGTTGTATAGTTGAGTGGTGTTTTATACAACTCAAATAGCTGATTGTGAAAATCACATTCGCTTTGCATGCCTTGATGAGATGACGGAACATTTGTTGTTTCTCTGACCTACTTTGAGGGTGAAAGTAAATGTCGTACTCGTAAGACCATTGTTTCTGGACTCTATTTCAGGCAACTTTATTTCGTGAAGCTTTGTTTTTTTATCGTAATCGAGCATAAAGTCGCGCTAAACAGTATTCCTACTATATGATATGAAAAGATAATGTTAAATTTCGCTGTGTAACTTACTATATTGCACAGCGATCTCTATTTTGCTCGAACGCAGGTCTAAAGTTGGAGCCTCTTGATGAATTTGCGTACCACCTCGCGCTACTTTTTCCATGCCACTAACGGACTTACAGGTAGAGTCGCACCACTTAGTTGCACGAGACTTCGTCTTGCGAGAGCTACACATTCGCAGAGAAAGTGCTTTGGAGTTTCATTATAAAATTCGCAAAAATTGCAGACGCTTGTTTCTACAAATTCTAGTTGCTGAAAATGGTAACGAAAACTATAAAGCCCCGTATAGTATGTAAAGAGTGAGAGTTGGTAAGTTCTCTCTATCTAGGCTTAGGAGCTTATTTGGATGATGTTCTTCTGGAGGGAAGAATAAAGTATTTCGTCTGGCTTTGTCCAGGACTCTGGATCCAGTGCCGTGTGAATCCGCTGCCCTTTCAGTCATTGATAAATTACGTTACGTGGGCTTTGGTGAGTCTTCAAAATGTTTCTGATCATTGGAATTCTGAAATAACGCCTATCTCTGCTAGGCAGTCCGCCTGTTCATTGCCATCATAACCTTCATCCCAACCTGGTACATAGCGCAGGTATGTACAGCTTCAAAAGAAATTTTTCATCTAAAATAGAATAGATTGAGAAACTAAAATTGTCGTGATCTGATGACCACTCCTTGTAGGGCGAACTAGGCCAACTACCTCTTCGTGATAACTAATAAAAGCTTAGTCTTATCATCTTATCTTATTTTCACACATGTTTTTTTTTATAATATGTATAAGTATACACGTATGCACGTATTTACATATGCATTTGTGTTAACGATGTTGCTTGTATTTTCTTTGCTGCTTTACAAGGCAATTCACTCATTTGCACAAGCAAGTCGCACAAACAAGACAAAAAAAAAAATCTCACCCAAAGTCGGTAATACCAAAAACAGCTATTTCACAACAAAATAAACCCAAAATAAAGCAAATCCTTACAATTTTAGCTTGCAAAATAAACAACACTTATGGCATTATTTATGTGCGCTTGCACTCGTTTGTGTGTGAAGGAAACATTTAAAAATAAGAAACGTGGAAATGAAATGCATTCACCATACGTTTTGATGTGTTTCCGTATCTTGGAAAAATTTGCAGATCAATAAAATTTTGTTACATCAATAAAAATAATCAACTAAATGCGAAATCACCTAATTAAGCCTTTGGCAGCTAACATTTGACGTTAAGCGGTAGCAACTTTTGCGCCGACTGCGTTGCAGCTGCGTCAAAGTCACACGTGCGGTAGAGCTCGTTAAGGTGAAATATGGCTGGGGAGTGGGGAAACAACATTTTTGAGTACCGATACTGCATTATTTAAGTAGTCTTACGTTATTTTTTGTTTGTCAAAAAATAAAGGGAAGCAATTTTATAAATTTTTTATACTCGTACGCGCTGACATAATATTACGAATGATTAATTTTGAAAATAAAAAAGCTACATTTCATGCATTTTTTTCCAAATAATTTTTTATTATTAATAAGAACTTGAAATTTCTCTTCAACTTTGCCTGCATTCTTATTAAAAAAAATTAACTGGTTTATAAATAAAAGTTTTGTAAACAAAGGTTTAACAAACATAAGTTAGGTTAACGCGTTTGTCCTGTAGTGTAGGAGAAAAGTACGCTTATTATGCAATTAAGCTTTTCCATTTGTTTTCTAAACTATTTTTAATATCAAATAGTTTCGGGTATCTTCGGGATTTTTCCGGCCTGCAAAATTCAAACATAAATTCTGACTGATTCCTTTAATACTTTTTTCAAGATTTTTGCATTGAGTCCGGCCCCAACCCAAACCAGCTCGGACGTTGGTAAAATTTTTTGAACATACACCTATTCAGAAATAAAACCCTCGACGCATTTGCAAACAGTTATCTTGAATTTTTTTACGGTCCACTAACATTTTCATGTCTGGATCTATGCTTTTGAAAAAGTGGAATAATTGTTCGGAATAAAATAAAGCGAGGCTCTGCGAAAAGTGTTCATCGCGCGTTAATAAGCAAAATTGCCGTATTTGGGCTGCAGAGCAATGCGAAGGTATTCAAGTACAGCCATTATATCTATTGCAACAACACCCGTTTTGTGCAGTCTATGGGCTGGAGGAATCATCGACCCATTATTCTTCTAAAAACGAAGCTGGTGCCAATGAAACAGTGCATTTTGATGCCGGAAATGGAAGCGCGTGTATGCGTACGGCATACAGCCCGTGAAACAATGGATTTAGCAATTTATCTCTCGTCTCCAAACAATGGATTGGCCACTAAGATCGTTTGTGTATCTCAACTTTGGACTTTTATTTGAGGTGGTGTATAAAGTCTAAATGCTTTGTGGATGAACCCGATTCGATTGAGGCAGTAGAAGCCAACATTACAAAAGCTATTCACGAGATACCATTCGAAGTCCTGCAGCGTGTCACTCAAAATTGGTGCTTACGGATAGACGTATTACGGCGCAGTTGCGGCCAACATTTGATAGGGATTATCTTTTTAAAAATAAATTTCATAAATGGTTCTAGACAAAAAGTAATAAAGAGTGCACAATCAATTTAAATATTAGTTGTTTTATTTCAATTTAAAATGCGATACCTCTAAATTGTTCACCCTTTATATGTCTTAGCGAAATGAACGGTTAAGCCATACACAGTACGATTTCACGGAAAATAATTTCGTAAAACATTTTAAACCACTAGCACTCACCTTAAATAGTCATTTTGACAGTTCCTTCAATAAACCTTGCCAAAAACAAATTTGGAAAGCCGTTAAAGGATTAAACTGTTGTATAAAATTATTCTTTGAACATTTTTACTGGTGACTTTCTAATTCAAAACTAAAAAATATTTATGATTCAGTTAAAGTCTGCTCCTATGGCGTAGTTCATTCATTCAGCTCAAGCATTCGGAGAATGCGTTTTATTACTTAATCAGTTAAGAATTTCTTGATAAGTTAAGAATGCTTCTATAACCAAATAAGTAGCCAGCGATATTTTCGAGTAGCACTTAAATTGCCTAAGTGTTTATTACTATTCAATTAAACTTTCGCTGGCAATAATATGTATATACATAAGTATTATAATAGCACAAACCCTGTTAAATAAATAATGAGTAACTAAGCAATGATAAAATTAAACGCCATGAACATATCACTGTGACATCATATCATGTGGTTGGTCGCGGATTCAAAGCCCATTGTGAACAGGAAATGGTAATAGCTGCCGCTCTGCCTTTCTGGTTAGAAAAACCTTCGCATAAAATCCGCTTAACATTTGGAGACGGCATAAAACTGTAAACACTGGGATACTATGAATACCAGGAATGTTATTTCCAACAATGTCGCATTTTTCGGAATTTATGTAATTTGTTTGGTGGCAGAAAAACCCCTTTTCGATGATTTGGAAGTGTACAGGTTCGAAACGCCATGCGCGAAACACAAATTAAAAAACAAAAAAGAATGGTTTTCTAATAGCAGACGCTCTTCGGCAGACAATTGCAAACCTCCAAGTGTATTCTTGCCATGCCGTTCGGAGGCGGCAAAAAATTGTAGGCCCCTCCATTAGATGAAAGCATCAAGGCATATCACAAATGCGAGGAGGAGCTCAGCCGAACACCCAAAGAGCATTTAAGCGGCAATTACATATATAAAGGGTGGTTAAGTTTCAAGGGCCGGTGTTGATTTTGAATAAAATACAATTTTTTAGGAAATTATTGTCATTTCTCTTTATTATGATAATATTGGTATGACCTCGACGGCACACCTCCATCCGATGGTCCAAATTTTCGATGACGCTGAGGCACAATTGAGGTTCTATGGCGTTAATGTGCCAAATTATCTCATCCTTTAGCTCTTGAATTGTTGCTGGCTTATCGGCATACACCTTTTCTTTCAAATAACCCCAAAGAAAGAAGTCCAACGGTGTCAAATCACATGATCTTGGCGGCCAATTGATATCACCGCGACGTGAGATTATTGGCCATCAAATTTTTCGCGCAAAAGAGCCATTGTTTCGTTAGCTGTGTGACGACAAGTGGCACCGTCCTGTTGAAACCACATATCGTGCGCATCCATATCTTCCAATTTGGGCCATAAAAAGTTCATTATCATCTCACGATAGTGAACACTATTCACAGTGACTGCCTGACCGGCCTCAGTTTGGAAAAAATACGGCCCAATGATGCCGCCGGCCCATAAACCGCACCAAACAGTCACTCTTTGTGGGTGCATTGGTTTTTCGGCAATCACTCTTGGATTATCATTCGCCCAAATGCGGCAATTCTGCTTATTGACGAATCTACTGAGGTGAAAATGTTCCTCATCACTGAAGATGATTTTCTTCACGAAGTGCGCGATATGCATTTTGATTTGAACGCCCGTTTTCATAACAAGCCTGAATAACTTTAACGCATTGCTCGATTATTTATCTTTCTATGGTTCAAATTGAATTAGTCTGAAATAGAAAAATGTCAAATGAAATGCAGAAAAAACTTGACGTTTAGGTGTGGTTCACATTCAACATCGGCCCTTGAAATTTAACCACCCTTTACGTATAAAAAAAGTATTGAAGTATACTATCACACTTTCCGCCTATTCCGCTTAATATACTAAGAAATATATTTATGAACTTATTTCAACCTCAAAACATATTTTTTTACCTTTTCAATTTTATTTGCATTGAGCTTTTTCGACATACCTGAAGCTACTTTATCGCGTTAAAGTATTGCTAAATACGCATAAATATAATTAATGCTGATTGTTGAATTACTATTTAAATTATTTTAACTTTAAATAAAAAAGTGCATTTAAAAGCTAATTATTTATAATTTGGTATACGGTAGGAGAGCTTCTTAAAGAATATTGATGCAATTTTTTTAAGCCAACTTGTGGCAAAATATTGAATATCTGCCTCCGGGATTGATCGCGAATTTTTTGGGATCCCCTTAATACAATCCTGAGATCCCGGGATCCCAAAAATCGAAAAATTGCATCCCTCTCATTTGGAGGACAACGTTAAGGCACACACACTGATGCATCAAAGGAAAATTATCATGAATTATTTGAATTTTCCATTAATATCGATACTCAGTTTACCTTCAGTATAGAAAAATCTCTTACTGTGTGCATAGTATACTTAGTCACAGCTCAGCAAGTGCAACGCATTTAGCGTGAGAGTACACTCACTGCTCTTCTTCCACGCTATTAGCTATATACCTACATACATACCACCGATTCATTAGTGCCGTTAATTTATCTGAAGCACGTCTAGCATAATTAACGTCACGTCGACTTACCTCTCTTCCATTTTCCCATACATTTATCAATAAATGCATACATATGTATGCAAATACAAACAAATATTTCGGAAATAATCTCGCTCAGCTGTTACTAAATAAGAGCAAATGCAAATACGGTGGTGAGGCTTTTGTGCGATTAATTTATGCCAACACGAGTTTGTTCATGGCACATTAAACTACACGAGCCGTGTTATGATTGTGGTGAGTATGGTGAGGATGGTAGGGGGTATTATGAGATTTATATGGAAATACGTATAGGAATACTTGTATTACGTAGTGAGGTTTTTTATTTGTTTGTTTGAAAGTTTTTCAAGAAGCTCTACTGCTAAATGCACACACACATACATATTTACATAAGTGTGTTTGATGAGTCAGTCAATCAGCGAGTTAGTGAAATACTCGTACGTTGTCATTCATTAAGCAAAATTTTGTTGCTGGGTAAATAATTACAAAGTCAGTTGAAAATAATGACTTGTCAAACTAAGTAACCCACTGCAAAAATAGTAATTATTATTAATATTATATAATTTGAATTTTTATTTCTTTCGCTGTTTTATTAAAGGTGTTTCTTACTTTAAAATTTTTATACTGAAACTTGATTTTTTGGATTTTATTCAATTTTTTACGCAACTGGATGTTACTTTAACTCAAGCAAGTTTTTTGTCTCAATAAAATGAGTGGAATTCGCGCTTTCCTGGTCATTTCTGGTCTATGTACATCTATTTTTTTGGTAAAATCAGGAGTGCGATTCTATAGTAAAAGTATTGTGTGCTTTCTTCCACATAAAAAAAAGTCGGGGCCGCCAGAAAAAAAAGTTTTGAGCGACTTCAAATCCGCACTTCATTATACAAAAATTCTATGCTATAACTCAGCATACTCGAAATTGTTCTAAGAACTCTGCTTTAAATTTGTTTAGCATACCTAAATTTTGTATAAAGTTTTAAATTTGGATTTATACGGCTTTATTTGACAATTACCTATAATTAATGAACTTGAAAATAATGAAAAAAGGAAAAAACCAAAACTGGGCAGAATCTTGATGTGCTCTAGTTTGTTGCGGGCTGTATGTAAGCTTATTTCGTTGATTAACTCAATGCTCAGAGGTGGAGGTGCAGTAAAACATTGTACATATTATTTGAACAATACGTAAATATAATAATATAATAAACAAGCAATTCTTGCACTTGCTGTCAAACTTACGAACAGAATAAAAAATTGGCATTGTCTCACTCTGTCTTGGCATTTGAATTTCTCTTGTTTTAGAGGAGTGTTGGATATAAAACTACTGTAATATATTTTGCATTGTACCTTCATAGCATCAATTTACTATGAACGAAAATTTCTACAAAAAATTTTAAAACTCATTTTTACACGCCCTTGTAATTAAATTAATTACATTTCCTTTTGGGTTCTATCGGGCGCTTTTATTGAGATCGAAGCGGAAATCCTAAGACTAGCCTGTGTAGGCTAACTTGAAGCTCAAGTGTATGTTTTCTCTAGGTATTTTAGTTCAAGCTGTGCGAAAAATAATTTTATAAAGTTTTAACGTCCTTATATAGGAGATATTACGCCGTCTTGGCGCATCGTCCTTTCATTTCCAGCAAAAAAATATATCTTTTCCTCTACTAATGAATGCGAAATTCTGAATAAGACCTGTGTAGTGTCTTAAACAAAATTTTTCGTATACAAATTTTCATAAAATCTTGACGAAAGCGCTTTCTAGAGGGTCCATGTGCTCTTAAAATATTTATATTCATAATTCCTGCCTAGCATAAGATACGTAAACCAAACTGTGAATCTGATACCTTCGAATATTTTGAGCCCAGGCCCACCTAGCGGATCCAAAGGAACTTGTAAATATTTTCAAATCAATTCACTCAAATTTAATGACAATCGGATTACAGATTTATTAGTGTCTAAGCTACAAAAAGCAGATAAACAAACTTTCATATTTATTTAGAAAAGGAGCTGCTGACGGATAAATATAACAAGAGCAGCCTTAGCCCCATTTTCAGTGCTTCAAAAGAAAAAAATCGTGAAATCTTGACTGTGTCGTCGAAAATCCTTAAATATCAGTATGAGACCATCAACTTGAAAATTATTTTGGATACTTTTTTTGCTAGCTTTTAGTTAACTACAAACTCGTGCACCTATTATACTCCTATGAATCGATTTTATTGCATATATCTTCGTCTTTAATTAAGTGTGACAAATGATGAGTAAAAAAACAAACAAAAAAAAATACTGCATGAGCATCATTTGGCCATTTAAGCAGAGTGCAAAAATAAATATACATATATAAGTATATATAAATAAATTTAATAAATTGCAGTAAAAATAAAAGTAATGACATCAATAGCAAAATGACTAAAAATGGTTGGAAGCGGTACAGCCATAAAGTCAATAAACAACAATGAAATCAACTGTGTGCGTGCTCGTTCATTGAAATGAAATTGCATAAGGTCAGCAGCTTACAACAACATCAACAAAAAATAATTGCAAAAACAACACAAAAAATAGGAAAAACACGCTGATACTGCATCCATTATGAACATATTTGCAAGCGTCATACGATTCAAACAAGATTATGCACAGTGGTTCAGAAAAGAGAAACATTTTGGTTTCAAAAGTTTTGTCTTTGAGTAGTAATAAGCAAAATGCGGCTAAATTATTAAACAATGCTCAATTCAGTATGCAATAATAGTATATGGGCTCATTTAGTTATTAATGTCTGAAGAAATATGCATTTTGAACACATTTCTATGGTGTGTTTCATGTTGCTTTCAATGCGACAGCGTTACACGTACGCCAGAACACGGAATACCATTCTGCTACAACAACGACCGATTACCAAGTTCAGTCTTGGAAATTTATCCGTGAATAATATAAAATTGTAAAATCAATACAAAAATTCCCCTATTTTTTTTTTTATTGCATGTCGTAGGGGTATTAAAATAAAATAATTAAATATAAAATTAAGAATTTAAAACCGAAATAAAAAAATATGAAAAAAATATAATATACTAACAACCCGCCCGGCTTCGCACGTGTATAAAATATATACCCTATGTCACTCACTGAAAAAATTATTAAAATCGATCCAGTAGTTTTGGCTTATTCATTAGTGCCCGTGGCCCGTACGCATTAAATTTGGAGCAAAACAATTCCCCTTTCTTTATAGCATGAAGATTTCCTGCTATCTGTGGAATATCTAAATTCATACCCTACACTTTAACATATTTACTTTTTGCATTTTTACATATGTATTTATTTTATTTTTACAACAATTAATATATTACAGAATGTCTTTATATAGAACGTTCATAGCTTTCTTGTCATTAGACAATACAAACATGTTTTCTCTAGAGGTTACTCTTGAAAGAGCGACATACAGTTGGCCATGTGAAAAACAGTCAACGCTCAAATCTAAGCCTGCAATGAAATATGAACATATGAAAAAAATGAAATCTGGAACACCAATTTTCGATAACTTTTCAAAATATTTGAAGTTGTAAATCGATGTTGTGTTTGACAATGGTTCTTTAGGTTGCAATAGGTTTTTATTTTGGTTTGACTTCAAATAGCACCACAATACATGAAGCAACAAACACCGCGCTGCAGTTGATTTTACATACAACAAATTTTTTATACTCCAAATTAGGGGCCAAATATAGTAAAACTGCCTTAGTTTTTCACTATAACGCCAGGAGATTTTTAAAAGCACTTTGAATATTTAAGGATATGATTAATTAAAAAAAAATTCAACTTATATCTAAGTATATGTATATATATTTTTAATTATAACACTTTTGCAGCAAACGAGCGCTATTTTTGAATGCGAGTCAAGGAAATTGCAATAATTCCAACTTAATTGCTTGAAACCTTTACGCTTGACAATTTTCCTACAATGTAGTCACATTTTATAATAATGTTTCCTCACCTCGCGACCACAGTACGCACGAAGCCTTCACTACAGCCCAACTCAATAGCACATTATTTTCCTCACTGCCTCTCTTCACTAACCCCAACATTCTCACTAGAACTGTAAATTCGCACATGCTTTGCGCACAGGTCCAAGTACTCATAGACACCTGCAGCTGACTGTTGTAGGCTTTCGTAACGAGGCCACTTGACTTGAGTCGGCTCGTCGCGCGGCATTTCAATGTGCAATCGGAAATGTCGCTACGCTAACAATGTACTCGTACCTACATATATTTACTTAGTTACATATTTATGTAAATATGTATGCATGTAGCTATGAAAAAAAATGTGAACAATTGCAATAATGTAAAAGTAGAGAATTTCTCGAAATGCTCTATAAGCAGAAAAGATAAGTATATGGATATTCGCTAAGTACATACGGTATGTATGCATGTACACTTCTGAGAATGAGTAACTGTTGTAGGAATTTAGGTCAGTTGTGTATGCTAACACTTAACTGCTGATGTGGAGTATGTCAGATTTCTTGGAAGTTCCAAAGTAGAGTATTTTTAGAAGTGGGTTATGAAACCGCTTGAAATTGTCTGGTGCCCTTAGCGGATGCTAATCAAGTAAAAAATCGGTGTTTGGATCGTTTCAAATCGAAAAGAGTCTGTTTACATAAATCTATTTATAAGCAAACGCCTATTGATGGTATCGAAAAAATATAGTTGAAAAAAAAAAAAAAATTATTCTATTACTTCAAAAGAATACTCTTTGGTAGAAGATATTTGAAATAACATAGCAACTTTAGAGCAGAGAAAACCGTCACAATGAATTTTCATCAAAATTTTGAATTTTTTAATCAGATTTTTTAGAGAAATTTTGGGATAGCAGTTTTGCAGTCCATTTAATTTTAATGTAATAAAATATAATAAAGTCATTTAATAATAAAAATAAAATAAAGTCATTAATAAAGCCATTTAAACGGCTTCTGAACATGTTGGGAATTAAAGCACATTTGGGCGCCTTTCTACATGGAAGAAAATGTGCAATGTTGTGCACAAAAAGTTAATTCGAATTTCACTTTATTACACTAAAATTTAATTGCTATACAACTGCATACCCAGAAGTTTGCCGAAGGTTAGCATGAAAAATATTGCGAATATCACAGAAAAATGAAATGACTTATTTATGTGATCATAAGTGTATGTTTTTATAATAAATTAAAAAAAGGAAAAGGTTTCACAACGTCTACTATACATGCTTTGGTATTACTTTGCGGCATTTTACAAAAACAAAAAAATAAAAAATAAAAAAATTCCTGAATACCTTAGCATAAATGAATAATTTTTTCATGCAGTAGGTTAGGTTAGAAGCGATCTTAACCTTTTGTTAGACACATGATCTAGTTGATACAATAATGAAAGCTTTTTTTATAAATTTTAGTACTAATTTTTTTTTTCGAAACATATATTCATCCTTATTTATGAATACCAATTTTATACAACGCACCTATTTTTGCTGCAAAACGAAATGCACCTAGCGGAAGGTTAAAAAAGTTCGCCGGAGAGCCACATATACACGTTGGTATGCCCAGATTTCCCCCATCTATAATATCTATAAGAAATAGTAATTAGAGTATTATTTTATTTCACGAAAAAAAAAATTACCCCCTGTGTTATAATAAATTGTTTCACTACAAGGACGGGTTAAGTAAAAAACCAAACAAACAAACAAAAAAAAAAATGCATTGAAAGGTGCAAAATAGAGGAAATATAATATGTTGCAATAATACTGAACGTGATACAAATATTGCATGTATAAGTACACACATACATACCCCTGAGAGAGCCATCCCTGCAGGGAAAATTAATGACAACGTCTTACTGAACTTTATAGAACCATTGCTAGTAAAGGGTACTTCTCTGTGAAAGCTACATAGTTGTTGGCAGTCAAAGGTTGAGTATGGTCTTGTCTTGTCTTTGACATAATCGAATGGCAGATCCATCCAATAAGTTACTTCACCATAGTGGAAGGAGTTGCTTATAAAGAGGTTAATTCCATTTGGTTTCTCTTCAAATGCTTATTATGTTGGCGTTTATTTTTGTGCAACCTGTCAAGCACGTTTTCAATGACTTCGAAATAAATAAGGAGAGGCAAGGTTTATTCAACTAAAGAAGTTTTCAAGTTTAGAGAGGTAGCTTGACATTCAATTGCTGAAACTGTACATAGTAATTAAGGCACTAGTTCATATCAAACTGGTTGTAAACTGCTTACATATAAATGTAGTTCACCAATTCAAATTTTCCCCCTGCAAGGCAGTAATGCATACATGTTAGTGCATATGTGTATGTATTAGTATATGTATGCACATGTATGCATGGAAAATATTCTTCGTAGAAGTATAATTTTTTCTGTTTTGCGAATTAGTGTCAAAGGCATTGCACAAATAGCTAAATGTGCATTTATGTAAATAAATATTAAGTTCCGTTTTCGCAGTTTCAAGAGGTTAAAAGCAGTTTTCAGTGAATTTGACGACAAAGGTTACCATATGAACTGCAACAATAACAACAGCAGAGCAATAACAACTACAAGAACAACAAACAGATCAAAAACAGCTATGAAAATATAAACAAAAAACAAAAAACAATAACAACAACACCAATAAACAACAATAACAACAACAAGAATAAAATACCAACAACAACAATAACAACAACAACAACAAGAATAAAATACCAACAACAAAACACCAAAAACAACAATTATAATAACAAGAATAAAATACCAACAACAAAACCCCAAAAACAACAATAATAATAACAAGAATAAAATACCAACAGCAAAATACCAAAAACAACAAATATGACACCAAACATATTTTTTATTGTTTTTATTTGATCTTTTTGTATAGGCGTTGAATAAACTATTGGAAATCAAATGTTTTTTGCAAATACTTTTAAGAGCAAAAGCAAACAATTTCGCACAAAGCAAATATACCGGTTGCCAGGCAGAACCAATGAGAATATCATACATACATAGGTCACAGATTCCTCCTTGATGAACTTGTTGAGCCTAATAGCATTGCCATGTACATACAGGGTGGGCCAAATAAGACCTACTAATGACTAAAGACTACTGCCTAGCAGTATGTGCAGTTGCTCCCTCTTGTTGAAACCACAAATTAGGATACTGCTACACCATTGGCCGCAAAAAGTTTTCAATCAATGTTCTGTAAGAAGCTCCTGAAATCGATTCCGGCGTTTCATCCTCATTTTCGAAGAAATATGGACCGATAACTCTAGTGGCCATAACACCGCACCAAACAGTACATTTAGATGGGTGCAACACACCAGCATCAGGTGTTGCTCTTGGATTTTCAGAGCCCCACAATCTACAGTTTTGTTTGTTGATATAACCATTTAAATGGAAATGCGCTTCATCCAACATCAAAACATTATTTAAAAAATCAATTTGTGTGGCTAATTGTGTAAGAATAGAAAAACTCGATAATTTTAACGCGTTTTGTTGTACTGTAGGGTTCCATAATAAATTTCCAACAATTCAATTATAACCTACAAAAAGAGAAAAATAAATATGTCAAAAAATAAAAAAGTTATTTGTGCTTAACATTAGTAGGTCTTATTTGGCCCACCCTGTACATATGTATATTCTCTAAACACTAGTTTACTTCCCGAACCACTATTAATTTGTACCCCTACGACTTCTTCTCAAATACACTCAGCTGCAAAATTGTAAATAGTGAGTTTCCTTATGCACATAAACATACATAGAAGTCGTTCATACTAGAACAAAAACTATACAATGCAAAGTTACAAACTTTGTACACAATTTTTCAATATTCCGTAAGAAATTTCAACCTTTGAACAAGAATTTTTAGAATTTTTTTGGGTATGCAGCTTGATAGCCCTTTGAATTTTAGTATAGCAAAGTAGCAAAGGATTTTTTTGTTGACGGTGCTAAGCCCTTCTTCCGAATAAAAAAAAATCGAACATGTATTTTGTATGTAAAAAAAGGCATTTCACAATCTCGGGATTTTTGGGATTTGCCATTTCTTACGAAGCATACGAAATGGATACAGAAAAACCCCGTTTTAAGGCAAAAAAAGAGAATAAAAATCAAAGATAGAAAAAAAACACATTCACTTCAACTTTTCAGCAAATATGGATATATTTCAATGTTGTTGTTTTTGTTTTCCTTTTACTACGAAAAGCAGTATATCCCTTCTATAAATAGTACTTTTTTATTTTAACATAACTGAATATTCATTAAATTCTACTACTCTCCGCTTATTACGCTTAAGGGGGAATACCACTGTGATTTTTCAAAAAAATCGATTTGTTTTTGCATTTTCTTAAAGTAGATAACTTAAAATCTTGAAAATTAACCAAGTTATACCCAATACAATAAGTGCCTCACTACCTGCGGCCAACGAAAACTTTAAACGCGTTTTTCTCGAAACGGCTTCTCTGAAGACGGTGGCATTGTTTTTTCGAAGACCTATGAAATTAAAATTTTTTTTTTTAATTTTTGTACATGTATTGGCTACAGTCGTACATAGCCGTTTTTTCCAAATTCCAAAAATTAATATTTTTTCAAGCCTTTCGAAAACAAAAACAAGGGTAAAAACACAAACTCATTTTTCAAACCTGCACCATTTTCTCAGAAAAAAAATAAAATAAATAAAAACCCGCCTCGTACGACGATAGCCATTGATGTATAGATTAAGAATTTTTCACCTCTGTATCGTGGCCACCAGGGTGCATCAGTTTTTTATGACGTCATTGCATTAATATTAATAACAATTGTAATTTTTAATATTTTTAATAAAAGTGTGTGCCAGTATAGTTGAATACATGCTTAATAAATTATAATTTGTCCGATCCTCAAATAATCATCCCTACTTAAAAAAAAAAAATTCATGAAACTCACTTCATTTTCACGCGTTCACAGTGGTACTGATATAAACTGAAAAATACCTTCTACTCAAATATGAACGAGACGTTATCAATAGAACGGTCTGCGGATGACATATGGCAAAAATAATTTTTTTGTTTTTTGGTAGGACTGTTATAAGCTTACATGGCAAATTTCAGCGTGATATGTCACATAATTTGTTTTCTGTGCAATAAAAGCAATTTTTTCATGCTAAGCTGCAAAATAATAAATACCTAACTCGTGGGATTATTTTGGCATCCAAAAATTTTAACAACGAGATCCCGAAAATCTCTCAATCCTAAAAAATCTAAAAATCCTAACAAGTTATAGCCTTGTTGGCCGTATTTCAAATTTTAACATTTTCTACAAGATATTTGCACTCGCAACTATGTACGTAGAGCCTTATATAGATGTTTTAAGAACAAAAGAGGGATCATTGATTAAGTTTTATGTAGCAACATTTTGTTATAAAAAATAACTTTTTAATTTATTCATTTATTTCCAACTGACTTGAAATTAAAAAAAAAAATCAGCTTTTTGAGTTAACTTTTTTTTTGTAGCAGCTTAAAAATTCTCCATACATTTATGAAGCTTGTCACTGGAGTGACAGTCCTTAGCCGGATATAAATCCGGGTCATTCAGGCAATGTAGAACCGACTGCCGTGGAAATGTTTTCGAGTTAACTCTACTACGAGGATGAACAAGTTTAATATTTCCGAAACCTAACAGATCTTAACTGCACTTACGTTGATTGTGACTTTCAACAATCCACTCGATTATCTAACAGTTAGTCAGGAGACCGAATCCCACGAGGTGGTGACTTGAGTGACAGCCATTGGCATTACTCGTAATACGCATTGCACACTTGCCTGTCAGGCTACCAATAAATCATTTTCCTACACACCTCCTGCTGCGTTTAGCAAGCACATTCACTCACATGCATATGTACATACATATATATATAAATATATGTAAACATGTATATTCCAGTATATACAAACATACTAATAGCTGCTTGCTTGGCACACACCTACCTAGCCAGTTGCCACTAGTTATCCATGACCAATGCGTTTGTTTGCGCACTGGCTCTGAACCGATTTAACTGACCATCCATCCAGTTATTCAATGTCGTGGCCTCTGCTATTGTCACGTTTCTCATGTGCACATTATCTTGCCTGAAGTCGGAACATCACATGAGACTGCCACGTCGTACATCCATATGTAAATATATATGTAATAAATAAACCCGGAAGGTAAATGAACTAGTACCGAAGTGGTGCATTTAGCGTTAATTTAAGGCGAAGACTAGTTTCAAAGAATGTATAAAGACAATAAACTGGAATCATTCTTGGATGCTTAAAATAAAAGTCGAGTAGGAAATTTTACCACAAAAAAGAAGAAAATTTATTCAATAACTCTTATGTATGGTGAAATTTCTTACGCGAGTTGTGTTAGTGTGTGTAATTAATGTAAAACAAAGTCGTTTCTGTGACCGGAATTACAGCCTTTTGTCTTTATAGGTTCTTTGGCTCAATGGGGAATGGGAATGGGAATGTCACCATATAATGTTTAAAGTATGATACTTGCAAGAAAGGTCCAACTCTTAATATTTTTCTGTTGATGTTAAGATAATTGCTTAGAAACGGGACCAAATTGATCCCCATTGATTTTTAGTGTGGTGGATATCGTTGATCGGTTTTGATGGAGGAATGATGCATAATTACAGCTAAACTATGTATTTACGACTTTCTTCAGTACCAATTCTTCCCTGCTGCATCCTTTCATCTCGACAATTCATAACTAATACTAAAAGGAGACAATTGAGCGCACTTTCTCTGCTTTTACATGGGTTACGCGAAATGAAGGACGCGTTTTTTTAGTCAGATTTGTTGAAATAGACCAACTACGTTCTCTATCTCTTTATATTCTCGTATGACCACTTAATATTTCCTCTTTCTTTATATTCTCCCTACCCATATTTTCTGTCTTTCAAAATGCCACATGAATCCAGCAGTCAGATTATCCTAGACAATTGTTGTAATTGTATGAGTATTGTTCAAGAGATGAGATGTAGTGCATTTTGCTTTCATTTTTCGTTGGTTTCGAGCAAGCGCTCGAAAAATTATTTTCGTGGATAAACAAACTGCAAGTTTGCATTATCAACATTGTCGCCTTAATTAATAAATTAATTGGCTTTTATTTTTCTGAAATCATTAAATTTCAATTCAGAAATTTAATTACTCTCATTTGATTAAAAATGAAAAGTGACCCAATAACCATTCCCATGATTTCTAAAAAGCCAGAATATCTTCCGGCTCGAATCGAACCAGCAACTTTATATATCGGAAATTATTATTACCACAGCCATATTACAAAAAAAAACGTTTTTTTTCTACTATTCACCCTTCACATCATCCCACTGTCAGAATAGATGCTCTACTCGCGGCATAAGCAACAAAGTGGTCACAAATAAACGAAATGCGACCAGTTTTGAACTAGCAACTCATTTTCATTAAAACAAATTTTCACCATAGTGTATATTTTTTCTTTTATACAAACACTCATCATGCTGTTATATGAAATGCATAGTACTATAAGTATGTATGAATGTGCGCACATTTTTACTGTTCATTTTCGACGCTAGCCCCATATCGCATGAGCTGTTAAGTGAGTCAATTATTGTTGTGGGTTTGGTCGAATGTTAAAAAGTGTGCTAAGTGGTAGAGAGACGATTTGCTCGTTTTCTCTGATTATCAGCCACAGTATTGCTAATTAAATGCAACTCTGCGTAGCGCACGTAATTGACAGATTTAGCGCTGTGTGACCCATATTATGCATTGCTGCAATTGTGCGGTGTGGAATGTGGCGTGTGGGTTCCTTTGACAGGCTGTAACGCTGGGCGGGTGGCAACGCAACGTGATCTAAATTTATGCAAAATATTGAATGGGCGAGAATTTCACTATTTTCTTTTCACTATTTTTCTTTGCCTTATAATTATTTTCTTAGTCGTTCACAATAATAGCAGCGCGACATGTTGCATTGTTCTGACTATTTATTTATTTAATTTTTTAATTGTTTTTAAAAATAAAGTTTATACTATAAAAAAACCATATAACTTAAAATTTCATATTCCGTATCAAATGTAGAAAAATTCGATGAGCTTCCATCAGCATTTTTAGAGAAACTTTGTGTATGTAATAGGTCTATGAATAAGTTCGTGCGGTTTTTTTCGAAATTTGAATTTCGGATCATTCCCATGGCTTTTAAACGTTTGGAAATGGTTGATTGATCAACTCCCAAAGTTTTTGCAACCTCTTCTTGCGTTTGAGCCGGATCTTGATCGAGCAATTCCTCCAATTCGGTATCCATGAACTTTGGCGGCGCGGCCAAAATCACCACTTTTAAAGCGTGCAAACCACTTCTGGCACGTTCGCTCAGCTAGAGCATGCTCACCATAAACTTCCACCAAGATACGATGACTTTCGGCTGCTTTTTTCTTCATATTAAAGAATTCCCCGCAAAAACACATTATTTGGCACGAAATTCGACATTTTCAAGTGTGGTAAAAATATTGTTGTTTACGCTTCAAATAAAAAACTTATACTGACGTTATTAATTTTATAACACACTTTGTCTTTTCTGGATATTAAGGTGCAACTTTGAAGTGTCTTAAAAATTGTATTAGGTAGGTAGGTTAAATGGTTGAAGTGCCAGTCTGGCACTCCTCAAGTAGCACTGAAGCGCCGTTTTGATAACATTATGAGACGTCCAATAGGCAGATATCTGCAGCCAGCCAGAGCTGTTGATATAATGTAGGAGATTGATGGGTTGGCGCACTGTCCCAGGCTGTCGAAGTAAGTAGCACTCTTAGTCGTCTAGCTGCCAAACACAAGACATTTATAGAGAAAGTGCTCAATAGTCTCCTTCTGTGAAAGGTCCCCACAGCTTCTGCAATGGGCATTAAATGGTAACCCTAGCTTTTCCGCGGGTGTTCCAGTGACCGGTAAATACAGCTACGAGTTTGGAAATTGAATGGCGAGGAGTCCAAAGAACTTCCTGTGTCGTTCAAATATTGTGCTGGGGCGCCAAAGGGTTTTCGAAATAGCGCATGAAGTAATAGAGCTCCATGTGTTCTGCGCCTTTCTGAGAAATAATTTGTGCAGTTGCCCTTTAACAACTATCAAGGGGATTCCGATGACCGGGTTGGAGGTCTCTGAGGCCAATTCAGTCCCCTTCCTGGCAAGCTCATCAGCAATTTCATTTCCCTCTCCCTCTATGTTCCTATGTCCCGGAATCCAGATCAGAGAAATGTTAGACAAGAGGTTTGATCTCCTCCTTACAAGAGTTTACTAATTTCCTTCTACACCATGGCGTATCTCTCGCTCCCGCGTTCCATAAGCATTTTGCATGCCTGCAGGATCGCAAGGACTTCTGCTTGAAAACCACTAGCAGTGTTCGGTAGTTTAAAGGAGATAGATAAATTAGCTGATTTAGAAAAAAAACCCTGCTCGGACTCCCGATTCCACCTTGAAACCGTCATTGAAGACAGAGGTGCAAGCTTCGGTGCAGATTTTCCCCTCGATCCAATTCTGCCTATTTGGAAAGATTGCCCTAGCACGACCCTCAAACTCTAGTTTGTGGATAGAGAGATCTGTTCGAAGTTTGGAGAAATACGGTGCTAACAGTCCGAAAATGCTAGCATGTCCCTTGAGAGATTGGCTCCAGAGGCCAACCTCCTCTAATATGATTGCATTTTAAGCTGTGATGGGAATAACGTAAAAGGCGATGGGAAGTAAGTGCAAAACGACATTAAGGGCAAGTTTTACATGCTCCGGTGATGCCAATGCATGCAGTCCTTTGCACTCTCCCCAGTTTAGTGATATTATAGCTTTTCCGTGGAGCTTCCACCAAACCAGGCATCCATACGTTAAAATTGGCAAAACCACTGCGTTGTACATCCATAGCACGCCCTGTGACTTGAGTCCCCATTTTTTACCGAACATAGATTCGCAGGAGTAGAAGGCTATACTGGCCTTCTTTACCTGATTTCCAATGTGTAAATTCCAATTGAGTTTGGAGTCAAGTATCACTTCACGTGGTTGTTTAATTTGGGAAGTCGGAAGGATAGAGGTCAGAGTTGACTCGGAGGTCGCAAGTGGTAGCCCAGCGACTGGCCGCAAGTGGACAGCCAGTGACGTTTTCAAATCTAAGCCATGGCTGTGGGAAATGGTTCCGATATCATTAGGCGTATGATACTACCTTAACCCCACGCTTATTTAGCATTATCAGAACTTCGTCAATAGCAACTAGTCAATTTTATTGATTTTTGACCATTTTTTTTGAGGGTCTTTTGCATTTTCTCTATATACCATTTCGAGCATTTCTTAAATGGAAGAAAATGCATAACACCGTCAACCAAACATTTTTTATAAAATCAACAGAGCATGTGAACCACTTTAAACTGGCGCAATGTTATAACAAAATTGAATGGACTTCCGAAATGCATGTTTGTTGTAGCATGAGGTATATTTTTATCAAAAATTCAAAAAAACGTTAAATAAAATTAAATAAATGGTCAACAATTTGGAATATGTCGCCCTACTACTATAGTGACCGCAGTTTGCGAACAAAATTAACAAAGGAGGTAAAAAGTAAAAAAAGTACATTTTAATACAATATCTTAGTAAAGAATAAAAAGAGTTGAAATACTTTAGTAAAGAATTGAAAAAAAATATTTTCAAATATTTTAATAAACAATTAAAAGAAAAAATCATTAAAATATTGTATAGAAAAATGTTAAACTATTTTAGTGAAAAAAATATTTTAATAAATTTTAAAATATTAAAAAATTTTAAAAATTTGTATTAAAATATTTTAAAAAATTTTATTGAAATACTTTAGTAAAAATTAAAATAAAATTTTGTTTTTAATATAATAGAAAAATTAAATAAAAAAATTGATGTAATATTTTAGTTAAAAATGAAACAAAACAAAAAAATATATTAAAATACTTCAATAAAAAAAAAAAAAAAAATCTTGACAAAAGTTTAGTAAAAAATTAAAAAAATAAATTATTAAAATATTTTTGTAAAAGATAAAAAAAGATTATTAAAAAAGGTCCTTGCATTCGATGCTTAGCAAAATAAGCTAGCCTGTGTTGAAGGACGATGTACAAAATTTTCTTGCCTTGAGCGTCTTTAAAGGAGGCAAATAAAATTCTATGGGTGCTCTTTACATACATACATACATACACACTCAAGTCAATGAAAACGTTCGCGTTAATTTCCAATCTCTTAAACATAAATTAACTGTCAACTCTTTCTTCATCTCTTTCCAGTGGCCTCCGGTCGCAACTCATCAACATTGCGCGTACGCGGTAAACTCGATACTGCTGCTGTTGAAAAAGCTTTCCTAGAGCCAATACGCATGGATCGATTGCGTTTGGAACATAATCAACAAATATCCGACAATGTTGTCTCCTCATCCACCACAGGGCCAGAATCGATGCGCGCCATCACAGCCGATGAAATGGATCTCGACAACGGCATCACCGATGAAGAAGACTGCGAAGTACATTCCATAACAAGTGGTGCGATTTGTCACAACACTAACAACAAGGACACTAACAATAGCAATAGCAGTGATAGCGGTATTGCCTACAGCAACAATTCTCACACACGACAACTGCTTCAATGCGCCGTTAAAACAGTATTCCCAGCGCCCACGTTGCACGACAAACATTTACTACCAATCACAAGCACTGCGAACAAACATAGCATAAACAGCACCAACAACAACATTGGCAACAGTCATAATCATCAAAAGCGACATTATGCCAGTGATGATGATGATGAGCACGATTCCGATACATATTCAAGTATGTGTGAGATTAAGAATACGGAAGGACTGTTGGCGATTGCGCTAAAGACTATCAAGCTGGTGAAACGCAACCAAATGTTGCAACGACGGCTAGCGCAGCTCCAACTCGAGACATCAGAGTTTATACAATCGGTGTTGGCGAATCCAGAGAACCGGCATTTTCGTGACAAGATGCAATCGCCTGCAACATCGCCAACTCCAACTACGCTGCACTCGCCAACTACGACAACAATGCGGCAGCAGAGCCAAAATGCCACGGAAGCATAAATAGCAGCGGAATTTGCGGTTCTACATTTTGCATACACACATACGCCCTATAAATGTGCATGTAGTTGTATTCTGGCGTCGACATGTTGCTGGTGATGGAGCGCACAGCAACATGTTGCTTACTTTCTTTGTTGCGAAGCACAAATCAACTATCGTTTACATACACCCACACACACACACACATACACGGAAACACGCGCGCGCATTGTTAATGCGCTTTGCTGTGGAGCGCAGCTTTCGTATATACAAAACAAAATCTGAAGAGCTTGTGTTGCATACTTGCAGGCGCACCTCAATTTCTCCTCAAAATGTGATAAACAGCAAAATCAAAGTTCACCACGTGTTGCCGCTCTACTAAATATCTAACTAGTAAATCAACTCAACTCATATACATACAAGTATAATAATAGATACAAACATATATTCACTACAATTAAAAATTAACTACGCTATATAGATATTTATTCAACTAGTAGGAATTTATTGCTAGAAAAAAATAAAAAATACAGCAAATATTTAAATAAAACTATTTTAACTTTAAAATATGTCTAGTCACAACTGGTATTCTCTCGTAATGTGCCGAAGGTACAGTTAGTCTAGACTTTATTTAGGTAACCTAACTTATTCTTTTTTTAATTTACCCTGTATGGAAAGGGGTGTAAGTGATTAGTCGAATTTGAAATTACGTAAAACGTTAAATATCTGCAATTTTTAGATTCCTAACTGCCAAACCCTTGTCTAAAAAATTCTTCTGATCCTGTTATTTGTATGAGGAAGAACGAAATCATGCTACAGCAACGTTAAGGGGGGAGCCTGGTTTATGAGGTCTAAAAATTGCATCTCTTTGCGATTTTTTTTTTTAAGGAAAAAATTAATTTAGCACTGCAAAGTTTTTTTCTATCTTTTAATGAACATTTAAAAAGTATAAAAAATTTTTGTACTGGTTAAAATAAGTTGAAAAAAAGGTTTAACATAGAAATGAGTAGAGCGCTGCAACGCTGGAGTTTCCAACTGGCGTACAAGATACAGTTCGCAATTATTATCTAAAACAAAAAATTCACATGGATTTCTAATTATCACGATTTTATATTCTAGATGAACTAAGAAAACTGAGAGAAATTCCAAAATTTCAACATTTCTGGAGGTTTCAAAGAAAAAAATGTCTTTCTAAAAAAAAAAAATTCACTTCAACTTGGTATAAAAATCTTGAAAATTTTTTTAATCTATTTTGTTAGTTCAAATAGAAGAGAATTTAATACTGAAGGGAATAAAACTGAAGGCCCATCGATTTGTGGAACAATATTAAGATGTAAGCCACAATTAGAAGGAGGATTTCGTCCAAATACCCAGCAGAAGTGTAAGCGCCAATTATTTATTTATTTTTTTTTAAACTACTTGCTTACTGAAGAAAGTATCCAGTCTTTACGTGCAAGCACAGATAACGCGGAATCACCACGTACAACTCAGTTGTCCGGAATTTTCAGCTTTTAATCAGCGAAGTCCTCCAGTACTCGATTTTAAGCCGAAAGTACTCGAACAGATGTAGGTATTGCCATACTTTTGCCATACTTGAAGAACCGTTATTTGTTTTTCATCACCTGACGTAGCGTTGCCGCTCATGATTAAGTGTGCCACTTCAGTGTTACAGCTAGGAACGTGAACGTCAACGCAACACTCAACGCTCTTGTTTTGTTTTTTTAGAGCTTTAAGAATTAAAAAAAAGGGAAACGGGCTTATCAGATGTGCGTCTTGAAAACCTTCAAAAACAAAACAAAAAAAAAAAAAAACGTAAGCAGAAGTAAATTTTAAACGAATTTACTTGTTTGATGTGGCATCATTGGCAGCAAGTTGCCGTACAACTGGCACACAAGAAAAATTGTATGCCAATAAACAAATTCAAAGAGGGGCACGTAAGAATATTGCCATGCTAGCATAAAAGTGAATGTATTGAGTAATCATAACAAAAATTGAATTGGTTGACTAATCGCTGCCAATTTCCTACGCTGAGTTAAGTTAAATAAAGTCTAGACTAATTGTGTCTTATGGGTCATGCGAAAGTGTGGTAGCTCGAGAGAGAAAGTGAAGAAGAGAGACGAAAGAGCGCAAGAGGTAAAGCGAAATAGTGAAACATAAAATCGCGGCAACCCTACCACCACCATAAACGGAGCAGCTCTATAGCGAAACTGTTGGCACGTAGTGATCTCAAGAAATTATCAGAACGTACTGAGTTAAAATAAATATCAAAGAATTACTTTATTTGCGCAGTTATTTATATAATAAATGTATTTCTTTATATATCTTTAGACATACATACCTACTATACTCTATTCCCCGATTCATTAAAATAAAATTTTGCTATTAATTAAAAGATGAATAAAAATAGATATGAAAATGTCAATTCAGCAGACATTTTTAAGTTTTCTTTGCATTTTCCATGAATTTGTGGGTAATCTTTGGAAATTGTTGCCAAGCTCTGGAACACATTTTCTTTACATAAAAATATTTATAACTACAAGTCAACCTATTTCGCTTTTATTTACTTTGAGGCAATAAAGATTGCATCTAAAAATATGCCAAATATTTATAAGCTTAAACTGCATAGTATTGAAATAAAGTTTGCATGGCTGAAATTTAATTTGCTGCTGATATGCTGGAGGCGCTGCTTACTGAAATAAATAAAAATTTGTATATATTTTCCATAAACTTCGATTCGCAAGAGGAAATGCATGCATGTATTTTAAGTTTCTGCTTAGAAAACCTACTGATTGGTAACTATAAGTCTAAAATTATCTTGAGCGCTTTTGATAAAATGATTAAAATTTTGTGGTTAGTACGGAGAAAAACAAATTGAAGTAAGAAGTCGAGAAAAAGTTAATAAAGTAAAAGAATTAAGAAATTGTAATGTATGAATGATTAAAATAAGTTGCTTATGACTCATTTAAGTACCATAATTGTATTTTTTATTATAATTATTATTTTTTTATTATAAGTGTAATTTCTTTGTTTCTGACAAATATGATTTATATTTATTTGGAGCGCTAAATTGGGTGTTTGCCTTTCTGAAAATTTTCCAATGTGAAAAATCTAAAAACATAATTTAAAATGTGAAAACAGCAAGTAATTTAAGTAGCAGCCTATTTTAAATGGTAATTGTAAAATTCCTTTGATAAACAAATTACTATTATTATTTTTAATTTAATTTCTAAATCAGCAAGCAATGCAAAAGTTGAGTTGCCTTTATTATAAAAAAAAATTCTAAATCAGAAAAAACTAAAATTGCATTGCTATTTATTTTAAGATTTAAAGCTCGTAAAAAATAATGTAAAACTTAAAATTATTTTCATTTTGTTAAAATTAAAATTTGATTGCGGCTTAAGACGAAAAATTAAATCAGGTATTTGTTTCTATTTCAATTTGATGCTGAGCAATAAAAAACTGCAATCAGCTGAATTAAAAGAGAAAAGTGTTAATTAGAAGATTTACACGCGCTTATTAATGAAAAAATTGAATTTAAGCAATTTTTCAAATTTTTAATGAAATTATGTAAAACTGAAAGCTATTTTTCATTTCAATTTGGTTGCGAATGATAAAAAAAGATTAAATAGCTAAGCTGAAAATAAATAAAAAAAGGCTTGAGTTAAACAAATTTTAAACCATTTGTAATTGAACAAACTTAATACAAATATCTGTTTGCATATTTAATGTAATAATATATAAAATTTAAAATATTCTTTTTGTAAATTTGTATTGGCTGCGATTAATAAAAATAATTTCAAATTTAAAGTTTTTTGAATAGAAAAAAATGAATACAATCATTTTTTTTACTTTTTAATGGAATAATATATAAAAAAAATATATAAAAAATTTTAAATTGAAAGATTTTTGAATCAGTTGTAATGAGAAAAAATTAACAAAAATATTTGTCGATTTTTTCAATGAAATAATGTAAAATTGGAAACTAAAGGGTGGTTAAGTTTCAAGGGCCGGTGTTGATTTTGAATAAACTAAAATTTGTTTAGGAAATTATTGCAATTTCTCTTTATTATGATAATATTGGTATGGCTAAATTACGCGTGAAACAAAATATCGGCCAAATGGCCGTCGCGCCCTCGACGGCACACCTCCATCCGAGGGTCCAAATTTTCGATGACGCTGAGGCATAATTGAGGTTCTATGGCGTTAATGTGCCGAATTATATCATCCTTTAGCTCTTGAATTGTTGCTGGCTTATCGGCATACACCTTTTCTTTCAAATAACTCCAGAGAAAGAAGTCCAACGGTGTCAAATCACATGATCTTGGCGGCTAATTGACATCGCCGCCACGTGAGATTATCCGGCCATCAAATTTTTTGCGCAGAAGAGCCATTGTTTCGTTAGCTGTGTGATGACAAATGGTACCGTCCTGTTGAAACCACATATCGTGCGCATCCATATCATCCAATTCGGGCCATAAAAAGTTCGTTATCATCTCACCAAAGTTGAACACTATTCACAGTGACTGCCTGACCGGCCTCATTTAGGAAAAAATACGGCCCAATGATGCCGCCGGCCCATAAACCGCACCAAACAGTCACTCTTTGTGGGTGCATTGGTTTTTCGGCAATCACTCTTGGATTATCATTCACCCAAATGCGGCCATTCTGCTTATTGACGAATCCACAGAGGTGAAAATGTGCCTCATCACTGAAGATGATTTTCTTCGAAAATTGGTCATTCACTGTTGCCATTTCCTGCCACCATTCTGACCATTGACGAAGCTTGAAATGGTCAAGAGGCTTTAGTTCTTGTAAGCGTGTAAATGCAAGTCTTTATGCGTAATGCCCATTAACGACGAGCGTGAGAGGTGCAATTGTTGGGCTCGACGATGAGTTGAGGTGGACGGCTCTTCAACCACACTATCGCGAACAGCAGCAATATTTTCTACAGTACGAGCTATACGAGCATGCACTGGTATTTTCACATCTTCTACAGACCCGGTTTGCTCAAACTTTTGCACAATTTTTCCGATTGTACGCACATTTGGACGATTAAATTGACCGAAAAAACACGAAGTGCGCGATATGCATTTTGATTTGAACGCCCGTTTTCATAATAAGCCTGAGTAACTTTAACGCGTTTCTCGGGTGTATCTTTCTAGGATTCAAATTGAGTTAGTCTGAAATTAAAAAATGTCAAATGAAATGCAGAAAAAAACTTGTCGTTTAGGTGTGGTTCACATTCAATATCGGTTCTTGAAATTCAACCACCCTTTATTTGTTTACTTCAATTTGATTACGATTAATAAAAAAAATTTTAAATTTACATTAGCTGAAAATAAATAAACACAGCTGAATTAAAAGATTTTTGAATCATCTATAATGGACAAAATTTAATACTAAATTTTCTTTGCTTTTTTGAATGAAGTAAATAAAAATTAAAATATTGTTTTTGTTAACTTCGAAAAATTTTTTAAAAATGTAAATCAGCTGCAAATAAATCAAAAAGTTTTAAGCCGTCTGTTAATACAAAAAAGTTAATGTGAAAGTTTTTTGAACCTTTTTTTTATTATTTCAACCAACATTTTTTTTAAATTCTAACTATGATATTTCTTTTCTTCAGTTTGGCTGGGATGCACAAACAATTAAATCAGCTGCAAATAAATAAAAAAGTTTTAAGCCGTCTGTTAATACAAAAAATTTATTGTGAAAGTTTTTTAAACATTTTTTTTATTATTTCAACTAAATTTTTTTTTAAATTCTAACTATGATATTTCTTTTCTTCAATTTGGCTGGGATGCACAAACAAATTTAAATCAGCTGCAAATAAATAGAAAAGTTGGAATTAAAAGATTTTTAAATACTCTATTATTCCAAAAAATTTAATAAACGAAGTTTCCAATTCAATTTACTTCTTTAAAATAAAAAGTAAAAAATATGTACAGCTGCGGTGAAGATAATAGCACCATAGGGTGTTGCGAAATTCAAACTTTAAAAAGTTTGAAAATAACTAAATTTTTTGAAGAATTTTTTGATTTTACTTAATTAATTAATCTATCAACATATTTTTAATAAGAAGAGACCCCATATTTCTTGCATATTTCAAAATCTATTCACTTAATAAGTTATTTCAGTCAAAATAAGGCGGTTACAAAAATAGTACTATTTCCATCTCAATGTCGAAAACAAGAAATTAACCTAAAAATGTAAAACAAAAGTACTTTTAATCCATAACTTAATACTTTGTTGAGTATCCTTTATTGGCAATTGCGGCCGCACAGCGCCTTGACCTGGAATCCACTAAATACTGGCATCTAGTAATCGGAATTCTCTCCCAACTTTCCTTTACAACCAATCAAAAGGCCACATTACTAGTTGGAGTCGCACTTGAAATCCTGCCTTTTTAACATCAGTCCACAAATTCTCAATTGGGTTGAGATCTGGATACTGTCGAGGCCATTCCATGACGTTGATGGTGTTGTGCCCAAACCATTTTTTAGCCTTTTTGCTGGTGTGCTTGGGGTCATTGTCCTGCTGGAAGACCCATTTTAATGGCATTTCATTCTCTACATATGGTAGCATTACATTTTGTAGGATATCGACGAAGACGTGCTGATCCATGGGTGTTCTAATCCAATGAATCGGACCTATTCTATAATAGGAAAAGCACGCCCATATCATAATACTGTTTAATGGGTTTTTCTTTTGTGCACATCGGTCAATATTCTGCATTTGGCGGTCTCCTAATGTAACTACGAGCACCAGTCCCTCCATGCAACACGATTTTGCTCTTATCTGTCCACAATATGTTTCTCCACTTTTTCACTGGCCAATTGGAGTGTTGCGTAGCAAATTTCATGCGTTTAGCTGCGTGTTTAATGGTCGAAAGCGGAACTTTTCTCGGACTACAAGCGGTAAAATTATTTTCTCTCAGTTGTGTGCGAATGGTTTCAACAGATGCAGCAATATTTAGATCCTTTTTAAGCTCCGCTGCTGGCTTGAATGGCTCCTTCTTGCTCTGTCTAACTAATCGCTGGACGAGTAATGGGGACATAATAGGTTTTCGTCTACGAGACTCTACTTTTTGGAAACATTTTTTGGCATTACTACACATTTTATTTGAGCAGCCCATTAACCGACTTATTTCGGTGAAGGTTTTGCCCTACTCAAGCATTTTTTAATAATTGTAGTGTTTTTCTTCACTGCAGCGCTTTCGGCGGCTCATATTGATAGAAAAGAGATATTATATTAATTAGATGTTTTATCTGTTATATCTTTTAATAAATCACCATTTCTAACAAAAACTTGTGCTTCCCAATGATAATTTTCGCGCAAATGCTTTTTTCGACAAAAACATGTGTTGGGTGCTATTATTTTTACCGCGCTATTTTGCATTCCCCTTTCAATTTTGCTTCTTTTGAGAAGAACCGTTATCATTTTAGTTCTGTTTTTTGCTCTCCGAAATCAGAGAGACTGCCAGTAAGACAAGAGAAAGTAACTGCAAACCAAAATCCTTTTAGTCGTGTTTTACTGTGAAATAAAGTGAGTTGCTTGTTACTGTGCTGTTATTCTCACCGGCACTGTATATATTTGCAGACATAAAACTGGTAATAAAATTATCTAAAAAAATTGTAATAGTGAATAATCTTTGTGTATTCCAATTTGGTTGCGCGAGAAGGAAAAAACTGAAGGAAAAACTGAAATCAAAAAGATGCAAATATTACTTCAAGTATTTTATAATAGTTTTTTAATGATAAAAATTAAGGTGTTTTATATTTAAAGTTTTCAATCAGCAAATAATAAATATTCAAAATATTTTATAAAGCAATTATAAAGTTTCTTTTATTGAAAAAAAAATGTGTTCTTTTAATGTAATAGCCTCAATTAGCCAGCAAAAAAAGGGCATAAAATAAAATTTTTCAACTCTTTTATTTAAAACCCTAAATGGGTAGTAAAAATAGCATTTTTTTTAATTAAAAATTCATATTTAAATAACGAATAATATACTTTTTTTTTTTAAATTCATATTTAAATAACGAATAATATAAAAAATTGTTTTTTTTTTAATTTCGATAATCCATTACTTTATTATAAGGTTTTTATTAAAAAGAGTTTGTTCTTGAATGGAATAACAAGAAAAAAGAAAAAAAAATCGATTCTTTCATTTAAAATCTTAATTTGGTAGTAAAAAATAACTTGTTTTAAAAGCTAAAACTCGTAAGGAAATAACTAAGAATATAAAATTGTGTTTGTTTTCAATTCCGATTTGGGTGTGAATATTAAAAGAGAAATAAAAAAATTCAGCCAGCAAAAAATAAAGAGGTTTTTTTATGTAAAGCATTTATGCAGAAATTGTAATTGAAAAAGCATTGAAATTTGTTTTCCACATTTTTATTTAAAATGTAGTAATAACAGTAAAAACCGATTTGAAGACTTAAAATTCGTAATGAAGTAAGGAAATTTTTTGTGATTTTTTTTAAATTCGAAAAAACCTATAAACTTCAATTCAAATCAATAAGCAATGCTGGTTTCTTCATTTAAGGCTTTAAATCAGAAATGCTAAGCAAGAAAAGTATATTTTTTACCGGAAATGTTGGTTTTGTAAAATTTACAAAAAACTAAGAAACAATTTTTCTTTTTCGTTTTAGAGCTTAAACCAGAAATAAAAGCAAGCAAATTGATTTCTCTTTTATGCTGAAGTTTGTTTAGTTTATTTAAGAAATCTAAATTTGAAAAAATTATTTGTTAATATCCTAACTTTATGTTTAAAACTTTTGGTCCCCTCGTTTTCATATTTAGCCTGAATCATTATAATAAATTTTTTTAAATTGCATTAAATAAAATTTGATTTTTAAGGTTAGTTCTGCAAATCAAGGATGGATTAGCGTTAACACCTGTGAAATTGCTAGGCAAACATGGCCAAGGCTAAACTTACGAGTATTAAAAAACTGAGTAGACTTCAAATCAGGACCTTAGTAGAGGCCCTCACAGGTCATTGTCTCATAGGAAATCATGCAAGGAGATTAGGCGTTTACACGCATGATTTCTGTCGCAGCTGCAGAAATGAGGAGGAGTTAGAAACAATCCAACACCTTTTTTGCTCATGCCCAGCTCTAGCCAGAAGCAGGAACCGATTTTTAAAATCCTACTTCTTAACGAATATAGATAATCTATACACTTTAGGTATCAACGACCTTTTACGCTTTGTCAAAAGCTCAGGATGGTTCAATATGGAGAGGGAAATGTAGCCCAGCTCCCGCGGGTCACAACGGACCCATTTCGTGGTCTAAGTGGCATCGTTGTCTCTATGTGCGATGCGGCTGCCAAACCTAACCTAAGGTTAGAAATTCTAAAGTAAATTATTAAATTTTAATATGTGTTATTTACTGAAAAAATGGACTTTGTATCATGTTTTGAAATTTAAAATCTAATTTTTTAGTTTATTTTTTATTTAATTTAATTTAATTTAAAATTCAAATTAAATTTAAATCCAAATTCTTTGTTCACTTGAAAGTTAATTAATCTGCATGAAAACCTAATAAAGCCGAGGTACCGATTGTTTTTATTCAAAAACAGTCGAATATCTTGAAAACATAAAAAGCTAAACAAATTTAACAAAACTGAAAGTTCATTAATCTTAATAAAAATATTTAATTCTAAGCCGTGCTTGAAACACCAAATGATAGACAAAGTTTTTTGCAAAAATGGTCGCTTCTCAGCAGGCAATGGCAAACCTCCGAGTGTATTTCTGCCCTAAAAAACTCCTCATAACAAAAAAATCATCGGCCTTTGGGAGTCGGGTTAAAACTGTAAGGTCCCTTCATTTGTTAAACAATATCAAAACGTCCACTACAAATAGGAGAAGAAGGCCAAGGTTAGGTTAGGTTAGGTTGAAGCGGTTGTCCTGTGGGACACACTCAGGCTCATGGCCCATTGTGATGCCGCGTGGGGAGCTTGTCCCTATCTCTCCTAATACCAGTGTGTGCTTTTCAAAAATTTTAAAATATCTCTGATTTCTGTAGAACTGAGATCTTCCAACTCATCAAAAAATTGTTCACCCAGAATAGTAAACCTGTGTCTGGATAGAGCAGGACAGTGGCACAGTAGGGGCGAGATTGTCTCTTCCTCTTCCTCATCAAGACAACTGCTACAGAAGCCATGTGCTTGTACACCCATCCTTTGGGCGTGTCTACCTATTAGACAGTGCCCCGTTATGACTGGGATCAATGTGCCAAGACTGTGTTTAAATTGGCTTAGCAGAGATTCTGTGCGCTTTTAAAGTCGGCCACAGCTGTGCGGCGATTTTGCAAGTGGCTTAATTACGCCATCTTTCATTCGTTACTTTTACAATTTCTTCGCGGAAACGTAGTTTACATGTTTGCAAGTGTACTATATACTTACCTATATCATTGTCTATGTACTCATCAGTCAATTTGGTACCGATTTTCTCTAGTTCGTCGGCTCTGAAGGTCCCCTCAATGTCACATTAGCCAGGAACCCTTCTTATTATTAGGTGAAATGACTCAGCCATCTCGTTAAGAGATGTGCGGCATTTCATGGCTACCTTGGAGGTTGTCGACTGTTTTGTGAGGGGTTTTATCGCCGCTTGGCTATCAGTGAAAATGTAGATATCATTTCCGGATATCGCATCACACTGTATCAGTGTCAGTTCAGCCTGAAAGACACTACAGTAGTCGGGGAACCTTGTCATGTTTCTTGATGTTCACACCCTTCTGAAGGGTATACAATACCATATTACAATACCATAGTGGAGCATTGGCCTAACCACTGCTGTGTAGAGCCAATGTATCATTCTGGGTTCCAATCCCCATTTCTTCCCAATAAGCCTTCCGCAGGAATACATTGCGGTCCTCGACTTTTACACCAATGTGATAATCTGTTGAGAGATCTTTGCTCGGTCAAACACCTAACACGGCAATTATTATTTTTATTTATTTATTACAGCTATTTATTTCAAAATTAAAAAAAAATTTACTGCAAAATAATTAAAAATTTTTGTTTTTAAAATTTTTGTAACTGAATATTTGACCTCGAATTTGTTTCTCAATTGAATAAAAGTTTTTATTAACATTTTGATTTAATTTTTTTTTTAAATAAGTTGTTTCAGGGCCGGTATTTAAATGAATGCACATACTTTTATATTGTTTTAATTTTTTGGTCTGTCGACACTTTGACTTAAGTCTGAAATCAGTCGTCTTCAGCTTCAACTTTCGATTTTTTTATTTATTTAGTTTTTTATTAATTTATATTTCGTATTTTATTTATTTAGTTTAAATTTTGCCTGAAAATTGCATTTCGTGCAATGAGTACGTGCTAACAATCAGCTAAAATATTATTTTAAAGTATTTTTTTCACAACAATTTTAAAAACTATCACTCAAAAAACAAAATATAAACAAAACAATCTTAAATATTGAACTCTTTAATTTTAGAAAAGGCTTTTAGAAAATAAATTTTAGATTTTGGATCTTTTTTGGCTCAAACATCTGCATTAAAAGCAAAGAAACAAAAAAAAATTTATTTGTAAAAAAATTTTTTTTGTTTTTTTAATTAATTCATAAACAGTTCGAAATTGCCAAATCTTCGTTTTTTTGAAAATATGAAAATTTTATGAACTTAAATTGCCAATCAAGTTTTTAATTTTCCAACGACGGAATAAAGTGTGCGGAAATGAGAAGAATTCAAATTTAAAAAAAATTTAGGAATTTTTGAAAACCATAAAGATTACATTTTTTAATTTGAACTGTTTGAGAACTAAAGGGTTTTCCGATAAGAGGTGTTATTTTGATATTAAAGAAAAATGCAATTTTTAATATAAATGATCGGATGTTTATTTCATTATAAAGAGGTAGGTATGCCGTTAATAGTGAGAAATAACATCAGACAAATGACCACCACGACCACGCTTACAGGACAATATCCTTTTCATGAAATTTTCCATAACCGAATTGCAAAGTGGCTGCCCTATGTCCTCGATAGCCTCACGAATTCCAACTTTGAGGTCTTGAATCGACTCTGAGCTGTTAGCATAGGCCTTATCTTTCACGTGGCTCCAAAGAAAAAAGTCACAAGGTGTTAAATCACAAGATTTCGGTGGCCAATTGTGATCACCTCTTCGAGAGATAACACGGTCCGGAAACTTTTCGCGTAAAAGATCAATGGTTTCGTTGCTTATGTGGCACGTAGTGCCATCTTGTTGAAAATAAACGTTGTCCAGATTAATACCATCCAATTTCGGACATAGAAAATCGTTAATCATCTCTCGATAGCGATAGATAACACTTGCTATTGGAAAGCCCTTTACAAAAAGAAAAGGGTTTTATTTTAGAGTGATGAAATATGTAAATAAATGAAGCGAACGCTTTAAAATTACAAAAAAGAATTAAAGTTCAATTACATTTTTTTTTGAAAATATGAAAATGATTATTAATTTACTCCTAAAAACGATTTCAAATTTTTAAAATTTTATAAAAGGAAAATAAAATATTTGCCAAGCTTTTGATTTCTGCTTGAAATAAATAAATTAAGCATAGGCTTTAAAATACCCAATGGATTTAAATTGGAGTAAAAATATTTTGGGATATTATAAATATGAAATTTTTTATTTTACAATAGTTTAGCTTTTGTGAAAAATTTTACGTTAGGCCAGTTAGAGTTTTTTAGTGTATTCGATTTTGCCAGCAAAGAAAATAAAATTTTTTATTATAATTACATTTTTTTCAAAATGAAAAAAAAAAATTTTTTTTTCCAACATTTTTGAATTAAAATTTTTTTGTTTCAGTTTTTTGAAGTTCCTGCTTTTTTCAAAATAAAATAAATAAATAAATCAAATTACTCGTACATATTCAAATTTATAACAAATTTAAATAAAAAAAAATAAACTTTTTTTCTAGGCATTTTGTATTTTCTTACATTCTTTATATTTCCTTATTAAAAGTCATAACAAATTTTGTTGTTTTTTTGACTAAAACTATATGAAACTATTGAAGAAACGATTTGTTAACAAAAAAAACAAGAACAAAACAAACAAAGAAAAAAACTAAAATTAAAAATGTAACAAAAAAGCTTCTCGAGAGCCAAAATTAAAACCATTGTGTAACATTTAAAAAAGTCGCTTATTTATCTACTAAATATATTTATAACAATTGTATTTTGATAAGAAAACATACAAAAGTGTTATTGAGAGAAAGGCAAAAACAAAAAAAGAACAATTTTTTTAAAACTAATTGGCAAAAAATATTTTCTATGTGTACATGTATTTGATAATTTTTTTCATATATATACATACATCTTTTGATAAAATAACTTACATTATACATCCACATGTATTTATATTTGCATCGTATGAAATAAGTTTATGAGGAAATTATTATTAAAAAAATGTATTTGTAATTTTTTATTGCTAGGTTGGCAGGAAAAGCTGATAATAGAAACGGAGATGTGAACAAGTAGATTTAAAAATGCTAACGAAACTAAAAATGAAAACGGAAATATGCATTGAAAAGTCCTTTTTCCAAGAACAAAACAATAAAAAAAGAAAGTAAATAATTTATGGGACAAACATTTCAAATTTTACGAAAAGCAATTTCACATCAATAAAAACTAAGAAAAAAAATTGTTAACTAAGTTAATGTATTATTACTTACATATACATATACATACATACATATAGCGTATTGTAGTTCTATTCAATAAGTTCCACAAAGTAAATAAATAAATACATACATACATAAAAATAATAAACAATGGCTATTTCACTCTGGAGGAATTGAATGTAGGTACTTTCAAGTATTGCGTTGGGGAATAAGTTCATAGCGTTTTTATAATTTCTTTTATTTTAAAACGATTTATTTGCTGTTTGGCAAAGGGTAAATATTCATTCGATAGAACACTTTCTGTTAATTGTATTTTAGAGTTATTTAATTTATTTTAGTTTAAAGGCTTAGGAATGAAATACGCAGGAGGCAAAAATCAAAATTTTTCCACACCTAGGTTACGTTAGGTTATGGTGGTAGTCGCTCTGCACGACCAACTCACTTACGTGTGATACTATATTACTGTGCTGCACGGGAACCCCATTTACCGTCCTCCGTGGAACCATTTTTTGGCTCTTATGAAACGTAGAATTGATCTGACGTGGGCCAGGCAGCTCTGTAAGAGTGTTAAAAAAATATTTACCTAGACAACCTGCTCTGATTTTAGTTAGGGCTGGACAATTGCAAGGAAGTGCTCAACTGTTTCTTCCTCTTCCTCATCTCTGCAACTTCTGCAATATTCATGGAAGAAAACTCCTAGTCTTGAGGAATGCCTGCCAAATAGCCAATGTCCGGTTAAACAAGCCACGATCTTCGAGATATTATTTCTTGAGAGACTAAGCAATTTCTTTGTCCTTTTCTTGTTTATTTGCGGCCACAGTAGCCTAGCTGTTACACATGTATCATCATCTCTCCATGACCTATTGGCCTCTTGGATAATGTTGTTTTTTATTATTAGTTTACTCGTGGCCATGGGTATTCCAGTGGTATTTTTATCGCTGAGCAGTTGAAGAGCAGTACCTGTTCTGGCTAGCTCATCAGCTTTACAGCTTCACTCAATATCTCTGTGCTCCGGAACCCAAATAAGGCTGTCTTTGAATACGACACTAATATCATTTAAAGCTGCCCGGCATTCCTGTGCAACCTTCGATCTGAGTATAACCGCATTCATTGACACCTGCTCTTCTTAGCTTTTCACCGAGCTCTAAAAGCTACCAAAGCAGCCCAGAATATTTGTGACGTGTATGGAGAAGGGCCACAGGCGAGATTACAGCACGGAATTGGTTTACAAAGTTCAAAACTGGCTGCTTTGACGTCTATGACACGTCAGTCAGCGGAAGGATTCTGAATTCGATAAAGACCGTCTCAAATCACTTTTTGAAGGAGAACGGTTGCCAAACCAGACGTAAATTAACGGAAAAAATGGTATTTAACAAAAAATTGGGAGCCTGGGTGCCTCAGAGGTAAACGAAAAAAAACAAGGAAGGTCGGCTTCAAACTGCTTGTCAGTATCTCGCTCGCCATGAGCAACTTGCGATGAGGAATGGTGCTTAAACATCAATATGAAGAAAGGAGTGGAGAGTGAGATCATTCAAAGAAGATTATGACATGTGTTTGGTGGGACTGGGAGAGCATGGTGCACTGGGAAATGCTCGAAAAGAATGCCACGGTCAACAAAGAGCTCTACATTGCCCAGCTACACCACGTGAATAAGGCTATTCGACTGAAAAGACCTGATCGACATGGTCAAACCATACTCCTTCACAACAATGCCAGCTCCATGTCAGTCATCAAAGCCACACTCCAAGAGCTCGAATGGGAGGTCCTTCGCACTCGCCGTATTCTCCGGATCTTGCACCGACCGATTACCATTTTTTCCACTCCCTGTCAAACCGTATGATAAAGAGGTATTTAAATATTGGTTCAATAACTTCTTTGACAACAGACCACTCCATTTTTGGCGGAACGGCATCAACAAATAGGTCAAGAGGGGGGAAGACATTGTAAACAACAACAGCGAATGTTTAATTGATTAACTTATTTATATACAATAATTATTTTTTTTTTGTTTTAATAAAAGTCTTCGCTAAAGCGGTTCGAACTCGTACATAACTGGATGAAGCTTAGACTGGATTGGCTGGCTTGCAGTGAAAGCAAAGTATTGTGACAAATGTTTCCCTAGGAGAAACTAGCTTCTTCCAACTAATTATAACATTTGTAGAAAATTATTTCAGTACTCAGCCACCATTTCCATTTCTTCTTAATTTTTGCAGTATTCGCTTAAGCGGTTTGTTGGAGTTCAAAAATGCCACCCAGTTAGAAACACCAGGTGAAGCCAAGTTCTATTTCTTTGACCTTTCGAACACAGATGAATCCTTCCCCTTTACTCTGTTACCAAGGAATCGAATACTCTTAGAGCTGAAGCATTTATATTCTTTCGCACGACAAGACTTAAGCACAAACAAACTTGGTTGTTCAATAAGTTTTGCAGTTCGATAAGAGACGGCCTTGCTAATAGCCTTCATTTTTTTGTCATGTTGGTACACTCTTCATATGAACGTATGTGAAGTTTCATTTCAATATCTTAATTTATTCTTTGTTTACAACCCAAAGAAAATGTATGAGCGAATGTTGAAACTGCATAAGGATTTTTCGCTATTATTTACTACAGTAGAAAGTTGGTTTGCTGAATTTAAACGTGGTCGTGCAAGCTTTAAAGACGATCCACGTCAAGCACGTCCAAAAACAGTAACAACACCAGAAATTGTAAAAAAAATACAGTACATCGTATTGGAAAATCGTCGAGTGACTGAAAGAGATTTAGTAGAAGTCCTAGGCAGTGTAAGCAATATTTTGACTGAAGTCTTGGGTTTCAGAAAGTTGTGTGCACAATGTATGGCGCATTCGCTAACAATGAAAAAAAAAAAAAACATATAAAGGTGACTTTCTCAGCAACATTTACCCTGTTTTAAAAAAGATAAAGTGGATTTTGTGCGTTGATTTATCACTATGGATGAGACTTAGGTCTATCAGTATGATTCTAAATCAAAACAAGAGGCCAAAGAGTGGTGTGAACCTGGTTCTTCGGCAGAGAACCCGCCCAAGAAGGTGTTAGCATAAGTTTTTTGGTATGGGAAATGAATTTTGTTTGTGGATTACTTGCAAACTAGGAAAACAATGAATTCTGAATACTATTGTAAGCTTTTAGATCAGCTAAAGGAAAAAAATCGTGAAAAAAGTCTCAGTTTGCAGAAGAAAAATATCATTTTTCAAAGCACCGCACAAGAGTATTCGTGTTGTGCCACGCCAACTAGCAAACATTTCAACGCTTAGCTGCTGGACTCGAACAGACTGGAACCACATGAGAACATGCAGGGCGTGGCCACCATCGGACTGGCCGTTCGGCTGATAATATTATATCCCGGCTGTGCCTGCCATTGTCGACAGACGATGGACCCTACAGCGAATTTATGTACAGCGAAGACATACACATGCTCCTGTTCAAAGTGCAAACAATGCATTAGTTCGTTCCCTGCGACCGATAGTCGTGTGTGAATCACTGTCAAGTCATCCTCAATCTCAACAAGGAAGAGACCGATTTTTGTAGAAAATCATCTTGAGTGACGAGGCGCATTTTCACTTAAGCGGTTACGTTAATAACGTCAATAAGTAAAGTCTTTCTTTTTTGGTGCACTGAAAATACGCGTGTGATGCACGAAGATCCATTACATTCACCCAAAGGCACTATGTGGTGGCAGAAATGTACAATATATCAACACTGGCGGTAGCCACTTAACGTACAGGGTTGCCCATATTCGGCGGACCCATATGACAACCCTGTATCTTTTGACAAAGACGCAAGATCGCTTAATGACATACCGCGTTGGAAGCGTCAGTCCAAGCAGACTTTTACACGCCACGTGAGTACTCCCAAATTGCTGAAATTTATATTCAACAAAAGAAGTCAATTGTGAAAACTCAACGGGCGTATAAAAAAATTAAATAATGTGAAAAGTGCGCCTTTTAAGAACACCATTAACCGTTTGTATGAAAGGTTTTCGACTGGTGATGCTCTTTCTAATCCAAAGAGTCATCGAAATGGCTGAAGATGACGAACAATTTTGGAACAAAATCATCATCCGTTTCTTATTGAATGGGACGGTAAACAAGCAAAATTGTCGTATTTACGCCATTGAAAAACCTCACGAAATTCAAGAGGTACCTCTTTGCGACGAAAAAGTCACTGTTTGGTGGGGCGTTAGTGCGCAAAACGATTATTGGGCCGTTTTTCTTCGAAAATGAAGATGGTCAAGCTGTTACCGTCAATCAGGAGCGTTATCGCGATATGATAACCACTTTTGTGATGCCAATTATTCGTCAAAAGCGTATGAGGCAGTTATGGTTTCAACAAGGTTTCGCACCACAATCGATTTTTTGAAGAAATTGTTTCCTCGTCGTTTGATGTCGAAAAATGGCGATTTTGACTGGCCACCGCGTTCGCCCGATTTAACGCCACCTGACTTCTTCTTGTGGGGATATTTAAAATCAAAGGTTTATATTAATAAGCCAAATACCATAGAAGAGCTCAAAAACAACATCTGTGAGGAAATAGCCGATATTTCAGCCGAAATGTTAGCTAAAACTATGGAAAATGCTGCAAAACGGGCACAATACGCCGTACAGGCTCAAGGAGGCCATTTGAGAGATATCATATTCAAAAAGTGATGCCAACAAACCTACTTGAACCAAATAAAATGATTATTAACGTCAACATCAAAAAAATTGTGTTTTTCTTTGATTTAAAAAATACACATGGGTCCGTCGAATATGGGCAACCCAGTATGTATATCATCTTTTCCACTTAACAGAAAGGCCCAAATAAAGAATTACGCCTCTCAAAAAAAGTGATGTAAAAAAGTTATTCAAAAACAAATTCATATGACTAATTTTGCACCACCTTGTATGTCTGGATATTTGAAAAAACATAATAAAATGTTTTTTCTTAATACTACCCCACAAATTTGTTCTATGACCAAAAAATTAGTCATCATCCGTGCCACCACTTTGAAAACTACAATTGAATTTGCCTGGAAAAAAGGCATTTTCCGCAAATTTGGTATAAAAAGTTTACAGGCCAGTATTACATAATCTTCTTCTTGAATTTTTCTACAAAAATGTCTAAAAAATGATACCAAAACTAAAAACAGCTAGCAGAAAAAGCAAAAACAGCTCTCAATATTGTTGGTTTGAAATATTTTTTTTTTGTAATTTTGAAGGCACAATTTAATAATAAATAAATTTATAAATATCTGCATGTACGCATATCATTTCACCAATCAACTTATTTTACTTGCCGAAATATAAATGAGGAACCTTTTTATTATATTTCCTCATCAACAACGTCACGTACATCTCAGAAGTAAAGCACAACCTCGCAAACAGCTTAACGTTAATTTGGCCGTACAAACAGCACAGCACCACTTACACCATCAACATTTAAGTAGTTGCCAAATTGACTATAACAACATCAACTATAAAGGTGTCATTTAACTGAAGAGTGAACGAAATACTGCAAAGACGAGTCATCGTTCGCTCAATAGCTCACAATTTTAAGTACTTAAATTATCTGTTGGTTCAGTTCGCCCAAATATACTATACACATACTGTACTTGTATACTTATACATATATGTATACCCAGTCAATCACCTTTGACTGTCTAGTTTAACTTTTTTTACATAAAATTATTATTTTAAAAAGTTTTCTTATATGAAGAAAAAATAATAAGAGAAAAAAGAATAATAAAAAGAGTTTTACCAGACATTAAGAAAATGTTGGTTAATTCAAAAAAGGCAGATATAAACAATTGTCTAAATTTATTGAAATTTACTATCTATTGAAAACATATCGATTTTTTTCAAGCGATTGGATAAATTATTAAAAAAAATTGTCAAGATACAGTCTGTGTCAGAAAAAAGGAATCGCGATTATTCATGCAGTATAAAAGATATACATATGTTTAAAAAAATTTTACATGAAAGTATGTATGTACAAAACTACGAGTCGCAATTACTCGATAAGCCGTTTAGTTTTCATCGTAGCCATGGCATCTTTTTCATGCTTTGAACCAGCTTTTATGCGTACCTCGTCGACAAACAGGACTAGATTTCGCGAGCTTGGCGCACGAGTTGCTTTAAATCATGGACTGGCCTTCCGGCAAGATTCGTTTCCATTGTTCCCCAATCATTTTGAATGGGGTTGGTGTCTGGGGACTGAGAAGGCCAGTCAAATACTGTGACTCCATTTTCTTGTTCTGTTGTTTCTCAATGTGTTTTTCTGAGAGCAGTGGTTTTGATGGTGTGGGATGGTAGGATATGTTCGCCTCCTTCAGTCGACATTCGATGGTGTTGATATTCACATCTATTCCCTTTTTAGCAAGAACTGATCGTGCTTGGCGTAGTCACAAAGAAGTGCCCCGCTTAAAAAGTTGGATGATCACTTTATCCTGCTTTTTTGTCGTCACTCGCTTCAAGCCGCGCTCGGAAAAGTCATCAACATTTTTGTACCCTTTATACCGCTGATTCCACATCGCAACAAACTTTTTTGATTTTGTAATTACTTTTTCAGCCGCGGCGTAAGCTAATTTCGGCCCTTTCGAATGCGTGCATCATAAAAATATAGTCCCAAAACGCTTCGCGTACTTCCCATTCTTTTTTTTTTGGTTGCGTTTACGGGAAAGTTTCGAATGACACTAACCTGAGTTAGTACTAGCCCTTGAGTGGGACTATTATATTACGTAGCAAAAAACAGAACGAAATATGTCTTGAAGTTACAAGAAAAAAACCGGTTATTTTCTTCTGACACAGACTGTAAATAAACTCAAGAAAACGGGATTGATTAAGTCGATGACAGCTGAACAGCAAAATGTTTCCAGGGCCATCTAATTCTTATAATAGGTTCACATATAACTAGCTTGTCTACTTTTTCGAGCTTAACTCCCAATCTGTAATTAAAAAGCGAGTTTACCCATATAAAATTTCTCTCCTGAAATCTAAGAAAAGTAAAATAATCTCAGATTAAAGAATAAATTTTTTGCAAGCAAAGAAAAGAAGTTTGTGAACACAATTCTAAGAAAATGTTTGTTATATATTAAGGGAGAATGGGGAGTTGTGAGACGGGTTTTGTTTTTGGACCCGTATTACTCAAAATCTTAATATTCTGCATATGTCAACGATGGAATCTTTAGTCAATGAATACTGGAAGCTATTGGTATGGCCTATTTAACAAAACTACAATTTTCCTTAAAATTAAAATTGTATATAATAATATAAAATATAATAATATACAAAATACAAAAATGTGGGGAGTTGTGAAACACCATGGTTTAAATCAATAAAAATGACTTATTTTAGTTGTTAGTTCTTTATTAAGATGAAAAATGATTTATCTATATCGTATGCTCGACCAACAGATCGTATTGCCTTTTTCTCAACCAAAATTTCCTTGATTGCAACCAATAATATATTTGCATCGATCGTTGTTTTACTTGACTCACTCACATACCTATGACGCGGCATGATAAATGAGAAATCTACGAAAAAGCGGAAAAACAATAAAAACTCAAATTTAACCAAAAATTTCATGATATATATACAACATTTGTTGTCTTACAACTCCCCAAATCGTTTTTTTTTATAAATGGCCGCGTAGTCATAAGCACATCGAACGTTCATGCCCAAGTGAATGTGTAAATTCAAAGCTAATAGGACAATTAATAATTTGTATATATTAACATTTGCAATTTGCTTCAACAACTGATCGAATGTATCGCAAAACAAATGACGAAAAAAACTTACCGAGAAATTCCAAAACACAGTAACTGGAGAGACGCGTCGAATGCGTGTAAATATGACCAATGCTAGCTGAAAAGTGAGATCGTATCGAGAACACTTGTTGACACTTAAAATCGAATGTAACCAAATGAATAATGCCGAAAGGTAACAATGTCTCACAACTCCCTGTGTCTCACAACTCCCCATTTTCCCCTATTAATTATGCCTTCGTATCACAGAAAAAAAGCGTGTGTCCGTAGTCGCTTTGGCCTGTTATTGCTGATTATAAAATGAAATATTGAAGTTCGCATGCGTATTGCTGCATTCATTTCTTGAAACCTCAGTAAACTTCGTTTAGGGATTTCCTCCAACTGCTTATTATTAACAGCAAATTGCGCAATTAAATTAACTTTGGCTTCTAATTGCGTTTTCTTCATATTATTTGTTATAATTAAACAAACAAAAAACAATAAAATATTCCATAAAACCAATTTTTATTAAGAAAATCCTTTCAAAACAGTCTTCAAAGCCGATTATCAATTTTGCAGCTAATCTGCCATATGTGAACCTATGGACTAGTTTTTGTTATTTGTTTCTTTGCTAATCACTGCATATATGAACGTGCTTTAGATTCATTGTAGCCAATGTGGATGAGGTGTTAGGAATCTAACTGCTACAACAACAACAACAACAGGAGTCATGAAAGCACTATTAAGAAATGTCTCTTTCATGTGCGTGAAGATTACCAGAGCCATTCCTTACAGACGATCCAATTGTTTATATAACAGACATCTACTTCCTCAAAGTTATTATACAAGTATATATAAGTAAGCAACCAATCAGCTATTTCTTTGTTTGTGGCCATCTCAGATTTGATCGAGAGTTCCTCACAGAATATTCCTTTGCCATCGATTTCATTCAACTTCGAGCTATCCGTGAACAGGTACACCTATTTGCGCCGCTCACTCTTCCCTTAGACGAGAATACTCCGCTTGGATTAAGCGAGAATGCACATTGATCCAGTCACCAGGAGGGGCAGCTCAAAACTTCTGAGTAGTATTATTATATCTGCAAGTGAGGATTTGAGGATATGAGATCAAGTCTGTAGTCTCAGTCTCAGGTCTCAGTCTGCTTACAGCATGTGTGGCGATATCCACAGGCACCGTATTCAGCATTGGAGTAGGAGTGGCTCGAAGATACCAACGTGAACAGATCTTTGAATTCTCTTCAGCTTTGGACTCTCTCTGTTCCGTCCCGCCCCCATGGTGCGGGATCATTGTACATACTCGCTAGGTCTGAGCGGAATTTTTTCGATTTATATTTCTTCAAGGGAAGAGTAGACGGAGTGTAACATGTGGTGGTATGGCACGGAAAACATGTTTATGGATGGCTAGAACACTGTAGTGTTTTCCAAATAAAAGTAGCCGCAATTAAGGAAGCAGTGGATTGCTACTGAAAAGATGGACCTCACTTCAACTCAGCAAGCGCTGGGCTAGTGCGCAAATGTGCAAGATCGCGAGATCCTTCTGGCCACGGGTAGCCTGGTATAAGGCTAACAAATCCGCAGTTATCGAATTTTCCGTTGGGTGTCCATGCCGCGAGGCTTCGAATTGCTTCAAGCCCTTTCAGCAGGAGCTGTGTGGAGGATGAGATGAAATCATCTTAACACCTTCTTCTCAGCTGCAAAGGTCGAGCAAAGGTTTAAACATCTGGGTTCTCACTTTTTCGCTACAGCTGCGAGTATTGCGGGCTTAAATATTACACATCTGGTGAAATTCATCAGTAGCTTGAAGCGGTTAATACAAACGTAAATCGCCACTGTTGGTCGTCATCCTCTAACCTAAAATTAGTTCTTCCTTTCTTCACATGACTGGTTCCTCCCCTTCTCCCTTCTCATTTTCACCTCCTCTCCCAACGTATGGTATCACCATGGACAAATTTTAAATTTTTGTCCAAGTGGGCCCCTCGCAAGGGCAGATACCTAACCTAACTTTACTTATTCCTGAGAGCATTTTTTTTACATATCAAAAGTTTTTGTCAGTGGTTTTCACTATTCTACGAGATACAGCCGGATTGTAAAAAAGTGAAAAGTTTTCGTTTCATTTCCCTTTTGTCATGCGAAAGTATAATTTATGGTTGCTTTCCATTTTTTCGGTGAACGCCAATCAAAAGTGTCCTGAAAACGTGAAAGAACTTTTCATTCCTCAGTTTTATAGAAAGAGAATTGGCCACTTACTCATCATACTGAAATTTTATAGCTACCACCTACCTTGGTTAGTTTGTCACAAAAAATCGTTGAAAATATTTATAATATTCTTGTACACCAGAGAGCTATATATATATATATATATATATATTAGGCCGGGTCGATTTGTGGGGAGGCAAAACAATCGCCCATTGCTCTGTGAAAATCATATTCTAGGGATCAAAATAAGAAACTTTGCCGAGGGAACCATACCTCTAAAACGAATTCTGATGTCGACCCGCCCTAATATATGTATATATATGTATATATGTACAAGAAGGCGTAAAATTAATCAACAATTTTGTTTTGAATAACTTTTTTACCAAAAAAAGTGATTTTGAGCGAGGAAAGTCTTTATGTTGACCTTTATACGCTCTATAGCTTGACCGTTTGTATGAATACTGCAGCTGTCTAGTGTACAATTGTCAAATATATTTGACATACGACGTCATTTGCAAAATTTATATGTCTCCGATATGGTGATTAATTTTGCGCCACGTTTAATTTATAGAGGTAACACATATTTTTGAATACACTTCCAATAAACTTATTTTGATAGCAAGTCGAATTTGAGTATTCTAATATTTGTTGTTTTGCCGATCGTAATTCTTTGCACAGATACTGTATTAGTCGCGATTTACACAGGACAACATTTGCAAGCAAATATTTTGTTCGTGAGAGAAGGATGGTCGGGTAAAAGAGATGAGTTTTTGTCTCGCATATTGGCGATACACTTTCAGCTTCTTATTCGTATTGTCAAGCTTAAAGTTGGCTGTAAAACGATTTTTGCCGGTTGCTTCATTCGTTTTCTTCTTTTGTATGAGAAAATTCTGTGTTGGTTGCCAATCAAATGGAAGAAATCGACGATGACTAAAAGCAGAACGCTGCTTGGGAAATACCTACAGGAGGACTTTTGAAATTGATTTAAAAATGTATGAGACATGTTTACGTTGAATTCTAAATATATTTTTCCATTTCTAGATACTGAAGCTAATTTTAAGAAACGTATTCATACATGAAGAATTTTTAATTTAATTTTTTTTATTCAAGGACAAAAATTTATTTATGTAAAGCGTTTTTCAATAGGTGCGCTTCAACTTTTTTTCAATAGGGAGGGCAAACGACGCAATATTTTTTATTTTTGGCTTGTCATTTGTAAACTTCATTAGTATACATTTCATCATGGAACGCTACACACTTGAGCAACGATTGCAAATCGTGCAAATTTTTTATGAAAATAATCGTTCTGTTGCTGTTGCTGTTTTTCCAAAAAATCATCTTCAGTGATGAAGCTCACTTTTGGCTCAATCGCTTTCTCAACAAGCAAAATATGCGTTACTGGGCAGAAAGCAATCCACACGTGATTCATGAGGCACCGTTGCATCCCGAAAAAATCATTGTTTGGTGCGGTTTACATGCCGGCGGCGTAATTGGCCCATATTTTTTCGTTGACGAGAACGATCGCCACGTTACTGTGAATGGAAATCGATACCGCGACATGATAAACTATTATTTTTGGCCGCAATTGAATGGTATGGACTTAGACGACATGTGGTTTCAACAGGACGGGGCCACAAGCCACACAGCACACGCTACAATTGATTTGTTGAAGAGTAAGTTCGATGAGCGCATTATTTCCAGAAATGGACCGGTCGAATGGCCGCCGCGCTCGTGTGATTTGACACCTCTAGACTATTTTCTTTGGAGTTATGTGAAGTCATTGGTCTACAGTAAAAAGCCGGCGACGATTTGTGAGCTCAGAGCCAATATTGAACCCGAAATTGCTGGAATTTCGGCCGATTTATGAAAAAGAGTGGTCGAAAATTGGGTTCAACGATTGGACTTCGTAAAACGTGCACGCGGTGGTCATGCAAAAGAAATCGAATTTCATACTTAAATGTATATGTTCAAACTCGATAATAAAAAAAAAATTAGTTAAAAAAGTCAAACCGTTTTATTCAAAAAAGTTCAAAAGTTGAAGCGCTCTTACTGAAAATCGCTTTATGTAAAAAAAAAAAAAATTTAAAAAATCCAGTTTGCCTTCTTCATTGAAATATTTAAAAAAAAGGCTCCGCCTTTCAGATGCCTCTGTGTGTAAATAGGGACTTAGCCAACAAAGTGGCTAAATTTACTATGCCACCCACGGCGTATCCATCCTCACAATACAGTTTTAGTAAATTCACTAAATGAGTAACAATAACAACATTTATTTCCATCCAATTCACTATTCACATTTTGCTCTGCATTTACGCTGCATGTATGTAACTGTAAAATGTTTGTGCTTTAATATTCAACAGAAGAGTCGCAAGCACTGATTTACAATATAACCGATTTGTACAAAGCCATACAGCCGCATACTAATACAACTACAATTTGTTAGAAACTTTGTCGCTATGAAGTTTGTTTTCAATCACATTTTCTAGGTCTACACAGACCGGCCACCCACCCACTTGCTCATGACCAACGGCCTCAAAGTGCGTGTAATTCACTTCAGACCAGTGCTGCAAAGCGTGTACAAAATTGTAAATTTTTAATTTAATTACATCTGTTCGCGTGTAGTCACGGTTAAATGGTTAACTTTAATTATATTACGCGCAATTTAATGCAGAGCTGTTCATTTGTAAGCACATATTTAGGAAATTCGAAGCAGAAAAAAATTGATTAGAATATTTAATAAGTCCAGTGGGGTTTAACCTTCTTAAGGTCTTTGGGTAGAATTTTATTTATTTGTGAATCGCTTAGCTGGAGCATTTAAAGACCTTCGATGAATAATTTATTATGCCGCGGTAAATGGTATAACCGTTGAATAAATTTTATAAATCTAAGCAAATTACTTTAAGTATATTTGCTCGCACACATGAGTGAGACCTATGTATCTATTCTGAAGCCAAGACTAAAAAAAAATATACTATATAGATCAATTTGTTTACGTTTTTCATTATTTATTTATTGATTTATTTTAATTATTAATAATGTAGACGTGAAATATTGGTTACAGAATTGGAGGCTATGCAACGAACAGCGGCACTCAGAGTAGCCTTAGCCTACCGCACTATCTCTGGCAGCTTTTGGTCAGTAGTCTTTGTGATCATTTGAGAGATACTCAAATGTATGCGTGGGCCTCCAAGAAGAAACACGCCCTGCCTTGGGTTCGCGGAACGGAGATGCCAAACCATGTTGCCGTGGCAAAGCCGATGTGACATTGAACCGAGTGGTCGATGAACGGGAAACTCATTTAATCAATAGGCAAATGGGTCCAAAGGAACTTCGGGGAAGTGAATTACTTCTTAACTTAGTTCCACTTGGGCCACGGATACTTCCGCAGAGCGATGACCAAAAGCAACCACCAAAAACAAAAACAAAACAAAATATTTCTCACAGACTATGAAAAATAGATTAGTGCAAAACAAATCAATAAAAGAAAAAAACAAAAAAAGAAATTAAAATTGTACTGTATTTATTTCGTTTCAACATAGAAAATGTTGTTTGCCAAGAAAGAATTCATTTAGTAACATTTTGCAGTAGTACTTTGTGGTAGAAAAATCTTGGCCAATATGGTTTGAAAGCGAATACAATATAATTCTTTCACAGTTCTAAAAATCGGAGCATTACTAGTTCTAACCAGCCCCAACTAGAAAATATCATCATCTCATAAGCTTTGCTGAGGAATTTACATATACATTGGGTGATTTTTTTAGCTGCATGAGAACTATCGATATCGATAACTATGGTTTGACTGCTGGGAATGGCAAACTGTGTTGGCGTTTATGTTTTTTTTCGATTTTTTGCAATCTATTCTTTAAAAAATAAAGTTTTTGTGCGCTATTTCATTTATTGTATAGAGCTCATTAAAACTAACTTTTAAGTGTCCTAATATTTTTTTGTTGACTTGAAAAACATGGTTCATCGGCAATCAACGATAGCACTGATTTTGGAGCGAATGGCAGATGTTCGCTGGACAGCAGCTGTGCTTCTAGATTAGGAAGGCAAGTTATAATGAATTGTTTAACGCCAGAACCACGCTGCTAAATTGTGGAAATTTACTGAAAAAAAAACCTGTTCACGAAGTATTGAAGAAGATGCCGAAATGTCGATTCATCATTGTTCTCAAATTGTTCGCCTTTGTCTTTCGATTACGTGGAAAATTTTGCGCAAGAATCTTGGCTTATGTGGCTATAAAATACAGCTCATGCAAGTATTGACACAAAATGACTATCGCTTGCGTCACATTTTTGCAGACATCACATTTTTACAGACTGATGGGATGGGCGATGTAACTCGTAGCCGCAGCGGAAATTCGGATATTATCTAACAAATTATGTTAAAACAAATTGATTCCAATAATACTTATTTTGTACTATCATTTTAAGTTTTCAAGCTCTTAAAAACACCGTTTATATATAATAAACGTCTATATCCTTTGTTGATTATTGTAGCGAGGTCCTCCTCTTATTTGTAGTGTGCGTCTTAATGTTTTTCCGCAAATGGAAGGACCTACACTTTGCTATTGTCTACCGAGGGCGACCACTATTAGAAAAAGCTTTTCTATAATTTTACGGAGATTCGAATCTGTGTACACTTAACTAATTTACACCTCGTGTAAAAAGAGAATTAGGTGAAAACAATACTAAAAAACTTTTTAGAGATCACTTTACTGAGACTAATTTAAACGTTGCGTAAGTCAAAAATTTCACTCTCTTTGCTGTATGAGACGCAAGAAAAATTCATATATTATTGAAAATCGTGTTAAAACAAAACAATTCGCGTAAAAAAGATTTTTTTTTAATCGTGTTAAGTCAAATTCGTTAAAAAAATCTTGTAAAAAGAGAATTAGGTGTACTTCTGAAACGAAATTAGACATCATGTAGGTGTCAGCGCTTTTGGCGAATCTAAGCAGAGCTGGGAGATCCGCTTTTGAGACGTCCTCCAGACCCTCAAACAATGGGGCTCCCAGGCATTTTAAACGCGTTTTTAATAATGCCGGACAAGCGCACAGAAGGTGCTCTAAAGTGTCCACAACATCCTCTCTGCATTTCCGGCATTTGTCCGTGTTAGCAATCCCTATCTTGTACGCATGTGCAGCCAATAGATTATGACCTGTTTAGTATCGTATACCTATGATAGTTCTGCAGCCCTTTCGCGAGAGCGTAAGTACAGAAGGTGTACTAAGGCACAGAAGGTGTTCAAAAGTTTCCACAACATACGAATTAAGCCAGTTTTTTGTCGTTAGTTCTACACATAACGTGGATGTGCATGTGGGCAAATTAGTCCAACCTAGCTTCCACTAGTTTTTTCATGTAGTGGTCCATATCATTGTATATCGTATTTAGCGGTTTTGGTATGGCGTTCTCTTGTTCAAGTGGAAGTCTAACATCACTTTTTGCTATCTCATCTACTATTTCGTTCCCCATAATGCCTTTGTGACCAGCCTACTGTTTGCGGCTAGCCTTTCTATGGCCTCCCTGCTCCGTCGAACATTTTTGGGCTTAATACAATATGAGCTTATTGCTTTTATTGTTGTTGTCCACGTAAATATTAATTGTTGAGTTCTTTGTTGCTCTTGTATAGGCTAGCTTCGTGGTTTTCTCCACAGCAAAAACTTCCGCTTGGAAAATACTGCTGTGGTCTTGCAGCTTGATAGGCTGCCTTATCCCTAGTTTTGAGCAGTAAATACCCGCTCCCACTCTACCGTGAAAGTTCTATGGCAGGCTTCATACCTTTGTGTTATCCCTCTTCTGCAGTTGTAGTACGAAACCTTCTCTCCCAATTAAAGTACGGAGTCATGTAGTCTGTGCAATTTGGGCTCCACTTTCCTATTGAGCTGTGACCAAAGGTTCTGCAGGTGAATACCCCCGCAGCCACTAGCCTCCTCTAGGTGGCATGCGGAGTATCATTTTCAGCGCCGCCGTTGGAGTAGTCTTCATCGCTCCTGTTATGCACAGAGCAGCGAGTCGTTGAATCCTTTCTAGTGGCATTAAGTATGTCAGTTTTCTAGTCGCAGTCCACCATACTAAGGCCTCATACAGCAATATCGGTCTAACTACTGCCGTGTAGCACCAATGCATCAGAGAGGGTGATAGACCCCAAGTAACGCTCATCATTCTTTTACATGCCTACAATGCGTTACTGGCCTTTTTCACCCTTTCCTCAACATTGTGCTTCCACAGCAATTTACTGTCTAGTATTACTCCGAGGTACCTTGCATGATCTTTGAGAAGTAGTTCGTTGTTGCCTAGCTTCGGGAGGTTCCACGCCGGGACCTTGTACTTCCTGGTAAAAAGTACCATGTCCATTTTTCGCGCATTTATCCCTAGCCCTGCGCGAGATGTTCATTGGTGTACCGTTTTAAGTGTGTTATTCATCACATTACTGATGGTGTCCAGGTACTTTCCCGTAACTACTATAGCTATGTCATCTGCATATGCCACTAGTTTTGGGCCCCTCCGTCAAATTTCTTGAGCAGCTCATTTGCTATAAGTAACCATAATAGCGGCGATAGTACCTTACCTTCCGGAGAGTCTCTGATGCATTAGATAAGCATTAATCCATTCGAATAGTAAGAAAATAGTTTCAGTTATTTTTCAGTAATTGGCGCTTACATCCTTGTTAGATGTTAGGCCTTCCTCATATTTGTGACGTGCGTCTTGATGTTGTTCCTCAAATGGAGTGATCTACAAATTTAAGTCGACTCCGAACGGCAGATATTTTTTTATGAGGAGCGTTTTCATGACAGAAATACACTCGGAGGTTTGCCATTGTCTGCCGAGGGGCGATTACTATTAGAAAAGGCGTTTTCTATCATTTCACGGATATTCGAGCCAGTCCATTTCCAAATGGTAGTTAAGCACCATCCTATTCGGCTAAAGCGGCAGTAAGAGTTTAGTCTTAGTTTTAATGACAAAAATATGAAACAAATTTGAGTGGGGGTCCTTTTCAAAAATAATAAAAAAAAGAATTTCACAAAATTTTCGAACACAAATATAAAGCTTTGTATCCTTAAAAATAAGAAAATAAAAATAAAACAAAATAATAAAGAGATGATAAAAAGAAGAAGAACATATTTTCTTTTGAAAAACTTTATACTCAAATTTTCAACATTGATTAAATCTCAAAAACGTTAATTTTGATTCAAAAATATTAAATTTCTTTCAAAAATATTAAATTTCTTTCAAAATTTTCTCAGGATGTGAAAAGTGTATTTCTTCTGAGGCTGATTACGTGGGAAAATAAAATATGTAGAGCCACACTTTTCATTCTATGATATATTTAGGTCGTAAACTAGCAGTTGGTATATACTCGTATGTGGTCACTTGATCAGGTAAAAGAGACATTTACATAGAGTTATTGTGAAAATAAAGCGCTCTTTTCAATGCGACAAATCACAGATTCCCACCTTGAAGGCATTTTTCTTTTCAATTAATATACACAACAGATTAAGATACAATTCACTTGGAAAATCATAAATAAAATCAGTATAAATGAGAGGCATTAAGAATAATTGGCTTTCCTTGTTGTTGTTGTTGTAGCAGCATAAACAATCCCTTACATATACTGGAATTGCTGCTGAAGTGACTGTTCTTGGCCGGATATAAATCAGGTTCGTTCCGGTTACGCAGAACCGACTGTCGTGGCTTCCCAATTGGCTTCCCTTAAAACTTGCTCCTTGGAGGTTTTCGGAGTCGCTGATGTCAGGTAATATTTTCAAGACTCTAATTGGAGGCTTAGTATTAATTCTACTGCTAATAAGTGCACAGTAAGATACAGAGTCTACGAACAAAATTCACACTTTATATGTCTCATAAATTGCCGGTCTGATTAAAAAAGGCACTCTTAAAAGAGAATGGCAGTATTCAATGAGGCGGCCCTTGGTGTATTCGAAAGAAATACTCTGAGGAAGATTCATGGAATTTTGAGCATTGAAGGTGGTGCATATCGCAGCCTATGGAATGATTAGTTTAGTTGTTATTATAACAACATAAACATTCCTCATTAATGTTTGGAGAATGTTCCTGGATTCCTTGGCTGTATATAACATAAAGGGTTTTTCAGTAAGGGCGGGTAGATGTTGAAATGGAATAAAATGGCGTTTGCAGTGTGGCACGTAGTGCCGTCCTGCTGGAACCACATGTCGTCTAGGTCCATATGGGTCAATATGGGCCATAAGAAATTGGAAGGGCCACCACGTCTACCGTAACAATGGGCGCAACGTTTGCGTTAATGAGCACTCATTTTGATAATAAAGTTTTATCATTTGAACGTGCTGCTCAATCGTGTAACTTGCCATGATGATTTGGCATAAGCAACTGCATAATAAAAAAAAGATTTGACAGATGTCACCAAAACAAAATGGCTCCCACAGGGCGCCAAAATCGACCCGCGCCAATTGAAAAACCCTTTAGATCTCGGTCGTTTGGCTGACTGTGAAAAGTATGTAAATGAAGCGAATCTGATCTCTACTAGATTTGTTGACCTGATGATACCGTACACATGAATAAAATTGCTTCAGATTTGAAAATATTCGTTGCAGTACCTGGTAGTGATAGTAGAAGAAGAAAACGCAAAAGAGTTGAAAAGATCGGGTGAAGAAGAACTTGATTTCACGTGGCGTCTAATTGGCGCCGGCTACCGGAAAGAAAAGAACTCGCTTTTTGGCAGGTAAAGTCAAGCTTTAGGGCATATTTTCACCATAAAAAACCTCTTATAAAATTACCTGCTTTTCGGGATAACACAAAACTTTGGGGCTTTATTTGTACCTGGAAGAGCCGAATTAAACATTGCTAGACAAGTCTCATAAAATAAATAAAAACTCAAGAAAATAAAGCATTTTTATGTTAACTATATTAATAAAATTTGCTTGCTTACAATAACAAAAACACCAATGGCAAAAAGAATTAATTACCCTCAAAAATCGCGAATCTAAATTAGGGTACGAGCATCGTGGTATGCAAAAAATCACAAATATCAAAAAGAAGTAAATTCAAAGCACAACAACAACAAAAACGAAAATCTAATAGACTTAATAGGAAATTTTCAACACACGAAATAATAACAAAGAAACTGGCAGCATAAAAAAAGCACCAAAAAATTTTAATGGATGGTGATTTTGCTTAAATGTTTCTATTCGCAGACCTGTTTTTAACTTGGACTTTTTTTCGCGATTATTTGACATACCTGCAGATCAATTTTACAATATTCATGATTTTTTATTTTTTTTAATTTTTGTTTTCTATTCCCTTACAAACGTTTCAAGGACGATTTTAGCGATTGTGAAAGCGCGCTGCGAGGTGTTTGGCCCACTTTTTGCCAAATTGCACACATTTCGGATTGTCTGCTCGTTTATGTATGTATGTGCATATGTCCATATGTTGGTGAACAGTGTGGGTAGCACAGATAATTACAATTTTATGTAAATTTTTTGCTGCTGCTATTGGAATTGGCTAGGCGCCATTGCTCTCGGGGGTAGCGCGTCATTTTGCCGCACAAATTCAGTTGATCAGTAAGCAACAGCAGCCCATTAACATGATTAACTTTCTTGCATACACTTGCACGCGACCTTGCCAAAAGCGTCAGCAAACAAAAAGGAGAAAAAAGTAAAAAATTAAAGGTCTACATACAAGAGCTATGAGATGTACAACTAAAACTGCTATTAACCATGACCGTGAAATTTTTGATTGCACTTAACTGGCAGCGATCGCTTAATCTCTATTTAAATTTCATTTTATGAGCCGGAAGTAAGTACGTCTGCCTTTGTACATTTTGAGTTAATGTTGAGTTTGTACAATTTCGTGAGCGTTTCACATGAAGATGCTAATAAAATTCGAATAATGTCGACTATTGACTCCACTCATACAGGTCAGTAGTAAATAACAGCTTATTATTCACTTTAGTCATAACATATTCGGTTGGCTAGTTCCAAAAATAGCCAACACTTTTTTGGTTTGCGTTCCACTTGAGGTGGAGTTGGGAACTACCAAGCGAGTACTTCTAACGAGTACTACTAATCCGCAATGTTAATCCCTAATACAGCATTCGTACAAGGCAACTATTGTTGCTTCCACTCGTAACTTCGGGACTAGAGGGAGACCAGGAAAGGAGACTGGCATCGAGTTGTTCGAGCTCACTTTGTGTTCTCGCTCTTCCTAATGTTGTTTCTGGCTAAAGACTAAAAACTAAAATAAATGCAAGCAATGGAGTTGCCGATGGGCAATATCAAAGAGAATTCGCTAGAACGAAACGAATACCATCCAACAGCCATCGAAATCACCTGCCAAAAAAACACTACGGGGAACGCGTTTTAACAGCCGAAAGAATGTAATGATTAAAATAAATTAATAATTGGCGCGTACACTTCTGTTAGGTGTTTCGCCGGGATTCTCTTTATTTTTGTGGCGTGCGCTTTGATGTTGTTCCTACAGTTTTAAGTCGACTCCGAACGGCAGATATTTTTATCAGGAGCTTTTTCAGCGCAGAAACTTATTCAGAGGTTAGATATTGCATGCCGAGGGGCGACCGCTATTAGAAAAAACTTTTTCTTCATTTTAGTGGCAGATGGCTCCGATTGCTGTATCAAAAGTAGAGTTCCACAAATGTTTCAAGAGCTGGAGTAAACGCTGACATAAATGTGTTACAGTTGATGAGGAGTGGTGGTGGTGGTGATGGAGGTGTTGTTTGGGTGACACAGCTCAGACCACTTGAAGAACCACAGGTTTTTATTAGTGGAACTATCTTGATTTGATTATGAATGTGCCGGTGTCGTCTATTTTCTTTCAGAGAGTGGAATACCCTTTCCTTATTGTATATTCTTCTTATTTGCAGCTTCTACATCTATCGCTGTACAGCCACCCCATCTTCCTAGCATGGCCTCCCAAAGATTAGTGGCGTCTGACATAATTCTGAATATATCTCCAAGTGGCTTTCTTAACAAATCATCAGTTCTGAATTTGTTGAAATTGTTAGTTTGCAGGCATCCGTGTTAGTCCATCTGTCAACGGCCTGCTTCTGAAGTTGTATTCTCTTTGACCACTGAATTCAAATCACATTTCTTTCGCGTGGGGAACTTTACCTTAAGCTCTATTCTAAAGTCTAGATTAGCGGTAGTAAAACCTGATGAGTTGCTAGTAAGCCTTTGGCTGTCTAAAATAAAACTATAAGCAAACATCACAGCACCCCAAAAACCACATTCTTTTATTTTTAAGGCGGTATTCGTTGCTATTAGTCGTAGTTGTGAGTCTATTGGACACGATTTCATAGCTCCAGTTATTCCTGCGCAGGCTACTCGTAGTACGCTTATTAGCCGTCTAACGTTATACTCTTTGTTTAATGCAGGCCATAATCGTACCGTGCCGTATGACGTAATCGGTCTTACTCATTGTGAAAATTGAATGTTTAATGGTGTGGTCAATATCAAACCGTTAGCCGGCTCTCAGCGAAATTGACAGAATCGGGGGAGGAGCTGACGTAGCAGGAGTTATGAATCGGTTCGTTTACGAAAAAACTAAGAATTAATTAGTGATATACGAAAAAAATTAACACAATGTCACTTCGTTGCCGTCTGAGTAACGACTGACTGGACGAGTGTGTGAAATGATCGTGCAGAACTCGGCTGGCGAATCACCCTCGTTACGTGGCAGTCGAAGTTACCCTTACAATTTTGTTTTTTACTATAGTTATTGGCCAAACCTAGTAATGTATCATCGCTTGGTCTTACTATGGCGGTATACAACCCAAGAGCAACTTTATGCTTTAAATCCCAGCTTCTACCGATAATCGTTTTGCTAGTATAATAAGCTAAATAGGCTTTGTCTACTCAATTTTCTACCTTATGATGGGGAGTACTTTGAAGGTGATGATATCACTTTTGGGGGAATAAGCTTGTATTTTGAATTTTCTCAATATATTCCGGAAACCTTTTGATCAAGATGATACCTTGCATATGATGCCCTTGCATGCAATAATTTTCCTTAACTTTTATTTACCACTTAATGAATTATCACATTTTAACTATTTTTTTAATTATCGCTACATTAATTGTGGGCGCGCTCATTTGCTCATTTTTTATAATTTCAATAGTGGTACTTTATTGGTTTAAAAGTAAAAGGTGAACAAAATTTTCTCAATGTGTATGAGTTTTGTCTCGGTAATGCTAAAAATACTAAATTCAGTTCACCAATTTTTCCGAAAATTTTCATATGCTTATATGTATATGAATGTATCTATTACTATCTATTATATGTATGACGATCACGATTCTCCTCCACTTTTACAACAAGCATTTATGTGATTAAAGTACTCTTATAGAAAAAATCAGTGGACATTCTCTTTTTATATTTTATTATGTATTTTAGAAGTTTACCTCCATAATTAAAATTTTCCCAGCCCCGTTGTGTTCACCTATGCGCATTTTGCCAAATTGTTTGTTATGATTTAAGTTAGTCACCCATGAAATATAAAAAAAATTCACATTAATTTGTATTTTGATACAACTAAATGAAATCACAACTCGAATGTACTCGTACCACCACAAAAGCATTTGCCACCAAAACGCTGCGTGCAGCGAGTCTCATTGCGTCAAGTTTCGAAAATCTCCGATTATATGGAACAATGTTGGGAGAAAAGTCTTCTTTTGATTCGAACTTGAAATTTTGCATTGTCATAATTTGCCCACACAGATTTGCGCGACAATAACAATAACAGCGCGAGTAGCTGCTGCTGAACGCTTTAGAAATGCTCACAAGCGCGGCCTGCTATTTATTATGTTATACTATAGTATGTATTACAAATAGTTCACAGGTATTGTGATAGTGATCGGTGCACTGTCACTGGCCCAACCGAGCCGACGAGACATGCGGTAGCTGACCACAGCAATCAATAGCAATCGAACGGTTGAAGGTGTAACGTTTGCGCATGTGCGGCGCAGCGAACTGACTCGCATAAAACGAAACGCGATAACGAATTTTTAAATTAAATACAAAAATAATAATACCGGTGATTATTCGATAAAGGAGATAAATGTGTGTATAGAATAAAAACAAAATTGGAAAAACAAAAAAAATTTTTATTGTTAAAAATTTTATAATAAAAATATAAATAATTGAGAAAATTTTACGTGCAATAAAGCAAGGATGCTTTAACAACCACACACATATACAAGTATGCAAATAAGCAAGAAATATGTAAGTGTGGGTAAAAAAATGGAAACAAATATGGAAAAAATATTTCATAATCAAAGTGAAGTAAAGTAAATTTTTTTTATGTGTGAGAAACATACAGAATAAAAACAAAATCTCAAATAAAGTAAACAAAGTATGAGTTATTGTTTATATAAAAAAAGCCAGTACGGTTAAATACTACGGTTGATACTGGGTATTTTGCGCATAAAGTTGTACTCTTACTCGGCTTTCAGCCAATTTGTGAGAATCAGTAGTGAAGCCACTATGTTTACAAAAACCATTGCTCTTTTTACTAAATAAGTAGATTTAACTAAATTTTTTATTTAAAGATAAATTTATTTTTATTATTAATTAGTTTATTATTATTTTATTATATTTTGGTGTATGATGCACAAAAGTTTTTGATACTTTTAGTTAATTCTATTAAATATAATGAATGTAAAGTTATTACATAATTTACCCTATCAAGGTAACCCTTTTTGTCAGGCAATTTATTAAAGGAAAATAACTTATTTGAAATGAAATAGGCTGTTTTCATTGAATTTGTTTTTTTTTTATACTATACATGTTGTATTTTTTATTTCCTACTTTCCCTTCTATTCTCTTACATTTTGGCACTAACTTACCCGAGGTTAGAAGGTTACGCATGTGTGTAACTCCTTGATTTAAAGAAAATTAAGGAGGGAACTCGCGTGCAGTACAATTACCTTAACAGTGTCTGAGTGCTGTACTCGCTAGTCTGCCCCTACAAAAAAGAAAAAAAATTCCTTGTCAAGTGCAGAAACTACTTTGGCCATTGCGGTTAATTTTTCTGTAAATTGGTTAGTTTTTAGGCTTAGGTATATAATAAGGTGAAACCTGTAAAAATTTTGAAAAAAATTTAATATTTTTTGGACTTATTCAAGTTAATGCGGTCGTAAGAGGGGCTAAAGCCACTAGATTCGTTCATAGGGGAACACCGCAGGGTGGTGTCCTTTCGCCCCTACTTTGGCTAGTTGCTATTGACGAAGTTCTAAATAAAGGTGGGGTTAAGGTAGTAGCATACGCCGATGTCTTGGTTCTGATGGTATCGGGATCGTTTCGCTCAGTCATGGCTGAGATTTTGGAAAGCTCAGCCGCTGGGCTGCCACTTGCGGTCTCCGAGTCAACTCTGACAAAGCGGAGCTGGTGCTATTTACCAGAAAATATAAATCTGAACTCTTCCGACTTTCCAAATTAAACAACCACGTTCTCCCGCTTTCATCGGAAGTTAAGTATCTTGGAATGATACTTGACTCCAAACTCCATTGGAAGCTACACATTTAAAATCGGGTAAAGAAGGCCAGTATAGCCTTCTACTCCTGCAAATCTATGTTCGGTAAAAAATGGGGACTCAAGCCACAGGTCGTGCTGCGGATGTACAACGCAGTGGTTTTGCCAATTTTAACGTATGGATGCCTAGTTTGGTGGGAAGCTCTTCGAAAGGGCTATAATACCACTAAACCGGGGAGGGTGCAAAGGACTGCATGCATTGGTATCACCGGAGCATGTAGAACTTTCCCCAATGCTGCCCTTAATGTCCTTTTGCACTTACTTCCCATCGACTTTTACGATATTGCCATTGCAGCTCAAAGTGCAACCAAGTTAAAGGAGGTCGGTCTCTGGGGGCAATCTCTCAAATGACATTTAATACCGTATATCTCCGAACCTCGAACGGAGTGCTAGAGAAATCCTCCCAAATAGGCAGGATTGGATCGAGAGGAAAATCTGCATCAAAGCTTGCACTTCTGTCTTCACTGACGGTTCCAAGATGGAATCGGAAGTCAGAGCAGGAGTTTTCCCTAAATCATCCAATTTATTTATCTCCTTTATACTCCCGAGCACTGCCAGTATTTTTCAAGCAGAAGTCAAACATTTTCTCCGATAGCCATGTTGCAGTAAGAAATTAGTAAACTCTTGTAAAGAGGAGATCAAATCTCTTGGCTGTGCAGGTAACATTTCTCTGATCTGGGTTCCAGGACATAGGAACATAGATGGAAATGAAGTTGCTGATGAGTTTGGCAGAAAGAGGACTGAATTGGCCTCAGAGATTTCCACCCCGTCATCGGCATACCCCTGACAGTTATTAAAGGGGAACTGCACAAATTATTTCTCAGGAAAGCGCAGAAAACATGGAGCTCCATTTCATCAGGTGCTATTTCAGAATCCCTATGGCCCCAATACGATATACGAAGGACTCAGAAGTCCTTTGGACTCCTCCCCATTCAATTTTTAAACTCGTAGCTATATTTACTAGTCACTAGACGATCGGCACACACGCGGAATAGTTAGGGTTACCAGGGTTACAAACGAATAGGGGGGCATAGAGTAATATTATATTTTTCTAAGATTCGAGTATTAACTCTTCTTCTTTATTTGTAATTTGTTACCGAATTTAAATATATAAAGTAAAATGTAAAAAATTCGTGCACGCTTTATGTTATAAGTTGCAGGAGATTACACTTATAACTTGTGCATATAAATTATGCCCTGGTAAGCTATTTTTCTGCGTTTAATGCATGCATTCACTCTATTATTGTTTAAATATCTAATATTTCGCATTCATAAAGTGCGTAAGGGTATTCTTCAAGTTTTGCACACTTGCAAAATAGCCTGCATTGTTTGCAAGCAAAATGATCATTGATTGTTTGCAAGCTACTATCTCGTAGAGGGGTTTTCGGAAGACGCGAAGAAGCAAAGAACCGGCATAAAAATTTTCCCAGGTTTTTGTTCTTTATTTGCTTCCTTTAACTTATGCAAGTTGATATCGTAGGATGCTGCGCTTAGGGTTTCACCCTTTTTCCTACTCTCCATCAATAAAATTCCTTTCGAATCTCAAAACATTGTAGCCATGATTTTTTCGGCGGATTGAACTTAAACTTTTGAGGAGGGTTTACAATTTTGAAGAGAATGGATAACACCGTCAACAAAAAAATTATCAAAAATCAATCCGAATTTTGAGTCATTTTAAATTTGTACAATATTATACTAGAAGTGAATGAACTGCAAAACTGCATACACAAATTTTCCTCAAAATTCTGTTTAAAATGTTTGATATTTTGATGAAAATTGTTTGAATTTTACGTGCGAATTTCAATTATGTGGTTTTTGTTGTTATATAAACTATGTTTTTATTTACAAATAAAACAATTAAATAAAAAATAAATGAATATTTAAAACATATAGGTATACATATGATCTTCTAGAAGTACCGCCGTCTAGTGGAAAAAAGTAAGCGTAAACTCTCAAACTGTTTAAATTTTTACTGAAATTACTTTTTCATTCAAAATAAGGGCTGACATAAAAAATCAGAAAAAGATTGGCGAAGGTACACGCTTTCTTATTGCCACCGATGGTGGCTCGTTCCGTCACTCTCCGTTTTGCTTGCTTTAGACTCGCCAAACCGTGATCAATTAAGCCCATAAAATATTAAATCTCCTGACTCCTACCACACTGACGGACAGGCAAAAACAGCCGCTATTATGCTGGCTAAGGCTGCAAAAACAGGCCAGAGATATCAGTGCTACCGGTGGATGCAGCAAATAGAGTGACTGCTTTAGTAGAAGGCCAATCTGCAATTAAAAAAAAGTTTGAAATATCAGGTCAGTCCATAAGTTTGTGCGTTTTTTAAAGGTGGTTTTAAAATTAGGCAAATTTTTAATTCCCTGCTCAAAAAATTTTTTGTCCTTGGAGCCAAAATACGCTTCGATATCCCTCTTTATAGCTTCTTTTGAGGAGTAGTTCTTGTTACTCATATGGGATTGAAGTCCACGGAAAAGGTGATAATCACAAGGTGCAATATCCGGAGAGTATGGTGGATGCGACATTAGTTCCCATCCGAGCTCGTTCAGCTTGCCTAATGTTTGCCTTGCGGTATGAGGTCTTGCGTTGTCGTGGTGAAACAAAACTTTGCGTCTATGTATTCACTAAAGACAGTCGATTTTTGTTAAGTGCCTTATTTAGGTTTGACAGCTGATGGGAATAATAATCAGCACTTGTCGTCTGGTTTGGTTCCAGAAGTTCATAATAAACAATACCGGGCATATCCCACCAAATAGACAGGATAATCTTTTTGGGGTGAAGGCCATCTCTAGGGGTCGGTTCTGGTGTTTCATCTTTATCTAACCATTGGGTTTGCGAAAAGGATTATTGTAAAGGACCCATCAGCAGTAACGATACAGTTCAAAAAACTTTCATTTTCAAGCCGTTGCAGCAGCAGAGAACACACATTCACTCTCTGCTGAAGGTTCGCGACGGAAAGTCTATGCGGAACTCATTTTCCCAGCTTTGAAACCTTTCCTAACTGAACCAGGTGCCGGTGAACTGTTCCATGCGATGAATTTAACCTCTGAGCTATCATATCGATTGTCAAATTTGGCTCAGCTTCCACGAGTTCGAGCACGGCGTCGTAGTTAAAGACTTCAGGACGACCAGCGCGCGGGGCATCCTTCACGTCGCAGTTACCACTTCCGAATTCTGAAAACCATTTTTGCGCAGTCCTTACACTCACGATATCCTCTCTGTGAACAGTGTTTATTTCTGCAGTAGCAGTTGTTGCTTTTTTACCACTTTTATAAAAAAAATACAAAATATGCCTCTTATACGCGTTCGAAGATTCCATTTTACTTTTTAGCAACACGTGCTTCTATCCGCGATTAAAATCACTTGTTGAATGCACAATATATCAAAGAATATATGCAGATTTAAATATGTTTTTCAATTCTTCTGGTGCTGATTTTACATGGCCGTATGGCATCTTAGTCAATCATCTTAAATCGTTCTTTTCTTAGTAACGATTAAACTATTGTACATTAGCTTAATATAGTCTGTAAGAATGTATTTATTCAAAGGCAAATAAATAAATAAATAAATAAATAAAATAAAAAAAATATATAAATGTAAAAAATAAAATATATAAATAGTTCCGTTATATTCCGCGAATAATTTTGTGTATGCAAAAATCGTACAAAAGTGAAATTATGGGTAAAATATGCACGGACTTATGGACTGACCTGATACTTCCAAAACTATTTATTACGTTCCTACTCTACCCTAGTAATAAAGCGATGATTCGCGTTTTTTTAGTCTGAATATTTTTTTACATTTAAAATTTAAGACTGAAGTGATAGATTCGGGGGTGAATTAATATTTTGTTATTTTTTAATCTTTTTTTTCTGACTGGGAACCATTCTTTTATTTTTAAGCAAATATGTTATTCGTTTTAAGACGAAAATAAATTTTGCATGGTAGTGTACCTGGAATATAAACACAATCATATTTTATAATAAAACTGCGTTAATAGAGGATTCTCTGCCATTCTCATTCTATTAAGGGCAGCTTGTATTCGAAATGTTGCTCATTTAAATTAAAAATTAAAAATTCAAACAAACCACTATGGTCTGAAATTCAAATTTTTTGGCATAAATTAGAAGGAGTGGTACTAGGCCATTGAAATTTCGCATACAGGTTATAAATGACTTAGTTAAGAAAAATTCCAAGAATGGATGAAATCGGTCATTCCCCAGGGGTACCTCCCTTGGACCTATAGTAAAAATGTTTGAATTTCAGCTCCAAAAATTGCGATATCTTAACGAAAATTGGTAGTTTTCTTTAAAATAAATGCTACATAAATCACTTTGTTTTGTTTTTTTGCCGCAACAGTAGCTACATGAATCAAAAAATCAACATCGTCATTGTTTTCACAAGAAAGATCACTTGCCAGCTTCCTCTTAAGCCGATCTTTTGCATCTGTGTGGCTAACCTTTGATCGTCCTGCTTTACTTGAACAGGGTTTTTCAAAATCATTTTCAGAAATTTCAATAATAGTTGTTGCGGAAACCCACTGGGGGTATTTCTCTTTAAATCTATTAACCTACATTATATTTTGATAATTTTTCGCTAACATATGCTAATAAATTTTGTATATTTTGTCTTATTTCATCTTTTTTCTTTAAACTTAACTCATTAGGATTCATTTTTTTAAAAACCCAATCCAAAATAAGATTAGTTTTGCGATCGCCCTCTATCCAAACTCCAAGCATTTCTTCGTGTTGGAATTTAAAGGTTGCTGAAAATTACAAATATACTTAAATGGGGCAAAAACGGGCAAATGTGACATACATGATTTTAAAGAACATACCCCAAACTTCCACCGAACATAAAAATCTGGAACAATACGGGACAATACACACAACTTTCACTCCAGAGAACACAGGTTAATACGAAATTTTCGGTTAAAAAAGCTATTAAACAAAACTCCACACTGTATAGATATGACACAATAAACCACATTTTTTTTCATTAAGTTAAAAAGTAAATACCTTTCTTATATTCTTCCATTATAAATTTATTTCTTTTTTTCCTTTTTAACTATTATCGAACAGCTGTTTTCTTACAATATTTTACTGAACTGTTTACAAGTTTGTTAGTGCTTCAGAAGCATGATGTTTTACAGCTCATATTTAGAACAGAGTTGCCATATCCAAATAATTTTTTTTATATTTTAGATCACTGATTAATACTGCGTACCTATTTTTTTGAAATAAGGAAAAAAAATGTTGGATTTATGCAAAAAATTTGAATTTCAGACCATAGTGCAAACTAAAAATATTGAAAATCTAAGATAACGTCTTTGAAAATTCAGCAAAAAATTCATTAGATAACATTCAAATTTTCATTTCAGAATGATTCTCTGTAATCGAGACGGTTGCAACGTAATCAATGTAGAGGCTAACTAGACGAAGACGAAAGCTAGATTTGCAAAGCATTATTAAGATTAATTTATAATCAGAAGATTTGCTACCCTCAATAAATCTTTTTTTTTTTACTTTCAGTCTAATATACAAACGTATAGGTAAAGCAAATGTAATTTGATGTTGGCAATATGTTTTCCAGTGCTATGCAAATTTTCATTTTATAAAATCAATCAACCCTCAAGCCGACGAAACGAATCACCTCAGAAAGCTGCTGTGAATTACCACATTATAAATTTGTATGTCCCCTTTAAAAATATTTGCGCTGACAATTAATATTTTTCCCTCTTGTAATTAAGAACGCACATATTACATATACAAACGCTTATGCGTATGTTTGTATATGCAAGTTGATATTTGTTCAACTTTGTAACACCGCTTCTGTCAATTTGTATACACTTTACTGTAATGGGCGTAGTATTTGTTCAATTTTAATTAGCCACTCATTCATTTAATTTCTGCGCGTGCGCACCATTAACACGCACGCACACATATATACAGGCACGCCGCGGAATTACATCCTCAATTTTGTTGCACATTTTGTTTAAGTGACGTACAAATGGCCAAAGTGGCTTAAAACTACGAATGATGACAACATTAAGTTGGAAAATGCAAATTAAATTAAAGTCGGTGAAGTGCGTAGACAATTAAAGTGTTGCAAGTGGGTGTGAAAGCTCTCAAGCGGAAAAAGGGAACACAATTTGAAATCATAAATATTTATGTTCTATCAACACTTTCTCCGTATCTGCAGGAAAAAGTAGACGAATCCAGTTATGTTTAGAATTTTTGCTGTCGGCATTTAGCTATAAAAAATAAAATCGACAAATTTTTTCTATCTCGCTAAAATGGTATTTTTAAACTAATTTTTAATCGCCAAACACAAAAATCAGAGACGTTTATTTTTCCAGGTCTCTACTGACAAAATAGTACAGGTGCAATACTCATATGTTTGAATTATTTTTGTAAGAGTTTTGCATTGCATTGTCAATATGATATGCCACAAGTATTAAATATTGTAAGCACCTATATCATTAACAATATACTCATGCCAAGGTGAGCTCAGTCAATGTTTTAAGTGATTTTTCGCACCAATGAGCCGCTTATGATACGACGCCCTCTGTGCGACTCTTAAATAAATGCGAAAATAAAAATGAAAGGCAATGACTACAATAGCAATCACATTGCCTATTTACCACTGTTTCACATCTCGAATTCCGCATTTTTGTACTAAAATGCCAGATCTTATGGGAGTTATGTACGAATATTGACCACAAGCGCTATGAGACTTTCGAAGTTTCAGTTGGCCGTTTTACCAATCGTTACATTTAAATGTAGGTATATACATATATGTATATGTATTGTATTTATATTAAGCCGTATATTACTGTTCATGCATATATACATACATACACACGTACAAATACATACTTTAGCTGGTAGTCGTAGTAATGACCGAGTTTCTTCGTTTTTGTTTTGATACGCACTGAGCGGCGCTAAACTGGTCTTTGCCATTTCGGTTTGTTTTGATTGCCTTTTCGCTTGCAATTTTATCGCTTATTTATTTAATATCTTTTTTTGTTTGGTTTATTTCTTCAAAAGCAGCGTAGTTGTAACGGCTGAGCGCTCACGTTCATGACAGCTAGTTGATTTTGAACTTGAAGGAATGTAAACCGGTTGCCGTTAAAGGCATTGCATTTACCAAAGAGAATTTTATGTTTACGATGTTTCAAGGTTAACTGCGTTAAATGTTGCTGATGTCTTTCAAAGAAAGTGGTAACATTTGAGAGAAAAAAATTTAAAAGTTTCAAAATTAAAACAAAAATATTAAATATTCAAATATAGTATTAATTTTTATTATGTCTTTAAGTGCGCTGAAATTAAAAGTAGATTTAATGTTGAATAAATTATTGAGTACTCATTTGTGTTAAGGACATTCTAGGCAGGAAATTCTAAAGAAAAAAAAGAGGTTGTCTGTAAAGTCGGTTTACTGAAGATAGTTTAACGTCACAACGTCATAAGAAAATGCTGATCGAATGGTTGCATTTTTTCAAAAGAAAATTTTTATTTTATTTGTTTGATAGATATTTTGTATGGATATAGAGAAGGAGGAAAATGGAATCGCAATGGAATCGATCAAGTTACATTTACACAAACGTGGAAAATTACGACACATTTATCAAATTCATGAAAGATATGTTCAATTTCGATTGTGCATTAGACGTTCAGAAGTCAACAACACTAAGAGGCACCATCATCGATTTGTCTTTTTCAATACACATTACACTCGAAACACTTCCTTTCATTTCCTACTTTTCCTATCATCTTCCTATTCTCAACAGAGAAATGGTTCATTACCATGTACACAGGAAAAAGGCAAGAATGATAGAAAGAAGATTGCGCCCATCAGAGCGTACGTGACGTCACGTTTGCTGAGTTGTGCAGTATTACCAACCATTTGCTCTTCGCAATAAATTTAGTGCTTTTTTATACCGAAAATGCGAAAATTTTGAAGTTTCGTGTTTATTTCTTTTTTTTAATTTAAAGCTACCGAAACTGTAGGTTAAAAAACAAACTATATTATTAACAAAAAAAAGGTTAAAAAAGGTCACTCTGAGAAGATTTTAGTGCTAATGAAAATTAGTTGGTTTTTATAAAATTTGATATTTTCAAAGTGTGAATTTAATTTTTGGCTCCATTTAAGGTTATGCAAAAATATTAAATGCCCCTCTCTCAACTCTTCTTAAGATTGAAAACCTTTTTACACATTTTAAAAAGCCTTTGAATTTATTGAATGCGAATTAAAACCATAGAGGTGTAATCGTTTCTTCCGGTCATCAATCCTTAGTGAGACATAGGACATTAAGAGTTATAATATACTATACTATACAGAAAATACTAAAGAAACCATACTGACATTTTTACAAAAAGAGTACCTTATCTAGTTACATAACTTCAAATATAGCAAAAAAGTCGTTCCCTTAACAAAACAGTCTCGCATAAAAAAAAAAATCATAAATTAAATTATACATAAGCATAACACATTTATTTAAGAAAACGCACATTTTAAAGACAATTTGTCACGCATACAAAGGTCTTTAAGTGATTCAATAAAAATTTGTTGGGCTATTTTCTTTGAATGGGCATTTTAGTGCGTTTTTATATTCAAACCTAGGCAACACTGCAGTAGCGAGAGAGAGATTTGACTGCCGAAAGGAGAAGAACACCAACAACACCTGCAATCGCGGGCAATGCCACCAGATGTTAAAAAAAGTAAAGCTAAATAAAACTGAGTGAATTATTTAAATAATTATTAAAAAATGTATATTTTACAAAATTATAAACATGACATTTTAATTAGAACAACTAGAAAAATGTCATGAAGAAAGAACTAAAACTCCGAGACACAAAATAATAAAAATAACAAAAAAAAAAAATGATAAATCAAGTTACGAAAATAGTAATCTGGCCATACTGGAGCTAAAATCACGTAACTAATTGTCAAATTCGCTGAGCGCAAAGTAACGGGACCACGATAGGCGCCACCTCATTATTCTTTCCATCATGGGAAAAAGGCATATGCAAATACATGTGAATTTATATACAAATGCACAAATACATACATGTGCATACTTCACTCAAGTAGGAGAGAGCCAGATATCGAACGTTGCCGAGCGCGGGGTAGACTGTGCTTCTTTGTCGTTCGTTTCGCGCTCTCGCTTGCAGTTTTAGCAAGGTAACGACGCATGAGTAAGAAAACGACGCATTTTTTGGTGCGTGCAGCCAGCTACATCGAATTATAAGACGTTATCACGTCAAAAATAAAATAAATAAATGAAAAATATATTCTCGGCCACGTTTTGTTGCGACTCTATCTGATATGCAATTAATTGAAATTCATGGTTATAATATACCGAACCTAAGTCAGCGTAGATTTTTGGGAAAGTATGAGGGCGCTTTTTATATTTTCGGCCTCTGTTAACTACGTGATAATGACCAGGAATTTGATATCTTTATCGAAAAGTTTGGTATTTTTTTTAGCATCAACTTAAATTTAACGTTTTCACTAACGAGTTTTATTTGTTCAGTGGGTTGAAAAATTCATTACGCCCAAACAGGAGTTAACTTGTGAAATTTTTGTTGCGATGATGTATAACAATTTTTGACGTGGATTATCGAGACATTAATGCATTAATCAACTTATTTCGACTCCTGGTTTTGAGGCACCACACTTGGCCATTGTGAAACGCTGATACAACGAGTTTCAACGTGACCGTCAAGCCTTGTTAGATGAATTTGGTGAAGGCCGTCCAAAAATGATAGCTGTGCCTGAAACAATCTATGCTGTGCATCAATTGATATCACAATATCATCATGCAACATATCGTGAGATAGTGGCATTCTTGGGCATTAGTGGGACCAGCATAATTGGACATTCAATATTGCATGAAGATTTAGTCGTCAAGAAGATTTTTTATAGTTGGATACCGCATAATTTAACAATTGCTCGTAAAAGGCCTCGTGTCTGTTGGTGTAAGGAAATGTTGAAGAAATTCAACCACGATAGTTCAAAGAAAGTCTGGTTCTGCACCTAACTGCTGACGAATCTTGGATCATCGCATATGAGCTGGAAACAAAACAGCAGTCGACAGTATAGTTGCTCCCAGATGAGCTTATATATATGAATCACTATTTTTGGGTGTTTGGCCGAGCTCCTCCTCCTATTTGTGGCATGCGTCTTGATGTTGTTTCACAAATGGAGAGTCCTACAGTTTCAAGCCAACTCCGAACGGCAGATATTTTTTTATGACGAGCTTTTTAATGGCCATTTGTTTACCAGAAGTTTTCGGAGAATTAAGAAAAACCTGTATCGGCTCACACAAAAAAGTTTTTGACCACTCAGAAGATCGAATTAATGAGTCATCCGGCTTACAGCTTCGATTTGGTATTCAATTATTACTTTTTGTGTTCGAGCATCGGAAATAGAATACGAGAAAATGTTCAAGCGAGAGGGAAGTGTACTGACTTCCAAGGAGAATATTTTAAAAAACAATAAAGCAATTTCCACTAATACATATTTTACTGTGTTTTCATTATTGGGCGCAAAATACGAAAGACAGCCCTTAACTTAAATAAAATATATACAACTTACGAAAAGTAATATTACATACAAGAAACATAAAACTTGAAACGGATTGCTCAACTTTGTACAGCATTCTTCTTCTACCTTCAGTTGTATGTTTCTATTTTTATACTTTCAGCAACAAGTTTGCAAAAAAAGGCGCCCAAGGCCGTAAGCTGTTTGCCTACCTAATACAAGTGCAAATTCGAACTAGAACTTAATTTAGAAATAAAAGTAGCACGCACAATTAACGCCTCTATGTTAAGTAGTACATATATGTATTGTTGCGCCACTTATTCAGATGCATGCCAACATACTCGTGCAAACATATGAGTATACGAGTAGTCGCTAGCTAAGTTATTGCAATGCAATAAAAAGTTAAATTGTTTTCTAACTTCAATGCTAACAAATTATTTATTCAGCAAATATGTTATTATGTATTCTAACGTCTCTATTGCATGCCATCTCTCCATTTGAAGAATATGCCAACCATTCGCTGGTGCACCGTCTGCCTTTGGCTTGCCACTATTACACTGCCTATCAGCGCTCAGCCTCTCGTCGAGTTAGCACGCAATCTGGAGACCTCGTTGCTGCATACACGCCTACCAGACACGCAAGCATTCGAGGAGGCCTATGATTTCATAATTATCGGTGGTGGTTCGGGCGGTTGTGTTGTTGCGAATCGACTCAGTGAGATCGGCAATGCGACGGTGCTGCTGTTGGAAGCGGGCGATCAGGAAACCTTTTTGAGGTGAGAACAAAATGTTTTATTAATGTAATATATTTGTACAGAAAATGCATAATATAGGGCACAGAGTGTAAAATTATTGGAATGAGGAATAAGTTCATAGCAGTTTTATACTTTCTTTTATTTTACAACGATTTGTTTGCTGTTTGGCAACGGGTAAGTTTTAGTTCGATAGAACTCCTTCTGCCGAGCTATGTTAACTGTATTTTTGAGTTTTTTAATTTCTTTCAGTTTTAAGGTTTAAAAATGTAATACCAAGGAGGCAAAAATCAACATTTTCGACACCTGCTCTTCTTTGCTTTTCATCGAGGTCCAAAAGCTGCCGAAGCAGCCCGGAGCATGTGCGACGTGTATGGACAAGGTATCACAGGTGAGTCTACAGCACGGAATTGGTTTGCAAGTTCAAAAATGGCGACTTTCACGTCTATGATACATCCTGCAGCGGAAGGCCTTCTGAATTCGATGAAGAACATCGTATGTCACTTTTGAAGGAGAACGGTCGCCAAACCAATCGTAAATTAACGGAAAAAATGTACTACAATCATTAAACGATTTTCAATCACTGCCATCGAGCAACATGCTCATAAACAAAGATTTGTTTACCGAATCATCACGAGCGATAAGAAATGGTGCCTATACATCAATATGAAGCAAAGAAAGTAGTGGGTGGCTCCAGAAGATACACTAAAGACGAGAGTCAAGACGGATCTTCATCCAAAGAAGGCCATGATATGTGTTTGGTGAGACTGGACTGAGGAGCTCTACATTGCCCAGCCACCCACTGCATGAATGATGCTATTCAACTGAAAAGATCTGATCGACATGGTCAAACCATACTCCTTCACGGCAACAACTGGCCCCATTTTGCACAAGTCATCAAAGCCCCACACCAAAAGCTTGAATGGGAGTTTCTTCAGCATCCGCCGTATACTCTGGACCTTGCACCGGTCGATTACCATCTTTTCCGCTCCCTGCCACATAAAAGGCGTTACTCGATAACAAAGAGGCCCTTAAAAACTGGCTCAACTACTTTTTTGACACCAGAACATACGATTTTTGGCGGAACAGCATCAACAAGTTGGTCGAAGGATGGGAAGAGGTTATAAACTGCAACGGCGAATGTATGATTGAATAATTTATTCATATAATTATTGTTTTGTGTTCAAATAAAAGTCTTCGGTAAAACGCTACGAACTTATTCCCCAACCTAATCGTTAAAAAAAAAAAATGGTTATACAATTTTTCTTTTATGGATAAAATTATCATATGACGCGTTACATTCAATTACCTTATAGCGGAAATAATACCGACAGAAACCAAAAAGGCTGCGGGGCATGCCTTTACCTGAAAAGACACCCAATGTAGATGCACAACAGTGCTAAAATATTAGCATTTATTTTTTATTATTAGTAGTATTTTTTAGAATAATTTAGGAATGTCAAACGACAATCCAGGGCCTAAGTTTTTTGATGAGAAATTCAGTCCCTGTCGTTTCGGAATACAATGTAACTTCTCCGAACGGTCACTTCCTCTTTGCGGGCATTTTTTCCTTTAAAAAGTCTTAGATATCGGAAAAAATTACACTTTCTTGACCGAACACCTCCGTTTTGCGGACAAAAGTTGACTGACACAGATTAAAAGATTGCGACATTCGCTAGAGTATTTCTGGCTGCGCCGTAACACGTGGCAAATAAGAAAGAGAACGGCATTTAACGATAAATTTGCTCGTTAATAACAATACAAATAAAAAAAAAAAGTTTACAATAACATTACAACAATAAAACTAAAACAAATGTTCACTGATTACGCCAGTTCAATAGCTGATTCTGTCAAATTCACTGGGAGCGAGATAACGGTTCGCCATTTTTCGGTTCGAAACATATCTTTGTCAAAAACCGATGGACTAGATAGGCAAGATACTCTTGAGAGTATAGTTAGTTCGGTTGCTCCTGGGAAGGTCATTTGGAAGTGGTTATAATGATTAAGACAGAAAAACTTAATCGCTAATCTTTTCAGTAATGCCTCCGGGAAGACATTGCTAAAAGCCAACTCAATGTCGAGGAAGGCGCTCACAGTGAACTCTTTTTGATAGAGGGACACCTCGATGCCCTTAACAATTGTATGCAAGACAGACTCTACCGATCTGCCTTTACAGTAGGCATGTTGAGTGTATGATAAACGGCCCAGAAGAGTTTCAACGAAGAGGAGGTCTCTCAGAAACTTGAGGTAATGATATAAGCTACTGGAAAAAGTGGCGAAAGTTAACCTCTGCTTCTTTTTAACATGAATTTTTTGGGGCATTCTACGATTACCAACCTGGCTGAACTCTTCGAGTTTTGCATTCCATCATTTAAAGGGTCATCAAGTAGACCTTGTCCACACAGAATTTTTAAAAGATTTTGATACTGATTCGTATGGTACATTGTTGTTGAAGCTTGAAAGGTTAGGGTTTTATTCAAATTTCAAAAAATCTTATCTCTCCAACCCAGCCATATACTTGTATGTCGAAGTTGGTAATATAAAATCATACCCCTTTGCTACAAGCTTTGGTGTGTCCCAGCTTGACATTCTTGGCTCACCATTAGTTGAGCACATTAATAGGCACTTACACCCTTTTTAGGTGTTTGGTCGAGCTCCTCTTCTTATTTGTGACATGCGTCTTGATGTTGTTTTACAAATAGAGGGACCTACAGTATCAAACTGACTCTGAACGGCATATATTTTGTATGTGGAGCTTTTTCATGGCAGAAATACACTCGGAGGTTTTCCGAGTGTTTTATGGTCGATCTTTAGCTCTTGGGTGGGGTTACAACTACTAACATTTCCGTGAACTTCGATTATTTCAGTGTTTGTAAGAACATTTTCGACATTACCGGCATTTTCTTTAACATCAAAAATGTCTGAACGGAGTCGACGAATCCAAAATTGCACGTCCATCCACAATTTTATCGGTCTGGCTAGCACTTTCGCTTTTATCTAAGAAAAACTGTAAAACGTAACGAAATTTTTTCTTTGTTGACTTCTATTGCTAACACCCTGTAACTCGCAACTGAATGGAACAAATCAAAAACAGCAAACAAAATTTTTTAGTGTGAAATGTCACCTTGACCACGAGTATAAACTTTAAATTGTTTGATCGATGCTTTACGAGATATCGATGCCTACAGTCATCTACCGAGAAACTATTCTTCTTCTGCAAACTAATATAACTGAACCATTTTCCACCAACACAGGAGTAAGCCAAGGATGTCCACTGCCACTTATGCCTCTTATGCCACGCACTGTTGAACTGGTAACAACATTGCTAAGTCGGAGGTCATGAGCGTCATTCAAACCAGCTCACGCCGTATAATAATTGGCTATTATGCGGTGGAAGTCGTCGATAGCCTGACTGTACAATAACAGCTGTCGGCGGTGCCGGTGAAGACGTCAACTGCAAACTGAGTAAAGCAAAGGCGGTGCTCAGTCGACCTTATTCAAGTTGGAGCTCGCATATCGGTGGACAAACGAAGCTTCGAATAATCAACTGTTGTGCAAAGTTGGCATTGCTATACATCACATAGAGACTTTAGAACTTTATGAAAAAATGCTTACTCATCATTTGCAGAATATTCTGGTCAAAAAGAACCGGTAATGTCGGACCTTGGAATCTTACTGATGAAGAGTCCATCCCGTGGCAGAAACAACTCAGAAATTCGCGATGGAAAGTCCACACCTTCAGAAGACCACCAGATTACTTTACTCTAACGTCACTAGACTGGAATCCCCAAGGAATTAGTGCGAGGCTTGACCAAAAACCATATGGAGAAGATCAATCTTGCCTGAGGATAGCGTAAAAACAACAGTACCAAATCGTATCAGATGGCGAAATCTTGTTGAGGCCCAAGTGGGGTGATTAGGGAATATTTAAAGAGAAAAGAAAAAATATACACTAGAAGAACACTTTATAATTCTCTAGAGTACACCTCACTAATTTGGAATCCAATTTATAGTATTTAATGCCAAAGTATCGGTGAAAACATCAAAATTTAGAAAAAAAACATTTTTCTAATAGCGGTCGCCCCTCATAAAAATATCTGCCGTTCGGAGTCGGCTTGAAACTGTAGGTCCCTCCATTTGTGGAACAACATCAAGACGCGCACACCACAAATAGGAGGAGGAGCTCGGCCAAACACCCAAAAAGGGTGTACGCTCCAATTATATATATATATATATATATATATATATATATATATATATATATATGTATAATGCCAAAGTATTGGAAGAGTTCAATGCAGTTTGTTTGTTAATCAATTTGAAATCACTTTCCTCAAGACGTTTCCACTCACTGATATTTATCGATGACATTTTATGGGATACCATTAACTGACAGGATCTACTGGAGAAAATAAGCTTCAGTATTCCTCAAAGAGTATAAATCTTAATAGTCTCGATCTTAAATTCGCCCTTCCTGGATCTCTAGTTTTATCTAAGCTGGAATTTAATGACTCAAAGTATTATCTTTGGCTATTCTTTTTTATATTCAAAATATTTATATACTATTCTCTTTTCTAGCGATGTACCCCTCACTGCCGCACTGACACAGATGACACGCTATAACTGGGGCTATAAACCCGATCCTACACCAAATGCCTGCCAAGGTCTCAAAGGCGGCGTGTGCAATTGGCCAAAAGGTCGCGGAATTGGTGGTACGAGTCTCATCAATTTTATGCTTTACACGCGTGGCCATCGCAAAGATTATGATTACTGGGCTGCGCTCGGCAATAAGGGTTGGAGTTATGATGAAGTGTTGCCATATTTTAAAAAATCTGAAAACATACATATCGAAGAACTGCGCAAATCACCATATCATGGACGCAATGGTCCACTTGATGTGGCCTATACCGACTTCAAATCGTCAGTACTAAAAGCTTTTCTAAAATCAAGTCGTGAGGTCGGCTACGAGATAACCGATACAAATGGCGAACACTTGATGGGTTTCGCGCGTGCGCAAGCAAATCTACGCAATGGCAGACGTTGCAGTACCAGTAAGGCGTTTATCAGACCAATTGCTGGACGACCCAATTTACATATATCAATGAAGTCCTGGGTGACACGTATTATTGTAGATCCGGTGAGTAAAGTGGCGACAGGCGTTGAGTTTATGAAGCAACATCAACGGTTTGTGGTTAAGGCCAGAAAAGAAGTTATACTGTCGGCGGGTGCGATTGCTTCGCCGCAGCTGCTGATGTTGTCAGGCATTGGGCCGCGCGAGCACTTGGCAGAGTTGGGAATTCCAGTAGTTCGTGACTTACAGGTGGGCTACAATTTGCAAGATCATGTGACGCTGAATGGATTGGTATTTTTGGTGAATGATACAATGACTTTAAATGACCGACGAGTGTTAAATCCAGCGGATATACTGCACTATGTATTAGAGGGGCGAGGTCCATATACAATACCTGGTGGCGCAGAGGGATTTGCGTTTGTGCGCACGCCGAACTCGACAGTTGGTATGATTTTAAAATGTTATGTAGGAGATTATAAGTATTTTTCAATTCTTCACTGTAGATAAGGACTATGCCGATATGGAGATCGTACTGGGCGCAGGTTCGCTAAGCGGTGATCGTATGGGCTCATTGCGTGACTTGTTGGGAATACCAGATGATTTCTATTATAAAGTATATGAGGGTCTGTTTGAGAAAGTGAGCAGCTTGAAGATCTATTTTTGGGCGATTTAAATATAATCTATATCCTTTCGTGTATAGGAAACTTTTGGTATGGTGCCAGTACTTCTGCGTCCTAAAAGTCGAGGTCGCATCTCCTTGCGCAGTACAAATCCCTTCCACTGGCCACGAATGGAGCCGAATTACATGCAAGAACCAGATGATATACGCGCTATGTTGGAGGGTGTGCAAATGGTAATTAATTTTGAATTTTTATTGCCATTGTTTTTCAGTTAATTTTCCTATTTCGACAAAATTCGTAGTAAAGTTACATGGGCTGAGCAGGATTGGAAGACATTGTGGTAGGTTACAAGATTTGAAGTGAAGGCCAATATGCTAATTATACAGTTCGATTGTCCATTCGGTTGTAGGTTAGGTTAAGTTAGTTTGTTATCCATGAGTGGAACTACATGGGCGAAAAATCAATTCGGTCCCTTATCGTAAAAAGGGAGGAAAAGGGAGGATGAGGATTGGGTGGCCATTTGCCAGAAACGTATGCCTCCTTAGTTTGGTGTGCAACAATTTGTTCGCTTAGAACTGGCCATACTACAACCACCGACACTCCTTTAGGACAAACCCTTTCCCCTATCACTGAACAAGCGGCAGTAGTTTCAAACTCCAGATATGTAATGAGATTTTAGCAAGAGGTAAATTATGGAGAAAAATTCTGGGGGGAGGGGTTGGATTTCTAACTCAATGGCTAAAGAAAGCGGGTTGCAAAATTAAGAATTAATTTACTTTTGCTCGAGATGACCCCCTTTTACCTTGACTATGACCTTCAGACGGCCAAAACGATTCGCAAGCTGTACGAATGTGACTTGCAGATATTTTGACCCATTCGCGGACAATGGCTTTTTTCAGCGTCTCGGGAATGGTGAATCTTTTATTTCGGACCTTGCTATCCACGTTGGCCCTAAGAGAATAATCCATTGGAATCGCGTCTGGTGAATTTGAGCGCCCTTGTGTGGACGTTATGAAGTTCGGAACGTTGTTTTTTAGCCGATAACTTGGTTCACTCGAGCTGAGTGAGACGGTGCCGAGTTTACAAATTGCTCAATTTGAAAAATTTTCTCGTCAGAAAACACAATGTTCGGAAATTGATCGCTTTCGGCCAAGCGAAGCAATTCTTTCGCTCTCTCGAGTCTGATTTGTTGCTGCTTTGGTGTGAGATCGTACGCCTTTTGGATATTATAAAGGTCTGAAGTTGGCACACTTCGAGTGCCGGACCCTATATTACAGGACAAAACTTGGATGGGTATGGATGAGTTAAGCTCTATTACAGATAGTCCTACCGATCTTAATTGACTGTAAGTGCGAATACTGCAGTCTGTCTTTCTCGGTTTCGGTCTAGTTTTTTCCAAGCACGAGCTATACTTAAGTATGCATTCCATATGAAGGCGATTCCTTCTCCTTTGATATTTCTAACGCAGATGGGGCCTTTACCTTTATCTTCCGTTGAGACTTTCTCTGGAACACTTCTTACTCAGGGCATGTGGTCCTAATCCATGCTTCCGTGTCTTACGTGTATAATAAGACGACTTTAGTCGGGTACTTATGAAGTGCATTTTTGTTCGAGTTGCCGCAGGCCTTTTCAATTGCTTAAAAGTGCACGTGTCCTTTCTTCATAGGATTGCAAGACTCGATTCATTAGCGTTGTTAGTGCTGGTTCAAAAATAAACGAGGTTTTCTACTATTTCATTTTATAACTGGATATGCTTAGGCTTGCCCCTATTTACTTCTAGACTGAATACAAAAGCGAATCAAATCAGCTTGGTGGTAAACAAGAATATATGTCTGTTTTCTGAGACGAAATGTAGAGTATGTCTGAAAAACAATGAAATGTCTCAACAGATTCTAACCGATCACTCTGACAGCCAAGCTACCATACAATCTCTAATAATACTTTTCCAAAGTAGCAGCAGCAAATAAGCTTTCTAAGTGGTACACTAGCAATGTTGTCTTGGCTTCTGCACACAGAGACATTCCTTGAAAGTGAATCGCGGATGAATCTTTATCCTACAGGGAGCTCTGGGTGAAGTCGATTTACATCGCACAAGCTAACAGTGGACCACGGATATCACTTGTGAGATAATTATATAGGTTTGGCCCGAAAGGAATGAGCACAGAACTAGGTTCCTCAACAATCTGGAGTAGCCTTCCATTGATACAGTAGCTGGCATCATCACCAGACACTGCCTAATAACACTTGAAAAATATAATATATTGGATTTCCGGCAATTGACTTCTGCCGCAGGACTAAGGAGGAAGTAGATAGCATTGAACACCTCCTCTGTCACTACTTCGCTCTTGCAGGAACTCGATCTCGATGTCTACACTCTAACTTTTTTTGGTTGTCTAGAAGACTTAGAATGAGCAGCCATCCACAGTATTTTATCATTTAGCCGAGAGGCCCAGTAGCTCCACCATTTTAGGAGAGTGCTGTGGTTTAAGTAGGTGCACAAATAAATTTTGAAGTCGCAGTAACACTTCTTTATCATATCATCCAATATCCTAACTACTCATAGCTTCTAATTTTGATACTTAAATTCATTACCTTCAGATTTTTCAAATCACCCAATCGAAAGCCATGCGGCGTATAGGCACCGAATTCAATGAGAGACCCTTCTTGGGCTGCGAACACTTGGCTTTTCGTAGCAAATCTTACTGGCAGTGCTGTTTGCGCCGTTATGGCTCCAGTTTGCAACATCAAGTGGGTACTTGTAAGATGGGTCCGTTGTCGGATGCTGAGGCAGTGGTGGATCCACAGTTACGAGTACACGGTATTAAGCATCTACGCGTGGCCGACGCCTCGATTATGCCAACTATTCCGGCTGGACATACCAATGCTATTGTAATAATGATTGCGGAAAAGGCGGCCGACATGATAAAAAATTCGTGGCGTATGCGAACTTAGAGCAGGCGTAAAAAGCGGTATAGCTTTAAGTTTTAATTTATTTTTGTAAACAATTCAAGTCACTAGTTTTTAAGCTAGATTAAACGCATATACTTAAATACGTATTATACATATATATAGTAATATAATTTCTCGCCATAAAAGTGATCAACGAAAGCAATGCCATTAGTAATACCCTCATAATAAATGCTTTAGAAAAATTTCCGATAAGTTTTCTGGTTTGTGGAATTCAGAGGAGTTTAAAGAAATGTAAGTATACTAATATGTATTTATATATTTTTATTTTATAACGATGACCACCGAAGCCAAATAGGTGTGGGCTTGACTACCATTCAGAAATGCACAGGCCACGAAACGCCAATTGATAGAAAAAGTTTTTTTTAAATCGCGGTCGCTCCTCGGAAGGCAATGCCAAACCACCTGGCAGGAGCTCATCCTAAAGCCATCTGCCATTCGGAGGCTGCGTAAAACCGTATTCCCCTCCATTAGGGGAAAATATTAAGACGCACGGAGGAGCTCGGCTAAACACCCAATAAATATGTAATGTAAGTGCCAGTAATATATATACAAGGTGAAGTCCAAAATAAACAAGACTTAGCTAAAATAGAAGCGACAGCAGTTTTGTTCTGATAACTTCGAGTTTATTTATTAAAAATAGTACCCTCTGGTCTCAATACACTGTTTTGCGCGATCTAAGCGCTCTTCGAAGGAGTGTTTCAGGTTATTGACCGGAATGTCCTACAGAATGTCGGTACAATGTCTACAAGTCTACGTATGCAAAACGTTTTCCTTTCATAGCCAAATACAATTTTCCGAATAGGTAAAAGTCACAAGAAGCCATTTCAGGCGAATACGGTGAGTGATTGATGGTTAAAATGCGATTTCTAGTCAAAAAATTAGTCAGAAGAATGTATCGATGAGATGGTGCGTTGCCATGCAATAAGTGCCAGCTTCCTTCTTCGCGGTATTCAGGGCGAATTCGACGAATGCGATTCAACAAACTCTTCAAAACGCCAAGATAGAAAATTGCTTTGACGGTTTGCCCATTGGCACGAACTTCTTGTGGACAATTTCCTTGGAATCGTTAAAACAGATGAGCATCAACTTGATTTTTGACTTCTCCAAATGCTATTTTTCGCGTAGTGGCTCGCCTGGGGCCTTCCATTCGGCACTTTGACGCGTAGTTTCAGGTTCATGTTGGAAACACCACGTTTCATCACCAGCTACAATGTTGTAAAGGAAGTTCTCGCCTTTTCTTGCCTCTTTAATGAGTCTTTCGAATGTTGAATTCTAAGCAATTTTTGGTCCTCAATTAACTTGTGCGGAACGAAACGTGCGCAGACTTTTCGTAAGCCCAAATGATCAATTAAAATACGATAAATCGATATTTTGGAGATATTCAACTCCGATTCCATGAATTTCAACTATGATTTAATTCCTTTTTTCATAAATTTACCAACAGTTTCGATGGAGTTTTCGGTGATTACTGATATTCCTTGTCATTTATGTCTTCACAACCATCTCTGAAAATGTAAATCACTCATGAACGACACGAGATAGACAATCATCGCCATAAGCTTTTTTCATCAATTCAAATGTTTCGGTAGACGTTTTACCGATGTTAAAAGAAAATTTGATATTAGATGTTTATTCGATACTCATTTTTGTGCAATAACTTCGTTTCCACTGAACCGAATGTCACCAAGCTTTCACTGGAAGTCAGCTAGGGATGTAAGTTCTAATGCTCTGACACCTTGTATAATGTATTAAATATCCATATCTTTATACATTTTCTTTCAGCATTAAACGATTTTTGTCGATTTTAGAAATGCTTATCGGTAGTTCCTCCTTTGGCGAAGTATTTTGTAGGTCGAAAATGTTGCATCGGTTCATACTATATGACGATGGAGCCTCGGAGTCTTAGCCTGATGTTTTCACAATGCGTCGTCTTGACATTTTCCATCATATGGAATCCATATCCATGAAAGATAGTCGTATTATAACTAAGGGTTTCTATTTTCTTCCGGTGTGGCATACTGACGAATGTTATAAAAAATGCATATTTTTCAGCGCTCTCACGAGAAAAAGAGTTTCGCATCTAGTCATCTATGATTAATAACGTTGGAGAACTGAGCAAGTGCTGATAGCGGAATCTCTTCTTCTGCGGTCCAACCACTATCGTCATTGGGCATGTCTGTATTACCAAACTCAGCTTTAAGGAAACAATTTTTTATTGTCGTTGGGCTCACTTGCTTCCACGTTTTGTGTATGAAATAAATAGCAGAATTTGTCAAAAAATGCGAAAAATTTAGCGAAAAAATTATTACACGTCGTGCAGCACAATTCAGTTATATCAGTGAATTCACAACTACCATTTACCACGTTCCGGGAAAGAACAATGTAGTTCCGGATTTCCTCTCAAGAATAGACTCTATTGAACTAAGAGACATACATTTTGAAGAAATGGCCATCGAGGTAGGTAGGTAGGTAGGTTAAACGGTAAGAGTGCCTCAGGTACACTACAAGCAGCACTTACGTCCCGTAAATATTTACTAACCTGCATCGATACTGCAATCCGCTGGCCTGAGGCGTTTCCCATTACGAACATTTCTGCCGAAGCGGTTGCGAACACCTTGTTATCAAAGTGGATCTCCGGCTTTGGCGTATCTAAGCCCATTACAAAGGACCAAGGCCGTCAATTCGAATCCTTTTTATTCTAAAACTAAACAAGTACCTCGGAGTGGAGCATATCAGAACGACGCTTTACAATCCAAAAGCCAAAGGGATAATTGAACGCTGGCATCGTTCGCTGAAGGCTGCATTAAAAGCGAAGTTAACAGACTATGGTTTAACTTGGGTTACGCTCAGTTGTCAAAGACGATCTTAATGCATTTCCTGCTGAACTCATTTTTGGAAAAACACTCACAATACCAGGACAGTTTTTCACCGACCCTATCATTGAAATAACTTTTCATGATTCGCCGTTAGTTTTCATACATCCAGAGCTGCCGAAAGCAAGGCTTGTTTTTGCGGTATTGGCGGTCATAAAACACCATTACAAGCACCATTCAACTTCAAGGTAAGTAATTAACGGCGAACATAAAGGTTGTCAAAAAAGTCTTGCGGTATTTCCGCAAGCTTGTCTTTGCAAGCGCGTAGTTCTAGTTGTATTCATCGCATCGGTTCACGCTAGAGCTTTTTGGAAAGCTCTTTTCACGTGCTAACACGTGTTTGATTAATTGTTGTTTGCTTTTAGTGGTTCGTGAGTTATAGCGTCGCAAACATGGAGCAAAATAAAGAGAAAATACGGCATATTTTACAGTACTAATACGATAAAGGCAAAAATGCATCTCTTGCTGCCAATAAAATTTGTGCAGTTTATGGACCCGATACAGTTTCCATTTCCACCGCACAACGATGGTTTCAACGTTTTCGTTCTGGTGCACAGGTGATCGAAGATGCGCCACGGTCCGGAAGGCCTGTCGTCGAAAATTGCGATAAAATCGCTGAATTGATCGAAAGAGACCGGCATAGTAGCAGCCGTAGCATTGGCCAAGAGCTGGGCATGAGTTATCAAACCGTTATAAACCATTTGAAGAAGCTTGGATTCAAAAAGAAGTTCGATGTATGGGTGCCACACGACTTGACGCAAAAAAACATTTTTGCCCGTATTTTTGCCTGAATCGCAACAAAATCGACCCGTTTTTGAAGCGGATGGTGACTGGCGATGAAAAGTGGGTCACTTACGACAACGTGAAGCGCAAACGGTCGTGGTCGAAAAGCGGTGAAGCTGCCCAGACGGTGGCCAAGCCTGGATTGACGGCCAGGAAGGTTATTCTGTGTGTTTGGTGGGATTGGCAGGGAATCATCCACTATGAGCTGCTCCCCTATGGCCAAACGCTCAATTCGGGCTTGTACTGCCAACAACTGGACCGCTTGAATGCAGCACTCATGCAGAAGAGACCATCTTTGATCAACAGAGGCCGAATTGTCTTCCATCAGGACAACGCCAGGCCACACGAGAGTCCTGTGAAAATTGGCTCTCCGAGTTTTTTGACAATAGGGAAGCGAGCTTCTATAAGAGGGGCATATGAAGTTGGCATCTCGTTGGGAACTCGTCATCGAACAAAACGGGGCGTATTTGACTTAAATCGCATTATTATAACCAATTTTATGAACAATTGAAAATTCAACAAAAATACCGCAAGACTTTTTTGACAACCTTAAAAATTGTTTCAATAGACCGCCTTAAACCAGCGTTTGTCGAGAACTTAATCGAAACACAGCCAATCAATTAGCAATTTCTAAATCTATTACTATCGAAACACAGCCAATGAAATCTACAAGATCGGGTCGTCGAGTCGAACTTTCTCCTCGATTGTTTAATTAGCGAGGGAGTCTTGTGGTAATTCCTGGTAGTAATCGCAACAATCGATTTTTATTTTTAACGAACGACAGTGGTTCATATTGCGCTCCCGTTATTTTTCCCATTCCGTTAATTTTTTTCATTCCGACAAGATTTTCTTTCAGCGTGGTAATTAAAGGTAAAAGCTCTTAATTAGTTATTAAATTGTGCATTTATGCTTTGAATATTAATAAAACTTTTGCAATAAAAAAGGAAACGTCTTAGCATTCACTTACCAAACGATAAAGTCGGTGCTCTAAACTCCATTACAAGAAACATTTCAAAACTCAGTTGTACTAAAAATATTTAACACAAAAATTTGCGCCTTCTCATTCCATTCACATTCTCTGCTTTTTGATACTAAAAAGTTATTTGCTCATTTTCCACATACACCCTGCATTTAATGGTGTGTGCCACGACTAAAGCTTTTTCGCAAAGCTTTGCATTCATCGAAATTCGCTAATCATAGTTCCAACACACCGGAAATTGAAAGACCCTACCAGTGCGCATGTATTGTTTACACCACGCAAACATACACACATTTGTATATAAATTACAAAATATTTGAATATGAAGAAGGCAAAATAAAAAATAAATACTAAAAGCAACACCCAATTTCGTTAAAACAAAATCAGTCCATTTGCGGTATTCGCAGCGAACGAAAGTCGATCTGTCGTTTTTGCGCGTCTAGCGGCCGGTGACGGGAGTGAGTGAAAAGAAAAGTTGAGAATTAAACGATAAAATCGTAAAGCGTGCTATGGACTGTGAAAAATATTAAAGTGTTATGTTGAAGCCCAAGAAATACATATAAAAGAAAATTCATTAGAAATTTAGTTTAGTGTAAATTTTTTTATTTCGAGGAAAATCATCAATTTCATGTAAACAGTGTAAGGTGAGTGAAACTTTTTCGGTAGAAATTGTTGAGGTAGGTAGTTATATTGCCTGTATTCGGATAACTAACTATTTAATCAGCATCTGTTTCTGACATCGGCGCAAAAAAAAAAAAAGAAAAAGAAAAGAAAAGTGGGAGCCCTTCCTCAAAATGTCACTCAATGTGTCTTTTTTCAGCATTATTTCTTTTATTTTTCACTCTTTATCTCCTATGCTTGCCATTGTTTGTGTCTGCTGCTTTTACTTTTGCCTTTTAATTCCTTTCCGCTTGCTTGTTATTGTGGCATTTCTGTGCCACGCTGGTCTACTGAGCTGAAGCATCTGCTCGGCCGCAAGACTGCATTGCGCCAACGGTGACCACAGCAGGAACTGTAGTAATTTGTATAATTCGTGATGGTTGTTGCATTGTCATCAAGTCCTCGTTATACATACATGTATATAAATATGTAGATATATATATATATAAGGGTAAGTAATTGCCTATGCTGCTGTGCTATGCTAATTAAATGGTGGTGCTATAGGTGGCGGCAGGCAACGTGAAGATAAAAGCCCTTTCCGAGTTGACACAATTAAAAATTTCAAGTGGAAATTCGGAAATGCAATGCTTAGTTCTAGTAATTTTTGTAACTGAATAAGTTAAGCTAAGTCAGAGTGATTGCCACCGAAAACAGTGGCGCGCCGAGCCAAAGGCATATAAATACATCCAATGGCTTTTTGAACCAATCGCTGTCCCTGAACAATTTTCGCACGGCTTTTGGATGCATATCTAACATATTATTTAGAGTATCTACGACACTAGACAGCAACGCATGTGCTTTACTACTTCATCATTATGAAGACGGCTTCTTTAATCCGAGATCTTTCCCTTAAATAGGGAGTTGACTGGATAAAAGACGAAAAGGGAGGAAGTAAAATCAGGGTCTCTAACTGCTCTAAACGCTTTTCAGCTTACTCGCACCTCCTCAAAAGTTATTCAGGAATATAAATTGAGGCAAAACTCCGTTGCAAGGTGGAATGAGTTCGCACTTATGTGGGTGCCGGAACAATGTGGTGTTCAAGGCAACGAAATGCCTGATGGATTGGCGAACTACGTTTCTTTGGAGCATCCAATTCAGACTGGCACCAATAGGGCAACTACAGCGGGTAGTTCAAGGCTCTCATTAACAAAGTTCATGTAAAACAACGAAGTGTTTCCTGTAAACAGAGGATGAGTGAGCTGCGAGTTTTGATAGGCCTAATCATCCAGCACAATTCTTGGGAATGCCATATGCTCAACGTTGGTCTCATCAACGATCTTCTGTGCACATCTTGTTTGTTGGAAGAGGATAGTATATTTACTTTGCCGATATCCCGTTTCTTTGCAAGGTTTAAGTGGTAAATTTTTGTTGGATGTACATACATATAATCCCATATAATGTAGCCTTGTTAACTTCTACCATACCTTTCAACATGTTCTCTTACCGGTAAAAGGATCCAATGGAGCTTTTATACATACATATAATATTTTCCATTTTCTGCGGTTATATGCATTATGTTCGTTTTCCATGTTTTGAAAGTCAACAAGTTGACCTTTGATAGCATCTTTCGCTAGTTTGTCTAAAGCTAAATTTTTTAAATATTAGTTAGTACTGAAGAATATGTTTGTAAGTTCCTTTAGAAAGAGCGGCAATCCAGGTGCAAGTTTAGACATGAGAGGGCCCAGAGTTCTAAGTACATTCAGTATATAACTTTTTTATCCTTAAATATAAAAACTGATTCGTAGTCTTCGTAATGATTGAGACTTCAGCCTTGAAGTCATCGAACAAGCGAAAATTAGCACTTTTAAGTGGGCTTCGTGAAAGATAGCTCCTATACACTATCCACTTTATTAGATGCAGTATAATATTTATTCCTCTATTTTTCCTTTCATTCTATGGAAATGGCTATGATAGCTTGAGAGCCTGTGATCTGGAGAGACAGAGATATTAGCTGCTACGAAAAAAGCTGCAAATGTGTTAGTGCAAATGATTGCCTCAAGGTTTCAAGGTCCCAAGGTCTTTTCACAAGATATTTTGCTTGATTTCGGTATTTTCTTAAAAGAGTTTACACTCTCATTTACTCACCTATCGGCTTTACCCCAATTATACCATTTCCATCCCCGGCTTTAGTTATCAGTTAGATTTGTTAATCTTCAACCCTTATTAAAATCTATTGGAAGGCAATATTCCGGCAGGAAGTTGAGCGTTCATGCAGCCATATTGGCACGGTAACACAACCCCACATAGCTGTAAGTTTCTAGGAGCAGAAGAAACGCAGAATTATTTCTTATTTTAGAGGTTATCAGATCTAAGTAGAGCTAATTTACTGGCTTTGCAGTTTCTAAACGACGTAATGTGGATTTAATAGAAATAATCCTTTATCCGCTTCAGTCGCTGCCATACAATTTTTCTTACAGGCTTCACCCTTAGATTATTTCACGGGTTAAGTATTAGAAAGAAGTGAGTTTTTAGCGCTTGTTATATCGAAGAACTAACCAGCCAACTGTGTATGCCAGCAAATTAAGAAGTATCCCTGAACTGAGTGATGAGATTGATTATAAGATTGATTGAAGATAAATTTCTCTTGACTATTTATCGAGTATTCTATGAAAAACATAACCTCTATTTCTACACTTGCGCTTGAATCAAATTTTCGAATTGAACATTTCAATAGAATTTTTCGAAAAAAAAAAAAATATTTTTCTTTCAAATTTAAAAATAGTCAGTTTTTGTGATAGATCCCTGAAGTGAGCTCCACTTGCGAGTTGTGATTGTTACATTTTCTCTCCCGCAAAAATGCAATTCTCAGCAGCAAATATACATTTTCTTATTGCTTTCCCCTATTCTCACTTTTGACCCGTCACCCTGAGTAACGCCGCCGTAGAAACGAATATAAAAATATTTTGGAGGCAACAATGCTGCCATATGGCGAAGTAAAAATGCCTTTGCTTTAGAATTTTCGAATTATTAACGATAAAAAATCTCTGTACTTGATTAGCAAACACATCATCTGACTTACACCCTACAGAAAACCGGTGGGTAATCCTTAAGCAGCGCATCAAAGGACTACGGTTTTCGACTAACTATTACAAAGTGGCGCAAAACTAATCCTCTTTTTGCAAACAGTATCGTACTTCAATCATTTGTGATACCTGTGTATTAATAAAAATTTGTGAAAGATTTTCATCACTAGAAATAATTTATTTTTCTATTTAGTAAAAAAGTTATTCAAAAACAAAATTGGATGATTAATTTTGTGCCGTCTGCTATGCAGTTGCACATATGAATTTAACATATATCAAAGATTATTTTATAAAAAACGAAGCGCTGACTGATGATATCAGGATGTACATATCTTTATTTCGTTTTTTCTCAAGTTACATATCGTGTTCAAGTGAGTATGAACTCGGCAACATACAAACAACATCCTGTGCTCTGATCCATTGGGCCATTAAGAACACTCCACTTCACGTACGCAGATGACACAGCGTTTTTGTCCGTAAAATTGTCAGATCTGCAAACAAATTTGGACCAGTTCAGTGCTGTTGCAAGCGAAGTTGGCCTTAAAATGAAATGAACGTTAGCAAGACGAAATTCTGCGCAAAGCTAGGGCCTTGGTTTACTATGTATGAAAAAAAGATCAGTCGTAAGATGAAATTTTGCTATTTGGGAATAAAATAACAGCAGCAGGTGCAACGGTTGAAGCTCGTGCAGCGTTTTCCCAGTTGCACAACATATGGGTTTCGAATTCCACATCAGTCAAAACTAAGCTATCAATTTTTAATTCAAACGTAAAGGCGGTGTTACTATTTATATGACTGCAAATCATGGTCGCTTACATCCGCGCCTATCCGAAGGTTTCAAACGTTTGTCAATACCTGCTTATGCAAAATTTTGTAAATCTGGTGGCTTTGTGTTTTTTAAATCAAGAGTTGCTTAATTCGACTGACAAAACCCCAATCGAGCTCATCATCAAGCGCAGACGATTTGGCTGGATATGCCACACTTTGCACAAAGATGCCGGCAAAATGTGCAGGGCAAAGTATGGTGGAATCCGCAAGGTGTAAGAAGAAGAACCGCCTGTCAAGGCCTGGTATAAACTCAAATATAACAAAGATTTCTTTAAAAAAAACTTGCTCACAATCGAAACGATTTCAATACTTTTATTCTGGTCTTTCGCTCCACACGGAATTTTATACATATATAGCATCATTTCAATTATATCTCAAACATAAAGTTAAAGCTGCATTTTCTTCAAACAAATTTCCTCTAATATACTTCATAGATACTCAAATGAAATTGGGCCATATAGTCGATTTTCCAAAATATCTGAACAGCGTCGCTCAAAAGCGATATTTTGAAAAGTTTTAACAACTTTTTTTTTTTAATTTTCATTAACACCGATGAAGTCACGCTGTTATTTGAGGTTGCGGGTGCTTTACAAAATAAATTTTCACGGTGGGTTGAAGTTTTGGAATTGATTGGCTTATGCATAAGCAGAAAGAAAACAGAGCACCTTCGAATTTAATGAAAGTAACAAAATTCCAAAATTTCGTAGCCTGAGAGCTTCAAATATCTTCGATCTATTGTAAGCAATGACTGCACACTAGACCGCGAAGTGACGAACCGTATTCAAGTCCGCTGGCAAAGGTGGGTCTGAACTAAAAGGCAAAACTTATAAAAGTGCGGTTCGACCCGCAATGACGTATGTGTGTATGAGAATACAGCGTCGGGTTTCGGGCGTAACAAAACTGGAAACAAAAAGAAATAAACACGTCAGAGGTAACTGAGGGCAAATCGCTTGCACTGGTATCGCCACATTATGTCGCCAGATTTTATAGCTTATTCAAATTTAGTGTAATAAAGTGGATGCTTAATCTCAAAACCCTATATAAGTTTTCACATATTTTTTTCCGAGAATGCTGCACATTTTCTCCATATAGAAAAAGTCTTACATATATGCATATATGGGTATATACTTGTTGATCTATTCTCAAGAGTTGTATCGAACCACAAGTTTTTGGAACTCTTTATCGTTGCACCATATGCGGGCCCATTTTTTCCAAATCCAAATTTAAAAATTCGACTTTTCAGAAAACTTCGATCGCTCCACCACCTAACGGGTCTAAACACACTCGCCAGCCTGCTCAGAAATGATAATCACAAATGAACTAACTTTCACATTTATACTTATTTATTAAGGTTGCTAAAATAATAAAAAAAAAATAAAAAAATAAATATATATTAAAAGAAAGTACCTATTCTGGTGGGATAAGCCGTAAATACAAACCAAAAGAGATGCTCTGTTTCTAGGCACGTAGTGAGTCAAGATGAAAATAAAAACGCCTCCCATTTTTAGGGCACTATGCGCCCAAAGTCGGCGCTCTAGCAACTAATAATGATAATTATAATTCCTAGGAAGATCGCGTTAGACCCCGCCTATTAGGTCTCTTATAAAGGGTTTTTCAATTGGCGCGGGTCGATTTTGGCGCCCTGTGGCAGCCATTTTGTTTTGGTGACATCTGTCAAATCTTTTGTTTATTATTCAGTTGTTTATGCCAAATCATCATGGCAAGTTACGCGATTGAACAGCATGTTCAAATGATAAAACTTTATTATCAAAATGAGTGTTCATTAACGCAAACGTTGCGCGCATTGCGCCCATTTTTCGGTCGACGTGGTGGCCCTTCAAAGTCGACTCTTCAACGTTTGGTGGCCAAATGTGAGACGACCGGGTCAGTAAACAATCAGCCAACACCCGTACGTTCAAGGAACGCAAGATCAGCCGAGAACATTTCCGCGGTCCGTGAAAGTGTATAGCAGAACCCGAGGTAGTCTATTCCTTGCCGTGCACAAGAACTTGGCCTTTCGCAGACTTCAATTTGGCGAATTTTGCGTCGGGACTTGGGCCTACACCCGTACAAGATCCAACTGACCCAGGAGCTCAAAGTTGATGATCATAGACAACGCCGTTTGTTCGCTGACTGGGCTTCGAATCGTTTGGAAGAGAACCCCAGTTTTGGGCGAAAAATCATCTTTAGTGACGAGACGCATTTTTGGATGAATGGCTGTGTTAACAAACAAAATTGGCGTATATGGGACGACACCAATCCACACGAGGTTCACCAGGTGATAATGCATCCTCAAAAAGTTACCGTTTGGTGTGGATTTTGGGCCGGCGGCGTCATTGGTCCGAACTTTTTTGAAAACGACGTGGGTGAGGCGGTTACCGTCAACAGCGAGCGCTACACAGCGATGATAACCAATTTCTTATGGCCCATATTGAACCATACATACCGACATGTGGTTCCAGCAGGACGGCGCTACGTGCCACACAGCAAACGCCATTTTATTCCATTTCAACATCTACCCGCCCTTATTGAAAAACCCTTTATATATATAATTTTTGGCTATTTGGCCGAGCTCCTCCTCCTATTTGTGGTGTGCGTCTTGATGTTGTTCCACTCTCTTACCTTATGAAATTAATCAAACCATGTAACTTTAAAGTCTTTGCAATCGGTAACGAAACACCCTGTATACATATACAATTCATTATCGATCATGCAGGTGAATGACTGTAATTATACCGATGGCTTCAATTACATCACATACACACTCGCATATATACCCAATTTACCATATTTTAGGAAAGCAGCTTGAATAAACTTTCAGGGAAAATGACTTCTAAACCATCACAATGGAAAATGCCACTCATACGCAGTGTCACACAGACGAGGCATACAAAATAATTTCAATCGTTTGCACAGAAGGGTGAGCAAACAAGAAGTTATTGAACGAATTTTTCGAATAGAAGCAATCACAAACAATTTCGAGCACAATAACAATATGAGCCAGTCAGACCATATGTATACCTACATACTCGTACATCAGGAAGAGTTATGGTTGGTGGTCTCCAAGGGTGATATACAAATTCATTTGTTTGTGTACACCTACAAACACATTTATACGTTTGTATTTGCAAAAGCAGTGAGCAGACGACGTCAATAAAAATTCATAAAAAATAGTAGCGGGAAAATGTAGAACGAGAATGAAAATGGAAATGAAAAAATTGTATTTGTGTATGTGTGGGTGAAAGCACATATGCCCGTGAGGAGTTGTGTATGAATGTGGGATTTGCATGACTTTTACTAAAATAATAACAATATACTACTACAGCAGGGAAAAGAAGAAAAACCAGAAAAATTAAGAAAAAAAACTGTAAAATTATAGCACGCACCCTCACACTTTAATGCTCTCGTTATGTGAAACAATTGTCGTGTATGCTTATGTATGCGTGAGTATCTAAGTATGGTATGTAAATGTGTACAGTTGCCAGCATAATTAATGCAACTTCAGCCAGGTACTGACACCTAAAAATGTGGAAAATAGTGGCTCTTTTCTGAACTTTTATGCAGCGAAAATAAAACAAGTGCAGCGATGGACCATTGCGGCATTTGCAACTTACATTTTTCCACAAATATTTCAGGTGTGTAGAGGCTTCTCACATACTTTACAACTGCAAGCTCCAGTATACCTATGCTCGGTACGTGGTTCAGATATACTTCCTCACGCTATTTTTCGCAATTATATTATATTAAGAATATCTAAATGGATTACATTTCTCGGTGATTTTTGTGTAAACATTGAGTAAGAAATCATTTGCATTCGTGAACTCTTAAATAAAATTGTTCAAATAAAAATGATTTAAAACACTTTAATCCTGAAATATTTATAAATTGGGTGCGTATCCATTGAAAATTTCAACTATATTCAATATGGTTAGTATTAAACGAAAGCTTTATATACCAGGGTTCTCTTCTTCTTCTTCTTCTTAATTGGCGCGATAACCGCTTTCGCGATTTTGGCCGAGTTTAACAAAGCGCGCCAGTCGTTTCTTTCTCGTGGTAATCGGCGCCAGTTGGCCACACCAAGTGAAGCCAAGTCCTTGTCCACCCGACCTTTCCAACACAGAGAAGGCCTTCCTATTCTTCTGCTACCACCAGCAGGTACTGTATTGAATACTTTCAGAGCCGGAGCATTTGTATCCATTCGGACGACATGACCCAGCCAGCGTAGCCGCTGGATCTTTATTCGCTGCGCTATGTCAGTGTTATCACTTATCTAAAATTTTATTTAAGGGGGGGGGGAGGGGGGTAAGGGATAAAAATTGATTTGTTTTTTGCATGTTATTGTAGTAAAACATTTCAAAAATACCGTGTTAAAAGTTTAAGTCAATCCGAGCAAAACTTTTTAAGTTATAGAGCATAAAGCCGAGCCGCCTCAAACATCTGCCGAGACGCAGCAATTGCGCGCGTAGTCCGTTACAAACTTTAAACGCGGTTTTCTCGAACCTTTTTTTTTAAAGTGCGTAGTCATTGGCATTTGAAAACTACTCAACCGATCCTTTTAAAATTTTGCACACATATTTTACATATAAAAAACCTCCTCCCAACGTTTTCTTTCCGCCATTTTTTTTTTATATTAAGGTGGTTTTACACCTACAAAATGGCGGCATTTTTTCGTCAAAAATCACTTTTTACTTCAAACGACTACCAAATGGCTGAAAATGAAAATAAATCGTCAAAATAAACGTTGGGGGGAAGTTTAACTCATACTTTAACTAAATTATTCGATTTTTTTGATTTCAGATGATTCTACGCTGAGATATGCTGACTATTGCAAAATGTATTTTTGAAAAGATGTCTACGTAAATGTGCTCTCATTCGCTCATTTTGCAATATTTTTACATGAAAATTTTATCAAATATTTTTGAAATGTTACTTTATAATATGCAACAACTTTTAATAAACTGACTTGAACCGTTTCGCTACAATAAATTTATGAAAAAAGTATTTTTTTTACCGTTTATCCCTTATTGAAGTATTCAAAAAGGAGTTGGTTGAAATATTACATAAGTTTCAAAACGAAAATTATTTAAGAACACTTTAAGCTCCTTATATTTAGAAACTGGCTTGCCATCTATGTATTTAAAAATCAAAGTTAAGTAATATGATGGTTAAATTAGGTTTTAAAATATTGACTTAAAACGAAGGCTGGCTAAGAAAGCTTTGCTATACACATATATTTTTGAGCAGGGTTGCCACCTAATTCAAAACGATTTAAATTGTTAAATATGCTTTTTAAAAAATACTTTAATCTACAAGTATTTAAAATCCACAAATATTTCAAATATATATATATGTATATATATGTTGCCATCTATCTACAAATCAATATTAATTAAATACTTGGTTTGGTAGTCGACCTTCTCATTAGACTCACCCATTCAAGCAGTGCTAAGGCATAAGTCTAACTGGTATTGCAAACATCTGAATATTTAGTGATCATGTTGATCAAGGAATTACTATACATGACTTAGAACAAGTTAAGGAGTAGTCATTCGAGGAGTAGTCCATCCCAAAATTTTTAATATTGAATAACTATCAAAATCATTCAGTGCTTTTTATAAATAATTGTATTGTAGTTTTCTTCATATTATACGCAAGCCTAAAAAGCTTTCAGAAAAATGTAAGACTTTATTCATAGGTCCAAGATTCTTGGACCAATTGGCACGAAATCGCCAACATACCACTTTCAAAATAAGCGGTTTTACTAGAGTACCTAATACTAGTAGATAAAAAAAGAAGCGCATAGAAAACTGTAATTGGCTGCAGTAATGGAAGCACAGATGGGTTGCATTTTTATTACTTAGTATTGTATTTGGCGTATGCAAGTACACAAAGACTTAAAACGGCGGATGACTCCAAACTCATCACGACTTAGAGTCACGTACCAACGATGTTGCACGCACATGGTACAATACTTTTTATACGATGGTTCACTAAGAGTTTGTGCGCGTGTTAAGGCGTCATATTTTGTGCATTTGCGTAATAATCATAATAATTGTATTACCAGCTGCTGTCGCGTAAAGTTCACGGCTCTTGGTGGATGAGTGAAGACTAGTGTATAAGCTTATGGTTTTGTATATATTCTATATTGTTTGTGAGTGTATGTGGCATACGCCACGTCTTGAAGCACGTTTGTTGCTGATTTTTTCTGTGAAAAGCAATAAAACTAGAATTGAAGTACATTACTGCATTTTGTTTTATTTCATTGTTTTTTTTTGTTTTGTTTTTTATTTCTCTTTAAATTCGTATTTCGCTTATGCACTAGCTAACTGTGCTCTCATACAGATGCATTTGACTTAACTCCTTTCAACAGTCACTTCAGTTTGGCATGTTCACTTCGTAGTGTTTATGGCAAATGGCAGAGTCATCAACGCCAGTTGTTGCCAACTTAGCTGTTCTCCTTACTTCCCAGCCACTTGCCTTGGCACTACCGGATGCTCATACTATGTCTCACGATTCACGTTTTCGCATTGTACTCTATGCGCTACCACTTCAATCAATTTCGCACTTTTTTCTCTTCCATTCTAAATTCATTCATCCACTTCTTCTACTACCGCCATACACCATTAGCGCTAGAGAAATGTGTACGCACGTATCCTGCAGCCTTTGCTCTTGTTTTCTGAATCGATATGTCACTTAGTCTTTGGCGTATTTGCACTTTGATGCCTTCCGTCACATCGCTATAGCTAACAAACGCATACTTGCACACTTGCGTACTCTCACACTTACTACGTACTCAAATTCATACGCGCAAATGTTCATCATACGCCCCGTCACATATTTCATATTCTCACTCCGCATATTTGCATATCTGCCTCCTTTGAGTTGTCGTTAAGTTCACTTTAGCGCTTCTTAACTACAATTGATGTTGACTAATTTGTTTTCGCATTAGTGGAGGATTTAGGAGTGGCTCTTGTTGGCACTTTCGCTGTGAGTGCTGCTATTGAAGGTAATAGATTTGGTTAGGCGAATAAATAATAACTGAAAATTCTGGTGACTGCATTTTAAGTTTCGATCATAAAAAAAAAACATTAAGTAGAAATGCTCAGACCAAACTCCTCTTTCGGTTTATGGTCTGCGTATTTGTGTTGTTTCATATGATTCAAGTGCCGTACATTTTTTCCCACTCCGAATGGTCTTCTAATAAACTTTAATTATTATGTGCCCATATACATAAACAAGTTGCGGTTCGCGATGTGGCCAGTTGACGCAGGATTACAGAGGTATAAGCGTGAAAACAAACGTGCACAAACCTATGCATCAGCTGCTTCATACAGTACATACAAATAGCGAGCATTTCTGCCATTAATGGAGCCACTTTTCAAGAACAATTAAAGTTTTCGTAATTATTTTTAATTAAAGGTGAAAGTTTATGAAAAAATATAGTAGTATTTAATGGAAACGTGCATGGTAATATCAATTATATTTAAAATAAATTTTTTTTTTTAATTTTTTAGACAAAACATAAACTTTTTCTTCATATTGCATACAGGGTTAATGGGGAAAGTCGTTCGGGATACTTCAGGATAATAATAATTACGTAATTTCTAAATTATCTGGTTATTTGACATAACCTCTAAAATTTAGCCATTTTCGAGATTCTTCATTTTAAAGGTTATTTAGAAAAAATGTTTTTTTGCTTCTATGCCAACTTTCTTTAATCATATCCGATGTTCTTCTGATCTTAGTTAAAAAGTATATCCATTAATGAAAATCATAAATAAAATTTTAATCAAGTTCTGACAGTTAGAATTGGCCGTTTGATAAAGTTCTTAATTAACAATTTTTCACTCAGTATTTCCTACTTCACTTCATTAAAAAAATTTGTTATAGAAACAATTCTGAAAATATATTCTAAAACCTAATACGTCGCTTAGGCTATACAAAAGCTAATACATAGATTAAATATGTAAACTGTAGATGGATTGTGGGCTCAAATAGTGGAGACTGAAATTTCACAAAAAGAAAAAAATATGAAAAAATGTAAAAATACCTGACCAAAGCAAAAAACTTTAAAACTTAAGCTTTTTTGATAATTCTACTTCATTCTCGATATGATCTTTTTTCTCATTTTCTCATTCTTTTCTTTAAATTTTTCAAAATTGATTCCGATAAAATCACTCAGAGGGTCACCAATGTCTGCCAAAAAAAGGTTTTCCATCATTTTATCTTCACAGTAGTAATTAAGCGTTAAGTAGTAGCCACGCATAAACCGACTCGGCTACAGCGTCCGCATACAAACAAATTCATTTGTGAAAAATAAAAATTATAACTAGCGAAAAAATTTCTTGTGCGATATTTAATGCAATGCAGTCCGTAAAAATTATGTGTAAAACCACAGAACAACTAACATCGTAGGTCTTTGCATACAGAAAGTTGCTTGTTACGACAAAAAAGACAACTAATTATGATTCCAAATTGTGTGGAGTATCATCACAAAATGCGAAAAGGAATACCTGTATTGTTGAAAGTGAAACCTGTCATATCTACGAAACTTGTGTGCGAGTCCCTATTACAATAAATTTACATACTACCTACAAATGTTGTACTGAGGTGCATTGTTTTGGCTAATGCCATGCCGTCACAGGTACTCATAGCCCTTTGTGCTCACTACATCGTTGTTGCTAAGGTAAAAATTTAATTTAAATTCTATAGAATTGCAAATATGCATATTTATTTCTCCCTTGCATAGCTTTAACTTTCATGTAAGCGGAGGAAATTGCCAATTCTGCCAGCGAATGTGAAAACAGGTTTATATTGTATTTATATATGCAGATATAAAAATTTGCATATACTCGTTTATGTATTTATTTGCTTAGTTGGCATAACAAGTTTCGCAATTTTCTTGAAATTTTAAGTCTTGAAAACTTAAATTAGATTTTCCAAACGTGTCGACTTTCAAAGAGGAAACCAAATTCTCCAATTTGTTTGTATTGTGTTTGTGAAGGCAAGGTCTGGAAAATGCAAAAGCTTTCATTGAAATTGAATTTAAAATGCAGATAGAATAACGGGATGTTATACAATTTGAATACCGCATGGAATCTTCTAAGAAAATCAGCAACTTTGGAATTTCTGTGGCAAATAGGGTGCTTGAAGGAATAAAAAATAAATAAAAAATAAGGATATAAAATACAATACACAAAAAAAAAAAAAATAAATAAATAAAATATATTAAATCCGATTGACTACAAAAAAGTAATAAAAAGAAGAAAACAAAATTTATTAAAACAAAAAAAAAAAAATTATTGACAAAATAAAGTTAAAACAAAATTAAATAAAATGACGTTTAGAAACTCAAAAGGAATATATAAACAAAAGAAAACGAAATAAAATAAAGCTAATATAAAATAAATTAAGTTAAGAAAACTTAAACAAATTTGCAAAAGTAAAACGAAGTAAAAAACAAAGGGAAGTAAATAAGTCATAATAAGGTGAAAAAAATAAAAATTTTGCAAAATAATTCATTAAAATCATGTTGTAATATAAAAATGATACAAAATAAAATAAACCAAAAATATATATATCATTATGCCTGCCAAATAGCCAATGATCGTGATAATTCTATTTTTCATTATTAGTTTACTCGTGGCTCATCGGCTTTACAGTTTCCCTCAATATCTCTGTGGCCTGGAACCCAAATAAGGTTGGCCTTGAAATATGACACTAATATCATTTAGGGCTGCCCGGTATTCTTGTGCAATCATTGATCTTAGTATAGTCGCATTCATTGTTTTAATGACCGCTTGGCCATCCGAGAATATATTTATAGTTGTTACGGCATGCATATTTAGATATGTAGCCACTTCTTTTATAACTAGAACCTCTGCCTGATAGATGCTGAAGTAGTCTGGTAGTCGAACTGATAGTTCCAGTCCTAATTCCTTCGAAAATACTCCATAGCTAACCTTATCGTCTAGCTTGGAACCATCTGTATAAAAATTGAATTCTCCCCTTCTCCATCGTCTTAGTGTCGAAAGGGAGTCTAGGAATAGAATAGTCTATTTCTTGTTGGTGACTGTTCAGAGAGTGCAAAATACAGGCGTGGCCAAACTACCGTTCTTTCCATAGTGCCATATTTGAGCCTAAGCGCCGACGCGGTGGCCACGTCCCTACGAGATGCATAAAAAATCTGTTCTTTGGACCTTACTCATGACTCCCAAAATCGATAAATATTCACAAATGCAGTTTTCTCCGATTTCAATTCAATACAAATAATTTTTGTAACCACCCTGATTATTACCACTCCAACTTAAAGCTCTTTTCTGGTGGTCGCTAACATAGAGTTTTTTGTTTTTCGTTAACGCTGGCAAAGTCTTGGCGACATCTATTAGCTGAATAGTAGCCCCTTTGAATAGTTAGCCCAGTGAAATGCATAACAGAGAAAAATAAGGTGTAATAGAAAACATATCGTAAGTGTCTTTAATGAGATCAAACCAGAACAAAATTACATCAAGCTCTTAGAAAATTTATATACCAGATTCTGTAAACCAATTTTATTCGTGAGAGTATCTCCTAAGTAACTAAAAAAAGAACGATTTGGCGTTCTAAAGTCATACTAAGTCAATCAAAATTGACTTTTGATTGATTTTTAATGTTTCAACCACCCTTTATGCATGCGTAGGAATCGAGCTACATAAGCAAAGAAAGAGCGCTGCAGTGATGGAAGCGTTTTCCAATTTAAAGCCACTAAATGTTGGCACAATGGAAAACTACAACAACAACGATACAATACTTTGAAAAATAATGTGTTTTCTTGCCAATCTGTTGCTTCCCATATAAACATAAAAAGAGTGCGTTTTGAGGGCATATAAAGAGTTAAGCCCAATTTAAAGCAGAAAGTCTCAATATGTTTGATTACAATAATGGATCGACAAAGCTATTGAAAGCCAAGTAATATTGAACAAAAGCTAATAGGTGCAAACACTAAATTCAATTTTGTAATATTCGAATTATATTTATATAATTTTTTACTTGATATGCTTTACATGCTATTGCAAAACTAATTCTCCACTTTTAGTAATTAAGGTGATATTTTACTTTACAAGTAACTTCAAGATGTATTTTTGTATGCCACAGTTGCTTTGAGTGGGATTAAGTTCATGATGGTATTTTGCTCATATAATTTTGACGGCACTGATATTAACATTTGCATCGGGTGTTTTTTCGGGTGCTTCATGTGAACTATCGATATCGATAACTCTGGTTTGACAGCTGAGAATGGCGAACTGTGTTGACATTTCTGTTCAGTAAGATTTATGAAGTCAACATGTATCTTTTCACGCCAGAACAACGCTTCCCAATTGTGGAAATTCACTTAGAAATAAAAGTCTGTCGCGAAGTTCATAGAGCGCTGGGGGCGTGAATGGTCCTTATTTCATTTGAAATGCAGAAGCAGCTACCGTTACGGTTAATGGCGAGCGCCATCGAGCCACGCAGACTGAATTTTTGTTTTCAAATATTAGTCAGCTAAACTCGAGGATATTTGGTTCCAACAAGACGGCGCAACTTGCCACACAGCGTGCTTAACAATCGATTTATTGCAATACTCAAGCCACTATTGATGCCATTCAGCCGGATTTATTGGAAAAAAGTGGCATAAAATTGTACTAATCGAATGGACTATGGACTATAACTCATAGCCGTGGCGGATATGTGCCAGATATCATATTCAAAAAATAAATGCTATTAAACTATCTACCAGATTATAATAGAAATAAGTTTATTCCAACAATATTTCTGTTTTGTATTATCTATTTAAATTCTCAACTTATTAAAAATACCCCGAGGATGTGATTTTGAATTGATGAAATTGAAGTCGGCTTTATTTTAAAAATAAAATGTCTACATTTAATTAAACCTAAAACAAAATTATGGTGGCAATCTCTTAAATAAGGCTATAATTTTGAACAGAGTTGCCATCTATTTCGATTATATAAATGTTTATTCACTAAAATTTTAACTAAAACGAGCTTTTTTGTGTTAGCCGAGGTGAGTTTCAAAACAAAATTTTTTCGATTGTACTTTTTAGAAATTGCATTTTTCTAAACACTGTTTTCTATTGTAAAATGAGCCATCTCTTCAAAAATCAATGAAAAAAGGAAGGAAAAAGTAGCTTCTATTGTACAAAAGCCCTAGAAATTTATTATTATTATACAATTTTTTTTTGTCTATGTCCTTATAGCATTAAAAGCTTGGAAATGAACTGAACATTTATAAAAAATCAAAAATGCTTAAGACAGCTTTTATCCGGAAATATTTTTGAAAAAATTTTGGTTTAATTCTCTACAAATTACTGATAATAATAAATAATACTGTGCGACAGTGATATTATACTTTTATGGAGACCTAGTACAACATGTAGGTATAGTAAAACTAAGAAAAATAGTATAGAAGAAATTTCCAATACACCCCAAAATCATATTTTATGGCCAAAAAACCGTTTCTCAGTAGGTTGATGTGAACAATCACTCCTAACTTCGCCAATTTCCATCCGATTTCGAATTTGTTTCTTTAGTTCGAAAGAATAAAAACATGCCTTTTCTGTCCAATAAATATTATGTATCTATAATAACTCATCAAAACACGCCTTAATTCCTATTCAGCGTCAGCTATACCTACATACCAAATTAGTAAAAAAAATAGAATCTTAAAACTCTCACATCTCTATGAATTTTAATTCGATTACAGTCAAATATAGCTCATTCGACGTAAAATTAAATTTTCTACAATAATAGTGTATTAAAAAAATTCTCAATATCGGATAATATCGTAAAAATGATGTCAAAATTGAAAAAATGGAGAAAAAAGCAAAAAATTCCAAAAACTTACAACTACAGTCTAGTCAGTTTTCAATTTAAAAAACTTATGAACACAAGGCTTGAAAGGAAAAAAAATTATAACTCAGATGGAAATTGGCGAAGTTGGGAGTGATTGTTCTCATCAACCTATTGAAAAACGGTTTATTGGAAATTTCTCCTATAGCATTTTTTTTTAGTTTTTCTATACCTACAAGTTGTGCTAGGTCTCCATAAAAGTATATTTAGTTTTTTTTTTGTTACACAGTGTAATTTGTGAAATAATTAAGGTGAAATATAAACATAAATTTACTTGACTTAACATACATTAAAAAGCTATAAAGTTATAACATTTTCCACAGTTGCCTCTTAGTTTTAATATGAATGTGAATTCATCAGTAACTTTAATGAAATTGAAATATTTTAATATGGACCTTAAGTTAAATGACATCTTTTGTCTAGCAAAATTGTTGAATGGTTTTTGTCACCTGTCGTGGTTATAAATTGTCTATAAATATTTTATGAAATAGTATTTAAAAAATTCGATCTAGAAATAATAGTATTTTTGAGTAATATTGTCACTTGATAATATTCTTTAAAAATTTAGTGAATAAGTTGAGACACATTATAAAAATAATGCTCATATTTACGAAAGCTGCTTGAAAAAGCTTTAGTTGAAGTATTTGACAAGAGCTGCTACCTAGTTTTGATATGTAAATATACATTTATTAACAACTTTAACTAAATATTTTAGTATCGGTATTAGGGTAAATATAGGTAGGTAGGTTAGATGGCAAGAGTATCCCAGGTACACTACAAGTAGCACTTAAGTGCCGTTTTGATACCATAATGTGGACCACTACTTGCGAAAAAATGTAGGGAAAAGCAAACCAAACATAGAGACATCCAGTGCCATTGATGTGGAGGAGGAGAGAACGGGGTTCTAGGCTGGAGAATTGCTTGAAGCCATCCCCAAAGGGCACGCTAAGGAATCTCAAGCGCCTACTAGCTGCCAGAGCCGGGCATTTGCAGAGAAAGGGCTCAACAGTCTCTTTCTCTGCAGGGTCCCCACAGCTTCTGCAATAGGTGTTGTACGGAATTCCAAGCTTCTCCGCATGAGTACCGATCACCCAGTGAGCAGTGAACCCTGCAATGAGTTTGGAAATTGAATGGCGGGGGATTCCCATCACCTTAAGCGTTCTGTTTATATCGTATTGAGGCCATAGTGTTTTCGAAATAGCACATGATGGACAGACCTCCATCTGCCTTGCGCTTGTTTTAGATAGAAATTGTGTAGTTTCCCTTTAACAACTGTGAAGAATACAACTGAAACCGGTTCTGTCGACCACTTCCTGGCAAGCTCATCGGCAATTTAATTTCTCTCTATATTCCTGTGCCCAGGAACCCAGATAAAGGAAATGTTTCCTGCACGTTCGAGACGTTTGAGTTCCTCCTTACAGGAGTTTACGAGAAGAGAGCTGCAATACGGCGACGACAGGGCCTTAACCGCAGCTTGACTATCGGAAAAAATATTAATGTCTTCCTCCCAACAGCGACCCCTAAGCATTATGCATGCTTGCGGAATCGCGAAGACCTCTGCTTAAAAAACGCTGCTCGTTTCCGGCAGTTTAAAGGAGAACGAAATATTGGCTGATTTAGACAAACCGCCGCTCCCACTCCAGTTTCTATTTTGTATCCGTCAGTGAAAATAGAGCTGCCTATAACCGTGCTGACTCTCCCCTCTTTCCAATCGTGCCTGCGCGGAAAGATAACCCGAGCACAACCTTCAAAACCCAGTTTGCGGATGGAGAGATCAGTGCGAAGTACAGCGAAGGAAAGGGAGATCTGCTTCAAGATGCTACTATGTCCTACAGAAAATTGTTTCCAGAGGCCAAGCTCCTTCAACCTTCTATAAATAAATATTGAATAAGTCAAGACACAGTACAATAATATGGACGGTTTATAAAAGATGTCTTTACAAAGCTTTAGTTAGAGTTATTGGTAAGAGTTGCCACCTAACTTTAATGCACAAATATAAAATTATTAAAAATGTTAGTTAAATATTTCATTATAAGTACTTAAGATAGCTTTTACTCGGAGGTATTTTTTAACAATGTTGCCATCTTCTTTTTAGTTTAAAAAATGTTCAATAAATTATAATTATTCCAATAATTCTTTTTTGTAATATATATCGGCTAGCTTCCTTTTTATTGTTGAAGCCTGAACATGATTATTAGGTCAAAAAGCACCCAATACGTCGTGATTTTTAGAAAGGTGGTAGTAATGAACTTTGAAAATATGTTTTTAATATTTTTTTCTTTATTTTTCTCGAAAATCTCGAATCTCGAAAAAGTGCTAGAGACTTGAACTTATTGAACCAACTCAAATTTGAGCTTGAATCTTACGCTAGATTAACCACGCATTACAAAAAGACATGAACATTGTGGACCTATGCAACGAGAGAATGAGCTAATGTACAGTATGAAAATAATACTTACAAATAAAAAAAAATAATACCCATATTAACAAAATTTGCCCCAAATAGCATTATTTGACGGATTTAAACAGAGCTTGCACCTTTTTCCAGTATCCAAGTATGCATTCATTTAAGGCCTTCTTTGAATATTTAAATGCGTATAATAAACGGCATATTTCTTTAGCAGACAGCTGTTCTCTATAACAGATTTTATCTGAATATTTAATACTGTAGTTTAAAAACTAGTGCAAAGGCATAGCCCTTAAAGCTGTCTTTCATTGTATTTATTTTTGTTTTTAATAATAATTCTACAGATTAAATAAGGAATAATAAAATTGAAATAAAATCCAGTTTTAGTCGGGTTTTATGACTTTTAAAAACAAAAGCTGCTGCGTTAATCAGTGTGAGCGATAGACGAGATATTTTTGTTTTAAGAAATAAACAAAAAGATCAGCTGTTGAAACTAAAACTGTATGCGCTTTTATTAGAGTATTATTTTCAATAATTTTATGCACGACCAGCACTAAAGCAATTTCGTAAGCTTTAACCAATCCACATCTGACATTATTAGTGCACACCTACATTTCTACAGACTGAAAAATTTGTCCAGCTGTAGCAAAAATAAATATTTAAGTTTGATCTCAATATGAGCCGTTTTCTTTGAAAGTGGTTTAAGCCCATTTTATATTATATGGAGATATTTAAGGTCCCATCCGAGGTTTTGTATATCTTTTTTTATAAACTTTTTCCAAAAGAATCTGTTAAAATTTTCATTGGTTTTATCTTTAACTAATTTTTTGTCAAAATGGACTTACACCATTTTCAAAGAAAACGACTCATACGAGTATATGAGCCTTACAGCCAACAAAATGGGTGCAGAAGCATTTATTGTACCTGAAAACACGTTCTTTCAGTCTATGATTTTTAAAATTCATTACACTCGGTTCCTCAATGTGAAAATTAATAGTAAATCGAATTGAAAACTATGGCTCCAGTTAGGGTTTTTTTTATCACCAGGAGTATTTTTGGAAAAGCTGGGTGCGAAATAATGCTGAAAAATAAAAAAAGGAAAGGAGATGGAAGAATAACATAAGCTGCATAAGTACACATAACTCTGACATTCTTTCTTCACTTTCTTCACATATATCTTTCCAATGTCCCTCTAGCTAATTCACTTGCTCTGCATATATACCTAAAACTGTGATCTCCAATTTAACGGCAGTAGCGAGAACACATTTGTACAAATGCTCACATCAACATTGTAATTCTCAATTCAATTAAGTAATCAATTCAGTACGCATTTCTGTGGAAAAATACACATACACCCTTACGTACATACATGCCATTATTCTTTTTCGTCCTGCTCCACTCCCTGAAAACACACAAATAAATTTTTATCAAAGTTCTGTGTAAGTGAATGCTTTCAACCCAACCAATTGTCACAATGAATCAAATTCTATATAGTTCGAACTCAATATAATTCACCCACCTGTGGAAGCGACAAAGAAACTTTCCTAAAACTCACCAATGAGGCCTACCAACAGGCGTTGCATACACACAAGTTCGCAGACTGTGTTATTAGGAAAGCAGATTGGGTGCCAGCACTTACTTGTTAAGTATTTACTGCCAAAGTGAATGTATTTGTGTGTATTGAAGGTACCCACACATACACTGCATTATTGATGGGTCGAACAAAGTGCTGCTTCTTGTCAGCTGCCATTTGCCCCAAGGGGGTCTTATGATTGGTTTTGTGTGCCAATTCAATTTGCCATTAATTTCAAAATCTGCTATGTCCGTCTGCTTCACACACATGTATACACTTATTCATGCACACAAATGCATATAGGGACATAACTTTCATTGTTGCTGCTCGTTTCATTTGACATAGCTTTTGATTTCCCGTCGGAGTACCGGCAATATTTTGTAGTCGATATTCAATCCAATTGCGGTTTTAATATACTCATAAAATGGGTTACCTGTGAATTGTTCAACTCACCACTTTGTATAATAAAATCTAAACGTATATATCATACATATGTATGCATATATGTGTGTGAATATGGTTACAAATACCAGCAGACAGGCTTTCAAGGAAGGTTCGAGCTGCTTGCTGGCCATCTACCAAGTTTAATGAGGCAATGGCTTGTGGATTATGTTCACTCCAAATGCGACAATTTTGCTTATTGACATACCCATTCAACCAAAAGTGAGCTTCATCGCTGAACAAAATTTTCTTCGATGCGTCGCGCGAACCGAACCATTATTTTCGTAATAAATTTGCACGATTTGCAAACGTTGTTCAGGTGTAAGTCTATTCATTATGAAATGGCAAACCAAACTGAGCATAAATCAAGTGACAGCTGTCAAAAAGACCATCTACGAAAAAAGTAGTGCCAACTTGAAAACCTAACCTCTAAAAAAACATCCTTTGCAAGATATTTTGGATAAATTAATTACACCTATTGTAAACTGTTAAAACTTCAACCCTGACTGGTACTGTCCTCGACAATTATTAGTGTTTGTTCATGTTAGGTAACATTTTTTGTAAAATTGTTGGGCTATGTAATCATAGCCGGCGTTGCCGTAGCCGAATGGGTTAGTGCGTGACTACCATTCGGAATTCACAGAGAGAACGTTGGTTCGAATCTCGGTGAAACAGCAAAATTAAGAAAAACATTTTCTAATAGCGGTCGCCCCTCGGTAGGCAATGGCAAACCTCCGAGTGTATTTCTGTCATGAAAAACCTCCTCATAAAAATATCTGCCGTTCGGAGTCGACTTTAAACTGTAGGTCCCTCCATTTGTGGACGCACACCACAAATAGGAGGAGGAGCTCGGCCAAACACCCAAAAAGGGTGTACGCGGCAATTATAAAAAAAATGTAATCAATTCGATTTAAATCGTAAGAAGTTTGTAAATTCTGGCATAATTTTTTTTTTTTGTGATTTTCCTCCTTTGATCCATCGTTTTATGTATGCTAATCTGAATATTTTACACATAGCATCGTATAGGATACGAGGTTTGGGCTTAACTTGGATTATGGGGTTCGGAAAATTCTAAGAAACTTTATGCCAGCCAAGTCAGGTGAATATGCGACTCAGTGGGCTGAAGTTGCATTGAACACTTGAACGAGTCGACTTTCATCAGGAGGTCGGAATCAGCCTTAAATTTAGTCTGAGTCATTAAAGAGGTAATTAAATGATTGTTCGTATTTTAAAATTCTAATACTTATTCTGTTGACCTTTGACATTCAAAGCCGAAATTTCATTAACACTGAGCTTTAAATTATTTAGTTGAGAAATGTTCCCAATGTTTGACGACTGCAGACTAATTTAATAACATCAATTCCAGAATAATATTTTGGAACACTATGTGGCTGATCAATCAGCGAAACTGATACTCTGCAGGTTTTTCCTTTTGTAGGAAAAGCATAAAGAGCTTTCTATGTCCAATTGTAAGTATCTTTGCAGGTGAGTATACGCAAGATGCTTTTGATTCGAGATGGTAAGGGGAACTTCTTAGATTTTCCTTTACCTTTAGCAGTTACGTGCATCATAATCGGGTAATATATTTCATACAATATTAATTTTAGTCCCTGTTGTTGAGTTGCATGGAAAAAAATTTATCTTAAATTTTTCTCCCAACAAAAACTCAAACTGCCTTACTCAGACTTCTTGACCCCAAAACAGGCACCTAGGTACAGAGCAATACAGTTAAAAGCAAAAAAAGCCAAACCTTTGCGCCTTTTCATTTAACTAAAGAAACTGTGTGATTCGAAGTGGGTCAAATTAAAAAAGCAAAAATAAAAATAAATCCAACTGAAAATTGCTTATTTGCTTATTTTTTGCTTAGCTCTTCATTTATATGCATTAACTGGCCTTTAATGAAATCGAGGTACACGAAAAATTAACTAAAATAAATGAAAATTTGTTTAGCCCTTGACTTGCAGCCATTTAATTAGTTTTTTGTTTGCCCAAGACACCTGTGGACACGCAAGCAACATGCGCATAGCAAGAAACCAACCACAACACGCTTGCGAGGAAAAAAGGAAAGTCCGTTCCGCCGCCATTCCATTACCGCTGGGTGAACTTACAATGTTTTTCCAAGTTGTTTGTTGCGTCGGCTCTGCATAAATAATGAACTTTGCTGACCTTGATGTGGACAAAAGAGAAAATTCGTGTATTTCCTCTTCTTGCACCTTTTTTGGAAAATTGTGCTTTTGTTGATTTTTCCGTTTTCTCACTTCTTCAGCCTCTTTCTTACAGTCTATATATATTCTTAATTTACCTGGTGTTTATTTGCTAAATTGAATATCACTTCACTTCTCCACTTTCCTTGGCAGTAGCGCCAAAAGTGTTTTTCTTTTTACAAGCTGGTTGGTAACATTTTTTTGCTACTTTTTTGCCTTGGTAATCATAAGGGAATTTATTTGAATTTACATTTTGTATATTTGCTTCGTTCGGTCTCGTTTGTTTTCCCTGGCAAATTGGCTTAACTGAATTATAAAACTGAAATGACATTGCGTATACGTGACAAAGAAAATTAAATAAAGAAAAAATTAAATAAAGAAAAAAATAATAAAAAATAAAAATTAATGTGGCTTTTAGGGCTATGATAACTAGGCCAGCAAAAAAAAACAGCTTAATGTAGCTAATCACTGAAATAACATTTCAGGCTCAAGTCAGTAGCATACTCTCAGTTATTAGAAAAATATTTAGAAAATATTTTACCTGAACGTTTGGCTGGGTTAGCGTTACTTATTTATTTATTATAATATAACTAATAGTAAAAACACTCTTAATATCTCAAAGGAAAGTTAATATTGTTTTGCAAAATTTATATTCTATACATAATTGTTGTTATTGCTGAGGAGATATGGCTATGTTAATAAAAATATTTCTTTTCTCTTAATAGCTTTTTACATTTACTGGAAGCTGCTGTGATACGATTTTGACGACGATTGACGAATTTAGCAGAAATTCTTAACAAACTACATTTTCTCTTAAATGCTTTGTAACTAATTATTATGAACTAATTAATTTTATTTATTAAATTATTACAATTAAATTTATAAATAAATTATTATTTTTGCAATAACTCACCTCCAAAGCAGCTGGTGTTAAATTTATGAAAAGAAAAATCTCATTTAGTTGAATGCTACATTTTCACAAACAACAGATGACAACTAGAACGAGAAAAAGTGTGAAGTACGGGTAGTTTAATGATCAAAATAATCTGTTACATATATGATAGGAAAGAAACGCACAATCAATTAATAAGAGCTGTACTTTTTGACGTTACATACAAACGAACATGTAACAAAGTCAACCTATTGAACCGAGATCCGAAAGAGTTAGGAGAACCACTGGTGAATACCCCGAAGTATGGCAGGCAATGTTCTTCTTTTGTGAAGTAGATCGAAGGTGGGTTATTTTATACAAAGTGACGTAAAACTAATCTCCCTATCGGAAGATTTATAATTTTTGCAAGGGGCGTCCCATGTCAATCGTATGTGACACCTGTGAACTAAACAGCTGCAGTATACAAACATATAAGCAATGGAGGTAAGGGTAAAATAAAGGTTTCAATAAAGATTTCATTTACGTATAATCATTTTTTTATTTAGTAAGAAACTTATTCAAAAACAAAATGAGATGATACATTTTATGCCACCTAATGTACTTGTGCAACATGTTTGTTTCGATTTACACTAAGCAAAAAGTCATGTTTTGAATGACGTTTTTTCGATTTTAAATTTTTTGTATCATTTCAAAGCCAAAAAACCGATTTACGCATAAAAAATTGGCTTAATTTGTTATTGCAAACTTAATAATTATTAAAAACAAAGCTTTCGAGATACACGATGAATTATGCAAGACGTACTGTAGGGAAGTTCAAAACCATTGCTCCAGTAAACATTGAGTCATGATGTACACGGACTTCAAATCCTGGTATAGAAACACGGCTTGGGTAGTTCTGAGAGTTTAACACAAAATCCTTGGCCGTACCTGAATCTGTTGGTGCGTGAATACCACTCGGTGTGTGGTATTTAACATTGTCTGCATGTATACAACATTTGGCGATACCCTTAATGCCATCCTGAACTTGCAACCACTAGATCTTCAAATCCGGAAGGAAGCAATGAAGGTGGCATACAGACTCAAGTCAAATGGAGTCTGAGAAACAAATGGGGTGCGATGTTCTGAACATAGATAAAGCTTATACTCTTCCTCTTCCGAATCTCTTAAGATTCATCAATGAATGCAAAAGATTCGTAGAAGAGTGCCCTCCAACCAATTTTCCTGTCTTACCATCCATATAATATCTATCCTGTTTCTCTATTCATTTCACTGTAATCCATCCAGGTGCAGTACTATGGTCTTCTTGACTTAGTGCTTGGACTTGTCAAAACCCCCACAAATGTAATGTAATCTAATCTAAATATCAGCATTCGAAACCCTGGTATGAGGGGTTCGAAGGCGGCATTAAATTGTGGGTCCCTCCATTTGTGGGAAAATATTAAGACGCACACCGCAAATAAGAGGAGGCGCGCAGCCAAATAACCAACAAATGATGTAAACGCCAATTATGTATATAAGTATGTGTTTGAGATATTATTCCAGCATCTAAAATAATTAAAAAATGCTAAAATGGTTATATCTGCCTTAATTCAAAACAAATGCTTACATGAAAGCTCTGAAAATCTTATGCAGCGAAATCTTATGAGCAGCACATTGTGAAATGCCCTTGAATTATAGACCCAGTGCTCTCTTCATATTCTTTCTGGATGGACCACTAATCCCGCAACTATCTTCCTGCAGGTTTCTCGATCCGCTACAAAGCTTTGCTAGTTTTTTACGCCGATTTTTTGAGATCGTCGATAACTGCATCCACCCATGTTTTCTTTGGTCCTCTAGTGCGCTTCCCATACAGTTGGTTCTTGAAAGCTCGTTTTGGTGCTCTTTGTTCTGACATTTTTTCTTCACGCTCAAGCCAGCTTTCAAACCTAATTTGTTTGGTGTTGTTCCCGCAACAGCATCTTAAGTGTTAGCCTCGAGCTCGCCGAAAGTAGTTAAGCGCGGACTAAAAACTTAACACAGCTTCAGCGGTATTACTCTAGATGTATCTAGTAGCATAACTACGGCTGTGAGCTGATGAACGCCCGTCATGAGATAGACCAGTCGGTAAATTGCATCTTCACAATTTCCAGGGTTTGCGTCGCCTGTATGACATGTAGGACCGTCATGCTGGCACCACGGCTCGGGTATATCGATTAAGTCCAGCTCTGGCTACATAAAAGTTATTATCTCATTGATTTTCGCTCCTAATTTCGAAAGAAATAATATCAGATAATGACGCCATGTCCTAAAACCGCAGTAAGCAGTCAGTCTTCTTGGATACATTGATTCATTCTGTGCGCTTGGATGACGGCAATTTTGTTTGTTGACATAGCCATTGAACCAAAAATATGTCTCGTCTGAGAATATGGTGTCCTTTTTTGTTAAAATGTACAATTTTTCTATTAAACTAAGTATTTGCGTATTCACAAATGAGCGAGAATTTTGAAACCCTTTTTAGCAATTCCTACCCGTTCGGCAAACGTGAAGCAATACATATTGATATCGCGAAACCTACTGAACATTTTTGGGCCAAATGTCATGAATGACTATATCAGCTACTAAGATATAATTAATACTTATATATGGAGAAACTGTCACTGCTATCTGGTTATCCTGTAATTATTAGATATCCCTATGTTGATGCTCATGCACCTAATTTATTAGCTTAGATCAGTCAGTTTTTTGTGAAGGAAAAAGCAAAGCATCAAGAGCTAAGAATTGATGGATCTAGAGAGTTTTTCCGTTGCGCATTTTCTCCATGTACCATAAATTATGTGAATTGGATGAAAGTTTAGAAATTTTGCACAAAGTTTAAAACTTGGATTTATGAGATTTTTGCTATGAATGAAATATGTTTTAAGAAAGAAAAAATGTTTTAATTGAGTAACAAAAAAAAAAAACAATATTTAGAGTGATGGAAATATTTATTTCGACCTTTACGCACTCCATTGCTTGTCTGTTTGTGTACTGAAGCTGTCTAGTTCATAAGTCTCAAATATGATTGACATACGATTTCATTTGCAAAATTTATAAATCTTCCGATAGGGTGATTAATTTTGCGCCACCTTGTATATAGTCAAAACTTATCAAGTATCGATGTAGGGTGGGAAGATTATCAAGAAGTTGCAAATATGTAATCCGAGTATAATTTATTGCATGTTCTGCTATAAATTTACGTTCTAACACAGCTACTCTGAAAAATCAAAATCTGCGGAGACCGTTTTTTGAGTTGAACACTGCGTATGAGCAACAAATAAACATTTACTTTACCTTTTTCGAGTACATATCCACACATATTTGCTGGTCTATGCAAATTTGCTTTCAGTCTGTAAAACTATTAAAGTTTTTTTCTAAAATTCTGTTAACTTATGTAAATTTAATAGCCATACTCACACATCCGCACTACTGTAAACACTTTTAGCCTATTTCAGTAAATTATGTGCATGCTAATGATTTCCTAGCATCCGCATTTCAACCGAGAGTGAAATTACCATTTCTTTTGTGTAGCTTAGTTCACCGGGAAGTGGCTCGCGCCTGTACTCCTGTCTACTGCCTTAAGTGGGCGAATTACTGGTAAGCGCTTATGGACGTACAACACCAGTTGTGCCAACTAAATGACCCTAGAGGTCGTATATGCCACATGTGTTGCTATGCCAGTGCCCATCATTGCTTTTCAACTGAAAGATATACCATGCTGGTGTGCTTCATTTGCATCTTTAAGGCCGTTACTCTATATTCTTCTAACAAATTTTGTTCGGCTTATGGAATTGTGTTTGCCTGAAAATACCATACTTATACTTATACTTATACTTATACTTATACTTATACTTATACTTATACTTATACTTATACTTATACTTATACTTATACTTATACTTATACTTATACTTATACTTATACTTATACTTATACTTATACTTATACTTATACTTATACTTATACTTATACTTATACTTATACTTATACTTATACTTATACTTATACTTATACTTATACTTATACTTATACTTATACTTATACTTATACTTATACTTATACTTATACTTATACTTATACTTATACTTATACTTATACTTATACTTATACTTATACTTATACTTATACTTATACTTATACTTATACTTATACTTATACTTATACTTATACTTATACTTATACTTATACTTATACTTATACTTATACTTATACTTATACTTATACTTATACTTATACTTATACTTATACTTATACTTATACTTATACTTATACTTATACTTATACTTATACTTATACTTATACTTATACTTATACTTATACTTATACTTATACTTATACTTATACTTATACTTATACTTATACTTATACTTATACTTATACTTATACTTATACTTATACTTATACTTATACTTATACTTATACTTATACTTATACTTATACTTATACTTATACTTATACTTATACTTATACTTATACTTATACTTATACTTATACTTATACTTATACTTATACTTCTACTTCTACTTATACTTCTGCTTCTAAATACTTCTACTTCTACTTCTACTTCTACTTCTACTTCTACTTCTACTTCTACTTCTACTTCTACTTCTACTTCTACTTCTACTTCTACTTCTACTTCTACTTCTACTTCTACTTCTACTTCTATTTCTACTTCTACTTCTACAAAAAACGTATTCAGATTGTTATTTTTAAATAAATACGGTGGGCGTTAAAATACCTTTTTGCTTTTCGTGCCTCGTAAATGTAAAATTAATTTGCCGTCTTGCTTTGCGCTTTGAAATCATAGACATGAAAAATTACATACAATTTAATGAATATTTAAGTTAAATGTAAATGTGTTTCGGGTCGGGGTAGACATCATATTTTCAAGTAACTACCTTAAAAATAAGAGGCCAGAAGGAAAATCGCAATCGAAAGTAAAAGCAGGCCAACGAATGAAAGCGAGCGTCTGGCACTTTGCCAGAAATTGTTGAACAATAATCCTAAAAGTGATAACGTGTAAGCGAATGCATTAATGTCGTATTTCTATATTTGGGTATGTAGCTTCTCACAGTTTTAATGAAATGAATGCAAGCGTTTTTTCAAAATTCCGAAATGTATGGCTAAATGTTTAAATAAATTTGCTCCACTTAGCAGTTAGGAGTTTTAATTTTATGCTAAGCATGTAGCTTTTAGGTCAATCTATTTTTGTTGTTGTTATAATACTATTGCTTTAATAGCATTCAACATTCTTCATACAATTTTGGATACTGTTGCTGTAGTGACAATCCTTGCTCTCGGAAGCAAAGCCGGACCTTTGCGATTACGTACAGTTAACTTGAATTTGAACTTTGTGCTCCGTGCAGGTACTCGTATTTACTCATTGAACCACAATGTTGAATGATCTGTACGACTACTGAACTTATTGAGAGTTTTTCAGTGGGAAATCATTCTATCGGGATTACTTGTAAAAAACAAAAAGCATTCTATAAATGGAGTAATCTAAAATTCTTTTCAGAAAGTAAAAGATATATTGGGATACATAAGAGGGGACTCTGAGGAAACAATCAGTTTTTTGTGAAATTCCATATGATACTTGAAAAAAAAAACACTAATAAAATGTATAATTTATTGCAAAATACAAAAGGCGTTCAATGTAAGCTCAGAACTGGAGGTGGGTAATCTAATAATTGTAATAATTTTTTTGTACATTACTCAACGGCGTAAATACCAAATTTTGCCTTATATTACAGTAATTAGTTATCGAGTAATTCTCGACGAAAAATATTGTAATGACACAAGGGAGAATGATGATGGTAATCGAACACCGCGATACAAAAAGGGTGTAAGTGCCAATTACATATACATATATAGCCTCTGCTGACAACCACCAGCCACTGCCTACAAATAGAACAAAGCCGTACTCATTTTGCCGGCATAGTGTTAGTAATGTCATTTAATAGTCACACTTCGAACATCGTTTAAAACGCAAAAAAACGGTTCAAAAAATTTCATTTTCCACCTTTCAGTACTCAGTACTCCAAACTTTGTTTACGGTTAACCTTAGTCTTGCCACTGCACTTCCCGCTATCAAGCTGAGAGGCTCGTGCTACAGGCATCACTTCAATTACGGGCACTCAACTATCCTTAGTAACCTGTGGTTCATCCCTTTGGCGACTAAGCAGCACATACTTTCGTTTAGTTCAAGTGGAACAGTGGGCGGGATGCAGCATTTGGAGGCAAGGTCTGGTAAACCTGTTCGCGGATGACTCGAACGTTGGCGGAAGAGTTTTCTGCGAGGAGCTCCCCATCAGTCTTAAGTTCAGGTTACCGGATCACTGTAGTGTATTCCAAGTAGAGGAAGTGGGAATTAAAGAAGCAGCTTATTGGCTACTCACTTGTGTAATAACTATCACAGAAGTAAATATCTACTCCGACAGCAAAGCAGCAACGATGCCCCTCGGATCGATGATGGTCCACTCGAAACTGGTTGGCGAATGCCTTACTTAACTTTCAATCACATCCGAATTCTTTGATATTAGACCACTTAGATACCTGGTCATAGCGATATTGTAGGAAACTGTGAGGCGGATGAGTTGGCTAAACAGAAGAGCTGTGAGGTAGTTTTCCCCGAAATGAGAGGATTGGGATGCGGTTGACTACCTGCGGTCTGCTCCTGCAAAGGTGGGCTTCGCGTGAACTCAGCGAGTACTGGGTAAGTAGTAGTAGTAACACCGGGAAATCTTTCTGGCCACGTGTGGATTGGAGATGCTCGTGGGATTTTCTGAGATTAACAACATCATAGCTCTCGAATTTCGTGAGAGCCCTTACAGGGCATTGCCCGCGACGTATGCATGCTGAGAGACTCCACATTACTTCAAGGCGTGGGCTATGTAAAGGTGATCATAAATAAAACATTTCACTTTTGATAAAGAATACGGCACATATTTCAAGACCTACGATTTGGGAGCATGCATTTGAAATGCTCAGTTCTTCACTTGGAAAGTTTTCTGCAGTCGGCAGTTTGAACAAATTCTGATATCACCTAACACTTCAAGCTATGAACTGCGACAATGAGTAGGGCAATTGTTTTACCAGGCGCCTTGGAAATGCCAATTGGCCGTGACGGAGCTGTGATATCACGTTTATGTACATATATATGAGCCAGATTCTTACAACGAATAGCCGCTGAGCGTTTAGTGAGACAGAAGCCACTATGAAGCCACTCGATAGAGCCACCTGAATGAAATAATATTTTATAAATTATCGAAATCTTTATTGTTGTTATAAAGCTATAATATTTAGTTTATCAAAGAAAATTCCATTTTGCTTATTTTATTCCTTTTGCTTACGAATATATTTGAATTCTAGTCAATCGGCAGTCACTTATGTATATAAGCATTTAATATTTTTTCTATGTATGTATATCTGTATTTAGAGCAGCTATTCGGTAAATATTTGCATAAAGAATTTTGAAATATATTTCTTTGTTGATTGAGGGCTTTGGCTTATTTATTGTAGTTTGTGGATTACAGCTAATTGTGTCTTCATTAAATATTTTGGTGAAACCTCTGTTGTGCATACAAACGAGATCATAAGAGGTTGAGTGCGGATTTCGAATAAGGGAAATTATTGGAACTATAAATGGGAGGTTTTTTTTGTTGTTGGACAAGAGCAATTTGTATACATTTATTTGCGGCTTTGTTTACTTTTCTCTTGACTATAACTGCCGCTTTTGAGCACTCCAAAATTGTAAACATATTTAGTGCAATAAAATAGAAAAGTCGATAAAGATAGACATTTGAAATATTTCAAAAGTGGTGAATTTTGGTTTGTACGTCGGCAAGCCCACTTATATTATTTAATTTGTATTATTTAAGGAAATGATACATTCTCAACTCTCTCTCTTCTAAAGTACCAACTTGCTTCGTGCAACTCTCGATTTGGTATACTCTTAAATTTTAACATTATTGATTCTGTAAAAGCAATTTTCAGGCAACAAATTAATTCAGTTAGTGAAACTTTTATAACTTTTCAGTATACAACTTATAAAGGGTCTTTCAAAAGGCGCGCTTAGATCTTATTTTAAAATAAAATAAATTAAAACTCTTTCAGGATTCACTATTTTTATTCGAAATGCGAAATACAATTATTGTAAATGTGATAAATTTTCACACATCAGCACGTCCGCAGGTAACATCCGCCAAACAGTCAATTCATGGATGCCGAATTGTTGATAACGCTAATATGATATTTCCATGTTATTGTAACAGTCGTTCAGTTTCAATTTTTGGTCCACCGACAGAATCAATTTCTTGAAAATTTTCACCAACCATTGAATTGTCCACTCATTCGGACAATTATTTCAACCAAAAACATCACGAATTTCATGATTTGTTGTTCTCAAAAATCGAAAATTTTCATAATAAGTTTTATTAATTTTAACGCTTTGCTCTATCGTTTAAAATTGTTACTTGATGCTGTCACAGATGACATAAAAAATACACTATGTAGGAATTTTTCACTACTGACATCTGAGCGTCACTTCTGGTTCTGGAGCCTGTGGCAAATTTAGAATGGGCCAAAAAAAACGACCTTTCTTCAAACGACATTATAACGTTTTCTTATAGAGACGTCTGTTGAAATTATATTTAGCATCAGTCTCAGTGAAACATAAATTATTATTGCCTTAGTCTCAAATATACCTATTCACATAAGTCTGGTGTCATGACGTTTTCTACCATCAGAGCTGCTTCAGTCTGCGTTTCGAGTTTTGTAAATATGTCAGCAACGATAGTTTTGTGTATTTCACTGACGAGCTGACGTTATTTTATTGAAAATTCACCGAAACATAAGACATACTTCAGATATATGTGAATTGGTATCAAGTACCAATACTGAATGACACTCATACTTAGCTGACAAGGCACTCATGCGGCACCGATGTGTGCAAATATACTATACCTTAAATCTGTTGTTTATTATTCAGGCACTGATGAAAACTCATCAAGGCAAGCTATTTTATAGAAAGGTGCTTCCAATTGACAAGGATTTATTATCAAATTGCTAGTGATGTCGGCGAAATAAGTTCTCTAAAATATTTAAAAAATCTAGGTATCAGTTGCTCTATAACATTTATAAGTACAATTGCTTAAAGGAATTACGTTCTAAGCGTTGAAGAAACTATCAAATATAGACATAAGACTTTTTGGCTGCACCTTAATGCTACGAAATAATGTAGTAGTGCCCAATCTTCTCGCAGATTTTTTGATTCAGATTGATAATTTGATTTTCGTTCAGAGTGATAATCATTCAGATTCTTATCGCCTTTTAGATCGGTCCTTAAATCAAACTTCAAGTCTGAATTTTGGGAACTTAAGTTTTTGAGATGATGAAAGCCTTCCTCACAGATTGATATCGATGTGCTTACTGTAATTTTTTTTTAAGAAATGTTCGGCACTTATTTCTCCTCTAAAAATAGTTTTAGTCAAATAATATTTCCTTCTGTAATATTCATTGATAAATGAAAACTTGTAAGGATATGCCTACTTTTTGAAAGCGGCAATTAGAATTTAGTTCGCTACCAAATGATGGAGAAAGTTTTTTTTTAAAGCGGTCGCCCTTCTGCTATCAAAAAGCTTCTCGTAAGAACTCATCTGCACTTCGGAGACCCCTCATGAAATCATCTGCCGTTCGGAGGCGGCATAAAACTGTAGGCTTCCCCCCGTTTGTGGAAAAATATCAAAACGCTCACGCACAAATAGGAGAGGGACCAAGATTAAACAGAATTTCTAAGACCCTGATGGTTTCTAAACTTTTTGAAACCATTGTCAAGAAAAAGATGTACTTTGCCAGTAAAAGGCTAATTTCGTGCAGTCAGCACGCACTCGTCACCGGAAGGTCCACAGTGTCTAATCTCTGTATTAGATCAACTGCATTTACATGGATTTTTCCAAAGCATTCGATAGAGTTTCTCATACTTCCTATGGCATATTTGTTTCCGAGTTTGAAGTAATGGCTGGCGGGAAAAAGATTTTATACAAACGAAAAGGTGATTGCAGAAACGAGTGGCTTTGCCTAAAATGAGAATATGTCAAAAAATAAAAAAAGGATTACCTTAAACAAGTAAGTAATTTTAATTTTGCACGGACTTTTCAAACGACCCTTGTAAAATGCTATAACCAGAGTCTTTTATTAAATTTAAATTCCTCTTCAAATTATTTATTGTTAAATTTTTCTGCATGCTTTGCTGCTGTTCGCAATATTTCAAGCAAAACAAAAAAAAAAAACAGACATTTGCCAACAAAAAGAAAATATATTTTTTCCATTTAATTTAATTTTCATAACGATACTTGCATTTGAATCACCCGGCACAACTGACAAGCATTACCAGCAGGAGGGATATTTTTTGCGAATTAAATTGCCTGCCTGGCGCATTGCCAAATTCAAGCAATCAAATAAATATTTGTTGGGGATGCGCTACATACCAGCCATGGAATATACTTTTTCTACTCCCATTTAACAGCCTGTTGATAAATACAACTATTATGTGTACAATACTATTTTTCACAATATTTTCACAATTATTGTTATGTGCAAAAGATGCAATAAAACGTCATTGCTATCGCCTTGCCACGACTGACTGAGCTGAAGTAACTTAAATCGTATTTGTGCATGTATAGGTGTATGCAATTTGAAATTCCATATTGAAATCGTTTTGTTTTTGTCCTTTTTCGTTCATAGCAGTTTTTGTGGTGCCATTTTAACCTGCACCGTTTGACAAACATTTACGTATGTGAACAGATATGCACACATGTGTGCCTATGTACTTATGTATGTACATATGTATGTATGTATTTTCTACCTTTGTGCTACGAGTGCTTTTATTAGTGAAGAAATAAATCGCCTGTGCCTTTGCATGGTTGCTCATGTGAAAAATTTGAAAACGAATTGTTTGTTATCTTTATCTACATATCTGTGGTCACAGGCAGTAACCACTTAAATCGACTTGGGAATAGACGGACGTACAGTGGCGTGCATAACTGAGGACTTGGTGATTTTGTTAATAAGAATTTAGGTACACTGTGTTTTGAGCGGGTATTTTTTCTGGTTTTTTTTATTTTTTTAACACTGCTCACTCTCTAACCAAAACTATATAAATCAAACTTTCAAGCTTTATACAAATTTTAGAAAAATTCAACAATACGTCATCTAGATTTTGAGCTTTTTAATCCAAATTAGGTGCTTCTTGCACTGCTCGCACAGTCTTCAGGGGAACTCGTCAAGGAGGTGTTCTTTCTCCTCTTGTGTAGAACCTGTCCTTTGATGCTTGATCATTGGGGTAGTAAAGTAATTGCTAATGCAACCGATAGAGTAGTTGCCACAAATGGCAATTATCTTTCAACTTTAAGCAATCAAATGCAGACCGCTTTTAATAAACATTCTACATGGGCGCTAAATAGCGGTTTAGATGTGAACCCTCAGAAAATAGAATTAATGCTATATTTGAGGAAATCCAAAACTCAGCAATTCAAACCAACATTAAATAATGTAAGGAAGTAGGAGATAACGCCAAATATTTAAGTGTGATTCTCTGACGCTCTTAGAACCACATTCTCGGATGCTCTGAATATTCTTTTCTTTTTACCTTGCCCAGATTTAGTTGGTAAACATAATGCAGGTCACACTGCTGTTCGGTTTGCTACAACTAATCAATGGCCCGATTTAGGTTTTGGAAACTCGGCCATAACTTAACGAGATGGCGGAATATTTCCGCATCCATTTGATATGGGTGCCAGAGCATAGTGACATACCAGGGAAATATAAGGCAGTAAAATTAGAGTAAGAAGGCACCACCACTCGCCTCCCACTTGGTATGGAGATTGTTGGGATACCTTTCTCAACCTACAAAATGCGTGGTAAAAGTAGCATTGTTGATGGTCTTACATGTAACGCTACAAAAAGAATTTCGCCAGAATGGGATGTCAAGCACTTAAAGGCGCTACTCAATCGGTCAAGGAAAAATGTCTTTTTGTTAGATCAAAGGCCATTGACTACTAGGTTGACATGCTCAAACGTTGAATGTAGCTCATTTCGACTATTGCAGAAGCTGCAATAATGAGGAGAAAGAAGAGTCAGTCAGACTGTTGACAAGAGTCCGTCAGACTGATGAAGAGTCTGTCAGCAAATTTCAAGCGGCTAAAAAATGGCTCGGATTTTTAATTTTCTTTTCTGATAACATTTTAAAATTTATTCCAATGCGCAAGACTGATTGCAAAAAAAAAAAAAACAAATTTAAAATAATCAACCCTAGTTTTTATAAATTGCACTTTTTGCATTAAAAAAATCGAAAGTTTTGAAAAAAATCTACACAATTTTTTAGCCACTTCAAATTTCCGCTTTATTTTACCAAAATTCATGGGTCTCGAAAACTGGAGCGACGCCGTTTGGATTTTTTTACAAATCCAGTCATGAAAGTTCATTCTAAGTTTATGAAAGAACGGGCACTATGAGAGACTAGAAATTAGTGAAGTGCTTTTATTCCGCCGCGAAAGACTTCGGAGTGCTATATTCCTACTGAGTTTAAGAAAGTATCAGCGGCTTGAGCTCAAGGAAATTCTTAGTGGTACTTAGTGCTCTTAGTAGTTCTAAAGTAGAAAAGCGGAAAGTGTACTCTAATCTGTATCAGTTTTTTGCATGTTGCCAAGAGCTATGGACTTACTTATTTCATCTTTTTTACCTGCTGCTCCAAGATGATGGCGAGATAAGCATTTAGATCGCGGCGTACAATATAAATGTCGCTTATGTATTTACGCTGCCACCCGTACCATAACTAAATCACATTTTGCTTCGGACAGTACTTGAAGACTCTCCATTTTTTTCTAAGTGGAATTCAAGTTAATAATGTCGATGGGTCAATTGATTTGTATAAAGTATTTTATAGAATACTCGTATAACCTGCCTGGTATATAATAGATCAATTGATTGAAAACAGGCTTCAAAACTTCGCATAATACTATTAATCAATATGTCCTTACTAGGCATTATAGCAGTGACTCTTGGGACCTTGTAACATTATTGTTGCTCTCGCTCCACCTCATTGCGTGGCGGGACATGAACTTCGTAGTCTCCATCTAAGTATTGGCTTCTAAAGAAATTGACTTAATTGGGAAAGAAATCGATTTATTTGGGGCATCAGAGTTTATTCTAGATAAAAAGGAGCTTAACTTGCTAAAATATGTGAAAGTTTTCTCAGCTGTATACGAATTTCATGAGACAGCTCGAGTTTTTCCTTCGCAATGGGTGGCGATTGGTCTCCGATTAGGGCAAATATGAGGCAAAGTAAAGGGTGTTTTTTTAGAGGTTAGGTTTTCAAGTTGGCACTACTTTTTTCGTTGATGGTCTTTTTGACAGCTGTCACTGGATTTATGCTCAGTTTGGTTTGCCATTTCATAATGAATACACTTACACCTGAACAACGTTTGCAAATCGTGCAAATTTATTACGAAAATAATGGTTCGGTTCGCGCGACGCATCGAAGAAAATTGTGTTCAACGATGAAGCTCACTTTTGGTTGAATGGGTATGTCAATAAGCAAAATTGTCGCATTTGGAGTGAACATAATCCACAAGCCATTGCTGAGCCGCCGTTACATCCTCAAAAAGTCACTGTTTGGTGTGCTCTATGGGCAGAGGGAATCATTGGTCCATATTTCTTTAAACATGAAGCCGGCCATAATGTTACAGTCAATGGAGAGCGCTATAGAGCCATGATTAATTACTTTTTCGTGCCTGAATTGGACGATGTTGATGTGGACGACCTATGGTTTCAACAAGACGGCGCTACATACCATACAGCCAACGCAACAATCGATTTATTGAAGGTAACTTTTGGTGAGCGCTTTATCTCGCGCCGTGGACCTGTGGCGTGGCTTCCAAGATCGTGCGATATAACACCGCTGGACTATTTTTTGTGGGGCTATGTGAAGTCGCTTGTCTACGCAGATAAGCCCGAGACGATTGACGTCTTGGAAGAGAATATTCGGCGCGTTTTGCTGACATACGGCCCCAATTGCTGCAAAAAGTGGTCGAAAATTGGGCCTCTCGGCTGGAATTTATTCGAGCCAGCCGCGGCGGCCACTTGTCCGAAATCATTTTTAAAACATAATGGCAAGCCCTTATCTTTATAATAAAGCTAAATTCTTGGCCATAACATTAAATTATATACGTTTTATTTCATCTTGAAAACCTAACCTCTAAAAAAAACACCCTTTACAAGGCAAAGTCATCTGTTAGAGCAAGAGGTGGATCTTGATGTATACTTGGCTTAGCTTCTGACAGCTGTCTACTCGGATGGTCGCTGCGGGCAAAAACTCAAATGAAACTGCTTATTGATCATTATATAATGTTCATTGCCGAAGCTGATAAGAATCTTCCTGTGATGTTTTTTTTCTTGGGCGACAATTTAAGTCAACCGTTGGTTATTTTATGGGTGATGTTCTATATGTTCCTCTTCTTCATCCAATTCGACCTTATAACCCACGATGACCAAATTTAAGCTGTTTAGCTTAACACCTGGCCAAACAACAGTCTTGTATCTTGCCACCAGCGTTTTTTCCCTTCCCAAATGCTGCCGGCTGGAAACTTGGGGCTTCGCTGTGACTTTGTACTTTGGTTACGATTACTGCTTTAACCGATCAGCTCCTGATGGTGATCCCAATGATGTTTGGACATTTGCAGTCCTCAAATTTGATAGCTTGTTGCTTGACCTTCTTTGCTCTTTTTGGGAGTGGCTTAGCCATTCATTTTATAAGAGAAACTTCTTGCCATTGGTGAAACAACGAAAAAGTTCCGAAAAGTAATCGGAAAATAACCACTGGCATTGCCAAGTACCATTACAGAGCAATCATATGTATAAGAAAGACACGCCCTCTGGTGGTCGCTGGATTTTCGGAATGTCAAAGTTAATTATAATTCTATAATTACAATTAGTTAATGAAAGATCACACTACTAAAAGGTACTTCTAACTAAATTTTCCTTTATTTTGACTTTAGTTACTAAATGTTCTTCATGAGTAATAGAAACCTCCCGCTTCAGTCCAGGTGGGGGAAAAAAACTTTCTACGTGATTTAGCAGTATGACTGATCATGGGGCTGTGTTGCAATAGGTGCAGTGCTACTAGAATCTTCCTGCCAAATCAGCATTGTTGTCTTATACAAATATTTAATTTTTTTGCGTTAAATGTGCGCTATTTTTTATGGTGATGTGGAGCTCAGTTCAGATGGTGGGTGTAGAGCGGAGTTAATATGGCTTGAAGTGATTTCAGTGTTAGAGAAATGGAGAGAACTATGAGGCGATATATTTCTCCTTTGTTAGCAAATTTGCAGATTCTGGTGGTGGCATTACTTGGCTTGCTTCCAATAGTTGGAGAGTAATTATAATGCTGCATGAAAATCGTTGTTGACCAGTTATTCAAAGGTGTTGGCCAGGTATGGCAACCCCCATATCTAAGATGTCTTCTTCTCAATGGCTTGTATCAGATTTTCAGTGCTGTCTTTGAAGACATTTTAACAAATGATTCCCAATTATTTACATTGAAAGACGAAGTGCTGGTGTACGTTGAGTAAAACTGAATTAAGACTAACTTCTTACCTTCAATTAACTTTTAAGCTTCCTTAAGTGTAATTTTTCTTATCTTTCTTGAATTACTCAATACCCTTTGTGCGCACAGCTTCGCATGGTTATCTGTTTGTATTGCCAATAAATACTTGTTTATTGCAGTCACGTCCAAGAGATTGCAGATAGGCAGTTTCCATTTCTATTGCTGATAAAAAGCTAAGCAACATTGATATATAGCAGTTTTACGCTCAGCCTGCATACGGTAACTATTTGTATGTATAAGAATATACTCATACGCATAAGCTTATATATATTCAAACACTTATATCCCTGTTTCCTTTTGCCACTTGTGGCAAACGAAGTAGTGCAAATGAAGCAATACATCCCATGTCTGCCAAATCGCAGCTGTCAAACGTCACGCGGACTCAACACTGTCAGTGCAGTAAAAGAAGATAAATGAACTGCCGAGAGCAGCTGAGGTTGAAATGCCAAAGAATTTATCATTTATAGATGTGTGCTTGTCTGTAGGCAGGATTGGTTACATTCGATGTCGAGTTTTCAAGATAGCGCCATTTGATTTCAGTATGTTTTTCATATCAGCGTTCTCTTACTCATCAACAGCGTACTCCGTCATGAGCGCCTATAGTTATGTCACTGCTCGATTTGTATGGGAAATTGCTTTGCTGTCTACTGAGATTTCATTTTTGTTACTCTTTTACATTTCCTTCTCTTCCGCTTCCATTATATTTGCTTTGTGTAAGTTAATGTAAGTTTTTTTTCATTTTGGCTTTCTTCTGAATCCATTTCACGCCTCTCCAAAGCATGAAACATTTCCCCAATGTCCAATTCAATAAAATGTACTACGTGTTGCAAGGGTTAATCGATGTTTAGTTGTATTTGAGTGGTGTTTTTATGTGTTGTCCGAAAGCAATGAGATAAAAATGAACTTCGTTTATTGCTTTTATATCCTGCGGGACAGTCAGAGAGATGTTCAATATTGCTTGGCCAAGGAATAAAAGATTGTCTTGGACTGTAGGAGGAAAATTTGTATGCAAAGCTGAAGCTGATATTTTTGCAAACACAATACACAGCGAACTGGAAAGAAAACTTGTACATCAAAGGGTTTTGGTTTTTGATACGCATTATCTCTAGAAGCATGCAAGCTGTTAGGTTGAAACTTACACACACATTTCATCTATTTTGGTTTAATAAAATTTGCAACAAATAATTCTTTTTAATGCATAAAAGTTTACAAAAAAAAAAAAAAAATTATAATAAGAAAACACTATCAGCTATAATAATAGCTATATACATAATATCATTGTGTGAGTTTTTAAATAATGTTTAAAAAAGGAATAAAATTATAAATCAACAAACCTCAAAGGACATGCAAGAGTTGATTATTAAATATTGACAAGAAGACAAAAGCACTCGCGAAATATGTGAATTGTTAAAAACCCTTACAAAACGGTGCAGTATGCCATATTATTACCAAGAAAAACGGTCAAGTGGGAAGGGCAGGTGGTAACGGAAGGCTTAAAAACACCCCATACTCCACGAAGAAAAGAAAACATATTCTTTGGGTTGCTTTTATATTTTGCGCTCAATAATGAAAATAAGGCAAAACAATGCTGAAAATTGCTTTATTGTTTTCCAAATAATCCCCTTGGAAGTCAAAGCTCTTCTGCATACGCTGGAGTCAATTTTCAAAGCTCCAAAACGAACTGTTTAAAGGTTTCAACAGCTTCTTCAGTCATTGTAAAACGTTGACTTCCCATTTTATTTTTTATATTTGGGAATAAAAATAAATCATTAGGTACCAAATCGGGGACGCAAGGCGGAGGACCCATTAATTCGATTTTTGAGTACTCAAAACCTCTTTTTGTGAGCTGATACGTGAGCTCTCGTATTGCTTTTGTCAAGGTTGATTTGTCTTCCGCGCTTGGTTTTCCTTAACTCTACAGAAACTTTAATCAGAAATTGACAGAAAACTCAAAATTGGCTGCTTCAAGCCTCTCTAGTGGTGTATTAGCAAAATGATAAAATTTTCCGAAAAAACAGGCCACCATTTGTTTTGATGTGCTTCTTCTGTGAACAACTTTTGTTGGATAAAACTCGGCTTGGAACATTCAGAGTGTCGATTACTCATGTGTTTCCAGCTCATATGTAAAGATCCAAGATTCGTCAGCTGTTCCGATTTTAGGAACGTTTTTAGGAAATTGGCAAATTATGCGATATCTAACGACAACAAATCTTCTCGACGATCAAATGATTCTACAATATTGAGTGTATGGTGGTCACACTAATACCCAAGGGTGTCTCTATCTTGCAATACTTGTATGTCACATGACGATCATGCGTTTCTGCAAGCATCGATGACCACACTGAAACTCTTGCTACCAGAGTTTCACAATGGCTAAGTATAGAGCTTCAATGCCATGAGTTGAAGTAAATTGATCAATGCTCTGCTGATTTCTTAATCCACGTCGAAATCGTAATAAATAATAGAAAAAAAGTTTTGACGCAGGCGACTTTGTTAAAATGCGAAGTTTTTAAATTCCCTTTATTTTAGAGCAAGTAGACATACCAACGGAAATTTGTGAATATATCCACCCCGGTAATGAATTTTGAGTTACAGAAATTATTACAGATGAGTCTAATTTGAAATTGTTTTGTACCACAAGGAGAGTCGAGCGCTAAACAACAAAAATTAGACATTGAAGAGGTAAAGCATGCGGGCAGCAACATCATGGTAGCAGGCCCCATGGGCAGAAAAGGTTTAGTCCTGTCTTTATCGACGCCATAATAAACAAATTAGCCAATCTAGCAATTAAAAAAAAAAAATTGTACCCAACCTGCGGCAGAATTGGATATTAGTCGTGATTATTGCCTTGTGGAGGCAAGACCTTAACCCCATTGAGAATTGTGGGCATACATATAAATAGTAAAAATAAAGCTAAAAGTGTTTGGAAACGTTTTTCCAGCAGTGGACGATATCATTAATGAAAATGAAGAAACTTGGGCCTCGTGCGGCATCCCTTGACTGTTGTTAAAGGGGAATTGTACAACTTATTTCCAGAAAAGCACAGATTAGATACAGCTTTATTTCTTTGTGCGTTATTTCAAAAATCCTGTCTTGAAAAAATAGACGAAGGACGTAGATAGTTCTGGGGACCCTACGCCAATAAATTTCCAAACTTGTAGCTATGCTTACCGGTCATTGGACGAACGGCACTCTTGCAGAAAGCTGGGTTTACCATTTATTCCCCATTGCAGAAACTGACCTTTCAGAGAAGGAGACTATTGAGAATTTTCTCTGTAAATGTCCGGATAAGGCAGGTCACTGGGCACTCTTTTCTTCGACAGCCTGGGATAGTACGCCAACCTAAGTCCCATCAACTTTTTCGGTTACATCATTAGCTCTAGGTGGCGGTAGATACCTGCCCATTGGAGATCTCATAATGGTATCAAAATGGCGCTTTAGTGCTAAATGGCCAGTGGCAATCTGTTACTTCAACCATTTACCCTAAATATCTACGGATGCTTTTGGTACCACTGAGTGCAGTTTCTTAGCTTAGGGCACCTGTTTTTAACAACAACCTAGTGCCAACGCTTACTGACGTAGTTTTAAGGAAATTCCAAAATATTTATTAAAGATTTATGACTTATTTATTTAATAGAAGTGTATTTTTTCTTATACAAATTCAATGGAAATTTTGAAAGCCGGGTAAATATTAAATAAAAAATAGTGGATAAATATTTATGTGGCTAATTTTTTTCGCCATAGAATGGATTTAGAGGGAATGATTGTCTCATTTTGTTTTTGCTTTTTGGATTATCCAAATGTATGTCTATGCATGCAAATGTATATTGTGTGTTGCAACAGCGAAATATCATATTACAAGTAACTTTTGAGCATCAAAATGGTAAACATATTTTCAGTTGTTTGCTTGCTATACGAATACGAATACACGAGTACAAGAATGTGAAAGGTAAACAATGTTATGATTAAATTTGCATAGCGCAATGAACAAAAATAAATCCATCCGCAAAATTAACCTTGCGTTGTTTTTTGGCTGTAATTTAAAAAAAAAATGAAAAACTTTGATTATTATTATTTTTATTTGGTCTTTAAATTTTTTTTGCGTCAAGTCGAGAATATGATGTCATGTAAATGGCCGCCACCACAGTTGATTGCCATTTGAGCCCTTTTTATGGCATTTTCCATCACTTTGGCCAAAACTTCCGGCGATAGGTACTCACATTCTTGACGCATATTGTCTTTAAGAGCTGCAAGAGTCTGAGGCTTGTTGACATAAACCCGCGACTAGAAAAAGCCCCACAAAAAGAAGTCTGGAACGGTCAAATCAGGCGATCTTGCTGGCCAGTGCAAATCGCCAAAACGGGAGATTAGGCGCCCGGGAAATGCATCCTTCAGCATATCGGTTGTGGCACGTGCAGTGTGTGCCGTTGCACCGTCCTGTTGGAACCACATGTTTTCCAATCCCAATTCATCAAGTTGCGGCAAAAAGAACTCGTTGATCATTGCTCTGTAGCGCCCAGCATTCACAGTAACCGTTTGGCCCGCGACGTCTTCGAAGAAAAAAGGTCCGATGACTCCTCCAGCGAAAACAGCACACCATACAGTGACTTTGAGCAGGTGTAATGGCTCTTCGTGGGTTACACGCGGATTTTCAGTGCCCCAGAAGCGTAAATTTTGCTTATTTACGTACCCGCTAAGATGGAAATGGGCCTCATCACTCATGATGATTATTTTCTTGGTGGTGATTAAGGATGGCTTGAGCGTATGTTAGACGCGATTGGCGGTCAGCAGCTAACAGCTGACGCACCGTCTGGACTTTGTACGGAAACATCTTCAAATCTTGTACCGAAATTCGCTGTAAAGACCGTCGACTAATACCCATTTGCGTGGCACGTCGTCTGGTCGATGTCGACGGCGCTTCCATGACATCCTCGGCTACAGCAGCAATATTCTCTGCAGAACGGTTACTCCAGGGTCTGCCACGCCTGGCAGCATCTCGTATTGTGCCAGTCTCTTCGAGGCGAGCGGCTAAACGTCGCAGTGTTTCACCAGTAGGCGTTGGACGGCGAAGAAATCTGCGACGAAATTCACCTTGTGCCAAAGTCACCGACCGATTATTGGTCAAATAAATAGTCAGCAATATTCCGCGTTCTGGAGCAGTGCAGCGTAACATTGTTTATTAACGTGTATTTCGCATGTGTTTACTACACAAATGTCAAAACAGAACTGACATTAGGGGCCAATCGCAAAATTTATAGCATTTTCTGATAGGAGGATTACTTTAGCGCCACCTGTTATATCCGCTTTTAGCAAACCAAAAAACACAAATCAAGTTCGCAACTTAGCAAAAAATAATACAAAGTGACGCAAAATGGATTATCCAAATTCGTTTTTGAAAAACTTTTTTACTAAATAAAAATTGAAAATTGAATGTTGAAAATCTTTAAGGTGCTGTACTGGTCTCGTTGTGTGCTGCAGCTGTCTAGTCCACAAGTGACAAATATGATTGACGTACAGCGCCATTTGAAAAAAATTACAAATATTCTCACAGAGTGATTAATTTTGAGCCACCTTGTATAAACTAGCAAGCCGCTATTGTTTTTGTGCAGTAAAAACCAAACACATTTTGTTTAGAAAAAATGTAAGCTCATTTTTGGTTGGTAAAAATGAAAGAGGTTAAGTTAATGGTGCGAATCATATCTACCTTCTCTCAGAATAACCTGTTACGAGGGTGTTATTAACAGATGTACTTCTTACGACGGCACTCATGCATACACGGGTAAGTTCCTAAGAACATTATTATTTCACTTATTTCGGATTAAATTTGGTTATATGACTGAGCCGTTTTCGGGATGTTCGATTTTAAAGATTATTTAAAAAGTTTTCGCTTTTGCTTGAGCGTCCACTTTTTTTAATTTTAGTTCAAGGGTCCGATTTTTTTATTTTGTGTTAAAGGGTATATCAATTAATAAAAACCGCTAATAAAATTTGAAGCAAGAGTTAAGGCAGAGATTCAAAAGTGGCTGCTTAATCAAGATTTGAATTTACGATTTTCCATAAGTATTTCCTGCTTCACTTATTTGAAAAAAAAAATCTAGTATGCAAATTATTTTATAAATTGTTTTAAATATTATGCCTTTTTAGCTATCTAAAAGTGTCTTCTATTCTAAAAATAACGTAAACCTGTGTATTGTGTGCCTCAAGCATGTGAGGAAAAATGTTAAGCAAATTTAAAAGAAGAAATCAGTAAATCCATTGTGGTTGCCTAAAACCATCTGGGTTAGAATATATATATACATATATATGTACCTACATTGCTGCCCCTACTTTTCACTCCAATTTGAAAATGTTATTTAGAAAGGAATGAATTGAAATTTGAGGTGTGGACTTTGACCTCATAGCTTTTTGTGCACTCTGCTCATCACAGAACCTCATCCAAACCCAATTCCCTTATTAAACTTAAAATTGAGCTCGGTTGCGTTGATAGTACATGCCTTTCAACTACAACTGGCCAATATGCATTCAAAGAAGGTGTACTGGGGTCTACTGAGAAATGTCGCAGAAATGACAAGAGCTAATGGACCATATCCCAGACCTGTGTGCAGATGGCTGAGCAATCTATAATAGCCTGTCAAAATGTACGAAAGAATTATAGGTTTTTCCTTAGGGAGAGTTATGAGTTTCTTAAGTTTCTTTTGAATATAGCCACCTCAGTAAAAATTTCGCTTGACATAGCCCCATTATTTGCTGCCACCTATCAGCGGCCGCCGTAGCCAAATGGGTTGGTGCATGACTACCATGCAAAATTCACAGAGAGAACGTAGGTTCGAATCTCGGTGAAGGATCAAAAATTAAGAAAAAGTTTTTACTAATAGCGGTGGCCCCTCGGCAGGCAATGGCAAACCTCCGCGTGTATTTCTGCCATGAAAAACCTCCTCATAAAAATATGTGTCGTTCGGAGTCGGTTTGAAACAAAGACCCAAATAGGCTGTACGCGCCAATTATATTAGGTGCGCAGGTGTCAATAGATGCCGCCAGCAGTGTGTGCTAGTCGATTCTAACATAACCTAAACGTCATAAACCAAGCCTAGACATATGGTAAACAAACTGCTTCGAGACATTAGTGATTTTGTTTTGGTATCATATACTTTTGGCTTTGTGAAAATATCTGATTTTGTGCCAAAAAATCATCATTTGCGGGAAGAGTTAATTTTCTTCTTCATTCGAAAAAAAGCGGCGGCTGAAGAGCATCGAGAGCTACATAAAGTTTATGGAGATGCTGCTTTAAGTAAAACAACGTGCCGAGATTGGTTCAGTCGCTTCAAAGACGGTGATTTTAATGTTGTCGTAAAGGAAGGCCAAAAACCTTCGAAGACGCTGAGGCGTTGCTCAATGAGGATTCGTGTCAAACGCAAGAGTATTAGCTTAAGTATTAGGAGTTACCTACCAATCCATTTCCAAGCGATTGCATGCTATGGGAATGATTCAGAAACAGGGGGCTTGGGTTCCTTATGAGTTACAACCAAGGGATGTTGGTCGTCGTTTTTTCGCCATTAAACAACTGCTCCAGTAGCAAAAAAGGAAGGGTGATGAATCGTGACGGGTGATGAAAAATAGCTTCATTACAGCAAGCCAAAGAAAAGAAAGTCATGGGGACTGCCCGGTGCGAAGGTTATGCTATGTATTTGGTGAGACCAAGTTGGTGTTATTTATTATGAACTGTTATAACCAAGCGAAACCATCACTGGGGATCGGTATCGCCTTCAATTTATGCGATTGAGCCGAGCACTGCGCGAGAAGCGGCTGCAATACGCGGAGAGGCAAGAAAAAGTAATTCTACAGCATGACAACGCTCGGCCTCACGTTGCCAAACCCGTTAAAACCTACCTGAAAACATTGAAATGGGAAATCCTATCCCACCCGCCATATTCTTCAGATATTGCGCCGTCCGATTATCACCTGTTCCGATCGATGGCACATGGTCTAGCTGATCAGCAGTTCCATTCATATGAATTCATCAAAAAATGTCTTGATCCGTGGATAGCCTCAAAAGATGAACAGTTTGACCGCAACGGTATACGAAATATACCAGAAAGATGGGGAAAGGTAATAGCCAGCGATGGGTAATACTTTGAATGATTTTTTCAGAATAAAGTGGTATTTTCATAAAAAGAAATAGCGAGAACTTAGTTGCGTACCTAATATATACATATTATATGTATATAACTAAGTTCTCGCTGTTTCTTGTTACCACTTTATTCTGAAAAAATCATTCAAAGTATTACCCATCGCTGGCTATTACCCTTATATATATATATGATCTCTTAGCCTTAGCTCTTCATTCTTAAGCTTCTTTTTGATGGTGTATTGTCTCATGGGAAGGAAGGGTTTGAGTCCTTAAGTCGAGGGCGCAGCCTCGCTAGCCAATATATCCGCTACCTCGTTCCCAGTTATACCTCCGTGCCCTGGGCGCCATATGAGGCAAATGCGAAAGCGTTTTTTGTGTTTGTTATGTTTACATTTCAAGATATTGCTGATTGTTTGTCACTACCTTTCCTCAAATTTCGTGTAGCGCGCGTACTCCGCACTGAAAGATCTTCTCCACTTTTGAAAGATCTTCTCCACACTTGCGGTGATCTATGCTTTCATTTATGGGAAACGGTCAACTTTTTAATCAGCGAGATTATGTGCCATCGATAGAAGGAAATAATAGTTGGAAGGAGCAAATGATTGGAGAGTATGACAGATCAATCTTTAATCTTCAAACATTTAAAACGTATTATTTTAGTGTTTCTAAGCACTTTTTGAAATCTCTTAAAAGTACTTAGGTACTTTTCCCTTTGTAGCATGAGGCTTAGTGTTACACCGCTAGAGGATAGCTGTGACATGCCTTTATTGATACTGTGGCTATTTTTTCTTCCACTCCTGTGATGATTTTTCTTTTTCTTCCATTCTTCTGCGATGATTTCACTCAATTCGTAATATATTTCACGGAGCTGGCCCTTGAAGTACAGAGTATAAACTCCGTGTTCTTGGCATGGATGTGTGTCTGGGGTTTACCTATGAAATTTGCTGAAATGCTCTAGAAGAGTGGTCGCCAACCTTTTCAATGTGTTGAGCTACTTTCAAGATTTTGAAATAAACAGCGAGCTACTTGCACAAGCCAACATAAATTAAATAATACACAGTTATATTCGACATACAATACATGTATTTATTTTACTAATATACGTTCTATATATAATAAACTTATGACTTATAGTGCTTATACTTATGCATAACTACATCCATGTTCACACCTATCAATCGTAACAAAATTTTTTGCTGTCATAATGGCAAATCACGAGCGACTTAAAAAATCAACAAAACAGTAATAGTACATTATTATAAATAAAATATGGGCAGATAAAAAGAGCATATTTAATGAGAAGGTTGGCATTCTGACTCATCGATAATTTTTTTAATATTTGCAGTATAATTTGATACAGTCATTCGAATACAGTTATCCAAATGTATATCTGTAAACCGATTGCGGTATTTATTTTTAATAAATTTCATATTAAAAAAAAAAGATTCACACAAATAAGCTGAACTGAATAACGGTTTCACTTTCAACGCAACACGACATAAAACTGAATACTTATCTTTACTTAGTAAAGTCCATATACATTTTGTATTTGAACCTAAAGATTTTAAAGTCAAGTCACTTTGAAAAGCAATCAGTCCCATTTCTGTCACAGCAATGTCTTCGCCAAAGTTGTTCATAACACAAGTTGCAAACTGTTGTATATCAATGTCCATGAAGGGTGAAACAACAAATTGCGTCACTAAAGCAATTTTGCTGAAATCCTTGAAACGATTTTTGAAGTTTTCCTTCAAGTTAGAAACTATTTCCATATGATATTTACTGTCATAGGGCTCTAATAGATTTTTGGATATCTTTTCGGAGAGAATAGGAAAATGCTTAGTATCGCGGTTTTTTAGGTTTTGTTCCCAAAATTCAAGTTCTGTGATAAATGAATTTATATCAGAAATCATTTCCGCTAATTCTTTATCCCTGCCTTGCAGCTGCAAGTTAAGCTCATTTCATTTCTCTGTAATGTCCACAAGAAAACCAAAATCTCTGAGCCAAGTCGAATTTTCCAGTTCAGGAATCGGTTCATCGCGTTCTTTGAAAAATTGGAGTATAGCAGGCAGGACATCATTGAAACGTTTGAGCACTCGTCCTCTGCTTAACCATCGCACTTCAGAGGGAAGAAGTAGCTCTCCGTATTGACAGTCAATTTCATCAGCCAAGGTTTTAAATAATCTTCTTTGTAACGCTTGAGCTCTAATCTTGTTCACAATTTTCACCACCAGTTTCATAACGTTGTTCAAGTTTCGAAAATTTCCACATAATGCTTGCTGATGTATAATATAGTGGTAACTAAGAAATTGTGGAAAACTTTCATCCTTATGATATAGCGCCACGAGCCCCTTATCACAACCCACCATAGCTGGAGCACCGTCAGTTGTCAGGCCTACTATTTTTGATATTGGAATTTTCTCAGAAGAGATGAGATTTTTTAAATGAGAAAACAGCTCTAGCCCAGTAGTATGTCCTTTGAATGGAATAAACTTCAAAAGATCTTCTTTAATTGTAAAATCACTAAAAGCCATCCTGACAAATATGGCCATCTGTGAGGTGTCAACTACATCTGTTGATTCATCCAGTTGCAGTGAAAAATAAATACAGTTATCTAAGTCCCTTCTTAACTGTAAAAAAATATCATTGCTCATTACTTCTACTCGCCTCATCACTGTATTAGCAGAAAGTTGCATAGATTTTATAGCAGACACTATTTCGTCTTTATTTCTAAAGTTGGCGAATAAAGAATCTGCAGCTTCCAAAAATGCATGTTTTATGATTTCCCCGTCTTCATAAGGTTTTTCTTTTGTGCAATTATCTGGGAAACACGATAAGATGCTTCAGTTGCAGCCTTATTTTTGTCGATTGTTTTCAAAAATATTGACTATTGTCTAATTAACTGGATTTTTAAATGTTTCAGTTTTTCTTTTCTGGTGGCAGAATTTAACGGGAATGCCTTCCCAAAATTCGAATGTACAGTTTTATGATGCCTCTCAATATTTCCTTTTTTAGGAACTGACACAGATGTATTGCATAACAAACAAACACTTTTGCCTTTAACTTCTGTGAAGAAGTATTGTTCTTCCCATTCCGAATGAAAATGGTATGTCTTCGCCTTCTTACTACTGCTTGCCATAATGTTTCGAACTCTAACCCAACCGCTGCATGCAGAACGTTGATAATGCCGTTCAGTATTAAACTGAGCGCAATGTCGACGTGCATTGCGTATATATAAAGCCAAAAAATTCTCGAACACGCTAATCGGTTCCAGCCGATCCTAGAACGGAGACGCGACCTCGCGTCGTGTTTGTCGGCGCGAAATCGCTTACCGCAGTGTTGCCGCTGTTTATCTATTTATTATGAACATTTCTGAAATTTGCTAATACTGGTATGATTTTCAGACTTTTGGATTTTTTGCAACGTGAGCAGCGCGAACTACCAGAATTGCCTTTGCGAGCTGCCGGTAGCTCGCGATCGAAGGGTTGGCGACCACTGCTCTAAAATATCTTTCTTTTCGTTCCGGTAGTTTTATGCTTAGCAACTCTTATAATTTTGTAGTGCAATTCCCATAACTTTTCGAGTTATAGTCAAAGGCGTAAAGCAAACCAAATTAACTTGAAAAGTCGTTTTTGGAATAATTCAAATAATTCCAATTTAAAATTTAATTAATACTTTTGAATATAGGTATTTCTAATCAGCAAATTTGAGGAAGCAAATATTTCTTAACATAAAATGTTATAAAATTGTAAAATACCTCATGTGAAAAATAACGGCAAAAGAGCCATTTATAGCAGAAAAAGTTGCTTAGGTTTTACACAATACTGCACAGGTATACACCTACAGGTGTAGCGGGAGTTTCATTACCATAATTTTATTGTTATCTGAAATATTTTCACTACAACAGAACAAAATACAGAATTTTGTAAGAACTGTCGGCAATTATGGTTCACCAGGTCGTATGAGCAACACATGTAGAATGTATTCAATACAAGCACATGTTTGTATAGAGCGCACATATGTGTGTACTGCGTTTGTAAAATACACTAAAAACCTCATTAATCTTGCGTAGAACAGAATTTGATGAATGACGATTGCTGTATGCAGCTGTTTACACGTTTCCCACTTGACCAGCATTTTAGTGTTTGAACAGCGAGGAGGAAGAGAGTGAATGTCCACATGCAAGTGACCATTTCTTGTTGTATGACTATTGCAAGTAAGTATGTGCTTTGCAACCAAGTTATGTGCGCCTCCCTCCGGCATAAACAAACATACGCACATACTTATGTAAGTTTTTAAGTTTCTTAACAAAAATTTGTTTAAACCTTGTTGTTACTAACCCACCGCTACAACCTACCAAGCAAAAGTAATTTATATACTCTTTGCTGTTTTGCTTGTTAAGCTTTTCCGCTTGGATATTTGCAACAAGAATAATTTTTCCTCTTCATTGCTGTCAACAGCATATTTCGAAAGCACAACCAACAGCAATTTCTCGCTTTTAACTTTTCTTGTTTTCCGGTTACAAATACTCGTAATTTTGTTTGCTTATTTTTACGTCGAGTGCCTCAAAAGAAGAGAGGAGTGAAAAAATTAAAATAAATAAAAAACTATTTTAAATTTTCAACTCGAACGGACTATTGGTCGTATTGCTTGTTAACGGCTTGACTTGTCGGTCATTTAATTGCTCTGTATTAAGATGTATTGCGAAAAAGTGAGCACTAGGAATAGCAAACTTGGTAACTTGGTAGCTGACCTGGTAGCTGGGTGGAAGAGGGTTTGTTATTTTAGCAAAGTGATTACCTTGTAGCGCATTTCTCTAACATTACTTTTTCCATTCTAAATCAATTTAAGCGTAAACTAAGAGGTAATTTAATGTTAATAGGGTAGGCTTCCTTTTTGCTGATGTTAAGTTGAGAAAAAGGGGGAAATTAAGAAAGTGATGTTAGTGATGATGAAAAAGGACAGGATATGTATTGGTAGTGAAGTAAAATCTTTTCCGTACAATTGTTGATCTACATGAATACATCTACTAAAATAGCTCAAACAAGTTTTTATTTATTAGGGTTATCTGTTCTTAATTTATCTATTTCTTTAGCCATACTTTTATTATATGGATATTTGGCAAGAAGAATATGAAGAAAATTAAAAAATGTTTTGTTAATATTTATCTTTTCTAAATTACGTGCAAAATGTCTTTTAATATTTTTTCACTTCGCATATCCTTGCAGATTTTCAGAAAAGTACAAAAAGTATGAAGAGCACAAATACCGTAAGTTCTTCAAAATTAATAATACTTAACCTTCCGACCACCAAATATGCTCCTTACAAAATCCACCTGACGTTCGTAGTTGACGTAAAACTGTAGGCCCCTCCATTTGTGGAACAACATCATGACGCACACTCCAAATGGGTGAAGGAGTTCGGCGAAACACCCAACAAAGTATCTAAGCGCCAATTATAAATATAAATAATCCACCAACACTTCTCTTGTTTGGTGAAACGAGTTAAAAATTTCGGTGAGCACCTAAGACTTAAAAAACTATCATGGAGAGTAAATTTCAATACACAAATATTTTGTTTGTGAATAATAAATGCACTTTCCAAAGCTTTTGAGAAATTTGTATCCTTCAATATTCTTGAAAATGTTCCTGAAAACATTCTAAGTATAAGAGTCCTTAAAAATAGTAATTTTCAGTATGTGTTAAAGATAAATAGTTTAACCCTACGACTAGCGTTTTGGAACCATTTGGAAAAATTGCCATAAACATTTTTGAGTTCCTGTACATTTTTCTTCAAACCGTGTCTTCATTTTTATAAGCTTCATGAGGGGTTGCCATTACACTGCGTTACGAAAACGAACTTTTTTTCATGTACGCGTCAGAATTTTTTTTTTAATGTATAAAATATAGAGCTCGTAGTCCGCCTGTGTGAAAAACTTTGGACCAATTTTTAACCCTTTTTCCGTAATCCAATCGCGCTGAATTTCTGCAGGCAGACTCGTGGAAATGTTTTTATTATGTAAAATTAAAAAAAAAAAAAATTGTATCAATTCTCAGATTTTCTTGAATTTTTTTTTTTTTTTTTTAAATGTTTGTTCTAAATTTTCGGCATAACTTGAAGGGACTCCAAATTTTTAAACAACTTATTAACCATTAATTTATTGTTTCATACAACACACTCTGTGCCGTTTGTGTGTTTGTTCCAGTTGCGGAAATTCCGATCATCTGACAGTTGCGCTACTAGGAGACGTATACTTTGACAATTGTTTTAAGTTCTGTTGCGTGAAAACGTCTTTCTGTATATTTCATCTTACGAAAAATGCAGTGCCCGACTCGAAATAACTTTTGTTACGTTTGTGGCTTATTTGCACCAAGTAAAAATTTTAAAAATATTACGAAAACAGTGGTTAATTCGTTTCAGAAAATATTCAAGACTGCTTATGTTCCTTACTTGTGGTATACTCCGGAAATCATCTGCGACTATTGCTATAGAAATTTATGCAAGTTTACTGATGGAAGGTCAACAATAAAGTACTATGTACCAACAATTTGGCTACCACGTACGGAGCACTGCAGTGAACTGTGCTACTTTTGCGTAACTTTTGCTCAAACTACCCTACCAATACTTTCGTCGCAACAAAATTCGCTACGCTAATGTAGAATCGGTTATTCCAGCGGTTCTGTACTCACCAGAAGAACGTATAGCGGTTTCAATGGAGATTTTTGATGATGTTCCCGAATTAAGGGATGGAGAACCAACAGTAGCACCAACAATGCTATCAACATTTCTTGCATCGAATGCGAGATGCGGGGAACCAGAAGTATCGGAATTTGTACCAACACCCAGTGAACTTGGACTGCAGTGCCGCATTTAGTAATGCAAGCCGACTTCAATGACCTTGTACGAGAAGGAAATTTGTCAAAGAGAACAGCCGAACTCTTTGCATCACGCTTTAAGCAGTGGAATATAGTGGCGGTTGATTTTAAAATAACAAAAATAAACAAAAATAAAAGGCCTAAGTTTCTTTAAAAGCATTAAAATTTTTACTGTAACAATTTTTAATTTTAATATAATAAAATTAATAAAAAAATTCGGGGCTTTATATCTCTATTGTAATGCGGAGTGAAATACCTTTCTTTTGATACCCACATCGGCATATCACATGGAATTTTTTTTTTAATTTCGAACAGGTGGCAACCCTGTGAAACATTGTCAGTGGCAACACCTAGGTGAAAAGTCTAGAAATGTACACTATCTGTGTGCCCAATTTCATTCAAATCCGTTAAGCTAATCCTGAGATCGTGTGGCTATACAGATATGCATACAAGAATTGCTCGTTTTAAGTTAGAAAATACAAAAAAAAAAAAATTGTGGCGTGTACATGAAAATCGCCGATGCACGTGTATTTTTATTTTTTATCCCCTTTCCGAAAAAGTATATTTGGTTCATAGGACAGAATGTGTGTAACGCGGTGTTATACCATAGTATACGTGATAGTGTTTAACTCCTTTTAATGTAAACAAAATATAGTTTTAATTATATATATACGTTTTCATACATTGTGATAAAAGGTGCGAGTTCCGAGTACATTAATTAGTTAAACCACAAATGGAGTTACGGGCAACCAAACCGAATATCACGATTCCAGCACATCAAATATGCCATGAAAGTTTGCAATATTTTTGCTACACCTAATTAATGCTTCTTCAGAGAGTCCGGTGGCAGAATTAGGTTTTAAATTTAAAGCTTCTCCATAACCACTCAGCGTATGAGCGCAGAGGGGACTGCGGTAGTTTCGTCAATAACCTGGTTTCTTTAATCACGATATTTTCCCATCTCAAGAGTAATGGAGTAGTGGAATTTCACTAAACTACTTTTACATTACAGTTTATACAGGTGGTTCTGAAATGGATTACGGGGTTGGAGCAGGTATATATACTCATAGACTTTACATTGAAAAATCTGTCTTTCGGGCTGAAATATAAGGCTACTAATCGTAGACTTTTCTTTTAAGGCAAAATCGCTATTGTATTGTATAGCCAAGATCTACTGGTTTTGGCTGCAACAATCTCTAAGCTAGAGTAACAATGCACGAGTAGCCTTACCATCTTGAGCAGAAACCACAACGTTACGTTATTTTGGATCCTGGAACATTGGAACATTCAAGGAAACGATAACGCAGACGAACTGGCAAGAGGGGGATCTGCCAAGAATAACATTCTGGCAGAATCGGTATTTACACCACTGGGATAGGACGACATGCAAACTTAGCAGAACGTCTCACCTACAACCATAAACAAATGTCGATATTGATAAATTTGAAACGAAGAGATGCTTGCAGACTAACGACATAGCTGAGCAATCAGCCAAAATGAGTATCCCTTACAATTTATACTGTCATAGTTGTAATCAACCAAAGAAAACAGAAACTTCCTTCCACTTCCTTTGTGAATGACCTGCCCAGTGGACGGCAAAGATGTTAACTCTTGTCGAACCACTCTTTGAGAACCTCGAAGAGCTGGCTGGTATAGACGTAAACCACCTTATAAGGTTTCTCAATCGCATAGACTGGATAATGTCGTGAAGGAATAACCGTATAACTTGTTGGTAGCGAGGATGTGGCAACAAAATAATGCGAAAGCGTTAAGTGAATTCATGGAGAATTAAACCCGCTAACCAACCAACTATAATACTTCAACTAATATTAGTCTACACATTACCCTCGTATTAACTACAATATATAAAAATTGTGGCGCTCGTAGTTGACTTTAGAGCTATGCTCTAATCCACTTACTTTCTTAGAATTTCATTTAGAATCCGAATCTGCTAGGAATGATGCCGAAAAAAATGTACCCGCCGTAATATACCTACACATACCCAATGTGAAATATATAAAAGTTTGTGTCTGAATTTTCTTTTAGGGGTTGAAGGTTCCCACCTCTTGTACATTCCATTGGTAAATAAAGATTGAAAACTATCTGATGATTAAATTTTAGATATATCCGGTGCTAGGCGGTTATATATAAAAAGGAGGAGCGAATATTTTTGTGAAACATTTTACGGCTCTAACTGCCCAATAGAAGCGTGTGTTTTGTTTCTTTTGCGAGAAAGCGTCAATAATACTCATAAGAGTGGGATGTAGCGGGTTAAAATATAGCCTAAAAATATTTGCCATAAAATCCTCTAAATAGACTCTCTGCATAGACCGAAGCCCAAAATTCAGTTTAGATGGGAAAAAATAAGTAAAAATGTAGTAAATAGTTTGCAGGAGCTAATTTCATTAAGTTAAATAAGTTTAATTAGAATAATAAAAAAGATTGTTCCGATAGAATTTCAAGATGCTGGTTACCGGGAAAGGCATTGTTATGTCAGGCAATTTTTGGTGAATTAGTTACATGACATGATGTCCAAGCTTTACCGTTTCCGAGATATTTAATTTTAAAAATTATATTTTGTGGTAGATTATTTTGCTTGTACGTCCACAGTCCGAATTGAAGTAGAAGATATTTAGTGAACCTTGAATTCAAAAATTTATCACACATCCATTTTTAACTTGTATTTTCTTGAAATAATCATTAAAATCGATCATTTCGAAAAAGACTAGGCTCTGGATGTCATGTCATATAACCAAATTAATCAAAAACTACCTGAAATAATAATGTCCTTAAGTATCTAGAAATACATTTTATATGCATGAAAATGACCGCTTGATTTTATCGTGAAAAGCAATGTAAAAAGTATTTGATTCAAGCTTATGTCTGTTGTGCTACACATTTGTTCTATTCTCAGGCAACTTGTGAATGCTTGGTCAACAAAAAAAAAAAAATTGAAAAAAATAGTTTTTCGGCTTTTGGGCTAAACAAGTCATTTGGGCTATTCGGCTTTTGGTTTAACATTTGCTTAAGAAAAATGTTGCTCTGCAAGTCCCTTTGATCAGCTAAAAATAAAGTAAAAATATATTCCTCCTTATGTAAACGAACTTAAGCAGCTTCACCTGTGAAAATATCAGTTTCACTACCTCTACTTTTTATACATTTTCATGTGATAAACCACCGAAAAATAGCAAATAAATTATAAACTGAAGTCTTCATAATGAGTCTACGTTGTCATGGATGCCACGTGCACTTCGGCTTACCGTTGCAAATAGCCAAAAGTCGTAGTCATTAATAAAGGCAAGCACGTGCCACAGCGATTATCACCACAGAGAAACTAAGTCAGTAAACGGGCTAAGGAAAGGTTGAGCTGTAATGGATTAGTAATTTGTTGTAATGCTAGAATTTTACGAATGCAAAGCCACTACATGAACATGGACAGGTTTATGGCACACTTTTTGGCACTGGCAATGAAAAATTACTCAACGTAAATGAATCATCTCAACCAAGTAACTGACAAAGCGCACACGAAGCGAAAGGGGTAATGGGAAATTAATGTAGTTGTAAAAAAGTTCGACTCTACGTTTTGTGGTGGCTCCTTTGGAAGGCATGATTACCGACGAACGAAAGTTGGCTTAAAGTGTGAGTTTTATCAGCAACCAGCAGCGACGTTAAGTAGTGCCGTTGATGTTTCTATTTACGCTCCCCAAGCAACGAACAAATATGCAGATAAAGTTGCTGTAATTTCATTAAGACTGAAGAATTTTAATGAAATCGTTAACTTACTGTGACAAGTTGGGAATGAGCAAAACGGAAATGAAAGACGTGATTCTACCAATGTAATGATATTGTATTCTTTTGTTGCGTATTTTAGTGGGTATAAAAATTTGTTTCAAAGAAGTGTTGTTGAATGCTTTGCAGTAAAGTGGAGTGGAATAAAATTATATTAACAGCCACCATCAGAAAAGTGCACTAAATAAGTTTTAGAGCCAATGGGTAGCTAATTAATCACCATTAAACGTGTGAATTAACGATGTGTCGCAGGGTTGTCATCGAGTTCTTCGCTAGTTAATGGCACCACTACTTACTGATGGATATAATATAGTATCGCAAATCGAATAATGAAATTTATTTGCCTGTGGTAAAAGAGAAATAGCCGCCTAAGCCAGCAAAGGAGATAATTAAATTTTTTGTACTTAAGACGTCTTCTCTTACCACCCCGTTAAAAAATTATAAAAATTTCCTTATGTGTTATGTTTTTTGTAAAAATATAGTTCATACAACAAAGCCAAATAATGTGGAGTTTCGAGCTTTATGCAAAACTTTTCAAAGGTACAGGTGACAGAATTAGGAACTAAAAACTAAATTAAAAAAGAATTAGTAATGTTAGTAAAGTCTATAGAGGTAAGATCGAGTGACTTGGTTGGTCAGGATATGTCACTAAAACGGCTTATCAGTCGGTTCGGGAAGAAATCACGTAAAGGGTGATTTTTTAAGAGCTATAGGAAAGTTTTTCAAAAAAACACACCTAAAATTCAGAAAAATTCATTAAATTTTTATTCAAATCGATAGTATAGTCCATATAATTTAATGTTTGAAGATTATTTCAAGCAAATGTTGACCGCGACTGCACTTCAAATGGTCCATCCGCTTAGTCCAATTTTGGCATACTCCTTCCAATGTTTCGGCCGGTATCTCACATATAAATGCTTTAATGTTGTCTCCAAATGCGTTAATTGAACCCTACAAAAAATAATCTAAAGGCATTATATCGCACAATTGACAGGTCCCGAAGTGAAATAAAATGTTCACCGAACACGCCTCTCAACAAGTCCATTGTTACGCGTACTGTGTGGCATGTGGTACCGTCTTGCTGAAACTACATGTCATGCAAGTCAAGCTCTTCCATTTTGGGTAAAAAAAAGTTGGATATCATTTCATGGTAGCGCCCACCATTCACAGTTACGTTACGATTCACAGCATCTTTGAAGAAGTACGGTCCAATGATACCTCCAGCCCATAAACCGCACCAAACTGTGACCTTTTCTGGATACATTGGTAGTTCTTGCAATTCTTCTGGCTGATCTTCACTCCAAAATCGACAATTCTGCTTATTTACGTACCCATTGATCCAAAAAGGAGCTTCGTCGCTGAACACAATTTTTCGATAGAAAAGTGGATCTTCGGCCAACTTTCCAAGAGCCCATTCACTTCAATTCTTGCACCAGCTGTATTTTGAAAGGTTTCACACCTAAATACTTTCGCAAAACTTTCCACGTTGTTGAGTAACAGAGACCCAATTGCTGCGAACGGTGACGAATCGATAATTGATGGTCATCATTAACACTGCGATATTTTCTTCAGTTCGCACTCTACGTAAGCGTGTTGGTGTGTTTGATTAAACTGACCATAAAATGGAAGAAGCGCGCGATAAACTTAACAGAACACGCTTTTTTATAATAAAATTCAATGATTTGCAAGCATTGTTCGTTTGTAAGACGATTCGTGGTTAAATTATATACCAAACTGAAGATGTTTGATAGTGAAACTAAACACGAAACGTGCGTCAGCTGTTTAAACCAACTGTTTAAAAAGATATTGGGTAGTCGAAAAAGTCTTTTCGTATTTCTAATCAAACTTCAACTCATTTTTTTATATTTATAATGAACTTTATTAAACCAAATATGTACCATTTTGGTCGACCACCTTTTGCCATTTATTTTTAGAGACATTATTCCATCAGTGTAAAACTTTTGTGGTTTCTCGCCGAAAAACTACGACAAGTAATTTTCACAGGCTTCTCTTGAATCCAACTTTATTCCATTAAGGGAGTTCTGCATTGAGCAAAACAAATGATAGTCCGATGGTGCAAGGTCAGGGCTATATGGTGGGTGCATCGAAACTTCCCAGCCAAGCTCTTCCAGTTTTTGCCGAGTCATCAAAGATGTGCATGGCCTAGCGTTGTCCTGATGGAAGACGACGCCCTTTCTGCTGAGCAGTTCTGGCCGTTTTTTTTCGATTGCTTGCTTCAATCTCATCAGTTGTTGACAGTACAGGGTAGAATCCAATCCCAATCCAATCCCACCAAACACACAGATTTATAGCCCTTCATGATGTTAAAAAAAGTGCCAATTACTCCAGAAATAACAGTGCACGACTAATCATCGCTTTGGGACTGTGAAGTGACTTTAGTTGATGTTTTCATCTGCCTTTTAGATGACCAATAAGGGCAAGTTTGCTTATTTATACTTACATTAAGTGCTTGCACGGTGCGACTTTTAAAAGGAGACTGATTCGGATTATCGTGCAAACTTGTATTGTTTTCAATGCCTGGCTAGGCCCCGGCCGTGGGCTATTTGCCCCGAATATGTTGCTCAAAAGCTTCTCAACCATGAACAAATCAAACCTTCACTTGGAGCGCCAAGTGAAAGAAACTCTAAGATACGAATTATTAACCTTGAAATACGCTTCAATTGCGAATACACGTCCATTTGTGAACTGCGACATTGTAACTAAATAACGCCCACGCTCAGCGGTTACGGAGAAATTTTAAATTTAAAAACTAATTCTGCCACCGGATACCCTGTACCAAATATATGGAAAAGTGCATTTCATGGTACCTTTTAAAGCCTTGGTGTCACAGATAAATATTAAAAAAAAAAGAGTAAGGAATTGGTGTCTATTTTTTTGGTTATAGAAAAAATTTAGCGGGTAGCATCAAACAAAATTTTTCTTTTTGAACCATCCTAGTGCTTGTTCCTTGATAAGTGTGTATATTTATATTTGTTATTTTATCGGAACTGAGTACTATGAATTTAATTAACCCTGTGGGTGAATACAATTTAAACATTCTCTAGCTAAGCTAATTTGAAACTTTTCCTAAACGCATGTCAGCAGAAATAGTCTAAAAAATAAACAACCAACACTCAAACATCCACTCAATCCCCTCGCTCTTTAACACCTTTTAAGGCCACACGTTGAACATGACAATGCATAAAAGGGTCATTGGCACAGCAACCGCAACACAATTTACTGTACAAGAGTACGGAAAACTATCACTTTGACAGCGCACGTGGGATGCACGTGATATGGGTCACATCACACGAGGCGGTGACCACAGGAGCTCACTGTACCAAAGGCTGTGCAGTCATAGTCTGTTAAGCAAATAATGCTGGTGAGACAACCAAAAAAAAAAAAAACAACGAGCATCCACACGAATCAGACTTGAAAATCTCTGAAAAAAATTCTTTGCTCTCAATTTAAATTCTGCGTTCTTCATTAAGTACCTCGATTTTGGGAAGATAAGAAAAGATGTCCAGAAGACCTTTTATAATAAGTTGGTGCGTGACTACCCTTAGGGTCTCAAACCCTGGCCATGAATCGCGAATGATGGAAACCGCTTTATCTCATAGTGATCACCCTTTGGCTGGTAATATCAGGTCCCCCCTTTGTGGAACGCACCCCAAACACCACAAAAATGGTATAAGCAAAAATTAAGTAATTTGTTTTCCAATAAGAGGTGTTATTCCCTTAAAAGATCAATGGTTTCGTTGCTTGTGTGGCACTTAGCGCCGTCTTGTTGAAAATAAACGTTGTCCAGATCAATATCATCCAATTCCGGATATACAAAATCATTAACCATCGATAACGCAATCCATTCACCGTAACTGTTGCTCCAGCTACATTTTCGAAAAAGTAAGATCCAATGATTTCGGCGGACCATAAACCGCATCAATCAGTCACACATTGAGGATAAAGAGGCTTTTCAACAATAACTTTTGGATTTTTGGCCTCATCACTCAAGATGATTTTTCGATAGAATTCCGGATCATTTTCATGCATTTCAACTACCCAATCAGCAAAGAGACGATGTTGCTGATAATCGGCCGGCTTGAGTACTTGTGCTAACTGGACTTTATAAGCCTTAAGACCCAAATCTTTATTCAAAATACGATGTAGTGATGCTTGTGGAATGCCTAATTCCAAAGAACGACGAAGAATGGAAAAACCTGGGTTTTCTTCAACACTTTTGGGTACAACAGCGATATTTTCGGCTGTTTTTGAGCGACATGCACGGGTTTTATTCTTCTCGTCACTAACTTATCTCAACAACTTGAATTTGTTCACCAATTTCTGTTTTGCGGTCCGACAAGGTGCTTCACGATGACCCAAAAATGTTATAGTTTTACGAAACGTCTCTGCCGAATTTTCAATATTTTTATAGTGAATTTGAATAATTTCATTGCATTCTTTAAGCGTGTGTCATTCCATTTTTATTAATGGCATAGTTTCTACTTGTCAAATATCAAAAAAATGACAGCTACAAAAAGTGACATCTACCGAAATAGCGGGCTATTCAAAATTACAATTGTTATCGGAAAACTACTGAGGATAACTTGAGAGTAAATCAATTAGCTTTTATTTTGAACAGAATTCAATGAAACTTCACGAATTTTTTACACAACACTAATTTATTATATATCTATAAAATCGTTCAATAAAATTCCCATTAGCTGCAATAACCTCCTCGATCCGGGTCCGAAAGCGATTGCATGCCCGAGACCAAATGCCCCTTAATATTATTAACCATAACGGTATTAGTTGCAGCCTTAATAGAAGAAATGACACTATGATAATGCTTATTGCGCCTCAACTACGCCTCATATAAAAGAATACAGGAGATTCAGATCTGGGGAGTTAGGCGGCCATAAGTTCGGTGTTATATAGTCATAGAAATGTTAAGCTATCCAAACTTATGTCGTCATCACTTTATGTGAAGGAGCAGAGTCTTCTTGAAATTTGTGTGGGCTGTACCCGCGTAAGCAATCAATCCAGGGACCCACTACTGCTTATAGAACTGCGATATACGAGGTGAATTTTCAAATTTCGCGGGCTAATATTAGACTTTCGATTATATTTTTTTGTACCAACATAAAAGAATAATAATAATCGAAAGTCGAATGTAGTAGCCCGCGAAATTTAAAAATTCACTGTATTTTTTGTACACACTTCGCATGCAGCAGAATTCATAGCCATTTGTCATTCTGGTAATTTCTGCGGTTGGTCTTTTCGTCTAGGTAAAAATTTTTCCGTCAGAAAAAAACCGAAACATCTCAGACGCTTCAGCGTCTTTAACTTGGTTTAGAAGGCGTTTGGATCGGATGACTTGCTGTTGTCGTGTGTGCTTCGACATTAACTGTCTTCTGTAACATCTTCGCGTAATATTGGATTTCCATGGAGAACTTGACAGATAAGACCCTCAGAAACATTAAGCTCTCTGATAAAGGCCTTCAGTGATTTTGAAGGGACCTCGTCAATGAGCTCTCGCACTTGTTGAATAAATTCTACAGATCAGACAATGTCTACACGTTCCCGGTGTTGTTTGCTCTTTGCAGCAGATTTCGCATTCAAATTGGTGTGATTTGCAAATATAGTGACGATAACTGCGATCTCCTCATTTCTTGAGTTAAGTATTATCTGGAAAAGAGCAGAGAGAAAAACAATGGTTTCGGGAAGTTAAAGGCATATATATGCATGCCCTCAATTGTAATTGTAATGCTATTAACCACCAATTACAAAAGTATCGTCAGATGCCTTAAGCAAGACCAAGAGGCCATTCCTATCACATTTTATTCAGTCATATAACCAGTTGCTTTTGCCGACGACGCTGCCATCCTAACAACTGGAAAAAATGCAGAAAGAGCTGCAGCCAAACTTCAAATTGCAACAAATTTTAATACGGAAAAATAGATGAACACTTGGCACATAAAACTGAAAGTACCAAGTCAGTTCATGTAATCATCACCAACACAAACGAGAATCATTATCCAATAATACTGTTAGGTACCCCTAATACCACATGCAAACACTGGAAGGAGCATTCAAAACTTAAACGACTTGAAGTTTATCTAAAGATAATAAAAATAAAATAGCTAGTTGGACGAAGATCAAAGCTCTGCATATGTAATGAAGTAGGTATATATAAACAAATTATAAAACCTGTGTAGTCTTATGGCGCGCTATTATGAGGTTGCGCCATTCAGAGTAATGTACATTTACTTCAACGATTCCAGCATAAAATTCTTTGAGATATTCTCAACTCGCTTGGTTCGTTCGCAATAAGAATATTCATCGTAGCCTCAAAATCTCTACGGTTGCTGAAGAAATTAAAAAACTTGCAGAAACCGCCCCCAGGCTTGAAAGGCATGTGAATGAGGAAGCTATCAAAACTCCTCAAAACCTAAGGCCTAACCCGACCACTCCGCCGAATTAAACTACGTGATCTGGCATGATGGCTGCTAACTTAAGGAAGGCATTATGAAAGTTTCATTACAAAATTGTCTTTATGTTAACAAAATTGTAGTGCAAGTTAGTTTTTTTAAGTGCCAATAAACACTGTTATGTTTTTTATTTTGTATATGTATTTCTATAAAAAGACCACGTTTCTTCTATATTAAGTCCTTTGGCTCTAGCTGAGGTCACAGGAATATTAATTTTTAGATACAATTTAAAATTTTGCATGAACTTTGAATTGAACTTAATTATTAATCTAGCATAAAAGGATTAATAATTAACTTCAATTCGCATCTAAAATACTTTCTAAATCTGTTAATTGCTATAATCTGCCAAGCCTGGCTTGAGATAGTAAAATATACGCACGAAATGAAGAAATCAAAAATATTTAATAATAAAAAAAATTCTAGTCAAAAAATGTCATTTCTTTTATTACAACATTTTCTCCTTGCAACTATTCACAGAAGCGTTATGGTGGCATAGCGGCATCACCGCAGGCGGCATGTCGTTTTCCAACCACGAAGACAGAGCAGTACTTCCGCGACAACGTCAAGGAGTGAAAATTTTTAAACACGCAAATTTGTGGCAGACAGCTGTAGCCTTTTCGCTGTGTGCTTCGGTTTCGAGTGACAAAAAGTGGTATAGTTTACATCTAAAGACAGAGAAAGAGAGAGAGACAGAGGAAAAGATTTGACTATTTTCATGTTCATTTTCACTGTGAGGATTTCGTTTCGCAGTGTGGATTTTCACAGATTTTGTTTCGCTTCATTTCCATTCTCCCACATTTTACTGTGATGCTTTTGACAGTTGGTCTCATTGGGTGACAATGATGCGTATAACAGAGAAAATAAGAAGAAAACCTAAAAAAAATCATGTAATTTTATACGAAAAATCGCGCGACATAGGCAGAATATAAAAAGTGACGAGTTTACGAACATTCCAGCGTCCTTTGTTATTACCATTCTTTGAAGGCATCTCCTTACGTGGACATGAGAGAAAAATGCATGTTGTTGCAATTTATGCTGATGAGGGTGTAAACAGAGAGAAGCGTTTAATATGAGTTTCAGTTATATAGGAAGGATTTTTAAACATTTTTTTCAAGTACCCATAATGGGTTAATTTTTATAGCAAATATTTGAGAATATGAGTAATTGAAATGTCTTCATCTTATTGACCTCAAAATTCAATCTTCACAAATGTTTTCTTATTATACGGCTCTACTATCATTGATTGTTTAGGCCAAGACCAAATACTGTTATTTGTGTCCTTCCTTTGCGAAGTTGTGTTAATTATTCCTTTTGCTCTGATGTATTATTTTGCGTAGCCGCTTTTGAGTCCATCGTCCATCAATGTGCGTTAAGTTGAAGATTTTTTCCACTTCAGCTTCATAGTCGAAATGTATGACATTGATTCGCAATTCAACGTTTTTGACTTGGAAGCTTAGGTCATTAAGTTTGCTCTGCATGTATTCGCGTTTCGTGATAAGAGCGCGATGTTAGTGGCATAGTTAAGGCCGTCTAAATGCTTCATACTGATAGGATTTCAGAGAATTCCCCTGCCTGAGCTGGATTAGAGAGCACTGTGTAGAAAATCGTCAACGACTATTAAAAATAGAAGAGGGGATAGCATACACCCACCCTTGTTTGACACCAGCCACAGGTTCAATAGGTTTCGAGAGGGCACCGTCGTGTAGCTCTCAGCATTTGAATTTGAACTATTGAGATTGAATAACACTAGACATTTTAACTGGGAGTCCCCGTGATTTAAGGACGCCTTAGATATTTTAATGTCGCAACCTATCGAAAGCCTTTTCAAAGTCCACAAAGACCACGTGAAGGGGCTGCTGAAATTCATTTACTTGCTCTGCAATGATTCGGAGAACAGATATTTGGTCTATATATGATTTCCCTGGCCTAAAATCTGCCTGTTAATTACGAAGTGTGCGGTCAATCTTATCTCCTAAACGGTTTAGAATAATTTTGTATAGGACTTTAAGGGCTACACATATCAGCATGATACCTCTCTAATTGCTGCACTCGGTTGGGGCTCCTTTTTTGGGACTTTCACAAGTACCCTCTGCTTCCATTCGTCTGACAGTGTTTCCGACTACTATATAGACTGAACAAGGGGGATGTTTTGATGTTTTGGGGTCCACTTTTGGTATCTCTACAGTAATACTATCCACCCCGCTCGATTTTGTATACTTCATGCTTTTTATGGTGCTTCCAATTTCATCCATAAATGGATGCTGGGAGCTAATGTGAGAGATTCTTTGCACAGATTCGGTAGCACAGGATCTGCAGGCGTTGATGCCTCAAAAACTTCTTCGAAATGCTCTTTCCATCGCTTAAGTGGGCCTAAAAAGCCTGTTAAGACTTGAGGTTCAATTGATTTTTCTAAGGCTTTTGATAGAGTATTTCACCCAATATTTGTAGCTAAACTTGTATGTTTCGGCCTTCTCTTTCAAGTTCAAAAGTGAATAACTTCCTATCTTGATAATTGGCACTGTGGCGTTCGACTACATAGTGTATCGTCTTATTCTTTTGTTGCTTCCTCTGGCGTTCCCCAGGGTCGTGTCTTACGACCGTTACTAATTTTTTCTTCATTAAAGATCTCATTCCGCCCTATCGCTACTAATCAATCTCATGTCCTTAGAGTCTAGGCGTGATCTGTTGTCGATGTGTTTTGTCTTTAATATTATATTTGTGCCGGTTCAATAGATTGTGCGTATCTGCTCAAGATTATTTATTTTAATGATCTCTCACGCACTTACAGATGTGAGGAATTTTTTTGAATGGGTTATGCTGAAGCTGTTTATGGGATGAATGCTCCTTTTACGTGGACGCTGACTTAATTTAATGCATATTCTTCTTCCTTAGACTTAAAAGTTTCTTACCTAAGTCTGCTTTTAAGAAGTTACTCATAGAAATTTGTCATAAAATCTTTGCTTGTGTCTATCTAATATATCATATAGTCTGTTATCATCTTTTTTGTTGATTTATAAATAAAATAAATAATATAAAATGAAAATATTATAAACGATCTTTAGAGCTTCAGACCTGGAAGATCTACTTATACGCTTTATGAGATATGCATAATACGTCAAATCTTGCAAAATACCTATTAAAGGAGAATCGACACACACCATCTTTTTCACGACTTGAGAGCTGCATTAAACATCAACAAAAGGAGTCACCTATATGCCGCGATGTTTAAATTTGGTATCCCCGGAAACTTAATATGGCTATGCAAGATGACAGTGATCAATACCTCCAGTCCGTCCGAATCGCGAAAGACCTCTTCGAGCCATTACAACCAAATGAGGTTTCAGACAGGGTTACTCGCTGTCGTCTGACTTCAGATACTAGAAAAGATCGCGTTAGCCGCAAAACTTTAGATATCCAATTTATTTTAAGGGTGTCGAATTGTAGGCGTATGCCAAAGATATTGATAGCATCGGCTTTAACAAATGTGTTGCTATCGATAAAGAAGTAAAGCGAATGGGTCTGGTGGTAAACGAGGACAATACGAGATACTTCCTGTTATCAACCAAAGAGTCAGCGCACTTGCGTATCGGCAGACACGTCACTATTGACAGTTATGATTTCGAAGTTGTAAAAGACTTTGTTTATTTAGGAACCAGCATTAACACCGATAACAATGTCAGCCTTGAAATTCAACGAGGAATCTCTCTGGCAAACAAGTGATACTTTGGAATAAGTAGGCATTTAAGTAGTAAAGTTCTCTCCCGAAGAACAACACTAACATTTTATAAGGCTCTTATCCTGTCCCGTCGTATTGTACGACGCAGAACTTGGACGATGCACCATCTGATGAAGCATCTATTCGAGGGTTTGAGAGAAAGATTCTTTGGAAAGTTTTTTGTCCTTTGCATGTTGGCGTCAGTGAGTATTATAGGTGGTGGTACGACGAAATAGAAATAGTTCCGCAAATGAAGATTCAGTGGCTCTGCTGACTAGGTCAAGTCATCTGAATGAAAGTATTCAATGCGGTGCCAGCTGGTGGTAGCAGGGGGAGGAGAAAGATCAGGTGGAGAAGGACTTGGTTTCTCTTGGTGTGTTCGACTGGTGTAGGTTAGCACAAGAAAGAAATGACTGGCGCTTTTTGTTAAACATAGTCAGAATAGCTTAAGCGGCTATCGCAGACGATCAAGAGAAATAAGAAGATCTTTAAATGGATTTGCTTTCTCTTTCTTTCAACAGTGTAGCACTCAGAGCTCATTCATATCTGGAGTTGAATTCTGATTTTCGGAATATTTTTGAGTACACACTAACATGACTAATGAAATTTTAGTAAAATGGGTGGAAATTTTAAGCGTTTATAAAATCGCGTTGATTTAAATATCTTTGTTTGTGCACGGCTCTTTCGCTGAAAGTGCTTCCAAATCGATTCAGCTCACGTGAATTTTTATTTATTTTTCGAAATATTTCTGCGGAGGTAATGTATATATTTGTGGTGTGCTTTACATATACGAATACGTACACATATGCATGCATGTAATTAATGTGTGTATGTAATCCATAATTCTGAGATTTTTCGTAATCAATTCCAATCCATTCACTTAATGACATGTTTACTCGTAAATTATTATTTATTGGTAGAAGAGCTGATTGGCTTGAAACGTCTGCTGCTGAAGTCATTGTATTAACTCATCAGTGTAAAATTTTTCCATTTAAAAGCCTTTTATTTAAAATATTATTCAATGGCCATAAAATGGTTAATAAAAGCTTTATTGTTTGTAAATAAGTTACGATTACAGGACCATAATATATAAGCGGGTTTATTAACAGACAATAACTTTTTATGTTGCATGCAAATGAATTTTTATTTAAGATAAATACACGCCGTGGCTACCCTCTCCAATGCATATTTAAATGCAAGCAATTTAAAGTTAAAATCGTGTTTATATAGGACAGCGCTTTAAATACAGGGTGGGCCATATAGCGATTGCTTTTGGTACCACCTATTCTTTTGAGAATGGTAACACAAATGACTATGTTAAAATGATTTTGGGCAATAAATGAAATGAAATGAAATTTACGAAATGGGACGCTATACGCTTGAACAAAATTGGGAAATATTTAAAACCTATTTCCAAAGTGGTGAGTCTTCTTTTTCTTCCGTGGTTACAGTAAATGGCAAGGGGGAAGAGGATGACATGGACGACATTTGGTTTCAACAGGACGGTGCAACTTGTCACACTGCCAAAGTTACACTCGAACTTTTGGCTACCGTTTTTGAATTCCGATATCAATTGGCCGACTCGGAGCTGTGTTTTAAGCCCGTTGGACTATTTGTTGTAGGAAGCGGTTAAGGACAAATGCTATGCGAACCATCCAGAGACGATTGATGCTTTAAAACACGAAATCGAAGTTGCCATTCATGAAATTGGAGCCCAAACAATCGAAAATGTGCTTAAAAATTGGGTTGATCGAATGGCCTACTGTGAAGCCAGTCATGGCAGTCATTTGAACGATATTATTTTTTATTCATAAATGACAATGTTCAATCTTCAAAATAAAAAAAAAAGTTTAAAAAAATATTGATAAGTTTTTTTTATAGCCGATTCAAAAAGCAAATTTTACATGGCCCACCCCATATCAGAGATTTCATTAGTATCAGTGTACGGTTTTTTTTAATGTTTCTCTAACATCTCGTACAAGATGCGGCAAAATTAATCATCCGATCGGAATATGGACTTATATAATTTTTGCAAATGGCGTCGTACGTCAGTCATAGGTATTTGACACTTGTGAACTAGGCAGCTGCAGCATACTAACAGATAAGCATTGCAGTGCGTAAAGCTTCAAATAACTGTTTCCATTACGCAAAATCATGTTATTTATTTATTTAGTAAAGTTTTTTATTTATTTAGAAAGTTTTTCATAAACGAATTTGGATGATTAATTTTGAGCCACTTTGTTTAACCATGGAACCAAATTGTTTAAGACTCTCTCTTTCTATTGGAGGCGACACACGCATTGGTATCGATAGCTTATCATCTCCGAGGGAAGTACGGGTGTTGCCCATGTGCCCTATCTAAAGAAAAAAGTGTTCCGTTTATTTAACAATCCTGTTTGTGTGTTTTGATAATTTACATTTTTTCATAGCTTTCATGTCGGTACGTAATTGGTGCACTCATCTTCAAATTGATGTTGTCACCGATGATATATGGGATCTGTTTCAGCCTCAATAATTGCAATCGTTTTATTTTTTATGCGCTTTCCTCCCCAAAATTTTAAGCAATATTGAAAGTTTCATATTATATGTTCTGTCATCAAAATATTGACAACCAAATGCAATGCAAAAAATTCCGCTGCACAAATGGGATGAAGGACGAAAAGAAAATAAAGACAAGTTTGATTTAAAACAAAGGAAAAACATTTATATAAGATAAAGTACCACATAAAATGAAATCATGACGATACAGATTCCACTGAAGCTCAAAAAAAAATTGTTTAACCCTAAAGCGTCGTTCATTTCATGTCGTAAATGAGTCATGTCTCAAATGAGTGAGTCTCGTTCTTGTTTTTTTTTGGTCAGCCTAAGAAGAACCTTTCTATTAAAATATTTATTCTAACTTCAATTTAAAATTTGTGCCAAATTGACAAAAACAAAGTTGGAAGTGTATATATTGATCGCAATCTAAGGGGAAAATGAGTTATTCATTGCGTATACTTCACTTCATGGCATAAAGGTTTTGTTTTTTGTATCCATTTATTATTTGCAATTTTTTAGAGACAATACGCAAATTTGAAAAATCAATTTTTAACAAGAATAGCTAGTCTCCAATGAGCTCTTAAAATTAACATCTTTTTTGCTTAATCTATGTTGTTTACGATTAATAGATTCAAACTCTCTCAGGGTTTACTGAAATATGATATCCTTACAGTCCTCTATTAAACTATTGTCTAGCAAATTTTAAGTTGTGTTATTGAGGTGGGGCGGGGGGTAACATAACTATGAGGGTAATCTATCTATGGTCCTTCGAGTTGTCTGCCACTTAGTTTTCGTACTTCATCATTTATAAAATTTACTCAAAGATCTTTATGTATTTTGGCATTAAAATGAACCAATTCGACATTCAAGTAATTTGTTGTACCGCAAAGTTGATTGTAGGAAAATTGAATTATTTACCCTTTTTACAAAACAGGAAGAAGAACGAAGTTGAGGTACATATTATTTACACAAACAAGAAATAGATTACTCTATTCCAAGACTCACCTTTGAAAGGCTCTTCAAGGCGAGTATACCGTCAAGAAGGGAGTGGCTGCTACCAAGGCCATGGAGAAGGGGGAATTAAATTTTTATACAGATGGTTCCAAGCTAGACGATAAGGTTGGCTATGGAGTTTCCTCGAAGGAATTACGATTGGAACTATCCGTTCGACTACCAGACTACTGCAGGGTCTATTAGGCAGGGGTTCTAAAGGGTTTTTCAGTAAGAGCGCTTCAACTTTTGAACTTTTTTGAATAAAACGCAAACGGTTTGACTTTTTTAACTAATTTTTTTTTATTATCGAGTTTGAACATATACATTTAAGTATGAAATTCGATTTCTTTTGCATGACCACCGCGTGCACGTTTTACGAAGTCCAATCGTTGAACCCAATTTTCGACCACTCTTTTGCATAAATCGGCCGAAATTCCAGCAATTTCGCGTTCAATATTGGCTCTGAGCTCACAAATCGTCGCCGGCTTGTTACTGTAGACCAATGACTTCACATAACCCCAAAACGGGACGGCTTGTTAAATGGACCGTAAAATGGCCGTAATGCTCTTAAAGTAGCAGCAACAGAACGATTATTTTCATAAAAAATTTGCACGATTTGCAATCGTTGCTCAAGTGTGTAGCATTCCATGATGAAATGTATACTAATGAAGTTTACAAATGACAAGCGACAAATAAAAAATATTGCGTCGTTCGCCCTCCCTATCGGAAAAAAGTTGAAGCGCACCTATTGAATAACCCTATAGCTATAAAAGAAGTGGCTACATGTCTTAATACGCATGCCGTAACAAAAACGACTATAAATAAATTCTCGAATAGCCAGGCGGCCATCAAATCAATGAATGCGGTTATATTCAGATCGAAGGTTGCACAGGAATGCCGGGCAGCCCTAAATGATATTAATGTCGTATTCAAGGTCAGCCTCATTTGTGTTCCGGGGCAGAGAGATATTGAGGGAAAGTGTAAAGCTGATTAGCTACCCAGAAAAGGTACTGCTCTTCAACTGCTCAGCAATAAAAATGCCACTGGAATACCCATGGCCACGAGTAAACTAGTAATAAAAAAACAACATTAACCAAGAGCCCAATAGGCCATGGAGAGGTGAAGATAAATGTGTAACAGCTAAGCTACTATGGCCGCAAATAAACAAGGAAAGGACAAAGGAATTGCTTAGTCTCTCAAGAAATAATATCTCGAAGATCGTGGCTTGTTTCACCGGTCACTGGCTATTTGGCAGGCATTCCTCAAGACTAGGAGTTTTCTCCCATAAATATTGCAGAAGTTGCAAAGATGAGGAAGAGGAAGAAACATTTGAGCACTTCCTTTGCAATTGTCAAGCCGTAACTAAAATCTGAGCAGGTTGTCTAGGTAAATACTTGTTGAATTCTCTTAATTCTATGCGTCATAAGAGCCACAAAATGGTTCCAAGAAGGAAAGTAAGTCAATTTCCCGTGCAACACACTGATATCACAACGGACCTATAAGGTCTAAGTGGGTTGGTCGTGCAGACCGATTACCACCATAACCTAACCTATCTTATTACATACGTTACACATTTTTGCAATAATCCATTAGGAAATTTCAAGGATATTCAATGATATATTTTTCAGAAGACATTATTGTACCATATTTGTCCAGCCGAGAAGGATATAGGAAACATTTTTAATAGCAGGATGTATCCTTTTATTATATCTATTTATGTACGTATATATCCATTCTAACATCATAGAGTAAGTGTTTAAAATCATTTCTTCAATATGTAGACCTTTAGAAAATTAAATTGATGGGAAAATAAAAAACTGAGTATGCAGTATTATTTTATAATATAAAATCTACAGTTTGTCGAACCTGGATAACATGTACTTTTGCACGTTGTAATACTGTAGATCTGGTATATCTGGTAGAGTAATTTGAGATATATCGAAAAAAGCTCAATGCAAGAAAACTGAAAAACGCAGGATGAGTCTTCTGACTCTGTTCCATACACAACGAAACTTTTGTAATATGGATGAAACGTGAAATAATAAAGTAAAGACTTTTTTTTACTTATATACTACCTGATATATAAAGGCTGTTCCAAAAAACGAGCCTAGATGCCATTTTAAAATGAAACACGTAAAAATTTTGGTTCGTTCATATTTCACTATTTTCATTGAAAACCCGGATTTTAGCAGTTAGATATGAAAAATAATATCATTTAAATGACCACCATGAGCATACCTAATGGCTGTCATACGACAATTAAGATTTTCACTGCGTTCAGCAGTCTCGATCCGATTGTTGTGCTTCAGCAGTGGAACTGGAACGAACCAATTAATGAAGTTTCTGCATTGAAAGTGATCTGTTGGCGTCGATTATTGTGCTTGTTGAAGAAAGGATGAAAATGCTAAGTTTTATGTGAAATCCGCTAAATAGTCGAGCCGCGTCTTAGACTAATTGTTGGGAATGTCGATGTTGAAGGTTGTTCAGCAACACTTTGGGCTACAGCAGAAATATTTTTAACAGAACGTCCAGTTTTTAGTCTGCCAGTTTTTTTCTATCCACGATAGAGACAGTTTCCTGCAATTTTTTCACCAAACTTTGAATAGTCGACTCATTCGGATGATTATTTTCACCAAAGCAATTACGAATTTAGTGATGTGCTGTTTTTAGAGATCGAGCATTTTCATAAGAAGTCTTAATAATTTTAACGCGCTTAACTTTAGAACATAGTGTAAAATTGTAAATTGTAAATGTCAAAGATGATGTAAAAAAGATACCGCTTAGGAATTATTCACTACTAATATCACTTTCAAAAGAGTCAAGATGAGTCAAAGCGGCGTCCGACAAGTAACAATTTAAGTTTCGAGAAAAGTAAAAAGTCACAGGGGCTAAATCCGGTGAATACGGTGGTTTTTCGATGATGTTTGTCGATTTATCGAGTTTTTGGTCAAAAAAGTGTTCACAAAATGAGCCTTGTGAGACGGTGCGTTATCATGGTGCAAGATCCAGGAGATTTCTTTCCACAAATTGGGCCGTTTCCAAGGCACATTCTCTCTCGAGCGTCGCACACCTTCCAAATAATATTCTTTATTTACCATAGAACCATTTGGAACGAATTTTGAGTGCTCAAAACCATGGTAATCAAAGAAAACGAGTAGCAAGACTTTAACTTTTGACCGACTTTGACGTGTTTGTTTTTTTTGGTTACGGCTCATGTGGATAGCGCTATTCAGCCGCCTGTTGACTGGTTAAACCTATACATCCACTTCTCATCAGCTACGCTGGATACGCTGGATACCTGTTGGGTCCGAATGGGTCAAGTATGCCTTCATCCACCTTCTTCCGATAAATTTTGTAAAAGAAATTCAACTCTCTTGGGACAAGTCGAGTAGCCAAGCGTCTTATGCTCAATTAATGGTGTAAAATGTTGCGGATTGATTCATAAGACACGCTAAGGTCATGAGTTACCTCTCTTAAACTTAAGTGATGGTTTTCCTTGACTTTGTTCGCGTTTTCATCTGTTGAAAGCGTTAATGGGCGACCAGATCGGGGCAAATCGTCTACGACTTTTCGGTCCTCTGCAAAAGCCTTATAGGCTTTCTGCAACATTTTCATCGATTCGGCACCCGAAATCGAGTTCAAAACAGAAGTTAAACAACTTCTATGTTCGATATTTTTATTTTTATTTACACTTGCGGTTGACTGACAGTTGTTCCAACATTCCAGCAAACACAATTTAGACATATGTATGTGTAACGCGCTCTTTTTAATTGAACAATTCCTGATATTTCTCTGACTGAATGTATGTATGTATGCGCGATGTAAATTTGCACTATGACACCAAAATCATTTTAAGAAATTAATTACGGATGAAGGTTAAATAATTATTTTCCTTCGACACTTTCGATGTGCCTTTGGCACAGTCTATTTATTATGGATTAAAAAAATTGTTTGTTTTAGTTTCTATTTGCTAAGAAAAATCTCTTATATTTACAGAACTCCTCAGACAGCGTTTTAGCAAATATACTTATAAATATATATACCTAGCTACATATACATACACACATATATGTTTATATGCACTCAAACGAAATGTAAACAGCGCAAAATATATGCAAACATAAGCCGCTGAAATATAAACAACTACACTTGGCAAATGTGAAAATCTCTTTACTTAAGTCCTCATCTCCTTCAGTGTGCCAATTTGTGCCATCGGCGCAGTAGCTGAGGTATGAATGGAATTGTGTTGAAAATACTTCTACTTTATAAACTTAGGCAAACAAATGACGTCAATTTATTTGGAAGCGTTAGCTGCTCTAAATCGCATTAATTTATTTCAATTTTATAGGAGTTGATACCCTGTAGCGAAAACTTATATGAGTGAATAAAAAAACTGCTTTAGAACTGGCACGATTTTCGAATTGGATGGAATTTCCATACTTCCATAGTGCGAGTGGCAACATCTGAATTTAGAGTTTGCATCATATAAATGCCGATGAGAGGGCCCATGAGAAATTGAACTCTTCTATTGAGATTGTCGGCCGTCATAGCCGAATGGGTTGGTGTGCGACAAGCAATCGGTAGGACATAGCTTTTAGTCCCCGCCAAGAAATAACGATTGAGAGAAATATATTAGTTTTTTATAATGCCCGTCGAGCGTGGTCAAATAGCCCAAAATTGTGTAATTATAAATATTGTATGTATATATAATTATATGTATTTATATTAATGATTGTATTAATCAATTGTGCTAAGCGCTTCATACTACTGCCGAACTTCATCAGGTGAGTAATATTTTGACCTGCTGCAACCCAGATGAAGAGGACATAATCTTAGCTCCACGCGAATGAGTCAGCTGAGAAGAAGATGCTGAAATGTTCTGTTATCTTCCAAACAGATACAGGAAAGATACTCGCAATAATGTCAAGTCTCACTGATACATAATGGGCAATATTCGATTAGGATATCCACAATATTCATAAGCAGTGGCCTTTGTTAGCCAGTTTCCTCGAGTGAGTTGATGCGAAACCCGCCTTTCCCTGACTAAAAAACAAGTACGCGGAAGAGCCAGTTCATTGGGTTCCTATATAACTAGCTCAACAGCAGTTTTCTGTATGTCCCTGTTACCTGGGTACCTGTGGAAAGCCCGGTGTGCTCCGATTAGTTTGGAGCGCACCGTTATTATCGTTAGGATCCTGACTGCGGCCTGACTATTGGAATAGACTCTTATTCCCAGTTGTTACACAAGTAAGCAGCCAAACAAATCATTTTCGATAGTTGCTACCTCTGCTTGGAATACACTGCACTGCTGTGAGCTGCAGCCGAACCTAAGCTGGATAGAGAGCTGTTCACAGAGTACTTCTGCACGTACTGGACCACCTAATTTCGAGCCATTCGCCAACAGCTTTATTAATTCCTGTCTCCAAATTTTTCACCTGTCCGACTTTTCCTTTGAGAGGGTTTGAATGGAGAAGGTTTCGCTTGGATCCAGCGGGATTAGCCACGGTGATGAACACAGAGTTTTTAAGTGTCCTGAAATTTTCGTAGCTTAAATCAAGCTTGAGTTCCGTCTACTTCAGTTTCATTGCATTAAGTGAAGTGGTAATTTCGCCAGAGTTTTGCGTCCGTACAAGATTTATTTATTTGTTTATTAAGCTAGTGAATATTTTTGATTCTTATAGGCTAAATAGACATATTTTAAGGTTAATAGGCATTAAACAAATATTTATTTAAAAATAAATTTTTTTAATAAATATTTAAAAATTTCAATAAGTGATTTTTTGAACAGGAAAAGTCAACAAATTTACATATTTTATTAAACTGAATTAAGGATCTACTTTTGGGACCATTTCGAGCATAAAGAAATTTTGAGATCCCAAATAGAAAAACTCCGAAATATGAAGAATTCTGGCCGGAATATTGAAGAAGATCATCTCAAGAAGCACCACCGATCAAATCAAAAATGAAACACAAAGACAAGATTATTCTCCTGTTCTGCAATAATTTTAAGTTAAGCAATTAGCAACGCCCTTCATATGCAGCGATAGGATCCGAAATGGTAAATTATGCAACGCGAAATGCAAGAATACCTTCTAAATTCGTTCAACTCTAGCAGCATGGCTCGCATATGTATGATAATAGGCATAGTAGTATAATAGCCAAATAGTACTATGTTAAGCACTTGAGTGGTTGTGGTCCGATCTGCCTCATTGATTTCAGTGAAGATCGATCTTTGGACTCTCACCAGTTGTTTAGCCTAAGCTCTTCAGCGATGGCAACTCTTCAAACTAGAACCACACGAAAGCCTACTACTCTTGGACTACACTTTGCGAGAGGTCTACTTATCATTCCCACTTCACGGGTTAGGTTAGGTTGATATGGTTGCCCAAGGAATGAGCACACTTGGACAAAGATAAACGGAATCGATCTTTGTGATACCATTATGAAGGAGGTTCAAAGAGAACAACCGATGGGATGAAAGGAGAGGGCAGGGAGAGATGGTGGTATATTTGACTAATAGTTAGATCATCGGGAACCAGCTTAAGGAAAATAATGTCATAGATGTAAAAAAAAATATAAATTGATAAAGTTGGAGTCGTCCTGTGCATAGATTGACAAGAATTTCAAGATTATTAAGGAAAAAACAGGGCACCAAAATTTACTTTGCACGTCCAAAGACTTAGTCATAGTACAAAAACGAAAAGGATCACATGAGTTAGTTGCACTCTCACATGTGGGAATTAAGGTGATTTAAAAGGTTAAATGTGCTTAAAAAGGGTGAAAGGTTCAACCGAAGTAAGCTGAGCGCTGCATCTTTGGCATGCTTTTTTAGTCACTGTTGTTTAGCGATGGCAAATTTCTTCGTTACTTCAGTCACAGTTGATATGCTAAGATCATGATGATTCCTTATATATGTAGTGCATTTACTATGCCCTGCATAATTTTGTTTTGTATACGATGGCTAGAGGTGATGTACTATTAGCTAGCGCATTCCAAAAATTGTATACCGTAAATTCAAACCAGTCTTATTGTTTACCTGTAAGTAAGTAATTTGTTGCGGATTGATACGCTTGAGCGCCTATAAATGAGATAATATAGCTTAATTTCAAGTTAAGCTCTTCTCGTTTTTTCTTGACATGAGCCTGAATACTTGATGTCAAAAAGTAATTGAGTTCTTGGGTCGGTTTATACTGAAACGAACTAGCGTAAGAATTTACCAATAGAATAAGTAAAGCACCCGATTAAGGCATCATCGAATGGATCGAGTAGTGAAGAAACTAGGATAACTAAAATAAACTCGAACTATGAAGACCTAATACAAATGAGTTAAGCGACAAGAGTAAATATTTATCCGAATGTTTATTCCTGTGTTAAAGACTTCTGGTGACGAGCTTTAGAGATCCAGTTCTCACTTACTTCTTTGGCTATAGTAAATTTCTTGACTATATTGGACTAACCGGCAACTCGAAGGAGCTTTTTGATGATTTCAACCCTACTGAGGATGGTCGGTATAAAATTATACAATTCGCAAATAAAAAATTCAGACTTGACCTAATAAAAACTACCTGAATGAACAACTTTCCTACATTCGGATCTATCTTTTCAAAATTATATTTTAAGGAAAAATTTAAGTAAAGGAAAAATTTAACTAAGGAAAATTAAAGTAAGGAAAATTAGAGTAAATATTTACATATTTATATTTAAATGTGGCCAGGGGAAAATAGCACTTCAAGAATATAAGGAAGAATCGTGAACTAATAATTTTTTTAAATTCATTAGAGGCCCACCAGTTTGGCATTAGTACATTTCCCTGCAGGGTATAAGTACCCTCACTTATATACATACATATTTTAATTATCCGTTGTAGCCACATTAGTGTCCACATTTCCTAGCGTCTTAAAGTATTTTCTATTGAGCAGCTTGTTTACGTTGTATTACTCGTACTTGTTTAATGAACTTAACTTTTCTAAAGCTGAAACAAGTGAAATAAATAACAGAATTGTGTAATTATTTTTAAGTGGAAAACATTTAAATTGATTAGCTCTTCAGGAGTCTGCACCAAAATAAACAAATGAAAATGCACGGATTCGTATTCGATTGTTGATTTATGGTGTGCAATCCATACATTTGCAGCTGGCTAGTTGTGCTAAATTCTTTCAACCCGTACTGCAGTGCGCAGCTTGTAGATCTAACTGGCTCTAGTGCTCAGACCCTGAACATTATATTTAGTCAGTATTTAAGTGAACTCGGTATACCCGTCTAGAAGTTGTCATTGTAGATTAGGAGGGCGGAATGAAGAGACAGGGCGACAGTATAGAGAGAGTTTATTGCACTAAAGAGTAAGCCGTGTTTGGTAATGGTAATGGTAATGGTTGTACTGGTTAGGCTAAGGCTTTTATGCACTGTGACCAGATTGATCTATCTAGCGCCCCTAATTATTTAATTAAAATTATTTAGTACACCGAGAAAGCGAACCAACTTCTTAGGATGAACAATTGAACGTGTTCCTCCTCTAGTAAGTACGAGCCCAGGATTCTGTGCCGCCTGTGGCCTCATGCATCACAGTTGGTGATTAAGTGTTCCATGGACTCCTCTTCATCACAGCAGAATCTGCATGATCTTGTACTAGATAGTCCCATTGAGTTAAAGTGTTTATTACAGGCAAAGTGACCTGTAAGTGCTTCACAGAGCAATCTGAGGCCCTTTTTATCTAGGGTTGGGACAGATTTTGCTCAATTGGCATTGAAGTTAAAAAACTTTTTGGAGTGATTAAGCCGCTTGTGCCATTCCAGTATTTCCTGATTTTTGTTTGGATCCATTTTTTGGATTTCCTATTTTATATTATTTTTGTTAAAGCCTAAATGGGGTTATTCAATAAATAGCCTTTCTGCGCTTTTTTTGGCATAAAAGTCTGCCTTCTCGTTTTCTTCGGCTCCCTCATGTACTGGTATCCAAATTAGTGAGACCTGATTATAACTGTCCAGCTTGCTGAGTGCATTGTTATCATCTATTAGGACTTTTGACTTGAATGTGAATCTATTCAAGGTTTCGAGAACGATTGGCTGACAGAAAGTATTTTAATTTTTTCTTTATCGAACCCTCTTTTGGATATGATTTCCACTGTTTCCATAATGGCGAAGAGCTGCGCATGGAACATCGCGCTATCTGTACTTAGTGTTAGGAATTTGTGTGCTCTAGGCCCCACTATTCCTGCTCCTATTCCTTGAAGCGTTTTGGAACCATCTGTGTACCATTTTTGTGAGTCATCATTTAGCCACGGGTTCCATGTAGTTGAAATTGAAATTTGAAAAGGTCGAGCCAAGGAGCACCAGGAGATTTGGTGGCTCCTAAAGCACTAAGGCTAAAAAGCCTATTGTATTTAAAGCTCTGGAAAGGGGGTAGATAGTCAAGGAGGGAAGGAGAAAAGTATCAGAGAAAGAGATAGGAAAGAATAGAGACAGAAATAGAGATAGTTAGTCCTGTGAGAATTTTCCAGATTCTTTGGCAAATCTGTAAATATCCTCCAGTTTTAGAGAACGAATATTACTCATTCTCATGACATCGGAACCCAAAACGCGTAGCCGTGCTCTAGCAAAGGCCGGGCACTCACAGAGAAAGTGCTCAATGCTATCCGCCTCCTCCAAGCATGACAGGCACATCGGGTCCTCAATGATTCCAATGGTGGTCATATGCTGACCTCATGGGTTGTGTCCTGTAATGATACCGACCATCAACCGAATATCTTTCCTTCTAAGTTTTAGTAGAAAGTTTGACAGTTTTCTGTTCGGACTTGTCACAAAACACTTTGCAGTTCTGCAGCGTTCTAGACCGGACCATCGCTCTTTATGTAGATTGCATACATAATCGCTGATCCAATCCTGCGGAACTGATTCCGATTATTGGCTCTGGTCCCTGTGGGGGCACCGCTGATCCACGGTTGGCCAATTCGTCGGCAATTTCGTTTCCTTGAACACCGGAGTGTCCCGGAACCCATATAAGTACAAGCCTGTCCGTGTGGTCAAGGTGTCCAGTAAGATCACCTGGTTTAAGTTTTTCTTTTATATTATGTAAAATAGAGTGTTTGCATAGTAGCTTCCTTTTGTATTGTTAAATGTAGCGGTGGTAAATTTAAAAGCTCTTCCATGCCAGCAGTTGGAGCAGTTCTCATGTCCCCTGTTATGCTTAGCTTACATCAGCTTTTGTAGTTTACACAGTTTTGTTATAGCAGTAGTTTGATTTGTTTTAGCCCACCATACCAAAGCCCCATATATTTAGTACGATAGGTCTTACCATTTGGATGTAGATAAAGAAGGTGATGTTAGGGTCAGATCCCAGGATTTACCCAAGAGTTGTTTGGTTGTCCAAAGAGTTTTCGTTGCATGTTTTATAACTGAGTTGAGGTGGTCCTCCTAAGTGAGTTTTTTATCCAAGATAATTCTTAGATACTTAACCTCCTCCTTTAGAGGTACCTCTATTCCATTTATTCCCAGGGCGGGTACATTTAGAACATGCAATGTAGGGGATAATAGTCGTTTTGGAAGTGTTGGTTGATATTCCCTCCTTTCTATACTACTCCCAGGTTATATTTAAGGAATCATGCATTGTCAAAAAGAACTACACGATTTTTCACAATAATACTATTGGTGCGATTTACTATATGCAATGTGAACAAAAAATTCCGAGGCGAGTTAGAGAGATGAGGAGATGAGGCAGATATGGAGTCTATTAAAGACTTCTCGTGCAAATGCTACGCATTTCAAACAAGCCTTCTAGATTTTAGGTGTTACTTTGATGCTCGGGGCAGTCCTTACTGGAGAGGTTAATTAGATATACCAAAAATTTAGGTTGGCTTAAGTACATTTTAAAATAGCATTGCGGAAGTCTGTCAGGTTTTGTACAACCAGTCGAATATTAGTCAGAAAAAAATGATGAGTTCAAAAAACTAGAAAGCAAAATTAAAGGTTTCTAATTGGTTTGTGGAAAACGGACCTGAAAAAAACTAATTTACAAATCGTATACTAAGTAGCACGAAAGCAGCTTTTTTATTTCTTTACAAAGTTTAGTTTTCCTACCATTCTTAACTGGTCAGCCTTAGAATATTAGAAAAAAAAATGTTCTGCCATACTCTTTCAACTCCGGCCGGCACTGTATGAAAACAATTCAATATGTACATGCATGTGGCTAATTGAAAAAGCAAGCGGTCATTACACAATGATGTGCATGAGTAGGGGTACCAGAAAAAACTGGGCCACAAAGCGGTCAACCGAAGCAACCAAACAATTTGTAGGTATGCAACATAGCAGCCACAATTTTGCTTCACTACACAGAGCGTATGACACGCGTAGCATACCAAATGGGGATTTAACGGGAATTTAACAGCAACACCAAATACGAGTGTGCCATGGCATGTGTAGAGAGTAACAACAAAAACAACAACAACAACAAAGACCCATAAACCTCATACAGAAAACGCACTATAGGATTTTAAAATTAATGGCAAATTGAATTGGAACAGAAACGAAAATCAAACACACACTCACACTACCTATACATACATACACAACCTATGTAGCTTCCCCTAAATACACTACCACACCAGCTGTAGATTGATGGAAAGAGAAAGCGGCCGCAAGGACTTTAGTGAATAGAAATGCATTTCAAATATGAAGTGGAAGTGTAATATAGCTAAATCATGCGCATTCAAAGTGTATGTGTATGTGATTGTGGTACGAGTGAATTAAAATGAAAATAATTTTCAATCAATCGCTCAATACTGCTGTTGTGGGTAAGTTGTTAGGCGCCAAGCAAATGGTTGAAATAACTTATTGTACCGATTTCAATGGTTGCCGCGAAGCTATGAATGCTCGGTTGTAGTGACGTTCATATATGAGCCGTTTTCTTTGAAAGTGGTGTAAGTGTATTTAATTTGTTATGGAAATATTTAAGGCTTTGCATTTGAATAATTAAAAAAATATGGATACATATTATTACATTACTTTTGTATTTTTCAACATTAAATTGATGTAAATTTATAACGTAGTTATTTCCTTAGTGTGATTTACAAAATTTCATACTTTTAATGTCTTTATCGACATGGGTAGTCTAGCGTAAGTGCACAAGCCTGCCATCCCAGAGGAATCCCACGTAAAGCACTGTTCTCGCACTTTACCTAATTTACCCTTTCCCTGATTCTAAAAAACAAATCTTCCAATTCCATTCCTCAACAATAGTCTGCGCATTATTTGCATTGTGGCTGCTCAAACAAGCAAAAAAAAACAAAGAAAAACACACAGTTACACATTACATCAGTGGCGCCAGCAAGAGGAAGCGGGCGATAGCGGTAATAGCGGAGACACAAAAAATTTAGCGAAGTCCTAAACCATCTGTGCGATCCTTCTGCCAGAAAAATGTGAGACACAGATGGCGCTCCAAGCATGAGAAGGCGTTGTTCCTAAGCAACGACAGGTGGGCATTCCCACTATTTAGGACAGGTAGCGGCAGGCTAATCACCTACCATGTCAGAATTCAAAATATATTACCGAAACCAACGCAAGACTGAGTCGTGTTGAGGCCCTATGCTCCCTAGAGGAGTGAACAAGGAAAAAAAAAACATTACTTCTAAAGGCCTTACACCACTTTCAAAGTCGGCAAATAGTAAAAATCTTACATTTAAAAAATATTAACTTCTTCGCAGACTGATACGGCTATTGTCATTCCTCTCAAACTAGTTTTTAATAAATCTCTATCTTCTGGAGTTTTCAACGATTGAAAAATCACAAATATCACCCCTATTTTTAAAAGTGGCAAAAATAATGAAATAAAGCCATTTCCCGCGAGTGGGTCAAAATACCTGCAAGTCACATTCGGGCAGCTTACGATTCGTTTCTGGACCATCTCAGGGCGATAGTCAAGGCAAAAGGTGGTCATATCGAGAATAAGTAAATTGATTCTTAATTTTGTATTATTTTAACACATTTTTTACTATGAATTGAATAAAAGTACTAATAATTTACTTCAATCTGTTCATGAATTGAGAGATATAGGTGAGATCTTTGACTCCCATTTTTCATTCAATAGTCGCATTAGCTTCGTTGTGTCCACTTCTTAGTCAATCTTAGGTTTTGTACGGCGTATAGCTCCATGTTCTCGTTGGCTACACTCTCAAATTACTTTATGCTTCCTTTGCTCGCCCTAGATTAGTGTATCAGACATTTATCAGGAGGCCTTCTCACCAATGAGCAATTGAAGGGATTGAACGTGTACAGGAGGTGTTCCTTACATATGTTTGTTGGTCGTTAAGATTCCCAAATCCTGTACTGTAGACCCATTGTGATACCACCAGGGCTGTCCTCCCTCCCCACTCTTCATTGTCCTCATTGGACCAACCTGTGGATTTAATATATCTAACAAGGCTTGTTATTTTTATATTGGTTACTTCTGCCAAGTTATTCAGGGAACTTTTTCCTAACATATTGAACCTTCTTCCCGCATAGAAAGTGTTCTATAGTCTCTTCTTCTTCAATGTTATTAAAGCTTCTGCAGTAGTCATTATAGGGTGCTCCCAGTCTACTGGCATGACTGCCAACAAGACAATGCCCTGTTAGGACCCCGAGAAAATTTCTCAGGTTCTTCCTGTTTAGTTTCAACAGTCGGTTTGTGTGGCCCATGTTCTATTCTGGCCATAGGTATAGGTATAGGTATGTTCGCTTTGTCTGGTTGTATCGGTAGTGTGGTACCCAATCTCGCTAGTTCATCTGCTTTGCAGCTGCCTTCTATGTCTCTATAACCCGGCACCCAGAGCAGGTTTATTACAAAGAATTGTGTTACTTCTGTCAAAACGTCGATACATTCTTTTACTGTCTTCGAGTTAATATTAGGCGATTTTAAAGCTTTCAGGGCCGATTGGCTATCTGAATATATGTTTATATCTCTTTTGGTGAGGACACTTTTATTTAGGGCTAGCAGGCCTTCCCTGATGGGCAATTTTCAATTGAAATACACTACAGTGATCCGGTAACCGGAATGAAAGCTTCCGCCTACTTGTTCATTTAGCTTGGAACCATCAGTATATATACTGATTCCACTTCTATTGTCCATTACTCCATTGGCCCAATCTTCTCTCGTTGGGAAAGTTGTGGTAAAGGATGTATTTACATGCAGCTCTACTGAGTTACAAAAGTCTGTCGTTTAATGTAAGAAGGGGTATTCGTCTAGTATTCTTGCGTGACCCCTTCTGTTATTGGCTAAGTAAGAAGATTCTCTTAACCTAAGTGCTAATTTTGCCGCCAGCTATTTGTTGTAGACCTCAATCGGTAGTAAGTGCAACATGACATTCATCGCTACCGTGGGTGTAGCCTTTAGTGCCCCCGCTTATGGGGAATACCTACTCTTTCACCCTTACTTACCCTTTCATCTCCTATTGCCCGCGCTCTAAGAGAATGGAATGAAATCTCAAGTTCTACCTATTGCGTTTGACTTTTTGGTGTCAGAGAACAAATTTTAAAATTTTCTAAAAAGCTTTAATTTATTTAATAAATATCTGTAGTAATTTAAGCTCATATTAGGACTAAGTGGTTTTGGAAGACTGTTTTAGATTTGAGATAAATGAAATACGACATTGAAAAAGCCATTTTTTTATGAAATTTTTTTCAAATACTTCAACAATAAACAAAACCAAATAAACACGGTTTATTTTAACATTTCCTATTCAACCAGAATTATTTATGCTCTTACTATTAATATATTTTAACTTTTTTCATTACGATCAAGTTTTCAAAAATAGTCATTAATATTGGAGGAGCGATATATGAGGAATATATGTTTCGAATTTCCAAAGAATTTCCAAAGATTAAAGTCCTCATTCTCACTAAATGAAGATTCATGGAAGATTGTATCTCGTTTGCTTCTTAAAACTCTTATCCAACATATCTTCAACCAATTTTCTTCTTCACCATTGCTATTTTTTCGCCTTCGTGGAATCGCATCTTTTGTATGTAGAAATAAAATCAGCTTCTTTCATTTCATACAAAAAATCCATACATTAAAACGTACTTCCAAAATAGTAATTATTTGGTAGATAAGAGTGTCTTGAATATAAAATATTATGACCTATAATTTCAGCGCCGTTCTTGGGGGCCTGAACGATTTTACTCCGCATTAAAGACAATTTCAAATATCTATTTTGTCCGTTGCACATATCGTTGCGTGGTTACATTTTGGGCCCCCTTGATAATTTTATATACTGTAATAAACGACGAAAAACCGAAATTCCTGGAAACTATAAAAATGCTCATGCACAATGCTGCCACACATATAAAAATGCGCTAAAGAAATTATGTCTGTAGTACAATTTTGAGCTAAATAGTTATCTGTCTTTGAGGAAAGTGGACTTACACCACTTTCAAATAAAACGGCTTATATATTGGTATGGAATCTATGTATGTAGTAGAATAGTTGTAAGTCAATTGAAAAAAAGGTAATAAAAATTCATGAGACCAACAAGCGGCAAATCCATTTTATGAGAAACAGAGCGTTACATGAACATTGGTTGCATAGAAAACCTCATCGAAACATTGAGAAATGGCTATAATTGATCAACGCGTGCTGCGTTACGTGCGAAAAAGGTAGATTTTCACACCAGCGCTTATGCGTTGCGTATGCTGCCAAATGTGTGGCTGTGTGGTATTCATGAGTTTTTTGTGCAGGTGCTACAAAGTATGCTTTTGTAAATTTAAAACCTGGAAACATTCAAAAGCATTCAGAAATAAGCGCAGGTGCGTCAGATTTACGAGCTAAGTATTTATCTTCTTAATATGTAGCCTTTGAATGCTTTAATTTTTTTATATTACTTTCTATGAAGTAGATTTTTTATTTATTTATAATTTAACTATTATTTTTTTTGACAGCTTTTTGCATCTTTATTTCATAAAAAAACTAAATTCTTGCGAATGAAGTGAATGGAGGGGAAGAAAATTCTAGTTAAAAAAAATCAAAATAAAAAAAAAATCAACGCCAGTTTTTAAGGTGCATTTGTTGTAGAAAAAAACCTCCGGCGTAGCAAACAAAGCAAATAAGAAATTTATATGAAGCCACTTAAAACCTGCACTTATTTTAAAAAAGTTTTGAAAATTTGATGAGCCATGCTTCTGTATACCCAAAACTTTTTTAAGCACACAGATTAGAAAGTTTTTGAACTGATGAAAATTCGAGGAAAATCTACAGAATTTTTCTAAATTTGGTATAAAGTTTGAAAGTTTGAGTTATATGGTTAATACAAAAAATTTTTGTTCAATAAACATTGTACGAGGGTAGTCTTTACTTTGTGGGCGTAATAATGAAAATTCAGTAAAGCATAATGACAGGGGACACAAAAGATCTTTTAGGTCGAAGTGTCAGTCATTGGTCACAGTACAAAAACTAAGTTATTATAAAAACCGAATGACTTTATTTCAAAATATTCTTCTTGGGAGTCAATACTCTTCTTGAACCAATTGCAACTCAGAAATTGATACCTCCCAAATGAGCTGTTTAAAGACTACAACAGCTTTTTCAGGCATTGAAAAACGTTGACCTCGCATTTTATTTTTAATGTTCGGGAACCAAAAGAAATCAAAATATGCAAAATATGGGCTGGACTGTTATTGAATTCGAACTTTTGAGTGCTCAAAATCTCTCTCTTGTGTGAGCCGATATGTGAGAGCTCGATTTGTTTTAGTGAAGGACGATTGATCTACAGTGGTTGGTTTTCTTTAATTCTTCGAAAACTTCTGGTTAACAAATAGTTGTGTACCACTGAAAATTAACTGCTTTAAGTGTATGTATATTAGTAATATAGTTGTAAAATGACGAGATTTTCCGAACAAACAGACGACTATTTGCTTTGAAATGCTCCCTCCGTGAACAGCTCTTGTTGGATTAAGCTCGTCTTGGAACATCTATACTGTCGATTGCTTTCTTGTTTTCAGCTCATATGCAAAGATCCAAGATTCGGGGCCATAGACGTATTTTGAGCCATCGCAGATGCATTTCTTCAACCAATTGGCACGAGTGCTATTCTGGCCAATAGGCGAATTGTCAAATTTTACGATGTCCAACGAAAACAAATCTTCTTGATGACCAAATGCACATGTAACAATGAATATGTGCTAGTTCCACTATTGCCCAAGGATGTCTCTATCCCGTGGTATGCCGCATGATCATCTTGCATTATCAATTGATGCACAGTTTCTGGCACAACAATCGTTTATGGACGGCCTTTACAAAATTCGTTCTCCAAGAATCGACAGCCACGCTGGAACTCGCTGTACCAGCGTTTCATAGTGTCTATGTACATATGGTGCTCTGACGCCAAAAGTGGAAACAAGTTGATCAGCGCACTCCTGGCTTTGTAATCCACGTCGAAAATTGTAATAAATCATCGCACGAAAATTTTCACGAGCTAAATGTATCTTTTGGGCGAGATGAATTTTTCAACCCACTGAAAAAAAGAGCAAATAAAACTTGAAGTTGCAAACTTTATATGAAAGTTTGTGCTAAAAAATATCAGATTTTTTAATGAAAATGTCGAGTTAAAGTTCATCAAAAGTAGTATTGCAAAGGTGACCTTCATAAAAAGGTGACCTTATAAATGGTTCTGGAAATCTAAATAGAAATCATTCGTCTAGATAAATAGTAACTGCGTGGCTTCGTTTGAGTGTAATTCTCTTTCACACACCGGTTTATTCTCATTTTTATTCCCCCCTTTGGGATAAAATATTCTCGCAATGATGGAACATTTTTGAGATACAGATTTCTATGTTTCATAACTTATGAATAATTTCCCAGTGGTATCTAAAAATAAAGTATTATTACATAGTGTTCCTATACGAATTCACAAACACAAATGCTTGAAAGAAATTAAAAAACTATTACATTCCAAATTTTGATTTTGTTCTGACATGCTCAAAAGTCACTTTGACTATTCAACTATGAAAAGAAGTGAACAGTGAAGCGCTACACATACAAATATGACGCACAGTTACATGAACGCTCGTACTTTTGTGCTCAGCTCAGTGGAAAGGACTTGTGGTGTAGCAGCAAACAAGTGACAGGCGGAAAGGGCATTGAAGTGTATCGGTGAGCGGCAAATGGTAAGCGGCAAGTGGCTAGTGGCATGCTACGCACAAGAGATTTTAAGAGTCGTGCACTTACGTACTCACGCCACATTGCCACACTACACTCCAGCTCTTTCGCATGCCCACGCCTGTCCATATGTTTTACGTCTCAGATGCTATGGATTTACAACGCAACCACAACAGCTGTGGGCACACCTGCGGCAGTTGCCGTATCAGTGCAGGTTGTTGCGGTTGCCCTAATAATGTTTTTACTCACTGTGACTAACTAAGCTTTTTGCTTGCCACAATTGTAGCAAACAAATTTTTCGTGGCTGATTTCAAATTCGCTGCATATTCAAAAGTGAGTGAGAGGAATGCAAATGTGAGACTATATTAGAATTGCTAAAAATAACGAGATTTCCTAACTAGTTTGAAATTTTAAAAAAGGTTGCTTAATTTAGGGAGAGTGGCGATAGGTTGTAGAGAGGAAAATTGAAGGACCCATGTTAATACGCCCTTAACTATATAGGACGGGTAAAATTTTTACCGAAGTATACTACTGACAATTCTGAATAAAAAGTATATTTACTAAACTTTCATCAATACTTCATAAATGCTACTCTAAGAATGGCATCCTCCTAGACATTAGATTGGATTAGATTTGAGTACTCAGTAGTATATTGTACCCGGATAGATTTCAGTAGGAAGACTAGAGATAGGAAAGGTAAGAAGTGGGTGGTAAAACGGACAAATTAGCTTCAGGTCACACTTCCACAAATCTCTTGGATTCATTGATGAGTCTTAAGAGATCCGGAAGGGAAGATGTATGAACCTTATCCATACTCAGTATATCGCAACCCAATATCTGATTCTGGAAAACGCCGGACAGCTACAGAGAAAATGCTCTGCCGTGTCGTCATCCTCAAAACAGGATAGGCATATCAGGCTGTCGACGACCCCCATGACAGCCATATGCTGACCACAGACGTTGCGCCCTGTGATTACACCCATCAATACTCTCAGGTCCTTTCTGCTGAGTTTTAGGAGAAAGGACGCTATTTTCCTGTTTGGTTCTTCCACAAAGCACTTGGCTACTCCGCACGAGCTCGACTCAGACAAACGTCCTTTATGGGTACACCTCATGAAGTCGTCAATCCAGTCGTGACTCGATGCAGAATTGACACCTAGAAAGGGTTCTGGGCCTAGTGGCATACTTGCATAGCCTTCATTTGCCAATTTATCAGCTAACTCGTTCCCTGTAATACCACAATGTCCAGACTCCCAAATAAGACTAACTTTGTTGTGTTTAGCAACCCTGTTCAGCTTAGTCTTACATTCACCGACTAACTTCGAAGAGCAGCGTGGGTTTGCAAGGGCTTTCAGTGCAGCTTGACTGTCACTACAAATTCCAATACTGTTGCCCCGCCACTTTTTCTCAGTTAGCCAGTACGCCACATTGAAGATGGCATAGACTTCCGTAAGGAATACCGTGGCCATATGTCCTGTGGCATAGGAGGACTTAGTGTCTTCGTCTAAGCAGCATCCAGATCCGCTTCCATCACTGGTTGCGCAGCCTGACTGCCACTGAAGACTCCAATCTGTTTCCCGCTCCATCTCCTCTCGACTATCCATTCGGCTACTTTTAGGATGGCAAAAACTTCTGTTAGGAAAACAGTTGTCATTTTCCCCATAGCATAGTGATACTTATTACTATCTTTTAAGTACCATCCGGCTCCAGACCCTATTTCAGTCTTGGACCCATCGGTAAAGAAAATATCCATCAAACCTCCCTGAATGCATTCTGGAGTGATCCATTGCTCACGCAATCTGACATCAAATTTCCTTCCAAATGAAACTGTGGGTATCAGGCCATCTTTAGGTGCCAAAAACAGTGGATACTCCACAGTGGCTCCGACAGCAACTTAAAGATTTCTCTGTGTCCCGAAGTTTCATCTTCGTGCCAGAAACCATATTTACGGAGTATACACATTGCTTTTATTGCTTCCTGTTGTATCTTAAGATTCAGGTGGAGCAAATCAAGCATAGCATTTAGGGCATCACCAGAGGTTGTATATCCATAGGACCACAGCAGGTTTTAGACCCCAGGTTTTGCCAAAGGCTCTACGGCATTGCTGAAAAATCTTCAATGCACGATTCACCTTCAGTGAAACGTGTGTCTCCTAAGTCAGCTTCCTATCCAAGATTACTCCTAGACATTTAACTTCGTTGGAAAGACCAAGTGTCACACCTTTCAGTGTTGGAAGACTGAGTCCATCCAATTTCCGTTTTCTCGTGAACAAGACTATGGTTGTTTTGTTGGGTTTAAGGGAAGGTCCTTGTCTCATGCACCAGTCATCGATTTTGTCAAGAATCCTCTGCAGTTTCGTGCAAAGTCTCCTTAAGGATTTATCCCATGTTAGCGCACAGGCGTCGTCCGCATATGCTTGGACGTGAAAGCCGAGTTCCTGCATCTTCACTAATAGAGAGTCTACGACGAAGCACCACAGCAGCGATTGTGATTTGTTCGTCACTGCTCCCACCCGCGGTTAACAGCCTCTCAGGGAGCATGGAATATATCCATTTTATAATGGCTTGATTAACTCCGTGTCGTTCGGCAGAAGAACATATCGAGCCGAAAGTGGCATTATCAAAAGCCCCCTCAATGTCCACGAACACGCCCATTGTGTATCCGTCAGCTTCCAGCCCAGCTTCAATCTTGCTAACAACATCGTGTAAGGCTGATTCAAATGATTTTCCACTCTGGTAAGCGTGTTGATTTCTACTAAGTGGACTTCTCGGCAATACCCCCACTCGAATATGTTTCTCCAAGACTCGTTCCAGACTTTTCAACATGAACGATGTCAAACTGATTGGTCTAAAACTTTTTGCTAGGGAATAGTCATCTTTTCCTGGTTTCGGAATAAATACTACTCTTACGCGTCACCATTGGGATGGTATACCTATAACCAAATGCAAGACGGGCTCTGAAGATCCTTTTCAGGGCCTCAATCAGCCTGCCTCCTCCTTTTTTAAGCATTGCTGGATATATTCCGTCAGGTCCAGGGGACTTAAAGTTCTCAAAAGAAGATAAGGAAAACCTTATCGATTCCCTTGTCACTATCCGACTAGATTAGATATTTACCGCTGATTAGTTTTGCTATAAGCACTCAAATAAGTACTTAACTAGACCTTATTTAAATTACTTTTACACATTTTGTTATCAGACAGATGATGTCCCATGCTGCTAGTGCTGCTGTTTTCTTATATTTGTATGACTTGTTATTAAACAATTTCAATAATAATAATAAAAGCTAAGCTCAAAAGTGAATAGCGTGCTGCCTTATTTTTAATTTTAGTTACTAACCACCAGTCAATTTGGTTTTTTTAATATATTTTGTTAAATAGAATGTTTTGGAAATAAGATGTATGTATGTTGGTCGCATCTGGAATGAAGAATGCATGCTTAAGATGTTGGAAATTGGAATAATTTGCTCTCTACATAAAAAAGGTTACATGTTGATCTGTGAAAATAACGGGCCCATAACTCTTTTGAACAGCCTCTACAAAATATTTTCAAATATTCTAAACGCTAGACTTAAACCGCATGCTGAACGTAGCATTGGTAGCTACCGGGCTCGTTTTCAAGAGGGACGATCAATGATTGACCAAATTTTCGTACTAAGACTGATTTTAGAAAAGTCTCGCGAATACGACATGACGACGTATCATCTTTTCATAGACTTACGACAGCATAATTATGAACCAGCTCTTCTTAGCGATGGCAGAATTCTTTATTCCTGATAAGTTAGTTAATACTTTTAACACGCTCAGTCCGTCGCGAGAGTTCGCCACCTTGAACGGACTTCGGCAAGGGGATGGGCTCTCATGTCTCCTCTTTAATATTGCCCTTGAAAAATTTATCAGGGAACTGTTTTGTTGAAATCGGTTCAACTGTTGGCTTCCACGAACGATATAGACATAATCGTATCCTCGCTGCCTAGTTTGAAAGAAGCCTTGCAAGTATTGAGAGAGCAGCAAAATGTATGGGGTTAGAAATAAACGAAGCCAAAACTAAAGCGCTAGTTTCAACTACATCGGACTCTGTCAAAAACAATGGGGGGTCAAATACTAAAATCGGTGACTATGGTTTCGAAGTAATGAAGGAACTTAAATACCTTGAAGTAATCATTAACCATGACAACAAAGTTTCTGCAGAAATCGGCCACAGAATCCTTATGGCCAACCGCTGCTATTTCTCGCTGTGTCAACACCACAACATAAAGATTTCACTGCATCGCTCAATTATAATTTCCATCTTGCTATACGGTAGTGAAACGTGGACACTCAAAGATGCAGATAAACCGAAATTGCTGATTTTCTAGAGGGGAGTTCTGCGAAAATGGCGCGGTATGCGATAAAGGCGAGTGGCGGAAAGATACAATCATGAACTCGAAAAACTATATGCCCACCCATCTGTGATAATCACAATCATGATCAACAGATTGAGATGGGCAGGTCACATATTGCGGGCTAACACAGATTACCCACCTCAACAAATACTCTTCGGTAAATGCCACAGACAGAGAAGAAGGGGCCGCCCGACGCTTAGATAAATATGTAGATGGTATAGAAGAAGACGCAGGCTTAGTAGTGATTAGTATGTCGGGCATAGAGGACACAGACACGAAACCGAGACAATTGGAGGCATTTGCTACAGTAGGCGAAGACCCGACCAGGGTTGTCCAGCCAACAATGATGATGATGATGTTGGTCATCCTATGGCCAAACTAGACGTTAGAGGATCTTATGTTGGTTTTGGGTATATTCATTTGTGGTGTTTATTTTGCTCAAAATTCTCTACTTGTGAGTATAACATCAGTTACGAATCACAGTTTTTCATTTGAATCCAACTGCTCATATCATTTATATGTTATTATTTATTATAATATATATATACCCAAAGACCAAGCTAAGGCCTTTTTAACTGTATCTCGAATCGTCTAATTTTATTGTGTAATACAAAAACAGAGAAAGTTCAGACAATGAATACCTTTAGATAAATAAATAAATATACGTTTATCGGCTGTTCGGAAATTTACGCCTGAATTTATTTTGAGAAAAGTTCAAGTCAAAGTAATGAGATCTCTTATCTAAATTGTATCTCTCTTTTTCATTGATACTTCAACACTTTGTACATATAAATAACATACCAATTTATTTTATATATTAAAACACTTTGCTAAACTAATCCTAACCATTGACAGCATCAATCGCAAAGTGATTCCAAATGGCATTCAGCAGAAATCGCAAAAAGAAAGTATAATGATAAAAACAGGCAAATAACATGCAAATAAAAAACCTTTCCAGTAGCTTAAGTGCTTATCGGCTCCATGTTTGTATAGCAGGCTGCCATTTAATAATACGGTAGCCAGAAAGTTTTGGAAGTAGCCGCATATCCCAAAGTTCAAAGATTGATGGGTGGGTATAAAATACTTATTGATTGCTTGCTTTTCTACTGAGACAGGAGGATATAAAAAGGCATACAAAAAAGGGTCGCAAGCATTTCAAGCGCCTTTTTTATAACTAAATTGGATTAAGTTGGCTCGATGACCGGACAAATTGGTATCGAAATTTTGTTGGCAGCTCTAAGGCTGTGACGCCTTACAACGATAAGGGTCGGGAATACGCAATGCGACATGTTTTTGATGCTTGCTATTCATTGGCGGAGGATATTTGTTTAGATACATTTTACGGTGTTTAAGAGTGCTTATGTATGATATATGGGCCACATGCAGAATGTTTTTTTTTTGTTTACCAGTAGGGTTGTGCGTTGATTGTTTTATACCAAATAAATTGGCTGGGAGATTTCAATGTGAAATAATTGCATGTTTGATTTTCAAACGAAGCTTTGATCTTGAAACTTTGACCGAAATTCATTCAATATAATGTAAATTGATGGTAGATATGTAGGTAAAATTGGCTGGCAGTAAGAATAATTTCAGAGTCGACCATTCACAGGCAGAGTTCGTGAAAGTTCCTGAAAATGAATTTAATTGATGTCAAAATAACGACACATATTATTTATATATTGTTATATATTTATTGTTAACCCGCCTTTGAGCTGAAAAAATGAAAATACGAAAAGGTAAATATAATATTTGGAGACCATTAAAATAGTTTAAATATTAAAATGTCACATGCATGGCGAAAATAAAGTCTCATTGTATTGAGCTTTTACTATAGAATTACAAGCATGAAATTAAATTGTATATAAGAAAAATTTAATAATTCTTACCAAAAAGTAGTCTTATTTTGAAAGCAAAATATGCTACAAATTTACTTCCAAAACACTAATACGTTGCGACGAGTTCCACCAAGATTCCGCTTTGATCTCTAACAACTGCACCAGGTTAGCACTCGCCCCAAATAATATTATCACATTTTAAAATAGAAAGACAAAATTAGAGATGTAAATCTCGTATTAATACCGAAAATACCGAGACTAGTAGATTCAAATTCAGTAGCTCGAAAATTCCATTTCATAGGATATCGATTAATTAAGAAAATCGATCGTTGTTCCTCAGCTGATGGCTTTGTATGCAAAAAATTTCGGTACGTTGGAGGGAAAAACTCTCAATGTTTTAATTTTTTAAGATCGCATTTTAGTCGCGCAGTGAGGCAAGTGTTGCAGATGGAGGAGTTAAAAAGAGGGTCAGGCAGACTACCAAGGCACGGAAAAATGCTATAAAAAATGACATGAGATTCAGATGCGTGAGTGAAGAGACGACTCAGGAACGTGTGAAATGATGGTATCGCACAACGAGAGCCACCCTAAACTAGGATAAGACTAAGCAAAAGAAGACACTTTAATCAAAATAAACAGTAATAGAAGTATAAAAAAGAAATTAGCGAATTCAGAGAAATTCATGCAAGGCTTGGTGGCTATGATTAAGTATTTCGGTTGCAACGTACGTTTTTACAAAACGCATTGAACTCATTTTATTTTAAATTATATTTATGTATGTACTGTAGAATTAAAGATATTTAATACTGATTTCAAACAGTGAATTAAATAGTAACAAATGTTGTACCAAATACGTTTACAAAAGATGATCAATTTAGATCAATTTGGAGGTATCAGATTTTAAATTGAAATAAAACAACGAAAATTCAAATTGATTGGGTAATATTCATTATTTTTATGTAGAACCATTCATAACATTTTTTTTAAGATAATCGCTTTCAAATGTTGGCCGCAACTGCGCCGTAATTCGTCCATCTGTAAACAACTTAAGTAATGTTGGCTTCCAATGCCTCAATGTAAGTTGATTTAGCCGCAAAGCACCCCTACAAATAAAAGTCCAAAGGTATGATATCATACGATCTTGGTGGCCAACCACTGGTCCGATACGAAAGATAAATGGCTCACCAAAACAACGTCACAGTAAATCCATTGTTTCACGGGCTGGATGGTAAGTAGCGCGTCTTGTTGGAACCAAATGCTGCTTAGATCACGATCATATTTTTGTATCAAAAAGTTGTTTTTCATGGCGCGATAGCGTTCGCTATTCGCTGTTACATTGCCAGCCTCGTCTAGAGCTGCCCATGTGAGAAGAGCAGATTCTCCAAATTTAATCCACACACTTGTAACGATTGTCCTTGTGCTTTGTTAGTAGTAATTGCGAAAACGAGTCGCACCGGGAACTGTAAACGTTTGAATTCGAATGACATATCTGTCGGGATCATGGGGATATGTGGAAACAGTACGTCTTCACCTTTGAATTTCCCAGTCAAAATTGTTGTCTCGATAACATTGTTCATCATTTTCTTGACTGAGAGTGTGGTTCCGTTGCAAAGTCGTGGTGGATTTATGTTTCGAAGAAGAATGATGGCTACGCCAATTTTCAATGTAAAAACGTGCGGCGGCATGCCTGGAAAATCAAGTGAATTCAAGAATTCAGTTGGATAGCTGACAACCTCGTCTTGATTCTCCGTAGTATCGATGGACTTATATGTTGTCGTTGCACTGAGTATTCCATGCTGCATGGTTAGGTTGATGGTATTGACATCGATGTTTTTGACTGTTAATATAGCACGCGTCGTGAGCCACAGATGGTTTTTGTAGTTGCAATATTTGGAAAACTTTTTGCACTAATTCATCGATGCTTTCTGCGATCTTACAGAAGTTTGCTGACAGGGTGATATATTTTGTAGATTCATCAATTTCCATTCGCCCATTTCCAATATTCAATAATTGTTTTGCAAAATTTCCAGCCGATGCATCTCGTTGTAGTTGTACACGCATGTTAGTTTTCAAAGTCAATTTATGTAAATGACGCCATAGAACTGATGATTTAAGACATGCATTAAGTCCATCAGCGGGTGTTGAACGTGGTATAATGGGCAGTGTTTGTCACCAGACAATAAAATGGATGCCCCACCGAAGATCTGTCTGTTTCCTCTCAAATCTCGCAGTGAACGATCAAGCGCTTCCAATGCTTTCTTGTGAGACATTGTACATTCGCCCCGTACGATAATTTGACACGTTTGGAGTACTTTTCCCATTCCAGAGTTTATGCTGATGTTGCATGTTGGTGCCTCAGTCAAATTCAACGGCAGTTTCAATGCTGAATGCGCTGTTCGGCCACCATCCAAAAGAGATGATGCAATAGCCAGTGCAATACTATTTTGTGATCGTATAGTTGCCAAAATTAGTGTAAGAAGAAAAGTCTTGCCTGTACAATCGGGCGCATCTATGAAAAACAGTCCACCGCTTTGTTCTGCGATTGCACGCATAATTCTGTCAATGCGCTGTTCTGGAATCAACTGCGGAAGATTTGTTCTAACGAATGTTCACAGCTCGTCAGAATCATAGTGCGTTTCTCGTTGAAATCACTATCGAAAAGGTTGTTTGCAGGTCGGTTTGAAGCAGGCATTCCCAGTTGCACCAGTGCCTTGTTAGAGATTGTCAAACATATGTCTTCAATCAAAATCAATGCCTCATTATACACGTTTGGTGTGAATTGAATGTCCGGATTTCGATTCGCAGCGCGCAAACGATGTAAAATATCTTCAGTCATGTAGTCCTTGTATTTTTCCCAAAGGTTTTTTGGATTAGTTCGGAAGCAGGTTGTCCATATTATGGCAAATAGCGTGCGTATTTGTTTTGCTCGAGCAGTATTCGATGCATCAGCTAGTGCAGTGCCCCAATGTGCACCATTCTCAAGAAGATTTAGTTTCTGGCAAGCTTGGCGATAAGTGGCGCAAAGCTGATCGTTTACTGTTCTTAAATATTGGAAGGATATTGGTTCACGTTTATTCATCAACAGCAATCTTAGATAGAAGCATTCTGTATTGTTTGGATGAAGAGTGTACAAACGACTCAATGCATCAGTGGAATATAGTAAAAATAGATGGTCATACTAATTTTTATGACAATCGGTTGAACGGAGCAGAAGTTGCTACTCTGCAGCGCCACCTGGTGGCGAGTGGCAGCAATGAACATATTCTACAAATCTTCTCCGTGGAAAAATACACATATATATGTATATACCAATTTTTATAATAATCGTTCCAGTAGTTTTTGAGTTCATCGATGACATACAGACAAACATTCATTTTTATACATATATAAGAAGAAGAAAATAATTTGTTGTCTTAATAAATAAGTAAATTGCCAAAAACTATATCTGTTTATAAAAACTATATTTCAATTTTATGATTTTATATACAATAAGCTGTGGCAAAATTTATCATTCAATTTTGTTTTTGAATAACCTTTTACTAAAAAAAAAAAATGATTTTGTGGTAAGAAATCTCAATTGTGACCTTAATGCACTCTTTTCCTTGTCTGGTTTTCATATTTCAGCTGCCTAGTTCACAAGTGTCAAATATAATTGACGTACGACGTCGTTTGCAAAAATTAGAAACAGGCTGAGTACATACACCTGCGTTCACAATAATAGCAACGCGACATTTGACATCAAAAAGGATTGGAGCATTCATTATTTATTTTATTTTTACATTGTCAAAAAAAAGTTACAAAAATTAGCGCGAATCTTGAGTGTACAAAACTGTATTCAAAGAATTTTTCTACTATGAAAAAATTGGACATTTTGATCAAAATTTGTTGTATTTTTTTAAATTTTGTATGAAATTCGAGTATGCGCTGTGTTATTAAAAAAATTGAAAAAAAAAAATAAATAGTCAAAACTTTGTGTTACACTGTTTTAACAATAAAGTTTTACGAAATCGCAGACTTCATGATTTTGTGACAATTGTGGAATCCCCGAATTATAAAATACAATTCTGAAAATTACGGGATTGTTAAAATCTCGTAAATTGATATCCCTAGTTGGGAATCTTTAAGGGCAATTTAAAAGCTAGATAGAAAAAGCTGAGATTTTGCCTAACATACAGAACTACATTATCTTTTAAATATTGAAGTTTTTGTAATTTTGGTATTTGTATTTAATCGTAGTATTTTATTTGTATTAAATTTGTAAATTAATATTAGTATTCCAGTGCGAAAGAAATCAACTCTTTTTGGTATCTACGAAAAATTTTATATCCACATGGAACTTTAATTTTATGTAAATTGCAGCGTTCTCAGTTTTTCATTTACTCATCAACCAACCTTAAATTTTCAGAGGACTAAATGTTTGCAAAAATAGCAGTAAATATTCAAACTCACTCTGACATTAGAATGGGTATTAAAGGGAAGAGATGTATTCTGCCTTCAAGAAAATTTTGCTTGCTCTTTGCCAGGAGAAATAAAGTCTTTTGAAAACTGTGAATTGAAATTTTCTTGAAATTTCTTAATGAATTATCTATACTAATATTATAAAGAGGAAAACTTTGTTTGTTTGTTTGTAACGAATAGGCTCAAAAACTACTGGACCGATTTTAAAAACTCTTTCACCATTCAAAAACTACATTATCCACGAGTAACATGGATTACATTTTATTTTGGAAAAAAATAGGGTTCCGTAAGATATTTGGATTTTTAGGACACAAACTGAAAAAAATCTTATATATAAAATAAAGTCAGCTTTTTGTGTGTGTTCGCTAACCGGCCGTGTCTGCACCGAATTAAACCAAACTTACACACATTGTTAAGAAGATATTGAAGATGATTTCCGTATAGTTTGAATACCTATTGGTAGATAGAGTCTCGAAATATAGGTCAAAACGTGGACTCGGGTAACCTTCGGACGTGTACAGGTATTGAAAATGGGTTTCGTAAAGTTTGGTTGTAATTCGGAGCAGTGGCAACGGGTACAGCGTTCTTTTCAGCCAGCCATAATGTTGCTTACTTTTTTAACGCTTGGGGCGGAACTGAACTGTCAAATTGACAGTGTTAGTTACAATGTGTCAATATTTCTTTCTGATTTGGATGCCATAAGGAAAAAACGTAAGTGCAACATGTAAAAATTGATTGTGAATTTTTTTGGAGTGGGTTTTGGAACAGTGAATAATTTCTTACGAAATTTGAGAATTTAATGTGAAATCCGAATGAAATTATGTGTTCGTGGTAAAAACAATTTTTTTCGTTTTTTTTTTTTTTGAAAAATATAAATGGATAATGGTTAAAAAAGCTCCAATGCTTAATAAAACATATAAATTGAAACGAAAAATGCATGGATGATCAGGAAAAAAGACGATTGTTTATTCATATACGTTGATTTGAAATTTAAAAACAATCTTCCTTTTTCCTGATTTTCAATTTATATTTTATATTTACTCAAAAACAAAGCGCTTGAATAAAGAATAAAGAAATAAATAATATGAAAACCATATATTTTCTGTTCTAAGCCATATCTATTCTATTTTAGTGTGCCCAGCGAAGGGGGCCGGGTTTGCTAGTAATATATAAAACACTTCCTTCATTATTATTATTTTTATATTGTATTATATTTTATATTTTAGAATTAGTATTTTATTTTTTATATAAAACATATTTATGAAAGATATATATGTAATATTAGACACCCAAACTTTGTTCTTCTTGGTAAACATAAAGAAAATAGGTGAACTTTCTGCCTTTGAAAGAAGTAAAATAAACTCAAAGGGACACTTTGAAGTTTTGTTCTGGAGAAATTTTTATGGATATGAAAAAAGAAGCTGAAAAACTATTTTAGTCAAACTTATTTTCAGCTGAATTCATGAAAAAGTTTCATGGTTAATTAATAAAAAATGTTAGAAAAAACATTTTTCTCCTATAATTGTTCTGGCGAAAAGTACGCAACATTTTTTTAAAAGCTGAATAAGTCCTCTATCGGTTAAGACCCATAATAATGTGATATAGTTTGACGTGAATATGAAATATTTGCTGAATAACTTTTACTGTCGTACGGTGTAATATGCGAGCTAAAAGATCACCGGTGCATTAGTACTTAAATTTGGGATATAAAAATTTTCGAAGTATTTCAGCCATCAGGTCCATTTTGGAAACATTCTTTTTCTTATAACACTAACGTATGTTCCAAAAAATAGCCAAGTGGGATCATAAATATGTCAAATATAAAAAATGGTTCAACCATTCACTGGTCAAAACATTAACACATAATTTATTCATCGAGTTTATGAACATACACGAACATTTGTAAAGGCCATTTCGTACTTCTCTGCTCGAAATGGATTCCTTTTTGCCAATTTTACCTTCAATTAAATTTGAAGCTTTCGCTTCAACAAGCAAGCTGCAAATCGTTTGATTTCTTGGCTTGTACTTTTAATTCATTTAAGTGGAAACAAGGAATTACAGCTCGCAAAGGCGAAACATTAATGCAACTGAGTCAAAGTCAATGTAACAGGCACGGTCAGCAATTTCGACTTCTTCCGAAGCTCATGTTCGATTGATTCTTATGCTTAAGTATTTCACATAAATTCGGTTTTTTTGTCAGGATTTGATTGCCCTTAGTAAGTTGGTGATGTGGTTGGGCAAAATGGTCACTTTGGGTACCGGTGCGTATACGTTACATGCCAATGAAAAGTATCAAATTGAAGCGGAATGGAAAAGGCAGTCCCAAAATCAACTATAATAGAATAAAATATAACAAAATAAGGATAATTCATAGTGGGAGAAATGGTATGCAAGTGCTTCGTCTATTATTTCTATGCTCTATTATTACTTTATTATATTGGTAATTTCTTCGGCGACGAACACTCAGAATAGGTAAAATTTGAATAAAAGTTAATAAATTAATAATTTTGAAAAATGTAATTATGCTACAACCTGTGCTTAATCACCCTATCGGATAATTTTGGCAAATGTGACCGTTATTCGCCACTTCACACTTGTGAACTAGACAGCTGCAGTATACAAACAGACAGTAACCGCCACAGAGTGTAATAATTCTTTTTTTTACCAATAATCAGTGGGTGGATTTGGCACAAGATGAATATCAACGTCGATTTTCTAATCGAGTCGTACCAAATTGGCAAACGTTCCGGCCCATGACGACTTTGCTGGGCGTGGCTGTTAATGGACTGATCGTTGACAGAGAATGTCGCGGCTGTGGCTGCTGATGTCGCTCAGAACGAGGAAACCTCAACCAGTTCAACATGTTTCCGTACGAATGGCAAATAGTATAACAGGTAATGCCTGGTGACCATCAGTCACGTGAGAACTACTATCAAGCTCTTCTCAACCTCAACAACGAAGATAACAATTTTGTGTCGAAAATTATCATAAGCACCAAGGTGCATTTCCACTTAAGCGGTTACGACAATAAGCAAAGTTGTCGTGCTTGGGGCACTGAAAATCTGCACGTCATGCACGAAGGAGCGATTAGGCCGTATTTTTTTAAGGACATCGTCGTCAATGTGGTCAGTGTTACTGGCAAACGCTATAGGGTTACGATAAATGATTTCTTACTGACGGAATTTGATGAGCTTGGCAAACATAAGGTTTCAACAAGGCGGTGCAACCCCACACATAGCATGGGTCATAACAGATATTGTGAAGGAAACGTTTCCTGGTTGTCTAATCTCCGTTTTTGCGGATCCCCGCCTTTTTTCTTTGGGTCTACTTGAAGTTGCAGGCTTATATCGTACTAACAAGCCTCGGGCAAACGGTGCCTTTATTCGAAAGTATTTGATAGGAATATTGAGGCTTTGTAAAAAATACTAATCACATTGCGAACTCAATCTCTGTTCGATACTGAGCAAGCCATATTGATGAATTTTCGATTTTGATGAGAATTTTAAGGCAGAAGTCAAACGAGTGCAGCTAATTTTGTAGGCATGCGACAAACGATGGTAAATCAGCATTTTTACCACTACTGATTGTTTTTCTTCTTCTTTTTATGCTCATTGTTTTTGTATAAAATGTTCGCTCGTCGTCTAACAAAAACCATAAAAATTCATGTTTCAAACTCTAAGCAATATTTAGAAAAAAATCAGTTTTAATTAGAATTTCTAGAAAGGTTTTTTGCATGCCGTTTTATGGCTTATTAAATTTTAACGCAATAAAGTACAAGTTTGAAGTCGCTGTAAAATTTGGTAGATTTTTTATTATTATTTTTTCTGCCGAAGGTATTGCGCATTTTCGCCACAAATGTTGAGGTAGCATTGTTTTGTCGCGGCCTATAGATGTGTATACTCGTAGCTACATAGCTTCAAAATATAATTTGTTGTAATAAGTGCCAGAGCCTCATTGAAAAATTTCATAAAAACGTCTGCTGGACCAGTGAAATATGTATTATTCAAGACATTTGCGTGGCTTTATTTCTAAAATATTCTCAAATAAAAGAAAAACACCCAGAAAACAAAAACTAAGAGAAAATACCAATAAATCAACTGCTACTCTACTCTTTAGAGACTCCCCTTCCATTTGTGCTCTTCCTCTTTGCAATACTGCACTATTATTAGATTTGCTGGCATGGCCAGTGGGAAATCTCACAGTCCTTGCTGCCACCACCAAACTAAGAAATTTTTTTTTATATGTTTTTTTTTTTGTATTCTTTCCTGGTGATTTCTCTTCACTGCTCCATTAATCTTTAACACTTACGACGTTGCCTTTAATAATGCAATTTCCTTGTAATTTTAGCTAAGTGCTGCTTTGTTGCATTTACTCTGCATTAGAGTAAATAAATAGAATGCAATGCATCTCTGAGCAGGAGATGCTGTGTCCCTAATTTATTGCCTCAAGCGATTTACGGTTGGAATTTAAAAAAGCAGAAGAATTCGCTTTGTTGTTCAAATATCTTTTGAAGTGAAAGTTCTTAGGCGTCGATGGACGAGCGAGAATGGAGAGTTATTATAAATTTCAAGGGCATGCAACGTTTTGGGCATTTTGATTCCGCGAGAGAAAAAAGATATAACGTAGAGGAAAAGGAGAGAGAGAGCTATACCCTATATGTTATTTATCTAAGATACACTTTAGGCTTTTTTCTTGAGTTTTCCCTTGTGGTTGCTAATTTCTAGTGACAAATAACACTGCCTACTTGTTGGCGCTTGTTTGTTGGTGCAAACTTCTAGGAAATATATTTTTGGTGCCTACTTTTTGGCGTTAAATTTCCTTGGTGCCTACTGTTTGGGGCATTTTTTGGTCCCAATTTTTTTGGCGTCTTTTTTTTGGTGCCTACTTTTTGGCGCTTGTTTCCGTTTCCTGGCTAGTACCTCTGCGTACTATAAAGTGCTATCCATTTCGGCGTCAGATTTGTTGGTATTGCCTTGCGGTAATTGCGTTTGCGCGGGTGATAAACGCTCGGAGTAGTGCGCGTTGTTGCCACGGTTTGTGTCCAACGTTTACCTACACCGGTCGACCCTTCTCGGTTTTTTGTAAATTTTGTCTATTTGTATTCTCTGATATTCTATATAATTTGTTGTGCGTGCTCTACTGCTGTTGCCTTATAAATACTTCATGACCATAAAAGTGTGAAGGATATTTTAATTTTGTTCATATCACCAACTTACTTCTTGTGACTCAACCACCACACGCGGGTCTATCACCACCTGGCCACGAGTATTTCCAGAAATAGCTATTCAAAATAGGGAAATTCGAACACATCACATGCATGCACGGGGATGCAGCTGGAGATGAAGCTGAGCACACCTTTTTCCAATGCCCGCATTGGTAACAAGAACATCGAACGTTGAAGTAGATGCTTTCCATTTCAATTCAACCGGGCTATTCGGGTCATGTTCTTCGATTTCGATGAAACTTAAATATGTTGCTCTCTGGTCAAAATAATGAGACACGTATTTTTTTGTTCGCCCGAAAAAAAATTATTTCAAGAGTTATCGACAATTTTGTTTTTCGGCTCAAACTCGATTTTTTTTAATTATATAAGAAAAAATTTTTTTTAAACGCCCATAACTTAGTCAAATATGAACCGATTTTAATAATTCTGGGTTCAAAATGATCGTAATTACTTACATGAGCGACTTAATGTAGAAACAATTGCAAAAAAGTAGTTGCAAATTTTTTATTTAGCAAAAAAGAAAAAAAATTGAAATTTTTTCGAAATTCAATATTTCAAAAAGAGTATTTTTTTTTTATAACTTTTTCCAAATCAAGAGGACACCTCAAACTTCAATTAAGCTGAATGCCCAGTAGCTAAAAAGAGTTGTTATTCAGTAATGAATTTTTGAGTAAAAAACCTGTTTCGCACTTTTTGTTTTTTGCAAAATAAAACATTTTCAACTACTTTTTTCCAATTGTTTCTACATAAAGTCCCTCGTGTAAGTAATTACGATTATTTTGAACCCAGAATCATTCAAATCGGCTTATTTTTGACCAAGTTATGAGTAATTAAAAAAAATTTTCTTATATAGATTCTTTCCATTTCAATTCAAAAGGGCTATTCGGGACATGTTCTTCGATTTCGATGTAACTCAAATATGTTGCTCTCTGGTCAAAATAATGAGACACGTATTTTTTTGTTCGCCCGAAAAAAATTTTTTTCAAGCTTTATCGGCAATTTTGTTTTTCGGCTCAAAATCGATTTTTTTTAACAATATAAGAAATTTTTTTTTTAAATGCTCATAACTTAGTCAAAATGAACCGATTTTAATAATTTTGGGTTCAAAATGATCGTCATTACTTACACAAGCGACTTCATGTAGAAACAGTTGCAAAAAAGTAGTTGAAAATTTTTTATTTTTAAAAAACAAAAAGTGCGAAACAGGTTTTTTACTCAAAAATTCATTACTCAAAAACAACTCATTTTAGCTACTGGGCATTCAGCTTAATTAAAGTTTGAGGTGTCCTCTTGATTTGGAAAAAGTTATAAAAAAAAATACACTTTTTGAAATATTGAATTTCGAAAAAATTTCAATTTTTTTTCTTTTTTGCTAAATAAAAAATTTTCAACTACTTTTTTGCAATTGTTTCTCCATTAAGTCGCTCGTGTAAGTAATTACGATCATTTTGAACCCAGAATTATTAAAATCGGTTCATATTTGACTAAGTTATAGGCGTTTAAAAAAAAATTTTCTTATATAATTAAAAAAAATCGAGTTTGAGCCGAAAAACAAAATTGTCGATAACTCTTGAAATAATTTTTTTTCGGGCGAACAAAAAAATACGTGTCTCATTATTTTGACCAGAGAGCAACATATTTAAGTTTCATCGAAATCGAAGAACATGACCCGAATAGCCCGGTTGAACTGAAATGGAAAGCATCAGTATGCACTCGGTCATATAACTACCGAAAATGTAATCGACCAGAAGCTAAGCAGAGGAATTAAATAAATTTTGCATTTTATGTGATTTTTTTAATTTCATTGTTGTTTTTTATTTTAGTTATTTTTTTTAATTTTTTTTTATTTTATTTATTTTAATTAGTTTTTTATCACATACATTTTTGTCGAATTTTACTTTAATTTGCTTTATATTTAAAATAATTTTCACTTGGTTTGCTTCATTTTATTTTTTACAATAATTTCATATTATGCATATACATATTTATATTTTTGCTATTAAATATATTTTATTTTGTTTTATTCCACTTTTGATTTATTTTATTTCATTTCAACTCAACTCAGCGTTTTCAATTTGCTTACTTTTCACATTGAAGCTGCGATAATTTACAATCCGACAAGTTCATGAATTATTGCTCATTTTGCCCGTAAAAAGGATTTAGCGCAGCTTACAGCGTTGACAGTAGCAGTAAAAGCAAAATAAAACAGCTGAAAACGGAAGTATTTAAGACGCGGTATTACGCAGTGATGCTTCCGGCTTAGTCGCATCGCCAAAGAGAGATAGTCAGCCATTTCGCTGAGTTACAACATCACAATACATAAATAACAATTTTCGCACAGCGAAATTTGTAAATATATTGAAGTATAATTGAAACACTGTTTCTAATTCCTTTGTGGCGTTTAGTTGAGTTACTACTTTTGCTTCTCGCAAGTTCTTTGTTTCGCTCTGGTGACTCTCTTTCCACCTCAGCTAGGAATTTGTACGCTTTGCTGTATAGCGGATGTGTATTTCCTGTTGACAAGTTGAATCGTCTACTTTGTGAAGTGTGACAGAATCAAGATTATAATCAAGATGCTTGCAATTACATTCACAGAGGAGGATATGTTGGCATTACTTGTGCGTTAGGTGTAACTGGCTATATATTTCTTCATTTGTTCCGTGAAGTAAATTTTAAATTAAATTGTCAGTTTTAAGGTGGAACCCACAAAATATTTTTAGTTGAGTGTGAGGTAATAAACTTGCATGCGTTCTGGTACCAAAAATGAAGAACAACTGCTTTAAATGACGTTTGCATTTCTTTTTTCTGTTGCTATCTATTAATTCTGTAATGAAGATTATTCAAAATTATACCTCCAATCTCCACCATATATATACCTATATACATACATATTCTTTTTGTGTGTTTGGCTGAGCTCCTCCTCCTATTTGTGGTGTGCGCCTTGATGTTGTTCGACAAATGGAGGGACCTACAGTTTCAAGCCGACTCCGAACAGCAGATATTTTTATGAGGAGCTTTTTCATGGCAGAAATACACTCGGAGATTTGCCACTGTCCGGGTAGAAAAAACCTTGATGTTTCATGCCTCCAGTGGGCTTTGAGCACGGGTACTACGAAGGGTAGTTATGCATAAACTTATCTGTTAAAAAGCCAGTCCCAAAAAGCTACAGTGGAAGTTTTTTTCAAGGCGGCTGGTTATACTTTATACTTATATAGACTGCTGCTCAGCTAATGCCTTTACCATTCGTTATTATCCGTTCGAGTTTGATAAAATATCGGTTTTTTGGTATAAGATGTAACCTTAGTTACCTTTTACATAGGATTTTTTATTGCTATTTCATAGTCCCAAACAATTGTACTGTTGCCAAGGTACGTGTGATGATCTCAAAATGTGCAGGAACAAACGAAATATTTCTGTAAAAAAGTCTCTTCACCTGAACTAAAAAATATATCGGCGTGAGCAGTCAGCTGGATAACGCAGCTTGCAAAGTAACCATGCAGTATTCGCATAACAGATTTCGATAGGTGACGTACAATACTTATACAATTATATTTTACAGTAAATGAGTAAAACATAAGTTGGAGAAGGATTATAATCTCAGCATGGAAGTTCGAGTTTTCACTAAATTGAAATTGAAATTTGAAAAGGTCGAGCCAAGGAGCACCAGGAGATTTGGTGGCTCCTAAAACACTCAGGCTAAAAAGCCCAGTGTATTTCTGGAAAGGGGGTAGATAGTCAAGAAGGGAAGGAGAAAAGTATCAGAGAAATAGATAGGAAATAATAGAGACAGAGATAGAGATAGTTAGTCCTGTGAGAATTTTCCAGATTCTTTGGTAAATCTGTAAATATCCTCCTGTTTTAGAGAACGAATATTACTCATTCTCATGACATCGGAACCCCAAACTCGTAGCCGTGCTCTAGCAGAGGCAGGACACTCACAAAGAAAGTGCTCAGTGCTATCCGCCTCCTCCAAGCATAACAGGCACATTGGGCCCTCAATGATTCCAATGGTGGTAATATGCTGACCCCATGGGTTGTGTCCTGTAATAATACTGACCATCAACCGAGCGTCTTTCCTTCTAAGTTTTAGCAAAAACTTTGACAGTTTTCACTAAGTTCATGAATGTCTGCCTTAAGGACTAACAAACCAAATAAACACCCGATTACTTACTTAATCTCACACTGATTTACTTGTGAGTCCTAGAGCACTTAATTTGACAAAGCAACTATGAAATTGCCAAACAGTCATTTCTTTAGTAAGAAACTTAAGGTGATGAGCGTTCATTTATTAAAAGGGGGAGAGAGAAGGAAATGTGCTCAAATAAGCGCAACATAACAATTATTGCCACGTGATGCAATTAACCTAAATTTATAACAACAATAGCGCCAACACTTGCTATAACAATTCACTTCGCATTTTTCGCAAGGGGCGCATTTACTTCATTTCTTTTTGCTCAGTTCTTATAAAATTCAGTCCAGTCATTCAACGGTAGAAATAGAGTGTGAATATACTTGTACATATGAAAAAAGCCGAAAGTGATGACAAATTCCGCTCTACTCCAGTGGAGTGCCAAAATTAATCTACATTACATTGTCCAAGCCTTGGTCATTAATAAATTTGTAACAGCATTTAAGGAATGACTATGAAGTCACACGGAGGCTAAGAATATGAGAAGTGAAAAACTGTAATGTAGTTAGTTGACACTGACGCAGTGAAGTTGAATTAGTGGACTAAGCTTAGACGGCTTTTGACGTAAAAAATGGAAAAAAATGACTGAAGGGAAGCGATTTAAGAGAAAGTTCGAACTTATAACAGCAACAATTTATTAAGAAAATTGTTGTTCTAAGCAATATAAGCGAATAAGGTTACATGTACAGGGTGACTTGGATAAAAAATATACTTCTAGAAATGAAAAAAATGGCATAAAACCTAATTTGTTTCATGTACAGGGTGGTCCATCTAGTGCTAAAAAATTAAGTGACGGTTGCCATAGTCAAATGAGTTTGTGAGTGATTATCATGCGGTAGGGTTCAATGCTCCGTATTTTTGCCTTAATACTTAGATAAATTCGAAGGATTCCAGATCAAAAACTAAAATTAGCATTTTTACCTTCAGTAATAGAGTCACGCTTAAAGCTTCTTAAAAATTATTGAATTACATACAATAAAATTTTGTACTTAGCGAAAAACTTTTCAAATTGCCGAAAAATAATTTATTACCCTCGAAACTCGAATATTCTAAATGTTCAGTATCGTTCAAATTCCTTCGAGCCGGTGGAGTATTATTAAATGCAGCTATCTGATATGATGTCACATTCCATGTTCCACTGATTAAGAATTCGTGCTTTGTGAAAACGTGCAACTGGCGTCTATATCCACACAATCACCATGTAGGTGCGAAAGCATTAATCGCACAGCTTCGGGATAAGAGAAAATATGGTTATTTAGAAAAAGTCTATTTATTATTTTCACTAAAATAAATAATTGCGCGTACACTTCTGTTAAGTGTTTGAGTGAACTCCTCCTCCTATTTCTGATAAGAGTCTTGATCTTGTTCCACAAATGGAGGGAACTATAGGTTTAAACTTGCTCTGAAAAGATATTTTTATGAGGAGGTTTTTTAAGGCAAAAATACTCTCGGAGGTTTGCCACTGCTTACCGAGGGGCGACCGCTATTATTAGTTCCCGCTGTTTGTCAATAGATGCCGCCAGCAGTGTGTGCTAGTCGATTCTAACATAACCTAAACGTCATAAACCAAGCTTAGACATATGGTAAACAAACTGCTTCGAGGCATTAGCGATTTTGTTTTGGTATCATATACTTTTGGCTTAATGAAAATATTTGATTTTGTGCCGAATAATCGTCATTTGCGGAAAGTGTTGATTTTCCTCTTTCATACAAAAGAAAAACAGCGGCTGAAGCGCATCGAGAGCTACAAAAAGTTGATGGAGATGCTGCTTTAAATGAAACAACGTGCCGAGAGTGGTTCCGTCGCTTCAAAGACGGTGATTTTAATGTTGTCCGCGTGAAGGAAGGCGCTGAATTGGAGGCCCTGCTCAATGAGGATCCGTGTCAAACGCAAGACGAGCTTGCGTCACTAATAGGAGTTACCCGTCAATCCATTTCGAAGCGATTGCATGCTTTGGGAATGATACAGAAACAGAGGATTTGGGTTCTGTGGTTGACTGGCTGACTGTGAACAACTGCTCCAGCGGCAAAAAAGGAAGGGTTTTCTTCATCGCATCGTGACGGGTGATGAAAAATAGATTCATTACAGCAAGCCAAAGAAAAAAAAGTCATGGGGACTGCCCGGTCATGCTTCTACGTCGTCGCCACGGCCGAATATTCACGCTGCGAAGGTTATACTATGTATTTGGTGAGACCAAGTTGGTGTTATTTATTATGAACTGTTAAAATCAAGCGAAACCATCACTGGGGATTGGTATGTACTTCAATTTATGCGATTGAGCGAAGCACTGCGCGAGAAGCGGCCGCAATACGCGGAGAGGCATGAACAAGTTATTCTACAGCATGACAACGCTCGGCTTCACGTTGCCGAACCCGTTAAATCCTTCCTGGAAACACTGAAATCGGAAGTCCTACCCCACCCGCCATATTCTCTAGATATTGCGCCGTCCGATTATCACCTGTTCCGATCGATGGCACTTGGTCTAGCTGACCATCAGTTCCATTCATATGAAGACATCAAAAAATGGCTTGATCCGTGGATAGCCTCAAAAGCTGAACAGTTTTACCGCGACGGTATACGAGATCTCCCAGAAAGATTTGTAACCTTTTTTCAGAATAAAGTGGTATTTTCATCAAAAAAAACAGCGAGCACTTAGTTGCGCACCTAATATTGTAGAAAACACTTTTGTTATGATTTTGGTGTTTTTTTTGGTTACAGAGAAACTGATTTTAATTAAGCCTTTTATCTTCAATTTTTACTGCACTCACAAATTAACCCATACTTACATATATTAAATATTAAATTCTTACATGTATGCGGAAAATTAATGCAACAGTAAAAGCTCTGCATTAAATGCACACTTGCCATTTATCGACAATTTTTAATTACATTTTTCTTATTGTAGTACTGTAATCTCTTTCATATTGTTGTATTTGTATTTTTAATCGAATCACGAAATAAATGGCTGCAAATTTTAAAGAATCTGTATGGCAACTATTCCACAGGAATTTAATTTATTAGCTTTCATACAGAGATAACCACAAAGGATTTCGGACAAATTGAATTTGTGAATGGCGAGATGAGCTTGTGGCGGTCACATTATGCGTAAAAATGCATGCATGTATCTTAAATAATTTATTATATTAACACTGATTGGAAATCACATTTCTGGCTTGCTGAGACGTAATTGTATAAAAATGCCATACGGAAAATAATTTTCGCTGTTGTTTTTATAAAATGAGGAGTGAAATGGAAAGGATGAAATTCAGTGGAATTGAATTGATAGAAATGGTGCGAAGTGAAATTTTATTGCATGAAATATAATGAAATGAGATAGATATTCATTGCAAGAGAATTATGAGACAGGAATCATATGGAAAAAAATGGAAATAAAGTTACAGATAAAAGATAATCAGACAGTCACAAAGTAAGACTTTAGATGAGTCTTTAACCAAAATAAAGCTAAATAATATTGTTATTATAGCACATTTTCTCGGATGGTATTTTTTAATATGGGGAAAATGCGCAACACCGTTAGGGGAAAAATGATCACAAATAACCGAATATTTTGATCCACTTCAAACTTGCACTTTTATACAAAGATTTCAATTATTCAAAATCATTTATTTTTATTTAGAAAAATAGTTAACAAAAAAAAAAAAAACAAATAACTGTGCTGCTCTCTGTGAAAACATATAGTAAATTTTTTATATTCCAAGAGGAGAACTTCGAAATTTTCATCATTTTATGGCAGTATTAATAGCAGAACTATGCGCCGACTATACCAATTGCCCAGACTTTTCGTGAGTTCAATCATTCATTATCTTTTATTGAGCTTTACTTATTTGGACTAAACTTTTTTTTCACTATTCCCTTGAAACCTGTTACGAAACTTTTATAAATTTATTATTAGGTTGCAAGAAGTTAAAGTTCATAGTCTTTATTAGTTAAATAAATAAATAAAAAAAATCTTCGTCTTGTTTGCTTTACTTTCAAATTGAACTATCAACCTGCTGGACGATCAATTTTGTGGATAAAACAAGGCAGTCTGGCCTGGGGAATGCAGACTTTCAACATCAACCAACACCGCTATAAACCTTTAAAAATTTTCAAGAGCTCTAAGCCAATATGATCAGGCCCAATATGATCAGCAAAGTTGACCTTTTTGAAATCCAAATTCCCGGTAATCATTCAATCGAATAACATGTGTCTGATCCCCGGATGACTTCTCAAACAAGGGTATATACCTATGAAGTGAGACTTTCAGCTATTAGTCCATAGATGTCGCTAGGAGTATTTTCTGTCATCAATATTCAGTTCATTGTTTGTTACGTTTCATGCAACAATGCATTTTTGTCGCTCTTAAAAATGTTGAATTTCGTGCCTTCAAACTACGATTTGCGGACATCGGAGAACCACTTGTGAAATGCTGCTCTCCCGGTTCAATAAGAAGTCTTTTTTTCATCGAATCGTTACGGGTGATGAAAAATGGGTGTACTTCTCCAATCCCAAGCGTAAACGATCGTGTGGTCCGCCCGGCCACAAGCCAAAAACAACGGCCAAACCAAATCGCCTCGGTCGCAAGGCAATGCTGTGTGTTTTCTGGGATCAGCGTGGAATGATTTGGTACGAGCTATTAAAACCAGGTGAAACAGTTGACGGTGAACGCTACCAACGACAATTGACCGATTTGAACAGCGCTATACACCGAAAACGCCCAGAATATGCCGATCGGCGTCACAAAGTAATTTTTCAAGATGACAATGCACCGCCACATCGAACAAGAGCGACCCGGAAATTGGTGGAGACGTACGATTGGGAACCACTGGTGCATGCGGCTTACTCACCAGACTTGGCGTCTTCCGATTATCATTTGTTTGCATCGATGGGTCACGCACTTTCCGAGCAGCGCTTTAATTCCCACGAAGAAGCCAAAAAATGGCTCGATGATTGGTTTGCGGCCAAAGCCGGCCAAGTTTTTTGGCGCGGCATCCACAAATTGCCTGAGAGATGGGGAAAATGTGTCGCCAGCGAAGGCTATTATTTTGAAGATTAAATTCGTAACCATTTTTTGTTAATAAACGTTTGAAATTGAAAAAGGAGTCTCATTTCATAGATATACACCTGTAGTTTTCAGGATAGCTTCGATAAAAAAAATTAGTAATGTGAAGCAGGAAATACTTAAGCTCAGTATTTTTCAAACATCTCTTTCGAAGTGTCAGGGCTTGTTTCAAATTGTATTATAATATACTTAACCTAAAAACGAGGGGAACACCGGACCTTGAACTAACGTTTAAAAAACAGAGGACGTACAAGCAGAAAAAAGTTTTTTTCTTAACAATTTTTAAAATCAAAAATCTCAAAAACTGCCACATTATGCCATATAACCAAATTAATCAGAAATCACCTAAGTAATGATGTCCTCAAGTATTTATGATGACTCTCGCGGTATAAAATATATTCCGGATTGCGCAGTAGTACCCGAATAAAGTGAACAAGTCCTAAGATTTAGGTCAGAGTAATTCTTAAATCACGCTTGCTTAAAATCGGCGCAAAATTGATCTAACTGATGCTGGGCCCTAAAGCAATATTCTATATTGCCGGTCTGATTCAAAATCGCGTCAAATTCTTAGTAACTTTCTTTTGGGGAGTGGACATTAAAAAATCTTTAACTCCTTCGCCCATATCTTAGTGTGCTGTTTCTGTTCTTTGTTTTCGGACAAATTTACGTGAAGTTATCTTTAAGAGCGATCTGCATGCTATCTCCGACTGTGACACTGAGTATACTGCTTCTTAACATGGAAGTTGTGTCTCAGCCACCATGCAAAGTTACTTCAATTCATTTATCAAAGCTTAATAAAGATCTGTTTTATGGATTTGCAATGGTTTATGTTAAAACTCATGCGACAGAGCCCCAAAGCACTTAAAAAATAACACTTATAATTTCTTCTGTAATTCTGACTTTTCCACTGCAACTCTGAAGGTCGTACCCTTTCTAGTTAAGAAGTCTGACACAGCGATTGATATACCAATTTTTTCATATCACTCTTTTGAAAATGTGATATATGTATATACATAATATAATACGTGCTAGTTCGTCATTTGAATCAGATTTTTTCACTTAGATTATAGACTTGTTATCCATGTCTAACCAATGGTGAGTTATGTTAAATGGATGAATGCAAGCGTTGTCATATTTCTATCTAAAGGGTGTTTTTTTAGAGGTTAGGTTTTCAAGATGAAATAAAACGTATATAATTTAATGTTATGGCCAAGAATTTAGCTTTATTATAAAGATAAGGGTTTGCCATTATGTTTTAAAAATGATTTCGGGCAAGTGGCCGCCGCGGCTGGCTCGAATAAATTCCAGCCGAGAGGCCCAATTTTCGACCACTTTTTGCAGCAATTGGGGCCGTATGTCAGCAATAACGCGCCAAATATTCTCTTCCAAGACGTCAATCGTCTCGGGCTTATCTGCGTAGACAAGCGACTTCACATAGCCCCACAAGAAATAGTCCAGCGGTGTTATATCGCACGATCTTGGAGGCCACGCCACATGTCCACGGTGCGAGATAATGCGCTCACCAAAAGTTTCCTTCAATAAATCGATTGTTGCGTTGGCTGTATGGCATGTAGCGCCGTCTTGTTGGAACCAAAGGTCGTCCACATCAACATCGTCCAATTCAGGCACGAAAAAGTCATTAATCATGGCTCTATAGCGCTCTCCATTGACTGTAACATTATGGCCGGCTTCATTTTTAAAGAAATATGGACCAATGATTCCCTCTGCCCATAGAGCACACCAAACAGTGACTTTTTGAGGATGTAACGGAGTCTCAGCAATGGCTTATGGATTATGTTCACTCCAAATGCGACAATTTTGCTTATTGACATACCCATTCAACCAAAAGTGAGCTTCATCGCTGAACAAAATTTTCTTCGATGCGTCGCGCGAACCGAACCATTATTTTCGTAATAAATTTGCACGATTTGCAAACGTTGTTCAGATGTAAGTCTATTCATTATGAAATGGCAAACCAAACTGAGCATAAATCAAGTGACAGCTGTCAAAAAGACCATCTACGAAAAAAGTAGTGCCAACTTGAAAACCTAACCTCTAAAAAAAAACACCCTTTACAAACATTTTCCATACCACCGTGAATTTAGGAACTTGCACAAGTACTTACTTTATGGTCAAATTATAATACAACAAAATGTTAGAAATTGGAATGCCGTGACTTTTTATTTCTACTGTCTAACACACAGGTCTACAAAATTCACTCTTTTTTATTATTTATATAAGACTAGTAGCCGATGTAAATTTGTTCGCTGGGCAAGATTCTGAGCTTCAAAATTACCCATCACTTCTTAATGCATTTTTATAATACCTCTTTTGAGATGGGGTGAAAAATATTTACTTACGTAGGTGGTAGTGTAAAGGGTTCTACAAAAAAGTCTTCGCTAGATTCTATGAAAGAAATCTGAGAACACAAATACTATTTCGACATAATATTTATGCAAAATATTTTCACACGTTGACCTTAATTTTTTTAAATCTTAGCTCTACGTAAAATAAAACTCAGACACTCTGGACTATTGTTATCTTCGAGAAATTGGATTCTGCAGGCATTTTATTTCATGACTAATAGCGTTCGTCCTTATGCAATCAAAAAATAACTAGTCAAGAATTTGTTGTAAAGAATATTTTACTATTTACGGCAATTTTGAAAACATTACACCCCTATCATCATCTTTCGCTATACTTCCTGTATTGCTTTTTTCGAATTGGGTATTGGGTTTTCTTCAGACTCGAATCTTTCGATCTGATTGAAAAATACACTAACAAGAGAAAAAAACAATACAATCCAATATTCATAAAGAATAAACAAATCCACCACGACAAGGGAAAAATACTTGGGTAAATAAACTTAACTGCAAGTTACACATTGGACAAAAATTACGCGAAATCAAGACTAGGTTTAAACAACTTCATTGGCTTTTGGGAAAAAATTCAACGTTCTCACTAGAAAATATGATACTAATATACAAAGTAATTATAACACCAATATGGAAATATTGCTCAGAGCTTTGAGGAACTGCGAGCAGTACAAATATAAAAATTATACAACAAACGCAAAATAAGATACTCCGTATAATATCAAAAGCAGAGTGGTATATACTAAATGATAATATCCATCGAGAACTTAAAGTAAAAACAGTCCATGAAGAAATACGCAACAACAGCTTAAGACACACAAACCGACTACTAGAACATTCTAACAGGGAAATTCGGCAACTTCCATTAAAAGAGGAAACCGAGACGAGGAGGCTTAAGCGCAAACGACCAACTGACCTGCAGATGTAAATGGTGTCATAATTTTATGAATATATTTATTCATTAAATAATTAAATTAATTAAATAACGAGTAATTTTTTTTCTTAGATAAATGTATGTAGTAGTATTGGCTTCTAAATACTGTTGAAACCCAAAACGAAAGAAAAATATTTTAAGTTGAAATAGAAACAATAATAAAGGGTAAATAAAAAAAAAGCAAAAACAACTCTCGCCGCTCAAAATAGCGTTGCTCCTGAAATCTGGTGGCTTATTTTTATACTCCTTTGCAGTGTGGTGCAAAGTTAAGCACCCTATCTTAAGATTTATAGTTTTGCAAATGGCATTTGACCCTTAACTAACTTGAACTAAACAGCTGCAGTATGCAAACAGACAAACAACGAAGCGTATAAAGGTCAAAATAAAGATTTCCATCACTTATGATAACTGTTTTTTTAGTGAAAATATTAATAAAAACAAAAAAATTGATGGTTAATTTTGCGCCACCTTGATTCAATGGTCAAATCAGTCGTTGGCTCGTAATAACTTAAAATTACAAATAAAACAATATTTTTCACCCACATGCTTTGCAATTTTCTCCACATGGCAATCAAGTATTTATACTTACGAGTATATGTGTCATATACTATTACCATCATCATCACCATCTTCACTGTATTGCTATCGTTTCACTACCAGCACTCCTGTTGCCTGTCAAATCAAAAAGCCACCTCCGTTTCATTCAGTTAAGATGTTCTTCAGTAATTCAGTAGCACGCAATCTTGCGTCAGACATAAATAATACGAGAGCTGTCACCATGCTGAGAAGCAATACTCAAAAAGCGGGGAATGAAGCGTGTAATCAACAGTCAGCAAAGTAAGAAGCGCTGCCTTACTCGTATCTCATTTCAATTATTTTCGTGTTCATTTCCAATTTTATTGCGAACGTAGTAAGGATATGCGAAGGATATGCCAAGGATTGGAAAGTCAGAGAGTATCAACATCAAATCTTCATCTTCTTTCGCGAATGTGATTTTCTGCATTGGCTGACAGCGGAGCGCAGATAAAGCGGAAATGTATGTTTTGAAACGGGAAATGTTGGTGTTATGCTGTTGGTTAAATGCTTCCGCTTCCGTTGTTGCTACTCCCTTCTTTACTGCTGTTTGTGTTGTTATGTGAAACGAATTTCATGGCTACGTGAATTTAACTTTACATTTTCCAGATTTAAAAGATCGACAAGTGCATATAGTGCATATTTTTTCACAAATATGAAAAGAAAGCTCATAAGTCCAAGTTTCAAACTTTTTACAAATTCAGAAATATTCTGTTAGGTTGGGGAATAAGATCGTAGCATTTTTACCGAAGATTTTTATTTGAAAAAAAAAAGAAACAACTATAATTACATCAATAAGTTAATCAATTATATATATGTATATACAACCTCTTTCCATCTCTCGACCAAGTGGTTAATGTCGTTCTGCCAAAAATCGACTGCTTTGGTATTAAGAAGTTGTTGAGCCAGTTTTTAAGGACCTCTTTGTTATCGAAGGTAACGTCCCTCATATGGTTTGAAAGGGAGCGGTAATTGACCGGTGCAAAATCTGGAGAATTCGACGGATGATGAAAGACCTCCTATTCGAGCTCTTGGAATGCTGCTTTACCGATTTGTGCAACATGGAGCCTGGCGTTTTCGCGAAGGAGTATGGTTTGACCATGTCGATCTGGTCTTTTTAGTCGAATAGCCTCATTCAAGCGGTGTAGCTGGGAAAAGTATAGCTCCTTGTTGACCGTGGCATTGTTTTTGAGAATTTCCCAGTCCCATCAAGCAAATATCACGATATTCTTTCGATGAAGATCCGGCTTGACTCTCGGCTTTGGCGTATGTCCCGGAGCCACCCACTCCTTTCTTTGCTTCATATTGATGTATAGGCACCATTTATCTCCCGTGACAATTCGGTATAAAAAGTGCTGTTTATGAACGCGAGTTGATCATGGGGCGAGTTGGTGAGAAGCAATTTGAAGGCGACTTTCTTTTTCTTTTTCTTTTTTATTGAGTTCGTGAGGCACCCAGGCTCCGAATTTTTCGGTAAATCCAATTAAAAAATGTGACTGAGTACCGTTTGATGATCGTAGTACATTCTTTCCGTTAATTCCCGACTGGTTTGGCGACCGTCCTACATAAAGTGCTTTGAGACGTTTTTCATCGAATTCAGAAAGCTGCGAGACGTGTCATCAAAGTCAAAGTCGCTATTTTTGAACTTTGCAAACCATTCTCTTGCTGTAGACTCACCTCTAAAACCTGGTCCATAAACGCCCCAAATGTACCTGCTGCTTCGTCAGCTTTTGGAGCTCGATGAAAAGCAAAGAAGAGCAGGTGTCGAAAATGTTGATTTTTGCCTCCTGGGTATACCATTTCTAAGCCTCAAAACTAATAAAAAATTAAATAACTAAGAAATACAATTAACATAATAGTTTTGTAGAGCGGAAAGAGTTCTATCGAATGAATCATTATACTTTGCCAAACAGAAAACAAATAGTTGTAAAATAAAAGAAAATATAAAAACGCTGTGAACTTATTCCCTAATCCAATTTATATTTTCATAAAAATTTTACACTTTTAATCCGATTTTTTAGAAGAATTTGGTGTATGAAGTTATACCGCCTATTGAATTCCACTTATGAATGGACCATAAAATTGCATAAATTTTTATAAAAGAATAATACTTATATAAACGAATTTTTAAATAGCCATTAAAATATTACGAATACGCATCGACTAAAATTTATATTGAAAATGTTCACAAAATAAAGTTATATATTATAATTAATTTTTTTTCCACATTTCAGCATCTTAAAAGAACTTTGCTGAGTTCAATGGTGAGTGTCTTATTTTATTTTCAAACTTTATTGCCGTTACGGTGAACAGTGAGCGCCATCGAGCCATGCTAACTGAATTTTTGTTTCCAAAAGTTAATCATCAACGACATTGAGCAAGATGACGCGATTTGCCATATAGCGCGCTTAACAGTCGATTTATTGTAATATTCAAGCCAATATTAACGCTATATGGCCATATTTATTGGACAAAGTAGCCAGGAATTGGACTGATCGTATGGACTGTGTAACTCGTAGTCGCGGCGCACATATGTCGGATATCATATTTAGAAAATAAATACTATGAAATTACGCACCGTTTTAATAAAAAAAGATTGCATTTTAACAATAAATCTGTTTTACATCCTCAAACTCTTAAAAAAACACCCGATATGCAGAAAAAAGTTTTAATCAAGAGAAAAACCGCATACTGACGGTTCTTCTAAATTTCAATGTGTTGACCAGAACCCAGCAACGAATGTTACATATCCTTTTATTGAAAAACCAATCCCACCCAGCCTTGATGTAGTTATTTGAAAATTATTCCAGAATTATCAGGTCAGTCAATAAGTTCGTGCGTTTTTTAAAGGTGGTTTTAAAATTAATAAAAAAGATGTTTAAAGTATTTATTAATCAATAAGATATTTTCCTCCATTATTTACAATGTCTTCCCAACGTTTAGGCAAATTTTTAATTCCCTGCTCAAAAAATTGTTTGTCCTTGGAGCCAAAATACGCTTCGATATCCCTTTTTATAGCTTCTTTTGAGGAGTAGTTCTTGCTACTCATATGGGATTGAAGTCCACGGAAAAGGTGATAATCACAAGGAGCAATATGCGGAGAGTATGGTGGATGCGGCATTAGCTCCCATCCGAGCTCGTTCAGCTTGCCTAATGTTCGCCTTACGGTATGAGGTCTTGCGTTGTCGTGGTGAAACAAAACTTTGCGTTTATTCACTAAAGGCGGTATATTTTTGTTAAGTGCCTCATTCAGGTTTGATAGCTGATGGGAATAATAATCAGCAGTTATTATCTGCTTTGCTTCCAGAAGTTCATAATAAACAATACCAGCCATATCCCACCAAATAGACAGGAGAATCTTCTTCAGGTGAAGGCCATCTCTAGGGGTCGGTTCTGGTGTTTCATCTTTATCTAACCATTGGCGTTTGCGAACAGGATTATTCTAAAGGACCCATTTTTCACCACCAGTAAAGATACGGTTCAAAAAACTTTCATTTTCAAGCCATTGCAGCAGCTGAGAACACACTATTCACTATTCACTCTCTGCTGAAGGTTGGCGAAGGAAAGTCTACGCGGAACCCATTTTCCCAGCTTTGAAACCTTTCCCAACTGAATCAGACGCCTGCGAACTGTTCCATGCGATGAATTTAACCTCTGAGCTATCATATCGACTGTCAAATTTGGCTCAGCTTCCACGAGTTCGAGCACGGCGTCGTAGTTAAAGACTTCAGGACGACCAGCGCGCGGGGCATCCTTCACGTCGCAGTTACCACTTTGGAATTCTGAAAACCATTTTTGCGCAGTCCTTACACTCACGGTATCCTCTCTGTGAACAGTGTTTATTTCTGCAGCAGCAGTTGTTGCATTTTAATTACCAAAAAAAAAAAATACAAAATATGCCTCTTATACGCGTTCGAAGATTCCATTTTAACAACACGTACTTCTCTCCGCGATTAAAATCACTTGTTGAACGCACAATATATCGAAAAAAATATAAATAGTTCCGTTATATTCCGCGAATAATTTTTTGTATGCAAAAATCGTACAAAAGTGAAATTATGAGTAAAATACGCATGAACTTGTGGACTGACCTGATATAGAGATAATTATTATTTTTATTTCTAACATGGATAATCTATCCGCCTTCGAACGGGAGATATTTTTTTATGAGGAACTTTTTCATCGCAGAAATACACTCGGAGGTTTGCCATTGCCTGCCGAAGGGTGACTGTTATTAGAAAAAACGTTTTCTTCATTTTGGTCTTTCACCGAGATTCGAACCTACGTTCTCTCAGAATTCCGAATGGTAGTCACGCAACAATCCATTCGGCTACGGCGGCCGCCGTGTATTTTGACTGCCGTCAATAAAAAATTTGCAAATGGAACTACAGGAAAATCCTATTGTGTCTAACATATACGCCATCCTAACAGCTCTTATCAACTGTAAATCACAAATGAGAGCTCTCTACTGCTGTTAATGCATACAGAATGTAGCACAAAGTAGGAGTTATGCATGAATGTGCCCTATACATATTAGTGATAATGTTAATGTTAGTTTTGATTCCTATGTTAAATAATTAATATGTGCAGATCATAGAGAAGCGATGAAAGGAATTATGTTGAGTCGTTTATGTTACCACAAATGAATATTTACTCCTAGATATAACAACTAAGAACAACTAGCTGTTAGCACTAACATTTGTATATATAATTCACATAATAACCGTTTTTTATTTTAATTTTTTGAATAATAGTGCAGATGAATAAAGCAAGAGATGTGGGAATTAGGTAAATTGCGTTTGAAAACATTTTGATTAAAAAGTATGCTTTGAATGGCGTTGTAACCTAATTTTTAATTTAAAAAATACTAGTGAATAATTAAGTAATAATAATTAAGTAAATGGTTTTCCAATAACATGTGTTATGAATGAATGGATTGCACTATCGAGATGTGATTAAAGATTTTTTATGGTCGGAATTGGATGGTATTGATCTGGACAACGTTTATTTTCAGAAATACGGCGCTACGTGCCACATAAGCAACGAAATCATTGATCTTTTACTGGAAAAGTTTCCGGACCGTGGTATCTCTCGAAGAGGTGTTAACAATTGGCCACAGAAATCTTGTGATTTAACACCTATTGCCTTTTTTCTTTGGGGCCACGTGAAAGAGAAGGTCTACGCCAACAGCCCAGGGTCGCTTCAAGATTTCAAAGATGGAATTCGTGAGACTATCGAGGACATAGAGCAGCCACTTTGCAATTCGGTTATGGAAAATTTCATGAAAAGGATATAGTCCTGTAAGCGTGGTCGTGGTGGTCATTTACCTGATGTTATTTTCTATTATTAACGGCATTCCTCTCTCTTTATAATGAAATAGACATCCGATCATTTATTTTAAGAAATAGCATTTTTCTTTGCATATCAAAATAAAACCTCTTATTGGAAAACCCTTTAATAATAAATAACTATTAGATATCATTATTAAAAAAATAAAGACAGAATTAAATATTCTGGCTCCAATCGAAGAATAAATTAAATGGACGATACAAAAACTCAAAAATGGAAAGGCAAGCAGTAAAGACGCTACTGCTAAATATACCAGCTGAATTGCTGAGACATTGCGGTCGCTTCCAGTGTTGGCGCTAACAAAACTATTGCGACAAATTTGGCGTTCGAAACGGTCCCTTAGAACTGGCAACTTACTTTAATATTTCTAGTCCATAAAAAAGCACATAAACGTGAACGGAACAGCTACAGAGGCATCTATCTTCTAAGCTCTGCGTACAAAGTATTCACCAAAATACTGGTCGACAAAATTAATCCGGAGGTCGAGTATATTTTGGGCGTTTATCGATGTGGAATCGGAACCAATAGATTAACAACAGTGCTTCGAAATGTGCCATATTTTTGAAAAATGCAATGAGCACCGACTGAATAATCACTGTATTTTCATAGACTTCACAAAAGCCTTTGACAGCATCAATAAGAAAAAGTTACGTGTCACTCTACATCGGCAAAGAATACCACTGAAGCCCGCCTAACTAGTTACTATGGCAACAGTACAAGGAAAACTTCTGACCGTTTTGATGTCTGTGTGTGCGTCAATCAAGGTGACGTACTGTGAACTTGTTATCCATGGCATTGACCCTGGCGTAACTATTTTCCCTAGAAGCGTTCAGATTAGTGCCTTTGCTGACGATCTTGCTATCATCCGAAGGAGCCCAAGCAAAGCTAGTTGGTCTAGAAATCAATACTGAAAAGACTAATGCTTGGTTAGATCGCAAAACAATGGTCGTCACGGTAACCTGTAAGTCTTGCCCCACGGATTAAAAAAAAAATCGAAACCTTCACGTACCTAGGAGTGCACTTAAGTTGTGCAGCAGATCCGCTTATCTGCATAAACTACAGATTGCAGGGTGCAAATAAAAGCTTTTACGCACTCCTCAAACTACTTAAAAAACGTTTGTTATGGACGTGTAAGCTACAAATCTATAGGACCCTTATAAGATCAATAGCAACGTATGGATGTGAAACATGGATTCTGTGTACTAATACTTATTTAAGGAACTATATCATACGCTTTGAGCGTAAAATTTTGAGGAGAAGTTTTGGGACTACACGAGAGTATGTGGAGTCTTATAAAGGGTGATTTAGTTTCAAGGGCCGGTGTTGATTTTGAATAAAATAGAATTTTTTTAAGAAATTATTATAATTTCTCTTTACTATGATAATACTGGTATGGCTCAATTACGTATGGAACAAAATATCGGCCAAATAGCCGCCCCGGCCTCGGCGGCACACCTCCATCCGAGGGTCCAAATTTTCGATGACGCTGAGGCATAATTGAAGTCTTATGCCGTTAATGTGCCTCATTCTTTACCTCTTGAATTGTTACTGGCTTATCGACGTGCACCTTTTCTTTCGAATAACTCCAAAGAAAGAAGTCCAACGGTGTCGTTGACGTTTAGGTGTGGTTCACATTCAACATCAGCCTTTGAAATTTAACCACCCTTTAGTATGAAACATAACAATGGGATCGAAGAATATAATATAAATGTACAAAACATAATGCGTTTCGTGAAGGCGCAACATCTTCGATTGTAGGGTACGTACTACGAGTGAAACAGAACTGCAAAGAAGGCTTTAACTCTCGCATTTTGGGCAGTAGAAGGCGGGGACGGCCACCAAGAAAGTGATGTGGAAGACGACCTGTGTAGCGGGATTGCACGAAGAAGCCAAGGCAATGTGCAGAGAATTATGGAGCGTAATAGTAAGGGAGCATTGACTCCCACCGAGCCGTAAATCCTGTGATCATGATTAAGTTAAAATTAGAGAAAAAAGTCAAGTTTCATTAGACAAAACCCCCTATCAAAATAGGAATTCATGACTGCGGTCGCCCTAGCCCAAAAACTTATCACTCAGATATAATGAACTTTATATTAAATTCTAGAAAAATTAGTCGGGGGTAAAGTGACGTGTACTTCGATAGATATCCTTATGAAAAAGGCCACTAAAGGATTTCACATGAATTTTAAATCTTGTAAGCGGGTACACACTTTAATATGGACCAAATAAGCTTGTGTTATGTGCATGTATATATATATATGTGAGTTTGTATGACGTATAGTACTTTGTTGCGGCTACACGTCTATTCACTTCAACGCGCAATTAACTTTGTTGTGGTTAAATTCTGTGGCCTCCCGAGATTTGAGAATTGTAGTGAGAACGCATCGCCGCTATTTTCTTGCTAGGCGGTCGTAAGCATGTAAATATTGACAGAGAAAGATTCGTATGTGTCTGTATATGCATATTTAAGTAAATATATAAACTTTTTAAAATGTTGTGCTGTTATTGTTATCCCTACAACGAGGTCAGTCCCTGAAAAGTTGCCTCACAAAGGGAATATGCACAAGTAAAAGTTTACTATTGTTTGCACAAGCTCTGTGGCCCATTTCATGCACACATTTGAACTACAATTGTAAACATATAGTAAATACATGTACGAAAATGGCAGATATTGTGACTGGCATTGACATTTTTCGTCCGTTTTCTTTACCGCCTATCTCTTATCTTCACTTAAATGAAAATTTACTTTCAAGCACACAGACATACGAGTACCAAATAGTGTGGGTTAAAGAGTAATATTTGTGGCTCGACCTTCGGCTAACAGCAATTGTCCCGAAAGCAAATAAAAATGTTGATCGACTCATATTGACTTTGTGCTTTAGGTTTTTAGGTTGAGGGAGCATCGTTGTTTTTGTTGTTTTTTTTTTTTTGTATCAGAGTTTTTCCGTTTTGTTTGTTTGGAATGATTTCATTTTGTATTGGCTATTGAATTGTAGTCGACAGTGTGCCACAAGGAGGATTTATTTTGGGCCAAAGTGTGCTTTTCTTTCCGGCGATAGTCGCTCTAACCTTCTCAACAAGTTACTATCAGAAACAGTGATTTGCCAGCGTACGGAGGGGTTCCTTGCAAATTTGGCGTAGATATTGAAGAGCTGTCCCACAGAGTGAATCCATTTTTTGCAAACATATTTCCCCTCATGTCACTAATATTCGAAGTAAATATGATTTTTCAAAATACTTCCAGCAATGCCTAAATAAATATTTCCAAGCATACTAAAAAAATTGTATCGCAGTTGCATGAATGGTGTACGGAGGTATAGATTTCAAACGGCCGCTCTTTTACATTTACATATACAAAGTTGCGCAAAATTAATCGTCCAATTTGGTTTTTACTGCAAACCTCGAAGTAATCTATCTTCTAAATAAAAAAAAATGATTTTGAGTGAATGAATTCCTTATTTTGACCTTTACGCATTTCAATTTGTTTTTTTTACCAACTTTTTAATAAAGGGTGGTTAAATTTCAAGGGCCGATGTTGAATGTGAACCACACCTAAACGTCAACGACACCGCTGGACTTCTTTCTTTGGGCTTATTTGAAAGAAAAGGTGCACGTCGATAGCCAGCAACAATTCAAGAGCTAAAAGATGAGATAATTTGGCACATTAACGGCATAGAACCTCAATTATGCCTCAGCGTCATCGAAAATTTGGACCATCGGATGGAGGTGTGCCGCCGAGACCGCGGCGGCCATTTGGCTGATATTTTGTTCCATACGTAACCAATATTATCATAGTAAAAAGAAATTAGAATAATTTCTTTAAAAAATTGTATTTAATTCAAAATCATCACCGGCCCTTGAAACTTAATCACCCTTTAAATGAAAAAACAAAACATTTTTTTTTGAGTTAAGGAGTTCCTTTTTTTGACTTTTACGCGCTCTACTGATTGTCTGTTTATATACTGCAGCTGTCTAGTTGAGAAGTGGCAAATATGATTGACATACACGCCATTTGCTAAAAATTGAAAATCTTCTGATAGTGTGATGGATTTTGCGCTACCTGGTATAAAAGAAATATAGACAAATTTGAAATAAATTAAGAATTGGTAGGCACCGTTCGTTTGTGAAGATGGGATCTGATGACATTAAGTGTCTATTGGAAATTTTCATTTTGGACCATTTTTTATATTATATAATATTTTTTTTATAAAACTCTTTAAAGTCCTTTCTTTTGTATCTAATAATAATAACTTCACTGCCAAAAACTAAAATTTGTTAAATTTCTACTCTTGGATTACTAAGGATATGCCCTTATGCATGGGTTACTTCTATAAGGATGGCGTTCGAATAATCTGATTCATCAATTTAGAAATGTTTGGGGCATTACTTATAAACTGTCTCAGGTAAAAAAATGAATGTACTGAAATTAAGAGCACTACCATTTTGGGTGTTTGGCCGAGCTCTTCCTACTATTTGTGGTTGTTTCACAAATAGAGAGACCTAAAGTTTCCAGCTGACTCCGAACGGTAGATATTTTTTACGAGGAGCTTTTTATGGCAGAAATACACTCGGATGTTTGCTATTGCCTGCCGAAGGGCGACCGCTTTTAGAAAAGTGTTTCTCTTAATTTTGGTATTTCACCGAGATTCAAACCAACGTTCTATCTGTGAATTCCGAATGTAGTCACGCACCAACCCATTCCGCTACGGCGGCCGCCAATTAATACGTGATTTTAAAATATTGGTTGGTAAGAGAAAAAAATAAGTCCTAAAGCTATTGCTTGACGTATTTCTTATTTACAAGGGTTCAAAATTTCAGACTTCGACCACACACGCTGCGTGTGAGGGTATATACCTTCTACTCAAATATGAACGAGACGGTATCAATAAAACAGTCCGCGGATGACATATGGCAAAAATAAATTTTTTGTTTTTTGGTAGGACTGTTATAAGCTTACATGGCAAATTTCAGCGTGATATGTCACATAGTTTGTTTTCTGTGCTACTGCAAACAAGTCAAGCTCGAGTGTGTTCTTCGAGTTCTCTTTTATGACTTCAATTGTCTCAAAATGTTTCAAATTGATACCGTCTCGTTCATATTTGAGCAGAAGGTAAGTATAAACTCTAAACACATAACAGAAGGATATAGCGAGTTAAAATGTGCTAAGAAAATATTTTTCATTAAATTCTGCTATAAATCTCCTAATACACCAACGCTCAAAATTTTAAAATTCCGGAAAGAAGTCATAAGGTAAGTCATAGTACCTAAATTGGCTAGAAAATATCCACTTACAGCCGCTGCAGCTAAGTACAAATATGTATATTTAGTTGTACAAGTGAAAATATAATTGTGAAAGATTTTGACTCTACTGAAAATAATCCTTCAATTCATTCCACAAGTAAGTATATTTGTGAAGAATCAGCATAACAGCAAAACAGAACATTAAAAAGTGGCTTTAGAAAAAGTAGATTGCAACTGTGTTTGGTATACCCTGTATGAAAATTTCAACACTCGCTTTCATAAACACAATAACAATTGACAAACTTCACTCAACGAGTATCGCACGTCCACTTGCACATTCTTGAGGCCGCTCAACACGTGCCCTCCACTGACACCGGCTATTGTTTTCGAAATCAATAAATGCCCAACGTAGAGCACTCCTTGTAAAGGAAAACTTTGTCAATATCGACACGCAATCAAAACGTGCGCTGATGATAGTGTTTATTAGGGATGTATTTTTTTTAAATTTTCACGATCCCAGGATTTCCGGGATCTAGTCCCGGGACTTCTTGTTTTGTTCTCTTGTTAGTGAATGCGGCACCTATTGTGCACACAGCATTCTGAAACCCAATGCTTCAGTTAAAATATTGCTTACACCTTCCAATGAGTTGCTTAGCACTTCTGCTCTCTCTTTCAGTCATTCGACGATTTTCCAATACGATCTCTTGTATTTTTCCTACGATTTCTGGTGTTGTTGCTGCTTTTGGACGCCCTTGACGTTAATCACATTCAAGGCTTGTGCGACTAGGTTTAAATTCAGCAACCCCTCTTTCTACTGTCCAAAAAAAAAAAGGTTGCTGGAAGCAACGCCCTCTTTTATCGAACTGCAAAACTTATTAAAAAACCTAGTGTTTGCTAAAAAGTTAGACTTATTGTTGGGTTTTTCTGCTGTGAAAAGAGATTTTTTAGCCTCAATCTACTACGATTCGTAAGAAATTACAAATCCTGCAAATTATTTTCTGCCTATAATCCCGGAATTTTTCAATTCCCGAAATCCTCACAACTTGTTAGTCTTGAAAATTACGACCTGAGCTGCATGTAATCCCGGAATTTTCGGAAATTCTAGAATTACAGGCAGATCATCCCGTAATATTCGAGACTAAACAGTTACCCGGGATTAACATCCCTAGTGTTTGATTGTTAATGTGCGCAAGCCAATATGCACTTGTTTCTAAATATGTGTGTGTATGTATTGGGTGTGTATTTGTGTTTGTATTTGCGTGCCAGTTTTGTTTGCATAGTAGCCTTTGTGGTACTTTTCGAAACTTTCACCTGACCCTACTAGATATTTTACTCCCTACTATAGTCTAACTACTTAGTTTTTTCTACGTTTTCGCATTATTAAGCTTTGTTATTTTACGTTTTGTATTGCTATTGTTATTGTTATTGTTTTGCTGCTTTTGTGTTTTTTGGCCGTTGTCTTTATTTTAGCATTTGCTATTGTTAAGTTTATCGTTATTACTGCCACTACTGTTGCACATTTCGAAGTTTATTCCTGCGTGTTTTGTTTTGTTTGCTTTCATTATCTTCCCACACTTCAAGTTCGCTGTCTTGCTGAATGATTTTGTTCACTCAACTCATTCAAAGAGTAGGTCGATGTGAGCGTAATTAGCTTATGGAGTTCAAAATGTTGGTTTTCTACGGTGAAAACAGGGTAATTCTTTCAATGGCAGCGCAGTTAGGTGATATTGTTGCTCCTAACCCTACCGAAATATTTTATACTAAGCTGCGGGGAGTAACTGCGGCGCATTAAATAAAAAGTCAAGTATTGATACTATTTTCATTTTTTATCTTTTCTGCTGTAAAATATCGATTTAGCTGTGTAAGTGTAGGTTGTAACAGCATTGCTAGTACAGTTTTATAGTTACTTCTTGGTTTCGTACTTTGACTGATTAGAAGGGGTTAGTGGAAACCTTTTAGCTACTCAACTTTTGATATATATTCTCGCTGAAGTTAGCACGTACTAAATTAAGACTTAACAAAAAACAAAAAATAAGAACAAGCAAATAAAATAGACGTCTAATGAGAGAGATACCAAACTAGAATGTAGATTGTTCATTAACATCGTTTTTATCCGTAGACTCATAATCTCAGACCACTATGAATTTAACAGAAAGGACTTTGGGTCGATCTCAAAAGTCACAAACGGTTCACAGACGTTTCGAAAACAAATACTAGAATCGGTGTGGGGATCTATGATCAAAACACAAAAATCTCCGAACCAATAGTCAAATGGCCTACCATCGTTTAGGCTGGAATTCAAGCAGTTTCAATTTGTGCGAGAATGAGTTATATGAGGGGCTACAAGAGATCACCCATAGCTATATTGTCGGGCAGTCAAGTTGCTTTAAATGCACTAGCTTCACATTCTGGGGAACCGAAACTAGGGTACGAATGCCTTAGCAACCTAAACCAACTTAGTGCAACAAATAAAATTGTACTTTGCTGGGTTCCGGGTCACTCTGGAATAAAAGGTAATGAAATTTCTGATGAGCTCGCTAGGCCGCAGGTGGGTGGCGGATTTTCCTTCATTCATTTCCAAAACCACACTATGGTATCAACTGGGTAGAAGATAAATTCAGGGTAAATAGTTGGGAGAATACTCATAGAATTACCTATTGGGGAAACATATAATAACTCTGTCAAACCAAAAGGCTTATAAGACCTTTAACCCACAATAGAGATTTACATAACTGCAATGCATAAAGCAGACATCAGAAAAATAGTAGGTTTCCTGACAGGTCACTATTAAAATTAATCTCGTAAAAATTCACATTGGGAATGAGACAGAGTGCAGACTCTGCGTGCTGGATGATTAAACCACAGAGCATATCTTGTACATCCGAATTGTCTTGGCAAAGAAAATACAGCAAATCTTTCATCAAGATCTAATGGATGTGAATGCAATCAAGAATACTCCTGCTGCAGATATTCTGAAATTCGCCGGTAAGGCGGAAAATTTACTCAATAATTTTGGCTTTCAACCAATTCTTATACTGGGTTAAATTAAAACTGATATAATACATTTAGTGGTAGTAGTGCCATTTCGAGAAGTTATACGAATATGATATTGACGTCTATTGCTTATTTGTGGACTTTAAACAAGTATTTGACAGCATAGACAGAAGGCATATTAAATTTTTGTTGCAATCTATAGGAATCCCGCTAAAGATAATTGCGCTTTCTTCTGTGACGCTTACAAATACCACGCCGAAGGTCATTGTGCAAGGAGAGTGTTCTGAATCATTTCCTACAATATCGGTAGTTAAATAAGGAGACGCTTTATCAACATTGATATTCAACCTGGTCCTGCACGCAGCAATTGCCGAACTAAAACTAAATGGGACTTTATACAACAAGCCGTTCCAGCTTTGTGCATATGCAGATGATATATGATACTTATCACGGCGAAAAGCAGGAGTGAAACACAGAGTGCGCTTAAAAAACTTGGAAAAAGTACGAACTTCCGGGCTAAGAACTTATACAGAAAAAACGAAGCTCATGGTCCGAATTCATCCGTCTTCCAAGTATTCAGCTTGCTTTGATAATCTGAAAACCAAAAATATATAAATGTAAATTTTGTTTTTCTAAGACTGCTGTCACCTTGAATAGATTTGAATTGCAACTGTTAACAACAAAATGAAAAAAGTCGCCAACCAGCCCCCCATAAAACTCAGAAATAGAAACACAGGCAGAACTTTAGTGCACTTTGGAACGCTCTGCGTCTCTAATTGAACTCCTGTATGCGCATATTCCCTGCGAATCCAATGTAGCCAAAATCGGTCGCTGAGTCCGAAAGTCCACGATGTTTTCTGCTGTCATGTAGTTTTCGAGGTAACGCCAAATAATGGTTTAGTATTAAAAAAGGAGGTAAATTATAACAATTTCTAATATTTAGAGAATTCGCAAACCCGCAAAAATAAGTTAAACATCAAACTAAGGGTAATACAATTAGCTATTTTTCATTGTTTCATAATTGGCTACTAAAATTAAAAGTCTTTAAGATATTGGCAAAGATAAAAACAAATGTATCGGAAAATTTCCGTTTATTAATGTAAGAAATACTTATATTATATATAAAAAACGACTTTTAAAAAAGCATTCCTGAACCAATATATTAAAACTTAAATAGATAACTACAACAATTTCAGATATGAAGGGAAAAAATTATTCAATAAATATTATATAAAAGTTGAAGAATCGAGTTTTAAAACTTCACTGATTTTCCCAGTAGCAAATTATAACTTTTTACGGCAATAAATTTGAATTATAAAATTACATACACAGATTGGTTGAAGCTTGAGGATGGTATCTCTGGATCGGGTTCTTTGGGCCGAACTTAAAAAGATCGAAACCAATGGGCGGTTATCAGACAGTATTTCAAGCGGAGTTCCATGGTATAGAAATTTGCGGTTGAGAATGCCTAAGAAGAGGCATCTGTAGCAAAGCGCTGAATTTTACCACATAGCCAAGAAGACCTAAGTGCACTGCAGTTCCACATATTACTGTCCAAACGGATGGTTGAGGAATGATCCATTCTTCTATAAGAGAATACATTTTGTTTGGAGAGCTCCAGAACATGAAGATAAAGCCGGCATGCCATGATGTTCAGGTGGATTGTCTAGCGAAGCATCAAAGAACAGAGCTTCTCTGCGAGCTTTCCAAAGCCCAAATAAAGGAATTCATATGACACTGGATGATAAGTCCAAGACAGAGGGAGGCAAAACAATTCGTACTTCTCCCCAAAAGAGCTTCAAATAAAACCATAAACCTGACTAGAGAAGCCTTGTCTCACTGTGCATACTGTGCGGGCGTTTATAGTCTTCGTTATCGTTTCAGAAAACTAAAATCAGTAGAATTACGTGCCTGTCGTTTTTACGATCTGAGCGATGAACTATAAGAGCAGATCCTTGGCGAATGTTAATCTCTCGCAAAGCGAAGACTCTCTCACCGAGGTGGTGAGACTCTGATATCATTTATAGTAAGGGACAAAAACACAAAGAAGAGAAAGAATCTTTCAAATATGAGCGCGTTGTTAAGGACATTATTCCATATTAGAGATCGCAGTTCACTACGCCCGAAATGAAACTGCATACTAATAACTTCATTACAGATACAATATTTTCAAAGATAGTAAGAATGCGGCCACCATAATGGAATGGGTAGGTGTGTGACTACCATTCGCCTTCGGAAGTGCTCGATTTCGAAACCTCGGGCATAAAACTGAAAATAATAAAAAAAGGTTCTTCTAATAGGGTTCTTTGTAAAAAACCATCTGCTGTTCGTTCTATAACTTTAGACTCGTCTATTTGTGGAAGATGCAAAACACAAATAGGAAGAGGAACTCGACCAATAAAGGGCGTAAGTTCTGCTAAATGATGGTTCATCTTCCATAGATATCTAGCCCTGTTGTGGATCTTACAGTACCACTGCTTTATATTACGCAATTTTTTCTATATGAAATCTTTAAATTAAATTAAATTAAAGTATTATTAAAAAATATTCTGAAAATGCAAACCCAACATTTTTGCTCGACGATTATCAATCTGAAACTAGAAAATCAGAAGCCGTTTGCAGACCTACTGGCCACTTAATGCATAAATTATTAACACCCGTCAATCTAGTTTGATTGATTGTAGTTTCTCATATTTCGTTCTTTTTTTAATATTTATATTTTGCATTTAGTTGACCTCTTTTGGTGGTAGATTTTGTTGCCTTAAATCATTTCATGGCCGCGCAGTGAGCTGGAATTCATAAATAATGCATTAACAACATGGAAAAAAGTTTAATTCCTGGTTTTTTGTTTGTTTTGTTAAATTTAATGTTTTGAAATATGTATGCCTAGTTATATACACATACATATATACACATAGACTTGTTATACAAAATTGAAGCTTGAGAAAAAATATGCAACAACTATTACCATGAAATGCCAGCAATCTGTCTCGGTAAATGCATAACATGGAAAATGATATATGTCACCATTTAATTTCATGTATCTAATTTTTTCATGAATATAATATTTTGTCAATAATTCCTTCAACAATAACAAAAACCAAAAACAGAAGCAATTAATTGCTGCCGTTAAGACACAATTGCCAGTCATTTATCAGCGTTCCAACCAGCTAAATGGTGAGCACACCTTTGTTTCGTTTTTAATGAGCTGACCGATTTTTTGTATAATGCTAAGTGAAAGTTGTATACATGCACACACACACACACACATCCATACCTGCACTCATATATAACTAATGATGATAACTTCTGGGTAGCCATTTTGCGTAATTACCTGCCTGTCTGCGAATTCGGGCATTTCACTCACTTCGCTCACTTTCACTTTTATTGCCCTGCTACACGTCAAGCTCATTATTCTTTTAGCGAGAGGAAATGTGAGGGTTGAAATTTAAGAGACTTGGATTTAATTTAAATTTCTAGAATACCACATTTGTGGACAAATGGAAAAAAAATAAATGTTAGTTCTCAACTAAAATGGATTTAAACGAATTTTCTTTTTGTAAAAATTACTAGTAATTATTAATTAGGTAGTATTATTTAAAAACAATAAGTTAATAATAATAAAAAATATGAATATTATGCCATCGAAAGCCAAAATTAATCAGCGCTTCTGCAAATTTTATTGCCTCATATATTGCCATAATACACAATTTTTTGGTTTCAGATAGGTACACCACACGACTAACTAAATTTCTTATAATTTTATTGTCAGTTTAGGGCAACAAATTTAATGTTTACATTTTTCATGATAAGGGGTTTAAAAATATCCAAAAATAAGTACATGAAAATTAAATTAGTTATTAAGAAAAGTAAAATTTTTAGATTGAAAGAAGACCATAAAACCAAGGTTTATATATTTGAAATAAACAAATACAATTCTTGGCGTTAGTTTATAATTTGGAGATAAGTAATTTATGTTGGATCCTTCTTTTATTATGACTTGTTGAGGCATTGCTTTTATTAAGTTTTTTTATAATATTGGGTTCACGCCCTCGTAAAAGGGGTATCGCTGTCGATACTACTTTTGTGTTCGCTGTAGTAATACACTGGTGATTTAAAGGTGTATATCGCACACATCTTGATCGCAGTAGTTGACATTCGTTTGAAGCGTAAAGATCCTTTTTTACTGACATTTCAAATGTCTACGTTCATCCCCATAAAAACAGTATTTGCGGGACGTCATGCTTCATTATTACTTTTTAAAGAAAAGTGCAGCTGAAACTTGTCGTGTATTGATCAATAGTTTCGGTAATCACGCGCCGTCAAATACAACTTGTTTTGACGCTTCCAAAGTGGTAATTTCGACGTGAGTGATAAAGATCACGAAGGGGCACCGAAAAAATTAGAAGATACTCAATAACAACAATTATTGGATGAAGACGCATGTCGAACCCTTGATGATATGTCGAAAGAGTTGGATGCTGACAGATCAACCGTCGGTAAATGTTTGCACGCAATGCGAATGGTCAAGAAAGCAGGTTACTGGGTGCCACATCAATTGAAGGAGAGGAATATTGAGAGACGTTTAGTGACGTGTGAGATGCTTCTTGAACGGCGGAAATGAAAAGGTTTTCTGCACCGTATCGTCACTGGTGATGAAAAATGCATCTATTATGATAACCCTAAGCATCAAAAATGTTGGAGCCTGCCAGCTGATCCAGGTCTATCGACAGCGAAAAAAATATTCATGCTTCAAAGGTTATGTTGTGCAACTGGTGGGATCAGAAGGAAGTCATCCATTATAAACTCCTTAAACCATCTGAAACCATCACTGCGGATAAAGCGCCTGAAGCGAGCTCTCAACGGAAAGCGGCCGCAACGGGATGTAGACATAACCAACTGATTTTGCTGCATGACAACGTCAAGTTACACGTTGCTAAATCGGTGCAGAAATATTTAGAGGGACTGAATGGGTAACGCTTGGCGCAGAAGCTTGAACGATGACAGCATCCGATGATGAGTCGTTTGAGAGAAAAATTCTGCGCAAAATTTTTGGACCTTTGCACGTTGGCAGCGGCGAATATCGCAGGCGATGGAACGATGAGCTGTATGAGCTTTACGACGACATAGACATAGCGCAGCGAATAAAGATCCAGCGGCTACGTCGGCTGGGTCATGTCGTCCCAATGGATACAAACGGTCCGGCTCTGAAAGTATTCGATGCGGTACCAGCTGGTGGTAGTAGAGGAAGAGTTGGAAAGATAAGGTGGAGAAGAACTTGACTTAACTTTGTGTGTCCAGCTGGCGCCGGTTAGCTCGAATCGGCCAAAATTGCATAAGCGGTTATTGCGCCAATCAAGAAGAAGATGAATTGGGAAATATTGCCCCATCCGCCGTATTCCCCAGACATCTGTTCCGATCAATGCAGTCAGTTCTTATTGGAGAGCGGTTCACTTCTTACGGGAGCATCGCAAACTGGCTCAGTGAATGGATCAAGTCAAAAGAACACGAATTTTAGGACAAAAGAACACGGAATCCGTATGCTGCCTGAAAGATGGAGTAAAGTTGTAGCTTCCAATGGCACATACTTCACATAAAATCATATATTATTAAATTGTTTAATCACATTTCTAAAACTTTTAGCGCTATCAAACTGTCTTAAATTTTTAAAAACCGATTGAGAAAATATTGTCCGTACATTTTCGATTGGGTTAAGCTTAGTACTGCAGTCAGCCCATAAGGCAATTTTTCTTTTATTGCCTTGTAGATATCTTCATAATCGTCTTGACATTATAATTTTTTCGGATACTTAAGTGAGCGTATATATGTATGTATATGCGCATATGTACATATATAAATTCACGTATTTGTACTTGCATATGCCTTCTTATTGATTATTATTAATTTGATTTACTTGAAGAATTTAAAATAAAACCAAGTTTTTTAATAATACCTGTTGTTTTAATGTTATTACTATTAATTTTTTTTTATATATGAAGGAAAAAATGTATGGTAATATTTACCATATACCTTATAAGATATGTTGTTTACTAATATATATATATAAACATGCATATACATATACAATTTCGCGCCATTTTCAAAAAGAACAAATCTATATGTAAAGATGCATACAAATCATATGGACATATCAAATATACGAATCTATTCCGTACGCAAGCAAATGTAAGCTAATGTGCTTGAACTGCAAGCGAGAGCGCGGAACGAACGACAAAGAGCATAATCGGGCCCCGCGTTCGGCAACGTTCGACATCTGGCTCTGTCCTACTTGAGTGAGCATATATATGTATTTGCATATAAATTCACATACTTGTATTTGCATATGCCTTGTTCCTGTGTGCATGGTAATGAACCATTTCTCTGTTGAGAATAGGACGATGATAGAAAAAGTAGGAAAGAAAGGGAGTGTTTCGAGTGTAAAGTGTCTTGAAAAAGGCAAATCGATGATGGTGCCTCTTAGTGTTGTTGACTTATTAACGTCTGATGCACAATCGAAATTGAAGATATCTTTCATGAATTTGATAAATGTTTCGTCATTTTTCACGTTTGTGTAAATGTAACTTGACCTATTCCTCCTCTATATCCATACAAAATATCTATCAAACAAATAAAACTAAAATTTTGTTTTGAAAATTGCAACCATTCCATCAATATTTTTTTATGACGTTGTCACGTTAAACTATCGTCAGTAAACCGACTTTACAGACAACCTCTTTTTTTGTCTTATTATTATTATTTTTTTATCATTACCATTATAAATTACAATTTCTTAATATTGACAATAACTAATCACTGTGAGGGGTTGGAATTGAAATAATCCCTTCCTTTGTAGGAGAGCAGTGTTGGCTTTAGTGGTATTTAGTTATAATTCTTCTAACGTAACATGGCTTTATATAATTATATTTATAAGTATGTACGAGTATATTAAAATACGAGCAAGATCTGCGGGTATTTGGACCTTAAGTATTCTTGGTTGAAATCCCATTCCCGGTATTAGTCTCATTTTTTGGTTTTTGTACTCTAGTAGACGCAAGATATGCTTACTGCTGCTGCTCATTGCTGTTTCAGTGACTGTGTCCATGCCGAGGTCGTAGTGAATATCGTCATTTTTCATGTAACAATCTGCGTTTGTGATTGTTCTTAGTCTCTTAAACTGACTTCTCTGCATAATTTCTAGATTTTATTTACTGGCAGTCCACCATATTTCTAGTCCGTAAGCCCATGTCAGTCTAATTATTGATTTATACATTATTTGCTTAAATAAGCTGAGGTTTGATTGTTTTGCTAGTAGCTCATAGAGTTGTCGGAATTTGTTTTTCATCTCATTTTTCTTGTTCAATGTGTTGTTTCCAAGTGAGTTTTGAATAAATTGTGATCCCAAAATAATTTGCACTTCAGTGTATTTTTATGTCTTCTCCGCTAATTTGGATTGCATGTTTTGCAGATTTTCTCTTCGTGTTGTGTTTTGTCTTAATTTGCCCCATTTTTGAAACCAAAGTGTTGTAGCTGATAGTATATCTTGCAATGTTTTTCTTGCTGTTTCTTCACTGCTATTGGCTGACATAAAACTGTCTCGTCTGCAAATGTAACTGGCTGTTTGCAGACCTAAAAAATGCTCGCCGGTAAGAAGTTTCGCATCTTAACGTAGTTGTTAGATGGGCAACGGATTGCGGCCTGTCGGTGAATCCTCTTAAGACGGAGCTCGTCTTATTTACAAGGAAACATAAAATACCCAGAGCTCAACTTTCCTCACTAGGGGGCGCTCCTCTGATGCTTTCTGACAAGGTAAAGTACCTATGTATTATCCTTGACAGCAAGCTTACATGGAAGCCCAATATTGAGGAAAGAGTGAGGAAGGCAACAATCGCCTTGTATGGATGCAAGGGCGCAATTGGTAAAAGATGGAGCCCCTCGCCCAGGGTTGTTTTCTGGGTATATAATACCATTGTAAAGCCTATCTTGTTATATGGAGTCATAGTCTGGTGGAACTCACTAGAGAAGACGACATTGGTGAAGAAGCTGGAGAGAGTTCAGAGGTCGGCACTCATTGGAATCAGTGGGGCGCTTCGAACGACTCCTACTCTGGCGCTCAACGCAATGTTAAATGTGGTACCCGTAGACATCGCAGGCAGAAATGCCGCTTCGCGTACCGCAATCAGACTGAGGGGCTGGAGCTATAAGCTTAATCTCACTTATGGGCACTCAAGCATCCTCAGAAACTTCGAGTTCATCCCTCTGTCAACGGATCAGTGTATACCCTCGTTTAGCCCAACCGGAATCTTCTCCACTTATATTCCGTCAAGGGAAGAGTGGACGGAGGGGTACACTTGGGGGCAGGGCCTGGTGAACTTGTTCACGGATGGATCGAAGTTGGAAGGAAAGGTTGGTGGAGGAGTATTTTGCGAGGAGCTCCCCATCAGACTCAAATTCAGGCTACCGGACCACTGCAGTGTGTTCCAGGCAGAGGTAGCCGCAATCAAGGAGGCAGCCGATTGGCTGCTCAAATGCGTATTAACGGTCAAGAAAGTAAATATCTACTCCGACAGCCAAGCGGCTATAAGGGCCCTCGGGTCTATGACGGTGCATTCGGAATTGGTCAAGGAATGCTTGACCTCGCTTTCGACTGCGTCCGAGTTCTTCAACATCAGCCTCATCTGGGTCCCTGGTCACAGCGACATTGCTGGAAACTGTGAGGCAGATGAGCTGGCCAGACAAGGGACATGCGAGGTAATTTCCCTGCGAAGGGAGAGAATCGGGATCCCCCTGACTACCTGCGGTCTGCTTCTGGAAGGATGGGCATCGCACCAACTCAGCGAGCGCTGGGCAAGTACACAAGCGTGTAAGGTCGCGAAATCCTTCTGGCCACGTGTGGACCGCAGGCGCTCGGGCGAGCTTCTGAAGCTGAGAAAATATCAGCTCTCTAATCGCGTGGGCTCTCTCATAGGACACAATGCGCGAGGAATGCATGCTGTGAGACTTGGAATCGCCTCGAGTCCTTTCTGCGCTGGATGTATGGATGATGAGGTGGAATCATCTCAGCACCATCTCCTTAGCTGCCCTGCTCTGGCCTGCCCTGTATCTCATCGGTCTTTCTCTCCCCTCCATAATGGCATCACAAATGACGAATCCTTCTTCGTCCAAGTGTGCCCATTCCCTGGGCAACCATATCAACCTAACCTAAGAAGTTTCGCTCGAATGAAGAGGTTTTCCGCTGAAGCTGAGACCTATTTTGAGGCAAAAGATAAATCGTTCTACAATAGTGAAGAGATTACGTTTATAAATAAAGCTAATTTTGAACAAAAAAAAAAAGTGTTTTCTTTGTTATACCCGATATGTTCAGCCCATATGTTACTTAGATATGTAGTGTAGAAATACATTTTTTTAACCCTAGTGAAGGCATCTAGTTTGGTGAAGAAGTACTGAAAAGAAACGAGAAACTAATTAACCGATCTGATATGTCACGGCTACTTCTTTCATAAGTAGTTGAAAAAAAATAAATAAATTAAAGATAGATTATAAAATATCGCGTTTCTATAAATCGATTAATATGTAAAAATAATTTTTCATAGCCTCACATGATTAGTTTTGATGCAAAATTTTTAACAATAGTCGTTAAAAACAATTTATTTCATTTAATTATTTAAGAATTTATTAGTATAAGAAGAACATGAACCGAACTGAACTCTTATAATAAGTAGAATACAAATGGCAAACAATTTGTTGAGGTTTCAGTTGTAGTACTATTTCCACATAAATACATTTTCTGTACCCCAAATTCGACGTGCATTCTGCCGTAGCAGATGGATCTTCTACATTTCAGTGGATACTGAATTTCTCACTGGTTATATACTAGACTACATCCTCGTGCAGTATTATGTCAGAGGTAACGAAAGTATTTATGATACTTGAAACTACTTTTACTTAAAATTCTGCGAATTGAAGGTGAACCAGCGAGTCGACTTTGTTAAAGATAATTTCTATTAAAAATAGTCAGAAGCTTTATACAACATTAATCGGAATAGAAAAACACAATTCCTCGCCTTTATGTTTTTATAGAAGCGTCTAATAGAAGTGTGACCATCATTACTAAGAAACAATTTGTCAATTCCATTCTAACAAACTGCACTGTATGAACATATAATATTTATTATACGCAATATATTCAATAAAATGTACAGTCATCATCATTAGCTATAATGGCTTCAAATCTTTGAGTCATACTTTGTGTTAATTTCTGCGTTAGTTGTGAAGGTGATCAGCCAAATTTGCCTTTATAACTATTTGACTGTCCACATTTGTTTTCTTTTGTTTACCTATAGCGCAATAATATTCATGGTAGGCATCAAGGGACTGTAATGGCCAGTCCAAAATTTCTACCCCATTTTGCTGTTTCCACTCTACGCATCTTCGGCGTCAATGCTTGGAATCGTTGTCTTCTTTTAAAATCCAAAGTTGGCTAGTTCCAATCATCTTATCAGCTGTCTTAAAAATGCTTTTTGGTAACTTGCATTCATCAAAACTGCATCCAAATAAACGGTCGAATCTGCGGAGAAGCAGGACAAAATACGAACCATGACGAGATGCTTAACAGTTCGTTGAAGTTGTCGATTATCAGCAGTACACCAGAAAAGAGATATGCAACTATGCCCAAAGGAGAGGCTCATCCATGAGTGTTACGTTTACTCAATTCCATTCTGAATTTGCCTTAGTCCGTGGAAGTATTTTTTCAATGTGCTCCAGTATTGGTGGCCTTCTGCCGTAAATGTAACCGAATCGTGTCTTTGGATACATTAACACCTTCCTTGAAACTGCTTCAGCTCAAGGCAATGATAAGTTCGGCATTATCACAAACACTCTATTTCAATCAAAAAATTATGAAATTAAACGAGTAATAAATAAATTATCATGATTTATCAATAGGTCTCTTTGCTATGTTATTTCATGCAGTGTATTATCCAAGTAATGTATGCGTTAGCCTGATATTAAATAAATAATGAGTGAAAATTTATACGTGCCATGTGCACCGTTCATATATCTATTTTTGTACCTTAGTTTTATCTCGCTTAAATGAATAAATACTTTAAGTAAGCAACACTTGCCAGGATTAGTCCTTTTATTCTAGAGGCAACTGTACTAGACACATGGGGATTTATTTACTTTTACACCTTAAAATATTCCTATTTATTTGCTTGTGTATTTCTAGCTCGTATAAGTTTCATGTGTTGTGGCATGCAATCACCGGCATGTTTGGTAAATTTTTAATAAACTCCATGAATAACGTAGTAGCAATTTTCTAAGCTTCTCGGCTCGAGCGAATACACAGCGGGCTTCATAGATTTTTAAATTTCAAAATGTGCATGTGTAAGCTATAGTGTTGGTACATTTGTACCCTGCAGGAAAATCTAGAAATATTTTAGGTGAATTACTAATGTTTAAGCATCATCCGCTATTCAGCTGTCTGGAAAATGAGATGGAATCAGAATAAGACACATTCGCTCTCACTTTTTTGATACACCTGAGGACGTAGGAGGTATCACACACCTGGAGAATTTTATCAGTAGCATGAAGCGATTCAGGCAAATGCAATTACATATGCTCTAGTCGTCATCCTCTTCTCGTGTGCCCTTATTTTACCTTTGCTCTGTTCTTTCTCCTGTGTTTTCCCCTCTTCCATAAAAATAAATTTAATTTTTTGTCCAAGTGGGCCCTTGCATGGGCAACAATTAATCCAACCTAACTTCTTAAAATGTTACATATGTAAAAAATTGAAATACCTATGTAGTTTATTACGGTTACCGGTAGAATAATCATCCCGAAAAATTTTTGTTCCGGAAGGTTTTTCCATAAAGACCAAAGTCAACAAAAGTACATTATTTTCCTAATTTCGGCAGAATATCTATTTACTAATGATCGCAACTTCTTCTTGGTATAAAGAGTTTAAAAAATGGGGGTGGCACTTTAATTAGAGTGCGCAAAACGAAATTCCAAAGAGGATGCATTTGTTTTGTTAACATCTAATCAAACTATATCAAACACAATATAAGGTATTTGGTTTGTATACTCATGTTGTATTTGTGCAGTATTTGAATATAATTTAAAAAATAAATTCATGTACATACAATTTGAGGTACCTACAGTTTTATGCCACCTGCAAGCGGCAGATGTTTTTTAAGAGGAGTTTTTCCATGACAGGAATACACATTTTCTATCATTTGGTGTTTCAGGCCCATAATGGGTTTCGTTCGCAGACCCTATTGAATGGCCATTTGATGGGCGCCCTAACTAATTTATGGATGTCATGGCATTGACGACTTTCTATATTAGCAAGGAAGGCTCAGAAAACGTGATGCGAGACGAAATTTCTTCACAACTTTATCGAACACATTGGTCCTTGCAAAGATCGAAACTCGTATGAATAATCCAGCCATTATTTTTCAATTCACTACTTATTGCGCTATGGAATAATTTTTTAACAAACCACAACCTGGAAATATTGCAGTTAACCAACCAACCGGAGTCGATACACTCACAGCGAAGGGAGATTGTCGCTTTTGCCATCAAGGAGGTGAGAAGCTTCCTCGAAAAACTCGTTTTAATTGTATTTTATGGTAGAATTTACTATGTCTACAGCACTCAAAAATCTCTTCTGCATATTTTGCTTGTCTTCCACCGAATCTATAAATTAAAATCATTTCATACTTTACTATAAATTTCAATGTAATCAACTCTCATTCTTCAACCTTTTTCAAAATGCGTCAAAATAAAGAACAAAACAAAATAAAGACGTTTTTTCGCAAACCAACATATTTTCAGCGATTATTTTTGCTTCTGTAGGTAGCCTCAATGCATGTCAAAACCGCTTGAAAAATGTAAGAAATTAAAAATATATACCTTGGATATTTAAAAATGAACTATAAATGTGGCACATTTGCCACATATTCCCATACAAATGCATGTAAATACATAGGGGTCTGGCCGGACCCGGGTGCCTAAACGAAGGTTTGAAAAAAAGGTGTCTAACGGAGGATTAATTGAGAGTAAGCCAATTTTGAAAAAAAATTATAAAATTATAACTTAATCAAATTTCATGCAAAATTTTATTTCGATTTCGTTAAGGTGACTGAAGAATTCTATAGGCAATTCTGAAGAATAAGGCCCATGAAAATAAGGATCTGAATTACATTTCCAGCATCTGAATTTAATTATTAGTCCTTTCAAATATCTGTTTTACAAAAAAATATCAAACAAACAATATTTTTTTTTTAAGTTTTTAAATATTCCATATTAAAATTACTACGAAAAATTATTTTTTTATTAAAAATAATTGCATTTTATTGATTGTTTCTTGAGAGAAAAATTTTACTTTCATAATTTCTTCCATTCGGGTCTGTTTTGCGTCAATCTCTTAACTTCATTCTAGCTGTGGCATATGGCGCAGGGTTCTGACTTCAGTGTGGTCTCCAGATGTTCGCTGGCTTTCTTCGTCTGCAGCTTTCTTGGCTGTTCCAACGGCTCTTGTTGCGTCGCCATTCTCCCTGTGTAGAACATGACCAACCCAGCTCCATTTTCTCTTTCGGGTATCGAATAGCATTGGCTCCTGCTTTGTTCTAGCCTATAAGTAAGCATTCGATATAATATTTGGCCATAATATTTTGAGGATTTTTCGTAGGCATCGGTTTACAAAGACTTGTAGAGAGCTTTTATTACCTGTCGTCGCATTCCACGTTCGAAGTTTTGTGCGCCGTTATATGTGTGATGCGTTCCAAATTGTTTGCAGAGATCCAAATGCAGCCGTTGCCTCTTTGCTTTAGTTTTTTGTGCAGGATTTCTCCACTGCTGCGTTCACTGCACTGTTACGGAGCAAAATAAATGAATACTCCATATTTAAGAGCTCTATACATGCTTTTTTCTAAAAAATTATCTAAAAGAAAATTCACAATATAACTACATATGTGGAATTTAAGTATCTGTCATATTTATGAGGTTTAATGTCTAAACATAAAACCAAGCAGGCATCAAACTAATTATAGAACTTTTTTTGTAAAGTAAATTGTGAAAATAACTTTCATTTCATTTTTTCTGAACTAGTCACACTCTAGTCCCAATCTGACTGCATCAAAATCAAAAACACTACCCTAAAAATTACCTCACCAGTGAAAGTTCTCCCTGTAGGTTGTTTCAATATTGCGGGGGTAGTGCCTCTATGCCACAAGAAGTGCAATGTTGTGGCAAGCAAATAAAAGGCATAGGTCGGAAGTTTCTGAGTAAGTGTTGTGGGCAAGCTTAAGCCATGCATGTATGTGTTTATACATGTATGTATGTGCATGTAAATGTGAAAAATTTACTAGTAACCAGCAAAACTTGCCCCCACCAGTTGAGTTCAATTGGGAAAGTTGTATTTTGCATGTTTTTGTAAAGTTTTCAGTGTTAGTTTGTCTTTTCACTGCATTGTTTCTATTTTGGCGCATAAAAGTTGGTTGATTACTTTGTGGCTTGATTGCTGTGTGGCTTCGTTTTTCAGACTGCGTTGAGGGAAAACGCTTAGCTAATCATGAATTTTAGATGCGCGTTAGGCTTTGAAATAATATCGTAAAATACTTTTGATAAGTGCGGGAGGTAATCATTAGAAATTAAATTTAAAAAATTTACATGTTCGAAAAGTCATAAAATACTTGTGAATACATACAGGTATTAGTTTTTGCATATTATGTACCTCCTAAAATTTGTATCCCAATAATTATTGTTAGTGTTATTTATTTGTGAGAGATGCTTCATTCTCTTGGTGGCAATGCATTCTTTCCACCTAATTTTCCAAATCTTTGCCTCTATCTAACGAAGGCTTCAAAAGATATTCAAATTAAAAGCCTGGATCCATACTGGAAAGGTAGGGCCAATTGTACCTTTTTTGGCGTTTTTTTAATATGAAAACACAATAGGTTTTTATGTAAAATAGATTTTTAGTTATTTAAAGCGCGGACACATAAATTTTTAAGTTGGTTTTGGGTAAACATATTTAGACATGAACGGAGAGATATTATTTTGCCATTTTTACAATCATTACTAACTACATTCAAATGACCAAGAAAGTTTTTGCACATATCAACATATTCAGCCAAGACTCATAAAAAAACAAAAAGCTTGGCTTATGCTACCCATATTTCAAATATTTTTCAACTCTAAATGATCTAATGCAGATCATTTTAAGAAAGTTGTTTAGATGGACTCTAAATAGTGGTTTGGATGTGAAACCTCAGGCACAATTCCACAATTTTTGAAGACATCATGGAATGGTGTACGGCTAGAAATAGGAGATAGCGCCAGGTATAATTCTAGACAAAAAACTAAATTGGAACATGAATGTAGGCAACAGAGTAAGGAAAGCTACTGCCGCTCTATTTAAATGCAAAACGGCCAATGGACGTAATTACGATCTTTTTCCGAACAACACTTACTGGCTGTGTAGAACCAGACCTGTCCTCCTTTACGGAATTATGGTCTGGTGGACGGCACTCGATAAGACTACAATTAGAAACAAGCTCCAGAAAGTTCAACGCATGGCACTTAAATGCAGCAGCGCTGCTCTTTGAACCACACCCTCTGATGCTTTTAATTCTCTTTTCTCCCCTCCCCTAGACTTGTTTGCCAAACAGAACGCAGGTAACCCTGCTGGTCGGTCTACCAAAATACTTTGATTTATCGTACTTTAATGATACTGATGACCTTAAGGATTTACTAATAGCTTAACGAGCTGACGTATGTAAACTGCTACTGTGGTATCACAATGGATCGGCAAGGGTGTAAGTGAGTTGGTTTAAAGACCGACTGGCACTTCTATGCTACTCATCATCTAAAAGTTTCTTAGGAAACTTAAGGGGTCCCGGTGGTCTAGAGCTCGAAAATTTTGGGCATTTTCAGGAAAAATTGGACCGGGACGGCTGTGTCCATTTTGGCTCTTCTATTTATCTAAAATACAAAAACCAAAAAAAAAATCATTAATCAGTATGACTGCTGCTATGCCCCGTATTAGGATTGACAAAATGGCGCGGTTTTGAATTTGACATTCTGAAAATCGGCTTTTGTTTTTCAGTTTTTTAATAAAAACAAAAAATACGAAATAATTGAAATAATAATATGATTCTAGTACGGGCGACAGCCGTACCTACTGATATAGGTCAATCAGTCTTTCGTCTTTCCTGTTAAAAACCTTCGAAAGACTTTTGGATATAGTATATCTCAGAAGCTCTTTGGAGAGCTCTGCTATATCAACTGCACAACATACGTACATTAAAGGCAAATCTACCGAGACAGCGCTTCACGGGGTAATCCGAACCATAGAGGGCTCTCTAGAGAACAAACATTACACCATGGCGGCATTCTTGGATATAGAAGGCGCCTTTAACAATGTTAGTACAGATGCCACGGGCGTTGATAGTCTTAGGGGTGGACAATTGCATCAGTAATTGGGTCATTTCTATGCTAGAAACCATGATCATCAAAGCTAATATGGGTAATATCAGCATAACCAAGAAGGTGCCCATAGGGGCACTCCACAGCGCGGAGTATTGTCTCCACTTCTCTGGTTATACGTTATTAGCAAAGTTTTAACAAAACTTAATAGAGATGGGGTAAAAGCGGTGGTGTACGCTGATGATGTGGTGTTAATGGCGTCAGAACTGTGTCCTAATACGATCACTGGGATCATCCAAAGGCCGTTAGGCGAGCTTAACTCTTGGGCCACGGGCTGTGGCCTAGGCTTAAACCCGGGTAAAATAGAACTTATGCTTTTCACCACCAGATATAAGGTACCAACTTTTACCCTACCAAATATTAACGGGCAAACTCTCTCACTATCACCCAGTGCAAAATACTTAGGGGTAATTTTGGACTTCAAACTAAGCTGGAAATTAAATGTTGAAGAACGGGTTAGGAAGGCAGAATTTTCTTTATATGCCTGTAAACGTATGCTTGGAAGAAGATGGGGTCTTCAACCTAAGCATACATTATGGCTGTATAAAACGGTTGTACGACCTTTTTATCGTATGGTTCGGTAGTTTGGTGTAAAGCTCTAGGGAGAGAGTACAATACCAAATTACTCGGCAGAATACAAAGATCAGCCAGTGCAATAACGGTCGGTGCAATCAGATTATGTCCTAGAGAGGCTATAAAAGCACTAACACACGTTATTCCAATAGACCTACATATTAAGAAGACAGCAACCATGGGTGCATTTAGGTTAAATGAAGCGGTTCGCTGGAGAGAAAAAACATATGGTCATGCTAGTCTATTATTGCGACAAACTCAGTTAACCTCGGTGAGGACTGACTACATCGTCCCGATGATAACTTTCAATAGGAATTTTGCCACTCTCTTTCCATCTAAAGAAGAATGGAATAAGGGATTCTCTCTAAACAACTTCGACACTACAGTCTATACAGATGACAGTAAAATGGATTGTAGTGTTGGAGCTGGTATATATTCTCATAGACTTGGAATTGAAAAATCTGTGCGTCTCCCTAATACCAGCAGCGTCTTCCAAGCGGAAGTACTTGCAATTGGGGAAGCCTGTAGGTTACTAATCGCAGATTTCTCTTTTAAGGGCAATATCGCTATTCTTTCGGATAGCCAAGCCGCAATCCAGGCGCTGGACGCGACTATAACAACCTCCAAAGTGGTGGAGCAAAGCAGGAATAGCCTCAACACCTTGAGTGAAAACCTTAAAGTAACCTTAATTTGGGTCCCGGGACACCGTAACATAGAAGGTAATAAAAAAACCGATGAACTGGCAAGAGGGGGATCTGCCATGAATAACGTTCTTGCAGTACCGGTATTCACACCATTAGGTGCAGTCAAGAATGCAATTGCCCTAAAATACCTTCGAATCGCAGATTGTAGATGGAGAGATCAGACGAAATGCAAAATCAGCAGGACGTTATGGCCCACCTACAACTTCAAGTAATCGGCGACATTGATAAACATGAAACGACGGGACGACTGGAGACTAACGGCAGTCATAACTGGCTTTTAGTCTATCGGAGAACAAGCAGGCAAAATGGGTATCCCTCACTACACATACTGTCACAGTTGTAAACAACCGGAGAAAAAGGAGACAATCTTCCATTTCCGCTGTGAATGCCCTGCCCTATGGAAGGACAGAATGTTAACTCTGGGCCTACCGCGAGAATCTCGAACAACTGTCTGGCTTAGACGTCAACAACCTAATAAGGTTCTTAATGCTGTAAATAACCGTTAAACAAGTTAGTAGCGAGGATGTGGCAACAAAATGGTGCGGAAGCGCTAGTTGGATTCTGGAAGAATCACCACTTTAACCAACCAACCAACGGGCGATAGCCATTGAAGTTATGAACAACATATTACAATTTCAGACGATTCGGTTGAGTAGTTTTTTTTCTTTTGACAACACCAGGCCGAAAAAAGTCATTTCGAAATGAGCTTAATACTTGAGGATCAGGAGCGCGCGGACAACTCTTTATCTAGTTAATGGGCTATAGAAACTATAATATTGGGAATTTCTGCATGAAAATTTCACAGTATATTCTTAAGATGCTATGCTTTCGAAATATCGAAAAAATGAAAAAAAACATTTTTTGAAATTTCTAGACCACCGGGTGCCCGCAATACTGGTTACTTCAGCAGTTGACCCGATGTTTATAAGCTTGAAACACTGTATTGAGGCTTACTCGATGCCTACAACTAGAGAATAACTCTTATCGTCCGTTACTCAATTGGAAAAATACGCATCCTGGGAAAGGAGGCAGAATTTTTTAATTGATATGTTTAACGAATATGTTTCACGGAGTTTCAGTTTTTAGAAACTGATGGTTCCATTATCTTTGCACACTTAGTACTCCACAATTCGGTAGCATTATATTTGGTAACACTGTGCAACAGCATTTTCGAGCGACATTTAGGCCAATATAACGTCCCTCGGCAGGCTATGACTAGTCTCCCAAAGGACTTGCGCTATGAAAGAGGTCCTCATAAAAAAATGATTAGCGGTTCGGAGTGACCTTAAAACTGTAGGTTCCTCCGTTTGTGGAAAAACATCAACACATACACACAAATTGAAAGAAAAGCTCGGTCAAACACGCCAGTTATAGTTCAAAATTTCTTTTCATAAAATATTCAAATAAATTTTTGGCACTGTAGCCCTATCGATAAAATAGTTACGGGTACGTGTAATATATAAGGTGGCGTAAGACTGGTCACTCATAGCACATCATATAATATTTGCCACTTAGTTTTGAACTAGACAGCTCCAATACAAAAGCAGATAAGCAAAGTGGCGCTTAAAGAGCCAAACATTTCTATCGCTCAAAATAATCTTTTTTAATATTTAGTAAAAAAGTCTGTTAAAATCTAAACTAAAGATTAATTTTGGGCTACCTTGTAATTTTATTTTAAATAAAGACACCTATTATTTGATACATTTTTGTGTTTGATTTGTTTTCATTAAAATACGGTGTTTTTTGTTGGTTCTTATTAATTTTTTTAGATTATTGAGAGGATTTTATATAAAAAAATCGGAAAAAAATGCCGTTTGTGTACAGCCACTCACAGACATCACGTCACATCCTTAGATCACTTGTAACTATTTTGTAAGTAAATCAGAAAAAAGGGGTGCTATTCTCAGTTGTTAAACGCTTTTAAAGCCATTCATATTGAATTTGCCGTACCAAAAATGATTTCAGTGAATAATTTTTCCATGTCAAAAACAAAATTGGCTGACTTGCCAGCGAGAGCCGACCACTGTTGCATGCCCCGAAGCAGAGCTGAAAGCAACACCAGCTGTCGCCAAACATAAAGGAGACTTTCAAAAGTGACGCCTAGACGTCACTAGGGAATAATTCCTAGATGGTACTTGTTTTCTATGTTACCTTTGACATTTGTCAAGTAGGCACAATAGAACAATGCGTTAAAATGATTGAAACTCATTATTCAAATGATTGAAAGAATCTTCCAAGTGAGTTGAAAAATCGAAGGTTGTTAAAAAAATGTGAAGAAACTGATTCTTTTGAGGTTAGGAAAAAGACTGGTAGTCTAAAAACTGGACGTTTTGTTGAGAATAATGCTGCTGTAGCGCAAAGTGCTTCTGAGCAACCTTCAACATAGATATCTCGACGTTCTCAACAATTAAGTTTTCATGGGTCGGCTACTAAGCGGATTTTTCATACGGCCTTGCATTTTCATCCTTACAAAATTCAAGTAAAATAAGAATTAAAGCCAATAGATTATTTTCAACACAGAAATTTCATGAATTGATTCTTTCCAATTCCAGAGTAGAAACACAACATTCGGATCGAGATTGCTGAACTCAATGCGATAGTGTGTGAGCGAATCCTTGAAGATGTTAATTCTAATATGCTGGGCGGTAGACGGACATTTAAGTGATGCTATTTTGCAAATATAATTCTTAAGAGCCGTGTGTTAAATAGAAATAGTGTAACCTAAAAGAATCTAAATTTTTACATGTTTTATTTTAGAATAACCTGTAGACGCGTCTTTAGAAAGGCCCTTTACTTGTACAACGCAATGTAACTGTCAATAAAGTTAGTTATACTTTCAGGCCTAACCAAGCCAAGAAAAAGAAGACTGAATACTCTCTCTATACCAAAATTACCAAATTTTGTTGTATGTCGACCTGCCTCCTACTTTTCACTTTCTAGAAATTGTGTTAATATTAGGTTTTGGTTTCATAAGTTTGAATTCTTTCGAATATACCCAGCTTGCCATATGCCCATAGTTAACTGGCCTTCTTCTTGAGTTGGGTTCCACCAGCCTACATACCTTTTTTTTGCCTACATCAGTAAAATTAAATCGGATTTGCTCTGCACTAATTTTGGTTCACTTTTGATTACACTACATCCCACTTAAGTTCTGAAAAACGCTATACCTACGTCGCACAATGTTCTACAAAAAGTATTATAACTTAAAAACCCACAATGTTTTCTACCCAACTCCGCATTATAGATATGAATACATATGTACATATGTATGTACTCATATGTACGTGTGTAGTTACTCAATTGCCTAGACTCAGGTGCTGTATTTGTGGCGGTATTTGACTTAATTAAACAACTTTTTGTGGTGTGAAAACCACAAAAGCACACACGTGATATATCAACCTACGAAGCACACCCCTATTTACATTCCCTGGTGAACTGAGTTTATCTTTCTTCATCAAATAAACTATGCAAGCTCGGTTTGTAGTGCAAAGTCTTAACATCTTTGCAGCTCATCATTTATTTGGCATTCGCTTTCAGCTGCTACTACACAATTTATTAACCACCAAGTTCTCACCTTATCATTTGTGGTTTTGCGAAAGGATTACACTTAATATTTATAGGAGTTTAAGATAAATTCTTTTGAGGCACTTCGGTCTACCAACACGAGTAGGTATGTTTGTATGGGTATCAGCATTCACATACACACCAAAAAACTTTGTCTATATATTTCGAAAGTGTTGGTAAGCTCAACATACGCATGCCTGTGACTATGTATGTACAGTTAAGATAAAATAATTAACAACGCTACAGCGGTTCAGCTCCATACAATTTTTGGAGAAAGTAGTAATTGGCGATGTGTTTTTTTCGTAAGTGCGGTTTTTGAGCGAAAAATTGGTATATCCTTTTCATTTTAAAGCATAACTTCCATGCAAGTCTAAGTTCAAAAACGGTTAAAGGTGCTATTCAGATGGCACTTAAAAACTAACCTCAAAAAATATTAAAAATGTGATAAAAAGCGCACCGATAAATAAACGTTGTCAAAAAAGTCTTGCGGTATTTGTATTGAATTTTCAATTGTTCATAAAATTGGTTATAATAATGCCATTTAAGTCAAATATGCGCCGTTTTGTTCGATGACGAGTTCCCAACGAGATGCCAACTTCATAATGCCCCTCTTAAAGAAGCTCGCTTCCCTATTGTCCAAAAACTCGGAGAGCCAATTTTCACAGGACTCTCTTGTGGACAACTTCCGACTACCAAGCTCGTTCGCCATGGACAGAAATAGGTGGTAATCACTTGGTGCGAGATCCGGACTATACGGTGGATGCAAAAGAATCTCCCATCCGAGCTTCCGGAGCTTCTGGCGCGTCACCAAAGATGTGTGTGGCCTGGCGTTGTCCTGCTGGAAGACAATTCGGCCTCTGTTGATCAAAGATGGCCTCTTCTGCATGAGTGCTGCATTTAAGCGGTCCAGTTGTTGGCAGTAAAGGTCCGAATTGAGCGTTTGGCCATAGGGGAGCAGCTCATAGTGGATGATTCCCTGCCAATCTCACCAAACACACAGAAGAACCTTCCTGGCCGTCAATCCAGGCTTGGCCACCGTCTGGGCAGCTTCACCGCTTTTCGACCACGACCGTTTGCGCTTCACGTTGTCGTAAGTGACCCACTTTTCATCGCCAGTCACCATCCGCTTCAAAAACGGGTCGATTTTGTTGCGATTCAGAAGCGATTCGCATGCATCCATACGGGCAAAAATGTTTTCTTGCGTCAAGTCGTGTGGCACCCATACATCGAGCTTCTTTTTGAATCCAAGCTTCTTCAAATGGTTTATAACGGTTTGATGACTCATGCCCAGCTCTTGGCCAATGCTACGGCTGCTACTATTCCGGTCTCTTTCGATCAATTCAGTGATTTTATCGCAATTTTTGATGACAGGCCTTCCGGACCGTGGCGCATCTTCGATCACCTCTGCACCAGAACGAAAACGTTGAAACCATCGTTGTGCGGTGGAAAGGGAACCTGTATCGGGTCCATAAACTGCACAAATTTAAAATATGCCGTATTTTCTCTTTATTTTGCTCCATGTTTGCGACGCTATAACACACGAACGACTAAAAGCAAATAAAAATTAATCAAACACGTGTTAGCACGTGAAAAGAGCTTGCCAAAAAGCTCTAGCGTGAAGCGATGCGATGAATACAACTAGAACTACGCGCTTGCAAAGACAAGCTTGCGGAAATACCGCAAGACTTTTTTGACAACCTTTATATATATCGGGAGTTTTTTAGTTACATGCGAAATATCGACATCGACAACTATAATTTGATAGCTGAGAATGGTAAACTGTGTTGACATTTCAGTTTAGTAAGGCTTGGCAAGTCATCATGAATTGTTTAACGCCAGAGCAACAACCAAATTGTGGAAATTTACATTGAAAAAAAAAAAAAAAAAATAAATAAATAAATCTGTGCTGTTTATACGTAGGCGGCATCGTCGATTTTATTTCCTTTGAAATGAGGAAGGAGCTGCCGTGCTGACTGACTTTTTGTTTTCTAAAATTAATCAGCTAAATATCGACGGCGTTTGGCTCCAACAAGACGGCGCCACTTCTTGTACTCAATAATCAATTTATTGGGGTGAGCGAATAGACCATGTAACTCGTAGCTGCGGTGGACATCATATTCAGAAAACAAATGCCATGCAATTATCCACCAGTCTATAATATAAGCAAACTCCTTCTATCAATATATGTAGCTTATATTATCATTTTAAGTTCTCAAGTTCTTAAAAAAAGACACCCGACGTATATACCTATATTTTATTTATTTTTATTTATTTAAGTCTATGAATTACAATCCTTACAAACTATGATACAAAAGTTGCTTAGACGAAACTACAGATATATATGTATTTAAAAACAACTATAATATAGAATTCAGGAGATTTAAAAACGCTACTCTTGAAAGCGAAAAATCGAGAACAACATCATTATGAACGGCATTTAATTCCCGTAAAGCACGAGTAATGGGAGCATTTTTCACGCAAAAGAGCCATTGTTTCGTTAGCTATGTGACAGGTGGCACCTGTGGTCCTGTTGAAACCACATATCGTCCACATCCATATCTTCCAATTCGGGTCATAAAAAGTTCGTTATTATCTCACAGTAACTGCCTGACCGGCCTCATTCTGGAAAAATACGGCCCAATGATGCCGAAGGCCCATAAATCGCACCAAACAGTCACTCTTAAAGTCTTAAAGTATATGGATCTGATGTGAATAATAATGAATGTTCGTTGTTGAACATTAACTCTTCCCAGTATAATGTAATCGGTATAGTCTGTAATCTTCATTTCGCGCTTCTTGTGCTTCCTCAGACTATTGGCCGATAGCAAAATTGGGAAATGTCTTATTACACTTTCACCATTAATAAGGATTTTATGCGGCGAGGATGACATATAATTCTTATTATTGTATATTTATTTACAAATATGGTACTTGATCAATATATATTACGTGTTGATCGAATTCGGTGGAATTTTTTGCGACTCCGGTTGGCATCGTTTGTAATATTATATAAAACCAGATGTATAAACTTTTCGTCAGTACCTGCAGTATTCGCTGAAGATTTATAGTTTGAAAAAAAATCTTCGCGCGGCATTACTATCACTACCGTTGTCAGTCCCTTGTCAGAGTTTTTCTATATGGAGGCCAGGTTCATTTCAAACCCAACTTTGCACATATTTTTTTCTCTTACAATTTACTTTAAAACTTCTGCGTGACGAGTGATTTTGTATTGCCTTTTGGAGTGATGAAGCCCATTTTTATTTCAATGATTGTGTAAATATGCAAACGTGCCATTTTTGGTCACCTAAAAGACGGAATCCACTATTAAAACATCACAGTCACAAAGTGACTAGTTGGTTATGCACTGTCAAGCGGTGGAATAATTGGACCATATTTTTTTTGAAAATTGTTCAGGGTAAGCATGGGAGGAAATAATAAGAAAATAATCCTCTTTGACGCCACGCCAGACACGATCAAAGAGCCCATGTCGACACTGTGTGATTTCTTCCCTAACAAATAATAAGCCGTTTCGGTGACATATCCTGGACCTGGACGCCAACTTATCCCGCCCTATTGATTTTTTCCTAGGAAGGTACTTCAAAAGTAAAGTCTATCAAACAAACTCAGTGCCTATCCCAGACCTTAAAAAATATCCTTCGCGAGGTTAGCGGCATCTCGACATCACTTCCTCAGCGATGGGCAGATTCCAGATTCCAAAAGTGTATCCGAGGTAATGGTCAACATTTAAATGGAATAACTAAACAAAAAATTATTTCCGATTATAATCGATTTTTTACGAAATTTATGAATTTATGTTCTGCGTAAATTAAAAATAGCAGGTGCAATTGGTGAGCGTGGAAGAAATGTCACTTTGAAGAAAATGTAACTTTGTAAGAGCAAAAAAAAGCATTATTTTTATAAATATTGCTGAAAATAAAACAAGTATTACTTTTTTCGTGAAACTAAAGGGAATACCTTGTATGACCAATTTTCCTTTAAACACTAAATCTCAGATGTTTACAAATCACTGGTTGGAGTGCGCCGCCACCCACATCCGGTGAGAAAGTCTCACGTAAATGAAATTCTCAAAAAGAGAAAAACAAAAAAGAAAAAAAACAAAGGAACAAATACTAACGGTAGCTACACTGCGCATGCCTTGTTTACATGCCAATTGGCACAAACAATTCCATGGGAAAGAAAACGAAAGGAAACAGCTGGTTTGAATTTTTTTTTGAGAACACACTTCAGTCAGTTGGCGGCACTCGAAACGAACGGAAATTGAATTATTGTATTTGTGCGAAGAGCCGACGACCACACGCGCGTGTGTGTGGGTGTGCGTCTCGAATAATTGAAGTGTTAATAACATGTGAAAGGGGAAAATATATGTAGTTGCGTGTAGTGACTTAGTTTTTGCAGTATTGAAATGAAAATAAAAGAATTTGATTTGAAACTTAATAAAAAGCGTAATTTGTATACATTCGCTGAGATTTATGGTTCTGCTCTTATTTGCTCAGCAGTAAAGAAATTCAAAGCAAAGTAAGTCGAACGTTTTTTGGTTTATTTTTCAGCAACACCTTGCTTTCAACAGACATATTTGCGGCATAGCTAGTGAGCTACTAGTGACTTACCAGTTGAAAGCAAGCAACATTAAAAATACATGTGGTTTCTTGATGCCAGATGGATGAAAGCACTCAGACAAGTGGGCCAACAAATTTAAATTTAAGGTGAAAAGCAAAAACCGCAATTCAAAAATAAATAAAAACTTTGTGTATTGCCCTGTGGTGAATCCTCTTTGCTGATTAGTCTGCTATTTTTTATTTTTGTTTCTGTTTTCGTTTTGTTCTTTTCTAGAATGTTTTGAAAATTTCTATGGCTATAAAAAACACTCTTTATACTTTTTCTTTTACGCTGTACTGTGTTAATTAAGATGAAGGATTTGAGATAGGTAAGAGTTAGGATGGCTCCGAAAAAATATTCTGTTTTCTCCAGGAACCCACCAAATCTGTAATATGACTAAAAATATTAATAACTTGTACTAATTTTTTTTTTTTAATATTTAGTTGTCCCGCCGACGCTTTGAAAATGATACCTTTTGTGTTAGCTTAAAAAAATTTAGCTCGAAAAAAAAATTTAAATTAAAAAAACAAAAATAAAAGATTAAATAAATAATTTTGTTTTGTCGCTTTCATTTTAAAATAATTTTAAAATATTGCAGAATTTTGAGGGTCACTATAAAAATTGTTATTTATTGTTTATGCTACAACATAAGGTATCGTTTTTCGAAGCGTTGGCGGTACGAAGAATACTAAAAAAAACATATTTTAATAAAAGTAATTAATTATCTTGGTCATAATTTTGGCCTTAGGAAAGCAAATATTTATTTATTTTTGTTTTTATTTCTAGTATTACCTACTTTTTGGGCATTGCGTAGAGAAATTAAAAAGAAGAGATTAAATAATATCGATATGTAAATATTTTATAACAAATTTATTGAAATGCGAGTTCAATGGTAGTTTTCAAAGCGTTGGCGGTATGAGTAAATATTAAATAAAAAACATAAAAATATAATATATATTTTTTATAGCCATAGAAGAAATTTAAGGATAACATCACCACATTGCAAACATACTTTGGATAATACAGGGTGAACGATATGAAGTGTTACCTATTCAAAACACCATAACGTTTTTGTGTGAAATTAGTTTTTATTGATTTCAAAGACAAAATTATTCAAAAATGATTACAATTTTAACATATATTCACTTTAGCTCGATACGACCACGTTTTGCTTTGACTATAGCCTTCAAACGGTCAAAAAATGAGTTGCATGCTGCCAGAATGTAATCTTGAGATATTTTGGCCCATTCTCATAAATTCGCTTTTTTCAGCGCATCCATATTCACATATTTTTTAGTCCTCGCCTTGCTCCCCAAAATGGTCCAGATGGAATAGTCCATCGGATTTGCGTCTGGCGAATTCGAAAGGCATTGTGTGGACAAAATGAAGTGTGGAACATGATTTTTTAACCATTCTTGGTGCACACGAGCTTTATGAGACGGTGCCGAGTCCTGTTGGAACGTCCATAGTCTACGACCGAAATGTGTGCGTGTTCACGGCTCTATAGCAGCTTCTAAAACATTTTCCCGATAATAAGTCGCATTCACTTTGACACCAGGCTCCATAAAAACGATGAGAGAGCGTCCATCAGCGGCCAAAACTCTTACTTGCGATGGGAAATTGCTTCGAGTGGCCATACGTAGGCTCAAATTCTCGTATGAGCGTTCAGTCAAGTAAACACGATCGTTTTGGGTGTTTATGAACTGCTCAATTGAGAAATTTTTTTCATCAGAAAACACAATGTTAGGAAATTCGCCACGATCGTGCAAGCGCAACAACTCCATTGCTTCTTCGCACCGAACTTTTTTTTGCTGGGGTGAAAGATTGTGTGCTTTTTGGAACTTGTAAGCCTTGACCTTGAGCTCATTTTTCAATATGCGTCGAATGCTGCGATATTTTTTGTTTTTTGGCCATTTTTCTTCCACTTCACTTCGACATGGATTCCGTTCAAGTCGAGCCCTCACTTTCCGAACCATTTCTGGCGTTGTTGCGGTTTTTTATGGTCCACCTCCATAGCGTTTTGCAATGCTACCAGTATCATTGTAACGTTTTATAGTGCAATACACAAATATTTTATTCACTTTGAGGTGACTGAGCTCACGAACAATGGATTGTTGTGATTTTCTAGCCAAATATAACGCAATCACACTATTACGTTTGAATTCCATCACAGAAAAAAAAATTCAACAAAACTGAGACGCAAATGCTCTTGATGGCTTGTAAACAATATATTGAACTGTCATTAGAACAATTTTGACGTTGATGCCATGAACTGTTTTACAGATACAAGCAGTGTGAAGTTGGTAACAATATATATATATAAGAACGATCACACTAATACTTGTCGTCAGTTGGCACAGTTTTTTCATTTTTTGCTGCAGTTTTTTCCCCTATTGAGTTGCTCTTTCTCAAATGATATCTCAAATATTAATGGACCAATTTCAAAGAAAATTCCTTTTTGTACTTCATTATACTTCATTCGAGTTGCAAAGTATTGTTAAATGAAGAAATCGCCCCTTCCCGTTCCAACGCCTTCATTTCGCAAACTTTTTTGACCACCCCTTGCATGACTATAACTATTATTAGTAAACAAGTTGAACACCGCCAAAAATATATGCAAAGTTAGACACTGGTTTTGTTACCTTTTCAACGCAATTATTAATATCAGCACATCAGCTCATTACTCTGCCACCAAATACTGGTTGAAATATTGCTTTGATGAAGTTCTAGGCACAATGCCTTTAGTGTATTTGCAGGGAAAATAAAGCACAATTGTCGCTGAATATAATAACACTTTTGTGTGTGTGTGTATGTGCATTTGTCGCTATGTGCTTTGCATATACAAATGGAGCTAAAGCGAAATACTTTTACAACCCTTGCAATGAACATTTTGCATCAACAATGACTGAATAACCTTAATTACTAAATGGTGCTCCACGGCGTATACTGAATATTTTGCAGTAATTACACTAGGTAACAAAATAAGCAAGAAACTGAAATTATTGGCCGGCCTACGACTACTGTTTTGTATAGTTTGACCTATCCAAGCCACGAAAATCAATAAAACACTTGGATGTAGCTCCGTCTTGTAAGAATCACAGCTGACATATATCGATGTTATCGAGATGTGGCCACATAAAGCCTCCATTCTTAATTGAAGTGAACTAAGTTGTGGTAATGCCATTATGTTATAAAATTTGCCAAACAGTCCGCTTTTGATGATGCATTGATACGTTCCATTAAGGCTAGTTGTGCTTCTTGACTTCACAGGCTTACCAGAAATAGCCCTCTTCCGGGAAGTTGACGTTTTGGACAAAGTCCGGATGTGCATAGCGTATTTTGCAACTGATCTAGAAAATTTTATTGATTTCGCTCGGCAATCGTGCCACGATGCATACTGGAAAGGCAAATCCTACTTAATGTTTGAACGCTATGAGTAACTTTGAAAGCTGCTGAAACAAAAGCCTTCCAAGAACCATCATAGCTATCTGGTCACTTTTTAAAAAGAAGCCAAGTATTAAAATGAAACAAAATAAGATAATAACAACGTCTAACATCTATAATTATATTGTACGATAATTTTCAAAAATACAAAAAAAAAATCGGTTTTATAAAAATTATGAAAAAATGCGCCTAGAACCGCTTACATCTTAATAATATTTTTATCAGAAAGCGATTTACCGAACTACCATTTTTTTACACAATTTGTTCATAATACAGGGTGGGCCATATAGCGTTTGCTTTTTGAACCACCTATTTTTTGAGAATGGTAACACAAATGGCATGTCAAATGTGTTCATAATTTACTTAAAGGTTTGACATTTACGAAATGGGACGCTATACGCTTGAACAAAATTGGGAAATATTGAAAACCTATTTCCAAAGTGGTGAGTCTTTTTCTTCTTCCGCGGTTACAGTAAATGGCGAGCGTTACCGTGACATGCTCAACGAGTTTTTGTTTCCAAAAATTGAAGAGGATGACATGGATGACATTTGGTTTCAACAGGACGGTGCAACTTGTCACACTGCCAAAGTTACACTCGAACTTTTTTCTACCGTTTTTGAACTCCAATATCAATTGGCCGCCTCAGAGCTGTGACTTAAGCCCGTTGGACTATTTTTTGTGGAGAGACGTTAAGGACAAATGCTATGCGAACCATCCAGAGACGATTGATGCTTTAAAACACGAAATCGAAGTTACCATTCATGAAATTGGAGCCCAAACAATCGAAAATGTGCTTAAAAATTGGGTTGATCGAATGGCCTACTGTAAAGCTAGTCGTGGCAGTCATTTGAACGATATTATTTTTTATTCATAAATGAAAATGTTCAATCTTCAAAATAAAAAAAAAGTTTGAAAAACTATGGATTAGTTTTTTTTTATAGCCGATGCAAAAAGCAAATTTTACATGGCCCACCCTATATACTTACGTATATGTAAACGAAGTAATATTGACAAAATTTATGTTGTCTAGTGCAATTTCGTACGAGATAGCGGTATGGCTCATGTGAAGGCAAGCGACTAAAAGCAGCGTCAGGTGGAGTTGAATTTAAATTGGCTTCTGTTTTGCTTTTACTCAGACCCTTTAACTAATCCGGCAGAGAATATTAATGCATAAATACAATTACATGTAGGCATATATGTGTGTATATCCGAATGTATGTGCCGTCTTTAATTTAGTATTTAAGCATTAAAGTCAACACATGACATGCAAATTAATTGTCACAGTGCAAAATTCTCCTTCGGCAATTAGGGCTCTGCGTGTCAGTGCCCTTAGGCAGCAACGAGTAATTTAATGCACACAAATGTAATTACCTTAATTACAAGGGGACGCACTTTTACACATTTTTGTAAACAGGATTATATGTAGTGCAGCATGTAAATTACGCATACTTGCTCATCTGTACTAGGGCCTCTTTCAAGTCTCCCGGTATTTTCGAGATTTGTAATTCCTTACGAAGCAATTAAATTACACACCCAAATATTCTCTTTCGTTGCAAAAAGGCCATATTAAAAATTATTGGTGTTGCAGAAATCGGGCGGGTTTCTTTTGGTCATCATTCAACTCTTCAAATTACTAAAATATATATGAATGGCTTTGTTGCATCAAACAATATCCCCTTCATGAGTATTATTGGTATCGATAACTATGGTTTGATTGCTGAGAATGGCTAACTGAGTTCACATTTTCGTTCACTAAAGTTATTTGGCGGCCATAGCTGAAAGGGTTGTATCGTGACTACCATTTGGAAGAAAGTAGGTTTGAAGCCACCGTGCATGAAACCCCAAAGTAATAGAAAAAAAAGGTTTTCTAATAGGGGTTGTCCCCCGACTGGCAGTGGAATACCTCCGAGTGTTTTTCCGCCATGAAAAAGCTCCGCATAAAAAACCATCTGCCGTTAGGAGTCGGCTTGAAACTGTAGGTCCCTCCACTTGTGGAATAACACCAAGACGCACACTCAAATAGGAGGAGGAGCTCGTCTAAACACCCAAAAAGGGTGTACGCGCCAATTATTTATTTTTTTATTTTTATTTAGTACTAATATAACTTCATTTAAAACTATTATTTTGTTCTTCCCAATCATAACTTTAAAGTTTAGAAAGCACTTCATCCTTTTTGCGTACGGTTTACACGCTGGCGGTATCATCCATCTTATTACCTTCGAAATTAAGAAGGAACTACCGTTACGGTGAATGACGAGCCCTATCCAGCCATGATGACTGACCTTTTGTTTTCAAAAATTAATCAGCTAACCTTGATGATATTTGGTTCCAAAAACGCGTCGCTACTTGCCATACAGCGGGCTTAGTAATTTGTTTATTGCAATATTCACCAGTTTTATAGGAAAACGTAGCTAGAAATTAAACAGATCGTATGGATACCCGCGGCGGACAGTTAAGTGAAGTTATCTATCAGATTATAATATAGTAAAACTAATTCATTCCAAAAATATTTCGATTCAGTGTTATCATTTTAAGTTCTCATTTATTTTATTTAGTAAAAAAGTTATTCAAATAAAAATTGGGTAATTCATTAGCGCCACCTAAAGAAATAATAAAATTAAATAATAAATAAAAAAAAGAAAAAAGAAAAAATAAAAAAAATTCAAATTCAAATCGTATTACCCAGGTTTTGTCTCGCAAAAAACAAAGTCAGAGGACTCCGCCTCCGATTGGGCATAGCTTTGAGTTGCCCGCGACAAAAATTAAGCAACTAAATATAAAATATGTTATTATCAAGTTTTGTGAACAGAGGGGCACTTGAAAGCGCACCATGTTTGAGCATTGAATTAGTACGAGTAGTAGACAAAAAAGCGAATCAGCGCGATTCTGTCCCTTGCATGCAGTTCAAACTAACGCTTTATTTTTTAAATAAAAATGACAAAAGACTTGGAGCTATTTTCGCAAGATTGACGGGCATGCACAGCCTTAAATTTTTATCGTTTGTAAAATTTGAAGAGCTCCGAGTTGTAGTGAGAGCTAGCGACTTTGAGTTGCCAAAATATCGAAAAGCTATTGATGGTATCGCCCTCAAATACTATTGTTTTTTGATTCATTATTAATTTTGGCTTTCAATAAAAACGTTTGCTGTTGCTCGCTAGAAAATTCGATCGCTCGCCAAGCAAAGAGTTTGTGTGTGAAAGCAACATCAATTAAGCGATGACTAAGCGACTTTGGAGGATGGTTCCATGTGTAGAAGTCCACGCAAGTGGGGAAAGTTACTGATCGCCATTCACTTGGGAATGGCCAGGACGATTCTTCTGCATATGGTTCAAGCAGCTCACAACGGCCGGGATTAGCCCACGTATCCTCTGGGTAGCTTCCGAACATCCGTTCGGGAGTGAGCTAACGTGAGAAGGCGAAACATTCCAGCATAGCTGGTTGTGCGTTGGGTTTGGGACCCGCCACTTAAAAATCGCCCCCAATGAAAAGTGTAAAAAAGCCTCGGATGAGACTTCCCTATACTGATGACGACCCCTGCAAACGAACTAAGGATTATGATTTGAGGGCATGCACCTGGAATGTCCGGTCCCTTAATGGGGAAGGTGCCTCTGCCCGGCTGGTTGATGTCCTCGTGAGAGTAAAGGCTGACATCACTGCCATCCAAGAGATGCGATGGACGGGGCAAGGTAAGAAAACCATAGGACCTTGCGACGTCTACTACAGCTGCCATGTAAAGGAGCGCAAATTCGGTGTCGGATTTGTTGTGGGAGAGAGATTTCGTCGCCAAGTACTGTCGTTCACTCCGGTGGACGAGCGTCTCGCAACAATCCGCATCAAAGCCCGTTTTTTCAACATATCGCTAATTTGCGCCCACGCCCCGACGGAAGAGAAGGACGATGCGACCAAAGATTCCTTCTATGAGCGCCTGGAACGTGCCTATGAGCGCTGCCCCCGCCACGACATAAAAGTCGTGCTTGGCGACTTCAACGCCAGGGTGGGCAAAGAGGGAATTTTTGGTCCCACAGTCGGAAAATTCAGCCTGCACAACGAAACATCCGGTAACGGACAGAGGCTGATCGACTTCGCCGGGGCCCGAAACATGGTAGTCTGCAGCACCAGATTCCAGCATAAAAAGATACACCAAGCTACCTGGCTGTCTCCTGATCGAAAAACGCGAAACCAGATCGATCATGTTGTGATAGATGGAAGACACGCTTCTAGTGTATTAGATGTACGCACGATCCGAGGACCCAACATCGACTCGGATCATTACCTTGTTGCAGCCAAGCTGCGCACCCGCCTCTGTGCAGCAAAAAACGTACATCTACCTACGCAAAGAATGTTCGACATCGAAAAGCTGCAATCACAACAGACAGCCAGAAGATTCGCCACTCGACTCTCACTCCTGCTCACCGAAAGCACTGCCCAACAAATCGGCATGCGCGAGCAATGGAGCAACATTTCTCGTTCCCTACGTACCGCCGCCGAAGAAGAAATCGGATTCCGGCGAGCCCGAAAAAACAATTGGTACGACGAGGAATGTCATGCTGCCGCAGAAAGAAAAGATGCCGCGCATAGAGCCACGCTGCGATCGGGCGCAACGCGAGCCATGTGGGATCGCTACAGAGAGCTGAAAAAGGAAGAGAGACGTATTATCCGAAAGAAGAAACGAGAGGCCGAAATACGTGAGTGCGAAGAGCTTGAGATGCTGGCCAACAGGAACAACGCCCGAAAATTCTACCAGAAAGTTCGGCGGCTTACAGAAGGTTTCAAGACCGGGGCGTTTTCCTGTAAGAACAAAGACGGCGAACTGGTGACTGACGTACAGAGCAATCTTAGATTATGGAGGGAACACTTCTCGAACCTATTAAACAGTGACAACTGCGCATGTCACCGAGAAAGTGAAGATCCCGATACCCCAATCGTTGACGACGGAATTGTCGTTCCGCTACCCGACCATGACGAGGTGAGAATAGCAATATCACGGCTAAAGAACAACAAAGCCGCGGGCGCCGACGGACTGCCGGCTGAGCTATTCAAACATGGCGGCGAGGAGCTGGTAAGGTGCATGCATCAGCTCCTATGCATAATATGGTCGGATGAAAGCATGCCTGCCGATTGGAATTTAAGTGTGCTCTGCCCAATCCATAAGAAGGGTGATCCTGCAATTTGTGCCAATTACCGCGGGATTAGTCTTCTAAATATCGCCTATAAGGTTCTAGCGAGCGTATTGTGTGAAAGGCTGAAGCCCACCGTCAACCAACTGATTGGACCTTATCAGTGTGGCTTCAGACCTGGAAAGTCCACCATCGACCAAATATTCACAATACGCCAAATCTTGGAAAAGACCCATGAAAGGAGAATCGACACACACCATCTTTTCGTCGACTTCAAAGCTGCATTCGACAGTACGGAAAGGAGTTACCTGTATGCCGCGATGTCTGAATTTGGTATCCCCGCAAAACTAATACGGCTATGCAAGATGACGTTGCTCAACACCAGCAGCGCCGTCAGAATTGGGAAGGACCTCTCCGAGCCGTTTGATACCAAACGAGGTTTCAGACAGGGTGACTCGCTGTCGTGTGACTTCTTTAACCTGATGTTGGAGAGCATTGTACGAGCCGCAGAACTTAATCGCTCAGGCACAATATTTTATAAGAGCGTACAATTATTGGCGTATGCCGATGATATTGACATCATTGGCCTTAACAACCGCGCTGTTAGTTCTGCCTTCTCCAAACTGGATAAAGAGGCAAAGCAAATGGGTCTGGTGGTGAACGAGGACAAAACGAAGTACCTCCTGTCTTCAAACAAACAGTCGGCGCACTCGCGTATCGGCACCCACGTCACTGTTGACAGTTATAATTTTGAGGTTGTAAAGGACTTCGTCTATTTAGGAACCAGCATTAACACCGATAACAATGTCAGCCTTGAAATCCAACGTAGAATCTCTCTTGCCAACAAGTGCTACTTTGGACTAAGTAGGCAACTGAGCAGTAAAGTCCTCTCTCGACGAACAAAACTAACACTCTACAAGACTCTCATCATACCCGTCCTAACGTATGGCGCAGAAGCTTGGACGATGACAACATCCGATGAAGCGACGCTTGGAGTGTTCGAGAGAAAGATTCTGCGTAAGATTTTTGGACCTTTGCACGTTGGCAACGGCGAATATCGCAGACGATGGAACGATGAGCGGTATGAGCTTTACGACGACATAGACATAGCGCAGCGAATAAAGATCCAGCGGCTACGTTGGCTGGGTCATGTCGTCCGAATGGATACAAACGCTCCGGCTTTGAAAGTATTCGATGCGGTACCAGCTGGTGGTAGCAGAGGAAGAGGGCGGCCTCCTCTGCGTTGGAAAGATCAGGTGGAGAAGGACTTGGCTTCACTTGGTGTGTCCAACTGGCGCCGGTTAGCACGAGAAAGAAACGACTGGCGCGCTTTGTTAATCTCGGCCAAAATCGCGTAAGCGGTTATAGCGCCAATTAAGAAGAAGAAGAAGCGACTTTGTATATATCACCTTAGCTCACAGGCGATATGCTTAGGCCAGTGTTTGCAAGTATAAGTAGGGATATTTTTTTATTATATCTTGCATACTTTAGGCGTATTGGAATTGCATAACAGTTTGAGCGATAGGTGATAAAGAGAAGGACGCTTGTCTTTTGACTGTCAAACGACGGAATCGAACCGTTTCGCATACTTTCGGGTGGGACGCTTCTACATTAGCAATTCGCCAAAGCGGAAATAATGCCAAACCATACATGGCGTGGCACAAAATTAAGCATTAACTTTGGTTTTTGAATAACTTTTTACTAAAAAAAAAAAGATTTTGAATATTGAAAAGGAACTGCAGCTATCTAGTTCACAAGTGTCAAATATTGCTGACATACGACGCCATTTGAAAATATTATAAACCTGCCAGTAGGTCGAAACGGGTACATTTTTTTCTTTTATTCACTACTCACTACGTGTTGGTGAACCTAAAGCAGTTAAAATAGGTGCACATTTTACGAGTTAAGTAGAAGCAAAATAATAATTATCTAAATCAGGGAACGGAATGTCGTGATTATAATCAACAATTCATAAAAATTTACATCCCTTATCTCTACATGTGCAAAAAACACAGCATTGGGGAAAATAATAAAAATCGGCAGTATGACGAGCCTTTCGTGCAGACTTACATATCTTCCATATCCACATTTTTCAATAGTCATACCGATTATTAGATATTGGTATATTGAAATGAAAAAAAAAAAAACAAAATAAAATTGAAATATCTGACTGAAATTTATTCCAAATGTAGTACGTACATATGCTGGATTTAAATATGAAAGTTATATCGCCCATATCAGAGCCGTAAACACGTAAGCCAACATTCTTTCAATTTATTTATTTATATATTTAAGTCTATGACTAAAAAAACTTTAAAGTCTAGATATATAAAGGAGATAAAATAAATTTGCCTGTTTTGTTTTATTTAAACCCTCCCGGTACTTTCTGCTCGTAGTGCATGTCCAGGGTCCCGCCCAAGAAGTGTAACCAACTTCAAAATGCTCGCGCAGCTGATGTACAGGCATTAGCTGTCTATTTGTTCGCAAAATGACAGTCCTGAGTATTGTTTACAAGCGCGCGGAAACAATTTTCCGAGAGTGAACGCGAAAAAAAAAATCAGTAATGGACTTCAAACGTAATAGTGTGAATGAGTTATATTTGGATGGAAAATCACAAACAGCGTTTGTTCGTGATATCGAGCCCCTTAAAGTAAATAAAGTTTTTGTTTATCACTCGTTACAATGAGACTGGTAGCATCGCGAAACGTCATGGATGTGGTCATCAAAAGACAGCAACGTCACGTGAAATGGTTCAAATAGTGAAGAAGCGACTTGAACAAAATCTCAGACGAAGGGCCAATCAAATGGCGAAAGAACTAAAAATATTTGAACGTAGCATCCGCCGTATACTGAAAAATGATTTCAAAGTCAAGCCTTACAAGATCCAAAAGTCGCATGATCTCACACCAAAGCAGCAACAAGTCAAACTTGAGAGAGCGAAGAAGTTGCTTCGCTTGGTAGAAAGCGGTCAATTTCCGAACATTGTGTTTTGTAACGAGACAATTTTTCAAATTGAGCAATTCGTAAACTCCAAAAACGATAGGGTTTAGTTGACCTATCGTACGAGTATTTGAGTTATCGATTGACCATCAGGAGACAGCACTTGCCACAGGTAATGGTTCGAGCCGCGGTAACCGCAGATGAGCGCTTGTTCTGAAGGTTTCTTTGAAGCCGTGGACAGACAAACATTCCAGTGGCTGACTATAGACGTTTCAACAGGACTCGGTACCGTCTCACAAAGCTCGAGTGAACCAAGAATGGTTAAAACAGCGTTCCGAACTTCATAACGCTTCAAGGCTCTCAAATTCACCAGACGCGAATCCGATGGATTATTTTTTTGGACTATTTTGGAGAGCAAAATCCGTACTAACAGATTCACCAGTCTCGCGGCGCTAAAAAAACCATTTTTCGCGAGTGGGCCGAAATACCTGGAAATCACATTCGGGCAACTTCCGATTCGTTTTGGCCTTCTCAAGGCCATAGTCAAGGTAAAAGGTGTTCATATCGAGCAAGATTAACTTGGTTCTTAATTTTGTATTAGTTTCACACATTTTTTACTTTGAATTTAATAAAAGAAATTTTCCAAACTAAATTTGTAGCCATTTTAATTGGTTACGCTTCGAGTGCAGGACCCTGTACTTCTTGGTACACAAATTGGTCTGTAAGAATTAACATTAATCTAAAAGGGGATCTATCGTAAAATTAGGTACAATTTGGACTGCGTAATTTGAATTTAAATAATCCTGTGAAAGGATTAAGCGGTTAAAGTACTCTAGCGACCGGAAAAAGACAAACTCTGACGATTTATTTTCGAAGTATGAACAAACTCGAGTATTTTTTTTTACTAGGTTTATTTAATATGTATTCAAATATAAAAATAAATAATTTCTTATCATTCTTATATAAAATGGCGGATTGCTGACATCAATCTTCGAAATCACATTTAATGGCCGAGGAAAATCTTAAATTCGCAGATTTATACAGAAAAAGGGTTGGTTCAATGAATTGTGTGATATGGAGAACCATTCTGTTGGAAAAAAAAGATCAACCAAGCTCATATCTCCACTGTCAGCCTCAGAAGGCCAACATCACAAACAGGATTTTTTCACAAACATTGACTTCTTGGCATGCATGGTTTTCGAACCTTATTTACCCTTATCTTGTCTGTTAGCATAGATATCGAAATAAAAATGTGTATTATATAAAGTTAGTTGTTTTGGGTACAACTTCGCAATATTTATTGATGTTTTTGTATTCCGCAACTTCGTGAAACTGATTTTAAAGTTGTTCAAATATTTCTATTATGGGATTTAAAAAAATGGCTGTCTTTGGATCACCCGGTACATGTGTGAAATTTTTCTTACTTCGAGAAGGTTTTAGCGTCACATAAATTATCGTTTTAGCCACGCTTTAAAAACTAGCGAAATCGAGGTTTCTTCACAACTTTTCTTTATATGACCAAATTTAAAAGTCCGATGTTTTTTAAAGGCAAATATATCCAGTTAAATTCATGTTGACCTAAATTATCTCTTTCGGTAAGTGAACTTTATTATCCAAAATTCCACCACAATACATTCAAATTTAGTTTCTAAAAAATTTAACACTTTTTAAAATAACTGGGATGTAAACCAGGTTTGGCGCTTTGCAACGATCGTAGTAAATTTGCACTGATTTTTCAAAAATTTTAAAATTTGTTACTTCATTATATGGGTCCGCCATATAACTTTACGGAATTAAAAATGCTATAAAAGAGAAACTACTCAATATTTTTCCAAACTGTTTTTTTTATTTTGAAGTACAATCCTTCCGGTTAATGATGGAACACAACTTCATTCATATGGCTGCCTCGGCTAGCCATGCACCATCCCATACGAGCGGTCCAATTTTTCAACACATTTTCGATTGTATGCGGCTGTATTTCAGCTATGACATCGCGTATGTTGGTCTTCAGTGCATCAATTGTTGCTGGTTTATTGGCATAACACTGGTCTTTGACGGCACCCCAAAGATAATAATCCAACGGTGTCAAATTGCAGCTCCGAGGCGGCCAAACGCATAGTAACGCACATACGCTTCATTCGGTGCTTTTCTTCTTTCCATTGCCGTACGTAATTTTCGTACACATTCTGCAACATTACCATGATTTTCAAAGTAATGTCGCAACATTTCCCAGCGTTCTTTGAGCGTATACACAACCACTTTCGTTCAGCGGAAGAATAAAACTAATTTTCTGTCAAATCAGATGACAGCTAAGTGTTACCATTCTTCAAATAATACCTAGTTCAAATCCGTAACGATAGATGCCGGGCCCTGTACATAGTGTGGTCTATTTTTACTACACTTCTTTATTTCCTTCCACTAATACTTTTAATGGGGAAATAAGTCGCACAAAAGTGATTTTAGAGTGATCCATTGGAAAAATTTGGTATTCAGGTTGGACAGCAAGCTTGCTTAACTCACACACATACAAGGATAATTTGGGAATTTATTACAAACGATTCGGTTTAAATTCTCAATTTTCTCCCTGTCATATCAGCAATTGCTTATAAATAGTGCTTACACCTTTCAGTGCGATTTTGGCCGAGCTTCTCCTTCTACTTGTGAAGTACGTCTTGACGTGTTTTCACAAATAGAGGAACCTACAGTTTTAAGCCACTTCCGAACTGCAGATGATTTTTATAAGGAAGTTTTTCAAGGAAGATTTTTGCTAATCGTGGATTTGCATTTGCCTGGCGAGTGGCGAAAGTTGTTATAGAAAACGTCTTCTATCAGATGGCTCGTCATTTCCGGGGTTTCGAATCTGGTCACTACGGCGGCTACAATGGTCGCTCCAACGATGTGAAGCTATAGAGTTCTTCTTCTTCTTCTGTGTGCTATAGATTTCTTCTTCTTATTCCTGTGTGCTATAACCGTAAAACGCGCCAGTCCTTTATTTCTCGTGCTAACCGGCGCTAGTTGGAAACACCAAGTGAAGCCAAGTCCTGCTCCATCTGATATTTCCAACGCAGAGGAGGCCTTCCTCTTCCTCTGCTATCACTATAGAATTCCGACTCATACTATTCTCTTCTCCAACTTCAAGTAATACTCGTACTTTCACCAACTTGCCAACTTTTCTGAAAATATACATACAATTACTGTTATCATTCATTCATGTGTTATCATTGCGTGAACAAAGTAAATGTGTCAGTTGAAGAGATTTAATAAATGGCAAATACAAAGAAAAGATTTACATTTGCATTATTCAATAGCTATTCAAGAAGAAACACTGCGACAACAAGTACAAAACGAAGCAATAGTAGAGCAATAGTGGAAATACAAGACAGCCATTCGTTTTGAATTGATTTATATGGCTTGCAAATGGATTTCCTTGCTCTCTTATTGTATCCCCTTTCAAGGTAAGAAATTGGCTTTATTGGTGGGCAAGAGATTTGCATCCTCAGATATGTAGTGTATGACGCATATGAAGAGTTCAATAGTAGTTGTAATGTTTGAATAAGTCATATAACGGTATTCACATACTTTGCATACATTTGTATGGGTTAGAAAAATAAGTTTAAGAAATTTTGTGAATGGTCTTTGATTGGATGCAAATGTTGGCTTTGTAGCAAATTAAATACAGTTTGGTATATTTACTAATTTTTCAGTTACATTTAAATTATAATATTTTTACGTGGAAAATATATATTTGATAAATATTAAAAAAACAAAAAATCTGCGAAGTTGCCGTACTGCTTGCTGAGCAGCTCAGATATGGCGGCAAGGTGCTGGCAATGAATGTTTGCCTGACTGTTGGAATATTAAAGCACTCCGTCGCGTGCATAAGAAGAAGAGTTATTCTGAAATCAGCACCAATTGATGTGTAATTATTCTTCTCGCTATAGGATGCATGGACCTATCTTCTGAAACGCCATCTTTTGTGAAACGCTGAAGCTCACCATTTGATATCCGATGAGACTTTATCAATTTCATGTTAACACATGGGCTGAAAAGTTCTGGGCCTAATACATAGGTATCACTAGTTTTATTGTATTCACCTCTTTTTGAGTTCACTTAACTAACCTTAAAAAGACAGCTGTTTGATTTCATGATATTCTATTCATTTGTTTGTGAATTATTGTGCTAAGAGTGACGCTACTTTGGTTATTTTCAGAACAATGAATCAGAAAGGATTTCGTGTTTTAATTTCAAGTGAAGCAATGGCTTGAAAAGTGTTATGAGGACGTCCAAATGAGACGGTAACACCAGAAAACATCAAAAAGCAATCAACAAAATCGTTTTCGTGATTGAAAATGAAGTTGCTTACGTTAGCTGATATCGTAAAGATATCAAAAGTATGGCTTTATTTTGCATGAGCACTCAACTATGAGAAATCTCTATTCAAAATGGTGGGTAACTTCGAATTGCTCCCACATCCCCCGCATTCGGCAGATTTGGCTTCCAGCGGCAATTGGCTATTCGCAGACTTAAGAAAAATACTCGCCGGTAATAAATTTCGCTCGGACCTTGCTCATTTGTCGTTACCTTGCTCATTAGTGTTACCTTGCTCATTGCCGTTACCTTGAATGAACTGCAAGCAAAAGCGTGGAACGAACGACAAAGCAAACAAAGCAAACGAACGGCAACGTGCGACATCTTGCTCTCTCCTACTTAAGTGAGCGTAAATATGTATGTATGTATATGCGCAAATGTACATACATATATAAATTCACGTATTTGTACTTGCATATGCCTTCTTATTGATTATTATTAATTTGATTTACTTGAAGAATTTAAAATAAAACCAAGTTTGTTAATAATACCTGTTGTTTTAATGTTATTATTATTAATTTTTTTATTATATATGAAGGAAAAAATGTAGGGTAATATTTACCACATACCTTATAAGATATGTTGTATACTAATATATAAATGTATATAAACATGCATATACATATACAATTTCGCGCAATTTTCAAAAAGAACAAATCTAAATGTAAAGATGCATACAAATCATATGGACATTCAAATATACGAATCTATTCCGTACGCAAGCAAATGTAAGCTAATGTGCTTGAACTGCAAGCGAGAGCGCGGAACGAACGACAAAGAGCACAATCGGCCCCCGCGTTCGGCAACGTTCGACATCTGGCTCTGTCCTACTTGAGTGAGCATATATATGTATGTATATGCGCATACGTAGGTATATAAATTCACATACTTGTATTTGCATATGCCTTCTTCCTGTGTGCATGGTAATGAACCATTTCTCTGTTGAGAATAGGACGATGATAGAAAAAGTAGGAAATGAAAGGGAGTGTTTCGAGTGTAAAGTGTCTTGAAAAAGGGAAATCGATGATGGTGCCTCTTAGTGTTGTTGACTTATTAACGTCTGATGCACAGTCGAAATTGAAGATATCTTTCATGAATTTGATAAATGTTTCGTCATTTTGCACGTTTGTGTAAATGTAACTTGGCCTATATCATTGCAATTCCATTTACCTCCTCCTCTATATCCATACAAAATATCTATCAAACAAATAAAATTAAAATTTTGTTTTGAAAATTGCAACCATTCCATCAATATTTTCTTATGACGTTGTCACGTTAAACTATCGTCAGGTAACCGACTTTACAGACAACCTCTTTTTTTGAGACAAAAGATAAATCGTTCTACGTGTTTTGTTAGGCCTGAGACTTTTCAGACCATGTTTTATATCTTACAATTTTACTATCGACCAGATATTCGTAATTCTCTAAATCTTGGAAAAGACTGCTGAAAAACTATTTTCTACATAAACCTTTTCCCTGCGGATTCTAAAGCAGCTTTCCAAAGGAAAACATGGATTCGCTATAAGAGACGATATCTGAATTTGGTATCAACGCCAAAATAATGCGGTTGTATAAAACGACGGAACTGTAAAATACTCAACAAAGCTGTTTGCCAGCAAACGAGTTTTTAGATATGGTGACTCCTTCTCATGTGATTTTTTTTCTTCTAGTGCTGAAAAAATTTGTTCAGGCTGAAGATCTAAATCGTTAACTCGTAGTTTTTGATAAGAGCATAAATAAAAAATTACTGGCGTATGACAACGATAATGATATCAGCAGCATCATAAGACACCCCTTGGTTTTGACTTTTCTAGGCCGGATAAAGAAGCGAGGCGGATGGATCGAGAAATGAGCGAAACCAATATGAATTATTTTCTCTTCCGCATGACTGCTGACATACATTTTGCGATGTAAAAATAATATATACATATATCAAAACATTCTACGTTAACCTGAAACTACTAAAATCTCCACCACTCTCGCGCAGCTGTAGGTTCAATATTTACAAAACAACCAGTTTTGATGTATGGCTGTGAGTCATGAGTAATGTCACTCAAGGATGAACAAAATCTCCGAACATTCATGTAAAGAGTCCTACGAAAAGTGTATGGTCCGATTCGGGTTGAGGTAAGTTATTGTAAAATCAGATATAATAAGGAGCTGCTGAGGATTAGCAAAGGAGAAGATGTGGTTAAGCTCGTCAAATGGAAATGAATCCAATTGCTATTTCATATAATACGCATGTTTCACAAGCCATTATTTGTTCATTCTTTCCAATATGTGAACAAATAAGATGATCAATAGAAACCATAACTCCCCTGGGAGTATTTTTTTTCTAATTGTTAACAATTAAAAAGGATGATCAGTTCTACGCGGTTGGCTTTCCTTAATTCTGCGAAAACTTCTGGTAAAAAAATGGTTGTGTGCTCACCCAGAACTGACTATTGTAAATTGCTCTAGTGGTGCTGTTGGGACATTATCAGAAAGAGAGATGCTTTGAGGTGCTTCTTCCCCGAACAATTTTTATTGGACTAATCTCATCTTGAACCATCCATACTGCTGATTGCTGCTTTATCCGACTCATATGCAAAGATCCAAGACACGTTACCTGCTACGATGCCACAGACTTGCTTTCAACCACCACGGCCGAATTTCTTCGAAATTTCTTTATACCAAACGACATGAGTCATTTCTTGGGCATCTCTCAAATTTCGCGATATCCGAAAGAGCATATCATCTTCTTCGACTAAATGTTCTTGCGATATTGAATGTCCGAGTATGCTGATCCCACTAATGCCCAAGGATGTCTCTATCTCATGATATGTCGCGTGACGATCTTCCGTTATAAATTAATGCACAGCATCGATTGTTTCTGCCACAATAATCGTTTCAGGATGGCCTTTACGAAATTCATCTTGAAAGGATCGATGCCCACGTTAGTGGCGAAGTGTGATGCCAAAACACCAAATGTCAAAGTGAGTTGACCAATGCACTTCTGTCTCGACAATCCATGTCGAAAGTCGTAATAAATCAACGCAAGAAAATTTTCACGAGTTAAACCTATCTTTTGGGCGAGAAAAAATTTACAACTCGCTGAAAAAAGGACAAATAAAGCTCATAAGTGAAAACATATTTAAGTTTATGCTGAAAAATACCAAACTTTTCGTATTGTATCAATATGTAAGTAATATCGAGTTAAAGCTCAGCGCATGCAGAGTTGCAAAGGCGGAAAATATAAAAGGCAACCCTCGTATATTGAGCGGCAGAAACAGTACTATATCTGCACTTAATCCTATTAATAAAATCATAATGCAAGGAGAATCAAAAATAGAAAGAAGTACAAATTTATCAGCTGACCAAATGTAACAAATCGAGAAAAATTAGCTTACATTACTTCACCAACAGAAAATTAATCATTATCCAATAATACGGATAGGGGCGCCAATACCACATGCAAACACTGCAACATATATACATATATATATTTTGGGAGTTTGGCCGAGCTCCTCCTCCTATTTGTGGTGTGCGTCTTAATGTTGCCGAGGGCGACCGCTATTAGAAACATGTTTTTCTTAATTTTGCTGTTTCACCGAGATGACATAAAGCTCGATGCTAAGTTTCGATGGAAGCAGCCTACAAAACTTAAACGCCTTCAAGTTTATCTGAAGATAATAAAAATGACGAAGATTTTAATTTGACGAAGATCAAAGCTCTATTGCTAAATTATAAACAAATTATAAAATATGTGTAGTCCTACGGCGCACAATTAAAGGTTTGTGCCAGTCAAAGTAATGTACATATACTTCAACGACTCCAGAATAAAATCCTTCCTCAACTCAACATGGTACGCAATAAGGCTGGATGTTAACTTAAGGAAGGAACTATGAGAATCTTTTCCCAAAATTGTCTTTATGATACTAAAATTGTACCGCTCGTTAGTTTATTTGTAACTTGTTGCAGTGTTAACAAATATTGGTATGTATTTTATGTTGTATATATATCTGTAATAAAAAAATGAAAAAAATAAAAAATTGTATTAGTGAGTTTTCAAACAAAGCTGCAGCTTACCTTCTACTCAAATATGAACGAGACGTTATCAATAAAACGGTCCGCGGATGACATATGGCAAAATAAATTTTTTGTTTTTTGGTAGGACTGTTATAAGCTTACATGGCAAATTTCAGCGTGATATGTCACATAGTTTGTTTTCTGTGCTACTGTAAACAAGTCAAGCTCGAGTGTGTTCTTCGAATTCTCTTTTATGACTTCAATTGTCTCAAAATGTTTTCCACGGAGCGGCAACTTGAGCTTGGGAAACAGGAAAAAGTCACATGGAGCCATATCAGGCGAATACGGTGCTTGCGGAACGATATTAACATTATTTTTGTCCAAATAATCGCGAACAAGACGTGATGTGTGAGCTGGTGCATTATCGTGATGCAAGAACCATGACTTGTTGTCCCACAATTCCTTCCTTTTAAGACGAATGTTCTCGCGCAAACGCTTTAAACGTCTAAATAATATTCAGCGTTAACCGATCGGCCTTGTGGAAGGAACTCCGAGAGCACCACACCTTCGTAATCGAAAACAGTCAGCATAACCTTAATTTTTGAGCGACTTTGGCGTGGTTTTTTGGGTTGATGTACGGCCCTCTTTGAACGATTTGTACCACTGGAAAACACGTGCACGCGATAGAGCAGAGTCCCCATAGGTTGTCTGCAACAATTTTAAGGCGTCTGAAGCCGAAATTTTGTTGGAATAACAAAATTTCAAACAAATTCTTTGTTCAACTTGAATTTCCATCGGTAAATTCGAAGAACACACTCGAGCTTGACTTGTTTACAGTAGCACAGAAAACAAACTATGTGACATATCACGCTGCAATTTGCCATGTAAGCTTATAACAGTCCTACCAAAAAACAAAAAAATTATTTTGCCATATGTCATCCGCGGACCGTTTTATTGATAATGTCTCGTTCATATTTGAGCAGAAGTTATGTGCCTAAAAAATTTCCCTTCCTAATATTTTGTTGTTGCTATTGTAGCCGTCGTAGCTCATTGGGTTCGTGACAATTATTCGGAATTCGGGGTACGTAGGCTTGAATCTCCAAATATCTGCCGTTCGGAGTCTACTTAAAACTGTGAGTCACTCCATTTGTGAAACAACGTCAAAACGCACACCCCAAAGAGGAGGAGGAGCTCGTCCAAACATCTAAAAATGGTTTAAGTGCCAATTATATATATATTTGTGGTATTGTGATACTTAATTGTAACATCTTCTGTCTTCGGAGGCTTTTTCGGGGTTTTTCTTTTTTTTTTATTAAAATATTTCGCTTTTCCTGATAGACTTCGTGCAACTATTTCTACACCTACACCAGTTTTTGACTAAGTAAAAAAAAAAATGATTTAGAGTGATGTAAATTTTTATTTTGACCTCTATTCGCACGATTGCTTGCTGTTTATATACCGCGGGTGTCCAGTTCGTACGACAAAAGTTTTAAATCTTCTGTTAAATCTCAGGGGAGGGTCAAAATGTACTGAAAAGTTATACTTTCTGCAAAAATTCATTAAAAATTTTACAAACAAACCAGAATCGAAAAATATTTACATTTTCTTTTGCTTAAAAGAAGCCTTTTCAAAACTTAGGAGCATTTTTTTTAAATTATTAACTGGCTTGCAAAAATCTCTGAAAGCATAAAAGCTACAAGAAAAATAAGACCAAATTCAATTCTGATTCAAAATTCTTAATAAGAAGCGATATTGCAAACCGAAATCTAAGACCACTAAACGAGAGCTCAGAGGCAAAAAAAAAAGTACACAGTGCGTCGTTTAGGAAGAAGTCTGGCTCCAATAGTGATACTAAAGCTCCTCAAACTCTCAAGAAACACTGAATTATGTAATCTCTTTAAAAACAAAGCAGGGGCCTCCCAAGCAACGAACAAATTTAAGATTTCTTTGTCTTAAAGGCTTCGCAATTTCTCAAAGAATTTCTTCTCCAACTTTAAATGTGTTCAGCACATCAGTCGAAATTTGATTGATGTAAACGCCAGTTAAGTAATCACTAACCACTCACCACTCTAAATACAGCCCTACCTGGCAGCCAAAGAGCCAATGGGAGTCACTTCTCTGCGCGGATAGTGACGATATATTTTAAACTAGAACATGAAATATTAAGGAAAAAATACCTTCAATTTGTAATGCAATACTTTTAAATGAAAATACTTTTAATACAATGTAATGCAATACTTTAAAAAAATTTCTGTAAAATAAAATCAATATCAAATATTGCTTAAACTGATATCCGTAAAATCACAAAATTCGCTTTAAAAATATACATATATATTTTTGTTAAAAAACATTATATATGCATAATGAGCAAAACAGTATATGAGCATAATTCAATCAATTTACACATCATTAATCAAACACTTAATGCGCCTCCCTGTTGGCTTTTCAAAGTCAAGCAAAACATACCGTCAATGAATCAAAGCTGCCACATGACTGTTTGGCTCTCAAATTTTCAAATTTCCATAACTCATTATGACTTTCATAAATTCGTATTCATTGCATTTAAAGGTCACAAGAACAAGAATTTTAACTGAATTTTATACTGCTCTCCCAAACTCATACCAACACTATTACAGCTACCACCCGCCTGTTGCTATATGGCCCTCTACCAATTGACGCTGGCTAAGATATCGTCTTCAAAAGCCATAACATTTTTTATCTCATTCTTCTAGTGGCATAAAATAGCACCCTAAGACAAATATTTGAAAGCTGGTTAGCCGTAATTGGCAAGCTTATTTGCAAGCTCATTCGTTTTTATGGCACCACCCTCCGCCCAGTTGTTTATCCCAATCCCAATAATGGGAAAATAATCTTTCGAAATCTAGGTGGAAAAAATGTTGGCGAAATTTTATTCTTAAATAAACGTACAATCTCGTATGTCATGTGAAATGATATTGGCTTATTAATAAAATAAGAAAAAGTGAAGAAATAAATGAGGGCTGACAAAATTTAGTAATAAACAGAAGGAGAAAAGAAGGAAGTTAAAAGATGAGCTAGAAAATGAAAATGAATATATTTAAACTCTAAACAATCTTCATATGCATATTTGCATATAATAGATATATATTTTATACGCATATTCTATCAAAAAATTACTGCGAATAGAAAATTGAAGAAGTCTCTTTAAAAGGATGGTCGAAACTAACAGTAAAACGGGATCAAAGGGTAAATATAGAATATTATCTATTTGTTATGAGACTTTTGAGAGATCGAATCTTTCGAACAAAGCCAGATTTTTGGATAAAGAACTCCTGAATTTTAACACGAAAACGCATCGTCTGCCCAAGAACCCAACACTGGGATCGAATTTTTAACTTTTGTTTTTCGGCAAAGGTTTTGCTAGTTCCACTTACTTTTTTGAGACTTTCTAAATTTAATAGCACTCACCTTTTCGCCAGAGTGCCTACAGTTTTCGAGATAATGGCACTTGAAAATTTGCTTATATTTTCACTTTTTTGTAAATAACTCTCTCAATTTTACAATTATTTTGCTAAAATTTTGCGAGTGACTGTTTCTTAATATTATGCATAAATATCGAAATTGTATGTGTGTTAGCTACCATGCAACTGGCTTTTCAGATATGTGGTTTTGCGCTATAACTTCTACAATTAAGCAGGTAGGAATATTAAATTTAGTACCATTTTTATTTATCATTTAGATCGGATTATTATAACATACAGCTCCCATACAACTGAAGTGATGCTACTTTTTTTTTAAATAAATTTTAAGATTTTATGAATAAGTTCATGCGGTTTTACAACAGATGGCGTAACTTGATTATTATTCCATCGATCCACATTTCCAAACATTCATTGGAGAGCTACTGTCGTAAGGCACAAACGTCAGTATAAGTTTTTTATTTGAAGCGTAAACAACAATATTTTTACCACACTTGAAAATGTCGAATTTTGTGCCAAATAATGTGTTTTTGCGGGGAATTCTTCTTCATTATTTTAATATGAAGAAAAAAGCAGCCGAAAGTCATCGTATCTTGGTGGAAGTTTATGGTGAGCATGCTCTAGCTGAGCGAACGTGCCAGAAGTGGTTTGCACGCTTTAAAAGTGGTGATTTTGGCTTGGAAGACGAAGAACGCGAGGGTGCGCCGCCAAAGTTCATGGATACCGAATTGGAGGAATTGCTCGATCAAGATCCGGCTCAAACGCAAGAAGAGGTTGCAAAAACTTTGGGAGTTGATCAATCAACCATTTCCAAACGTTTAAAAGCCATGGGAATGATCCGAAAGGTAGGCCATTGGGTGCCGTATGAATTGAAGCCAAGAGACGTTGAACGCCGTTTTATGGCATGCGAACAACTGCTTCAACGGCACAAAAGAAAGGGTTTTTTGCATCGAATTTGACTGGCGATGAAAAGTGGGTCAATTACGACAATCCAAAACGTCGAGCAACGTATGGATACCCTGGCCATGCTTCAACATCGACGTCGGCGCAGAATATTCATGGCCTGAAGGTTATGCTGTGTATCTGGTGGGACCAGCTGGGTGTTGTGTATTATGAGCTACTGAAACCGAATGAAACGATTACGGGGGATGTCTACCGACGACAATTGATGCGTTTGAGCCGAGCACTGCGAGAAAAACGGCCGCAATACGCCGATAGACACGACAAAGTTATTTTGCAACATGACAATGCTCGGCCACATGTTGCACAAGTGGTCAAAACATACTTAGAAACGCTCAAATGGGATGTCCTACCCCACCCGCCGTATAGTCCAGACCTTGCGCCATCCGATTACTATCTCTTCCGATCGATGCAACATGGCCTGGCTGACCAGCACTTCCGTAATTACGATGAAGTCAAAAAATGGATCGATTCGTGGATTGTGGCAAAACCGACCGAATTTTTCACAAAGGGAATCCGTGAATTGCCAGAAAGATGGGAAAAAGTAGTAGTAAGCGATGGACAATACTTTGAATATTAAATTTGTAACCATTTTACGTCAATAAAGTTTCAAATTTCGAAAAAAAACCGCACGAACTTATTCATAGTCCTATGCAAAAAAAGGCTTAGGAACGGAAACTGTAGATTTCACATTCATCCATTCCCATATGTAACTTTATACAAATTTACAAGTGACGTTAGCTTGAAAACTGGAGCCTATCTGGCAAAACAGAGCACGTCATTGAATTTGGAAGGCCCCAGTTGAGTAAAATCAACATAAACAAATGAACATAAAAAAAGCCAAGCACAATGTAAGCAATGGGAGACGGCATCATCTCGTCTGCATCATGACGGCAGATGGTGGAGCAGATGAATATGTCAAATTCTGACTAAACAAAGCAAGGGCGGCATTTGGACGAATTCATACAGTACGGGAAGTTTGCAAATCTCCAGGCGCACTAAACTACGAATATTCGGGTCATGCGTAAAGCCAGTATTGTTGTACGGAGGCGAAACATGGCTGGTACAATCCTTCATCAACAAATGCCTTCGCATCATCTGCAGAATATTCCGGCCAAATACCATCAGTAACGACGCACTGTGGAGATTAATGAACGAGGAACCCATCCTTAGGCAAATAAAACGCAGAAAGTGGCGTTGGATAGGTCACACGTCGAGAAAACCACCAGATAGCATCTCGAGAATGGCACTATACTGGAATCCGCAAGGGAGTAGAGGTCGCGGTCGACCAAAAAAAAAACACTTGGAGATGGTCGATGCTGCACGAACTAGCAGATGCCGACATCTCATGGGACGGTGCAAAAACAACAACACGAAACCGTGTACGATGGAAGAGTCTTGTCGAGGTCCTATGCTCTCGAGAAGAGTGATCAAGGGGGAAAAAATTGTAGTAAATAAATAAATAATAAAATAAATATTTTGTGTTTTGGTGACCCATTGCCAGTTTTTTGAGCAAAATATTTTGCCACTGAAAATTATCATATTTTTGGTTTAAAACTAAAATAAATCAGAGATTAAGTACAGGCTCGTCTTTCCGATAAAGCTAAATATCTAGGAGTAATCTTGGATAAGAAATTGACCTGGAAGACACACGTTGCACTGAAGGTGAATCGCGCATTAAAGATTTCTCAGCCTTTGGTAAAACCTGGGCTCTGAAACCTGATGTGGTCCCATGAATATACACAGCACTTATCAGACCAATAATCACTTACCCTTCTGTGGTCTGGTGGCGACGGACCATGCTTACGTCACACTCCGGGAACTATGCAGGCTGCAAAAAAGTGTATGATTATGCATTACGGGTGCCAGAAGTACAACCTGCGGCGATGCTCTAAATGCTATGTTGGATTTGCCCCCCTGGATCTTAAGATACAAAAGGAAGCAAAAGAAAGCAATGCGTAGACTCCATAAATATGATTTCTGGCACGAAGACCGAACTTCGGGACACAGAGAAGTCTTTAAGATGCTATCTGAGCAGTATCCACCGTTTTTGGCACCTGAAGACCACCTGACACCCATATATTCATTTGGAAGGAAATTTGATGTCAGATTGCGTGAGCAATGGATCAATCCAGAATGCATTCAGGGAGGTTTGACGGATATTTTCTTTACCGATGGGTCCAAGTATGAAATAGGGTCTGGAGCCGGATGGTAATAAGTATCACTTTGCTATGGGCGGCATGGCAACTGTTTTCCAAACGGAAATTTTTGCCATCCTGAAAGTAGCCGAATGGACAATCGAGATGAAATGAAGCGGAAGCAGATTGGAGTTTTCAGTGACAGTCTAGCTCCAGTGAAGGCGATCGCGAAGCAAACCTCGAAGATTGTTCAAGAATGAAAGAAGAAACTTAATTTTGTCGCAAGACAGTACAGGCTTGTACTTATAAGGGTTCCAGAACACTCCGGTGTACAGGGAAATCAAATTGCCGATGAATTGGCCAATCGTGGATCAGCGGTTCCCCCAGAGGGGCCAGAGCCAATAATTGGAATCAGTTCCGCGGTAATCATGAACTGGATCAGCGATTATGTATGCAATTTACATAAAGAGCGATGGTCCGGTCTAGAACGCTGCAGAGCTGCAAAGTGTTTTGTGATAAGTCCGAACAGAAAACTGTCAAACTTTCTACTAAAACTTAGAAGGAAAGACGTTCGGTTGATGGTCGGTATTATTACAGGACGCAACCCATGGGCTCAGCATATGACTACGATTGGGATCATTGAGGGCCCAATGTGCCTGGCATGCTTGGGGGAGGCGGATAGCACTGAGCACTTTCTCTGTGAGTGTCCTGCCTTTACTAGAGCACGGCTACGAGTTTTGGGTTCCGATGTCGTGAGAATGAGTAATATTCGTTCTCTAAAACTGGAGGATATTTACAGATTTGCCAAAGAAACTGGAAAACTCTTACAGGACTGACTGCCTTTGTCTCTGCCTGTATTTTTTCTTATCTCTTTTTTTAATACTTTTCTCCTTTCCTCCGAGACTATCCACCCTCTTTCCAGAGCTCTGAATACAATGGAATTTTTATCCTGAATATTTTAGGAGCCACAAAACCTCTCGGTGCTCCTTGGCTCGACCTTTTCAGGTTTCAATTTTCAAGTATGATACCTGTAATTTTTTCGAATTGAATGGTAAAACATGCACAGCTGAGGTAGTGTATGTGAAATATGGTATCTACATATGTACATATGTGAAGTATATGAGAGCTGAAGGAATTTCTCAAAATTTTAATAAAAAAATTAAACTGAGAAACAAATAATAAATTTATACGCTAAAAAATGTGAAATAAAATAAATACGCGGCCATACGATCACTAATTTTTACCGACTAAATAACCTAATATATAATACTGCACCAACGCACTGCGTAACACCGTTTTGTAAGCTGTTGTCAAAAATAGTAAACGTGCTCCAATTTAGCTGAAACTTAGTATGCGTTACTTCCACTTAGCAAAGAAGGAGCATAAAATAGGGAACAGATTGACACACGCATATCCTTTTGCGGGCGGAAATTTTAAGTGCTATAGGTTTTTGATGAAATTCGGTTTAAACCTGGGTTTTACCCTAAAAAGTAAATAAATCTCAATTATGGTGATAGGCCTACTGCCATGCTCACCACATCAGGTTTTGAAAGGGAGAGCGATTCGAATGAAGGTGCCTCCATTAGTTTATTTTAAATATTTATATTCAAAGACTTTCGAGTGTAATTACTTACAATTACTTACTTCTTTACACAATTGCAAGACCCCTTTGGAATTGAGCGATTTCATGGGAAGTGATCCAATTATTTCGGTCATTGGAGTAAATTTAGCTGAAAATTCATTTGTTTGGGAGCTTGAGAATTATAAAAAGATAACTGCAAATTTAGAAAAAATGTATTAACTTTTAAATGCATTCGATGTTGGAAATTTTGAGTAAGGAGATCGTTCAAATCAAATATCTTTGGTTTTCTTTAATATTTTTATAATTTCGTTTTTTCTTTTCTGGAAAAAATATACTCTCTAAATACATTTGGTGCATGCAGTTCAAGAAGCGATGAACTTTGTTGTCGAAAACCGATGGAGAGGCAGATCTATATGTGTCTGCAACGACAGCCAAGCTGCGCTTATGGCCCTAGACAGGCCCCCAACCACATCAGGGGTAGTCCGGTAGTCCTGTAAGTCCGGGCTGAACTATGTCGGTAGACATAATAGCCTGATGCTAACATGGGTCCCGGGACACGTAGGTATCGCGTGTAACGAGACCTCTGACTCCTTAGCTAAGATAGCCTCTGAAGCCAACTTCTTTGGCCCAGAGGCCGTTTTGCCACTCCCTTCTGCAGCCATCACAGCCGCGGTTAGCAAATAGGTAACTACGACCCATAAGCGGGCTTGGCAGGCTGGGAGAATCTGCAGATGGACTAAACTGATGTTACCTGTCATGTCCGATCGACTGTCGCAAACCCTTCTGTCATTAAGCAGAGAGGAGTGCAGACGGGTTGTTGGAGTAATGACCGGCCACTTTCTGTGGCCGAAGCACTTGGAAAGGTTGGGCACCTCAGACAGTGTACTCTGCCCAGCTTGTGAAGAGGAAGATGAGACGGCGGACCACTTCCTGTGCGTCTGCCCCGCCTTCGCTCGAATCAGGTTTGAGGTATTTGGGACTGATGTGTTAAGAAGCGCCCATCTTGGCTCCTTCGCACCACAAGATTTACTCAGATTAAATACATTTTTTTGGAAAAAAAATTTGGGAAACCATTTTTCTGTTGTGAACACTTCCCCCTCATATTTTGTATTATTAGCTCAGCAATCCCTGAAAGTTTCATAGTGGGATTCCATTAACTTTCCGAGCTATAAATACGTACAGCGAAGCAGTGAAAATTCTCTGTTTGTGCTCACTAATGTAAGCAACGACAATCGATCCATTTGCAAATGGCCGAAATATGACAAAGTACGTGTGCAGGCGCTACGCAAGATCAATATTGTATACTGATTTTTCAAATAAACCAGTTTTCAGAAAAATGTAAAAATCAAAATACGTGAGCCATTCAACACGTAAGTGCTCAATTAGTAAAATTGATATTATATATTTAAAGAAAGTTCACATAGTTTTTTATTTTAAGTTCAAACATCAACTTGATACTATTTTGCTCGCTCTCACCAAGATAGTACCAGTAAAATACTAGTAGTAAACACGAACTACAATATAATTCTACTTGTAATGCAAAATATATATATATCTAATGGCGGGTGGGCGAATGGGTTGGTGCGTGACTACTGTTCGTTTCCTCCAAAATCACGACGCATATTACAAAAAGGAAAAGAATCTCCAGAAGAAGCTCGGCCAAACAGCCAAAACGGGTGTACGCGCCTATTATTTATATATATATATATATAAATGAATCTAATTGGCCCGAAAGGGTACATTTCTAGTGAACTCAAAACCACGACCAGTACGCATTTGCTCTCTCCTTCATAAAGAAAAATGAATAGAAAAAAGTACATATATATTATTTAATACTACATATTTTATGGAAAAATATAACATAATTTACATCTAATTTACTTCAAAACAAAAAATAAAAATAAATAAAAATCAACTTTATCTTCCAGCCATACCTCATACCTTTTTCTATTACAAACCTCCTCCTTACACTCCGCCACCATCGTTATGCAGTAGAAAGTCGAAAACGAACTATACCGACCCACAAATTTAATTAACTTGTTAAGATTTTCCCTGCAGGGCTTTAGAACATAGACCACATTTTTTACCTGTGTATATCCAATCATGGTAAGGATGAGGTAATGTGTGAACTAAACGAGTATGCAGCGCGAGTTTGTTTATAAGCACGCACTATAATATGCATATAAATATGTGTGTATGTTTTAGCTGTAGGGAAATATGCGGAGCATAACAATCGTATAATTAGTTCTGCTTAAATGAATAAACAAACTTAAAAAAACACGAAAATTAAAAAACAAACACTGCGAGCTCATTAATATAAATATGTACAGGTGGCGCAAAATTAATAACCCTTTTGGTTTTGAATAAATTTCCGTCATGCCCTCTTGGAAAGGCTTCCTCTTATTTCAGAACAAATTCTAAAGAAAAAGTACTCAAAAGAACCAGAATACAACATACCAAGAATTGATAAAGTCCTTGGTATTTTCTCTTCTTGAAACTCATCTTTCTTGTCACATCAGAATCAAGACTTTGCCTCTGGCGTTGCGCTTTCTCATTCAGCGTTTTACACAATGCTTCCGCGAATAAGAAAATATCCCAGAAGGAGAACGAAAAATGCATGGATGTAAATTCTGTCCTCGGAATTTAGACAGAAATTATACCCGCCGTAGCCGAATGGGTTGGTGCATGACTGCCATTCGGAATTCAGAAAGAACGTTGGTTCGACTCTCGGTGAAACACCAAAAATAAGAAAAACATTTTTCTAATAGCGGTCGCCCCTCGGCAAGCAATGACAAACCTCCGATCTTGGCCATGGAGTTTTTATGTTTGTTTTTCCTTGCACAATGTTTTTCTTCTTAATACCTCTTTTAGTTTCGAAAACTTGAAAGTTATAGAAATAAAAAATATACAAATTCATTAGCCCTGAACTTTTTAGCTTACTAAAGTGATCAAAGGTTTCCCATAAATAGTAATTTATGGACTCTTTTGTAAATTTTCTGTAAAATTGAATAAACTGTTTTTTATAAGTAACCTGGTGCATTTAGGGTAAACTAGGACAGTTCTACAGCAAATATTGAGTGATTTCGACTTCTAGTGCATCACTCGAAAGGTAGTTTTTCACTTCTTGGTAAATAAACGCATTCGTGGTAATTTTTTCATCCAATATGTTTACTTTGATTCCAGAAATTATAACTTTTATAATAAAAATATTGATAGAATTGTAAAACATTATAATGCAGACCATTTAAGCTTCACATCTTCTATCATATGACGTGATTTTTGGGAAATTTTTTTTAAAAAACATATTTAATTGATACCACCCTCGCTTTTTGAACTGATTCAGTTCACTTATTGTATATTCTGTCAAAAAAATATCGGGAATTGTTCTTTTAAAAAGCGTGCGTGTAATGTGTAATATGTCTAAATTTTTTTTGCTGGGATGTTGGTACAACTGCCCTCTATAGTGTCGCCGAGTTTGAGCGTGATCTGTCAATTATCTTGTTTTCGGCATTTAATTACATCATAGGCTGGAAGGCGTGGAAGATTTGCCCCGATCTGGTCGCCCATCAACGTCTTTAAAGGATTGAAACGTCAAACGTCGAAAAAGTCAAGGAAATGGTGCTGGAAAACCATCATTTAAGTTTGAGGGGGTAGCTCGTGACCTTAGCGTATCTCAATTGGACATGAGACGCGTGCTGCCCCACTCGTTCGAAGAGAGTTGAATTTCTTTCAAAAAATGCATTGACTGAAGACATGTTTGAGCAAGTGAATTCGGACCCAACGTTTATCCAGCACATCAAACAGATGATGAGACGTGGGTATATGAGTTTGGCATGCAAACCAGCCAACAGGCGGCTGAATGGCGCTATCCACATGAGCCGAAACCCAAAACACCACGTCAAAGTCGGTCAAAAGTGAAAGGCATGCTATTCTGTTTTTTTGATTATCATGGTTTTGTGCACTTGGAATTCGTTCCAAATGGTTCTACGGTAAATAAAGAATATTATTTGGAAGTTATGCGACATATGAGAGAGAACGTGCCTAGAAAGCGGCCCAATTTGTGGAAAGAAAACTCATGGATTTTGCCCCATGATAATCCACCGTCTCACAAGGCTCATATTGTGAACGCTTTTTTGACCAAAAAACTCGAAAAGTATCATCGAACAACCACCGTATTGACCGAATTTAGCCCCTTGAGACTTTTTTCTTTTCCCAAAACTTAAATTGCCACTAATTTTAGAATGTTGCGCATTGATGTCTCTTAAAAATAGTTTTGATTTTACACAAAAATTATTTATACATTCTATTTTTTCAAATAAAACTTCGCATGTGACATTTTTTTCTCTCATGATATTTATGTTGCTTCTATTTCAGTTTACACAACAAGAGTAAAAATGTTTTTAAATCAACAGAAGTATTCAATGCATTTCTTTTCATACATATGTATAACCACAACAAACTTAAAAAAATATGTAGCAGAATAAATTATTATATATTATTAAATTAAATAAAAATATATTTAAATACTTAAATATAAGTAAGATTTTAGGGGGCAAAAGCCAGTGCGTTATAAATCCCTTTAAAAATATTTGTCAAAATAAATAAAAGTTTCTAAATAAGAAGCTGCGTTTACATGATTTTGCATTCGAATAAAATTTGTTTACATACATTAATTTTAATTGATTTCTTATGAAAATATGCTAAAACTACGTAATTTTATTAACTTTTAATATCTTGTCCGCCGTCGATCTTTTGGAGGAAATGCCCATATGTATAAATATAAGTACATTTCTTATCCTTCTTGAATGCTACAAAGACCTTTAAAATATGTTTTTCTTTAGTTTCAGGTTGATGAAATAAATTAAACGCTTTTCTTACTCTTACGCATCATTGGATTTCCTCAAACTTAAGTGCTTAGTCCCATCAAAAGCGTCATTCAAATGTAGGTGAGTAGCAAAATGAAAATGTATCTGATACAGCAGTGCAGTGCATGAATATAATAATGAGGCGATATTGAAATACTCTTTATTGTAGAAAAAATATAATGAGCTATAGTTCTACGTATTCGAAATTTTTTTAAAACTTCTGATGAAAATGTTTGAGATGTAAAAGTTTTTTTTTAAATTGCACAAAGTAGGGGTTTTGTAAGGATATTTTTGAAATTTGTTATGAAAATGTTTTTTTCTTTCACGAACTTTTTTTAATTTTCACAAAGGACATTTAATGTTATGACATTGTAATGAAAATTTATTTTTTATCAAGTTATTATTCATTTTTACAAAGCTTGAAACTTGGTTTTTTATGGTTTTCGTAGGAGAATTAACTATATTTTCATAAAAAATTATTAGAATTAATCAAGAAATAAAGAAATTGTTAAAACTTGTGGCCTGTCCAATACCTAGATCGAAGGCTGGATACAAAGCAAAAATTTTATTACTGACCTGCTTGTTTACTGTAAAGCGATTCAATGTCAACTGAAGTATTTATTTTGGTTATTATAGCAATTTTTTCTGGAAACTGTTTCATATGTAAGCTGAAGTGTAATAAGAAGTCAACTCAATTTTTTTTTTTTTTAATTTTTTTGCAAATTTAGACTTTTTTAAAGTGAAATATGTTCGGACCTTTTTATTATTTTTATAATTTTATTTTGATTTCTTTTTTAATTTTTCAGGGTAAATTATATTTTTTAAAAACAATTTAAGTTTAAAATTTTTTTTAGTTTTTTTTGCCATTATTGACATTGTCATACCTCCCATCATATTTTTTCTTATTTTGTTTTTTGCATAAATATGCTCATTATTATGCTCAGTAGCCCTTGAAAGTTTCATCGTGGTATTCCCCTATAACCTTTCGGGTTATATTCGATTGCGTACAGCGATTTTGCACTGGTTTTTCACTAATTCCGGTATGACTTTTTAATTTAACTTTAACTAACGTTCCTAGTTTAAATTTAATAATCTTAAAGTAATAAGGGGGGGTGGCGAAAAATGTATCACCACATCCGAAGATTTAAAATTTTTTTTAATGGCGTTGTACTTTTATCATATTTGACACTTGTGATTTAGACAGTTGCAGAACAGACCAGCAGTAAAGGTCAAAATAAAGATTTCCGTCATTCAAAACCTTTTTTGTTTATGGACTTAGTAAAAAGTTTTCAGCAACAAAATTGGATGATTAATTTTGCTCCACCTTGTAGAATGTGTACTATTGTTTGTGGCCACATTTGCTAGAGCTGCTCAGCCTTGTATTGGAATGGTATGGATTGTTTGGAGCTAAGTTTGGAGCCACTAGAACTGAGCAACTTTAACGTTTGCTTAGGATTTTAAACGGCTTAATGGAAATGGGAGGCTTCTTACTCAGGTCACCTAGAAATCATTTCCGTTACTGTTTTCCTTTTTAAGTTATACCGCGAGTTAACGTATTCAAATGGTAAATTTTTAGTGCTCATAAATCACTCATCACAAAAACCAATCAACTAAACAAAGAAATTTAAGCGAATGGAAATTGAATAATCTAAGAAAAGTGGCTTACAATGGTTTCCACAACAGCTTTAGAATTTGCTGGTAACTGGTAACTTTCAGTCTATTAAAACTGCATGTATTTATTTTTTCTCTTTATGCTACAAAAATGTGCTTGAAAAGTACTAAAATTTGTTTAGGAATGGCATAGCTGTCTGATATTCCAACAAATTGAGCACCTGAGGGCTCTCAGCGCAGTACAACAAAGCATAACTAATTCACCATTCATTTTTAAAATGCTATAATTTATTCTTCATACAATCCATGCTGCAGGTAGACTAAGAATACTGAAGCATTTGTCCTAGGAATACTGTAGCCACTTAGTCTATGAAGACAGCAACAAAATAAAAGAACAACATTTAAAATAAAAACGCCCTCTTGAAAGGAGGAGCAGGTTAATGGCTAACTTTTATGCGAGAGCAGGTTACACTTCGGTAGTTTATTGCACTGCCCTTAGAAATGGAATTGCTAGTGAAAGGAATGGAGGAAATGCAAACTCAAAACCGCACAGTTGTATGTATGTATATATGTACATACCCTGCAGGAAAATGAACTAGTGTCGCAATGGACTAGTGAATATAGAACGATTACCTTGGGCGATACAATCAAGACCTTTCGAAATTGATAAGGTTCCGGCACAGGATTATGGTAGAGGAGACAAAAAAAAACAAACATTTGCATGTATCGGCGATTTGAATTCAAAGTTTTCATCTTTTTGCACAGTCCCAACCTTCAGTACATCAGTAAAGGAAAGTGTATGATTCTTACATTTTAGAGATATATGTTCCACATCTCTGCATCAAAATCAATAAGGAACATATTAGTGGAATATTTTAACCATTTAACTCCTCAATAGAGGGATGTTTTTTGTCTCTTAAAGCGTAAAAAATACTCAAATAGAGAAATGAAATCGATTAAAATGTACTACAAATATATTTGCTGAAATTAACTTGATTGCCAGAAATAAGTCAAAACGAAAAAAGTGTAAGAGTTTATTTAACAGCCTACCGTCGCACATCCCATCGTCGAATTGCTTCATATTTGCACGCAATGATAAATTCTTTATCAATATCAATTATCAGCTGACAACAAGAGAAATATTGTGGAAACAAATTTTTTTATTATAATCTGGTAGATGGTTAATGGTTAATGGTAGTAAAGGGTTAAGGGGGTGGTAGGGTTTAGCGCTAAAAAAAACACTTTTTTTTGAATTTTTTACAGAAATATGGCTTAAGATACTTTAATAAAATCAGTTTCATGTTATTGTACATCTTTTCAATAAGTTTTTAAAAATATGAATAATAAAATATTGACAAATAAGCCCATGGCAGAGTTTTTTTGGAGATATGTTTTTCGAGAGGTGCTCTGCGGTGCTAATCGGCATTCGTCGTAGAATCATCTGAAACCAAAAAAGTCGAATTTTTCAGTTATGACGTAATGCTCCCGCCCCGCCCCCCCCCCCCCCCCCCCCCTATGAATACAATTTTTTTTTTTTCATTTTTGTAGTTTTGGTGGCAAAAAAACGTAAAACGAGCATTTTTGGCGAAAAAGTTCGCCATATTTGTAAGTGAAAAACAACCTTAAAAAAAAAAAAATAAAAAAAAACATTGTGGGGGGGAGGCGAAAAAGTTCGCCATATTTGTAAGTAAAAAACAACCTTAAAAAAAAAATAAAAAAAAAACAGTGTGGGGGGGAGGTATTTTTGATTTAGAAAACGTGTGCCAAATTTGAAAAGAATCGGTTGAATAGTTTCGGAGTTGTGATTGGCACCGACTTTTAAGAAGTCGTTTCGGGAAAAACGCGTTTGAAAAAATGACTCTGAAAAATTATCGATGCTCCGCATTCGAGGTAGAGTGCCTACAAAGGCTATAACTTTGAGAGTTCTGCTCCGATCCACTTAAAATTTTGACACAACATTCTTGAAATGATTTACTATAAGATGAGTGAAGAAAAAAATTTCGATTTTGTGACCCTACCCCCCCCCTTAAGGTATGGACCTTTAGCACTGCGACCATATTGATCTATTGTGAACCCTATGCTGTCTATTGACTGTTAAGTATGCTTATGAATTGTACCAGCTCCTTCTGAGGGAGTGATTGTAGGTCTTCATCTATAAGCATGAACTTGTTTAAAAACTTTTTCCTTCTATTCGTCAACCCCGGACATTCGATGATGAGATGTTCTATAGACTCCTCATCATCGCAGCAAAATCTGCAGGTGCTGGTGTTAGTTATGCCTAATTTATGTAAGTGTTTGTTGCAGGTGAAGTGACCCGTGAGTGTGCGAATGCTCTTTTTGTTTAACGTGAGGGCCATGTTAGCTCTTTAGCTTTTGAAACTTAAGAACTTTTTGGAGTGTCTAAGACCCTCTACGTTGTTCCAATGCTGATTTATTAGAGTTTTGGCCGAGTATTTTACTTTTTGTTTTAGGTTGTTTTTGTTGAATCCCAACATAGGACTAGGTCCGATGAAGTTTTCATCTGCCCCTTTTTTGGCTTGAAAGTCTGCCTTTTCGTTGCCGTCATATCGCTCATGTCCTGGTACCCAAATTAATGAGACATTGTTTTTGGATGCCAGGTTATTGAGAGTCTTGTGGCATTCTAAGAGAGTTTTTGAGTTGTAGGCATAGCTATCTAAAGCTTTTAGAATTGATTGGCTATCCGAGAGTATTCTAATCTTTACTCTCTTGTCGTTTCTACGTTGCATGATGTTTGCTGCTTTCATTATTGCGTATAATTCCGCTTGGAAGATGGTGGTGTCGCTGGTGAGAGTGAATGATTTGTAGATTCTGTGCCCCACTACTCCTGCTCCTACACCATAAGGTGTTTTTGATCCATCAGTGTACCATTTTTGTGAATCATCATTCATCCATTTTGGGTTTGTTTTCCACTCGTTCCTCTCAGGAAAGGTAACTGTGTATCCTTTTGTGAAACAGAGGGTTGCGTCAATGTGGTCTGAAACTTGAGTCATGCTTATGGTATTTTCGACTTTATTTAGGATACTTAGGTGACCGGTGAGGTTGCCTAATTTGAAATTTTGTTTCATGTGTAGCATGAGTGCTTGCGTAGCTGCTTCCTCTTGGATTGCTATATGAAGTGGTGCGAGATTAAGGAGTGCTGGTAGATAGTTTCAGGGTATTTAATTTTTCAATAGAGTATCCGGCATATGTCCGCCTCGGCTACGAGTTGCATGGTCCATTCGATTAGTCCAGTTGTTTACTACTTTTTTTAATTATTGGGAATTATAAATCTAAACGAGCCAAATCAGCAAACGATGGTCATTTGACTTCAATTTTCGCACGAGGTGGGAGGCATGTAAGCTAATTTCGTAGTAAAATTTTCCACGCAGTCGAAAGACAAAGGTCAACAAGTTGAGAACGACACCAAATCGACATTTCGACGTTTTCTTCAATACTTCGCTCAATGAAATTCGCGAACAAATTTATTTATTTTTTTTTCAAAGAAAATTTCCACAATTTGGAAGCGTTGTTTGGCGCTAAACGAATTATCAGGACTTGCCAATCTTAATGAATAGAAATATTAATACCGTTTGCTATTCTCAGCTCTCAAACAATACATAGTTATCGATATCGATAGTTCTCGTGTCGCTAAACAAAACCAGATGTATGTGGCACTCAGCGAATTTTACAGAACCAGCTTTTCTTTTATTTTTTCTATTAATCTCCTTGCTTACTTTAACCTAATCTAACCTTTCATTTTTATTTACAAAAACTGACAATTTTGTCATCTTCTTCTTAGTTTTCCCACACACCTCACCTACAATTGCAATACGGCGACGTTACGCTCATTTTTCCCAATTCAATCTGCGTAATCTTGCCTTCTATCAAGTTAGAGTATCAGAGAGGCTTGGAAGTCTTTCTTGCAGGTCGTGTAGATATAAAAAGCGGACACTCACGTTTATGGCCCAGTAATGCTGACTTATTTTAAATATTACCCAAAAAAAAAAAGAGACAACATGCATGACTTTTATCGAGTTTTATGCCGAAGGGCACCACGTTGATGCGTTAATTTTTTATTGTGTGGCTTGCCCATTTAAGCAGAAACATATGTGTGAGTAAGCGCATATATTTATATAGTTATCCGTACAACCCATATGCTTATACATATGTACGTATTTAAAAGCACGCCCGTGTAAATGTATTCCTGTGTCTGTTGTGTGCAGCTGTGTAAAAAGTTTGCAGGTAGAAATTAAAATGCAGTGAAAGGAGGTTAACCACAACATGGCAAATAAGGCATTGTGTACACATATATACTTATACAGTTATGGACAGAAAAAAGTACACTTCAAACAACAGAAACTAAAAATAATAATTTAAACCAACAATTTTTTAAATTTTCCAAAAAAAAAGGCATGCTAATTATTAATACAGAGGCAAAAAAAGTTTTAAATTAACTTTTCTTACTTTTGCGGTTTGTGAAATAGACTGATGTAAAAATTTTACACGACAGAACAACGCGTTCAAATTATTGAAATGCATTATGAAAATAGTTGAACTTTAAAAAAAGCATATCGCGAAATTCGTAATTTTTTTTTGGTGGAAATGAACATCCGAATGAGTTGACAATTCAAAGGTTGGTAAAAAAATTTCAAGAAACTGGTGCTATCGAGTATAGAAAAAGGACAGACAGACCAAAAACTGGACGTTCTGTTGAAAAACCACCTTAAACATCGAAATCTCGACTTCCTTAACAATTAGCATGAATCGACCGTTTGGTGTATTTTACCTGAAGACTTGCTAATGGTGGACATTTAAATGATGTAATTTTTCACATACAATTTCTAAGGTGTGTTTTAAATAAAACTAGTGAAAACTGAAAGAATTAAAATTTGTATATGTTTTATTTTAAAACAACATCTAGGCGTGTCTCTCATACCATTCAACGTAAATCAGCTTGAAGATTTATAGAGTCTTTTGTAATTGCAATATCTTTAAATCAGCAGCACCCAAAATTTGCGTTATTAAAACAATTGGAAACATTATTAAACATTTTTACTACAATTGGAAATATTATTAAAATTTTTTTTTAAATAGGGGGCCCAGTATACTTAGTTGGGGAATACCAGAGGTCGCAATGAAATAAATGGAGACAGGACTTAATCCATTTTAAAAGAGTGGAGTAAAATCCTGAAGTATTCAATTGGAAAATTAAAACTTTGTGACTAACCTCGTCAGGTGTTTTTAAATGCGTCTATACACAGTTCAACTTAAACTCGGTTTTGAAAAGCAGAAATATAATATTCATAAAATACTGCCAGTTGTGAAACCATGTTGGTTTACGGGAATTAAACTATTAATTGCAAAATAAATTTTATCTTCCACAATAAGCACAAATAATTTTGAAACCGACTATAATCTGGAGATTGGTTTATAAATAGCAGTATTTATTTACTGCCACTTTTGACTACTAGCATTAATGAAACTATTCCTTACCTAGTCTGCAGAATATTATACTAGAATTGTTTATAAAATACACATCTGAGAAAAACTTTGTTATCTAGACTACAAAGTACCAAATGGCCTAAGGTGTAGAGGTATGGTAGGTATATGCAGCAGAAAATTTGGTCTGTCTCACTCAATGTGACTACCAAATTCAGCTTGAACCAGGTTAAGTTAGGCTAGGCGCATCTAACGGAAAATCTTTTTCTTTTTTTTTTGTTTTTGTTTTTTTTTTTTTTGTAGTGGGTGAGGAGGGTTTAAAATGCCTTTGCACTTACAGCGACCGTCGTCAACTGCGTTGAATGGTATAGCCACTAAAACAATTCCTCCGCCTCTTCTGGTTAGACTCCCTTCCCGGAACTACCTTGCATTACTTCGGGAAGGCCCAGAACGGTGCCCATTAAATGGATGAATACTATTCACCCACGTCTGGGTCCACCATATTTGTAGCCAGCTTCATGTTATAGGCTCGTCTTCTAACGTCTCAATGCCGTCATACCAGTGGCATGTGTGGCATGCTCTCAGGTTCCTTTCACATGGGCGTATGTATGTTATACGCTATCGAGGCTTCTTTTACATCTGCACCAAAGGAGATATTGCAATAATATTGTACCGTTTTATGCCGTCGTAAGCACATGACTCGACCGCCTGTCATCAGTTCGTAGACAGTCCACCTCCTATCGAGGGCTGATTAGTTTTTCTCTGCGTATTGTGCTGCCATTCCGCGCGTTACAGGTGCAGCATTATCCTCTTTGCAAAATTTTTAGTTGCGTTCCAACAGTCATGTGATGCACACATGTGATGTTATTGACTAAGCTGTCTGGGCTCAGCTGTTCACCCAAGACTAACTCAAGCGTTCGGCGTTCTTCGTTGAAACGATCGCAGTAGAAGAACACTTGCTTCGCGCTTTCTATTGCATTGTTGCAGCTTGGACAGAACGAAGTGTCCTCCATGTGAAAACGATGGAGGTACTCCAAGAAACATCCGTGACCGCTCAACATTTGGGTTAAATAGCGGTATACGTCACCGTGGCGCATCTAACGGAAAATCTCATAAATACTGCATAATGCTCCTTGTGAATGCCAAGAGGAGACAAATCCATCAAACTGAGAGTTTTTATTTATACACATAACTAGATGTAGGATAACTGCAACAACCTAGAACCCCGCAATAATGAATGCAATCGTCCTTTGTTGATATTAACATCTCGGTATGGACTGAACAAGCTTCTCACGTCATGCAAAAGCTAAGGTGAATTCATATTAGGAGTGGAAATATTACAAATGAAGAAATCAAATCAGCGCTTCTAGTAAGGTGTAAGCTGTTGCCGTTAGCGAACAAAGTTAGTAACGAGGCTTTTATAAGGTGAACAAGAAATAAAAAAAAAATAATAATTATAATATCTCATACTCATTTCAGTTTCATCCTTCTGACTATGCCAAATACGCTCAAGGTAATGGCAGAATGACAGCTGGTTTTATTTTTGAGTTCGCCTTCTTTCGGGGCATTAAGTAGATACTTCTACTTTTAATCTTAACCTAAGTATGTAATTGAGTCTCTTCATGTTTTGCCAAGTCGTACACAGATGTTTGCATCTAAAATTTCATGAACACCTGGCTATCCAGTTTTTTTTTTTTTTTGTGTTTTGACATGAGTCCTGATGTTGTACTACAAATACGGAGAGGGTTTTTAAAGCGTCTTCGCTCAATGGTTTCTCATTATGAAAAAACTTGCCATTGCTCACCAAGGGAAGAGAGAGAAAAAAACCTGTTTTATAGAAAAACCGCTATTATTTGATTATTCATGTGCAAAGTGAGTATCACTTACCTGTATGAATGGCCTACAGAATGGTAATCTGTCAAAAATTTATAAGGTTGCAGCAGACCCGGTGGGCCCTATTACTGCGTTAATAAAAGTTTAAACTTTTCTATGAATACGAAGCTTTTGCGAATATTTTTGGTATACTTTCTCTTTTATCAGTAGACCATAGAGCAGAGATCTTGCCATGCTATTTCTGGCTTTTGATATTTCTTCATACTCGTATTGTCACCTAGCAGTGATATGGAAGTGGTCCAGTAATGTCGGCGGTATTAGTTTGATTAATGTATGCACTTATTCCCAGATAATCAAACAGTCGTAGGCATTCGATAATGGCAGGCTCAAGAAATGGTTCGTCAACTCATATGTGAGTCCTCTGCTCTAGCGTTGAGTTAAATAAGTTATTTGCAGCAACTGAATGACATCTTTAAACTATGACTCCATGACTAGCAAACGTAGATTCAATGCGAAGTCTTAACCCTCGAGAAGGCACGCCTTAATAAGTTACACGAATTGGCGCACGTGAGCATTTTGCTCACACCACTTTCACATAAACATATTATGCTCCTAGGTTAGGTAGATTAGTAAGATAAAGTGTTTTTTTATAGGTTAATGGTTTATTTTTATTAAGATATATGCATTTTTGAGTTTTAAACTCTTAGAAACTATTTTTGATAACATAAAAAAGATAAAACGAAAATTCAATACATTTTTTTTCACTAACAACAAAAAAAAAAAATTAAATTAGTAGCAATACATATTAATAAAAATTCAATATTGAGCCAGATCTTTGTTAAAGGAGCAATCGAAACAAGTTGGACATATAGTTCTTGCGTGCACCAGTAATTTGTTGCACAAAAAACATCATTTTTTGGTGCGTCTATTTTTTCGCCTCGGACACAATGCGCAAAATCCATTATTTTCAGAGGCTTCTAAATGTTCATTGTTTGGCACTATATGAGATATAATTTCTTTTAATGAGCTTGGAAGTGTTTTGATAGTCTGACGACGTACAATATTTGGCTTTATAAGCTCCAAAGCAATTTCTTTCAAAAATAACCTTCTCTGTGTCATGATTTGGGTATTGCATTTATAAATAATCTGGGCGTTTATACCAGCAATATTAATAATTGTAAAAAATAATCGCATGGGCCACCTGCGAGTAGTTCTGGATACCGAATAAGTTTCCTTCATCTGATCCACAGTATCTAGTCCACCCTTTGTGTGGTTATAAAATGTTATAATTTCGGGTTTGATTTTGTCACCCGTTTCATCATCTATTCCGTCGTCGGTATGAAAAGAAGATAACAAAAGTACAATTTTCTTATCTTTCTTTTTTGGAATATGCGAGACAATAGTTTTATTTTCCCCAAAACTAAATAGGTTATGAGGTACTGGTCTTCCTCTTGTCGAAATGAATTGACGAGGAATTTCCTTATTATTTTTTCTTAGTGTACCAACAGCTGTCGTCCTGTAGTTTTTGTAAAAATCATCAACCAGGGGTATGGACATAAAGTAATTGTCCATTGTTAAATTTCTGCCTGTATTTAATATTGCAGGTGAATTATCTAACTGATAAGGTCCAGGTGGCTGTTTTCCGCAGAATATATATTTCCATTTTATAAGTGCAAAACGTCCTTGAATCAGCCAATGCGTTGAGTTTTAATCCGTACTTAGCTGGCTTATTAGGCATATAAATTCGGAACTTACACCTTCCTCGAAAAGATTCCTGCATTTCGTCAATGGTGCAGTATTCTCCAGGAATAAAATGTTCGGAACAATAGTCATTAAATTCTTCAAATATTTCTCTGAGTTAATGAAAGCCAATTTCAAACAAATGTTTAGAAATCATGCTTCGGATAGTAACAAACTAAGTAAACCTGCGCCAGAAACGATTCATTGATTTCATAGTGTCTGGATGGGAGTATTAGAAACACAGGATACTGCTTGGTTGAAAAATATCTGATACATTCAATATAGACTAGTTTACTGATATGATGTTGATAGTTGTCATGTTGTGGACTATTAGCAGTCGAGTCCAGGTATTGAAGGTATAGGAATTGAAGGTGTTATTGAGTAGTACTACAAAATGTCAAATCCAGCAAGACGGATAGTAGCTTTCTACAACTGATCTCAAAATCTCTTCATCAAACATAAAACAATTATTCTGTATAAAACAGCCACCTAGGGCTCTTCTCGCGAGACAATCGGCTGGCAGCCCAGAACCACTCTCCTATGCGGTAAGCCAATCACCTACCAATCTTAAAATAACTTGGTTACAGAAACCTCAAGCGGCTATTTGTTTCTCTCTGGAAACATAGGAAAATAGAGTATAAATAATACTAAAAAATGCATTTTAAATAACTCTTGGGGAGACTTCTACATAATCATTACTTATCACAATAGGAGTCAGCTTCTAATTTTAATTCGATTTGTTCCTACTTTTTTTGAGAGAATCACTCGTAGTAATTTGTATTTACATAACTTTTAGACTATTTTTAAGTTTGCTTCACGTTTTATAAATATATGTAGTGGTCACACCCCTGAATTGCAAAAAAAGTAAAATTATATATCTCTTAATTTCTATTTTTGATAGATTTAATAGCATTTAACACCTTTTCATCACCACCAATCAGAAGATTACTGACACCCTCTCTGAAATAGTAATAACATGTTTCGGCAACTTCTGCCGTCAGGCTTACATACATTTTTATAAACTTTTGTAATTTGTAAAATAACTATCAGCCTTCGAGAACACTTCCCGTGCATTTTTCCCCACAAAGTTAGTAGCAAAGTATAACTGTACACACTGAGCTATTTGCTGTCTGAAATGCTGCGAATTTTAAATATGCAAGGTTATCAACACATTCCCTGAAACTAACTTCGTAATGCAGTTTGTTGGAGAAAGCAAATATAAAGACGGATAAGGGAACTTGAAGAGTGTTGGTAAAGTATTCTTGAGAAATGTGTAAAGAAATTTCTGTTTACTGCAGAAATTTTTTACCTCCTACAACTTTCAACTACATACACCGCTTACTCGTGTAAAAAAATGAGTCAATTGTGCAGCATACAATTTTTTATCACAGCCTTTGGGAAACGTGTATCTACCATATACCCACGTATGCATATATTTGTAGTCGGAAATGCTTTTGGCTATATGGGGAATTTTTGCGAGCATAAAGTTGTTGAAGAAAATTTCAAAACGAAAACTCTCGATAAACTGTTGCAAAATAGATAGAAGAAAATGAGATAGAAATAAAAATATATTGAAGCGCACACATATTGGCAGACATTATTTTGTTTGTCTATCTCTTCTAGAGTCCGAATTACTATGCACCACTGATATTATTTCGAGATTACAGGCAATCTGAAACACAACACTTATTTGTAGCAGGCAATATTTTACTACCTGAGTTTACTAGTCTGTGAATTTAACACTGTGTTTAAAGGGTTTTCCAATAACAGGTGTTATTTTGAATAGCCCGCTATTTTGGTAGATATCCCTTTTGAAGCTACCATTTTTTTATATTTGACAAGTAGAAACTACGCTATTAATAAAAATGGAACGATACATGCTTACAAAATGCATTCAAATTATTTAAATTTACTATAAAAATTGTGAAAATTTGGCAGAGACGGTTCGTAAAACTCGAACATTTTTGGGTCATCGTGAAGCACCTTGTTGGATGGCATTGCAGAAATTGGTGAAAAAATTCCAGGTGTTGAGACAAGTTAGTAATGTGAAGAATAAAACCCGTGCACGTCGCTCAAGAGCAGACGAAAATATTGCTGTTGTAATGAGTGATGAGGCCCCGTTGGTTTCGTCAACAAGCAAAATAGTCAGATTTGGGGATCAGAAAATCCAAGAGTTATTGTTGCCTCTAGTTTGCCTGCAGATAAAAGTAGATCTCTTTTATTAGCATTTGCCAACTTTAGAAATGCGAAGAAAAATTTCATCGGTAATGTCTATAAGGGGCATACTATGAACCATATAAAATGCAACTTCTTACTGGAGCTAATACTTTTTAATTGTCATTTACCTTATCACAACACCAATTTTAGTCAGTATGAACCACTTGCACGTTGTATAAGGCAGTCTAACCAATTTTGTAAAAATTTACATGTATTCTCTAACTGACGAGAGGCTTTCAAGTCAAAGCTTAATCTGGAAATGCACATTTTGAATTGTGACTAATGTATCTCACAGTTTTGCTTACCATATATTGTATTATATTTAAGCTTTAGTATCAGTAATCTATTTGAGTTGTATTTTAAACCGGCGTTCGTCGCTACTCGGTAAAAAATAGCACACAGGTACTAACTTTTTTTCTACAAAATATCGCGACCTGCCGCTTTAAGTACCTTTCTGCATAGAAAGAAAAGATGCGCTCCCTACGTAAAATAAATATTAAATTAATCAAACACCTATATATTATGTGTAAATTTTTACCCGGTTGCGACACTTTGTGTTTGTATTCGCCTAGAGACAAACCCCGGATTAAGGGGCTACATACCTCCAGCAGCGCCAAAAATGCGCTAAGTGAAAAACTGTTTTTAGAAGGGATAACAATAGAAATAAATATTAAAAATTTTGTGCATTGTTTATTAGTACTTAAGCTTTAAAAAAATTTGATTCTAAGTTTTCTTTACAAAAATTAGTATATAAAAAATCACGTGGCTCAAAGTACAATGAAAAAAAGTTGCTCCACGGTCTGCATCATTTTTCCTTGAAATGTTGATGGATCTGTAAAAAGTAGAAAAATTCTTGTAAAATAAAGACGTAGTTATAGCATGTCGACATTTAAAAAAAAAGTGTGCGTTTTACGTCATAAATGTCATAATTAAAGTATGTTTACAAAATTTTTTAAATAAAAATATCAAAAATCCGGCGCGACAGTCTATATAGAAAATACTTTTGAATGTTTAAAAAAACGCATCAAAAAATAATAAAAACTGTATGAGTTATCATGCGGATCGTGCCGGAAAAAAGAAGTTTCGAGAAAAACGAGTTTAAACTTTCAAGTGCATTTCGCTCGAGCTACCTGCGCGCATCAAACTTCCGTAAACCAGTTACATTTCCTGCCATAACTTTACATCTATGGGGAATTTTTACAATCCACTTCCACAAAAATACGCATAAAACTATAAAGAATATTAATCTGTAAAACAAACAAAAAGTCGATTTTTTGAAAACTCTGGACGTATGTAAGCCCTTAATTGATAAAAGAATAAATAAAAAAATAAATATTTATTAATTTAAATTTAATAAATAAATAGAAAAACAAATAAAGCTTAAACTAAATACCAGTGCAACTTGATTAAAAAGAATACAATTATATTAACGAATGAAATGTCGCAATAAAGAAGGAAACTGATTTTAAGTTATTGAACGACTTTTTTCCTCGTCCTCTTCTCCCTTCTCTTCACGCACAAATAAATCATGCATAGTGACAATAATTGTTTTCCGCGTTCCATGTCCACCCAGCAATAAACAGTGTGAAATTAAAATCGCCAAAAAATCCACACGTGTTTGGCGAAATGGGTTTTAGCCGATTGCTTCGATTTGTATCCCGCCTGTGGCTTGCTTTATTTGTGTGTGATATTTGTTCGCTTCATTTAAATTTTTTCCAAGTTTGTTCATTTATCTGTCGCAACCGCAGTGTTGAGCAGTTTTGGATATAAAAAAGCAATAAACTGCCCATTTAAAGAAAAGAAAATAACAAATTTGCATTGAATTACTTAAAGAACTTTATATAGACTGTATGGAAACAAAGGCCAAAAAATTTTAGTGCTATTGAAAATTTGTTGGTTCTTATAAAATTTGATGTTTTGAAAATGGAAATTTCTTTTTTTCTATTGAAACTTACGACTTTTGTAGCTTCAAAGTAAGAAAAGAAACAAACACCAAACTCATAAACTTCTTCATTTTGGGTTTAAAAAAGCACTACATTTATTGCGAAGAGCAAAGGGTTGGCAACATTGCACAACTAGATGTGATGACACGCACTCTTTGATGGGCGCAATCTTGTTTCTTACTTTAAAAGTCTTAAAAAAAGTGTGTTGCGTATAAACGGAGAGAGTGGGCGCTAGTTATAGAAAGGAATAGGGGATAGCCCGATCCAAGGATAGCCCGATCAAGTTCAGATCAGAGGAAGCACCATACACCATATAAACTAATGATTTTATATACCTGACGAGAATTTCTTTGTGTACCATTTGTTAGAAAGTCTGCTCTATGGAAAGACTCCTGCTTTTAAGGGCACAATTTGTAAATACATACTATAGCTTAACTTAATTTAACTTAGCTTTACTTAATTTAATTTAACTCCAACTAACTTCGATTAGATTAACTTAGCATGGTATGATCTAACTGAGAGGAATTCAACATCGATTAAGGGACCTTGAATTGGTTTAACTTAACTTAATTAAAAATAACTTATCTTATCTTATCTTCACTAAACTAAACTTTGCTTATATTTACTGAACTTAATTTAAATTAACTTAACTTAAAAAAGTGGGTAGAAAGAAAGCGCGGTGACGTTAAGTATTTCCTCACACAGTTTTTGTCCGGACATGGTCCTTTCGCAATCATTTATGGCGAATGCGTAAGGTAAGCCTACCAAACTGCATTTATGGAGATACTGAGTGTGATGATGCGGAGCACACCTTCTTTAAATGCGAGAGGTGGAACACAGTGAGAACATCTCTGGAGCGAGCTATTGGGGTATTTATGTACACCTGAAGAAATAATCAAGAAAATGATGATAAGCGAAAAAAAGGGAATACCGTTGTGGAGGATATTATCCGAAAAAAGAGACGGGAAATGGAAACTTATGCTGGAGAGTATTTAGCATAGGTTTCTCAAAACAGGCGAGTGAGTGGAGTTTAACTTCACGTAATTCAAAATAACTTGGCTTATCTTATCTTCGCTAAAATAAACTAAGTTTACCTTTACTTTATTTAACTTATCCTAAATTAATTAAACTGAGTGGAATTGAATTCTTTGCGTATTTTTGACGTATCAGGGCGTCATGCATTTATTTGGCCAAATTTGCACATGACGTTCTGACGCGTCATTGAGATAAATAATATTTAATTTGTTCATTCTTGTTTGCTCGGTGGTAATTTGTATCAGTTGCAACAGAACATATAATTTCAGTATTGAGGCAAACCTTACGAGATCTACCAGGAAGATGGAAAAAAGTGGTAGCCAGTAGAAATTTCCTTGCCGTAAATTAATTTAATTCAACTCAACTTAACATGACCTTATATAAAAACTTCGTGTTATTCAATTTACCGAATCTTAACTTAACTTATCTTTTCTCATTTGTCCAAAAGAATGCTCCAAGCATACAGTTGCTGCTAGATATTTAATGATAGTCAAACAATTTTTATTTTTATTTTGCACACTTATAGGAGGCTTATAACAATAGCACAAATGATGCCCTTTTGCACCTTGACTATGTCATCACAATTGCACTCTCGTGAAGGAACCATGTTTGACTTTTAGCAATCGATTTGGAGAAGGCTTTCGACCGAATCCGAGAGCATATCATTTTGCAACAATTAACATAGTTGAAGGTTGGTTCCAAAATTATAAACTTTGTTAGAAGTTTTCTCACTAACAGAAAATGCAATGCGAGAATCAATGGCTTTACCTCAACCATTGTAAATCTAGATAATGAAACGCCACAAGGGTCACCACTCTCTGCGCATCTTTTTATAGTAGCGTTCAATGAAATTGCCAAACTTTCAGGGAACTATCCTAATATAGAATGTCAGCTCGACACCGACCATATCGCGGCCTACCTATATACGGAAACGCAGATAAAAGTTCAATTAGCCAAATATCATCGCCTTATCACTCTGCGATACGCTGAAGCAACTACACCACTTCGAAACTTGTTTGCGGAAACAGGTTTGTCAAAGATTCCGGATCGGATCGAAGACAGCACTCATAAACTTTTACTAAAACTACTTTTCACCCGCAATGTCAATCTTATTAAAGACTTCAGAAACGCAGCTTCAACAAAAAACATCCTAAAGTTCACCAGTTGTTGCCAAATGTTTGAACTTCCAACGAAGACTTGAACTGCTATTTACCATTCGCCACCGCACAGCTGAAACGCAGCCTAAATGGACCAAAAGAACATAGAGCGAAAGAGATGCACAAAGCACTTTTTACATCCGAAAAGCACTCCAAACAGGGTTGGAAGTTTATATTTATAGATGGCTCAAAAACCCAAACCTCAACCTCATTTGCTGCCACAAAGCAAAACGAGAACACGATCGTACATAGTTTTTTGCAACCAAAATGCTCTGCGTTTACAGCAGAAACAGTGGCATTGTTGAAAGCCTCCATTTATGCCAAACAAATCAAGGGCAAAATAATTATATGCACAGACAGCCAATCATGTATTCTGCGTACCCCTTTACCCCAAAAGAATATTCGTATATTGCTGTTCGAAAGTTTTGCAAAATGTTTCAACAGTTTTGTTTTTTCATTTAAAATTTAATCAAACATTAAGAACACTGATTCAATTTTCTTTCCATGGAGAGTGTATGGCGAACTTCTTTTATTTATTGAACAATTTTGTTTACTCGCATGCTTCCATTTTGTATTCCATTCACTACAAATCATCAAACTCACGCTTCATAAATTCCCCTTAGGTGAGCTGCTGCTGAGATTGTGATTGATTGCTTTTGTATCAATATGTCATAACTATGTTTTTTCTACTTCTATATCCATTACTTGCAGACTTGCTCACTCAACTCACCCAAGCTCAGTCCACTTGTGAATAGCATTGCACTAAATGGGCAGTCAAGGTGCACATGAAAAATGATGTACAACGATTTTTTTGTTTTTCTTTTGTTAGGTGCTGTCGTTACCTTGTGAGTGAAAAATAATAATTATGTTTGGAGAAGCAATTTATCAATGGCAGGAAAATTTGGTTATTTAAAGTGCATTATATTATACATATGTTCTCTGTGTGGAAAAAAAATTCCATCCACTTTCATGGAGACTTATCACAAGTTGAAGGTCTAGTAAAACTTAGAAAATACGTGAAATCTGTACTGCACCCTCAAAATCTTATTTTATGGTCAACAAATTGGTTTTATTATATTGAAGATTTCTGTTTTATTTTTGAAAAGGCAAATAAATTGTATTGCTAATTCGCAAGCAGGCAAGTCTCAAACAGACCAGAAATACGATTTTTCAATTTATCTTATATTTTTGAAAAAAAAAAAATTTATTTTCACTTTCCTAATACTTGTTTTGAATATTCTTCATTTATTCATCTACAGATATTCTAGATTAGTTAAAGATTTTAAATAAATTCGAATTTCGTTATTTTTAATGTAGCCACAATTCTGGCCGAAAATATGATTTTAAAAATATTTTAGCGCCAGCGCCACCAGCAGAGCATTATTTTAGGAAGAGAAATAGCCTATAATTTGCTGCAATAGGGAAAACAAAAGCCGAAAACTTCGAGCCTTTTGTATATTTAAGCAGTTAAAGAAAAATTACCACTTTTATATGTCAGCATTTTCTTTTCTATTCAACGAAGTTAGCACTGTGTTTAAATAATTTGCAAAAGTTAAAAAAATTCACGGCAAAAAGTCAAAGTAATCAAAAGAAGAACTCGATAAAGTTCGATGTATCCGCGTACATGCTAGCAAATTATGAAATATTCAGCATTGAACAAGTATGCGAGTGCTCGTTACTTCCGCACCCGGGCTGGTCGAAATATATTGACAGATCTATCATGGGTCTCAAAGCTGTTTTTAGTGAATAATTTATCTCTCTTTCCTAAAAAAGAAAGTCACATCTTTCAAGCATATAGATTTACACTGATGGACAGAGGTCACCATCGTTTGGTCAATACCATCACGCTTAGGAAATACTTGAAATACATAATTTTGTATTTTCAACAGAAGTTAAAAATAATTCTAAATTTATTTCTGTTAGAAAAAAATATCAATCTTTGCCTCAAGCACAAAAGTTACTATTATACTAAAAAAGTTAATATACTATTATTTTGTATTTGTAGTACAACTTTTTTGGCAACAAAGAGCAACTTCGTTTGAAATTGTGTTTTATTGAAGTGAAAACTTCTTTAGAATCGTTGGGAGTGATTTGAGAAAAAGTGAAACGAAAAAAGCGACACTCTTGGCTACGAAGCGTTATATTATATGTTGATATAAACGTAGCGACGAACTAAATAACTTTTAGGCCAGCGCCGACAGCATGGCGCGGTAGCCGAGCGACTAGCAATGTGAGCTTCCGATCCAAAATCCTTGGTTCGAATCACAAGAAAAAAAATTTTTTTATACAGTTATTTTATTTTATTTTATGATATGTTTATGAGGAGCTTTTTTTCATGGCAGAAATACACTCGGTGTTTTGCCATTGCCTGCTGAGGGGTGAGCGCTATTAGAAAAATAGTTTGCTTAATTTTGGTGTTTTCACCGAGATTCGAACTGACGTTCTCTCTGTGAATTCTGAATAGTAGTCACGCACCAACCCATTCGGCTACGGCGTTTGTTTAATTTTACTGATGCAAAAATGAGGGAAAATATTTGAATAAAGTTTGCTTACTGTTTATACATTTTCCAAAGGTGAGGAGAACCAAAAAAAAAGTCGATTTTCAAACAAATACGAGTGCATATGTGTAATTGTGTTAGAGTTTCGGTCACGCCCCAGCAAAACCTGCGTGCATATGTGTTTGTAACATTCAAAAAAAAGTAATTGTGTTAGAGTTTCGGTCACGCAGGTTTTGCTGGGGACGCTCATAATAGCAACCGCGTGTGTATTTTTATATTCGTAAATATTTTCATTTTTAAATATTTACCGCAATTATGCCGAAAAATAATGCAGAAAAGTGTCGTGAATATCGACAGAAAAAAAAATCAATAAATAGCATCACGGAATTCATTCACGAAAATTTAATAAAGTATACACCAGAAGTATCGCGGATACTTAGAAAAGATTACGATAAAGTTCCAATGATTTTAAGTGGCGATTTTAACGTAAATTTTGCATTGGACACAGCGGTTCCTTCAATTGACTTTCTCAATACAACATTCAATTTAAAAATGTGTAACAATCGCACTGAATCGACAACACGATCAAAAACAACAATTGACGCGGTATTTCAAAGATATGTTGACAACATCGAAACCATCGTATCATTTGTTGAAATTGAAAACATAATAACATAATAAAATGAAGAAAATAAAATATGAACTTTATAGCAATATTATAATGAACCTATAATTATCCCGCCCCTAATGCTGCTTTCGTCTCATTCTCTCTCAGTTTGTTTTACGGAAGGTTTCACTTCTATCGCGTCTAACCGTTAGACTGGTAGTTTTTTTATATAAGAACCTTCCATTACAAGGTGCTAATCCCCGAACAGGATGCGAAGTGAAATGTTACTATACTCATATATATCAAATTATAGTGCTCAATATGAAACTTTGTACAAGCTTTTAGGATTTAAATTCAATGATGAACTTTCGAAATTCTTGTGTGAAAAAATTTTTAAATTTTTACTCAGCGTAACATACTCCATTTATTCAGTTTCTTCTACATTTCTGTTTCGTATTGAGCAGAGTTTTGCTCTGTTTGCGGAACATTTACACACAAATTTACCTTAAATCTAAAGCCCATCCTTATTAATGCCATTTACTACATTTTACGTCAATTTGCAATTATTGTAGTGCGCGCAATAACAATAAATAAGTCCGAAGTGCATCTTTCCTAAAACAGAATTGTTTCAGACATGGTCAGCAGCACGTGCCAGTAAAGTTCTATCTTGCAAAAATATCAAAGTTAAAATTAATGACCAAAAAACATATTAAAAATGTAGTTTTTCACGAATTACTTATATGAATAACATTACATATTATGGTTGGGTTAGAGTTCGAAACATTATGGCAAGCAGTAGTAAGAAGGCGAAGACATACCATTTCCATTCGGAATGGGAAGAACAATACTTCTTCACAGAAGTTAAAGGCAAAAGTGTTTGTTTGTTATGTAATACATCTGTGTCAGTTCCTAAAAAAGGAAATATTGAGAGGCATCATAAAACTGTACATTCGAATTTTGAGAAGGCATTCCCGTTAAATTCTGCTACCAGAAAACAAAAACTGAAACATTTAAAAATCCAGTTAATTGGACAACAGTCAATATTTTTGAAAACAATCGACAAAAATAAGGCTGCAACTGAAGTATCTTATCGTGTTTCCCAGATAATTGCACAAAAGAAACAACCTTATGAAGACGGGGAAATCATAAAACAAGCATTTTTGGAAGCTGCAGATTCTTTATTCGCCAACTTTAGAAATAAAGACGAAATAGTGTCTGCTATAAAATCTATGCACTTTCTGCCAATACAGTGATGAGGCGAGTAGAAGTAATGAGCAATGATATTTTTTTACAGTTAAGAAGTGACTTAGATAACTGTATTTATTTTTCACTGCAACTGGATGAATCAACGGATATAGTTGACACCTCACAGATGGCCATATTTGTCAGGATGGCTTTTAGTGCTTTTACAATTAAAGAAGATCTTTTGAAGTTTATTCCACTCAAAGGACATACTACTGGGCTAGAGCTGTTTTCTCATTTAAAAAATCTCATCTCTTCTGAGAAAATTCCAATATCAAAAATGGTAGGCCTGACAACTGACGGTGCTCCAGCTATGGTGGGTTGTGATAAGGGGCTCGTGGCGCTATGTCATAAGGATGAAAGTTTTCCACAATTTCTTAGTTACCACTGTATTATACATCAGCAAGCATTATGTGGAAATTTTCGAAACTTGAACAACGTTATGAAACTGGTGGTGAAAATTGTGAACAAGATTAGAGCTCAAGCGTTACAAAGAAGATTATTTAAAACCTTGGCTGATGAAATTGACTGTCAATACGGAGAGCTACTTCTTCACTCTGAAGTGCGATGGTTAAGCAGAGGACGCGTGCTCAAACGTTTCAATGATGTCCTGCCTGCTATACTCCAATTTTTCAAAGAACGCGATGAACCGAATCCTGATCTGGAAAATTCGACTTGGCTCAGAGATTTTGGGTTTCTTGTGGACATTACAGAGAAATTAAATGAGCTTAACTTGCAGCTTCAAGGCAGGGATAAAGAATTAGCGGAAATAATTTCTGATATAAATGCATTTATTACAAAACTTGAATTTTGGGAACAAAACGTAAAAAAACCGCGATAATAAGCATTTTCCTATTCTTTCCGAAAAGATATCCAAACATCTATTAGAGCCCTATGAAATTAAATATCATATGGAAATAGTTTCTAACTTGAAGGAAAACTTCAAAAATCGTTTCAAGGATTTCAGCAAAATTGCTTTAGTGACGCAATTTGTTGTTTCACCCTTCATGGACATTGATATACAACAGTTTGCAACTTGTGTTATGAACAACTTTGGCGAAGACATTGCTGTGACAGAAATGGAACTGATTGCTTTTCAAAGTGACTTGACTTTAAAATCTTTATGTTCAAATACAAAATGTATATGAAATTTATTAAAAATTAATACCGCAATCGGCTTACAGATATACATTTGGATAACTGTATTCGAATGACTGTATCAAATTATACTGCAAATATTAAAAAAATTATCGATGAGTCAGAATGTCAACCTTCTCATTAAATATGCTCTTTTTATCTGCCCATATTTTATTTATATAATAATGTACTATTACCGTTTTGTTGTTCTTTTAAGTCGCTTGTGATTTGCCATTATGACTGCAAAAAATTGTGTTACGATTGATAGGTGTGAACATGGATGTAGTTATGCATAAGTATAAGCACTATAAGTCATAAGTTTATTATATATAGAACGTATATTAGTAAAATAAATACATGTATTGTATGTCGAATATAACTGTGTATTATTTAATTTATGTTGGCTTGTGCAAGTAGCTCGCTGTTTATTTCAAAATCTTGAAAGTAGCTCAACACATTGAAAAGGTTGGCGACCACTGTTTTATAACATCTTGTAAACATTTCAGCAGCGAATACAGTATCTTTGTGGGTATACCTGACTAAATATTTCGCCATTTGTAGGGGAGTGCTTTTTTATAGTATGCGCATTTCCCAGAGTAATGAGGTGCTTCGAGAATATGGATGAATGGTTTGTTGGCTGAAGATATGGTAACTGACGTGGAGATTTTAGAACATGAAGGGTGTTGTATAAAATCTGCAAGCGAGCATATTTCACTGTATACTTAGGGTATTCACCCTGTTAAAAGTAGTAGTCAATGCCTAATTTTCCTGCATTTTCTTAAATTGTTATTTGAGAATACATAAATTATGGGGTACTTAAATCACGTCTTGGATATTTTACACAAAATATGTGGCTATGTGTGACTAGCGTAATATTCTTTATATTTAACTAAAAGCGTTAAAGGGATTAAACTTAACATTTTCTTTTTAATTTACAGTTTGTGGCTTTGTGTAACCGAATGCCAATTTTACATTCTGCTCTTAATGAAATCATGTGACGCTTGAAGCTACTGATATGCATCTAAATTGACTACCATTTGAAACGCAGCTAGCCAACGGATTTTCGTACATGTTATCAACATAAATATTTATAGCCAGCATTCAAAATAATTTCATATCAGATTTAGTGACGCTGAAGCATAACATTTAATGCTGGCATGTATATGTGTGTAAAACGGGTGCCACTTTTTTCAAAGCATGCAGCTTTTAATGGAGATAACTTTCAAGCACTGCTGAAGAATTTGATTTCGGCTTGCTGGTACTAAACATTTGCCATACCATAAATGGTTTTGAAACGTGCAATCCCAAGACTCGTATAGAAAAGTTTTGAGTTATTTCCCAATTCGGATTTCTCTTTGAAACTATTTAATGCTCTCAGAGAATGTTGCATTTGCGTGGTTACTTTCTGCAGTTGCAACAGGAAAGCATCTTAGTAATTGTATTAACACCTCCTACAGGTATATTATAATAAACTTCTGTAGAGTTCTACAAAGTATCAGGTCAGTCCATAAGTTCGTGCGCATTTTACTCACAATTTCACTTTGGTACCATTTTTGCATACAAAAAATTATTCGCGGAATATAATAAATGGAACTATTTATATTTTCTTTGATATATTGTGCATTCAACAAGTGATTTTAATTGCGAATAGAAGCACGTGTTATTAAAAAATAAAATAGAATCTTCAAACGCGTATAAGAGGCATATTTTGTATTTTTTTTTATAAAAGTGGTAAAAAAGCAACAACTGCTATTGCAGAAATAAACATTGTTCACGGAGAGGATACCGTGAGTGTAAGGACTGCGCAAAAGTGGTTTTCAAAATTCCGAAGTGGTAACTGCGACGTGGAGGATGCCCCGTGCGCTGGTCGTCCTGAAGTCTTTAACTCCGACGCCTTGCTCGAACTCGTGGAAGCTGAGCCAAATTTGACAGTCGATATGATAGCTCAGAGGTTAAATTCATCACATGGAAAAGTTCATAGGCACCAGGTTCAATTTAGAAAGGAATGGCTTGAAAATGAAAGTTTTTTGAACCATATCGTTACGAGTGATGAAAAATGGGTCGTTTACTATAATCCTCTTCGCAAACGCCAATGGTTAGATAAAGATGAAACACCAGAACGGACCCCTAGAGATGGCCTTCGCCCCAAGAAGATTCTCTGGGATATGGCCGGTATTGATTATTATGAACTTCTGGAACCAAATGAGATGATAACTGCTGATTATTATTCCCATCAACTATCAAACCTGAATAAGGCACTTAACAAAAATCGACCGTCTTTATTGAATAGACGCAAAGTTTTGATTCGCCACACGACAACGCAAGACCTCATACTGCAAGGAAAACAACAAATGTTTTGAGCAGGGAATTAAAAATTTGCTTAAACTTTGGGAAGGCATTGTAAATAATGAAGGAAAATATATTATTGATTAATAAATACTTTAAACATCTTTTTTATTAATTTTAAAACCACCTTTAAAAAACGCACGAACTTATGGACTGACCTCATACTTTGTAGGGTTGTTCCCTTATATTTCTTCCCAATGTACCAAAAGAACTTTGTCTTATTTAAGAGTGAAAATCAATACTTATATAAAGACAGATTTTTGCTTTTAACTAGGTTTGATGGGACGGATCTCTCATTTTTGGTGATAGTTTCCAGCAATAATATCATAGCTTCTGACTGAGCTTGATTCCCCAAATAGGGCTACATTTTAAAGATCTTCAAAGTTCTAAAGCAAATATTGAACCACAACATAGGTCCATATTTTTCTGCTTTTCAGGGCATGCATTAATGAATTTATGTCTACCCTTACAGTCTGGAAGTCTGCTCATCAAGTGTTGCACATGTTTGTGGGTTTTGATAGCTTCCTATTAAATGTGGCTATTTATACACTTTACGGACAGGTGCAATGATGTGTAGCGAAAAATATCTGAAACAAATCTCTGATATCATTAAAATGGATTTCCGCAAATCGCAATAAAGCCCACTATTCGCTTACCACGCTATTCACGAAGTTTTATTCTATTGGAACAAAAAGTTCTTTGCCATTAAAAACCCACCCGTTATATATGCACATATTTTATAAGTACTTCCAGCTGCGTACAAGTATAGATGATGTGTCGATGAATGTAACAGTATTTCATAATAAACAAACCCCCGCGTTTTGCAAAGAAAATATGTCTGATATATAAACAATTTTCGCAATATGTCCATGTCACGTATACGCCATGTTGCACTTATGTAAAGTAGGCGCTGAAAGTGACATTTGAAAATTTTCTGTGCACAAAAAAGTTTATTGTATAAGCTAACGAGTTTTGTATCAATTAATTAGCTCTGGTAGTACAAACAAAATGTAATACAGCTGTAGTTGAGCGTAGGAACTGATTATGTCACGTATACGCCATGTATTGTGTTAACATATTGGAATTTTGGCATTAAGTCGTATTAAATAGAAAATTGCGGATTCGTAGAAAAACGCACAAACAGAATTTTGCACTTTAGTACAATACAGTTACACGTGCAGTTAATTTCTCATTATCCGAAAGGGATACGCCAATTGGAGCAGCAGGAATCTATGGTATAATTAATAGGATATTAGACTATACATAGTAAATAATTTCATTGTCTGTGGCTGAAATGTGTGTTATTTTGATTTCAGTTTAAATTTCACAACAATGCAAGGCCTTTACGGTACGTCAGGTAAATATTGCACTGCAATGCTTCAACATACACATAGTATCTGCTGGTTCAAGCTTAAATTATAAGTAAAACGTAAAAAATAGAATATCCACAAAAACGAATTAAATCGTAAATGTTATGGAACTGTAACTAGTTCGAATTATTTTTATCTTAGTTTTTTTATATAAACCTTGTTTAGTTCAACTATGCATATGTGTGTAAGATAAATAAACCGAAAAAGGAGGCGAAGGATCGACTGACTGTGTTTTTCTTAAGGCTCTCGTCTCATTGAAATGGTGTTTTTTGGGTATTTCTTTAAAAGCGTGTAAAATGGACACGAAAAAAGATTTTTTATTTCAGGTTACAGTATTTTGTTTTTTGGTTCATTGTGAAAATTAGATGACAATTTTTTTTCCTGCCATTCGTGGTTTGTTTAAAAAGTTGTCAGCCTTCAAAAATTTGTATTGAGATGGACAATGGATACAGATATAGCCGGTTCTAGTGAATCGATTGTGATGAAATAAAATTTAAATAACGTGGAATTGATGTCGTTATCGTGTGATCTATGATCATTCGGGGGAAAAAATTGTATTATATTTTCAGACCTTTAAAGTCCAAAAAAGAGTTTAAAAATGGTTCTTTGAACGTTTGTCATTTTATGATTTTTTTTTTTTTTGTTAAACATCGTAGTTTACACCACAATCCTCCCCACTCCTTTCCCTTTTGTCCTATCGTCCTTTTTCCTTCACCTCTTTTCCCCCTCTTGTAATGGTATCACAAAGGACGAACCAGTTTGTTTTCGTCCAAGTGGGCCCACTCTCTGGGCAACCATCTGCTGATTCCTGCAATGTAGCACTACCGTACATTTTTGTGTGTATTTTTTTCATGAATTTTCATTCAAATTTATATCCTACTGTTTTTGAAAGCTAACTAAACCACTTATTAATGCCTCCTCTTGAGAAAAAATGTTAATATAAAATGTTTTACGAGAAGAAACAGTCGGTTCTACGGTGCCGGTTCTATATCCGGCCAAGGATTGTTACTCCAGCAGCATGTTTCATACATTTACACACACATAGTTATGCTGCTCTAGCACAAAAAATAAGAAGAAATAACATTTTTATGAGAAAGACTAATTTTCTCACCAAAAAAGTAAATATTTTATTACAAAACAAGTTTTATATTTATCTTAAAAACAGCATAGTATAGAATTAGAAGAAAAACTGGAAAAAACGTTATGAAATTAAATCATCAGTTCTACTAAATTCTTCAATATGAGAATTTATAAATTCACTAACATATATAAATATAAAATAATTAAATCTGTTGGTTAGGAGATCTTTTCGAGACTTAGTCTGGGAGGTAAAAAGTGCTATTAACTTATGGTTTCGTCTATTCGTATAATTACTATTATGCTCCTGCGCACTGTGACCAAAAGAGATTATTCCACTATTTCTAAGGATGCATGGCAATATTACCAAGGGCATACAGCCTTTTTCTGCCTAGTCCAGGACATTCGCAAAAATGCGTGCTGAATTTTCAGTAACAATTTCATAAAATCATTAGATGTATCACAGTCTACTGTGGTATGTAAAGTAACCAGTTGAAAGTTCAGCAAAAGTAGCTTATCAGAAAATCCTCTGTCCGGCGTTAGGAATTTTTGCCGCGGACCGATTGAATTTCGGCAGTGTTCAACGAATCTATTCTCTTGTTTTCTTTCTAATACGGAGACATAAACCTCTATTGCATATCACTGTGGTATTGGTGGAATCGCCTAAGAGTTTGAGGTATTCAATAATTGATACCAAAGATTTTTCAAGATTGATCACAGTTTAACTCGTTTTCATTAACTGAGAAGAGAAAAAACGGTAAAGCAATTCCAATATTAACAACACATTCCGGTAATTTTACATGAACAAGCAATAATAATTACGAAATAGGATTCTTTGCCAAAAACAGTGCTAGTTGAGAAAGCCTGATTTTCTTTGCGGAGAGATCGAATTTCCAAATATTGGGCGAAACTGCCAACAGTTTACTTAAGGGGTTATATAAAGTTAGAATTTTCAAAAAATCGATTTTTTTCTTAATGTACATTTATTTAAGAATACACACAGAAAATTTAATATCGTTCTGGTAAATATTTTCAAAGTTACACATACAAATTTGAAAAGGCGTTTCAGAGTGCTTTAAAGTACAAGGCAAACTTTAGAAAGGGTCTTTCAAAAGACTCACCTAAAACAAGATATGCGAAAATTTAGATTCCTTCAGGTTTTACTATTTTTATTCAAAATACTGCTCTTAGTAGTTATAAATGCCAAATTATTATACATAATTTAAATGTCCGCTATTACTACCTCACTAGGCAAAATCCACCGAACAGTCGATACGTGAATGGCTAATTTTTGAGAATGTCGAGTTATCGATGCTAAAAGTTATTCTACATATAAGCGTCACTTTTGGAAGACCCTTTTTTATGTATAAAACGACTTCAAATATAATTTTAGACTTCAGCCTGCGGCAGCAGAATTTAACAAAAAAAAAATTTGGTGATACAGTCCCTCCCTCTACCTCCTACCCAAATAGATAATTTGACTCTTTCTCAAAGCTGCTAAAATGAGAGTTCATTAAAAATGCGGTTATCGTTAAATTGTTCGACAGAAATTTTAAGGAGTAAATTGCACTGGAGGTAACCAAAGACAAAAACTTGTGAGGGTTAAAGGGGGTGCGCAAGAAAGCTTTGTATGAAATTATGTTTAATGTTTGGTTAAAGGTGCATTCTAAAAACATAACTTTAAAAACACTAAGGCGAATGGATTTGTAGGGAAAATAGTTTTGGTCTTATTGTTTTGTATTGCCGCATAGATTGGAATAAAAACGAATTTGTGGCAAGTAAATCAAAAATAGCAAACGCTGTGTACTTTGTTTTTGCTACTGGTTCCTAAAATATCAAGATCTATAAACAAAGATTGACAGTTTAGAGTAATTTATACAAATTTTTTTTTTCATTTGGTGCCAAATAAATGGAACAAAAAAAAAAACACAAAAAGAGCTGCTCTGCTGACACCACCTGTTCACTGCGCCTCAGTTCGAAATAAATATGCAGCAGGTTGTCTTGAGCATTTATTTTTTTAAGCTAGGAATGCAACTGTGTTTATCTAAGCTGACTTAAAAATCGTTTGTTCACGTTAAATGACCAGTATTAAGCAATGTAATTACTCGCCATTATAAGGAGCTGAAGTTTCTAAATGTATAAACTCCATTGAGAAGCCAGTACACAAAATTTACTGAATCTGCTAAGGTGCAGGGTGAACGATATGTAGTGTTACCTATTCAAAACACCATAACTTTTTGTGTGAAATTAGTTTTTGTTGATTTTAGAGACAAAATTGTTCAAAAATGATTACAATTTTAACATATATTCACTTTAGCTCGATATGCCCACCTTTTGTCTTGACTATAGCCTTCAAACGGTCAAAAAATGAGTTGCATGCTGCACGAATGTTATCTTGAGGTATTTTGGCCCATTCTCGTATAATCGCTTTTTCAGCGCATCCATACTGGCATATGTTTTAGTCCTCACCTTGCTCTCCAAAATGGACTAGATGGAATAGTCCATCGGATTTGCGTTTGGCGAATTCGAAAGCCATTGTGTGGACGAAATGAAGTGTGGAACATGATTTTTTAACCATTCTTGGTTCACACGAGCTTTATGAGACGGTGCCGAGTCCTGTTGGAACGTCCATGGTCTACGGCCGAAATGTTTGCGTGTTCACGGCTCTAAATCAGCTTCTAAAACGTTTTCCCGATAATAAGCCGCATTCACTTTGACACCAGGCTCGATAAAAACGATTGGAGAGCGTCCATCAGCGGTCACTGCGGCCCAAACCATTACTTGCGATGGGAAATTGCTTCGAGTGGCCATATATAGGGTCAAATTCTCGTATGAGCGCTCGGTCAAATAAACACGATCGTTTTGAGTGTTTTTGAACTGCTCAATTGGGAAATTTACATCACAAAACACAATGTTAGGATATTCGCCACGTTCGTGCAAGCGCAACAACTCCTTTGCTTTTTCGCACTGAACTTTTTTTTGCTGGGGTGAAAGATCGTGAACTTTTTGGAACTTGTAAGCCTTGACCTTGAGCTCATTTTTCAATATGCGTCGAATGCTGCCTTGCGATATTTTCAGTTCTTTGGCCATTTTTCTTCTACTTCGACGTGGATTTCGTTCAAGTCGAGCCTTCACTTTCCGAACCATTCCTGGTGTTGTTGCGGTTTTTTATGGTCCACCTCCATAGCGTTTTGCAATGCTACCAGTATCATTGTAACGTTTTATAGTGCGATGCACAAACATTTTATTCACTTTGAGGTGAGTGAGCTCACGAACAATGGCTGGTTGTGATTTTCCAGCCATATATAACGCAATCACGCTATTATGTTTGAATTCCATCACAGAAAAAAAATTTAACAAAACTGAGACGCAAATGCTTTTGATGGCTTATAAACAATATATTGAACTGTCATTAGAACAATTTTGACGTTGATGTCATGAGCTGTTTTACGGATACAAGCAGTGTGAAGTTGGTAACACTTCATATCGTTCACCCTGTATATTTCAACCGAAATGCATCGATGTTTCAAGACGATTCACTAGCATAAACTCACTTTATTCGGGAATGAAGCCTAAACATACCCGTTATGAAGAAGTTCCGGACAACACTAACCAACTCTTCTGTGAACTACATGACTCAAAAAAAAAAATAAAATAAAAATATATAAAAATTAAATAAATTACGAAGGCACTTGTGAACATAAGCACCGCATAACTTATGGCCCATGTAAAAGTACTACGCCACACATCATTACAATTATTCAATCGGTCCAATATATTATAGCGGAAGGCTCAAAATATAATAGATTTTAAAATTCCAGTGGGAAAGTAGAACCAGGTTTTGGTGAACCACTCTAATGTGTATATAGGTACATTGATATGTGTGTTCATATTACGAACAGCCGTTATGTGAATAAAATTATTGCTATTATGACACCACAAAGCGCTAGTGCAAGCATGCTAGAATACAAATAAAATAAAATTCTAGTTCAACCAGCACCCAACAATAACCGTCCGTCATGTGTCTACCCCAGCGCTAGCAGACCTGACAGCTCGCTACTTTAAAATGAATTAAAATTTGTATACATTAATAAGCTACAAATTTTGTATATGAACATCTCACTCACATCACTCTCTGGCCATACCCCTGCTGATCGACACTGGCACTTAGAATTGTTCCCCTAACAATTGTTTACTTTCGGCGAGTAAATAATTTCTTCGCCAACAATTTTGGTATACACTGCATTTGTACGGTCCACTATGGTTCCTGTAGTAGCCAAATTCAAATTAGCAAATTTCATCGCACTGCCATTCATTTCGTGTTTGCCTTTATTTCTCGTTTTTACTCTTCGCCCATTTGGCGAAGGGGAGATTGTGCTCTAGGGCTCCGAGTCATAAGCGATTGCAACAAAATGTAATGAAATGAAATGTTTACCTGTCAAATGTTAACAAAAAGTAGCATTCAATGTGCAGCGCAGTGGGGCACAATGCAGTTGGCGTTTGTTTGAATGGCGAACTGGCGGATTGACGGTCTGACGGACGTGGAATGTATGGAGGTTGGCAGACTGGCACATTGATGTGGTTACTCGAAAGTTGTGTTCTACTTAAAAATTGTTTATGCAGCCAAACACGCAAATTGTATGTAAGCAACACAATTAAAGTAGCATTCGATGTGGTAGGAGCAGAGTCGGTATGTAAAGTATACTGGTTGTGCAGGGCGTATAAGTTACGTTCTATGTAAATGGTTATGAAATGAGTGTGGGAGCGAAGAATATAAATAGTTTTTTTCGTAATTCATATACTTTACGTTGATTTTATGTAGTATTATATAATTATAATGCTATGGATCATATCCAACGTGCGCTAATACTTCACTAAAAAATATTTCAAATAGTTAGTCTTCAAATATTAAAAATATATATATTTTTTAGATTATTTATGGTAACTCGAGTATACAAAGATTATTCTGATTTAGAGCGCAATTTTTTCTGATGTCGCAATATAATTTTCCATTCAAATTTAACATATTATTGCTGTTGTCGCAAAACTGGTTACGATTCTTTACCAATGGGTCAAAGCTTGGCTATGAAGTTGACTATGGCGCCTGTAAGAAAACAAAAAACAAACATTTCGTCTTGTATTTCTAATTACAGTAGCGTATTTCAGACTGAAATTCTAGCCATTAATAAGGCCTATGTCTGGTTAGTGTGAACTATCTTTAGAGAAACCTATATTTTTCCGATAGCCAAGTCTACGTTGTTGTTGTAAACATGCCCGCAAAATATTTATTAATATTAATATTTACAATTTTCTTAGCAAACTTTAGTTGTGATACTTTGCCGAAAAAATTGCAACTAAAGAAAATTTTCCCAACCCGATGTAGCATTTAATTATCGTATATAAATTTAGCGAAAGGAGTTTCATACGAGGTGTGTTCAAAAAATAAGGTGAATTTTAATTGTTTTTCAAAAAATATTTATTTATTCATCAGTTTATATTTTTTCTCCTTTAAAGTTGTCGGAAAACGCCGTCCTTTCATGGTTCTCTGCAACCTTGGGAACAGGAAAAAGTCGCAGGGGGCCAAATCTGGTTAATACGGTGGCTGAGTCATGATAACGGTGTTGTTTTTTGGGCAAATAATACCTCACAAGCAAAGATCAGTGAGCAGGTGCATTATCATGATGCAAAAGCCATGCACTTTTTTTCCACAATTTCTGGGGCTTTTTCGCATTGCTTCACGCAAATGGCGTATAACTTCAAGGTAATACTCTTTTGTATTGTACGATCTTATGGTAAGAAGAAAATTGATAAGAAACGCCAATGGTAATCGAAGAAACCGTCCAGCAAAACCCTGATGTTTGATCGAACTTGGCGCGCTTCGACGATTTTCCATAAAAACTTTCCTTCCTTACTCAACATTTTCATCAGTTGTTGATGTGCTGTGCCATCCAGAGCGAGCGCCGTCATTCACATCTTCTCGACCTTCAGTGGAAAGCTCGTACCCCTTGTAAACACTTTTTTGACTTAGAGTACTCTCACCGTCAACATTTGAAGTGATTTTGTGCACTTAATTTTTACAAATTCTGTGATCCATTTTTTTCGATAGCAGAAAATCAGTGAACACGCAAAACACTTGCCTTATTTATGGCCTCTCACAAATAAACTAAACCTGCTATATTGTTAAAAGCGTAAACATATCTTCGAGACGACGTAAAAAAAATAATATTAGGTTCGCAACGAAGTCCTCGCTGTTTTTTTTTATGAAAATACTACTTTATTCTAAAAAAATGGTTGCAAGTGAATCATTGAAAGTATTTCCCATCGCTGGCTGCTACTTTTTTTCATCTTTTAGATGGTGCTGAGAATGGCGGGTGCGGTAGGATTTCCCATTCATTTGAGTGTTTCCAGGTAGGTTTTAATGGGTTTGGCAACGTGAGGCCGAGCGTTGTTTGCTTGGTTTCAACAGTTCATAATAAATAAAACCAACTTGGTTCCACCAAATACAAAGCATAGCCTTCGCAGCGTGAATATTCGGCCGAAGCGACGGCGCAGAAGCATGACCGGGCAGTCCCCATGACTTTCTTTTTCTTTGGATTGCGTTAATTAATCCATTTTTCGTCACCCGTCACGACGCGATGAAGAAATCCCTTCCTTTTTTTGCCGATGGAGTAGTTGTTCACAGGCGAAAAAACGACGTTCAGCATCCTTTGGTTTTAACTCTTAAGGAATCCAAGTCCCCTGTTTCTGAATCATTTCCAAAGCATGCAATCGCTTGGAAATGGATTGGCGGGTAACTCCTAATACTTAAGCTAATACTCTTGCGTTTGACACGGATCCTCATTGAGCAACGCCTCCAATTCAGCGTCTTCGAAGGTTTTTGGCCTTTCTTCACGCGGACGGTCGTCAACATTAAAGTGATCGTCTTTGAAGCGATGGAGATTGATTCGGCACATTGTTTCACTTAAAGCAGCATCTCCATAAACTTTTTGTAGCTCTCGATAAGCTTCTGTATGGAGTCCAATTCGACACATATTCAAAATTTTCAAACATACACTGCGTTAACTAATTATAGCTCCAGGATATGTTGCCAAAAGTGGAGAATTTTTTTCGTAATATATTTTTAATATTTTTTTACGAAAATATAGTTCATTCTACTGTAAAAGCTGTACGCGTGTACGTCTGAGACAGTGTGCAAATTTAAGGAAAAATTGACTAATTTTCATTCATATTTTAGTTAAGGAAATAGGTGTTCATTGCATATACTTGAGTTCTTCAGAGGAAAGTTTAACTAATTTTTCACATTTTGATAAAACAGGAATAAGAGCAAAGTTGAGGTATCTACTACTACATACATATTTTCTTTTGAAATAATTCATTCGGAAATTTCAAGAATATTTAAGAATAAATCTTTCAAGGGCCATTGGTGTATCATATTTTTCGCGGATTGGTCTGCTACGACTGCAACATGGTATCTACCGGATACAGTGAAGGATTGCTGCAGCTATTTAATGAGAGATGACCGCTTCCAGAAATTAATCGACGTACAAGAACGTCTAAGACTAACATGGTTTAAGCAAGCTCTCATGAACCTGAGGACACGAGGACACTGAGTATTAAAAACTCGAGAACTGTTACGGAGGATTCATATGTTTGAAAATGAATCGTGAATGAAGTCAAAGCTCACCCCGAGCTGTTAAGCTGGCCGATGATGATGATTTTCCGATGCAAAATCTAAAAAAAACAGCAATTTGGTTTATTCGTTTGATATCCAAAGTAATATGATAGCGTGACCATAAGGATTTATCTTAACTTTTTAAATATAGATTGATAGGAAAATAAAAAACTGAGAATGCAGCATTACTATATAAAATCTATAGTTTTGCGCGCATATGAAATTTTTCCTGGATAATTTTTGCAGTGTTAGTTTTGACGGCGTTATATTTGCAATTGTACCACGACGAAAAAAGCGGATTAGATTTGGGCAAATTTTGAGAATTCGCCTATAAAGGAATTTATTAATATAAATTTAAATTTATTTTAACAAAATGCGAAGCAAATGTGATATCTTCTGTTTACTTGCTATTCCGCGTCAGCCTTTGGCTGGTCACAACCATGCGAATGAAATATATGAAACATCAATATATTTCACTTAACGCAAATATTATTTTTTTTTATATTTCTCAGATTGATTTCATTTATTCACTGCAAAGTGACGAATAGCTATATGGTGTCCTTCTGCTATTTTTATTAGAAGCAGTGCAATTTTTAAATGCAAAATGCCAGTTAAAGCAATTTCCAGTTTCCAAAAAAGAAATTGAAGTGGGCTGGGTATGACTAGTGCAGATGAAAGTTGAATGAAAATAAATGCATACAGAAATACATACATTTGGGATATAAAAAATTAAGCAGCTTGATATTTACTGAGAAGTGGGAATATTAGTTTTCTATTTCAGGCATGATTAGGCAAAAAATTTTAATAAACCTCCTACATCTCTCTTTCAATAAATCTAAAAAACAACGAATTAAAAATTTTGCTCACAGGACTACAAGTATAAAGCAATTACTTAAATAAAAATAATTTAAAAAATATGTGTTTAAATCTGACCAAAAACTCTAACATAATTGCTCTTAGGTCAATATTGATTCTTAATCACATTGCGGTTGTTCCGAAAAATTTTGCTTTCTGGGACTTACCGATCATTGATGTTTATAAAAAAATGAAGCTCATCAGGTTTGAATAAAAAACTACGCTTTTAAATTATCATTTTTAATATAATATATTATAATTTTTTTGTTTTACTTTGAAATGAGACTTTCAGCTATTAGTCCATAGATGTCGCTAGGAGTATTTTTAAACCTTCCCAAATGTCTTGCTTTTTTCGGCTGTCATCTGTCAACAATATTTAGTTTATTGTTTGTTACGTTTCATACAGCAATACAGTTTTGTCGCTCTTAAAACTGTCGAATTTCGTACCTTCAAACTACGATTTGCGGACATCGAAAAGCCACTTGTGAAAAGCTGCTCTCCCGGTTCAAAAGGAAGTCTTTTTTGCATCCAATCGTTACAGGTGATGAAAAATGGGTGTATTTCTCCAATTCCAAGCGTAAACGATTGCATGGTCCGCCTGGCCACAAGCCAAAAACAATGGCCAAGCCAAATCGCTTCGGCCGCAAGGCAATGCTGTGTGTTTTCTGGGATCAGCGTGGAATGATTTGGTACGAGCTATTAAAACCAGGTAAAACAGTTGACGGGCCACGCTACCAACGACAATTAGCCGATTTGAACAGCGGTATACACCGAAAACGCCCAGAATATGCCGATCGGCGTCACAAAGTAATTTTTCTTGATGACAATGCACCGCCACATCGAACAAGAGCGACCCGGAAATTGGTGGAGACGTACGATTGGGAACCACTGGTGCATGCGGCTTACTCACCAGACTTGGCGCCTTCCGATTATCAATTGTTTGCATCGATGGGCCACGCACTTTCCGAGCAGCGCTTCAATTCTCACGAAGAAGCCAAAAAATGGCTCGATGATTGGTTTGCGGCCAAAGGCGACCAATTTTTTTGGCGCGGCATCCACAAATTGCCTGAGAGATGAGAAAAATGTGTCGCTAGCGATGGCTATAATTTTGGAGATTAAATTTGTAATCATTTTTTGTTAATAAACGTATGAAATTGAAAAAAGGTCTCATTTCATAGGTACCCTAACAATGTTCGCAAGGGAGACTCCATTTTTCTTTTATGGGAACTTTGAGATTAGCTCAGAAGTGATACAGCAGACTACAATTTTGATGAAACCAAAGAGTTTTAATGAATTCTAAGTCTTAACTGATATGCAAGTCACAGTGCAAAGCCCATTGCAATGTCCTTACCCTGAATACCTTACCAATAACAAAAGCACCACATAGTGGCAAGTAGTGACTGTTTATTCATTCGTTTTTTAATTTCAATTGTTTTATCTATAAAAGTAAAACTCATTCTTTAATAAATGACATATTAATTCAGTTTTCAAATTTTGTGTAAGATTTATAATAATTTCAAAAAAATTTGCATCCAAATTTGAAGGTACATTTTTAATCGGTGAGCAGTTTCCATTAGTTTTTAGTACAATAAGAATAAAATAGAGTGACTAAACACTTTATTAAATGTTTTATTATTTTTCCTTCAACGAGAATTTTCAGCCGGTTAAGAATTGTGCTTTAGTATACTAAAAACTTTAAATAAAAAAATGAACGCTTAATAGAAGTTCAATGAATATTGAAAAATTGTGTAAAAAGTTTGAAAATTGGATTTATGTGGTTTTTGTTCGAACGAAATGTATTGTTATAAAAAAAAAATTAAAGTATATTTGAAAAAAAAAAAATCTAGTCAAAATCTATCAATATGCCTTATCATTATGCCACTGACTTAATAGAATGGTGGCACAAAATTAACCATTCAGGATGGTTTTTGAATTCCTTTTTTTGCTAGATATAAAAACAGTGATTTTAAGGGATGGACATTTTTATGTGGGCTGTTTGTATACAGACTGCAGTTGTCCAGTACAGAAGAGTCAAATATGATTGACATATATTATAAATTAAAAATCTTCCGATGGAGTGTATTAATAGACAAACATGTACGTATTTAATAAGTCTACCCATAAGTATGAGAGGAATACCAGAATACGTGAACGATGAATTTGAGAAAAAGTGAGACAATTTTGATGACAATATTTCTTAATTTTTTAATTGATCTCCCTTCAATTTAAAAATTGCATTTAAATCAAACACCCTATATTTTCAATACTTTTTCTAATTGCTTCAATACAATGAGAATACTATAATCTGACTGAATACACTTACCTCACACATATTTAGTTAGTAAAGAAGTTCATACTGCGCATGTTTTGTTTACATCGAAGTGCTCTCACTGTGTATGGGAAAGAGAGCGCAGTTGAAAGCAATTGAGGGAACACCTGCTGTGATAGGCAAATCAAATGTTATTCAGTCACTTGGCGGTACTTGATGAGTTTGGGAGTTCAATTTTTCGTACGTATGCAAACGGAGAACGACGCGTAAGTGAACAACAAGTGATTGAAAGAAAGTGAAGCAATAAAATTTGCGATAAATATATAAAAAAAAAATATTTCATAATCAACACAAAGTGAGCAGCTAATTAAAATAAAAAGAGAAGTTATTTGAACAGAGAAAGTTCACGGTTAAGAATTACAAAAGAAAAAAAGGTATTTAAACCGAATCTGAGATGTGGATTTGTTTAAAATAATGATGGAAAATGGAAAAGTGTTAAAAATTGAAAATATATCTTTTTGATTTTGAAATTATACTAAAACTTGTATTTAGTATTTTCCTTCTATCCCTTTACTGCATGAATTAATAAAACGATGAGAAGAAAATTGTTTCATGATGGAAATAGCTTTATTTAGTTACTACAATAATAAAAAATTAAGGACACATTTTTTTTCGGAACCATATATATTATAAAAACTAGTTGTAAAGTAGGGAAAACAGTTGAAAAGCAAAACAAATTATTTTTCGCCAAGATAGATGAGTATATTGACCTCATCAATGTATTTGGTTGTTTTGTCAAAAAGTACTTACGTTTTACTCTGTTATCGTGTCTTGAAAATAAGTCACTCACACCTCAATTCTGCCCACTTGAATCAAAGTGAGAATATTTCGAAATGTCATAAAATCATAGACAAGTTTTGCATTTTATTATTATGAAATATGTACTTGATGGGTCATATTAGTTTGTATTATCTTGTAATACTTATTTGGAAATAAAATTGAAACAAAAGTGCAATACCATATATGGGCCAACATGCAATAAAGGGTTAACTTATATATTAGTTTGCTTGAAATAAATGTTTCAAGAGAGTTTATTCGAAAAATGGTAATTTTGCTGTCGAAATTAAACTATGATTTATTTTTAATATTTTCTTGTAATTTAAATATGTATTATATATATACATATATAATTGCCTCTAAACCCTTTACTGTGTGTTTGGTCGAGCTCCTCCTCCTATGGGTGGTGTGCGTCTTGATGTTGTTCCACAAATGGAGGGACTTACAGATTTCAGACGACTCCGAATGGAAGTCGCTTATCAACCCATTCGGCCACAACGGTCGCGTTTATTTATGGAAAAAAATATTTAAAAAAACAGTTGTATTAAAAATGAAAGTTAAGTAAAAATTAAAAAAAAAGTTATTAAAATTTTAAATATTTAAAAAATCTGCTGGGTGAGTTTGTATCAAGTAGTATTAGTCAAGTTAGGTTAGGCTAACCTGACTGGCATTAAGCCACGCATAGACTGTTTGGATTCCTAGCGATACCCGATGAAGACTGAGATCTAAAGTAGGCATCACGTAGGAAGCCAACGCTTTTAGTAAATCTAATCAACTCCTCAAGGTACATTTTTTAAATATCCTCCAGTCCCCCAAACTGTGGCATTTCCAGCGCGTTTCTGGTAATATCCGACAAAGATACAGAAGATGTTCTAAAGTTTTCTCTACTATATATCATCTCTGCACCTCCTGCATTTGTCGTTGCTAACAACCCTTATCTTGTAAGCATGTGCAGCCAATAGATTACGACTTGTCAGCACAACTATTATTATGTAGTTCTTTAGTTTTTACAGGAGAGCGTAAGCACTAATTGAGTCAGTTTCTTATTATTAGTTCTTCACCTGACATTTGCAGTTTTGCATGTAGTCAAATTAGTCCGCCTAGTTTTCACTTGAATTTTCGTGTAGTCGTCCGTAGCGGTTTTTGTATGTCGTTATTTGTTCAAAAGATAGGATAATAGCACTTTTAACTATCTCATCTACTATTTCGTTTCCTATAATGACTTTGTGACCCGTTTCCCAATAGATGTGCAGCCTTCTCTGTGCGGCTAACCTTTTTATGGCTCTCCTGCTCCGTTGAACATTTTGGGACATAACACAATACGGGGTTATTGTTTTTATTGCTACTTGACTGGCCACATAAATATTATGATAATTATTGAGTTTTCGAACCGTCCTTATACTATAAATATGAAATTTTCTATGGCTAGACTTCGTGTCTTGTGCTATCGTTCCTCTTAAATTGTAGTATGGAACTTTATCTCTCAATTAAAGCGCGGAGTCAAGTAGTCAGTGTAACTTATACTCCTCTTTCCTATTGAGTTATGTCCGAAGGTTCTGTAAGTAAATACTCAACAGCCACTAATTATTAGTTAGATAAATCGTGAAGGTAATTGCAAACAAAAAGTGGCTAAATAAGTTAAGCTTATACATTAATTTTTAAAAGTCTTCCAACTTCAGACACTATTACTCGTAATAAGAAACTAATGCGAAATATATGCCCATTAACGTCGAATTCAGACAGTAATTTTAAGTAATTATTAGCTACAACTTTTCATTAAAGTAGCAGCTGCTGCTGGTCAAATATCCTTAAACTATCAATGTCTGCATCAATAAATACCAAATTTGTGTGTTTTTATAGAAAATCAAAGTTTCTCATTAACAAATGAATTATACAGGGCAAGAAATAATAACACCCATCACCTGAAAGGTTTGCATGTATATTTCTTTACTCTTCTGCATCTTATATTTCATAGACTTGCTTAGAACATACCATAAAAATATTTAGTCATCACAAAAAGGGGGCAGTTATCGACACCTATTACGAGCATCTCATAGCCATACAAAAACAGACATACAAAAATCACTAATAGCAACCAACGACTGCTGTCCTCATTCAAGCTATCTGCCTTTCTTGCAAGTGAAGTTGGAAAGTTGTTTATACATAACTAATACAGGGTGGCGCACGAATCGTGCTACAAAAACAAAACGTAATAACTTTTTTTCTAATCAATGTATTTAACTTTTTGTTTTTTTATTGTATAGATAATTCAATTTTATTTTATGTAACTAATTAGTTTTGAAAATAATAGAACGTAAATGACCTCCATGCTCATTCACGCATATGCGACACCTGATGAGAAAATTGTTCATTGCGCACTGAAGGGTTGAAGTCGGGATCGCCTCAATTATTGTTGTGATGGACTGCTTAAATTCAGTCAAATTACTTGGTTTTGCTTTATACACCTCTTGTTTGAGATAACCCCATAAAAAAAAATCTGGTGCAGTGAGGTCAGGTGACCTTGGGGGACAGCGGAAAGTGGAATTTCTGGATATCAATTTATTTCTAAATTTTCGTTGGAGCTCCTCCATAACCGGTCTGGCTATATGTGCAGTTGCTCCATCTTGCTGGAACCAAATGCTGTTAAAAGGGATACGTCTTCGCCGCAGTTCTGGATAAAAAAACTCCTTCAACATGTTTAAATAACGGCCCCCATTTACAGTCGCTGTTACACCACCGTTTTCTTCGAAGAAGTATGGCCCGACAATGCACCTTGATGAAACTGCGCACCACACTGTGACTCGTTCTGGGTGCAGTTCCATCTCATGGAGTATTTGCGGATTTGATTGACTCCATGTTTACATTGCCGTTTAGATCAAAATGGGCCTCATCAGACATAAACAAGCAATTTATGAAGTTGTTGTCTTCTTCGGCCATTTCAATAATTTTTTGGCAAAATTCCAGGCGAATAGGCAAATCCAGAGGGTTTAATTTGCTTGTGATTTGAACTTTGTACGGAAACAAGTTTAAGTCATCATGAACTATCCGCTGCAATGACCGTCTGCTAACTCCAATTTGCGCCGACAAGTTACGAGTCGAAACTCTTGGATTTGCCTGAATTGACGATGCTACAGCCGCGATTGTGGCTTCGACCGGAACATGGGGATCTCGATGGTACGGTCTGCGTGCGATGCTTCCAGATTCAGCAAACATGTTCACCAGCCTCATAATGGTCCATCTGCTCGGGGGAGTGCCGCCAAACTCCCGCCTAAATTCCCTTTGGACGGAAATGATGGACTGCAAAGCATGGTACCGCTGCACTATCCAAATCCTCTTTTCGGTATCCCAAGCCTCCATTTTTTGTAAATCTAAATACTAATCTGCAAAATAAAAAAAAAACCCCGATTACTCACACAGAAAAAAAGTTATTACGTTTTGTTTTTGTAGCACGATTCGTGCGCCACCCTGTATTTAATTAAAATTTATTTAGTTTATATGAAACTTTTCAATAGCGACATAACATAACTTTTGCATACCTGCATTCCTGTAGGAGACGGTTTGAAGCTTCAAATGATTCAGGGGCTTTATGTTGTATATTCTTGTGCCAATTTGAACCCAATTTGTAAAAGTATAGGAAAATTCTTTTTATAAAAAATTCTTTACTTAACCGAAAATTGGTGCAAGCCCTTTCAAAGTTGTGGTTACTGGTTCGGACTACCAATATTAATTTCTCATAGTTTCCCGCCCAGGCTAATTAAAAAAAAATGATCCATTCTCAAGTATTTCGCTCTTGCAGTTTGGTTGTTTGATTGCTAAAACTATATATTTTAAGCAAATAAAACGGCAACAAAAAGGGTGACCAATTTGAATAAAAAAAAAGAAAAACCAGCTATTTTATTGGTATCACGGGATATGGCTCCGCTGTGCTCCGAGCGCTTCAAAGTGACAGTGAGTCAGATGTTTCTTAAAGTGGCTATCACAATGAAAGTTCATATAGAGGTGGTTTTTCTGAGATCTCATTATAAAACTGGTACGATTTGACATCATTATTGTTATTGAAATTTTTACTATTCAAGGAGTTTTGTAAATATCGAAACAAAAAGTAATCAGATGGTGCAAGGTCAGGGCTATATGGTGGATATGGCAAAACATCCCAACCAAGCTCCAATAATTTTTGCCGAGTGGCCAAAGATGTAGCCTTGCATTGTCATGATGGAATACAATACTTTTTCGATTTGTCAATTCGAGCCGCTTTTCTGCAACTACAATACATTGTTTAATTTCGTTATTTGTTCATTGTAGATATTATAATTGATCGTACGGTTGTGTGGTAAGAGTTCAAAGTAGACAATTCCTTTGTAATCCCACCACACTGATTTTGATGAATATCAGCTTTTGATGTTGTTTGAGTTGGTTCACCTGGCCTGCTCCACGATCTTTTCCACTTGATATTGGTGTAAATAACCCATTTTTCATCACCAGTTATCAGTCGTTTTAAAAATGCATCATTTTTATTACGTTTCCTTAGCAAATCGCAGCTGTTAATGCGATGCGTTAAATGCGATTTTTTCAGTTTGTGTGGAACCCATGTATCGAGTTTCTCAACATATCCAAGTTGTTTTAAGTAATTTCCCTTGCATGTATGTGATACAGGAAGCTTCTCTGCAATCTCACTTATTGTACTGTGACGATCCGAATCGATTATTGCTTCGATTATTGCTTCAACTGGACGACCAGAGCGTTTCTCATCTTTGAGTGAAAAATCACCAGAACGAAATTTGGCAAACCAATTTTTACATTGCCGTTCTTTAAAGGCTTCGTCACTATAAACAGCACATAACTTTTTATGAACTTGCGATGCGCTTTTCCTTTTGCGGAAATAAAAAAGCAAAATGTGACGAAAATGTTCCTTTTGATTTTCCATTTTCCAACGACCTTTTTTTACTGATTGACAGCTGAATTGTCAACTATCAAATAACAAAATTTGTTTTACATTTGTACTACGTTGCAAACTTAAAAATCCAACTTAAGCCATATATGAGTTAAATGCGTAATTACTTAGTTGCCAATGCAAGATATTTATACATATATATATACATATATATGTGTAAAAGACATTTTTCATAATTCCAATTGACGCATCTAATAAAGCAAACGATTTTAAAGAGAAAATTACAAAATTACTAACCATAAAATGTTTTAATTTATTTTAAGCCGAAATTGCATACAAATATGATTCTATTTTCCGAGAAATTAGCAAATTCTTTAAATATAAAATGCTGTACTATGTTTTAAAAATTTGATTAATGAAAATTTCTTCGAAATTGGCTTGATTCATCCTACAGCTGAAGTCTGTATACGTTAGTATGCCCAATACAACGCTTATTATTGTTTTTGACTAAAAAAACTCGACCTCAGCGTTATTAAGTACAAGTAAATTTAAGAGATATTTTCCTCTAATGCTTGAGGTTTACTAATTTTTTTCAAACTTATTTATAAACAAACAAACTGCGCATATGAAGCACATGTATTCAGAGAATGGCATTAACAAGTTTTCAGCGATTAGTGTTGTGCTTTGTTTATTGTGATTGCGAGAGTTCAAATTTAAGTGACTTGGCGCTGGTTCATAAAAATTATTGAGCATTCGTAATGTTGGTATTGTTTTTTGTTTAGTTTTCTCTCTCCCTTTTTCTCTCTCTCTTTTTTGTTTCTAGTTGCTTTAGATTATAGGCGCTTCATCTTCAGAGAGCAGCAGGTGTAATGGCATACCTGGCAAGGCCAATAAAAAAATTGCCTGAAATTTGTCTCTGCAATAAACTCGAGATCGTCTAAGCTTTCTGTTAGCTTTCGAAACTTATAATAAAACAAGATAGATGATGTATACTGGGGAAACGTCCTCGATACTTAAGGGCATTATTATGTAGGTAACTTCTGATTGATGGGTTGGTGCATGACTACTGAAAACAAAAACATTTGTATGGAGACTATTCTGAAAATTAATTCAAAAACTAGAAGGTCTTTTTAGTTATACTTCTACACTATGTTACTGATCAAAACCCTAGTGAGTTTGAGCCAAAAAAAAATTTGTCTGAGTATTGCTATTCTAAACACTTGAAGAGATTAGAGGTATGCAGACCTCAAATTCCAGAGCACACTGAAAAAGGATTTGCATGGGCTAAGGCAAATTCCGAATGAAATTGAGTAAAATGTATTTGTGGATGGATCTTTCTGATAATCGATCATTTCAACGAACTGCATCAATTTTAGATTCATGTTTGTGGATGCTTCTCTGCGAAAGTACTTGGCCGTTTATTTGTGTTTCCCGCCAATTTGAATGCAGTTTTGATGAACAAAATCTACCGAAAAGTATTAATACCGTCAACTGCAAAGATGTTTGAAAGAACTAGTCAACATAGGGTTTTACAAGAGGCCAACGAACCCAAGCATCATAGCCGAAAGTCTGTAGAGTGGAAACAACAAAATGGATTTTTTTTTTTTGGTGGGTGAGGTAGGGTTCAAAATGCCTTCGCACTTACAGCGACCGTCGTCTACTGCGTCATGTGGTGTGACCACTAAAACGATCCCACCTCTCCTTCTGTGGAGACACCTTTCCCGGAACTGCTTTCTATATTACTTCGGAAGAGCCCAGAACGGCATCCATAAAGGACCAATTCTGTTCACCCACGTCTTGGTCCACCATATTTGTAGCCAGCTTTTATGTTATCGGCTTTGTCACCGCAGCTAGTGATGGCGTGTTTCTTCTTAGAGTCCCACGCATCTATTCGTTCCCGTACCAAGAGGTCGATGGGTATCTGACTGCTGATCATGAAAATTGCAACGCCTGAGACAGTGCGAAGGGCTAAGACAACTCACCGATGTTCGTTGCACAGCCTCCAGTGCTTTGCGCTTAGCTTTGCAGTTTAGCACAATTCCCCATACTTCGCTGTCGTACAGGAGAATTGGGCTTGTGGCCGCCATAATTAGCTTTCTTTTGCTCTGTGTTGGCCCTCCGATGTTTGCCATTAATCTCCTTAGCATACCTGTTACCGTTGCTGCTTTGGTAGCCGCATGCCGTATCTGGCCCCAGAAAGTAAGCCTGCAGTCAAGTATAATACCTAAGTATTTTACTACTTTTTGGGTCCCTAAGGACGTGTCGCCTATTTGCATGATGACCTTGAGCGGCATATGACCTCACGTCATAAGGATGACTTCGGTTTTATGTTTGTCGTGTTCCAGGCCGTGGTCCTCAAGCCATATTTGCGTCCTTATCATGACTTGGTTCAGCTTCCTTCTAGCGTCTTCAGTGTCCCGAGCTGGTATGACCACCACTATATCGTCCGCGTATCCCACTAAATATGTATCTTCTGGCATTTCTATGCTCAATATTTTATCGTAGCTCAGATTCCAGAGAACGGGGCCGAGAATAGATCCTTGAGCTGCGCCAGACGTTATCGCTTTAGTTTTCTGACCATCTGGTGTGTCGTACAGCAGTCGCGCTCGCTCAGGTAGCTCTGGAGAATCCTTAGCAGGTTCGCAGGTATTCGAAATCTTTCTCGTAGTGCTTTTATAATGTCTGTCCATCGTAGGCTGTTAAAGGCGTTTTGTACATCAAGCGTTACCAGGGTGGTGATGCGGTTCGGGTAGTGGCGTCTGCGTTGAGCGCTGCTTACTACCTCCTCTATTGCGCCAAGGGTTGATTTTCCCCGTCGGAAACAAAATGGGATTGAAATGTTGGACTGACCTATACATTAACTTGACGCATACTTTATTGAAAACTTTTGAAAAATAGTTAAGTAAAAACTCCAAGGAAAGCAAGTATAAGCGGTAAAATGGGTATGAAGATAAAGTAGGTTAATTTGGAGCCGATTAACTCTACAACTTGCGCAGAAATTAACCGAAAACATGACACGAAAATGTAAACTCATTATGGCTAATGATGATGACTATACATTTTATTGAATATATTGCGTGTAATAAATATTCTATGTCCATACAACGCAGTTTGTGAGAATCGGATTGTCATACTGTTTCTTAGTTATGGCGGTCACGCTTCTATTAGGCACACTGTATATTCAACACGCAAGGAAATTGTATTTCTTAAAAATTTGTAAGCAAGCCAACTGCATTATCATAAGTCACTTCTTCGATAAACGCATTGAAGTGCAATTCAATGGTGTAGTTTAGTGAAATCTAAATAAATGTATTTATTACCTTTGCCCCCTTGCTATTGCATTGGATAAACATGTGCAAATTGCTATAGAATTTAAGTAGACTAAATATTAAAGACATGTTACTAAATATTATATTCAAAGAAAAAATACTTCTCTCTCAATTTTTAGCATCTTAGTTTAAATTGTTTTCGTCAGCAATAGTTCACCTACAATTGAAGTTAATTTACAATTTTATATATATATATATATAATTGGCGCGTACACCCTTTTTGAGTGTTTGGCCGAGCTCTTCCTCTATTTGTGGTGTGCGTCTTGATGTTGTTCCACAAATGGAGGGACCTACAGTTTTAAGCCGACTCCGAACGGCAGATATTTTGATATTTGTATGAGGAGCTTTTTCATGGCAGAAATACACTCGGAGGTTTGCCATTGCCTGCCGAGGGGCGACCGCTATTAGAAAAATGTTTTTATTAATTGTGGTTTCACCGAGATTTGAACCGACGTTCTCTCTGTGAATTCCGAATGGTAATCACGCACCAACCCATTCGGCTACGGCTGTCGCAATACAATTACACATACACCAATTACAAATGCCATTCGACATCTCAAGTGCTTGGCTGTCTAACCAAATGTAGACCTTTAGCTCTTCTGCCAAGACATTCACAGTTACAGTTTCGCACAAACGATTTAAATCGATTTATTTTCTGTTTGCAAACAACCATAACATAGGTAACTATATCAGTTCATTTTAAGCATATAAAGAGAGAATTATTCACGCTTACTTGAAATAATATTATTATAAGCTGATTTATGTCGACGCCAGAAATGAGAACAACGCAATGGTAAACAAATTTGATAGCAATTACAAAATTCACATATTCTGTAAATTTAGTTCATACCCCTTATACTGGCACATGCGAAAATGATCGCACATATGCTGTTCATGCCTTTATATACCGTCTAGAAAAAAATGAAGGCAACTTTCTGAAGGACTGATTTTGAGCTAGTGCACAGCGGATGTGAAGTACAATATGATGTACTAGGTTGTTCAAAAAGTTTTGTGGTTCGACACTTTATTATTTAGTATAGTCTCCCTGAACATCAATACACAACTTACAATTTATGAATTCTATCCCTAAAGGGAGAATCTGGAAGGGCTGCAAAATACGTTTCCTCAGCTGTTATGACCTCATCATTTGATGAAAAATGCTTTCCGCGCAAGAATTTTTTTTTAGGTTTGGAAACAGATGGGAGTCGCTAGGAGTCAAGTCTCGGGAATCCGGTGGATGCTCCAACAATTCGAACTTTAGCCATTATCAAAATGCTTTTCTGACACAGTGCATTGTCTTAATGATTTTTTTTTTAGAAACTGAGTCTTTTTTCAGGAATTCCTTCCTTCAGTTGGTCCAAAAAGGTTACAATAATATTCAGAACTTATTGTGTTAGCAGCCTACAAGTAATCCACAAACAAAATTCCTTTCGCATCACAAAAAAACTGATGCTAATGCTTCTTGGTCGATTTCTGGACACGAACTCGTTTTGGAGCCAAAGAACCAGATTCACACCACTCTTTCGCTTCTTGTTTTGCTTTCGGATCATGGTGGTAGACCCAAGTCTCATGCATAATGATGAATTTACGCACAAAATCCACTTACTCCTTTCGGAAGCGCTCTAAATGCTACTGAAAAATTCGCTTTCGAATATGTTTTTGTTCCACTGTTAGCGAATGCGGCACCCGTCGTACACACAGCTTTCTAAAGCTAAATATCTCAGTAAAAGTATTGCTTACACTACCCAATGAGATACCTAGGGCTTCCTTCACTCACTTGGTGACTTTCCAATACGATTTCCTGTATCTTTCCTACGATTTCTGGTGTTGTTGCTGTTTTTGGACGTCCTTGATGTGGATTGCCTTCAAGGCTTGTACGCTGCGCTTCGGTGCATATTCAGAATATACTATTGTATTCATTATTTTATTTCCCCATTCTTTCTTCAAGGAGTATAGGGCCGTTATAAAAATATTCCAATTTTCCCTGTCTAAAGCTAGGGATTTTATTTCCACCCAGCTCTTGTTTTGGGCTGCAATTTCTAGCTCGATCTGCTTTGTCTAAGTATGTGCTCTGCGTCCTGGCCTGCGGCTGCACTGCGGATTCCATTCGATAGCCATTTTCCTTACGACGCCCGTTGGTCTACGCAGAACATGACCAATCCATCGCCATATCCTTCTCCTAACTTCAACGTTAATAGCATCTTGTTGCGTTATAAGAGACTATTTATTCGTAACGACTTCTGGCCAGAAAATGCACTATATAGGTCGCAAGCACTTGCAATTTTTTATATCGCTGGCAGCCATGTTCCACGAACCTAAAGCCGTACAAGAGTACTGACTTTACATTGGAGTTGATTTTTTTTATTTTGATGCGTGTTGACAAAAGGAAAAATTTCCAAACTGGTTGTAGGCCTGTCTGGCTTTCTGAAGTACCTTCTACTCAAATATGAACGAGACGTTATCAATAAAACGGTCCGCAAATGACATATGGCAGAAATAAATTTTTTGTTTTTTAGTAGGACTGTTATAAGCTTACATGGCAAATTTCAGCGTGATATGTCACATAGTTTGTTTTCTGTGCTACTGTAAACAAGTCAAGCTCGAGTGTGTTCTTCGAATTTAACGATGGAAATTCAAGTTGAACAAAGAATTTATTTGAAATTTTGTTATTCCAACAAAATTTCGGCTTCAGACGCCTTAAAAATGTTGCAGACAACCTATGGGGACTCTGCTCTATCGCGTGCACGTGTTTTCCAGTGGTACAAATCGTTCAAAGAGGGCCGTACATCGGTTGAAAACTTGCCTCATGAACGTTGTCCAGCAACATCAGTAAACGACGAAAACATCGGAAAAGTAAAGGAAATTGTGCTTGAAAATCGCACAGATCGCAAAATCGGTTAACGCTGAATATTATTTAGACGTTTTAAAGCGTTTGCGCGAGAACATTCGTCTTAAAAGGAAGGAATTGTGGGACAACAAGTCATGGTTCTTGCATCACGATAATGCACCAGCCACACATCACGTCTTGTTCGCGATTATTTGAACAAAAATAATGTTAATATCGTTCCGCAAGCACGGTATTCGCCTGATATGGCTCCATGTGACTTTTTCCTGTTTCCCAAGCTCAAGTTGCCACTCCGTGGAAAACATTTTGAGACAATTGAAGACATAAAAGAGAATTCGAAGAACACACTCGAGCTTGACTTGTTTACAGTAGCACAGAAAACAAACTATGTGACATATCACGCTGAAATTTGCCATGTAAGCTTATAACAGTCCTACCAAAAAACAAAAAATTTATTTTTGCCATATGTCATGCGTGGACCGTTTTATTGATAACGTCTCGTTCCTATTTGAGCAGAAGTTATGTGATTAACATCAGCTCCAGATGAGAATAAATGTTTTGCTCTAAAGATAGTTGACGCTTGTGCTTTTACTTTACAGCTTTCACTTTCCTGTCGAGGTATTTTTAAAAAATATTTCTGCACTTAAATTTGGGTCATATTAATAATATAAAAAATAAAATATGTCAAATTGGGTAGATCATCGTAAAGTGATCAAAAGTGGCTGGGCAAATATTGGGTGATTGCCAAGATAAAGGGGTGCAAAATTAAATTTTGTTTTTGTTCAAGTCTGTTTCGTGTGAATTGTAGGCCAACGAGTTGTCGATCTTAGAGAAAATCAAACACACTTTTTATAGAATTGCATCCTTTTTTTGGAGAAAGTATTAAAAAAATGGTACCAATTTTGTGTTAAAAAAATGTATTTCAAAACTTTTTTAAATATTTTCAAATTTACATATGCACAATTTTTTTTTTAATTATGCTCAAATTCAAGTTGAGAATATTTCCTTTAAAATGATACCTAACCGTTTAAGGAGCGACAAAATTTCATGTATAAATTTTAATCTTTTTCTTGGTTTTTTCCCATCAAGTCTACGCTGATCGATTATACAGCGCCATGTCCGAAGAGCGCTTACAAGAACAACAGTACCATTTGAGAGAAGCTGCGATTTGTTAGACCAATTAAGTGATAAGCAAAAACAGAAATGTATACTTGCTAGCGAGGAGAAAATTAAACGAAACCCGTTAAAACATCCTTCAGTATTTGTTTACAAGTGGTGATGGAGGTGTTTTCTGAGTGACATAGCCCAGACCCAATTAGCACCAAATTTTCTATTTTGATCCCCCACTTGTACAGCCACTATTTTTTATTACTCAAACCATCTTCATTTGTTTACGAATCTGCCTTAGTCGTCTATTTTTTTTTTGCCGCAATCTCTGTCAAGTTGACCACCGAGAAACTACCCAGCATGTCGTAGAACACCCAGACTGTTTTCTTAGATTCTTTCTTAGCAACTTCTACATCTATCGTTGTACGGCCATCCCATCTTCTTGGCATGGTCTTACAAAGGCGAGTGTCCGATTATTGTAGGCGTAATTCTGAATATATATGCTTGTGGCTTTCTTAACAACTCGTCAGTTCTGGATTTGTTGTAATTGTTATTTTGCAGGTATTCGTGTTAGTCCATCTGTCAATGGCCTGCTTCTGGAGTAGCGAGAAGCTTCTAGAGTAGAGATTTGTACCGCTTCGGATTCATTATAGATTGCCCTCTGGCTCGTCAGTCCATCAGCTTTCTCATTCCTTTCTATGTTCCCATGGCCAGCTAAAGAGATTAGAGTGATGTCTGTCATGGGTGCTAAAACGTTAAGGTTTTCTTTGCATTGTCAGACGATTTTTAAATTGGTTGCAGGTAAATTTAAAGCTAAGATGGCCGCTTGACTATCCGAAAAAATAGTTACATATTTCCAATAATAGTTTCTTGCAAACTTGCCTTATCCCAAGAACTTCTGCTTGAAAGAAACTATTCCAATGCCCCAGATGTAAATACTTGGAAGTTTGGAGGACTTTTGAAAATACGCCGGCTCTGATGCCGCAATCCATTTTGGATCCGCCATGAATACTTGTAGACATTTGAAATCCCTGGACGAGAATTGCGCGATAAATAGGTGCATCTTTATGGGAACCTGTTCTAGCCTATTTCCAAACTAGTCCAATTTACTACATGGTTTATGCAAACATAAACACGTATGCACATATACTGAACGAGTATTTAGACTGCCTACGCCAGCAATCGTCGACATAAGTTTCCATTTCAGCAGCGCAGTTTAAGCAAATATTATATGTTGTGGTGCAGATGCTTCCCATTCGAAAGGCAGCCAAGTTCATAAATAGTTATACACATATACATTCACATACATAATTAAACCAGCTACAGTCAATTGAATGCCTTTTTTCAGGTAATTCGGTTAATATGCTTAGTTGAAGAACATTAAATATATAACCAGCAAAACCCAGGCAGATGTTGATATGCCAGTGAGGCAACATGTTTTTATATTGGGAAGTAGCACCAGTCGAATAGCAGTTAACAACAGTTGGCGATTTATTCTGGGGTACAGAAGGTGTATTTCATATACATATACTGAAGGTTCTAAAAATATTTTGTAAGCATTATAAAGGTACAGGACATCAAACAGGCCTCTCTCCAAAACCACCTTTTTCAATACTTTTACAGGCGAATAGAGTTTCTTTTGTAGAGGACCAAAAAAAAAAACAGAAACTTGTACAATCTATGCGCTAACGTCTTTAGAAGTTGAATATATGATTGGCGCTTACACCCGTTTTGGGTGTTAGGCCGAGCTCCTCGTCCTATTTGTGTTCCACAAAGGAATTTAATAAAAAAATGTTTTTGGCCAAAAAACTAAGCAGTAAATTTTTGAAAACAGATCGCTTAACCCAACAATAAAGAGGTTATGTACTTTCATACAAATAGTGAATAAGATTTCAAATCAAATTTTACTTTGCACGTTTTGGAAGCATCGGTCTCTATATGACGACGTGTGGTTTTTTCGTCCCAAATACGAAACTTTTTTACGTTTTAGCAAAAATTTAGTTTGCTGTTTTATTGTAAAATCGACCTTGAGGTCGCAAAAAAAATTACAAGAAAAAAGGGAACAAAATAATTGTTTTTGTTAATACTATAGCCGCCGAGACGAAAGTGAGCTTTATCTGAAAAATTGATTTTCAATGAAAATTTCATCTTCAACCAACTTTTTAATATTTGCTTTAATACTTCTCACACAATTTTGTAAATTTATTACCAAAAACTAGATTTAACGCGTGTTAATTTAACTGAGTCAAAAGATTTATACCACATATTTCAAATGGTAGACGCGCTCCACCGCACTTCGTTGTTGAAGAAGTTTGCTGAAGAAAACAATAACGAGAAAAACTCGTTTCAAGTCGCATCAATCACGTGCGTTTATGACATTGGCATCTGCTGCCAACCACAGAGACCGCTGTAGTTACATGGGTTGGTGCATGACGATAGAAAAAGTTGTTTCTAATAGCGGTCCCTTCCAGGCAGGCAAACCTCCGGGTAAATTTCTGCCATAACAAACTTTTCATTATGTATGTATACAAGGTGGCAAATGGCGTCATATGTCAATTATTTGAGGCACTTGTGAACTAGACAGCTGCAGTATACAAAAACAGACAAGCAATGGAGCACGTAAAGGTCAAACTACAGATTTTGATTACTCAAAATCATTAAAAAAAGGGGATGATTAGGTAGATAGGTATAGTGGTTGTCAGTTGACACACCTAGGCCTGCTGTAGGCCCATGGTGATACCACCAGGGTTGTCCCCTCTTCTCACTCTACATTCGCTACTTCTGCCACTTTATTCAAGGAACTTTTTCCTAAATTATTCAACCTTCTTCTATCCAGAGCCATGCACCGGCATAGAAAGTGTTCTATAGTCTCTTTTTCTTCAATGTCGTTATAGCTTCTGCAATAGTTGTTATAGGGTGATCCCAATATACTGGAATGCCAGCCAATCATACAGTGCCCTGTTAGGGTCCCGAGAAAATTTTTCATGTTCTTCCTGCTCAGTTTCAACAGTCGGCTTGTGCGGCCCATGGTCCGTTCTACTTGTTGCACAGGTCAGGGACTGAGTCCATAGCCCGTTCGCAGCTCTGATAGTGTGTTTGTCTATAAGCATCTTACAAGTTGCTACAGATATATGTAGGTATGTTCGCTTTGTCTGATTGGATCGGTAATGTGGTACCCAATCTCGTTAGTTCATCTGTTTTGCAGCTGTCTGCTATGTCGCTGTGAGCCGGCACCCAGAGCAGGTTTATTGTAAAGTACTCTGATAGTTCTGTCAAAACGTCGATACATTCTTTCACCGTTTCCGAATTAATATTGTATTAGGTGAAGTGGATAATTAATTTTGTATATATTTCTGTTGTCAACATCCAGTTCACGGCGTTGCAAATTTCTCTCAGTAACCGTTCTTTTTCCTCAATTTTGATTTGATGTCCATTTCTATGATTCAAGGCGGGTTATATAGACTGCATTAGTTTTTCGTTCGTCAGCGACAACAATTAATTACTCAACTTATGAGTTTAGGCAAGTGGATTTATAGAGTTTGTTTTTTCATTCATTTGGCATACTCACCCAAAAACAAAAACACCATGCAACATTAGTAACTTAACACGAACAAGCGGCAATAATTACGGAAGAAAATATTTCTGCCATCAACTTTGGCGAAGAAATCACTAGTCCGGAGAACCCGATTTTTTTAGGAAGAATTGAAGTTTTAACATTTTGCGCAAAATTGCAGATATTTTATTAAAAATATTATGCTTAAATTGATTTCAAATATAATTTTTGTACTCATATTTGCATGGTAGAATTCAGCAAGAAATTAGTGCGTAGCGCATTTCAACCCCCTAACTCCTGCTTAATTTAGTATTTTTGACACTTTTGCAAAATAGTTTTAAAAAGCCTCTTAGAGGGTTAAATAGCTCCAAAGAAATTTTAAGCACATAATTTTACTTGCAGCCATCAAAGACAAAAAATGTGTACGGGTGAGGCTGAGTGTGCAAGAAAGCTTTGTCCAAGCCAATGTTTAATGTGTGGTGTAGATGCATTGCAAACACATATTTCTATGGTCATTAGAGCAAGTTGATATGTTGCAATTTTTTGGCTTACTGTATTGCTGAGATTTATACAGAAACGAATTAAAAGTAATTTTTCCAACCACAGCGGTCCGGTGCGAGTTTAGTTCCATTTGTGTTAATTTGTACTTTTTCTTTGCTATGCTTCCATAGTACAGCGATTTTGGCAACTTCTCTTTACAAATGTTCAAATCTTTTTACATATATACCATCATGACTTCATGAATAACTTCCACCTTGTAGCTTTCTTACAAAATAAAGAACAAAAAGTTAACTGCTTTTGAGACTTTTAAAGTCTATGTGCTTGTGATTTAGTAAAGCGCTCGCCGAGGGAGTCACCAAATTGAACGTCAAATTCAACCTTGTAGCGGACAAAGTCTACGACTGCCTAAATACATACATAAGTAATGAGCTCAGCTGCAGGTAGACGGCGCTAAAAGGCAATGCTTTGCTACGCTTGACTGGTTGAAAATGTTTCTTTTTGTGGTATTTTTATTTCTTTTTTAAACGTATTTGGAAAGACTTTTTACAACTTACCCTAAATATGACTTAAGAGATACGGAGGTGCAGAGATGCCCAATGGCAATGACCTCAGCGTTTAATGATGCGTTAAAGCCCTGCAAATTTTTGGATGTTCAAATGAAATGGGATTTATTTTACACTTAGTTGGCATGGCACGGTTTCAACTATCATCCAATCTTCAAAAAGTCACATATAATAACCTGCAACCTGAGTGCAATTTCACCCATTCAGTACTCAATTCCAAAATATTTTATTGACTTTTTGACGTGATAACGTCTTATAATTCGATTTAACAGGCTGCACGCACGAAAAAATGTGTCGTTACCTTGCTCATTACTGTTCATATGTAGTTACCTTGCTCATTGCCGTTACCTTGCTCATTACTGTTCATATGTAGTTACCTTGCTCATATGTAGTTACCTTGCTCATATGTAGTTACCTTGCTCATATTAGTGTTACCTTGCTCATATGTAGTTACCTTGCTCATATGTAGTTACCTTGCTCATATGTAGTTACCTTGCTCATATGTAGTTACCTTGCTCATATGTAGTTACCTTGCTCATATTAGTGTTACCTTGCTCATATGTAGTTACCTTGCTCATTGCATTGAATGAACTGCAAGCGAAAGAGCGGAAGGAACGACAAAGCAAACAAAGCAAACGAACGGCAACGTTCGACATCTTGCTCTCCCCTACTTAAGTGAGCGTATATATGTATGTATGTATATGCGCATATGTACATATATAAATTCACGTATTTGTATTGGCATATGCCTTCTTATTGATTATTATTATTTTGATTTACTTGAAGAATTTCAAATAAAACCAAGTTTGTTAATAATACCTGCTGTTTTAATGTTATTATTATTATTTTTTTATTATATCTGAAGGAAAAAATGTATGGTAATATTTACCATATCTATACTAATATTATAAAGAGGAAAACTTTGTTTGTTTGGTTGTAATGAATAGGCTCAAAAACTACTGGACCGATTTTAAAAATTCTTTCACCATTCGAAAGCTACATCACGAGTAACATGGATTATATTTTATTTTGGAAATAGGGCTCGAGATATAGGTCAAAACGTGGACCCGGGTAACCTTCGGATGTGTATGTACAATATGGGTATCAAATGAAAGCTGTTGATAAGTGCTTTAATACGGGGTAATTTTCATACCTATTGATGACTAGGGTCTGGAAATATATGCCAAAACGTGGACCCGCCGTGCCTTTGCACCGAATTAAACCAAACTTACACACATTGTTAAGTAGGTATTGAAGATGATTTCCGTATAGTTTGAATACCTATTGGTAGATAGGGTCTCGAGATATAGGTCAAAACGTTGACCCGGGTAACCTTCGGATGTGTATGTACAATATGGGTATCAAATGGAAGCTGTTGGTGAATGCTTTAGTTCAGAGTATTTCCATCTGCTCCGTGACTGGGGTCTCGAGATATAGGTCAAAACGTGGACCCGGGTAACCTTTGGTTGTGTATGTACAATATGGTTGATAAGTGCTTTAATACGGGGTAATTTGTTTTGTTATGTTATGTTATGTTATGTTATGTTATGTTATGTTATGTTATGTTATGTTATGTTATGTTATGTTATGTTATGTTATGTTATGTTATGTTATGTTATGTTATGTTATGTTATGTTATGTTATGTTATGTTATGTTATGTTATGTTATGTTATGTTATGTTATGTTATGTTATGTTATGTTATGTTATGTTATGTTATGTTATGTTATGTTATGTTATGTCATGTTATGTTATGTTATGTTATGTTATGTTATGTTATGTTATGTTATGTTATGTTATGTTATGTTATGTTATGTTATGTTATGTTATGTTATGTTATGTTATGTTATGTTATGTTATGTTATGGTATGGTATGTTATGTTATGTTATGTTATGTTATGTTATGTTATGTTATGTTATGTTATGTTATGTTATGTTATGTTATGTTATGTTATGTTATGTTATGTTATGTTATGTTATGTTATGTTATGTTATGTTATGTTATGTTATGTTATGTTATGTTATGTTATGTTATGTTATGTTATGTTATGTTAAAGTATATGTTATGTTAATGTTAACTCATTCTCTATATCCATACAAAATATGTATCAAACAAATAAAATTAAAATTTTCTTTTGAAAAATGCAACCATTCAATCAGTATTTTCTTATGACGTTATCACGTTAAACTATCGTCAGTAAACCGACTTTGCAGACAACCTCTTTTTTTAACAATTTTTTGTCAGTTAAAAATTTTACAAGTTCACAATATTAGTTATTTAAATATATTGGGCGTTTTTCTTAGCTATATAAGAACTGTTGATAGGTTTGACAGCTGCGAATGGTCACCGTTTGCGTCACATTTTTCCTGATTGCGCTCAATTACATTTATTATTCAAAGGCAAACCTCCGAGTGTATTTCTGCCATGAAAAAGCTTCCCATGAAAACTATCTGCCATTTGGAGTTGACTTAAAACTGTAGGCCCCTCCATTTGTGGAAAAAATATTGAGACGCGCACCAAAAAGAGGAGGAGGAGCTCGGCGAAAAACCCATAAAGGGTTTGAAGGGTGAATTGTAATCTTGCATATAAACTTTTTGCAAGAATTGCATATTACTCAATGCTTTAAGATCTTTTTCAGGTAAAACTCGCACCGAGCTTCACATAACAGCAATCGTTTTTTTATTATAATTAATAAATTTGAAATACTCAGATTCCCTGTGCAGGAAAATATGCTCGCATACAGTAGTAACATCTGGCGAACATCCATATGCAACGCCTGATGTTGTTACTTAAATCAGGCAAGCAACCGGACCAACCATCCGCATACAGTCCCCAGTTTGTATATTAGATACAGTAAGGAAATTTTTTGATCGTATCATATGTGATCGCCTGCAGGAGAACTTAGAAAGCCCCAGCGGACTCTCTGATAAACAGTTTGGTCTCCGATGAGCAAGGTCAACCGTAGATGCTATCGGAATAGTCACAGACATAGCTTGGGAAGCTATCAGCGGGAGAAGCACCTCCACGAAATTCTGCGCAGTCATCACATTGGATGTAAAAAATGCTTTGAATTCGGCCAAATGTTCTAACATACTGCTAGCCCTAAAACTTTTAAAAGTGCCATGTTATCTCTCGCGCATCATCAGAAGCTGTTTCAGCAACCGTATCCTTCAATACGATACTGAAAGTGGCCTAGAAATGTATGAAGTTACTGGTGTGGTCCTTCAGGGATCGGTCGGGGAGCCAACACTTTGGAACGTTATGCACGACGGGGTCTTAAAATTGAAACTTCCCGTAAGGTAGAGATCGTAGGATATGCTGATGATATTGCACTGGTAGCTGTAGACAAGCGGCTAGATCAGCTGGAAGCAAAATGTAACGATGCAGCAGCGAGAGTACAGCGATGGCTCGGTAATGCAGGCTTGGAGCTGGCAGCCCAGAAAACAGAGGCTGTGCTTATAAGGGCGGCGAAGCAAAAGAGGATTATGAGGATCACGGTTGGCGGACATGAAATATTCTCACAGGAGGCGATTAAGTATCTCGGAGTCATGCCCAATAGGAGGCTAAACTTCAAGCATCATTTAGCAGTAGTTAATTCTAAAGCAGCGGCTGTCAATAGCGCGTTCGTAAGAATTCTGCCTAACATAGGTGGCCCGCAAGGAGAGAGGAGACATCTCATATCGACTGTGATGGACTCTATCGTATTATATGCAGCGTCGATATATGCTTTGGTTAAATATAGCCACGCACAGACGCAGCGCACTACGTACTGCATGCGCTTATAGAACGGTATCAGACGACGCAATATGCGTTGCTGCTAGAAAGATACCAGTGGATATTCAAGCGATGGAGTTGTATTGCCTATATGGAGGTAAAGGAGTAAAACCGACGGAAGCAGAAAAGGCGGTAGATATAACGCGATCGATGGTCGAATGTCAAAGATGTTGGGATGAGTCAAACAAAGGCCGGTGGACTTACAAACTCTTACCAAATCTTGAAGGATGGATGAATAGGAAACATGGCGATATTGACTACTACCTAACACAGATACTCACCGGAAACGGCTACTTCTTTGAATATCTACACTAGGCCGGGTCGATTTGTGGGGAGGCAAAAAAATCGCCCATTGCTCTGTTAAAATCATATTCTAGGGATCAAAATAAGAAACTTTGCCGAAAGAACCATACCTCTAAAACGAATTCTGATGCCCTCCAATTTGGGTCGAACTTTTAGTGTCTTTTGTGGGGAGCCAAAAAATCGCCCATTGCTCTGTGAAAATCATATTATAGGGATCAAAATAAGAAACTTTGCCCAAGGAACCATACCTCTAAAACGAATTCTGATGTCCCCCATTTGGGTCGAACTTTTTAGTTTCTTTTCTCATGTAAAGGGCAAAAATTGTGATATTTTTAAATGATTGTATGGGGAACCCCCCAGGGGAGTTCCAGGGGGTGTGCCACTGGCATGGGTGGATCGGCCGTCTAAAGTTAGTGGGGGTCGGTCATACATTTGGACTCGATTGGCGCACTCTAAATGGGTCAAAGTGGGATTTTTCGTTCGACCCAAATTGGGGGACATCAGAATTCGTTTTAGAGGTATAGTTCCTTCGCCTTCGGCAAAGTCTCTTATTTTGATCCCTAGAATACGATTTTCACAGAGCAATGAGCGATTTTTAAATCGACTCGCCCTAATCTACACCGTTTCCAGCTGGCCGACGGCCCTTTTTGCCCGAGTTGCTCGAATGCAGTCGATAGCGCAGAACATGTGGCCTTTCACTGCAAACGTTTCAGTAAAGAATGGGTAATGCTGGCGAAGGCATTTGAACACCCGCCCTCCCACTTAAGATTTGTCCGGAATATGTGTTCGACCATCATTAAATGGAACGCCGCAAAAACGTTCGCGGCTACAGTTGTGACGAGGCTCAACCGCATTGACTGGGTGAGGAAAGCCCAGAAATGACAGCAGCAGTTGAAACAGAAAGATAGATTAAGTATTCAATACTATTAAAATCTTTAATTAATTAGGTAGCAAGACCAGCTAGATTATTTTTTACGTAATGTACATAATCCAGCTAAGTCATCATTCGACAGTTTTGAGGAAAAAGGATGAAAAAAAGAAACAAAACAACTTTATAAATAATACAGTTTATATGTAGTCTAGGTTGACAGAGGAGATGACTGTTTTAGCCAAATCGACGACAGGTACAGACGCCTGAGTCAAACACTCACAATAGCACCAAACTGTTCCCGCCTGAAAAGGCAGTGGAGGGAGTGAATACCATCGATGGCGTAAAGTCTCCATACGCCTACAGGAGCAGAACCTGGACGCAGGAACCTGTTGTGTCTATTGGCATAAGCGCGGCTCCACCTTGAAGTTATGTTAACGCGATCCCAGGGTGGAAACCAGCCGAGGAGGAGGCATTTTATAGTGTTAATGGGAGTTTATCCCACATACCATTCCTGATTTAAAAAAAAATACTCTGTAAGTATGCTCAGTGCACTGACTGCTGTGCAGCTTTGTTCACTGCATCCCACTAGTCCCTGACGGCAACAAATATACACTTAGATACATAGATACATAGATGACACATAGATACACTGTGAGAAGCAAAAATAAAATTATTTTTGATAATATTACTTATTTTTATCACACAGCATAATATTGTGTGTTAGAATTAAATACGGAGTCCCAATTTATTAGAAAACTTGAATCTTGCTTAGCTACATTAAATAAGTTTCAAACTATTATTCTTACTATCCTTTGTAGCTTGCAAAGACAAAAAAAACAAGCTTTAGGAAATGTAGTAAAATGGAAACTTGCCAATTGCAACAGCTGTGATGAAAACTATACCTAATGCAATTTGCTAATTTTTCAGCATTCATTGCAACTTTTTGCAACCGCAAAAACAAAAAAAACAAGCAGACAAATTCTTAGCGAGTTCTCCTTTAAACGCGTGTAAACTATTTGGTGGTGCACTTGTTTTGTAGAGTAGTAAAAAGCATTGTAAAAATGCCGACTAAAAATTGGGTTGCTCTGGTTAATTTTATCTTTTTATTTACTTCGCCGCAACTGCAAACTTTTTTGCTCTGAAGTAACTTTTTTTGCTACTATTGGTGTTGTTGCCCTTTTATTACCATTTCATTTGTGAGTAGTTGCGGGAAAAAGTTTCCAAAAGTTGTTCAAGGAAATTTTCAGTGTGACTGTTGAATGTGTGTGTTTATGTAGATCTGAATGCAATTGGTTGGGAATAGTAGTCAGGCAAGAAAGTGATTTGGGCAAGAAGGCTTAAAAGTGTAAAAAACTAGACATGAAAGAGAGGTATGAAGTGGCATTTAGAACTTGTTGCATTTCGTGGTGCTGCTGAACATAGCTTTTAGAGGGAGTAAAGAACAGCAAAATATTTCCTGAGTACAATTACCGCAGATTGTTTTGGGAGCATTTTTCTTTTATTTTTCGTTTAAGTCTCGGAAGTGGGACGCAGAAAATATGTTCAACACTATTTCGCTGGATGTTACTATTGTAGGCGAGCATACTTTTATGCACAGGATGTTTCTGAGGAGTTAAAAGAAATAACAGAATGCGCAGTTATGTTATTTTACGTTATATTGTGTTATGCTATGTTTCGTTATGTTCTGTTATGCTAAATTATGTTTTGTAATGCTATGTTTCGTTATTGTTTTGTGATTTGTGATTTAATGTTTTATTAAGTTATGGTATGCTATGTTATATTACGCCATATTATGTGGTGTTATGTTATTTCAGTTAATTTCGTTTTTTTTTTTTAGGCGAAATTCCATACTAAACAGTGGGTTATATAAATTAAACTAAGAATAAGTGATTTTATTTAAATAGCCACCGTTTCGGTGAAAATTTAATATTAGTTTTCTTTTGATATTTTATTGAAGCCTGTAAGAGTTAACAAAATAGTTGCAAGAGCGAAATAGTTTGCTTTTATTGCATGCGGACAAAAATAAGGTTTAAACGCAAGACTCTATTGGGAACATTAAAGCATATCTGTGGGGGCATTCAATATAATCACGGATGAAATCAAATGAGATGTTACGCTAAGATATGTTTGTTATGCTATGTTATACTATATTCTGTTTTTATTATGAAATGTTTTGTTATGTTAAATCATGTACAATTATGTTATATGATGCGCAACTAAGTTCCCGCTGCTTTTCAATAGATGCCGCCAGCAGTGTGTGCTAGTCGATTCTAACATAACCTAAACATCATAAACCAAGCTTAGACATATGGTAAAGAAACTGCTTCGTCACATTAGAGATTTTGTTTTGGTTTCATGTACTTTTGGTTTTGTGAAAATATCTGATTTTGTACCAAATAATCGTCATTTGCGGGAAGTGTTGATTTTCCTCTTTCATCAAAAAAAAAAAAAAATCGGCGTCTGAAGCGCATCGAGAGCTACAAAAAGTTTATGGAGATGCTGCTTTAAGTGAAACAACGTGCCGAGATTGGTTCCGTTGCTTCAAAGACGGTGACTTTAATGTTGACGGCCGTCCGCGTGAAGAAAGGCCAAAACCCTTTGAAGACGCTGAATTGGAGGCTCTGCTCAATAAAGATCCGTGCCAAACACAAGACGAGCTTGCGTAAGTAATAGGAGTTACCCGCCAATCCATTTCGAAGCGATTGCATGCTTTGGGAATGATTCAGAGACAAGGGATTGAGTTCCTTATAAGTTATAACCAAGGGATGTTGAACATCGTTTTTTCGCCTGTGAACAACTGCTCCAGCGGCAAAAAGGGAAGGGTTTACAGCAATCCAAAGAAAAGAAAGTCATGAGGACTTCCCGGCCATGCTTCTACATCGTCGCCTCGACCGAATATCCAAGCTGCGAAGGTTATGCTATGTATTTGGTGGTACCAAGTTGGTTTTATTTATTATGATCTTTTAAAATCAAGCGAAACCATCACTGGGAATCAGTATCGACTTCAATTGATGCGATTGAGCCGAGCACTGGGCGAGAAGCGGCCGCAATACGCGGAGAGGCATGAAAAAGTGATTCTACGGCATGATAACGCTCGGCCTCACGTTGCCAAACCCGTTAAAACCTACCTGGAAACACTAAAATGGGAAACCCTATCCCACCCGCCATATTCTCCAGATATTTCGCCGTCCGATTATCACCTGGGCCAATCAATGGCACATGGTCTAGCTGACCAGCAGTTCGATTTATATGAAGATATCAGAAAATGGCTTGATCCGTGGACAGCCTCAAAATATAAACAGTTTTATCGTGTCGGTATACGAGATCTACCAGAAAGTTGGGAAAAAGTAATAGCCAGCGATGGGCTATACTTTCAATGATTCACTTGTAACCTTGTTTTCAGAATAAAGTTGTATTTTCATCAAAAAACAGCGATAACTTAGTTGCGCACTCAATATTATTTGACATTATGATATATGTTTGGAGTTCCAAACTATCCAATATCTGATCTCGAACGTGACCTCGCTCTTGATTCAGTTCCAGACACAAAAAGGAGATAGCCAATTCTCATAAAGAGAGACTGAATAAACACCATAAACAATGGCCAATTGGTCAAATGGTATCTTTGTTAATTGATAAAAACAAAAAAAAAACTCTTTATTTATTTCAATAGTATTTAAAAGAGTATCCCAATCTTTTATACAAACTCACTTAAATTGCCCGTTGGGTTTAAATATTTTGTAACGAGTCACAATGCAAAGTTAATAATGAACAAAAAACCGCAAACGCATAACGAATGTTAAGTTTTCATCTACAGCACTATACCTCACTTCGTGACTGATTTTCCTATTTGCTCTTTTAGTAAAAGAAGCAGTCTTCTTTTTCCCATTTCTTCTTCTTTTTAGTAGTCCATAATGTTACGTATACGCACCGGCACCCAGAGAAACAATTTAATTAACAACATCAACAGCCTATCAAAGACAATAAAATCCAGACAAAGAAATTAATTTCTGTGAACTGCCTGGGAATAAAAATACTACTCGAACATAAGCTCTGAAAAGAAGTTGAAATTGTTGGCTCACTTCGTTACATTTACTTTGACTTAGTTGCATTAACTTTTTGCTTTTGCTAGCTGTAATTCCTTGTTTCCAATTAAATGAACTAAAATAAAGGCTCAAACGTCAAACTGTTTGGGCTTTGCTCATTGAAGTGAAAGCTGAAAATTTAATTGAAGGTAAAATTGGCCAGCAGTGGCGTACATTATATGTAAGCACCATGGAAAAAAGCAAGAATGCAAGTTTTGAGGTGTACACTTTTTGCATACTTTTACATTTGAGATAATTCAAAAGTCATTACCTTTGGTAAATTTTCAGAACACGTTACTACTAACGAAATGAGAACAAATGTTATGAAGAAATTTAAGTTGTATGTGGCGCAGGGGCAGACATTTTTTTAAAAAACGTATTTCATGAATACGAAAATTTTAGATTGCTGGAAATTCAGCGCCTTTGAAATTCACAGTCACTATGAGATATATTTTGGCGTTCTAATATTAAAGAAGGAAATTGAATTCAATTTTAAAAATGATTCGTGATTTCAATTATATTTTGCATGATCTGATGCAGGCCATTATTTAAAGTAGCAGTCACATCTCAGTTCAAGTTTTAAAATTTTCTACGGATGTGTGTTTGTGTTTTGCTTAATTTAATTTAGTTATATTTTTATTTTTTTAAGCTCCCAAGCCAAACCCTTTAACGAATTTATTTAACACAAAACAAATAAACTCACAACAATTGAGGGCGAATAAGAAAATTTATACAAAAACACATCCTGCAAGTAATCAATGTCACACAAATAAGCGCTCTTAAGTCCCATAAAATGTATCTAAACAAATATCCTTCACCAATGAATAGCAAACATCAAAAACCTGCCGCATTGCGTATTCCCAACCCTTATCGTGGTGAAGCGCCTAAGAGCTGCCAACAAAATTTCGTTACCAATTTGTCCGGTCATCGAGCCTACTTAATCCAATTTAGTCATAAAAAGGGTGTTTGAAAAGCTTGCGACCCTTTTTTGTATATGTTTGTAATCCTTACGTCGCAGTAAAAGAATAACTAAATAGTAAATATTTTATACCTACGCATCAATCTTTGAACTTTGGGTGCATGTGGCGGCTACTTTCAAAACTTCATAGCCATCGCTTTATTGAACGGAAGGATGCAACACAAGCATGTAGCTGATAAGCATTTAAGATGTGTATATTTGCATGTGTATGCAGGTAGCTGTGTGATTTTGCTTTCTTGTTGCAAATTCTAATAAATGCCATTTGGAATCAATTGTCATTTTTAATGGCCATAATTGGAGATAAGTCAATACATTTTCACAAAAGTTTAGCAAAGTATTTTTAATAAATGAAAAATGTGTATTTACATGAAGGGTTTGAGTTAATCAATAAATATTTAAATAGTATTTATAACAGTGGTTTTGGGGTATTTTTCCTGAACGGTCTATACATTAGTTTAGGGAAAAAGAAATCCATTATTTGAACTTAAAACTGTTTTATGGGCGATCTTTAGCTTTCGGGCTAAGCTACCACTAGCATTCCGACCATCTTCTCATTTTCTTGTGTTTTTGGCATTTTTTTAAACATCAAAAATGCCTGAACGGAATTGCAGAAAGCATCAGTTGGCCTAATGTGGACCAAAGGAACAAAAGGTTGATCAGGTTCTATAAACTTTTGTGAATAATTCTTAACGTTCATTACTTTTATCATTTTGATCCTCTTTAACCCTCTTCTCACTTAGCTTGTGGTTCAGCTGCAATACATCTATCCCTTGCTATAAGCAGCACCAGCTCCTTGCCATTGTATGAGCTTTTTCATGCCTTGCAATTCTTAGGCTCGCTAGGAAAGATCTCTACTATCTTTTGACTACTACTGGCAAATGATGTGTCTCCTATCGCCTTCGGTCAAGGAATGTATTTTGGTAAAAAAATTCTTTCTCACACACAATATATGTAGATTAGCTTTGAAGAGAAATAGGAGTAAGAATAGCTCTGAATGGAACATGGCCTTTCAAAGTTTTTGCACTAAGACTATCACATTGCTTTTATTCACTTTGTATCGCAGGCCGCCGTAGTCGAATGGGTTGGTGCGTGATACCATTCGGAATTCACAGATAGAACGTTGGTTCAAATCTCAGTGAAAAACCAAAATTAAGAAAATCATTTTTCTAACAGCGGTCACCCCTCGGCAGGCAATGGAAAACCTCCGAGTGTATTTCCGCCATGAAAAAGCTCCTCATAAAAATATCTACCTTGAAACTGTAGGTAACTCCATTTGTGGAACAACATCAAGACACACACCACAAATAGGAGGAGGAGCTCGGCCAAACACCCAAAAAATGGTGTACGCGCCAATTATACAGGGTTGGCCATATTAAACTGACCCATGTGATTATTAAAAAAATATGGAAAAAGAAACATTTTTTTGTGTTTCATTGTGAAAAACATTTAATTTAGTTCAAGGAGATTCGTTTACATCACTTTTTGAATATGATATCGCGCAAGTGGTCGCCCTTAGCACGTATTTGGATATGTACAGGGTTGGCCATCTTAAACTGACCCATGTGATTATTAAAAAAATATGGAAAAAGAAACATTTTTTTGTGTTTCATTGTGAAAAACATTTAATTTAGTTCAAGGAGATTCGTTTACATCACTTTTTGAATATCATATCGCGCAAGTGGTCGCCCTTAGCTCGTATAGCGTAATGTGCCCGTTTTTCGGCGTTTTCCATAGTTTTGGCCAGCGTCTCGGCCGATATGGCGGCTATTTCCATTATTAGCATTTGTCCTTAACGGCTCCCCACAAAAAATAGTCCAACGGGCTTATATCACAGCTCCGAAGCGGCCAATTGATATCGAAATTTCGCCTGAGTATTCGGTTTTCAAAAACGGTAGCCAAAAGTTCGAGTGTAACTTTGGCAGTGTGACAAGTTGCACCGTCCTGTTGAAACCAAATGTCGTCCATGTCATCCTCTTCAATTTTTGGAAACAACTCGTTGAGCATGTCACGGTAACGCTCGCCATTTACTGTAACCGCGCCTCCTCGCTCATTTTCGAAAAAAAATGGCCCGATGATGCCGCCAGACCAAAAACCGCACCAAACAGTGACTCGTTGTGAATGCATTTGCTTCTCTACAATAACGTGTGGATTTTCTGAGCCCCAAATCCGACAATTTTGCTTATTGACGTAGCCACCGATGTGAAAATCAGAAAAGAAGAAGAAGACTCACCACTTTGGAAATAGGTTCTCAATATTTCCCAATTTTGTTCAAGCGTATAGCGTCCCATTTCGTAAATGTCAAACCTTTAAGTAAATTATGAACACATTTGACATGTCATTTGTGTTACCATTCTCAAAAAAATAGGTGGTTCAAAAAGCAAACGCTATATGGCCCATCCTGTATATATATATATCGCATAACAAAGGACTATAACAGTGCTTCAAATTTAAAAATCATGCAAAAGTATAGATCTTTTATAAAATTCAACTTTATTTTCTTCTTTTGTTTGCTTTTTATCTCTCAAAGTGTCACTTTAAATGCCACACTGCCACTGCTACTCACGATGTTATTTCTTCCCCAGTTGAATGACCGCTGCTTTAAAAGATATGCAATACTGTTGAAATAAAAATTAAGTGGCAATACTGTTCCAACATTTTCCTACATTAAAGTGTTTCTAAATATATCTTATTTTCTACCGTTTAATGAGTTTAGGTATAAAAAAAAATGGTACAATTATAAAATTTTCAAATATAAATATTTCGTCTGACACACATTTTATAATTAATATATGTTAAGTTTCTTAAGTATTAACTTAAATATAAATAAATAGAAATAACTTTAAAAAATGTATTTTAAAAATTAGGCGGCAACCCTGTTCAAATACTTTACGAAGTATTTTTAGTACGTATGATGCCCATATTGCAATATTTTACTTAAATTGAAACAATTCAAATTTTTTCGCTGGACTTACATTTTGTAATTTCTATTTATGATGTTTAAAGTATTTATTAGTCAATAATATTGTTTAAGCAAAAGACAAAGACTTGATTACTCCGATGCTGTACAAGCACTAAATTTATTGAGCGTCTCATTTTTCAATAACTGTTCAAAGCTAACTGTTTAAAGCTAACTGTGCATAGATGAATTCGAAGAAATAATACCAATAATGCTATAAATTGAGGTGGTGCCAGACTGGACGAATTGATGAACATCTTAAGGTGGTGCCAGACTGGACGAATTCTGAACATCCTGCCCGGTTGAGGCGTTGGCCTCAAAATGCTCTGCGTCCAGAAGCCGGCACAATTTCTGTACCGCACGCGTCATCATACCGTTCGCCGTCTGAAGCGTGACATTACGTATTAGACCATTGCTGCCCGGATGAACCGCAGTTACGCGCCCTAAGCGCCAATATGTTGGTGGTAAGTTCTCATGTCTTACGATGACTATGTCTCCGATCTTTACGTCCCTTGATTTCGTCTGCCACTTGTTTCGAGTTTGAAGGGTAGATAAATATTCCTCGCTCCATCGTTGCCAAAATTGTTGATGTATCTGACGCAGCCAGAGCCAGTGCTTAATACGGTTCGACGGAATTGTTCTGATGTCAGCTTCAGGGACTGCAACCAGTGGAGCGCCAACCAGAAAGTCGGCAGGGGTCAAAGCTAACTTATCATTGGGATCATCGTTTATAGGTGTTAGCGGACGAGAATTTAGGCATGCTTCAATGCGTGTCGCCAAAGTCTGAAGTTGGCTATACCATAATGACTGCGCTCCAACGAGGCGCACCAAATGATATTTGGCAGATTTTACCGCAGCCTCCCAGAGACCACCTTGATGAGGAGCGCTGGGAGCGATAAAGTGCCAATGAGTACCGAGATTCGCCAAACTTTGTTGGTTGTTGTCGTTCTGCCAAGCAGCCAAGTCTTCTTTAAGCAAACGGTTAGCACCTGTGAACGTAGTACCGTTGTCACTATAGAGATCTCGACATGGACCTCGTCTACTTATAAATCGCGTAAATGCATCTAAGAATGCAGGTGAAGAAAGATCATCGACAACTTCAATATGCACGGCCTTGGTCGCCATGTAAACGAAAACAGCTAGATATGTTTTGATCGTTGTACGCGATCTTTTTGTGCCGATGCGCACTGTAAAAGGCCCGCAATAGTCGACGCCTGAAGATATAAATGGCCGTGCTGCAGTAATGCGATGCCTGGGTAAGGATGCCATCTGCTGAGATAACGTTACGCCTCGATGTCGTCGGCAAATAACACAAGTCTGCACGAAGCTTCGGACTGCTTGCCTTCCGTTCAATATCCAGTACCGTGCGCGAAGAGCTTGAAGAGTGATTTGCGCCCCACCATGAAGCGTGGTTTCATGTGCGTGTCGGATGAGTAAGTGTACCAAACTCCCATGCTTCGGTAAAATTATCGGAAAACGTCGATCTTCTGGAAGGTCAGCGTGACCAATACGACCTCTGACTCGCAATATGTCGTTACAATCTATGTAAGGATTCAATGACCTTAGTTTGCTGGAGCTGGATATTTCCGATCCCTTCCGAATCAGAGACATATCAGTCGCAAAGGTATATTGCTCGTTTCGGATTAGCACGTTAAGAGCATCGTCCATTTCTGTAGGATTGACGATCAGTCTTCGCAAATGTCGGCGAACTGGTAGCCACCGAAGTACGATTGCCACGGTACGAAGAAGCTTTTGCAATGAACTAAAGCGTTCGCTTAATGGAATTATTTGGCCGTCTAGACGTCGAGTTGTAAGAATGCTCGCGTGGGCCGTCGTTGCTACAAATGATGACACTCTCTGTTCACCACGTACAATGTCAAGCTCGTCATCTTTTAATTCGATCCCAAAGGAAATTGGTAGCTGTTTGTCCATAAGCCATTTTGGCCCTTGCCACCACAACTGATGTTCAACCAGCTCTGATGCTCGGATACCTCTACTGGCACAGTCTGCCGGATTTTGTGCAGACCGTACATAATGCCAACGATCTGGTGATGTCAGCTCTTGAATGTGACGAACACGATTGGAAATGTACGGCTTGAGAGTAGTTGGAGGTTTACGTAACCAACATAACACGATTCGCGAGTCGGACCATAAATGATAAGAAGTGTCCGTTAGACGTAAAGCAGTCCGCACACTGTCAAGTGTGGATGCGAGTAAATGTGCCGCACAAAGTTCTAGGCGAGGAATCGTTGCACCCTTGAGTGGCGCCACTTTGGTGCGAGCTGTTAGCAATGATACAGTTGACCGACCTTCACCGTCTGTTGTCCTAGTATAGAGGACAGCCGCATAGGCAAGTGGACTTGCATCACAAAACCCAAGTAGCATAGTAGTCTTACCCTCAGCCAAACCTAACCATCGTGGTACACGGATACGGTTTATCACGTCAAGTTCTCTGTGAAATAAGACCCACGTATTTTGAAGTGCATCTGGGAGTGGTGCATCCCATTCTAAGCCAGCAGACCACAACTTCTGAATAAATATCTTCCCGGCAATAACAATTGGAGCAAGCATGCCAGTAGGATCAAATAGTTTGGCGACCTCACTTAAAACCCGACGTTTTGTGAGGCATCCGATGTTCTGGTTTAGATTCGCTTTGAAAAAGATCTCATCTGTTGTTGGGTCCCAACTTAAACCAAGCACAGTTGCCGTCGATGGTTCACTTGCTAACTCTACGATTGAGGAATTGTTACTAATTAAACGCTTTACAACCTCACCACTATTAGAATTCCATTTTCGTAAACGGAACTGTCCGGCCGACAAAATCGCACTCACATTGACAGCGAGTTCGAAGGCTTTATCCTCAGTGTCACAACTGATGAGAAAATCATCTACATAAAATGATGACAGAATCGCATCGCGCGCAACAATCGACTGATGGCCATCTGCGACTACGTTGTAGTTATCATAACTGCATTGATTGAGTGCGCGAACTGCGTTGTACGGGCTACAAGCCATCCCATACGTCACTGTAGTTAAACGGTATACTGCTAGGTCAGTGTCTGGTGATTCTCTCCAAATAATGCGTTGGAAATCCCTATGTTCGGGAGTTATCAGAATTTGACGGAACATTTTCTCGATGTCTGCTGTTAATGCTACGCGAAAACACCGAAAACGAAAGATGATATTCACAAGTGGTTCTTGAATCGTGGCTCCCACCAACTGGACGTCGTTCAGTGAGAGGCCGCTCGTGGTCCGCGCTGAAGCATTGAACACAACGCGGAACTTTTCCAGAACCGCGTGGTGAGGGATGTAGTAGTTGACCCCCCCATCTCCAATGTGACTAACGGGTTCCATATGGCCGAGGTCCGCGTATTCGCGCATGAAGGCAATGTATTTTTTCTTGAGCTCACAATTCGCTGCTAGTCGTCGTTCAAGAAGGTGAAATTGTCGTAAAGCATGGGCGTATGAGTTGCCCAAAGCCGGTGCGTCAGGATGAAATGGTATATGAACCATGTAGCGCCCTTCCCTTGTGCGGGAGTGTGTGGTCAAAAAGATTTTCTCACATTCATCTTCGCCGTTACAATCTTGTGAAGGCACTTCCTCTAACTTCCAAAAGCTTCTTACGAGCTCCTCCAAACGTGCGTCCTCTTCGCCTTGCTGGGCGCTGAAGGAAAGAGTTGGCGGCGTTGCTGGCTGCGCTGCTGGCACTGGACCGAAGACAACCCAGCCGAAGCGGGTTCGCTGGGCGTGTGGCTCATTGAGGCCACCGAGTCTTATGTCCCCTTCGACTGCTTTTCCCCATACATCCGCACCAATAAGAATGTCGATATTGCTAGGAATGCCGAACTGCGTATCGGCCAATTCTAGACCATTCAAATGCTGCCACCGTGTCATGTCAATATGCACTGTTGGGATGACCTTAGTAATTGACTGCATGACAAGTGCAACGATTTCCAAACTGAAACTGGAATAGAGCGATTTTAACGTGAGTGTGACACGCCCACGTGTACGTGCGTAGGAGTAAGCTCCGATTCCTTCCACCGAAACTTCGCATTTGCTCCTATGAAGAGACAAAGAGTTAGTTAATTTATCTGTTATAAAACTGACCTGTGATCCGGGATCACAGAGCACCCGCGCCAGACGTCCATTGGTAGAGTTGCCGCATGCGTATACACGCGCAGTTGCCAATAACACTGTTGAACTCGCGTTGGCAAGGCAACCTACCACAGCAGGCTCTAGTCAGAGATTCGAATTTCTGGATGCAATAGCAGTGACGGCTCCATCCGGACACGTTGACACTGACTCTGATGGATTCTGAGATAACGATTCGCGGCAAAGTAATGAGTTGTGCTTACGACCACAGTGACGGCAATTCCCCGATGGGCATTGTCTTGCTGAATGACCTTGCTTTAGGCAGTTAAAACAAAGCTTTGTAGCCTTTGCAGCAGTAATTCTGTCTTCGTATTTCATCCCAAGAAAGCGTGCGCATTTCATAATGCGATGTGCACCTTGGCAGTATGTGCATTTACCCTCCTCTGCAGATACGACGTGTGATCTAACAGCTCTTGACGGACCACCAGCGCGTTGATGACTCTTGGACGTAAATTCAACCCCATTGGTCCATGTGACAACTGTTGTGCTGAGGCTATGAGCCCGCTGACCCAAAAACGTAAGCAGCTCATCGAGGCTCGGAATTTCGGTGGGTGAACAGCTCATGTTCCACTCGCGCTGTGTAGTTATCGGAAGTTTCGAAACTATTATCGGTACGACCACAGCATCCCATTCGGCCACTGGTAGACCCATGACATGTAAAGCTCGTAGTGATTCATGAACCGTGTCGACGATGAACAGTAACGCAGTTGGTGTGTCCTCAGTTGTCGGCTTGATATTGAGTAAGCGTGACACATGAGTCTCAGCCAGTTGCCTTCTATTGTCAAAACGTTCTTTAAGCGCCTTCCATAAATCAGCGTATCCCCCAGAATATACACTCCCGACGAGCGGTACAGCACTTGCGCTTACTGCCTGCCGCAACTTGCCTAACTTGTAGGCCTCAGGATAGTCTGTATTGTGGACAAGCAATTCAAAAACGTCCTTAAACGCCAGCCAATTCTGCATAGTTCCATCGAACGTTGGAATTGCAAGCGGTTCTAACTTAACCTCACATTCTCGCACAGGCATCACAGCAGACTGACTCGGTTTTGCACCCATGATTGCACGGTTCAAGTGGGTACATGCATTGTTGTAAATACCTTCAACCTCTTCCCATAACTTCTCGTGGGCCTCCAACTCGGCGTTTGCTGCATTGCCCACCAACAGGTCATGGTTGGTCACGAAACGTGCATAATGTGCTGACAATGATTTCAACTCTTGCTGAAGATGAAATTCATCAAATGCACCCTGCTGGAATCCACTCACCCGATCGTGTATGCGTTTAATGGCCTTTATTGCCGAAGCGCGCAAATTTAATTCTGCCATTAGCTGAACAATAATTTAATTAAACGGTTCTATTTCACAATTTAATTATTTGTCCTCACAGGAGGCACCAAAATGTTTAAGCAAAAGACAAAGACTTGATTACTCCGATGCTGTACAAGCACTAAATTTATTGAGCGTCTCATTTTTCAATAACTGTTCAAAGCTAACTGTTTAAAGCTAACTGTGCATAGATGAATTCGAAGAAATAATACCAATAATGCTATAAATTGAGGTGGTGCCAGACTGGACGAATTGATGAACATCTTAAGGTGGTGCCAGACTGGACGAATTCTGAACAAATATATTTTCCGTCATTATTTACAATGTCTTCCCAACGTTTAGGTAAATTTTTAATTCCTTGCTCAACAAATTTTTTGTCCTTGGAGCCAAAATATGCTTCGATATCCCTTTTTATAGCTTCTTTTGAGGAGTAGTTCTTGTTACTTATATGGGATTGAAGTCCACGGGAAAGGTGATAATCACAAGGTGCAATATCCAATAAATAGTTCCGTTATATTCCGCGAATAATTTTTTGTATGCAAAAATCGTACAAAATTGAAATTATGGGTAAAAAACGCACGAACTTATGGACTGACCTGATATTTAGATGGAAACCCGGTACAATCGAAATAATTGTAAAAGCATTTCGTTGGGTACCCATAATGTTTTGTTATTCACTTTTTAAATAAAAAATAATTTAAATATTAAGTGGTAACCCTGTGCCACTATTTTCTTGTTTTAAAATATTTTTTTGCGTATTGAAATATTTTAATTAACCATTTTAGTAGTAATTTTAAACTTTTTTTGTAGAAAAATATATAAAAAATTTTAACTTTGCTTTACATATTAAAATTTTAAAAATTCTATTAAAAAATGTTACGTGCTCCAACTCAATTAATTAGTTATTAGGTTTTAGGCCCGGAACAGTGAAAATAATTTTAAATACATTTCGTTGTATTTTCTGTGGATATAATTTTCAAATAATAGTAATTGTTAATTTCTACTAAGTTTTTAACTAAAAAAATTTTAATGTTTTGAATTTAAAATTATGTGGCAATTCTGCTTTTTTGTGTCGTTAAATACTTTCTGAGCATATTAAAATATTTTCTTAACGAATTTAGTTCGTTGCGAAAAAATTTAACGATTTCTGAGCTACCAAAATTCAATGGTCTATAGAATTGCTCACTCGAAATTTTGAGTAAAGTTGGAAGCATGGACTTATTTGTAAGAAAATGAACTCAATTTTCGTTGCAAGAGTTATTAAAATAAAATGAGAAACAAATAAGTGGTCAAAGCTTTTCAATAAGTCCCTGCACTACTCTTACTGCGTTAAAGTTATTCACGCTTATTATGAAAACGGGCGTTCAAATCAAAATGCATATCGCACTCTTCATCTTCAGTGAGGACGCACATTTTCACCTCAGTGGATTCGTCGATAAGCAGAATTTCCGCATTTGGGCGAAAGATAATCCAAGAGAGATTGCCGAAAAACCAATGTACCCACAAAGAGTGACTGTTTGGTGCGGTTTACATGCCGGCGGCGTAATTGGCCCATATTTTTTCGTTGACGAGAACGATCGCCACGTTACTGTGAATGGAAATCGATACCGCGACATAATAAACGATTATTTTTGGCCGCAATTGAATAGTATGGACTTAGACGACATGTGGTTTCAACAGGACGGGGCCACAAGCCACACAGCACACGCTACAATTGATTTGTTGAAGAGTAAGTTCGATGAGCGCATTATTTCCAGAAATGGACCGGTCGAATGGCCGCCGCGCTCGTGTGATTTGACGCCTCTAGACTATTTTCTTTGGGGTTATGTGAAGTCATTGGTCTACAGTAACAAGCCGGCGACGATTTGTGAGCTCAGAGCCAATATTGAACGCGAAATTGCTGGAATTTCGGCCGATTTATGCAAAAGAGTGGTCGAAAATTGGGTTCAACGATTGGACTTCGTAAAACGTGCACGCGGTGGTCATGCAAAAGAAATCGAAATTCATACTTAAATGTATATGATCAAACTCGATAATAAAAAAAAAATTAGTTAAAAAAGTCAAACCGTTTGTGTTTTATTCAAAAAAAAAGTTGAAGCGCTCTTACTGAAAAACGCTTTAGCTTGGGAGGAAAAAAACCCATTATTTTCTCGATAGATGGCTGTAGTGGTCGATATTTCCTAAAGTATTGCTCAAACAATTTAAAGTGTGCGCTCGTTTTTTAGGTGACAATTCACACTAAAAACATCGTTTGCTGTTTTGGTTTGTTCCATTCAGTTTTAAGTTACAGGGGTTTAACAATGGAAGCCAAAAAAGAGAAAATTCGGTACGTTTTACAGTTTTTCTTTGATTAGGGCGAAAATGCAAGTCAGGCCGCTGAAATTGTGAACGGTGTTTATGGTGCCACTGTAACAGATGCTACTGTAACAGCTGATGACGTGGAATTTTGGTTTCGTCGGTTCCGTTTAGCATTTTTGATATTAAAGAAAATGTCGATAAAATCACAGATATATTTGAAGTTGACCAGCATGTTAGTAGTTGTAGCATCGCCTTGGTGCTAAAGATCGACAGTTTTAAGCCTTTTGCGCAAAAATTTTACGTACAAATAATGTATTTCTTTTTCCACAAACTAATATATAAAGTTAAAGTAATGTTGAAAAAAAAAATTATTATTATTTACAAATGAAATTATTTCTTTTTAAATAAGTTCAAAGCAAAAGCAAGAAAATCTTCAAAAAATCTTTAAATGCCAATGAGGAATTAGCGATTGTATCACTAGATCAGCTGCAGCTAGCAGAAGTTTTACCGACTTTTCAGGTCCGTATCTGTATGAATGACTTTTTCGTGCTTAGTGATCCTTTTAATTGAAGGCACGTTAATATCTCGAACATAGCTGCGTTCTATACCATTTCAATTCATTGAAAACCTTGAAATCCTCCTAGACCGCGCTATGGCCTCTACGAGTAACATTTGAACCTGTTGAGATGTCAAATTGAAGTAGTACTCTAAAGGCATAATTCCAAAAACGCAACTGTTAGAGAAATTTCTTTAAAGTCCAGTGCGAGACTTTAGTCTCACACACAAAAAGAAACTCATTCGTAATTGAACGCTTCATTCGAATTCATAAAGTAAAGAAGCCGCCTTTAAAACATCTGTTTATGAATAATTTTTGTAATATTCGCATGTTCACACAAATGTGCAACAAACATGTATGCATGTATATATGTTTACACCATATTTGGTTTAGAGCGCCCTCTTCCAAGCAACACACCTAGACAACCTAGTAACCTCCAACAGCCGCCTGCAGCAATGCAATGGCATAGAATGTTGTGCAAATAAGTTTATGTGAAAGTTGCATGAGGGCATAAACATACACACATACTTTTTTGAGTACATATACATGTACATGAATGCATACATAGCATAAGTAAACACGTGCATCTATGGCGGCGAATTTATGTGCATGCAACACGCAGTAACTGGCTGGTGATGCATACTCCGCGTCGTTCGGTGTGAAACGCGCGCACATGAAAGTACAAAAATACCAAACGTAGACAGCATCGCTATAATTAGTTTAGTACAGCTCAGTGAACAGTAATGAATAGAAACAAAACAAACCTCAAAGAGGTCATACATAAGCAAACAGTGAGGTGAAAAGTGATAAAAACAGATACAAAAAGCAAAAAACAGAAAACCAAGAGCGAGTACAAAAAATGATGCCAATACATACAAAAAAGTTGTTTACAAACTCAAGTGGTTTTTTGTTTTGGATTTCGCCATTCAGGCATATGTGCGAATGCTTCAGCAATTCTATATATGTTGACTTGGCTTAAAGAGAAGAACTCGCTTTGAGATATGCAATAGTTGGCTGTGGACTCGCATGTCTGCTTAAGAGTGGATTCCCAGTACGAAAATCTACTCGAACTAAGCGAATATGCTAGTGAATTTAAAATAGTACTGGTTTTCGTCTCTGGTTTTGTATTTTATGAAGGCATGAAACAAAATCTGAACTAGTCCGAATGTACCAGAAAGAACTTTTACTCTCCTAAGGAAAGTATTTCCTTAAATAGAACTGTGTTAAAGACAACATAACGGCAAAATATGTGGATGGAATGGATAGATGGCAAGTTAATTTGTGAATCCAACATTGATGAAGCCAGATACTCAACCATTTCATGGATTTATATGTCAATGGGAATAGTAATCATACTTATATATATTTTACGGTGTATTAAAGTGGTGGTCGGCCGCCGTAGTCGAATGGGTTGGTGCGTGATACCATTCGGAATTCACAGAGAGTACGTTGGTTCGTATCTCGGTGAAACACCAAAATTAAGAAAAACATTTTTCTAAGAGAGAGATTCCGTTATCTCTCTTTAGTAATCAACTTCCCTACTTTTCAACACTCCTAACGAATTCAAAACTGGCGATCCGGGTGATGATTAAGAAGTGAGCGCAGTCAGGGAGAGCCATTCCATTAATCTGTACACAAATAGGACGGAACCAAATGCAAGGACTGGATGTTCAGAACACCGTTATATTTCACTGAACATTGCTTGAGTTGCATGCTATTGCCTGGCTGGACATTCCCCTCTGTAAATGTTGTCTAGATAGTAGTAGTTGCATAGCAACAATTTACTCTCGGTAGATGTACGGCAGGCTAATTACCTACCCTGTCAGAAAGCAAATATATTAACGAAACCAACGCAAGACTGAGTCTATGCTCCCGAGTGGAGTTAACAAGGAAAAAAAAAAAAATCAAAAAAGAGGCATGGTTTACAATATTGTTTTGTTACAAATAGTTTTTTATTTATTTTTTATGAAAATATAGTTTGATGTATTAAAAAAATTATATAAATAAAAGTATGAGTCTTTGCATAAAATTCACAAAAATTTAACAAATTTTACAAAATTCATCAAAATTTTCAATTCTTTAACCGGAATCTCCAGAATTATTACGCGTAAGCAATTCTATAGATCATTGAATTTCAGCTCAGTAAAGTGTAAGTTTTTAAGTCGTTCAAAAATTGTTTTGATTCTTTGTAATTTGTTTGCATGCGGTGTTAAGCATTTCCTTCCATATGAACTACTTTCGAATATGTATTTTATATAGAAGGAAATTACGGATGTTGCATAAAGATAAAATTACTTGATTATATGGAACACGATGATATGTGCAGATATAAATAAAACCTGAAGTTTAAGAGAGGAGTAAAGAGTCACAGAGCAAACTCAATACATTTGAGAGATGATAGCTAGCAGTACAAGGCCGTTGGCCTATAAGGCTCAAATAAATTGAAGGACAAAAGGGCTCACCGCGAAGCGCTTTGGTCGCCCCTAGCTCCTCTCTCTAACCTCTAGTTTTTAAATAGTTTAAGCAAAAAAGGTTACGAAATGCTTGTTCGTCCAGGTATATTAGGTGAAATCCAAATAAAAACCACTCAGTTCTAGTTTTCGATATGAAATTTTTGTATCATCGTTCGAGTAGATTCTGTCGCTTAGAGGCAATTTTTAGAGAAAATCGACTTTAATTAGCTTATTTCACTAAAAAAAATTTAAAACTTCGTTTCAACTTCTCGTACAAACACATGAGCTAGAAATTCCCACGTTTTCTTTTTTGCTCAAAAATAGCTTTATTCATCAATGTTATTTCCATCAAGGACAACCATCATTCCAGCACCGCTTTAACACTTCAATACCACTTTTGTAGAACGATTTATCTTTTGCCTCAAAATAAGCCTTAACTTCAGTGAGCGAATTTCTAGGAGAAAATTTTTACCGAAATTTCTTACCGGCGAGCATTTCTTTTAGGTGTGCAAACAGCCATTAGTCGCTGGGAGCCAGGAGATGTGGGAGAAACTCGAAATTGAATTCATGCAGTTTTGCTATTGTTTAGATTGATTTGTGACACAGTGCGTTGTCTTGATGAACTGGAATGATGAGCAAACGCGGCGCCCACTTTTAACACAGCTTTCTCATAGTCAAATGCTCAAGCAATATAAAGCTGAAATGTTTTTTTGATATCTTTATGATGTCAGCTAACTCAGCCAACTTCACTTTTCGAACATTCAAAACGATTTTGTGGACTTTTTTAAGTTTTCTGGTGTTACTGCCTCATTTGGACGCCATTGCTTCACTTGAACGATAGTTTTTCCCGTCAAGAAGCAGTGTAAAATTAAAACACGAAATTCTTTCTGATCCATTTTTTGAAAAGAACGAAAGTAGTGACACTTTTAGCACAATAACTCACGAACTAGTGAATCAAACAGCTTTCTTTGTAAGTGTAGTACTAACTAAAAAAGAAGCGAATGCATTAAAACTTTTCAGCCAATATAAAAGGAAGAAAAAATGACAGAAAATTAAATTTAAATCCATTTTTAAACATCTTTCAAGAAAATTTAAATCTGCCCACAAAAAAAGTTTTATAGAAGCTGGCATTTTTTCACCCTTACGCAAACATTTTAATTTCTTCCGATTGCTACTTCGGTGTTAATCATAACTTAAAGGTAACCGCTTTGTAAAAGGCTGTATAATTTCATACCGCCATTGCATTTCCAAAGAGCCAAAGAAAATCAGTGTTTATTAAATTTATTTAATGGTTTCAAAAACTCTGAAATGTCTATAAAATTGTAGTGTAGATAATAAAATAACAGATTTTAAATGCTTGAAATTATCTTTGATATAACTAAATTGTTTCTTTCTCTAAACTTGACTGAAGGAAAGAGTCAGAACTAAATTTTATAGCAAGCGGTTCCATCCATTCCAAAAATATTGCAGTATAATTTTTCCATTCAAATCTAACTCAGCGACATACAGCAATAAAGACCATAGCCAGGTTCAACCAATACACTTATAATATACGGTTTTTTTTGCCGCTGAAATGGTTAGTGAAGTAGGTTGCAGTTGTCGAAACCATGGTAGTTCTGAACCAGTAATTTATTTCACCAGTTGATATTCTCCCTGCAGGGTATGTAGCTGTGTAAAAGCAAGCATATGCAAAAGTTCATGCACTCACAACCATATTTGTATGCAACTTATTAAAGCTATTCAAGTGGCGAATGTTGTGTTGGTTCAAACACACACCAAAGGCTTTCAACGCACAGTAAATTATTTTGTTGACAACATCAATAGAAAAAGCTTTTCCCTCGCTTCATAAACATTCATTCAAAATTTTGTGAATGAGACTAACTTTATTTGAAAAATGTAAAAACGTATATGTAATATAATGTATGTATTAATGCATATATATGTATATGTAGTCAACGTTTATTGAAGAATTTCACGTCAAAGCAAAAGTCAGTGACAATATTTTAATGAACTCTTTCACTTTAAATTGCAGATTAATTGCAGATAATTTACGAACTTAGCTGGAAATGTTTAAGAACAGGAGTTCAAATAAAAAATAAGTTTATATTAAGGTAAGATTTTTACATCAAATGTATACTACAGTGTGGCATAAAATTAATGAACTCGTCGGAAATTTATAATTCAATTAATTTCACACTTGTCAGCCTGGCAGCTGTGATATATAAGCAGACAGTGGAGCCCGTAAAGGTCAAAATAAAGATTTTTCTTACTCAAAATTATTTAGTTAAAAGCAAAAATTAATAACTGCCAGAGAGGGTAATGCGCTCATAAAAATAAAGAAATAGCAACTTTTAACTCGAAAAGTTAATGGTATCCCACTATGAAACTCTCAAGGATTACTGAACTTAGTCAGCTATTAATAAAAATGTAAGACAAAAATTTTTAGTGGGTGCTTGTCACAGACGGCCAAAATAAATATTTGCCAAAAAATTTTGACGAAATTTTTTTAACTTTAGCAGATTAAATTACAAAAAAAAAAAACAACAACTATAAATAAATAAATATTAAATGTTAAAAGCTAGGATTTTCTCAACAAAATTTTTTTAAAAAAGTAATTTAATAATAAAAAATATAAAAAAAAATCCGTGTAGCGTAGTACACAAAACAGAAGTGAAACTTTCAAGGCAGACAAAGAAAGAGGGAGAGACCCGAGAGAGAATGAGAGAAAGAGAGAGAGAGAGAAAGAATATATATCTAAATAAATTCACAACATTTGCAGAGAATACAAATAGACAAAATTTACAAAAAACGGAGAAGGGTCGACTGGTGTACGTAAACGCCGTACACAAACCGTGGCAACAACGCTCTAAACTCTAAACTCTGAGCGTTTATCACCCCCACAAACGCAGCGATTCCAGGATCGCATCAACGGCACAAATTACCGCTAGACAATACCAATAAATCCGACGACAGAATGGATAGCTCTTTATAGAACGCACAAACACTAGCAAGGAAACGAATATAATAGCCAAGAAGTAGGCACCAAAAAAAAAAACAAAAAAAAACCCAAAAAATTGGGACCAAAAAACGACCCTAACAGTAGGCACCAAGGAAATATAACGCCAAAAAGTAGGCACCAAAAATATATTTTCTACAAGTTGGCACCAACAAACAAGCGCCAAAAAGTAGGCAGTGTTATTTCTCACCATAAATTAGCAACCACAAGGAAAAACTCAGGAAAAATAGCCTAAAGTGTATCTAAGATATTTATAAGGTATGGCTCTCTCTCCTTTTCCTCTACGTTATAACTTTTTTCTCTCTCGCAGAACGAAAATGCCCAAAACGTTGCATTACCTTGAAATTTAATCTCCATTCTCGCTTGTCCAAAGACGCCTAAGAAGTTGCACTTCAAATATATATTATATAAGTAGATTTTATACTATAAAAGCACAAAAAAAATACTTAGAAGTTTTAAAAACGACAAAGCCGAGCGAGTAAGCGACCCCTCCAGCAGGTCAGGTGTTAAATGTATTCAGTGGAGCGTTGCTATTTACGAGTATTCGGGATCTGGCCCACGAAGCTGCTTAGTCTTTATTTGCTGTACCATTATAAAGCTCATGCAGCAGAAAGATCTATAAATCTTCCACAGAGCCATTATTTCGCACACTCCAAGGGCCGTCGTATCGGTTGATGTTAATGTGCGAAGTTCTGTCCTATGCACTTGAACGGGATCAGTTATTCTTATCTAATATAAGATACAGTAGAAACCTTTAGCTATCATTTCTAAGTAACTGATTTTGAAATTATTTTCTCTTGCGTTTCAAAAATCCATTGGTTTCTGTCGAATTCTGAGCTTTGTAATTAATCACATTGGTTCTCAAACTTTCCATTCATGTCGCATGAGCAACTTATTTGTGTATATCTAAAATTATATTTGTATGTAAGGCTATATGCGTTTGTACATACAAAAGCTCATTAATTTACTTCAAGCGGAAATGATTAATGCCTTACGCTCGTAATCGAGCAAAGTTTCGATCTTTGCTGTTCAACTCAACGTAAAGTATGCACCACAAGAATTAGTCACTTCAGCCAGGATGGGAACAAATGAAAGAAAATGGTTGCTGAATTTTTAAAGAATAATAGGTCGCACCACAACCACTCGGAAGAGAAATGCATCTTACCATCGATTAATTATTGTTGCAGAAATCCGTTCACGTTCTTTTTTTCCATCAATCGAAAGAACAACTTTCAGCTTGCGAATTATTTAAATTCTATCCATCAAAAGGATTTTAGCCGTAGCAGCAGCTCGAATACTGAGCACATTAATATCGCAATAAAAGCGGAAGCGAAAAAGGAAGCATTTAACTTACGGCATTAAGTGTAAGGACGCACACATCCAACCATTTTTGCGTTAAGCTTTTAATGTGCAGTTTGTACAAAAGCAACAAGTCATCTAGGGGGTGAGAGACAATGCGCACGGCAACTCGGCAATCAGTGAAATGTGCAGTAAAATCGAAATGAAAGTTAAATAAAAGAACAAAAAGAAAAGCAAAGACAAAAAATTATAGGAAAAGAAAATAATTTAATTGCCGCTTCGTATTTGGTTGTCCGTTTGTGCTGCATGAAACCCTTGCTGTGGTGTTGGCTACTGCAGACACATACAGCACCGCAAGATTTTCGCTGTTTCACTTTGCTTGTCACTTTTCTGAATAATATTTGCGCTTTTCGTAATGATAACAACCCCGTTAACACAAAATTAAATTATTACGCGGCTTTGAATGCGTTCAGACAGTAATTTTTTTTTTTTAATTTTTTTTTTATGCGTGTGAAAGGAATGAGGTAAGAGCAAATCACGCATGCAATAAAATAGAGAAGTAACTGAAAATTTATTTTTTTTTAGATTCTATCATAAATTAAAATTGACGAAATAAATACATTTTTCGTTAACAGCCCAATAAATGTATTGGTTTAGTTTTTCAAGGCACGAATAATTAAAAATTATTTTCCCAGCATTGAACACCTTTTAAGCACATACTGCAGTAAAATAGAACATTTTATAAGAATGCAAGATATTTCTTAAACAAAACTATAATATTTAGAAAACTAAAACTAAATTTTTTTTTTTTTGAAATAGGTTGCTAGCTATATTTATACAAAAAAAGGCAAATCAGTGTCAAGTGATGATTCTTTTATACATTGCCGAGAATTTTTCTAAACATTTATTCAGTCTAAGGCTTGGACATAATAAAAATAAACTGAAAATTTTTGAAAACATTTTATAATTTTAAGACTTATTCAATGTTGACAGTTTTGGTATAGAGTTTCTCCATGAGGAGCAAATTAAAGGTGATATAAGATGTTCAATTTTCTTTACTTAATAAATTCGCGATGTTTTCTGAAAATAATTACATTTTATTTCAGAGCAAATTTTAAAAGAAAAAGGACTCAAAAGCGTAGCAATAAAAACTTTTGCTGAAAAATTAGCAGCATATAATTTATTCTCATTGAGACGAATTCGCACAAGTATGGGATATACAGAATATATCAATATGTCTGTACGAATACAATTGATGACATTGTATACCATTTTACGTAAATAACTCATTATTTCAGCAAAATGAGTTTCGAATAAAGAGATAATATCAAATTTCGTTTCAAAATTGGTAAAACGTTTACCAGAATATTTGAATTGATGGAAAAAAGTGTACGTCAATGATGATCTATCTCGTGCCAGAGTTTATGAGTGGTTTACACATTTCAGAGATGGTTGTGAGAACATAACAATAAACAGCTCGTATGCTAAAATAAGTACTCACCGAAAAATCCTTCAAAATTGTTTGTATATTTATCAAAAATGGACCGTAATCATATGTATCGCATTGTAACTGATCATTTGGTCTTACGAAATGTCTGTGCACTTTTCATTCAGCACAAGTTAACTGAGGACAAAAAAATCCTCAGATTTCAACATTCGAAATGCCTCATTAAAAAGGCGAGAAAACACGAGAACTTCCTTTACAACATTGTAACTGGTGATGAAGGTGGTATTTCCAACATGAATCTGAAACTAAGCGTCAAAATGCCGAATGGAAGGCCCCAGATGAGCCGTCACCCAAAAAATCGCGTTTGGAAAGTCAAAAATCAAGTCGATGCTCATTTATTTTTAATGATTTCAAGGGAATTGTCCACAAGGAGTTTATGCTAACGCGCCAACCCGTCAATGCAATTTTCTACCTTGACATTTTGAGTTCGCCCTGAATACCGCGAAGGAGCAAGCTTTCGCTTATTACATGATAATGCACCATCTCATTGATCCACTTTTATACACTAATTTTTTGACTGAAAATCGCATTTTAACCATCAATCACTCACCGTATTCGCCTAATGTGGCTCCCTGTGACTTCTACTTATTCAGAAAATTGCATTTGGCCATGAAAGGAAAACGTTTTGCGTCCGTAGAGGCCATCCAAAAGACTTGTACCGACATCCTGAAGAACATTCCGGTCAATGACCTGAAACACTCTTTCGAAGAGCGTTTAGATCGCGCAAAACCGTGTATCGAGGCCAAAGGGGACTATTTTGAATGAATAAACTCGAAGTTATCATAACAAAGCTCCTGTATTATTTACTATTTTAGGTCAGTATTATTTATTTTGGACTTCACCTGTTATATTTTTATTCGGCAAACAGCGACATTAAAAAGTTAGCGGGACTTATTGCCCATTATTAGAAGGAAGTTGTTTGCATCATAACATTGGTATACAAATATGTAGTAATACCAGTTAATCTTCGAAGAAGTAACATTTCGTATTGAGGACACTGTAAATGTGCTTTTTCTCTGTTCATAGCCTGATGTGACAAATCAACGGAAATAGTTTAGTTAAAAATATAAATAATTGAGTACCATTCATAGAATAACCTACAATTATTTTAAGGTTTACTCGAACTTTTTCAATTTTTTTGCTATCTTATCATGAAGGGGACAAACGTATGCTTCTTTTTTCGTCACTTCCAAATTACATCAATGGATGAAGAGCATCCGGAATCAGTGGTCAAACTTTACATAACTTTTTATTATTAACTCATGAAGTTTTTTAAAGTGATTCTTTTTAATATTCTTTTTAAAAACTTCCTTGAAAAAAAAATTAGTTTTTGCTGCGACCACAGCTTTGATTAAGCATTACTCATTTGAGCCCCCCATCCGCAAAAAAAACAAAAATAATTTTTAGAAAAATTTACGTTAATGTCCAAATTACTTGGATTACTTAGTACGTGATTACTCAAAAATAAAACTTTTTAAATACCTCTGTACAATCCTAAGCGTACGATACATATATATACCTATAGTATAATATACTTAGTAGTAATATACTATAAAATTATAATCCTTTTTTTTAATTTTTAGTTTTATTTAATATTAAAATATTAAAAATGTGTTTTTAAATTTTCATTCGAAATGGTCAACAAGTCCTCGAACGAGTAGATCGTTCAGCTATTGCAGCATGCACGGTTTCCATGGATTTTGACGTCGCTGCTCGTATGCCATTTTGCTTCGTAATGCCATTTTCTCCAATTGTGACCACGAACTGATTCAAATTCAGATCTGGACTTCCAGAAGCCAGCCACCACTGCTGGGTGGTTTTTGCCATATGGACTAAAACGGAATCTTACTGAAAGATCCAACGCTCTCTATTGAAGAAAATACTATTCAACTGCTACACTTTTGCTCCGGTCTTAAACCCGTTTTTCGTTGAAGAGAGATAAGAGATATAACACCTTTACAAGACGCTCCCCACTGGATGGTGGCCACGCTGAACACTTGGATCAACATTTTTTTCGTCTCTAGAAGTTCTAGCATAGATTTGGCCGATTTGCTTATTAAAAACTTCTTCAACAGTGAACATTTTCTTATCTGTGAAAATAATATTTTTATGGCCGTTGGCTGCGTGCCACCGAAGAGCCATCTGTCGAGCCTAATTTTCTTAAAGCGCATTATGAAAAGATGACCAGTTGAGCGACAGAAGGCTTTCATGTGGAGATAACTAATTAGTCTTAACTTGCATTTGGTCGATAAATTCATTTCCCTGGGCACGACTTTCTGCAAACTTTCTCGAACTGCTTTTATGACTGCATTGGTTCGATTCACACGACGACGACCACTTCTTTTTCTGTCCGTCACTTCAGACGTTTGGGAAAAACCATTGGTCGTGCGGTAAGCCAACATTCTCGAAATATTAAGTTTTTTTTCAGCAATTCGTAAATCTCACTTGCACTTTGATGGGTTCACTACCATACATCCGTCCAATTTTTCAGAAATATTTGAGGAGTTCAAAGCCTCAAAATGATAAAAATGGATTACTTTCTCAAAATAATTAATAAATGTTTATGAATTGTTTCATTAAAGTTATTTTTTCAAATAAAACGCATAGTTCTGTATTGCTTCAATTCATTCATAGAACATTCAGTTAATTTTGAAAATGGTCTAAGTTGATTCCGACTTCAAAAACAACATTTTCATATGAAATTCACATACAATTTCGTAATCATAATTAATTTCGGTTGATCAAGACTAATAAAATTCTAAATAAAAAGGTCGCATAATGTAAACATTTTTTTAATTTATTTAAATTTAATTCATTCAATATCTCGAAACAAGAAAGATATGAATTAACCACTAACATAATTATGGGCACATATAATTATCGGTAAAAACAGTTTTAAATATAACTCATTGAGAAAACTCTAAGAATGCCGCTTTCCTTGAATTTGATTTGATCCGCGTAAAGATGGAGATATTTTAAAGATTTGCAGATATAAGATATGCAAAATCTTATCTATGTCTCACAATAAGTCCCCAACCTTAAAAGATTTTCAAAACTTATCTTAAAAGTTATTCAGAATATTTTATATTGTTTTGAATTGTTATATAAGGACCAATTGGAGGATCACACTTGTTAATAAAATTTCAACTTGAGAAAAATATAGTTTCAAACTTATTCGCAAAATTTGATTCTTCAATAGGCCGAAAATTGTTTTCACCATATACATATATAAGTACATGGATATATACTCTTTCTCTTAAGAACACTATATCTCTCAACTGGCCTTACTGTTGAAAATCACCATTTGAGTTTTGAGAGGTACTCCACAGTTTTCAACTTTACTCCAAGTAAACCTTAAAGCTTAAGGTTTATTGGGTTATGATGTGGAATAAATGGTATATATCATACATTTCCTCTGAAAATATGGCTTTCACTTATTTGATGACGTGGTTGATATTTTATTTTACTATCACTTTAAACATTTTGTTAATTACTTTCGCACACTCGAAAAAACGTGACGATGTGCTTCTCGTCAACCACTTCACCCAATGTCAAATGTAGTTGTATAATGCAGGTGAGGAGGCTTGGATAGGAGGATGTGGCGTAATGAGGAAGTTTGGAGATTATTTAGAGGATATTCCCCTTTTCAATTTCTAAAAAATTCATAAAATTTTAATCTCAAAAAAATATGCGTTAAATCTATTTCTAAATACTTTTTATGGGCTTTAAAGTAGGAAAGAAATGGAATAAATTATTTGGATAGTACAGGAGGAAAAGTGTACTGCAATTTATAACAGTGGTACGATATCACGTTGACCAGCGCGAATTCACTTTCACGCTTATTTCTTATATTCTTTGATATACAGTCTGTATCAGAAGGAAAGAACCGGTTTTTTCTTGTAACTTCAGATACGACGCCAGTGCTAACTCGGGTTAGTGTCGTTCGAAACTTTGCCGTAAACGCAACCAAACAAAAATGAGTGAGAAGTGCACGAAGCGTTTTGAGGTGGTATTTTTATGCACGCATTCGAAAGGGCCGAAATTATCTTAAGTGATTAAAAAATTAAAAAAGCTTGTTGTGTTGTGGAATCAGCGGTATAGGATGTAAAAAAATGTTTATAGCTTTTCCGGGCGCGGCTTGAAGCGAGTGATGACAAAAAACTAGGATAAAGTGATCGTCCAACTTTTTAAGCGGGAACCCTTCTTTGCGACTCCGCCAAGCACGCACAATTCTTGTTAAAAAGGGAATAGGTGTGAGTATCAACACCATCGAAGAGTAATAAACAATTTTTTAACATAAATAAAAAAGAAAATGGCGGAGATTCACACCCAATTACTTATTGAAAAAAGTGCTTTTTTTCGCTATTTTTTCTTCAAAGAAGGGGTCAAATAACATTAAAAAATTAATTCTTTTTGTATTTTGTTAGTTAATTAGTTGCGCATTTTAATTATTTTTATATAGATTAACGATAACTTTCGTCGTTTTTTTAATCTTACACGCCATTTTCAAAAACATGGTTTTGAGAAAACGTGTTTCAAAATTTTCAAAAGGTAGACAGTATAGTCACACGAGGGACGGTACACAGGCCTGTAACTCCGAAATCACTTGGAGTTCCGCTATAAAATTTTAAGCGAACATTCTCCTATAATATATCTATCGATTGCAGTAAAAAAAATCGATTTTTTGAAGGCGACTGATAAGAGGCCCCCCTTAATAACAATTGAACTGAAAAATAGAGTCCGAGTAATACTTATTTTATTATTATTTCATTTGAAGAATTTCACAGTTTATAGTTAAATAAAATAAATTAGTAAAATTAATTTGCCTGTTAAAAATCCATTAAAATGAAATGCAATGGAGGAAAATGTTTCAAAAAATGAGATTACCTTAAAAATAATGAAGCGCCAACAGACTATGTACAGTGCCCCTGAAACCTTCAATTGGTATAACTTACATAATGAATACTTAGAGGTAAATCTGTTGTCAGACAAGAATGATAGAATACAATATTGTGCCTACGTCTCACTATTGCAATTGTGTGAGAGAAATGTGAACAAGAATGCAAGGGGAAGCATAAACTACTCAAACTACACACACACACGCACAAGTGTGATATCACACACACAGTGATTTTTCTAAGCTCACTGAGCGCAGAATAGCGGTATGAGTTGGATGCCACCTTTGTATTCTCTACATTATGGTCATCAGACAAAAAATATATAAGTAAATGAGGATGTACACGTCGTATACGTAACATTCGTGTGTAAACAAAAACTTAATCGCTTTTGAATGGTTCCCCCTCTTGTATTTTTTTGCTTTTTTACAGAATATTTTAACAAATGAGTTCCCCAACTTGTTGTTTTTATTCCAAGCCCAGTTACTTGGCAGCTTATCTCGAATGACTTGATGATTAAGTGGATGGTCATTAAACTGCCGCAACAGCTGTTGCCTTATGGCCTTACACTTGTCAATGTTGAATCGTAATGCGCTCGTAATCATATTAATTGAAAGGAGTGATTATTACTTAATGCAGATGTTACTCATTTTGAGGTAAATACATATTTTGTGCCATATTATACATAGATTAGAAAGTTTATAAGGCAGTGAAATAAAATTATATGGATAAAATAGCATTAATATTATCATCATAATCATAAATGCTATATTCTTAGAACTAGTCTTAAAAAATATTGCAAATTAGCCTCTTGTACAAAGTGTAGAATTAATTAGCCGAAATTGCGCTTAAAACTGAGATTTATTAAATACAGTTTTTAAGATTTATATAAAGAAGGTATATGTAAATAATTTTATTGTTGTAAAAATTAAAGAAGGGATTTGTTATCTATTAAGTAAGGGGTATTTTTGTTGAGCCCCAAATAAGAGAATAGATTAATAACACAGCTTTCGAAAACGCTTTATTAGATATAGAAAAAAGGACTAGAAATTATTTACAGAAAATTTTTTACAAAGCAAGAAAGCTGATAAATGATTGAAATTTTTCGACTTATGATGGACTCCTATCACGTTTATATATATTATATATATATTATAAGTTGTGCAAAATGTGAACTTTATAGAAAGGTTTCTCTAAACCTTGGCTTTTGATTGTGCTGTTCGCGGTTGTCCTTGCTGTCGTTATACATTATTGGATGTCCAGGATCGAGGGAAAAGTGTATGTAAGCATGAGAAGTTTCTTATTGCTTTTCAATTGAAAGCGGCAGGCAACTTAGCTAAAATAATCTCTGGATTACACCCTTTTTGGATGTTTGGCATAGCTTCTTCTCCTATTTGTGGAGTGCGTCTTGATGTTGTTCCACAAATGGAGGGACCTACAGTTTCAAGCCGACTCCGAACGGCAGAAATCTTTTATGAGGGGCTTTTTCATAGCCGAAATACACTCGGAGGCTTGCCATTGCCAGACGAGGGACCACCGCTATTAGCAAAATCTTTTTGTATTATTTGTTGAGGCGCGCTGCGCACTCCCGATTGGTTGTCACGCATCAACCCATTCCGCTGTGGCGACCGCCATTAGTACTAATTGATCCATAGAATTAGCATAACATTTTTACAGTTTTACAAAACTGTTCAGGGGATTGCCTCTAGCTCAAAATATATTTCTCAGTTTAATTTTTAGCTGATGTGTTATGGTAATTTCAACTACAGTCGCCCTGCTGGTTGCAAAAGAAAGAGAAAGAACGTTAAAAAACGGAAGATATACTTGACCTTTGAGTGTCAATCTTTGTGATTCTTTATGTAAAGCCGCCACAGATTATATTGCTCATACAAATAAAAATCTTATATCGAGTTATATTTCTTTAATAAAAAATAAAAATTGTTTCGCGTATAATTTTTTCGCTCTGAAATGGTGGTTACTCTTTGAGTCGTTTTTGCTTGATCAGAAATAATCATTATTTTATGAGTTTTATTTTTTTTAACCAGAAATAATGATTATTTTTCGAGTTTTTTTTTTGTTCGATCATTTCTTGAGCGATTTTTTTTTTTTGTCTCAGAAATAAAAATTAATTTTTGAGTTTTACTTTTTTTCGGCATATTGAAAAACTCAAAATAGTACGTCTCGCCTTAATTCTCCCTAACTCACCCAGTTGAGGTGAGGTGAGTTGCAGTGAATTCTATTTAGTTTAGATTAGGCGTGGCGCGGCCTTTTGAGTTTTTCGATGTGCCAAAAAATATTCATAAAAAATATATAAAAAAATGTATTTTCAAAACTCTTCTACGATATTAGGAAGCTTTTGAACTTTTTGATTGAAGATTTAAAAATCATGATTATTTCGGTCCCTGCTTATAAATATTCGAAACAATTTTGGATGATTTCAGACATGGTTTTTGCCATTATATCTCAGAATTTTACATAAAAGGAAAACTGTAAGTTTCAAAGTGGCATAAAATGAAAAAAATTACTGATACAAACATTTGATATGATACTTGTCTTCTGATTTTCCAAGGCGCTAAAATTTCTAGAATATTTTCTATTTTGTTCCTGTGTGTTGAGTAATTTTCGTAGTATTTATAACTTTCAAAATATAGGCCAAGTAATACAACCTAATTGTCTGAGAGTCATTAAAGGTTTTTCAGTTTAAAGTGTTTTCTGTTTATATTGTAAACCAATTTGCTTAAAAAAATCCTCAAATAATATGGAAATACCACCAGTTCAACTGATCCGAGCTATTAAAATTATCCCAAAATTTAATTTCTCGAATTTTTCTAACAAATTCCAACCCAAATTTAAAGGCTCGTTTGGCACCGATGGAATATTATATAAAAATATCTTAGCTTCAGATCTTATACCTAACATCTGAACACATTTTTAAATTTCGTTACTTAATTTTGAATTCCATAAAAATCTAGTCATTAGCAGTTTTCCGTTATCACTCGTACTATGAGTAGGATCCTCCGCATAGCTTTATCTTTCCCAATATTTTTCTCCCACATACTTCATTTCCCTCTTTTTTATCATAATTTAACTTGAACAAAACAGTTGTCCCAGCAGTCTTTTTATTTTATGAGCTGACACCTGTTTCCTGTCATAACCGAAACCATAGCTGTCACTGTGTTCACACCATACCTACCACATCCCACACAAAATGTTTGTAAATGTGACAATATATACATGCCCACAGATAAACAAGTTGACACCGCAATAACGAACAGTAAAATTCTACAAGTAATGGCATAAAAGATGATGAAGGTTATACGTGTATAAAAGTTAAGAAATACCCTGCAGGGAAAGCGTATGGGGATGCAAACAATTTTTTATAAAAAAAAAGTCGCATTGCTCATAATAAAGCAATTAGCAACATCTATCTTCGGAGCATTTTTATAGTAAAGTCGAGAGTAAAAGCCAAATCAATATTTTTCACTTTTCGTACATAAACCCAAGCCCCAGCAAATTGCTGATTCGAATTGGGTTGGCAGGTGATGTGAGAACTCTCTAATATTCAACAGCATATCTGGAATCAAGAACCATCCAATAAATATCCCTGAAAATATATCTTTTGCAGGGCATCTAATTTTTTTTTGTAGTCGGTCACAATTTTGGTCCTAGTAATTTGTAATAATGAAGTGTAAAAAGTCTAGTAAGTCAATTTTCCATAAAAGTATTATTGTCAATATATTATAGCAGAATTTTACGAGGAATATTTCTGTGGAACATTTTGGCCCCCTAGCTTGTATTTTTATGGGTAAACTTGACACTTATTTACAAAAAGGTCCAGAGCCCTTTTAAGTAAGATATTTGTTGACTAAAGGGTTCTACAAAAATATTTGACAGAAAATTTAGAGGGAGGTTTATATGTTGTATGAGGCATGTACAGATGCGCTTTAACTAATTGTTAACCCTGTGTGAGATACATTACAAAATAAACTTCAAAAAAATTTTATATAATTTTTGTTTTTTAAGCGCTTAAGAATTTAAAACGAAATATTGCTGGAATAATTTTTTAACATAAATTTGATAGATAATTTCAGGCATTTATTTTATGATGATATGATGATTTATGATGATTATAATGATACCTCCCATATGTCCGCCACGCCTATAAGCTGCATGGTCCATTCGATCAGTACAATTTTTTACTATTTTTTCCAATAAATCTGAATAATAAATCTGAATGAGCCCAATCAGCAAAAATGGTACGCAAATAATGGTCATTTGGCACTTTCCTTAGGAAAGATTTTCCACATAGTCGAAAGACCAGTTGAAAACGACAACAAATCGATATTTCGGTGTCTTTTTTACCACTTTGCTCTACGAACAGATGTATTTTTTTCAATGTAAACTTCCACAATTTTGACGTTAAACGTAAGCAAGTAAGTCTTTTGTAGCCTCCATATAAATTTTCCAGCAAATATTTTTTATAGAGCACTTAAATATTTAAATTTTCTATCTTAAAGTAATTTTTAAGCTTTTCCGAAAAATCTTTTACATATACAAGTTAAAGACCTCCCAAAGTTTGCAGAGTCTGTCTGGAAGTGAACGGCTGCAAAAGACACCTGTTCTTAGAAGCGGCCTCAAGCTGTTGAGTATCTGGTCTTTCTTAGGCTTGTAATTTATGAATATACATTAGGTTTTTCGAGCTAGTGAAATAAAAACCTGCATTTAAACCAGCAAGGAGTACAGCTTCCAAGTGGTACCCACAGAAATGTGAAGAATCCACCTGTTACGGCAGCATGCACGTCAGATTTGGAGTAAAGAATTTGTGTGTATAGGATAATTTTCTACAACTTAAAGAACTGGCCGTTCTCTGAATTTCCATTCCGAATAACTTATACCGTTCCATGTTATCAGTTTCATCAGCAGGGAGGCATGCGTGGAGGCAGTGCATCACGTTACTCCGGTTAGTTTGGTTGATATATTAATCTAATTTGATAACGGAGCTATATATTCCCATGTTCAGTTAAAGAAGACCTAAAATAAGAAGATCTGAAATTATGTTCGAAAAATAATTGCCCCATGAGCATCAAACAAGTGCGTGGGAACTCGTTGCTCATACACCGGGGCTGTTCAGAAATATGCGTACTAAGTCAAGAGCTCTAATTTGAATGCTCTAACATTTGCTGCTGAAATTTAATTCAAGAATTTTAGCATAATTTTTTTCACATTAAGTACAACAATAAATTATCAAGTACCACTCACCCTACGGCCAATGATTACCAGTTCAGCAGCATTCAACAAAAGATTTACGAGAAATATTTTTATTTTAAATTATCAAGAAATATAAAAGTACAACAAAAATTGCTCAAATTATTTTTATTTACCCTACTCCATCTGATTTTTAATCATTGATATTCTGCATTTGAGCCATAGTGGGTAATTTCTCATCGATTGCCTGAGAGAAAGGACTGCGTATGGCTTTAAGCGCACAAGCAATTTAAATAAATTTAATTTATGCACTTTGGCCTTTAACTTCATGCCCATTAAAACGTTTCCGACAATGAAACACCCAGCCATTCCACTTATATAAAATGATTCAGAATTTATTTACTTTTTTAAGCTACTCCATAAAACTTTGGCCGTAGTTTTTAGCCAACCGACTTCGCAATGCTTTTATTATTTACACACTGAATAAATAATTTGTTTTTCAAACCATTGTGTTGGCGACTTTACGGCTACGTACACATTTAACGGCAAAGAGGTGAGTAAAAAATTTCTGTGGCCAATTTTATTGTTGGGAAATCAAAATTTATGACTATTAATGTTTTTTCTTTTGGTGCACAGAAAAAATGTGGCAAAAATAACAAACAAAAAAATGTTACATAGAATATTTACCTGTTAGAAATAAATACCAATAGAATGCAGCCGAATGCAGTTAAACGAATTGTAAAAGAATGCCGCAAAACTCTCGAAAGTATTTTCTCCCTTTTTGGTGCTTGGATTTTACTTGCAACTTAAATATTGCCTTTCATGCATGAGAGTGTGGAACGAGCGTACATAAAATTATTAAAAAAATTGCTCACCATACATGGCGTATACGTAACATTTGCTTATGAAGGAATAACTATTTATTCATTCTAATTTATTTACTTACCTGCGTACCACCAAAAATCGATTGAATTGTAACCCTTCATAAACGGTTATGCTTCCCATTCAGCCTTCCAACTCCAATTCATTGAAAGCGGCAACATTTTTCGCATTTTCTTTCTTGATTTTATGAAACTCGTTCCAAATGTTTGCCTTTTATTTATAAGGAAAAGAAATTAAGTGGAAATGTTTCGGCTAAGCTAAGCTCTTAGTTTTATTTACCAAAGTATAAATAAGCAAATATAATGACTCCTCGACTCGTGAACACGCGACATAAATTTCTCCATGTGCGTTATACGCCAACTCTAAATTAATCCCGCAAACTTCTTGCACGTGACCTTTTGATTTGACGCAGCAGGAGCTACAGCCCTTTGAAGTAAAATGGCAATTCTGTTGAAATAATCATCGGATTGCGGAGAATCGCAGCAGTTTCCTTTCGTACTTTTTTGATAATAACAAAAATTAACTTTTTCTATAATCCACAAAAAAATGCATTTGCATTTGAAGTCATCGATTTTATACGGAAATACCGCATACTCAGTTTTTTATTTTCTCATGAATTTAAATTTTTTAATGAATTTTGACCTTCAATATACTTTTTTTCAAAGTAGGAAAGTTAAATTTTTTTCACAATTCTACTTTTATTCATAATTTTTGTATTTGATTTATGCATTTCTAAGTATAAAAAGAACAACAAATTCAATTATACTGACATTGTTTATAAAAAATAGTATTTGATCGTCTTTTATTTGATAGTCTATGGAATTAATGTGTGCAGAATATATGCAACCGTATAAAAAATCATGCAAAAGTAATCATCCAGTCTCCCTTTTGAATAAATTTTTTACTAAATACAAAAGTGAAACGATTTTGGGTCATGAAAATTATTATTATCACTTCACCGAGCTCCGTTGTTTGTATGTTTGCATACTTCAGCTATGTAGTTTATAAGTGCCGTACGATTTCATTTGTAAAACTTATAAATCTCCTGATAGGATGATTAGTTTTGCGCCACTTTGAACTACTACGTATACTATATGCCTTTAACATATCCAAATATATTCCAAATAATTGACGGATATTTAAAGAGACATTTTGCTACAGCCATAGGCCAAAATACAAAGCAAATAAAAAGGGATCCAAAATTGAGCTTTGCGTCCTCCTCTAATTACAGTTAGGAAAAAAAAGTTTCTGCTAAAAAAAGTTGCGCTCCTCTGCTAGTATAGCAACCGACTAGTATAACAACCGCCAGAAACAAACTGGCACTCTAAAATAACTGTGACATGTACCCAGGCCCGACGAGAGGCGCGGGGGGGATCGGGTACTTTTTCCCCCGGGCCCGAAGTTCTCTCTATGAATTAGACATAATTGGAAAGGGCCCGCATTTGCAATTTTCCCCCGGGGCCCGGATATGCTCTCTACGGCCCTGCATGACCCATTTCTATAATACATCTTTTAAAATAGATTCCTAGCTGCTAGACTGCTTCGACTTTCACAAGGATTATTTCATTTGAAGCTGTTCTTCCCTGGAAGGTTTTGTTTGACATAAAATCCATAAGCTTACAAGAGTGTGCGTGTCTATAAGCCAAAATGTGTTCAAAAGTCACAAAACTAATTTTCAAATTGCAAGAAGACAACCTTTACTGAACCACTTTTAGTACTGCTTTTTCGCTATACAATTTTGAAGTGTCTACCTTCACTCTGCATTAATCAAATTTATCATTTATTTCGTATTACTAATAAAATTGTGAAAACAAAAAGCACATTTTTCACAAAGTTGCTGTTTAAGTGAATGTTCGCGGTTTAGCAAACTCCACTAAGTGGAAATAAACAGGCAAAGTAAAGATACAAAATTTAAGCTCTCTATTTTTCACATCTGAGAGAAAGATTTTGACCATGGCTTAGAATCAAATGTTTTGCCTTAACGGCAGAGTAGCGCATGGCGGGTAGTTACCATATATTTCGTATAACAGTCAAAGATATCCAGGAACAATAAGAATGTGAAACTATAACGAAAAAATTCAATGCTAATCACTACAGTGAATATAGATTGATAAGTCTAATGAGTCACGCCCTAAATATATTTCAGAAAGCTCTACTTATACACAACAGAATTCACAGCACATGCGAAGAAGCAATGTGACATGAAGCAATGGGTACCTTTTTTGTGCACAAGCACCTGTGAGAATTGTAGAGGTGTACAAAAAGATGATATTTTATGTTTTGTAGACTACGAAAAATATTAGACACAGTGCAACATGTCAAATTGTTCAATATTTTAAAATCGTTTAAAGTCGATGAAGAAGAAATTCAAGAAATTCAGATGTCCGACAAGGCTGCAAACTCTCTCGACTGCTCCTTAATACCAACTGGTGGAAAGTAGGAATAGGCTTACCAGCTTACGCAGAAACCATAACGTCACCTTAATATAGGTCCCGCGACATCGGAACATTGAAGAAAACGAAAGCAGAACGAACTGGCGGCAGTAACATTCTTTCAGAATCGATATTCTCATCACGGGGTATAATCAAGATTGCACCATTCTGGCTCAAAATACCTACAATTCGCAGATTGTAGATGGAAGGATCAGATAACCTGCAAAGTCAGTAGAACGTTATGGCCAACCTACAACCACAAACGAAGGCTCAAATTGATATATATGAAACGAAAACGAAGGGATGCCTGCAGGCTCACGACAGTGATAACTGGATTCTGGCCCATAGGAGAACAGGCAGTCAAAATGAGTATCCCTTATAATATTGGAAAAAAAGGAAACTATCTTCCACTCCCTCTGTGAATAACCGCTTTTTGAAAACCTCGAAGAACTGGCCGGTATATACGTAAATAACCTCATTTTTCAATCGCACAGACTGGATATAGTCGTAGAAAAATCACCGTATAACTTGTTGGTAGCGAGGATGTGGAAACAAAATGGTGCGGAAGCACTAATTGGATTCCTGGTGAATCACCACTTCAACCAAACCTAACCATGCACCATTACTACATAAAATCTATAGTTACAGGCGCATATGAAAATTTTTCCTTCCTTCAGATATTATTAAAAAATAAAAAAATGATTAAAAAATCGCAATTACCAAGTGCACTTGTCCTAACATTAAAACACTTAGTGTAAAAATCAAAGCATACTTTCATGTCTACATTTTTGAAGTTTTATGCGAAAATTTGATATATCTTCCCACCCTTTTTATTATAATTTCTTTTAACTAATGAGTTTCTTGACTTTATATTAAACATTTTTCTTCCAAGTCACTGCAGCACATTAGCTAATCTCACAAAGCCCAGTTATTAAAAGCACAGTCATTATGCTACTACATAATTCACCGTATTTGCTGCTTTTGTGTGCTTAGTCCACCTTAAGTTGCAGAAAACACCGATAAGCATATTCATTGCAACGCTTACGATTATTACTTCATGCTAATGACGCTCATTTTACGGTGATTACAAGATGTATAGGCATTTTCGACAGTGACATTATTGCAACGCACGCAAAGTCTCCAACCAATTTTATGTTCTTCAAGTTTCCAATTTGCTGGTAGTAAAAATCGCATTCAAGGTTAACGACGAACTGTGACGTACTACAGTTTATCTTTCTGCTTTTTATTATTCTTTATTTCGCTGAGTGCGTGAGCGTGATTTATTATATTTTCAGAGCAATTTATTTTCCACGCTTTGCTTACAAATATAATTGCTTTCTATTCAGCTTTTTATCTTGGCCATTTTATCGGCAATTGAGATGGATGCGTATACATATGTATGGTATGTATAAATATGTAATAAACTGTGTTCATGCGTAACTCATTAGTAAAATGTAGTAGCATTTCTAAAACTCGAATATGATTTCATTCAGAGTAAGTTCTCTTTGCATGGAAAGCCTGCAAAGAAGGCTGCGTGCGAGGCTTCATAGATGAGAGATAGGGACATTAAACGATGATGTTTTCCAAGTCCAATAAAATTACTTTTTTTAATAAAAAGTTATAAATTTAAAAAACTTTGTTTGCGGCCATATAAAGGGTGGTTAACTTGATTTTGAATAATATACAATTTTTGGAAATTATTGTAATTTCTCTTTATTATGATAATATTGGTATGGCTCAATTACGTATAGAACAAAATATTGGCCATCCGATGGTCTAAATTTTCGATGACGCTGAGGCATAATTGAGGTTCTTTGCCGTTAATATGCCGAATTATCTCATCCTTTAGCTCTTGAATTGTTGCTGGCTTATCGGCATACAACTTTCCTTTCAAATAACCTCAAAGAAAGAAGTCAAACGGTGTCAAATCACATGACCTTGGCGGCCAATAGACATCGCCGCGACGTGAGATTATTCGGCCATCAAATTTTTCACGCAAAAGAGCCATTGTTTCGTTAGCTGTGTGACAAGTGGCACCATCCTGTTGAAACCGCATATCATCCACATCCATATCTTCCAATTCGGGTCATAAAAAGTTCGTTATTATCTCACGATAGTGAACACTATTCGCAGTAACTGCCTAACTGGCCTCATTTTGGAAAAAATCCGGCCCAATGATGCCGCCGGCCCATAAACCGCAGCAAACAGTCACTCTTTGTGGGTGCATTGGTTTTTCGGCAATCTCTCTTGGATTATCATTTGCCCAAATGCGGCAATTCCGCTTATTGACGAATCCGCTGAGGTGAAAATGTGCCTCATCACTGAAGATGATTTTCTTCAGGAAGTGCGCGATATGCTTTTTGATTTGAACGCCCGTTTTCATAATAAGCCTGAATAACTTTAACGCGTTGCTCGATTGTGTATCTTTCCATGGCTCAAATTGAGTTTGTCTGAAATTCAAAAATGTCGAATAAAATGCAGAAAACACTTTATGTTTAAGTGTGGTTCACATACACCATCGGCCCTTGAAATTTAACCACTCTTTAGGTTAGCCGTAGCCAAATGGGTTGGTGCGTGACTACCATTCGCAATTCACAGAGAGAACGTCGGTTCGAATCTCGGTGAAACACCAAAATTAAGAAAAACATTTTTCTAATAGCGGTCGCCCCTCGGCAGGCAATGGCAAACCTCCGAGTGTATTTCTGCCATGAAAAAGCTCCTCATAAGAATATCTGCCGTTCGGAGTCGGCTTGAAACTGTAGATCCCTCCATTTGTGGAACAACATCAAGACGCACACCACAAATAGGAGGAGGAGCTCGGTCAAACACCCAAAAAGGGTATACGCGCCAATTATTGTGTATATATGTTAGGTTAGGAATCTAAATATACAGAATGCGGTAAGATATGTTTCGATAAAACACCGAAAACATTTGTAGGTATGGCTCAAATGATTCTCATTAATATGCGTCATTGGTCTAGTAATTTCCGCTCTTAGAGAGCCAAAGGTGCTATAGATATGTTTACTGGGCTCTCGTTTAACAAGATCTCATACATATATTGTAATGAAATGCCTAAGATGCGGTGACAACAGGTTCGAGATTATATATCTAAGCCCATTCTCGAACATCCAATCTCTTGTTCTTACTGTTGTTGTAGTTTACAAAACCACACTTATTTTGCTGAAGACATCAATTGCCATTCTCGTTTTTCATTTAGGGGGAGATTCAGTAAACAGTCTGTTTCGACAGGGTGAATCTGAAGGGAGAGAGGTGTCAGATGCATGAGTGGGTTGAAGTAAGCAGTGAAGAGGAGGTTAATATTAGGCGTGTTACCTTCACATGCAGGATATGTATTGAGCATGCCTGGGTCGATTCTGGATAGATAGAGATTTAACCTGCTACAATATCCTGAATTTTATTGTACCAGGTAAATTTTTTGCTGCCATGGTGCTGTATGAAAGTACAGCACTGCTAAAAACTCTAAAAAACATTGGAGTCGCCGCAGAGTTTCTATGGAAATCATGTCGATTAATATTTTAAACCTCGTCGAAAAAACCTTAGCATGTGCGGAAAGCTTTGGTTTTTCTATTTTTTTTTTTTATTATGAATCGTTATTCTCAAGCTCGTGTCGAAATAAGCCGCCGCCTTCTGATCACGTAAGATACGTAACAGATGTGGGACCTATGCGGATACAAGGAAATGTGCGCTGGGAAACTTGAAGTTTTCTCTTACGAGCTATGAAGAGATTTCATCAATGTTTCTTAGATTTGTTGTGGATAAACTATGAGAATCGTACATTGTCTAAATGTGCTTCAAATTTTCTGCACTACCATCAGGAGCTCCTATGTTCAGTGATTTGTATGAAAACCCAATCAGGTGACTTTGAAGTTCTTTGGCTATTCAATGGTCGCTGTGATTAGCGTGCATAGCGACGATAATATTTCATTTGCTAGATTGGAGAGTTTAGAAAGTAAAAGAAGCTACTAGAAAAGTGCATTGTAATACAGAAAACTAAGCAAATAATGTATAAAAGAGAGGAAATATTAGGAACACATTCCAAAAGCTTACTAGCCTCTCTAAAAATAACTTAAGAATGTTAACAGATCAGTGCATATAAGTAAATACAAACACGTAATTCACACAGCCTAGTTAGGATGGTGGAATGCTTCATGTTGCTTTTGTGGGATTATGGCAGATAGTTCGTTTCTGGAGCTACAGCACCTAACAGATTTTAATACCCCAGTGTACACTTCAACACATGCATATGCATCCGTCTATCCATTTAATCTAATCAATATACCAAACCGAAGCGCGATTGATGCGATCTCCAAGGTGTGCAGTATCGCAAAACATACCCTACAGGGCAGAAATTGGCTAGGAGACAAAAAACAATATTGCGCGATTATTACCCTGGACGTAAAAAATGTATTTAGCTCTGCGAATTGGAGCCGAATAATAAACGCACCTGAAAATATTATACATTCACCAAATTCATGATAAAACTGCACCAAAATGATCGCTACGGTGGAGACATAGTTCCAAGGAAAGGAGCTGGAACTAGCGGAGCGCAAAACCGCACTTGTACTACTAAGCAGCCAGAGAAAGTTGGAACGGGTGTTCAGCAAAGTAGGAAGTCACCAATAGAGTTCAATACACACCTAAGGTACCTTAGCGTTTGATAGACCACAGGCTATGCTGCACAGAGCACCTCAAGCAGGCTGAACACGAAGCTTCTAAGGTGTGTAACTGCCTTTCCAGAATTATACCGAACGTTGGAGAGCCTAACCATAAATCAAGGTTACTACTTGGCAATCTCCGAGTGTGTAGGGCTTGCCGTATAGACTCCGATGAAGTAGCCGCTGTAATCGCTGGGAGGTTACCCAATTACCACGAAGTTAAACTAGCGGAAGCAACGTGGCTTCGCCCCGAACAGAATGATCAGGTTAGGATTAGACTGGCAGAAAGAAACATTGGTAAATCGTAAAGCCGTTGGGACACAGTACAAAGCGAAAAGTGGACGCACTACATAGTTCCAGACTGCGAACCTGGGAGGAACGGAAATATGGGAAACTGAATCACATAGAAGACTTCCTTTCTGGTCATGGGTGTTTCAGACAATACCTGCACTGATTTAAACATATCAGCGATCCATACTGCCAATTCTGTGTCGATAAAATCGAAGGACCTGAATATCCAGCATCAAAATGCTGGCGATTCACAAAACTGCGGAGACTGGCGAATGAGAACTGAACAGCACACTGAGCGGATATGACAAATGTTGTCTTCACTTGAAAAGTGCGAAACTGGAAGCAACTACATAAAATCAGTATTGATAGGACTGCGACAAGATGATCAAACTGCACGAGCCCACGGCTCCAGCGACTAACTAACGGGAATGAGTGGGATGTTTTAGTTCGAAGGCGCTTTGCGAATCAGACATGTTTATAGCACGGGCTATAAGTATCTTTATAAGATTTAACCTCCAAGTCCGCATACCACAAGAAATAAAAAAAGAAATCCATCTAATACTATAAAAGGCGTCGCTGTTATGCCTTAATGCTGTGACTTTCCAAAGAGGAAATTGTTGCTTTATTACGAAATCAAAAATGAATGCAAAAATGACTATGAGTACGAATGCGAAAGGGACAACGAATACGAATACAAATATGGATATGAAAAGAATAGGAGTACCCCTAGTAATATGAATGCGAAGACGATTAAAATTACGAAAATGAATACGAGTACAAATCCAAGTACGAATACTAATGCGTAACAGAATACGAATACTGAAACGAATACAAATACGAATATTATTAGGAGTTCAATTACGAAAAGAAAAACGAAAAACACATCAAAAAAAATACGAATACGAGTGCAAATACCAAAACGAATACGAGTGAAATTATGAAAGTGAAAACGAATACGAATACAAATGTGTATGTGATTATGAATACGAATACGAATGTGTATCCAAGTACTACCACATATGCGAATACGAATACGGACACGAAAACAAATATGAATACGAAAACGATTCCGAATACGAATACGAGTACAAATGTGGCTGCGAAAGCGAATAAAAATAGTAATGCGATTACGATTATATATATATTATATATATGTACATATTATATATATATATATACATATATATAAAGGGTGATTTTTTAAGAGCTATAGGAAAGTTTTTCAAAAAACACGCGTAAAATTTAGAAAAATGTATGCAATTTTTATTTAAATCGATAGTACAGTCCATTTAATAAATTTTTGATTATTATTTCATGCAAATGTTGACCGTGACTGTGCTTCCGCTTAGTCCAATTTTCGCATTCTCTTTCCAATGTTTCGGCCCGTATCTCACATATAAATGCTTTAATGTTGTCTTCCAATGCGTTAATTTCAGGCTTGTCTGAATAGACATGAGCCTTAACATAGCCCCACAAAAAATAGTCTAAAGGCGTTACATCGCACGATCTGGGTGGCCAATCGACAGGTCCCGAATGTGAAATAAAATGTTCACCGAACCCGCCTCTCAACAAGTCCATTTTACGCGTGCTGTGTGGCATGTGGCACCATCTTACTGAAACCACATGTCATGCAAGTCAAGCTCTTGCATTTTGGGCAAAAAAAAGTTGGATACCATTTCACGATAGCGCTCACCATTCACAGTTACGTTACGATTCGCAGCATCTTTGAAGAAGTACGGTCCAATGATACCTCCAGCCCATTAACCGCACCAAACTGTGACCTTTTCTGGATACATTGGTAGCTCTTGCAATTTTTCTGGCTGATCTTCACTCCAAAATCGACAATTCTGCTTATTTACGTACCCATTGATCCAAAAATGAGCTTCGTCGCTGAACACAATTTTTCGACTTTAAACTTGTTTAACAGACCACGCATTTTTATAATAAAATTCAATGATTTGCAAGCGTTGTTCGTTTGTAAGACGATTCATGGCTAAATTGTAGACCAAACTGAAGATGTTTGACAGTGAAACAACTGTTTAAAAAGATAATAGCTAAAAAATCACCCGTTATATATATAAATACATAATTGGGTGTTTAGCTGAGCTCCTTCTTCTATTTGTGGTGTACGTCTTGATGTTGTTCCACAAATGGAGGGACCTTCAGTTTCAAGCCGACTCCGAACGGCAGGAATACACTCGGAGGTTTGCCATTGCCTGCCGAGGGGCGACCGCTATTACTATTGCGAAAAATATTCCAAACATTTACTTCTTTAACCCTTCACTTTAATTTAAAAGTATATTTCATTCAATTTAAAATTGTAAAAAAATTGTTATCACTCGTATGTACGGTGCGCCTGTTTTTATTACCGAAACTGTACACGTGCGCTTTTTCATTACAATTGGTATTGCATTCGTCATCTGTTTATAACCGTTACGCATTATAAATCACGAAATATCTAGTTAGGGATTTTACTGTCCCTTTCTTCCAGTTGCGTTCATTTAATGCGGAATGTCTGCTTCGAATGTTCTGTTTGCTTCCATCCAAGATGGTACTCTTTGAATTCATTTTGTTATTTTCATGTTTCCATTGTTGCCATTGTTCAACATAATTTTCAACTCCATTTAACTTGATACGCGCACGTTGCGAGAATAAAAGTATTTAATGGATCCTAGAGTGGCAACAGTAAATGGCAGGTTCAACCACCGGAGCTGCGTGCTATTCGCTATTTACTGTTCTGTGATGCATTGTTTGCGAGGAGAATTAAATGGAGAATGGTATTTGTGCACAGAAGGTGACATGTAACTGGAAGCGCAATTGGTGACTTTGAAATTTTTGATATCAGTATAAGGATTTCAAGGAGTTGTTTAAGTATTCACACAACTCAAACAAAAAAATATTACTTAGGGCTATTTTCCCTAAAGGTATGGGTCTGTAGTTTTATTGCAGCCCAGAAAGAAGGACTTCATGCTTGTATTTTGATTTGGTGTTTTCTGAGGTCCAACTTCGTACATACCCTATGATCAGACAGTATAGGGAATGTTCAAATAAAACAAAACAGAGTTAAATTTCAGGCAAATTTATTTTATCTCCTTCAAAATATGACACGTCTGAAGCAACACACATATACCAGCGTTTAACCCAGTCCTCCATACACCCATAGTAGGCCGACGAAGGGATGGCCTTCAGCTCCATCGCCGCATTCTCTTTGATCCCCTCTATCGACTGAAATCTCCTTCCACGAAGTGGTAACTTCAACTTGGAAAACAAAAAGAAGTCACACGGGGCCATATCAGATGAACCCGATGCTTGCACGATGGTATTTACTTGGTGCTTGGTCAAATAATCCAACACAATTTGGGCTCATTGCGATGGCGCGTTATCATCACGGAAAATTCAAGAATTGTTTGGCCACATTTCTCGCCGTTTGTGACGCACAAAATCTCGCAAACGCTTCAAAACGGATAAATAATATTCTTTATTGACTGTCTGGCCCGATGGAAGGTACTCATGGTGCACTACGCCTTGGTAATCGAAGAAAACAGTCAACATCACCTTCTTTTTACTTTTTGATTATAGGGTATATGCATGAGTATTATTAAGAGTATAATTTTATATACAATATATCGTCTTACATCGCAAATAAATTGTTGATAACAACATTACTGATACACTTTTTCCTTCACATCGTCACAATAAAATCAAAATATCATCGGAGGGACCGTGGAGGATCCACATAAAATCAATTCATCCTGCGAACGCCATTCGATGAGTTTGTTTTTCAGAATGTTCACAGCACACATTTCGGTTGCATATATCACAATACTGCTTCTATGTTCGGAATATTTTCGAAGGACAAATGTCACAAGGTTCCTTTCTTTTTGATACAGTTTCAGGTGATTGAGACTGATTTCTGATTTGATCATACCAGATTTTCCATTGCGACTAAGCGATATCGCAATAGTCCTTTCTTGTTTCGTCTCCGTATGTGAGGGGTGATCAATTCGATGGCAATTTCTCATAGAAAAAGTCTTCTCTGTGAATTATTTTTCTATTGGTTCCAATTAGTATTAAAATTTTTTCATAACATTAGCAATGGAATGCCAAAAATATCTATAAAATTTTGAAAAAATACAATCGGCCATCTATTTTTTTTCGCCGAACTGAACTAAGCTAAATTTACATCTCTGTTTTGTCCTTCTTTTCCAAGATATGGTATACCATACAGAGAATAGTTTATTATTCTAATTTTTAGCTATTATCTTTTTAAACAGTTGGTTTAAACAGCTGACGCACGTTTCGTGTTTTGTTTCACTGCTAAACATCTCCAGTTTGGTCTATAATTTAACCGTGAATCGTCTTACAAACGAATAACGCTTCCAAATCATTGAATTTTATTATAAAAATGCGTGTTCTGTTAAGAAAGTTTATCGCGCGCTTATTCCATTTTATGGTCAGTTTAATCGATCCACTGAAGCGGTTATTCGAACTATTGTGACTAAATTTAGAACCAAATTTACATTAATGGACATCAAGCCACCAACACGCTTACGTAGAGTGCGAACTGAAGAAAATATCGCAGCTGTATCGGCCAGTGTTAATGATGACCATCAATTATCGATTCGTCGCCGTTCGCAGCAATTGGGCCTCTGTTACTCAAAAACATGGAAAATTTTGCGAAAGGATTTAGGTATGAATCCTTTTAAAATACAGCTGGTGCAAGAATTGAAGCCGAACGACCTACTGCAATGCAGAATTTTTGGTGAATGGGCTCTTGGAAAGTTGACCGAAGATCCACTTTTTTATCGAAAAATTGTGTTCAGCGGCGAAGCTCATTTTTGGATCAATGGGTACGTAAATAAACAGAATTGTCGATTTTGGAGTGAAGATCAGCCAGAAGAATTGCAAGAGCTACCAAAGTATCCAGAAAAGGTCACAGTTTGGTGCGGTTTATGGGCTGGAGGTATCATTGGACCGTACTTCTTCAAAGATGCTGCGAATCGTAACGTAACTGTGAATGGTGAGCGCTACCGTGAAATGATATCCAACTTTTTTTTGCCCAAAATGCAAGAGCTTGACTTGAATGAGATGTGGTTTCAGCAAGACGGTGCCACATGCCACACAGCACGCGTAACAATGGACTTGTTGAGAGGCGAGTTCGGTGAACATTTTATTTCACGTTCGGGACCTGTCGATTGGCCACCCAGATCGTGCGATGTAACGCCTTTAGATTATTTTTTGTGGGACTATGTTAAAGCTCATGTCTATTCAGATAAGCCTGCTTCAATTAACGCATTGGGAGACAGCATTAAAGCATTTATATGTGAGATACGGGCCGAAACATTGGAAAGAGTATGCCAAAATTGGACTAAGCGGATGGACCATTTGAAGCGCAGTCGCGGTCAACATTTGCATGAAATAATCTTCAAACATTAAATTATATTATATGGACTGTACTATCGATTTAAATAAAAATTGCATACATTTTTCTGAATTTTACGTGTGTCTTTTTTGAAAAACTTTCCTATAGCTCTTAAAAAATCTCCCTTTATTTTATCGGTCTGTTTCCATTAAGGCGGTAAGCGTGTTTAGTGCATAGCAACGGCAACATCCCTACTTTGACTCCTTTTACCATTTCATGAGTGAATTTGAATTTAAGAAGAAATCGAAAAGTGCGTACAGACCAGATTCTGTGCAAAACTTCCCCATTACATAAATGGGAAATTTGCAAGTTTTGTTGAATTCCCCTACTGTGCCTATCAAACACTTGTGTGTTGGTGAGTTAGTACTGTAGTTTATTGTCAATAAATACCAAACTATATTCGTTAAACAATATTTTAATTGCATTTTTAGGCTTATAAAACTCTGTGATTAGATTACATAAAAAGTGAATTTTCAATAATTAAAACTTTCGTTTTTATAAGGGCCAGAAATCGGTATCATATCCGTGAGACACTACTGGATAGTTAAGGATTAACAAAAATACTTATTCAAAAGTTATGTAGGGTTTTTTAATAAGAATTATCTATTTTTTAATATAAATTGTCGGATGTTTATTTCATTATAAAGAGGAAGGTATGCCGTAAATAATGGAAAATAACATAAGGCAAATGACCACCACGACCACGCTAACAGGACAATATCCTTTTCATGAAATTTTCCATAACCGAATTGCAAAGTGGCTGCCCTATGTCCTCGATAGCCTCACGAATTCCATCTTTCAGGTTTTGAATCGACCCTGAGCTGTTGGCGTAGATCTTCTCTTTCACGTGTCACCAAACAAAAAAGTCACAAGGTGTTAAATCATAAGATCTCGGTAGCCAATTGTGATCACCTCTTCGAGAGATAACCCGGTTCGGAGACTTTTCCCGTCAAAAAGCAATGGTTTCGTTGCTTGTGTGGCACGTAGCGCCGACTTGTTGAAAATAAACGTTGTCCAGATCAATACCATCCAATTCCGGCCATAAAAAATCGTTAATCATCTCTCGATAGCGCAATCCATTCACCTGTTATTGGAAGACCCTATAAAATGATGTGTGAAAAGTCGTTGGCGAATTAGGGCCATGTGGGCTTACAAATTACTTTTATGTAAAAAAATGTATAGCCCCTTCCTGCTAAGTGACAGTCCAAAGCATTTCCGCATTCTACACACATAACACGACACTCATTGTGTTTAACCAAATTTTGCATACAACTTTCTCCTTTCTTCTTGCAGTTCACCAAAAGCATGCAACATCAGCGACGTTTTCAAATTCGCCAAAGAGAGTTGTAGTAACACAAAGGATGATGAAAAAGAGACTTAAATCAGCTTTAAATAAAAGTGCACTGCATTTATAGGAAGAACTGAAAACACAGCAAAAATAATAAAACAGCGGGAAGGGCAGTGACGCAGCGACGCAGAGGCATATGAAAAACATGCCGCCTATAAACGAAATACTACGAGCGAACTGGAATTTTCAAATCATATCATGTGTCGTCGTCTTACTCGCAGTGCATAGCATACAACTAGGTAAGCACACACACATACACACCTAAAGCAGTTTGCAGTTTACATGCAATATGGTCTGCAATGTCATACTGCCTAACAGCTCTAATGGGTTTTCGTTTTTTCATATCCTTTTTTCATTACTTTTTTTCTCATTCTGCAGCTAACTGTATTGACTGTTTCAAATGCGTGTCTTTCAACGGAGCCAACAAGGCTTGCGACGATCCCTTTCACAACAACTACTCAACCGCCATACTAGAATCACCATGCATGGGCGGACGGAAGGGACGTGACGGCCTCTTTCCGGCGACGGCCTGTATCAAAATTGCGGGGATTTATGGTAGGTCAGCTGAATTGTATTTGTAATTATGTAGTTTAGATAGACCTGAACATTTAGTTGATACAACTTTGATACTCTTTCCGTTTACCGCACACACACACACACGCTCATACACAATCCACGTTCTTTATGCTTCATCCTTGGCATGTTCTGTTGACGCTGCACTTATGCAGATGACACTGGCGAATCGATAACAGTGCGGGGTTGTGCGTTGGATAGCGGCACACTCACCACGGACACGGAAATCATACGGATGTCACATTGTGGCAAATTCTACTATGACAACAGGTAAGTTGAAGATGTGGTGCATGCACCGGTGATTAAAATAATAGCAGTGCGGCATGTTGCATAGTTTATTTATTTACTGTTATTATATTGTAAATTGTTTGTTTTAGGTTTGCAATATATACAAAATATTTGATTTTGAATTTTCTAATATTTATTAAATTTATTAAATATTTTTAATATTTATTAAATTTTTTTTTTAATATTTTATAAGAATAAAACCATAATAACAACTAAAAAGTCGAAAAACAAAGAACAAAATGTGTTTACTATTTATTTATTCTTATTTCATTTTTATATTAAAACAAAAAAAGGCAAAGCTCCATCAAAACCATTCAACTTAAATTCGCTAAAAAATTTCGAAAATTCAAAAAATGTTCATTTAAATTTAAAATTTTTTAGTCAGAATTTTTGGAAAAATTCTGGGAATGCATTCAATTCAATTTTGGTATAACAAAATGCAAGTTGAAAGTGCCTCAAAATTGACTGATATTTTCTTCCATAAATTTTTTTTATGGAGAAAGTGCACAAGACCGCCAGAAAGATATGCATACATATAACATCCTTTAACTCCGGGTAGAGCGTAGGAAAAAATTATCAAATATCAGCGTGATTTTCAAGCAACTTTTTGAACCCGATGATCAGATGATTCAAAATAACGGTATTTGTGAAAGCTCTATTGCATTTTCTAGCAAACCTTGCCCTAAATTAACTGTCGATCAAATGTTTTTTTTATCAACTGTAATAAAAAAATTTAAGCCTTATGGTATGCAAAATATTTTTGTACAAATTCGCACTAGAACTAAAAAAGAATTCGCAAGACGTCTTTGAGCTACTTTAAACTGGCAATTTGTATACCGCAATTCAATATGCTAGAAAACTGCCTTCTCGAAATTTCGCTAAAAAACATTTTAGGTTTGAAATTTTTATGTAAATTGGTTGATTTTGTTTTTAATTTTTCAAGGTGATCTGAATAGTTTCTGTTGTAGTATAAGCTTGATTTTTAGAAAATAAAAAAAAAATGTAACACAAAATAAATAAAAAGTCAAAACTTTGCAGCCGCGCTGCTATTACTATGAACAAAGTTGTACTTGCACATCTGTAGTTAGGTTAAGGAGGGGGGTCAAAAAGGTTGTATGGGTTGCAAGCTATCATTATTCCTGTTTACAGATACATCCCGTTATGTACATATACTTCTTGTTTCTTATTTCCCCTCTTGTCCATTCATTCGCAGGTATGTGCACGGCTGCCTACAAAGTTGCCACGATGCGGACGCATGCAACCATGCAGCGACCAGCTATAAAAGCCCCCCACAAACACTGTGGCAACACTGCAGCTTAGCGTTATTAACATTCATAGCGTTACACCAGCATCTGTTCGCTCTAATCAGGTAGCAGTGGGCGAGAGAGTATACAAAAAACTAGAAAGTTGATCAAATCCAGCGGTTGGGTTGGCAGCACCATGCTGAGGGTATGGCGAGAAATTGTAACGAACACAATGTGAATTTACAAATAGGCTTAAGCGTTATTATATTGCTATACTGTACAAGTAGATGAAAAACAAGCAAACTCACACTCACACATACACAATGTATATATGTATACTACTAACCACATTCACTGCAAGCAATTCGAATTGACAAGTTATTTAATTAATTTTTATCAAATCAAATTTGTATAAAATACGTACATAGATATATATGCATACTTTCACATCAAAGCATAAAATTTACTTTTCTCTAACAAATAGCACCAAAGTATTAGCTTTTCTAAGATTTTAGCAATAAATTGAGTGACATATAATTACTAGAGTAAAATTCTATGTGATTTGCATAACAAAGTTTCAAACTTTCAAAAAAAAAACGAAAAATAATCGCCTTAGAAAATTATATTTAATTTCAACTCGATACTCTTAAATTATAAACTGTTTTTTTTTTATTATGTAAATAATTATTAAATATTTAGCATAGAATATTGCATCAAAGTATAACATTTTTCTTCTGCATTTTTAGTGAAACAAATTAAACTAAAGTCTAAGGGTGCGGCCTGTACAGGCTTCATACATTTTTTAGCAAGAAATGTACTGCTTATTTTATTATTACAATTGCTATCAGTTTACTTTATAAATAAATTACGAAAGTATACTTTTAACCAGGGTAGGACATTTTTGTACTACCACGAAATTGCACTACCATTTAGTGATAGTGAAAAACCAAAAAAACAAAAAAAAAATAACTATCAATAAACATTTCATAGTGAATAAAAATTGCATTATCACTATCACGAAATTTGTTTCCAGATGGATTCCAAGATATTTGGCAGATGCTGTAATAACTGTACTGTTGTTGAGCTTACTCGGCATAGCAGCAACCTTTGTCGTGAATATTGAAATTTAAATTTCCTAAAACACTAGGGCTAAAAATAAAAAGCCCATTGTATTTACAGCTCTGAAAAGGGGGTAAATAGTCAAGGTGGGAAGGAGAAAAGTACCAGAGAAAGCGATAGGAAAGAATAGAGATAGAGATAGTTAGTCTTGTGAGAATTTTCCAGATTCTTTGGCAAATCTGTAAATATCCTCCAGTTTTAGAGAACGAATACTACTCATTCTCATGACATCGGAACCCAAAACTCATAGCCGTGCTCTAGCAAAGGCAGGACACTCACAGAGAAAGTGCTCAGTGCTATCCGCCTCCTCCGAGCATGCCAGGCACATTGGGTCCTCAATGATTCCAATGGTGGTCATATGCTGGCCCCATGGGTTGTGTCCTGTAATGATACCGACCATCAACCGAACGTCTTTCCTTCTAAGTTTTAGTAGAAAGTTTGACAGTTTTCTTTTCGGACTTGTCACAAAACACTTTGCAGCTCTGCAGCGTTCTAGACCGGACCATCGCTCTTTATGTAGATTGCATACATAATCGCTGATCCAATTCTTGATTCCTGCGGAACTGATTCCGATTATTTTCTCTGGCCACTGTGGGGCAGAGCTAATCCACGGTTGGCCAATTCGTCAGGAATTTCGTTTCCTTGAATACCTGAGTGTCCCGGAACCCATATAAGTACAAGCCGGAACAATCTTTGAGGTTTGCTTCGTGTTCTCCAGTACCTTCAGTGTAGCCTGACTGTCACTGAAAACTCCAATCTGTTTCCACTCCATCTCTTCTCGATTATCCATTCGGCTACTTTCAGGATGGCAAAAGCATTGTGATACTTATTACTATCGTTTAAGTATCATCCGGCTCCAGACCCTATTTCATTCTTGGACCCATCGGTAAAGAAAATATCCGTCAAACCTCCCTGCATGTATTCTGGATTGCTCCATTGTTCACGCAATGGACATCTGACATCAAATTTCCTTCCAAATGAAACTATGGGTATCAGGTCATCTTTAGGTGCCAAAAACAGTGAGTACTGTGCCGTCTTCGTGCCAGAAATCTTGTTTATGGAGTCTACACATTGCTTTTATTGCTTCCTGTTGTATCTTAAGATCCAGGGGGAGCAAATCAAGCATAGCATTTAGGGCATCACCAGAGGTTGTACTCATGGCATCCGTGATGCATAAACATACACTTCTTTGTAGCCTATATAGTTCCCGGATTGTGAACTGGACCAAGCTCCGTCGCCACCAGACCACAGAAGCGTAAGTGATGATTGGTCTGATAAGTGCTGTGTGTATCCATAGGACCACCGCATGTTCCGGACCCCAGGTTTTACCAAAGGCTCTACGGCATTGCTGAAAAGTCCCCAACGCGCGATTCACCTTCAGTGAAACGTGTGTCTTCCAAGTCAGCTTCTTTCGAAGATTACTCATAGATATTTAACTACATCGGAAAGACCAAATATCACACCTTTCAGTATTGGAAGACTGAGTCCATTCAATTTCCGTTTTCTCGTAAACAAGACTATGGTTGTTTTGTTCGGATTAACGGAAGGACCTGGTCTCATGCACCAGTCATCGATTTTGTCAACACTTTCGTGCAAAGGCTCCTTAAGGCCGTGAATATTACTTGTACAGATTTGTCCTCATTTATTTTAAACTCCATTTATCAAACCACTTCTTTACATTGTTGGTGTAGATCTGTAATTTAGTTGTTACGGTTGAGAGCTTTTTGTCAGAATCAGAATTAAATTGTGTCGTGTTGCTATAGTTGAGTTAGTTTCGTCTGGGAGTGGTATGTATGTCGGAGATAAATAAGACGTATAGCAGTGGTCTTGGTGCGTTGCCTTGAGGAACTACTGCTGTTATTGGATGCATTTATACATAAGTGAATATGTATCACTATATTTAATGTAGAAGCAACGGTCAGTAAATTTCCATAATTTGATAATTTCCTGGGTCTCCCGTCACAAAAACTTAAACTGATCTTTAATTTTTCTCCATTACTACTACAATAAACGGCAATATATAAGCCAGCATATTCCAGTTTACACAAATTTGTCATCAGCGATAGTCATCCATATACAACTGAAAAGTTTTCTATAGAATGGGCCACCTCAACTGCCGATATGTGGCTAAGATCCCTAAATTAGATACCAATGTCGCAGAACATTGTTGCAGATACGTATGTGTAAATAGTGTTAGTAATTGCTTTCGGGAGTGGTGACTTATACAAATGTTGCGGAACATTGCTCCCCAAAACGGTGATCCATACAAATGTTGCGGAGCACTGTTGCTCACACTGGACACATGTTTAAGAAACACTCTGAGAGCACATACCGAAAGCACATGTTGGACAGTGATTAACTAATTTGCGTGAATTTCAAATATAAATATTATGCAAAATTTGTAGAAATACATTTAAATGTTTTTCAGTTATGACATTTCTTAAGCAAAATATTAGTCCTTATGTAGTTAGAATACACGAAATTCATTATACATAATCGTACTATTGTAGTTATTTAAAAAATATTCTTGTTACTCATTGCGTAGATATGCATATATTATATATTTAAGAAAAAATAGTGGAAAATCATATCAAAATAACACATCGTAATTTTTAAATTATAATTAATGCGGAAGGTTATTGGGCTAAAATAAGAAATTCGAAGCGAATTCGGGGTTTCTTTATATTGTTCTAGTTTTTCCGAACTCAGCCTTACCATACCAACTAAGTGTCGTTTTGACATCGGATCCTAGATAACTCTTGTAACTCTTAACCTCTTGCGCTATAAATTCATTTCCAAAACCGTGTGACTATCCCATGCAAAAAAATTCCAAATGAGCTTATACGTGGAATAATTTCTGTTAAAGCTTTGAGCAGATCGCGTGTGCGAAATGCACATAATTCTACTATTTATTATTTAATTTATAATACATCTTTTATATGTATTTATATATTATGTTTAATAAAAGATTGGCTATTCTTTACAGTTCTTTATTAAGTTAGGAGCACAGAAAACTCAGAAAGCTCTGAAGACGTGCGTGACACGTCTTTTAAATTTTGAGGCCAAATTTCGTGCTATACACGTCCAAATAGCGCAAGAGGTTAATATGGTTGTTGGCACGAATATTTAGAGATTTCTATATAAATATTTTCTCAGTTAAACTCCGCTATATTCTTCTTCTTCTTTTTCTTCTTCGTTAGCCGCTTACGCGATTTTGGACGAATTTAACAAAGTGCGCCAGTCGTTTCTATCTCGTGCTAACCGGCACGAGTTGGACACACCAAGTGAAACCAAGTCCTTCTACAGCTGATCTTTCCAACGCAGCTGATCTTTCTTCTGCTACCACCAGCTAGTATCGCAACCAATACTTTCAGAGCTGGAGAGTTTGTTTCTATTCGGACGACATTACCCAGCCAACATAGCCGACTGGGCTATGTCTATGTCGTCGTAGAGCGCATACAGCTCATCGTTCTATCGCCTGCGACATTCCCCGTCACCAACGTGCAAAGCTCCAAAAATCTTCGGCAGAATCTTTCTCTTGAACACTCCAAGTGACGCCTCATCGAATATTATCATCGTCCAAGATTCTACGCCATACGTTAGGACGGTCATGATGAGAGCCTTGTAGAGTATTAGTTTTGTTCGTTGAGATAGTACTTTATCGTACTACTTAGTCTACTTAGCCTATTTAGTCCAGAGTATCGCTTGTTGGCAAGAGAGACTCTTCGTTGGATCTCAAGTTGATATCGAGATGCTATCTTAGTAATGCTGAATATATGTATAGAAACGGCTTCACGGCTTCTTGCTGCTTTAGCAATAGATCAGAAGCTCTTGCATTTTTCATATTTGGGCACCTCCTGAAATCGGAGAAAAACACTGGAAGCTATTAATGGAAACTATGTATATATTCGCATGTGGTAGCTGTTACTCTAATTACATATATTACTGGCCATATATCAAGTACGGCAATAAGTTTCACCAGAGCTCTCCAAATATACGACTCCCGGCATAGCTGAGTGGGTCACTGATGCTCATTACGGATGGTGCATTACAAGTTTTTCCTAATAGTAGTTGCCTTTCAGCTGGCTAGTAGTTGCCTTCAACTTCTTTTCTGCGTTGAATAGTCGTACCACATAAACATAAGTATTGAACGTACTCAGCATAAAACTGTAAATCCCTCTATCCATCAAGACATTATTATAAAGCCTTAAAATAAAGGGCACGTTAGATCTCTTTAGGTCGCAGTGCTCAATAGCTCAATAATAATAGTAATAAATTAAATTAATGGTCTATCTATCTGATTACTCTGATATTTTTTGGATATTTCTTTAAACTGAATACCAAATTTTATATAACAAGAGCCAATTGCAAACGCTATTCACTTCAGCTCGACTTTGCTTAATTTTTTTTTTTTTATTAGAAAAGTTAATAATAATTTGGGGAAAAAGAGGTCCACTACTTTTGCGCAAATGGTTTACAACTGTTTTATGGTCGATCTTTGGTGATGAGCTGGCTAGACAGGGAACTTTGGAGACGGTTTCGCCGCAAAATGACAGGATTCGGGTTCCCTTAAGAACCTGTGGTCTGCTCCTGGAAAGATGGGCCTCGAGTCAACTCGGCGAGCGCTGGGCTCGTTCGAAACGTGCAAGGTCGAAAGATCCTTCTGGCCACGAGTAGATCTGGGACGCTCGAGGGAACTTCTAAGTCTAACTAAGCCCCAGCTCTCGAATTTGGTGGGTATGTCATGTCGGGCATTGTCCGTTAGGTGTTCATGCGGTGAGACTTTTTATGCGTTAGATGTTCACGAGGTAGAATCATCTCAACATCTTCTTCTCAGCTGCCCTGCTTTCGTCGGGCAAAGATTTAGACATCTGGGCTCGCTACGCCTGCGGATATAATATCAAAAATTTGGTGAAGTTCATCAGTAGCTTGTTGCGGCTAATTACGAACGCAAATCAGCCACCGTCGGCGTCGTCGTAAAATGCATGGTCATCATCGTCTCTAATCCCAAGGTTCCTTCTTCCTTTCCTTCTCCTTTCTCCTCTCCCCTGTATGGCATCACAACGGACGAATTTTCAATATTCGTCCAAGTGTGCCCTAAGCTAGCGCAGCCATTTAACCTAACCTAACCTATGGTCGATCTTTAGCTCCTCAGCTAAAGCTACGACTACTAACAAGCTGGTCAACTTGGATTATTTCTGTGATCGACGAAACCAAATTTGCACGCAATTACTTATTACGGTATCGGCACCATACTGTACTGTATCGATACTTTACGAGATATCGATCACTACAGCCATCTACCGAGAAATTAATGGATTTCTTTGCCCCAACTAATACATTCAAATAGCGACCCGACTATGTGAAGAAATAATGATAGAACTCATTTGACAATTATATAATTTCCTAGGCTTCGAAAATGAACTAACTTCGGTGTAGCTTTTGTCTAGACAACACTCGCAAAGTCAGAAAATATCTCCCATTTCACTCCATTTATTGCATTCTTTAGTGCGCAAGTGAAGTGCCAGACAGTCATTCCAATCCCTCTAATAACTAGTTTTTGGTTAAATAAGAGTTCCGAAAGTCCTGTGACATTATCGAAACCCTCGACATCGTCAGCTAGGCTAAACCTCTTGGTGACAGGGCCACGGCATAAGTTCAGGCATAAGTAACAGACAGCTCTGCGATGATAATCTAGTGCCTAAGCAAAAGTGAATGAAAGCCTCATTAACCAATAACCAATCCCAAAAATTTATACCAACAAGTGCAGTCCATCTTATTTAGCCTAATCTTAATCTTAATTACGCCCAAACCAGACATCGTTTGCCAGGAAATTTACTAAATTGGCATGCGCCCCCAATAGGCAGTGAGCGGACATGTGACGAAGGAGAGGCTGCTTCAAGTGGCTGAGTGGGTTATTTAAAATGACAAATTAGTAAAAAATTTCGTAAGAGAATGAAAGCTAAATGCGTCTAGTTATTTTTTTATTTCATTTTTTTACACTTAAAATTTTAACTTAAACTGGATTTAGCTAGAATTTCGAATACTGAATAGTAGGTATGAATTTAGATGAACTTCGAGTAGAACGAAAATGAGGCCGTAAAGCTAGTAGAATAATATTTTATTAAAAAAGGATTATAGAAAAATTAAAAACGAAAAAAACTCAAAATCAATTTTTAAGTGATTTGTAAAACAATAATTTTTTCGCCAACTATGTACTTGTATAGTAAAAAGTTCGATGAAACCGAAATTATGACACAAAACAGGTACAAGAATTTGCTGCATAACTAATAAAAGGTATAGCACTTAAAATAGATTTAAATATGTATATGTACATATAATAAAAACAAAAAATTATACACATATATACTCTGTTACTATAATAAATGCTTGCCGAGGCTCGCGGACGAAGTAAAAATTGTGAAATAAGTAAATAAAAAACCAGCTTTGAACGCTTTCAACTCACCTTAAACATTGAAATTTACTATTCGCACACATACTTAAATAAGTAGAGGGTCTTTCGAGGGAAAAAACACCGCTTGAAAGTCCCGTTAAATGCATATAAAATGAAATTCATGTAATATTGATAAATATTCGTCAAAAAGGCTTCAACCAATTGAGCTTTAATGGTTTCCTAAACTCACCACACACACACACACACAGAAACTGTATATAAGCTAAGCGCGGCTTTTGTTAAACTTTATATAGCAATAAATGTCTTTTTCTAAATATTTCAATAAAAAATTATATAAATGAAAAATATATTAAAAAAAATACAAATCACGCAAAAAGCACGAAACAAGCAATAATAAATAACAATGCATATTTAAAAAATAAATATATATATATGAAACAAAAATTCATTACAATTTCGCCACTCGCACACTCGCAAATCGCTCACACACACACACACGTATATACATAAATATATAATATATATATACACTTGCAGGCATTCAATAGATTTAAGTAGCCTATTTTTCTAATATTTGCAAATTATAAACAAAATTTAACGGTACAATGATTTGGCTTATGACTACATACATACAAACGTGCATGAAAAAATGTGTTAAAAAATTGCAAAAAAAAGACCAAATATACAAAAATGTGAAAACTAAATGAGCATTCTTTGCATTGAAATATTTTTGCAAGAGCAAAGTGAATTTACGCACACAAAGTGCACACCTACACACATACACACACGTTGAATATGAAAAGCGCATAATCAAATTTGTAGCTTCAAACAAAAATTTGTAACAAAAAATTACAAAAAATCAGAAATCAAAAAACAAATCAACACTAATCAGGTGCAATCAAATAAAGCAGAATACCAAAACAAAAAAAAAAAAGTTAAGTGCACAAAAAATAAGTGGCGTCATACGGCAACTGAAACAAAAATAGCGAATATCAAAATGCAGCAAATACAACACAAATTTAAAAAAAATATTTGCGACATTAAAATAATTATATTATACTATTGACAGTTTTTAATACCGTTTACTATTAAATAAAAAAAATACAAATATTAAAAAAAAATTACTGTTAAGTGATTAACTCAAAAGGACACATTCACATTGCCTAGTTATTAAATATTCAATGCAGTTATTCGCAAATTCATTAAACGTTCCATTAAATCGTTTGTTTGTTGATCAAACATTGTTATGATTTGCATTTAAAGTACACGCACACATGCATGTATATGTGTATACACACTAACATAAACATATATAAATAAGTACATTCAAGCCGAAATAAGTATTTAAGTTAAAAAATTTGAAACAGGAAGCGCGTGATATCCATAAAATTCTAAAATAAAAAAAATATCCACTTAATAAAATTGACGGTTGTTTTATTTATTGCAAGAGCCCTGATTCGTTTCACGGCTGAAAGCATGCAGAGGGTTGCGGACTCAGGTCTCAATGGATTTTGATGGAATCAGCTGTTGAGCTGACGCAATTGTAGAGTTTTGCTTAAGGGGTTATATACCTGGTGAGCCCGAAAAAAGGGGCGATTGTCATATTTTTTTTAAATATGTTTTAGAATTTTCATTCAAATGAGGGTAACTCTCGAAGAATACATTTTGGTGTTTTTATTTAAAAAAATGTTATTATTTATTGTCGATATCGCCCCTCCCCTGAAAGGCCGTTTTTTAGAAGAGGCTTGCGGTGATCACGGTAGCGCATGAGCAGCTCAACTGAAATCAAAAAAATTAAATGATTGTTGTAGAAAAGTGTTTTTAGTGAATCTGAACGGTTTATTTACTCAAAAAAATTTTTTTCTCGAAATAAAAACCGTTTTGCATCAAGAAACGATTTTTGAGGGGTTGAAAAATTAAAAAAAAATTAATTCCAGCGAACTATGCAAATATTTATAAAAAGCGAATCGTTCAGAAACACGAGGTTGTAACTTCGAATAATTAAAAAAAAGTTTATGCAAATCGATCAAATAGTTTTTGATAAATAATGATCACCGCGACGGTTATTTTCAAAAAACACGACTTCGAGATAATCGTGTCTAAAGTTTTGCGTGCACTTCTCGTTCCAAGAAAGTTCACGCTCTTCCACGGTCTGTAACTTTCGTTCTAGTGCTCCGATCTTTATGATTTTTTGTTTTTATTTTTTTAATATGATGCACTTTTAGAATATGCCATAAAGAAATTTTTGATTTTTTAGTCCAACACAGGTATATAATCCCTTTAAATTTGTTGTTGTTTCCAAAAAATTTTTTTCGAGCTCTTCTCTTTCATTTCTCTTTTCCATCCTCTTGTAGGGTTACCTTAACCTAACCTAACTTTTCATTTTTGTTCACAAAAGTTTACTCTTTTGAAACCCACTTTTTAATTCTCTGCATTTACGTCTTTTCCACTTCAATTTGCTTAAACTTTCATTCCATCATTCTTGGATTCGTTCCCGAAAATGAATTCAACTAAGGTAGGTAAAAGTATTGAGATATATGAGTATGTATATAGGGTCCCTCAAGTTAGAGTTTATTTTCTGTAGACAGTTTGATGGCGTCGCTTTGGCCAGATATTAAGTAGAAAATCTCAAATTCATTAAAAACCATAATTTCACTCGAATACCTTATTGAAATAAATAAAATGGCGAATTCTCAGCTTTGTAAAATTGTAGATGGTAATACATAGAAATGCAAGTTAATCGAAAAATTTATACCCACTCCAAGCCGACGCTCTTTCCGGTTCTTCAATTGAAAATATCGCTGCCAAAAGGGATAATATTGACTAAGTTCGAAACGCTTTCATCTTTCTCTTCTCCTTTTGAAGGTAGTCAATTCTCTTTTCCATCCTCTTGTAGGTTTACATTAACCTAATCTAACTTTTCATTTTTGTTTACAAAACTTTTAATTCTCCAACACATCCCAACTGCATTTACGTCACAAAAAGTGAAGCTCTGCCTCCACTTCAATTTGCGTAATCTTGCATTCACACTGTAGAATAGCAGAATTAGGTTTTAAAGTTTCTTCCTAATCAGTAAGCGTTTGAGCGGGGAGAGGACCGCATTAGCTTCGTTATTCGCATAGTATAGAAATACAAGTAAAAACACTCTTCTTCTTCCTATTTTTTTGACAGGCACCTAAGTGTGTAATAGTGTGAGTGCTTGGTCTTTTTGGCGGGGTTGCAATGACAAATTACAATTTTTATGGTAATATTAAAAACATTAGAATGTCGACAAAAATACAAAATAATATCTTAGACCTAGAAAATTTACAATAACAAATATATTTCTTAGCTATAAAAATACTTTTTATTGAGAAATGAACTGTTTTTTTTTTAAAGTGGTATAAGCCCCCCTTTTAAAAAAAATGAGTTAATGGTAATTTTGGAAAGCTATAGAAACCTTCACAGTTAAATCATTACTTCAATAGACCTCTATTTAGACTACAATAAACCAAAACAGTTTTGCTGAGCAATGCTATCGCACAAATATTTCTTTTGAAAGTGGAATAAGTCCATTCCAAAAAAAAAAACTTTCTTATTGAAATTATTATTGCTTATTTCTTCTTCAATGCTACTACTACCTGTTCAGTTCATACACTAAAAGATTGCGGCTTGAGTACGTTTAAATAAAACTGTCATTAAAGCAGTAAGTTGAAGGAAGTTTAAATAAATAATATTATATTATTTGCTACAATGAGTTCATTTGCCAGTAAAGAAAAAAGAGGTGTGTGTGTAAGCTTTGACACGCGACTGGAGTTTACTCCTTAAGAACGATTACTGTGATATTTAAAAATATATTTAATATGCAAAAGGAGTAAATGAAGACCTTTTCTATATTACTGGAAAAATATAAATTTATTTATTCTATTCGCTATAGTAAGCCACCTGGAATGAACAATTTTTTTGGGGTTTTTCTTTTTTAAGCTGTCGTTGCAATGTCCACTACAAATATCAAATAAGTATTTTTTATCCGTACTTAAATCTTTTTCACTGGATATATCTGGTAGTGTGAATATAATTGGTTTATAATTGACGAAAGAAAGCTTCTCATAATCCTTCAATTTTTTCTCTATTTCACCGTTAAAGCTTTCAGACGTAGAGCCATCAATGTATTCAAACAAATGTCTAAGCGGTAGTTCATTGGCGTGTAATTGGCAGATGAACCGTTGTAAGGGTTTTTGAAGACAATCTCCTCCAAAGGTTCAGATGATATCACTGGTATATGTAGGTTCTCAACGAACGCAGAAGCACTAGATAGGAAACGGAAATAAGCACCAAAATGTGGGCAGTGTTATTTTTGACTAGAAATTAGCAACCACAAGGAAATATATATTTCCTACAAGTTTTCACCAACAACCAAGCGCCACAAGGTAGGCAGTGCTATTTCTCACTGGAAATTAGGAACCACAAGGAAATTATATTTCCTACAAGTTTGCACCAACAACCAAGCGCCACAAGGTAGGCAGTGCTATTTCTCACTGGAAATTAGCAACTAGAAGGAAATATATATTTCTTACAAGTTTGCACCAACAAAGTAGCGCCAGTAGGCAGTGCTTTTTCTCACTAGAATATAGAAAAAGGGCAATGCGTCACTTCCGTCAGCGTACGCCAGTGATTCACACGATTTTACTACCCATATTTTTTTCATACCGTGGGCCTTATATATTGTTTCTTAAGGAGTAAACTCCAAAAATTTTATTTGTTATAGAAGTAAGACCCATGAATATTACATGAGGAAGACGAATTTATGATTCGGATTAGGAAAGCAATTTGCGCAATATTAATTCAAGATTTCTACAATCTAAGAAGAGAATTAGAATTTTGGAACTAAGTAATTCATCGACTGACGAAGGTGTTGCTACTGATTTTCGATCATCTTTTGAAAATAATGATCAGAAGATTAGGAAAAGTAAAAGGAATAGAGGCGAAAAATATTATTCAAAAACTGGAAATATTATTTCTGCTAAGAAATTCAAAAATAAGAATTGTAACTGTAAGAAATTGTGCGAGAAGCGTATTACAGAGAATTCGCGAATATCTATCTTTAACTCCTTTTGGGCGGCGCAGCCGAATGGGTTGGTGTGTGATTACCATACGGAATTCACAGAGAGAACGTTGGTTCGAATCTCGGTGAATGCAAAATTAATAAAAACAAAACATATTTCTAATAGCGGTCGCCCCTCGGCAGGCAATGGCAAACCTCCGAGTGTATTTCTGCCATGAAAATGCTCCTCATAAAAAAAAAAAATAAAATATCTGCCGTTCGGAGTCGGCTTGAAACTGTAGGTCCCTCCATTTGTGGAACAACATCAAGACGCACACCACAAATAGGAGGGGGAGCTAGGCCAAACACCCAAAAAAAGGGTGTACGCGCCAATTATAAATAAATAAAAAAAAACTCCTCTTGGGAAATGGGAGATTTTAACAAACAGAATATATTTTTGAGTGCAACTACTCAGCGTGCGCCAATAAAAAGAAGACGAGTCAGAAATGTGAAGGGGTCAGCCAGATATTGTAGTTATAAATACTTTTTAATATTGAAATGGAAAGCATTAAGGTATGTAAAAAGTTGTTTATAGATACATTTGATATATCTATAGGCACACTACATAGATTTCTCAAAGCAAAGATAATCGGAAATCGGAAATCGTTCTAACAATCCAAACAAAATATACCTGAGCTCTGATCTAAACTTAAGGAAAATGTACAACTTGTATGTTGAAAAGTGCGATGAAAACCATACAACAGTTCTCAGCAAGCGAATATACAGGAATATTTTTAAGGATAATTGTAATTTAAGTTTTCATCACCCACATAAAGATACTTGTCAAAAATGTGATTACTTAAACATGAAAATTAAGACTACCTCTGAGCCTAATGAAAAAAGTAGCCTTTTAGAAGAACATAGCCTACATTTGAAAAAACCCGAACTGGCTAGAAAAACTTTAAAAGAAGAAGAACTTATCGTTAATGAACCCAGATAAATATTTTGCATTTTCCTTTGATCTACAAAAGGCCCTTCCATATCCCAAATTAACAGTTTCTGTGGCATACTATAAGCGAAATATGTATGTTCTTAATGAAGGCTTTCATAATTTTCATGACAATAATATTCATATGTATGCATGAAACTGAAAAGTGTCCCATCAACATGGAAAGAGGTAAAAGTGGTCTTTATCCCTAAAGCGGGAAAAAGTTCACACACAACACCTAAGGATTTCAGGCCAATAAGCCTATCCTCCTTTCTGCTAAAGACATTAGAAAGAATTTTAGAAGAGCATATTAGGGCTAACATCAGCCCTAATAAGCTCAGCATCTCACAACATGCGTACTGTAAAGGGAAATCAACTGAAACAGCACTTAACTCACTTGTTACAGAAATCGAGAAGTCAATGTATAATAAAGAATTCACACTGGTAGCCTTCCTAGATATCGAGGGCGCATTCAACAACATCCTACCGGATACCATAATAAAGGCACTGACGGATTTCGGGATCTCTGGCGATCTGGTTGAGTTCATCAAAAACATGCTCTTGAGCAGATTTGTGATCGCAACCCTAGGGGCCTCAGTGATCAAGAAAAAAGTTAGCAGAGGAACACCTCAAGGCGGCGTGCTGTCTCCTCTCCTATGGGTGCTGGCACTAAACTCATTGCTAAAGAGCCTAGAGGAGAGAGGACAACACGTAGTAGCATATGCGGACGATGTTGCAATGGTAGTAAGGGGGAAATTCCCCAATACACTCATAGAAGTCATGCAGGATTTACTAAATAAGGTTGAAAACTGGTCAAAAGCAAATGGGCTAAGCGTCAACCCCAATAAAACTGAACTAATCCTATTCACCAGGAAACACAAAATACCAAATATAACTCCTCCGACTCTAGGTGGAACGGCACTGTCATTTAGCGATGAGGCCCGCTACCTAGGTCTAATACTAGACCGAAAGCTAACATGGAAGGCAAATGTCGAAGATAGAGTAAAAAGGGCGACAATAGCACTATACTCTTGCAAACAGTTGATAGGACTAAGTTGGGGTCTCTCCCCATCTATCGTATACTGGCTGTACACGGCAATTGTCAGACCTATCCTAACATACGGCATATTAGTATGGTGGCCAGCTTTAGATAAATTGTACATCAAAAGAACCATGGCACACGTACAAAGAATGGCCAGTCTTTGCATCTGTGGGGCCCTCAGAACCACACCCACAGATGCACTAAATATCATGCTTAACATTTTACCAATTGAGCAGTACGGTAAGCGAACAGCTGCCAAAGCAACTCTCAGACTAAGAGAAACCGGCCTACTCAGAACGAACCGAAGAGGACACTCCTCAATTTTAGAACAATTCCCCTGCATTCCCAACACAACGGATTTCTGTAGGACCAAGGACATCAATTTTAATAAATCCTTCGTCACAGTATTTCCTTCCAAAGAGGAATGGGATAACGGGCTCATTGTTAAGATAAATGATTTAAACATCTACACAGATGGCTCAAAACTGGATAATAAAGTAGGTGGAGGGGTCTACTCGGAGTAAGCCAATCATTTCGCTTACCTGATCATTGCAGTGTATTTCAGGCGGAAGTCACTGCCATAAAAGAGGGGCTTAAAGAAATAAAAACGAGAGTATTATCCACAAATGAAATCTTCATTTACTCAGACAGTCAAGCAGCAATAAAAGCGCTGGAATCAAAAACGCACTCGTCAAAAACAGTTCTAGAATGTTTTAAACTACTAGATGACGTATCTAAGTGCTACAAGGTGCACCTTATCTGGGTACCAGGCCACAGGGACATTCCAGGAAACTGTAAGGCGGATGAACTTGCAAGAGCCGGTACAACGCTCGATCTCGAACCAGATAAGGCGCTGATACCCATACCTATAGCCACTTGTAAATTACTTATAGACAGGGAAACCATCAAAAAGGTAAATGCAATCTGGCAAAACCTCACAACATGCGAACTAAGCAGACAGACATGGCCGAACTGGAATAGCGGTCGATCGAAGATCTTGCTAAGATTCAACAGGGAATCTATAAGAAAAATGATAGGTGTATTAACAGGTCATTGTTTAATAGGCAGCCACGCTAGAAGGTTAGGACTACCTTACTTCGATTTCTGTAGAAGCTGTCTAAATACAGAAGAAGAGGAAACAGTCAGACACCTTTTATGTGAGTGTGAAAGCCTAGCTAGGAGAAGGCTGCGCACCCTCGATACAGCATTTCTAACCGATGTAGCGGATATAGCGCATCTAAAACTAACGAAGCTCTGCTCGTTTATTAAAGCAACCGGATGGTTTGAAAGGGAACACGTAGAGTAAGGATAAGCTCCAGTGGTATCACAATGGACCTGCCGAAGGTCTAAGTGTGTCTCACGACAACCACCCTACCTACCTACCTACCATGCATGGGATGAAACTGCAGCATCTAGAGGTGCAGAAGAAGTAGCATCTTGCTGTCTAAAGCATATTCAGACAATACCAACTCAAGATCATGTCATAGCATACAGTGACATGTGTACCGGACAAAATCGCAATATTAAGTTCGCACTGATGTGGTTAAAAATTGTTCAAGCAGACGATAATAACATAAATGTTATTGACCACAAATTTTTACTCTCGGGTCATTCATTTCTTTCAAACGATAGAGGTTTTGTAGTTGTAAAACAGCCTTAAAGAAAAAGGATCAATTATACACTGCTGAAGACTATTATAATGCAATAAAGACTTGCCGAAAAAAACAGCTTCATTTTGTATGAAATGAAAAGAGAAGACTTTGTCTCAACCAAACCTCTTGAAGAAGCAATATCAAACAGAAAAAAATACGGACGGAGAAATTGTTAAATAAAATAAATAAATAATTGGCGCGTACACTTCTGTTAGGTGTTTGGCCGAGCTCTTCCTCCTATTTGTGGTGTGCGTCTTGATGTTGTTCCACAAATGGAGGCACCTACAGTTTCAAGCCGACTCCGAACGGCAGATATTTTTATGAGGAGCTTTTTCATGGCAGAAATACACTCGGAGGTTTGCCATTGCCTGCCGAGGGGCGATCGCTATTAGAAAAATGTTTTTATTAATTTTGCTTTGACCGAGATTTGAACCAACGACCTCTCTGTGAATTCCGAATGGTAATCACGCACCAACCCATTCGGCTACGGCGGCCGGAGAAATTGTTAACTGGCTTAAAATATGTTGGATGAGGTTCAAAAGGAATGAACCTCACAAAACATTTTATAAAATTAGTATGGAAGAAAATGGTCCATTTAAAACAAATTTTTTAATTAGAAAAAGAGGAAGACCAAAAAGTTTCAACACAATTAATATGTTACAACTTTATGAAACTTCAAGGAGCATAACTAGAGAAAAATATAATGATATTATAAGTTTGTTAAAAAAAACTAAATTTAAAATATCTTCTTTTTTTATTTAAAGATCTTAATGAAGATCTTTTCATTTTTATATTTTTATTGTTACTGAAATAAACTTCTAACTTGGTTATTCTTCTATTTAAATGTCTTCGTTTTGGCTTTTACTTTTTACATAAAAATCAATTTCAGGTAAGCTTAATGTATATAAAAATATGGACTTAAATTTGTTCTGGTTTTAATTTTTTGTAATATATTATTTTTGAAAGTGGTATAAGTCCATGTGGAGCCAAAAAAAATGGTAATTTTGACAAATAATTTTAGTAATTATTATTTAATAATAAAATTTAATACGTTTATAGCGCAAAAAACATCTCTAAAATTTATTAAAGTTGGTCAGTATTTTTAAATTGATTCAAACGCAAACCCTTAAATATCTCAATATATGAAAAAATGGACTTATACCACTTTCAAAAAAAACAGTTCAAATATCTATGAAAATCATTTCTTTTGCAACCATTTTACATAAAAGAGCGTTTTGGAATCAGGCGATCTCAGCTGTGGGCATTTTTTGACGATAAGCTGAGAGTGCTTTTACTAATGGATCTGTATAATAGTTATTCGTGCGGATATTTAGTAATGCCACCCGACACCCTGTAGATAGAATTGCAATAGCGGATCTACCGGGTATGAAAACGTGTTGGTGGAAATTAGTTGACAATTTGGCGATAGGCCTATAGTTGGCAGCATTGTTTTTGTCACCACTTTTAAAAATAGGGCGAATGAAAGTTACCTTCCAAGCATCGATAAACACTCCACAGTAGGCTCTTACAATAACAACAACTCCACAAAAAAGTGATCTTAAAAAAAACTAAGAATTGAAAGAAGTGGGTTTGGAAAAGCCAAACAGTACTAAAATAGGTAAGACTAAAATCCGTCGACATCTGTCTACAAAAATGTTTTGATGTGCTAAATGTCATCATTCGCACCCTCAACAGATATAGAGAGAACCTCAAGATTAAGGTTTTAAAAAAATCGATTTTTTTTATTGCATTTTTGTAATGTACATATATTCAAAAGTATACGCACGAAATATGAAGTAGATCTAAGCAATACTTTCGGAGTTATACCTAAATACGTAGAGATGCCTCGGCACGTTTTAAGGTCGGTATTAAAACTTTAAACGTGTTTTTTTCAAAACGGCATTTTTCAAGTCGGTGTACACGATATCTCGAAAACGGCTGGTTTGATCGGTCAACCGTTTTAACACAATCTTTAAAGATACATTTTCTAGTAATTAATCGTTCCTTTTGTAAATCTTATACTTATTTTCCATTTTATAATCAATTTACGGCCAAATTTTAACGTAAAAATCGAAATCATTTCTTTTAAAAGCTGCCATTTTGTGAAAATTCACTATTTTGATTAGCCGAACGATTAATTACTAGATAATCTAATATATTAACAAAATTTGTTTGGTTTTTTGATTTCAGATAATCCAATCCTGAGTTACGATGTACACCGTAAATCGTCTTTTTTTAAAGGAGGTTCCAGAAATCGCCTGCAGCGCGCTCTATAATTAACATTTTCATAAATAAAAAATTTTGTTACGTTCTTGAAGGATGCTTTTATAACCGCCAAAAATTTTCAAATTAAAATATTCTGAAGTTTCTTCAGGATAAATCCTTGACAACCCGTCTTGTATTTGCTTCACAACTGCGTATAACCCCTTAATTGTGGAATTCACAGTTAAAAAGAAACCTTTAGAGGTTGGCGGTTGTTTCACATAGTTTGAGCGACAAAAAGATTAGCAGCCCCACGAGTTGATGCGGCATGTGTCCGCTTAAAAAAAAACTTCAGAGGGTTTATTATAAGCATGATTTTTTAAATTTAACGTAATTCCAAAGAGATTTGGGTCTAATTATTGTATATTAACAGATTCATAATTTCGAATGTATCTGCTCTGAAGGCTTTTCCCTTAAAGTTTAAACTCATTTGGATAGCGAAAATATTAATCTTTATAGACAGCGAGTTTAGTAGATTTGTTAGTTTACCACCCAGTCTGCAAATATCTAACCATAAACTAAGTTTTTGACAAGTCGATAGTTCAAGTTCCACATTCTAGATGAAAAGTCAACTAAGGAAAGCTATCTTGTACAAATTTTACTCGACGGACACACGGAAGGATGGCAAACATGGTTAAAACGACTCCTCTTCTCATTCTAAGAAATTTGCTATATATGTACAGTTTGTCTCATAAATCTTTTCATATGAAAATATTAGCCACGAAAGAACTTTTCAAGTGGACTTCGAAACCAATGCCATTTATGTCCGCCATTTATGAAAACTTTAGCTTTGAAGTGGGCAGCACAACAACCAGCAATATAATAACAATATCCTGCCCCAGCCTAGCGGAGATTGAGGGTGCAATTAAGAAGCTGAAGCTCAACAAAGCTGCGGGCGAAGATGGCATACAGCCTGAACTAATGATTGCCGACCCGAAAATATAATATTGGGAGGTTGAATTAGTTTTAAAGGTTTTTTTCGAAGATTTGGGGCTTTATTGTGAAAAAACGGTACAAAATATTTTATTCGAAGTATTGGCCATCGCTAGCTACAACTTTCGCCCATCTTTCGGGCAATTTCCGGATGCCGCTTCTCCAAAATTCTGGCCGCTGCTTGGCTATCCATGACTCAACCCATATTTTGGTAGCCTCGTACGAGGAGAACCGCTGGTCCGCCAAATCGAGACTCATATGCCGGAACAAATGATAATCGGAGGGAGCTATGTCTGGACTATACGGCGGGTGGGGTAACACTTCCCAGCCAAGCGTTCCAAGGTATTTTTTGACAGGTTGAGCAACATGCGGCCGAGCGTTGTCATGTTGCAAAATAACCTTGTCGTGTCTTTTTACCGTTTCCGGCCGTTTTTCTTTCAATGCCCGGCTTAAACGCATCAATTGCAGTCGGTAACGATCCCCCGTGATTGTTTCGCCCGGTTGGAGCAGCTCAAAATATACGACGCCGACCTGATCCCACCAAATGCAGAGCATGATTTTCTTGCCGTGAATATTCTGCTTGGTCGTCGACGTTGATGCGTGGCCGGGCAAAGCCCATGATTTTTTGCGTTTTGGGTTATCGTAGTGGATCCATTTTTCGTCGCCAGTCACCACCCGATGCAAAAAACCCTTCCGATTTTGTCGCTCGTTCAGCAATTTGCACGTAAAAAATCGCCGTTCGACGTCGCGCAGCTTCAACTCGTACGGGACCCAATGTCCTTGCTTTTGGATCATTCCCATCGCTTTTAGACGCTTGCAAACGGTTGATTTATCAACGCCCAATGATTCAGCAAGCTCTTCTTGGGTTTGGCACGAGTCCTCGTTTACCAATTCTCCCAATTCCGCGTCCTCGAACTTTTTGGGCTGGCCAAGACACTCCTTGTCTTCGGTGTGAAAATCACCACTTTTGAATCGTCGAAACCAGTACTCACATGTTGAAATCGACGGAGTATGGTCTGGGTAGGCCTCCTGCAGCAATTCACGGGCTTGGGCTGTATTTTTTTTCAAATTGAAGCAGAAAAGCAAACTTTCCGCAAATTGCGTTTCGACGGCACGAAAGTTGACATACTCGGAGCACTCAAACACTGCGTTGTTTATACTTCAGCGAAATGACAGATACTGATAAACAAAGCCTAGGGATGAGGCTTTGTCATGAATATATATTCAGTATTGCCAACGCGATAAAGTGATAAATAGCGCCATCTGTGTGTCACCTTTAAAACTAATTCAACCTCCCAATATTAGCAGAAATTCTTCATCACCGCCGTTTGGAGCAATGAAAAGCTGTGTCCGTCCTGGACAAAAGGCATCATAGTGAAGCTGACCAAAGAAAGGCGACCTGCGTGACTGCGGCAACTGGCGAGGAATAACCCTACTTAACATCATCTACAAAATTGTAACCGTGATCATACAAAGCAGGCTTAAAGATATCGAAAGCTCCTTAAGAGACGAACAAGCTGGTTTGCACCCTCACCGCAGCTGTGTTGACCAAGCCAACACACTTCGGACTGTAGCAGATGGTGGAGCAGATGAAGATGTCAACTGCAGGCTAAACAAAGCAAGGGTGTCAAAGTCATCGCAGTTCTGCCTTTGTAGTTCTTACCATAGGAGTCGCCTTGTTTCACGTAAATATCCACAACATTTGGCCTTCGACTAATTATTTTGGCAATTTTGAGATTTGAAAGTCCCTCTAAGGTCAAAATATTGATTTGTTCTCTTTCGCAATCTGTCAAACTTTTCTGCTTTCCCATTTTATTAAAATTAAGAAGTTTTCGACAAAACATAATGAAGGCTTAAAACACGGAGCTTTAATTCTGAGTACCTCTATTCAAACTCTAGTGTAGTATCAAATGACATTGCTTTAAAACCCATTTTCTTCCATCACAATTATAAGCGATATTGGCCTTAAGAGAGAAAACTGCGAATAGTAACATACATTCTGTCTAAAAAGTATTCGGAATTGTTCAATAAAAGGCAAAATAAGTGTTTAATCATCAAAATTTATTTAGTCGCCTTCAAAATAGGGTCCGTTTGAAGCCAAACACATATGCCAACGATTGATCCAGTCATCAAAGCACCTTTTAAATGCGTTTGAAGAGATCTTCTTCAGCTCACTCAGCGAATTCTCCTTAATGGCCTCTCAAACGTCGTACAACTTCCAAATAATATTCTTTGTTTACCGTAGAACCACTTGGAACGAATTCCGAGTGCACAACGCCAGGAAAATCAAAGAAAACGAGTAGCAGACTTTCCCTTTTGACCGACTTTGACATGGTTTTTTGGACTTCGGCTCATTTGGATAGCGCCATTCAGCCGCCTGTTGGCTGGTTTGCATGTCAAACTCATACACCTACGTTCATCATCAGTTATGATGCGCTGGAAAAACGTTGGGTCCGAATTCACTTGCTCAAGCATGTCTTCAGCCACCTTCTTCCGATGATTTTTTTGAAAGAAATTCAACTCTCTTGGAACGAGTCGAGCAGCCACGCGTCTCATGCCCAATTGATGGTGTAGAATGATGCGAGTTGATTCGGTGAGACACGCCAAGGTTACGAGGTACCTCCCTCCAACTTAAATGATGGTTTTCCAGCACCATTTCCTTGACTTTGTCGATGTTTGACGTTTTCATCCGTTGAAGACGTTGATGGGCGGCCAAAACTTTCACAAATTCTCAGCTCACTGCAAAAGCCTTATAGCCATGATGTAATTAAATGCCAAAAACGAGCTAATTGACAGATCTCGCTCAAACTCTGCGACACTATAGAGGACAGTTGTAGCAACCTTCAGGGGAAAAAAATTTAGATATAATATATTGCACTAAATATTTTTTAAGTATAAATTATTTGCTATGAATCATTTCCATTTATGTCAGTATTGTTGTCATTTTCAGTCAAAAAATAATGGAAACTAATTCTCGATCCGCCAAAATGGTGGGAATGGCTTTAAAAAAACAAGATGGAAAAGGTAAAGAATGCCAGATAAAAAGTACATCAACGGTGAATTTTGTTGAAATGAAATCAGACATAAAGCTCGAGCTCATTTTCTGAGGATGATGACGATTCCGTATGTGATACCACATACATTCCACCCGATATTGTCAGTAAGAGTAACAGTCACTGCGAACCAAATTCAACACCAGACAGTTCTGAGGCTAAGACAACCGGTGTCGAAACTCCGATGATTTTAACAAGTCCACTAAAAAAAGGAGTGAAGCGTAAACGAAATGAGAGTAATTGGGTAAGAAATGTAATCAAAAAGTTGAGAAATAGTGGAAAAGAATACAAAATGAGGTCTACGTGTCAAAAAGTTCGAAAAGAGAGAAAAATTGAACCTCCATGTACAGAGAAGTGTAAGCGAAAATGTTTTGAAAAATTTACAGAAGAGGAACGGATGGTAATTTTTAGATCATTCTGGGATTTGGCTATGTACGAAAAGCAGCGACTATTTATTCAGAATAGTATGGAGCTCATTCAGTCTAAATATCGTTATGTGCGTGAAGGTGGTACGAGAAAGAAAAGGGAAAATAATAATGGCTTCTATTTCCATCTCAATGGGCAGAAAGTTCGAGTATGCAAACTGTTTTTTAAAAATACTTTGAATATTAATGATCGCCCAATAAGAACTGTGCAGGAGAAACGAAATAAGGTGGCAAATGTTTTACTGATGGAGGATTGTCGAGGAAAACATGGAAAACAAAGAAAAATTGAAATTATTTAAAATGAATATTATTTTTTACGTGAATTTATGTTTCTTTATTTTTGTACCTGAAGTAATATGCTAATTTTTATGTTACAATAAAATATGCAATGAATGCAATAAGTTTTATTTAATATCCATATTTTTTTCTCTTATAATGTTTAGTAAAGTGCAAATATAATACAGTCACAAGTCAGAATTTGCAATAGGTTTTCAGCTATAAAACTTTTTGTTATTTGCAGTAACGTCACAATTTTAATTATGTCACACCATAAAACCTATTTTTGCAGCAACAACGTCATAAGAAAAACTCGGAGTACTTTTGAAGCTACAGAAAAAAGTCCATTATACATTTCAACCTTTAATTTACATATACGTCTTAACCAGATGCTATTCCAGCAAATTTGACCATAACCTTCTTTTCATATACAATTTTAATATATATAAAACAATTTAAAAACTGAAAAATGCGTCTCCTGTAAAATCACAATTTTTGAGTTATGACGACGTTGCAGCAAATAAGCGATATGTGTAACGCGCGCTTTTTACTGATACTTTTTTGACAGAATGTACAAGCTTCTCAAATTGTCAGTACTTCCGTCTGAAAGACCCTGCAAGTATTAATAAGACGTTCAGATTTTTAAACTTTAAGTCTATGGGAATATATACCTGCTCCAACACCAGAATCCCTGGAGCCATCTATATAGTCTTTACTGTCGAAGTTAGTAGATCTATCGGGATAACATGAGTCAATATGTTAAGAGCCTCCCTAGAACATGATTTGATTGCACCGGTTGATCTTTGTATTCTGCGAAGTAATTAGGTATTGTAATCTCTCCCTAGAGCTTTCCACCAAACTATAATGGAATTGATCGCGAACCGCCTTATACAACTATAATGATACTTAGGTTGAAGATCTCACCTTCTTCCTATCATACGTTTAGAGGCATACTCATGTAACGCAATTTCTGCTTTCCTCGCCCGTTCTTCAATGGTTAATTTCCAGCTATGTTTTAAGCCCAGAATTATCCTTAAGTACTTTGCACTGGGAGAAAATGAGTTGATCAATTAATATTTGGTAGGGTAAAAATTGGCACCTTGTATCTGGTGGTGAATAGCATAATTACAGTTTTACGCGTGTTTAAACTTAAGTAACAGCCTGTGGCGCAGGGGTTAAGCTCGCCTAGCGTCCTTTGAATGATCCCGCTGGTCGTACTACTCGAAAGAGGAATATGAACCAGAATATGTAAATTTATAAAAAAGGAAAAATTAAATTAGGAAGTCGTAAAAAATTTACAAAAACTTGTTGAAAATAACGGAGTGGGTAGTAAAAGTAATTTTTTAATAGTAGTAGAGATTTCATTGAGTGTAAATAAAAATAACAACGCGAACACTGTAAAAAGTGGAATGCTGCTCCATATTCGAAATAAGCGGACAATTTTTTGTAACCACTTTTTGGGCAAGCGACAATCAAACTCAAACATATGTTTCCTCATAGTAAATCGGATTCGTCAGCTGTATTTATATTTTATTTACACATTAATTTTTATGACATCCAAATATCGGTTACATCCATGATTCAAGTATTAAAGGTTTGCTCACTAGTGACATTTGTTAAAAATAGATAAATAATTGGCACGTACAATTCTGTTAGGTGTTTCGCCGAGATCCTCCTCCTATTTGTAGCGCGCGTTCCACAATTGGAAGCCGATTCCGGTAGATGGTTTTTTATGAGAACCTCTTTCATACTGGTACTGTGCTTTTCTAAGCCTCCTCTGGACACTTCATCCATCCATAGGAAGGTGGGCTCATTGGAAATAAGTTCTGCCAACTTTTTTATAATGAGGTCAGCATTGTAATCGTCACCACATCATAAGAAATAAAGCTTTGTAAATTCTCCATCTCGATCTCGGATTGTGTCAAATACTCTATCATGTCCTGACTTAAGCGGTATCTATTTCATGTCATACTACCATAGTCCTGAACATACCGATGAAAACTCTTGAGCGAGTTGTTGCTCGTAAGCAGTCCCTTTTGAAAATGAAATGTTTTTTCTACAAATTTTACTTTTCCTCCACTTTTAGTCAAAATTTCTAGAGCTGGCAACCCAGTGTCTTGCTAAGGGAGCCGATTTGTCAAGAGGGAATGAGAAAGCTGCTTACTGAGCAAACCTTTTATTATTGAATCATGGGTTACATCCACATAACTCAATTCAAAGTAGTTACTGCCACTTGGCAATATTTTTTAATTTTACTGAGAATAATTCTTTGTATGTTCCAAGAATAATATAAAAATCTGCCTCATGCTTTTGTGCTAGAATTATTAGTTTTTCTTCAGTTATTTAGTACATATTATAAAAATTTAATTGCCACATTTTGTACGTAATAAATTCCCAGTTTATATCGAATTTTACATTATAAAACGTTCTGCAAATATTCACTATCTTCTTTTATAAATTTATCAGCCACATCTTCGGGCACTTCCACCTCTTTGTAGTTGTCCAAGCCAATTTCCTCCTCTTTCCTGCAATAGTAACATAAAAGCAAAGCTTTTATTTGGTACTTAACAAATTCTTTTTAAATCTGCAAACTCACTTGATCAAAATGTCCACGACATTCTCACACGCTAACAAACACTCTTTATCCTTGCCAAATTTTGCCTCCCATTTGTGATATTCACGCAGTATTTCATATACACCTTTTGACCGCAAAACTTCGCGAAAACGCTTTGTTGCGCACAGCTGCAACAGTGATTCCAAAAGCATTTTACGCAAATCTGGATCTTCCTCACGTGTTTTTGTTTCAGGCAGGTACTGCATAAGTGAACAACAAAGTAAATATTTAGTTTTAAGATAGTTGCATATGCACCTAAACAGTTATTGAAAAAGCTATTGAGTCCAAACAGATAGCCCTATGTGCATTATTGACATATCAGGAGCTTTTGATAACACCTCCTATGAGGCAATCTATAATGCCCTATATCTAAAGGAGGTACCTGAACCCAACACTAGATGGATAATATTCATGCTGAAATCTAGGACGATCAGCACCGAACTAGGAGGAACAATCAAATCTATTAAAGCCACAAGAGGTTGCCCTCAAGGTGGCGTACTTTCTCCTCTTTTGTGGACTCTAGTCATAGATGAACTTCTCCACAAACTGAATAACCTAGAATTTCACACTCAGGGTTACGCTGATGACCTAGTAGTGTATGTATTAGGCTGGCATGAGGAAACCATTTCGGATCGCATGCAGCAAGCCCTTACAATAACAAACAAATGGTGCACGAAAAAATGGCTCTCCATTAACCCATCCAAAACAACACTTGTACCGTTTACTAGAAGAAGGAACATAAATCTCAAATGTTCTACCCTTAATGGAACAACACTTCAACTCTCGACAGAAGCGAACTATCTTGGCGTCAGTCTTGACAAAACGCTTACTTGGAATTCCCATATTGAGAGAGTTACTTCAAAAGCCTCAAGGGCATTCTTTGCCTGTACAAGGCTTTTTGGTAAGACATGGGGACTAAACCCTAGAATGACCTTCTGGACATTCACCACAGTTGTGAAACCCATAGTCACTTATGCATCCTTAGCATGGTGGTCCAAGGTCAAGCAAAGAAAGGCAGCAAACGAATTAAGCAAACTGCATCGCCTGATTTGTGTTGGTATTACAGGGGCTATGAAAACATGCCCCACGAATGCATTGGGTGTGCTCCTGAACATACCACCGCTTCCAATTCTAATTGAAAGGGAAGCTCGCTCGAGTGCCTTAAGATTAAAAGGTATATCTGAACTTAAAGTGGGGATATGAAAGGACATTTAAAGATCTTGGAAGACTTCCTACATAGTCCCATTCTTCATAGGGATGATATACTATCACCCAAACCAATACTCTTCAGGAACTTCCAAGTTATAATTAATGAACGAACAGACTGGAGAACTAACTCTATCACTTTCAAACCTGGCTCCCAGCTATGGTTTACTGATGGGTCCGAATTGGAAAATGGTAGAACAGGGGCAGGAATCAATGGGCCCAAATTCAAAAAATCGATTCCGATGGGACCCTACCCAACAATATTCCAGGCAGAAATACATGCCATTGAAATATGTGTGAGAGAATGCCTTAGCAGGAAAATGAGAGGTACTCACATCTACATACTTTCAGATAGCCAAGCGGCTCTAAAAGCCCTTCTATCAACAACTATCACCTCTAAATTGGTAAAGGATTGCCTAAACCTTCTCAACACGTTAGGGAACCTCAACATAGTAACTCTATGCTGGATTCCGGGACACGAAGGACATGAGGGAAATGAAATGGCTGATGACCTTGCAAAACAAGGAGCAAATATGCAACTTACTGGTCCTGCGCCTTTCTATGGACTCACAAAAGGCCACATTAATGAATTCCTTAAGAAATGGGAAGAAAGAAAGCTTGCCGCACACTGGCTAAACTGTGCCGGTCAGCGTCAAGCCAAACTATTCCTAAGTCCCAACAAAGGAATATCTGACAAACTTCTCTCACTAAACAGAGTAGATCTGCGTCTTTTAACAGGATATCTTACAGGACACTGCAGCCTGAGGTATCATCTAAATAATATTGGTCTATCTGAGACCGCTTTTTTCTGTCTGTCTGTCGCTTTTGCGAAATGGACATAGAAAGCTCAGACTTCAGAAAGAGACTTCATCACCTTGGTGGTATCGTAGTATCTCCATGCAATCTTTGGAACAACAAACCCAAAATTGTGCTAAAATTTTTAAAAAGCCTAAAACTCTAGTGTTACAAAATAGGCCTTTCACAATAGATCAACTCTGCTCGCAGTGCGTAATGGCCTTCTAATAATAATAATAATAATAATACATATGCACCTACGTGCCACTTAACTTACTTGTAGTTCGATTGGCAGTTTTTCATTCTCTTCATCTGTGAACTCTTCAGGGCCACAAAGTGGATAGAGTATCGCATGTAGTATATCGTCCTTTTCGTTTAAAATAATGCTGTGATACATAGGATCGAAGCAAATATTTTTCAAAATACCTATAGTGCCACCGCGACGCACGATTGAGTCTTCATATGAAGCAAATGGTAAAATTTTCTCGAGAAAATCATATTTGGCGTTGCAAGCTAGTTCGCGACCTCTGCCACTTTGCGTCAAATTACAAAAGATTGGTGCTACAGCAAATAATATTTGAAGTAATATAGAAACTACGTTTGTAAATGTTAACAATATTTACCCAAATAATGCAGCTTCGCTTTCTCCTTGTTGTAATCTAACTTTGTGAAAGCCTTTAGTAAGTTTGGCAATGTTTTGTTATTCAGCTCCAATTCAATGATGATGTCTTCAACTAACTTTTCACTACGTGTTAAGTTGCTTAACACCATAGACCAGGGGTCGGCTAACTTGGATTTTTCCTCTGTTATTTGCTTAATAGCCTCGGAAACCAAAGGAAACGCCTAAGATCATAGTATAATTTAAATGAATAAAAGGAATTTAGACAAAAAGCAAAGAAATTTATGCTTACCGGAGTTAGCGACTTTGCAGTTTCGAATACCTTTACAGCACCCACCTCTTCTGCAGACAGATTGATAAGACTCAATACGGCATCCTTAGCTACAGTGTGGTTGTCATCGTGTGTGAGGTTGAATAACGCAATTAAAACATCATCCAGAGTTAGTATGGCTTTCTTGCCATCTTCTGAACCCGTTAAAGCTAAATGTTTATAAAAATTCGATTCATAAATAATTACATTGAAGGAACATTCCATGGAGAAAATTACATAGCACATGTGTTAACGCTACCGCCTTCAAGTCCAGGCGTTGTGTTGGGTGCATAAATGTTACCAATTCCTTGAGTGTGGCAGTGTATGCTTCCGCACCAGATTCAGTAGCTGACATTGTCGTTTTTTGCTTTATTTCATACAAAATTTACAAAATATAGAGGAGCAACGTGCACGCTAGAATTTACAGACGAACATAAACAATTGCAGTGTTGCTGATGTCAATAGAATTTGCCTTTCGTGGGACAAAGCAAACACTTTTTTAATTTTTTTTTTTACTTAATATAAAATATATTTTTATAATTTTTAGCCAAACTCAATACTCAATATCTCTCTTTATTTTTAGTTTTTACCTATGAAAAATATTCTTATTTAAGTGTACATCTCCAATATTAAGATATATTTAGCACAGTGGCCGCTTACGAAAGAACAGCAACATTGTTGAGTGAAAGCAAACAGCTGTTCATTATCAACAACTGTACGAAGTGCTGAATACTCGCTGAATACATGCACAGGGTTGTATTACGAAATGTGAAGTCAACGTTATGCTTCCAAATATTTAAATTATTGTTAGCGTTGAAGTTTTTAGATATTCAAAAGAAATATTTGAAAACAATATATAGCGTTTTTCAATAGGTGCGCTTCAATTTTTTTCCGATAGGGAGGGCGAACGACGCAATATTTTTTATTTTTCGCTTGTCATTTGTAAACTTCTTAGTATACATTTCATCATGGAACGCTACACAGTTGAGCCACGATTGCAAATCGTGCAAATTTTTTATGAAAATAAACGTTCTGTTGCTGCTACTTTAAGAGCATTACGGCCATTTTACGGTCCATTTAACAAGCCATCCCGTTCGACAATCGACCGTCTAGTGAAAAAATTTGTATCTACGTTTTCGCTACATAATGTTCCGGTGCCAGTGAGAGCAAGAAGTGCACGAAGTGTTGAAAATATTGCTGCCGCCAAGGCTTCTGTTCAAGAAGACGCAAATGTGTCGCTCACACGACGTTCTCAACAATTGGCCCTTTCTGTGTCGTCATTGTGGTGAATTTTGCGAAAAGATCTTGGCCTAAATCCGTACAAGATCAAGCTGACACAAGAACTGAAGCCGTTTGACCATTTGAAGCGACGTCGATTCAAAATTGGGCTGAAGATCAACCCGAAAATGATCCAAATTTTTTCCAAACAACATCTTCAGTGATGAAGCTCACTTTTGGCTCAATGGCTTTGTCAACAAGCAAAATATGCGTTATTGGGCAGAAAGCAATCCACACGTGATTCATGAGGCACCGTTGCATCCCGAAAAAATCACTGTTTGGTGCGGTTTACATGCCGGCGGCGTAATTGGCCCATATTTTTTCGTTGACGGGAACGATCGCCACGTTACTGTGAATGGAAATAGATACCGCGACATGATAAACGATTATTTTTGGCCGCAATTGAATGGTATGGACTTAGACGACATGTGGTTTCAACACGCTACAATTGATTTGTTGAAGAGTAAGTTCGATGAGCGCATTATTTCCAGAAATGGACCGGTCGAATGGCCGCCGCGCTCGTGTGATTTGACGCCTCTAGACTATTTTCTTTGGGGTTATGTGAAGTCATTGGTCTACAGTAACAAGCCGGCGACGATTTGTGAGCTCAGAGCCAATATTGAACGCGAAATTGCTGGAATTTCGGCCGATTTATGCAAAAGAGTGGTCGAAAATTGGGTGCAACGATTGGACTTCGTAAAACGTGCACGCGGTGGTCATGCAAAAGAAATCGAGTTTCATACTTAAATGTATATGTTCAAACTCGATAATAAAAAAAAAAATTAGTTAAAAAAGTCAAACCGTTTGTGTTTTATTCAAAAAAAAAAAGTTGAAGCGCTATTACTGAAAAACCCTATACATTTATCTCATTACATTATTTTGTCGCTGTGATGACTACTTTAGACCAGTTTAGTAATTGGTCGCTCTACTACTATTTTGAACACAGGTGTACATAAATACACCAGACGAAAATTAGTAGCTTACTTGAATAGACTTGGCTTAATCGGCTCTTAAAAGTGGATTATAAGCAATTCAAATAATTACCACAGATACTATTCCACGTCTAGCAGACCTTTTCAAAAGCTTGGCAGCACTAAGGAATTTTTTCTATTTTCAAGTATTATTTAGAGTTAAAAATGAAAGTTCTTACATTATAAAATTGGCAGTAAACTTTCAGTACGTACTGCTTGTTCGTTGGAAGAAAGTCACAACCCAAAAGAGTTTAAATTCGATTAACATGACTGTAAAAGTTTTCCCTTTATTTATATATATATATATATATATACATATATGTATATATGTATATATATAATTGGCGCGTACACCCTTTTTGGGTGTTTGGCCGAGCTCCTTCTCCTATTTGTGGTGTGCGTCTTGATGTTGTTCCATAAATGGAGGGACCTACAGTTTCAAGCCGACTCCGAACGGCAGATATTTTGTATGTGGAGCTTATTCATGGCAGAAATACACTCGGAGGTTTGCCATTGCCTGACGAGGGGCGACCGCTATTAGAAAAATGTGTTTCTTAATTTTTGGTGTTTCACCGAGATTCGAACCAACGTTCTCTCTCTGAATTCCTAATGGTAGTCACGCACCAACCCATTTGGCCACGGCGGCCGCCAATCATTTAATTACAAGACTAAAAACCAAAAAGTGCAATCCATATAAGTTAAAAAAGAAATATATGTATGTATGCAATTGTTATTACATACATATCGCGCTTTTAATAATATAGAGAAGTAACTCAAGACAGATACAGAAAAGCGGTCACTGCCCTATATGCACGGAAAATGTCTATAGGTAAAAAATTGCGGTTGTTAGGTCTATCTTTTTCTACAGCGTCACTGTTTGGTGGTCAAAGTTAGAAAATATGATATCCTGAGCAAAATGGAAAGTATATAAAAAGCACCAGTTCTGCTTATCGCAGGAGCGCTGTCTTCTACCCGCTCCAAGACCCGTGATACTCTATTAGACCTTCTCCCCAAAGACGTCTATGGCAAATTACAGGCTAATTGCCACGCAATCGTACTGAATGTATGCCTACGCGGGAAAGATTTCAGATTTTGACACTTGAAAATTGTCGTAACTTTTTCTGCAACACATATAGGACTAGATTACACTGATCCACAATTTGGTTTCGAAAATAATTTTCGGCACGAGTGCCAGAGAGATGGGTTAACATTAAAAACCTTGATCCAGGATATATTTGTTGACAACTCAAGACTAAATTATAGCGTTAAGAGGGGCTAATACTACCAGAATACGCCAGCGTCTTTCAAGCAGAGTTAGTAGCAATAAAAGAGGCTGTGTTGTAGGACAGAGACTCGTCTGTTATAGCATAAGCTATCATTATCTACTGTATCAATCAAGTGCCCATTAAAACTCTACAATGCCAAAATACTTCATCCAAAGAAGAAATTGAACGTGAATCTATTCTGAATGCACTGGCTAAGCAGTGCACTACGAACGTTGTCTGGAGCCATGGACGTAAAGATTTTCCTGGAAATTGCATTGACGAGGTGGATTGGAGGAAACTGCTCTTAAGTCAGTCAAATCTCCTTTTATCCTCAAACAAATTCTGAATCAGCTTGGTCTACATCGCGCAGGCCCACAGCAGATGAATCACGTAGCCCACTTAAAAGGTAACTAGACAGGTTTGATCTAGAAATGATGAACCGGTCTTCCATTAGAACGGTGGAATCAGCGGGCACTACCTAATGCGAACACAATCAAAACGTATGCGGTTTCCTTGAAATTACTTCTGTAGCAGCTACAGGAACGAGAAGCAAGTGGAGATCGATGAACATTTCTTACCAGAATGCAACGTCGATGTCTAAACTCTTAACTTTTAAACTCTAAGATCTAAATTTTTGTATGTCTGGCAGACTTAAAGTCCATAGCCATCTACAATATTTTATCATTTTATAGAGAGACGAATGATGATGAATAAAGTGATCGAATTCAGTATTGCACTAGCATCAACTTGAAATAAATCCATTTTTCACTAACATACCAATATATCATCTTGATCAGAAAATTCCTGGAACAACCCCTAGGTTACGCTCTAAGTCGACTAGAAAATAAACAAATAATTTTTATTTTTATTTTTTAATGATAAGATTTCATTCATTATTCATAGGAAAAAATTAAATGTACTATCTGGAGCATAGGGCGTCATCTACTCCTCTTCGCCAACAAACACGGTTATGTGTTTGCGATCTCAATTCGTTTCATGTTAGGCTGAGAGTTTTCATTTCGGCATCTGTAGAATTCGTACGTGGTTCACCAATTCCTCGATCGGTTTGTTGAAAAGGATGCTGGCGCAGGGCCTGTTTAGTAAAGTTGTCATCGCTCTTTCTCAGCGTGTGGCCATTTTCTTTGTCATATTTCGGTTGCTACATTCACAAATCGGCTACATTCACCAGAGAGCGTAAATTCATGAATTCTCTGCACTCACAACCACAAGGTGGACGGAAAAATTATAATACTCGTATACATAATTAATTCTGTGTTATTTTAAAAAATACTTCATCGGCAGGGAGTGCTGAAGAAACTCGCGTCTTTCGTATCAATGACCCTGGCAAGAACAACATCTAAGGTGGTGAAGGAAAAACTTCAGACTAATTTGACGTTGTCACAGGTGTAACTGGTACACTTTCTACCGTCATATTTAACTTAGTTTTAAATTTTGTAATCAGCGATATCGACCATTTTCATGAAAACCATCCAGATCTGCGGCTCTGCTGACGACCTTGCTTCTTGTTGCGAGAAACCAACACGCATTTGCTTACTATACGCTGGAGCTTTAGTTATCAGCAAAGCTATTCGGCCTTGAAGTTACTGACTGTAAGACAAATAACTTCGTTAGGTCTTTAAGCGCCACACGCTAAGGCAACCTGGAGGTCGGCCCATATATTTTTCACAAAGTGGAGAGTTTTAAATACCTGAGTGTAAACCTTAACCGCGCTGTAGACCCCCTAATCGGCGTGAATGATAGACTACAAAATCCTAATAGAAGTTATTTTGCTTATCTAAAACTTCTAAAAAATAAATTACTATCAAAGTCGTGTAAGATACAAATCTACAGAACGCCAGCAATACCAATAGCAGCAAATGGCTGCGAAGCATGGGTACTGGTATTTAAGATAAAGAGCTACCTTCTCCGTTTTAAGCATAAAACCCTAAAACGGATATTTGTAGCAATAAGGGAAGCTGATGGATATTACAGAATTAGACACAATGATATGATCGAAATATTGTGCGTTTCACTAAAGCTCAGCTGCTGAAGTGGTTTGGACACCTACTCAGGATGAGCAACAGCAAAATTACGAAAAGGACCTGAAACTCTGTTATTATGAGCAGTAAAAAGCGCGGAAGACCGCCAATAAGATGGGCAGATGATGTTGATGCAGATTTACGTCTTGTAAATGATAGAATAAGCGATGCAATGAACCGAATTGCATGTAGCTCGATTGTGAAGGAAGCACCTGCTCGCCCCGAGCTATAATGGCTATGATGATGATGAATATGTTTATTGCGAATTTCTGAAAAATATCTGAATTTAGAAAAAAAAAAAAATAAGAATAATAAAACACTGATCTTAGTAGAAAAGTATTTAATATTTGACTTAATTAAGGATTTTTTAAAATAGTTTTATTACCAAAAAACTAATTCACAGTAAATAATTGTTCAATGTACAAACACTTTTCACATTTTTCAATATCAAATCATTAACTCACTTATTTGCGTATTTTTCCATTCAATTGCCAAAGATGATAAAATACAGGTTCATTGGTTAAAATTACTTACTAACCGATTCTGTTAACAATAATGCTCAAAACTGTTCCAATGCAATAAAAGCATTTTATGTTTGAGTATTAGCGAGTAAGAGAGTTAGTGCCAAAAAAAAAATGCGAGAGTGCACAGTGGTTAAAAATGTAGAAAAAACTGACTAAAATATGGAGAACTTTTTGATTTTTTGCACACCTACGATTTTGGAGGTTGGTGCTGAGTTCACGTTCCCAATATGCAATATCGCGAACTCGAAATGGCAGACGCAAAAATTTGGTCAATTTCTTTAAGGGGGGGGGGGGGGGGGGGGGGGGAGGCATTAAAGCGCTAAAAAAAAACACTTTTTTTTTAATTTTTTACAGAAATATGGCTTAAGATACTTTAATAAAATCAGTTGCATGTTATTGTACATCTTTTCAATAAGTTTTTAAAACATATTAATAATAAAATATTGACAAATAAGCCCATGACAGAGTTTTTTTGGAGATATGCTTTTCGAGAGGTGCTCTGCGGTGCCAATCGGCATTCGTCGTAGAATCATCTGAAACTAAAAAAGTCGAATTTTTCAGTTAAAGTATGACGTAATGCTCCCCCCTACATTAATAATTTTTTTTTTTTTTTCATTTTTGTAGTTTTGGTGGCAAAAAAAACGTAAAACGAGCATTTTTGGCGAAAAATTTCGCCATATTTGTAAGTGAAAAACAACCTTAAAAAAAAAATAAAAAAAAACAGTGTAGGGGGGAGGTATTTTTGATTTAGAAAACGTGTGCCAAATTTGAAAAGAATCGGTTGAATAGTTTCGGAGTTGTGATTGGCACCGACTTTTAAGAAGTCGTTTCGGGAAAAACGCGTTTGAAAAAATGACTTTGAGAAATTATCGATGCTCCGCATTCGAGGTAGAGTGCCTACAAAGGCTATAACTTTGAGAGTTCTACTCCGATCCACTTAAAATTTTGACACAACATTCTTGAAATGATTTACTATAAGATGAGTGAAGAAAAAAAATTTCGATTTTTTGACCCTACCCCCCCCCCCCCCCCCCCCCTTAAGCTTAGTATATTTAAATGAGGCTGATTACGTCATTACATTCAAATTTCCATGACTTGAAATGATTGCTTTAAAATGAAGGGCGAATTTCGAAAAAAAAATCATTAAATTGGCTTGACCTTAGCACACCTACTTATAAACAAATTCTCTCTGCGATATTTAATTTAAATTTTCAAAATTTAAAACAACGGCTTTGATGTGGCGCACATATGTATATTGGAAAAATTTGTTGAGTCTTGAGCACAGTTCTAGAGATGTTAGCTCTTCTTGGGTGTATATATTACGAATATTTTCAGTCTTACTTCGGCACGATCTTTCACCGAATTCTTTAAGGGGAGATGCTGACTGACCTTTTGGTTGCTTCCAGTAAAAAATGATGTAGAAATTGACTTGGCTGGTTGCTTTTACTATATTTATTGACGTTGCTCCAAATCAGTAGAATATAAAGCGTCCGCCATATAACTTTACGGAATTAAAAATGCTATAAAAAAGAAACTACTCAATATTTTTCCAAACTGTTTTTTTTTATTTTGAAGTACAATCCTTCCGGTTAATGATGGAACACAACTTCATTCATATGGCTGCCTCGGCTAGCCATGCACCATCCCATACGATCGGTCCAATTTTTCAACACATTTTCGATTGTATGCGGCTGTATTTCAGCTATGACATCGCGTATGTTGGTCTTCAGTGCATCAATTGTTGCTGGTTTGTTGGCATAACACTGGCCTTTGACGGCACTTCAAAGATAATAATCCAACGGCGTCAAATCGCAGCTCCGAGGCGGCCAAACGATATCAGAATTTCGGCTGATAATGCGATCTTCGAAGACAGTGCGCAAAAGATTGATCGTAGCATTCGTTGTGTGGCAAGTCGCGCCATCTTGTTGGAACCAAATGCCACCAATATCCTCCTCTTCAATTTCTCGGAACAAAAATTCGTTCAACATGGCCTGGTAACGCTCTCCATTGACGGTTACGGCCACTCCTCGCTCATTTTCGAAGAAAAATGGACCAATGATGCCTCTCGACCAAAATCCGCACCAAACAGTGACTCGTTGTGAATGCATCGGCCTTTCTTCGAGTGCGTGCGGGTTTTAGGAGCCCCACATGCGGCAATTTTGCTTGTTAACATACCCGCCGAGTAACGCACATACGCTTCATTCGGTGCTTTTCTTCTTCCCACTGCCGTACGTAATTTTCGTACACATTCTGCAACATTACCAAGATTTTCAAAGTAATGTCGCAATATTTCCCAGCGTTTTTTGAGCGTATACACAACCATTTTCGTTCAGCGGAAGAATAAAACTAATTTTCTGTCAAATCAGATGACAGCTAAGTGTTACCATTCTTCAAATAATACCTAGTTCAAATCCGTAACGTGATGGCGGGCCGTAACATATAAAGGCTGATCAGATTAGAGGTACTTTTTTCAATAGGGTTTTTTTGACAGATCACGCGTGGCTAATGTCATATTTTTTCAGTATTCATTGACACTTCATCATGGAAAGACGACGCTCTGTGAAAAGTGTTCATCGCGCGCTCAGACCAACTTATCGTGTTCAGCGATGAGGCCCCTTATTCGGCTTAATGGCTACGTCAATAAGCAAAATTGTCATATTTGGGATGAAGAGCAACGCGAAGCCATCCAAGAACAGTCCCATATGGCCTGGGCCAATCATCGGCCCATATTTCTTCAAAGACGAGGCTGGCATCAATGTAACAGTGAATAGCGAACGTTATCACGCCATGATAAACAACTTTTTGATGGCAGAAATTAAAGCCGTGATCTCCAAAACATTTGATTTCAACAAGACGGCGCTACTTGCCACATAGCACATGAAATAATGGACTTACTGCGCCGTCGTTTCGGTGAGCCATTTATCTTTCGTATCGGACCAGTGGTTGGCCACCAAAATCGAGTGATATCACATCTTTGGATTTGTATTTATGTGGTGTTTAAAGTCGAAATGCTTTGTATATAAACCAGCTTCAATTGAGGCATTGAAAGCCAACATTACTGCAGTTATTCAGGAGCTACCGACCGAAGTCCTACAGCGAGTGATTAAAAATTGGCGTTTACGGATAACCGGATTAGGGCGCAGTTGAGGCCAACATTTGGAAGGGATTTTCTTTAAAAAATAAATATCATGAATAGTTCTACGCGAAAATGATAAAGATTACCCAATCAATTTGGATTTAATTAATCACCCTTTAAATATATAATTGAATTCCTCCACGTATTTGTGGTGTGGACGTAATGTATGATGTAATAATGGTATTTTGTGGAGCTTTTCTATAGTAGAAATACACTCGGAGGTTTGCCATTGACTGCCGAGGCGATTTGGTGAGTCATGCCGAAAAATATTTTTTTGTTCGCACTATGGAAGGGCCAGCTTACATATAGCTGAGTCGTGAGTTCACTTCAACCTTGCCTAGAATGCTTAAATTAAGCGTATTAGAAAAAAACCTATCGAAAAATGTATGTTACAGTTTTAGCTCGGTTTGGTATAAAAAGTTAGCTTTTACTAGGGCTCTTCGATTCGCCAAGCGTTAGCAAGTGGCGAATAGATGACACAACAGGTATAAACAAATATATACAGGGTTGGCCATCTTAAACTGACCCATGTGATTATTAAAAAAATATGGAAAAAGAAACATTTTTTTGTGTTTCATTGTGAAAAACATTTAATTTACTTCAAGGAGATTCGTTTACATCACTTTTTGAATATGATATCGCGCAAGTGGTCGTCCTTAGCTCGTATAGCGTAATGTGCCCGTTTTTCGGCGTTTTCCATAGTTTTGGCCAGCGTCTCGGCCGATATAGCGGCTATTTCCCGTCGGATATTGGCCTTAAGTGCGCCTAGTGTCTTTGGCTTGTTGACGTAAACCTTAGATTTCAAATTACAGTAAAAAGTTATAGGGTTACTCAATGGGTCAGTTTAATATGGCCAAACCTGTATATGCTGGTAGCACTGGAAAAGAGCTGTCAAAACTTATATTTGTCTGGAAGCTTTTAATGATATTAGTAAGACCATACAGGGAAATATTCATACAGGGAAATACTTGTGGCTTCGACTCCTTACTTGTTATGCTCGTGCTCTGTCAATACCCTTTGCGTTCTCGCTCTTCTCAATGTTGTTGATGACTGTATACCAAAAAAAGCCGAGTTGCCGTGTGTGGTCACGACGGTCAGCTCCAAAAGAGAATTCGCTAAGTTGAACTAATCCTGTATGAACGCGGTCTAATGAAACTCTCTTGAAAGAGAGTTGGCAGTATTGAAAATAATGAGTTATACTAGTTTTATGAGACATAACCATACTTGCTAGCGGCGGCGAATATTGCTCGATAACTTTGTTACTGCTTACACATGCAAATTTTTCATCACGTGAGCAAAGCCCAGAGATAGCGAGCAGAGATGTGGCGAATCGAAGGCACTTACTATTTTGGTTGTCAAGGCGCAGTGAAGTCATCGGTCGCTTACGTCTAACTCATCTAACGGCAGGCCCAGGAAAGATGTAATCCCGATGAGGTGAGTGCAGAGGGAAAAGGGTGCAAGATGGGTGGCATAATAAATTTCAGTTTTCAGGCATAATAAGAGTGGGCATTGACAGATTATTTAATATCTTTGTGAGATAAGCACCAACTACTAGCATTTACTATAAAACTTCTTAATTGCTATAAAATCTCGTATTAGACCCTTCATCTATTCACATTTGCTAATATCTCATTTCATTCATTCATGTTGCTGAAATATTCCAAATTCAAAGAAGTTGAAAAACGCTAATTTTTGGCCAAATTATTTGAATTTTAAACCACTACTGGTCGGCGTACTTTTCACATACAAAAAATTCGCGCAGTCCCTGTTAAGTGGATACAAGAACGCCACACCGCAGCTCTAAACTAATGATTTTACATTGATTTAACTCGAATATTTCCTTTCTTTTACCACTCAAGTCATTTAATATTGGGACGAAAAAATACCTAAACGGTTTGTGCTTATAATCCACGAAATTTAATTGCCAATACTTAATTGTGTTGGTTCCATGAACAAACAACAATGACAATCAGTAAAATGATAAAAGAGTTGCTGTAAAGGCTGCTGGGACGAAGAAAAGTTGAGCATCGACCGCAGCAACAGAAGTGGTTTTCTTTATGTCAATAAATTAATTAAAGTTCGAACAACAGCAAAAAATGTACAGAAAAAAATCTGCAAATTACAGACTTATGTACATATGCACCTATAACAGAGCAATGCAACAATAATGACAACAGAAATAAAACAGGGCGTCGCGATAGCACTGAAAATAGCTGTGTGAACAACAATAACAACCGGCAAACAACTGCGTGCGCACACATACATATGGACTTATAACATGACAAACAACAGCCATACCCACAACAGGCGGTACTTCCCAGAGCATGCACAGTAGGTGAATATGCCAAAAAAGATTCTGTATCACAATGCATTAAAATTGTGGTTTTGTTTTTGCTGAACTTCTCATTACATAAGTTGTTCCAGTTTGGTGTGAAAATGTAGAAATGTACGGGTACATAACAGAATAACAAGTGATTCATTAATTTGTGTCATTTGTTTAATTTGTTGAATAATAACTGTTAACTAATTAAGGCACATTAAAATATGTCCTCATTTTTATTTATTTTAAATTTAGCATCAAGAGATACAGGTATTTTGTTTTTCTTTTGTATAAACGCAATAACTCAACAGATTATTTTTAAGCAGAAGACTACCAGCTTCATAAATAAAATTATCAGTAATCATGCGTCGACTAATAACGAATATCTTTGAATAACTAAGATTGAGAGCATCCAGGGTGGTTAGGTTAAATGGCTGCCCTAGCTTAGGGCACACTTGGACAAATATTGAAAATTCGTCCGTTGTGATGCCATACAGGGGAGAGGAGAAAGGAGAAGGAAAGGAAGACGGGGCCTTGGGATTGGAGACGATGAGGACCATTCATTTTACGACGACGCCGACAGTGGCTGCAAGCTACTGATAGCCGCAACAAGCTACTGATGAGCTTCCCCAAATTTGTGATATTTAGACCCGCTATATCCGCAGGGGCAGCAAAAAGATTAGAGCCCAGATGCCTAAATATTTGTCAGACGAGACCAGGCCAGCTGAGAAGAAGGTGTTGAGATGATTCCACTTCATCCTCATGACAGCTTCTGCAGAACGGACTTGAGGCAATACCAAGTCTCACCGCATGACACCTAACGGACAATGTCCATTAGGATACCCACCAAATACGACACCTAGGGCTTTGTTAGCTTTAGGAGTTCCCTCGAGCGTTCCCGATCTACCCGTGCCCAGAAGGATCTCGCGACATTGCAAGTTTGCGCACTAGTAAAGCGATCGCTGAGTTGACTCGAGGTCCATCTTTTCAGGAGCAGACCACAGGTTCTTAAGACAACCCCAGTCCTCTCTTGCGCGACGAAACCGTCTTCAAAGTTCTCTGTCTAGCCAGCTCATCAGCCCAGCAGTTTCCCTCTATGCCGCTGTGACCGGGAACCCAAATGAGCCTGATGCCGAAGTATTCGGATGCAATCGAGAGAGAAGCCAGGCATTCCCCGACCAATCTCGAACGCACAAACAACGAGCCCAATGCCCTAATTGCCGCTTGGCTGTCGGAGTAAATATTTACTTACAGTCTACTGCTCCCTTAATTGCGTATACCTCCGCTTGGAAAACAACACAGTGGTCCGGAAGCCTGAATTTAAGTTCGATGGAAACCTCCTTACAGAATACTCCCCCATCAACCCTTCCGTCCAACTTCGAGCTATCCGTGAACATGTTTGCCATGTCTTTCCGCTAAATGGTGCACCCCGCCTACTCATCCCTTGAGGGAATATGAGTAGAAAACGGGCCGCTCGGAGCTAGCGTGGGTGTATTGATCCAGCATCATGGGGATGAACTCAAAATTTTTAAGAATGCTAGCTTGTCCGAAACTTAAGTCTAGCTTTTGTCCCGAACACTTTAGTCTGATTGCGGCGCGTGCAGCGGTAGTTTTTCCTACAATGTCCACGGGTGCCACATTCAGCATAGCGTTAAGCACTAGAGTAGGAGTGGTATGGAGCGCCCCACTGATTCAAATGAGGGCATACCTTTTTACCCTCTCCAGCTTCTTAACTGATACTATCCTTTCTAGCGAGTTCCACCAGACAAGGACTCCGTATAGCAAGATTGGTTTTATAAAATTCTTATAAAGTCAAAAAGTTAAAAAGCTAGATTCAGATAACCCTGCATCAGTTCCATCAGAGTATCTGGAAACTTGCCTCAGACAATAAGTGCCACGTCATCCGCATAGGCAATCACCTTACAGCCCCTCCTTTCCAGCTCCTCCAGCAGACCGTTAAGTACGGCAATCCAGAGAAGTGGCGAGAGAACACCGCCTTGTGGAGTGCCTCTGTTCACTTGCCGACAGAGAGAGGTGTCACCCCATTCTGCCACGACCGTTCTATCGCTAAGCATCATATAGATAAGCCTTATAAGTTCGGTTCCGGCTCCTAGTTTACCCAGCGACCTGGTGATTGCCTCCGGGAGGGCATTATTAAAAGCCACTTCAATGTCTAGGAAGGCGCCTACAGTGAATTCCTTCTGATGGAGAGACACCTCGATGTTCTTAACAATTGTATGCAAAGCAGACTCTACCGATCTGCCTTTACAGTAAGCATGTTGAGCGTACGATAAACGCCCCGAGGAATGTCACTCCTTATGTGAAGATCAATCAGCCTCTCCAGGGTTTTCAGCAGTAACGAGGAGAAACTGATGGGTCTGAAATCTTTAGGGGATACGTGTGAGATCTTACCTGCCTTGGGTATGAAAGTAACTCTCACAGCCCTCCAAGAGCTGGGTATGTAGCCCCTATATATGCAGTTCGCGTAGATAGGGAGAAGCCAATCACATGATACCTCAGCAGATTTCTGCAGTTGAGTCGGTATAATGCCATCAGGCCCAGGAGACTTGAAGGGCTTGAAAGAGTCAATCGTCCAAGCTAGGCGTCGTTTATCAGCCAGCGGTGGTGGGTGTGTGGAGTGCTACGCATCCTATCCCAGACTATATTAAGCGAGTACGGACTTGTCGGAAAATGGGCGTCGATAGATAACCGAATCATATCAGCTATCAAACATCTTAGTATGGATACCACAACAAGTGTAAAAGTCGGTAATTACCTATCTAAGAACCTATTAGTAATCTCTGGGATAAAACAAGGTGAAAGCCCTATACTCTTTAACTTAGTTATGAATGTGATAATAGCAAAGGTCAAAAATACAGCAAGGATATTCAAATTAAAACCGGAAAATCTGAAATAAAAATATTTTCCGACAATGAAGACGATTTACAACTTCTTCTCCATGGTTTGAAAGCTGCAGAAAGTTTTAATATGAAAATTTCCGCATGAAAAACAAAATCGCTTACAATCTCAATACATACGCTAAGATGCAAGCTTGCTGTGTAAGGTGCACCAATTGAGCAAGCTAGTGAGTTCAACTACCTCAGTGCCAAAATGACTTCTTCTAACTTCTTCTTAGGGACACTATATGACGCAACAGCTCATCGCCAAAGGTAAAGTCAGAATATACAAAACATGCGTGAGGCCTATACTGACAACAACCGAGTAGTATCAAGAACCGAAATGCACACACTACGCGCTATAGCAGGCATGAATCGCCGAGGCTTTAGGTGCAACGAAGAGATACGACAAATATGCGATGTACAGGATGAAGCAGAAAGAGGTGGAAGGAATAGTAACATGTTAGCATGTACAGGGAATGTCCGACCAACGACTGGCAAAAATTGTTATAAAACAGGATTTAATTATAAAATAAAAATGAAGCAGAATAAGTTTACTAGAGTGGACAGATGTGAATCTGCCGCTTGAAACCATAATCTTCTTCCTCACAGCCAAACTAGAATTGTAGGTATGTAAATGTAATGCATATGGAATTTTATTTTAAAGTTGTATAGAATTGTAGATATGTACAAAATTTCTTCCTTAATTATTTTTTTAACGCACATAAAACTGCCAATAAAAAATGTCAACGATAAATGCTGGCAGAAAACTGGTTTAGTTTGTGGGTTGCTTGGCCGTTGGCAATGAGCCGGCGTGGTTGCCGGCGTGGTTGTCGGCTTCGAGCGGTGACGACCAGCAATTATTGTAATTTTCGCTTTGGCTGTGGGTGAGATGCTGTGATGTCATCATCAGAACATTTGTGAATTAACATCGTTGTTTTTTATTTTTATACATTTGTTTTTTTGTTTGTTACTAATTTCACTCAACAGCGAAAATGAGTCGTCGACATCATTTTTAAATTAAATTTAAATAACTAAAATCCGGTTAAAAAGCAGTTAAGGCAAATAGCGGTACTTTCGTACCGCAAATGGTATGCACGCAAACATGCAGCATAAGCATCCCTGCAGGAAATGAAGCAAGTTTTAAATTTGTTACGAATTGTAACGCGTGTTTTTTTTAGAGGTTAGGTTTTCAAGTTGGCACTACTTTTTTCGTAGATGGTCTTTTTGACAGCTGCCACTTGATTTATGTTCAGTTTGGTTTGCCATTTCATAATGAATAGACTTACACCTGAACAACGTTTGCAAATCGTGCAAATTTATTACGAAAATAAAGGTTCGGTTCGCGCGACGCATCGCGCGCTGCGTCCAATATTCGGTCGACATAATCGTCCATCAGAGTCACTAATTCGATTAACCATGGATCGGTTTCGCACCACGTTTGCTCTAGTGGATAATACGCATCCTCAGAGACGTCGTACAGTGCGCACCGAAGACGCTATTGCTGCTGTGGAGCAGAGTATCGAAGAAGACCCGAATGAGTCCATCCGCCATCGCGCGCAGCAATTGCAGATGTGCCCATCCACTTTATGGAAGATTTTGCGGAAGGATCTTGGTTTGCGGGCTTACAAAATATCCAACTCGTGCAAGAATTGAAGCCGAACGACCATCAAGCGCGTCGCACGTTCGGTGAATGGGCCCAAAACGAGATGGCCACCGATCCCGATTTTCACAAGAAAATTCTGTTCAGCGATGAAGCTCACTTTTGGTTGAATGGGTATGTCAATAAGCAAAATTGTCGCATTTGGAGTGAACATAATCCACAAGCCATTGTTTGGTGTGCTCTATGGGCAGAGGGAATCATTGGTCCATATTTCTTTAAAAATGAAGCCGGCCATAATGTTACAGTCAATGGAGAGCGCTATAGAGCCATGATTAATGACTTTTTCGTGCCCGAATTGGACGATGTTGATGTGGACGACCTTTGGTTCCAACAAGACGGCGCTACATGCCATACAGCCAACGCAACAATCGATTTATTGAAGGAAACTTTTGGTGAGCGCATTATCTCGCGCCGTGGACCTGTGACGTGGCCTCCAAGATCGTGTGATATAACACCGCTGGACTATCTTTGTGGGGCTATGTGAAGTCGCTTGTCTACGCAGATAAGCCCGAGACGATTGACGTCTTGGAAGAGAATATTCGGCGCGTTATTGCTGACATACGGCTCCAATTGCTGCAAAAAGTGGTCGAAAACTGGGCCTCTCGGCCGGAATTTATTCGAGCCAGCCGCGGCGGCCACTTGCCCGAAATTATTTTTAAAACATAATGGCAAACCCTTATCTTTATAATAAAGCTAAATTCTTGGCCATAACATTAAATTATATACGTTTTATTTCATCTTGAAAACCTAACCTCTAAAAAAAACGCACTTTAGAAGAAGTATGCAAAAAAAGTACCCCAGTAAAAATTGATGTGTGGGAAATAATTCAAAATTATTGAAAGTTTTCACTTTGTTTTGAGCAAAGTGTGTTCTCGAATTTATCTATACCTTCAGCATATCTTTGAGAGCGGTTGCCATTATCAGTGAGCACATACAGTGAATTGTCAACGACCAAACTCGCAGGTGGGATTGTAGCACTCCCACCTGCATGCACTTTTTTTCAATTATTAATTGTATTACGCTGTTTATTATATCGGTCCCTGCAACTCTCGCCCGTAGCAACAACTCTATCCATCTGCAAATAAATCTTTTCTCTAGTATTTGACATGTTCCCGAACGTGAAGCATTGCCAAAGGCTCATTCGGTGTCGAGAAAGGCACAAGGTAATATCTCCTCGCAGTCAAAAGCACTCGGGATCTCTATGGGCGCCTGATATAGTGAGATGCTAGTAAATTTTCCTGCTCTGTATGTGTGTTGATTTAGATGGTGAGGTGTTAATCACAGAATGTTTGAACTGAGTTCAGCAACAATCATTTTCTCTAGTATCTTCAAGGCAAAGGAGGTACGGTTAATCGAACTGAAGGACATGATTAATCGACTTGATGAGTAGTCATATATAGATACGAAAACTTCCGAACAAAAATTACTTCACCTCTTCCCTACATCTTTGGAATGTACGCCAGTATACGACTCTCTCGCTTTATGCCAACAAAATGTGGCAGATTAAATTCGTTTCTCTGTTCTTATAACACCAAACCAATGTCATCTGCGCTGAAATCTTTTATGCAACTCACGGCCACCTTTGGGTTGCTGGGTAAATAGATATTTAGTCAGTCCGATTGAACCGGATTTATACATCGCTAATTGTAACAATTTCTTAAATTTGCTGTGCATCGTCTTCAGAAACGCTATGAGTTCATTGAACAACTAAGGTATTTTGAGTATGCCTTTTCATTTTGGTCTCGGGGCAATTGCAATTAATGGCAACAGTAAGCATCTTCTGGCCCTGTTTTTTAACTTCATATAGTAATTTATTTTGTAGTAAAGTAAAGTGCTAAGTAAATTTATAGCCACAATATTTCCAAATATATTGAAATTAGTGCTCTGGGGTTCCTCTCAGGATTTCGTTGAGTGACTTTTGCTCTCAGCTTAAACTGGACGATTCTGTGGTGTGATAGAGAGGTCTCGGAGGAAACCTTCTAACAGGAGACCATATTCTCGGCAAGTTTGCTGCTGAAGCTGAAATAAGGATATACAGGGATTATGGATTTGAACTAGGTATTATTTGAAGAATGGTAACACTTAGCTGTCTTCTGATTTGACAGAAAATTAGTTTTATTCTTCCGCTGAACGAAAATGGTTGTGTATACGCTCAAAGAACGCTGGGAAATATTGCGACATTACTTTGAAAATCATGGTCATGTTGCAGAATGTGTACGAAAATTACGTACGGCAATGGGAAGAAGAAAAGCACCGAATGAAGCGTATGTGCGTTACTTTGCGAAAAAAGTAAGAGAAACTGGGTTGCTTATTGACAAACCAACGCGTGACCGACCAAAAACCGTGCGTACACCCGAAAATATTGCTGCTGTGGCCGAGAGTGTTCGTGAATCACCAGGAACATCAATTGATGCACTGAATACCAACATATGCGATGTCATAGCTGAAATACAGCCGCATACAATCGAAAATGTCTTGAAAAATTGGACCGATCGTATAGGATGGTGCATGGCTAGCCGAAGCAGCCATATGAATGAAGTTGTGTTCCATCATTAACCGGAAGGATTGTACTTCAAAATAAAAAAAAACAGTTTGGAAAAATATTGAGTAGTTTCTTTTTTATAGCATTTTTAGTTCCGTAAAGTTATATGGCGGACCCTATATTAGAGACTCAGGTTAGGAGAGTATTATAGTATTACTAAGGGCAGTATTGTCGTTTTGCGGATTTTGAAATCATTAAAAGATAGAAAACCAATGAATTCTCTCGTCCCTCCACAAAATATGTAGTTTCTTATATTCTAATATTTCAGCACTAAATAAATTTTTTCCTTAAAAATAATTGTAAGCTGTTTTATGGATGTACTTAAATTGATATCTCAAAAATCAACTGCTTGTTTTTATATTATGGGTTTTAAAGGCTACTAATTTACGAATCCGTATCTTATGAACTAAAATAACTTAATGCGCAAAAATCATCTTCTAAGACAAGACCAATTTCTTGCTCAGCAGCTATGTTCGCAAGTAAATTTGTCGTTATTGGAGTGAACACAATCACAAAATCCACAAATATTCGAAAAAGTACCAACGCATCTCTTGAAATGATGAAGCAGAACCCGTTACCGACGATAGTTCTCAGTATAAAGGGGTGTAAACCGGCATCCTATTTCGAGAGCTAGACAACATAAAAATATCCGAGCTGTGGTTTCAACAAGACGCAGCCACGGGTCATACAAGCGATTCAACGCTCAAGATTTTGAAGGACAAATTGAGCTACCGGGTCACATCACAGCGAGCGTTCATCAATTGGTCACCACAACTTGAAGTTCCTTGATTATTTTCTCTGAGACTACTTCACATATCACTTGGTTTTCACGTAAAATTGGAAGATTTGAATATCTTTCACTACCTGCTCTTCGAAAAGTGGGCTTTGTATCAAGTCGGCGAGCGCTGGGTAAATAAACTAATTTACAAGTTCGCGAGATATTTCTGAACTTGTCTGGATCAGAGCCACTCAAGAGAGCTCTTAAGGTTAATACAATTGGAGTTCTCAATTTTAGTGCTACGTTTTTCTACTTTTTGTGCTGTGTGCCTTGGTGTTTTCCATAAATGGACGAACCTACAGTTGTACGCCATCGCACGCCAGATGGGTTTTTTCATGAGCAGCTTTTTTGTGGCAGAAATACACTCGGAGGTTTGCCATTGTCTATCGACTAGCGAGAGCTATTAGATAAAAACGTTTTGTATCAATTGGTGTTTTGTGTCCGGGGTTTCGAACCTGCGCACTTTTGAATGGTAGTCAAGCAGCAATCCATTCGGCTACGACGGCCACATTACTCGAAATTACGTGAAGTCATTTTTGAAGCAGCTGATTGGAGGGTGAGGTTGAATCATTTCAGCAACTTTTCTTCAATCCTACTGCTTTGCATGGCTAATACTTAGGCATCTTGACGCTAACTTCTTTGCAATGCCTCCATATACATATACGAGTTGTAGATTAAGATATTAATCGCCTGATGAATTTCTAGCGGTTAATACAAAACACGATTAGTATTGTTCGGTCTTTTATTTTTCATAAACTTCATTCTCTGTTCCATTTTATTGCGAAGTCGAGACGCCTATTCGATTGATGTGCTGTTCGGTATATATCGGCACGTTACTTAAAAATAACAGCGAGAATCTATTCCATATCTCACAGCGTTTTTGCTTGATTTATATTTCTTTTCTGCAGATTCTCATCTGATCACCCTTTATGTGGACAGAACTTTCATTATTGCATTTTGTTGCTCTAGTAGCGCTCAGGCAAAGTTAGTGCCGCTCCTTCCATTTTCTTTAACATGATGGCTGACCTGTGCCTCATAATTTGTTTGATTTTTCCAGTAGGGCTACAAAATGAATGCTCACAATAAGGGGATGCTGAAAAGATGATAACTTACAGTGGTCAGCATTTCACTTTCGTGGTAATTGATTCGTTTTTAGATCCACTTTCGCAACTGATGTGAAATTAATTATAGCGCATACGCCTCCATCGCCATGGGTCAGTCGTCGGCAATGCGAGTGTTACACTCATACACACATACATACATACGAATGTGTGTGTGAAAGCAAGCATGCATGTGTGATGCGTATAGGGGCGGAATCGAAAGTTAAGTTGTATTTTTAACGCTTTTTTTTGCGTTCTTCGCTTTTATTGTTTTTCTTAATGAAGTACCACCTGATGTGCACTACCTTGGAAAATCAGTGTGGCCACCACGAGCCAGCCAGCCAGAATCGTATGATGTCATGTACAGGCAGATAGGAATGCGGTTCACTTCCACGTTTAGTTTCTAACTAACTGCGTAGAAGTTGAAATATATAAAACTATGTTTAAAATCTGCCGGCACGAGGAATTATAAATGTTATTGATTGTAGTTTCTATTCCCGTAGTAGAAGGTCTGGCGAGCACGGACACCAACCTTCAACCCCTTGCGTTTGGGTTTTCGTTTTTTTTTTTAATTTTTTTTAATGAAATAAAAAACGAAAAATGCAAATATTATTTTCAAATGTAAAATACGTTATTACATGCTAGTAAAATTTATTTAATAAGTACTGATCTATGTCACGTCAGCCTACGTAAAGCAACTCCCCGCCAAACTGACTAGCGACGCCCGAGTTCATTGAGTAAATGCGTAATTTTTTTGGAAAAAACAGATTGGCGCTTTAGTGACTCCCCTCCCAATTACCCAGTTTTCTACTAAACTAATCAGCGATTTTATATAAAAATAAAAATATTTTGCTGCTGCGTGTTCTAAATAATTTCATTTCAAACCTAATTGATATGCAGCGCCCGTACGCGATCGTTAACGTTTTACGAGGAGCACAAAAACAAAAAAGAAACGAAAACATCACAAAAAAGTAAATAAAAAACGAAAAAAGCTTAAATACAAAAAATGTTGCGCCAACGGCATAATAAATGCGCAAGCGCGCACGCCGCCGCCGCCTTCACTTTTTTCTAAGAACTAAAAACAGGCTGGCCAGTTTGCAGCGTGCGTATGGGAAAACCCAAAAAATTAATTGCATGCAATGGTTGACATCCACTATGCGGTTTTTCTCAGAATCGAAAGACCGGCCGGCCGAGCGAATGGTTTGGTGGGCATCGGCGAAAACATTAACGTTCTGATAATCAGCGACATTTTACGTGATTTTAATTTCTAAATTGCCCAATTCATGCTGATAAAGATCATTGTTTGTGTGCGATTGCCACGATATGCTATGCATATGACGGCTAGAATTTACCTTGAAAGAGTTTACATTTCAATTATAATATTCTTTGACTGATAAACAAAAATTTCTGAAGAAAATGGTTTCAAGCAACTTTCCTATTTACTAGGAAAAACCCGACGTTCGTTGTTAAACCGCGGAGCCAATGGTTTTTTGAATACTGCAAAATAAATAAATATTTTGTTTTTAGTTCTATTTTGTTTTTAGTTCCATTTTGTTTTTTCCAATTTGTGTCAAAGTAAACAATTAAAAAAAGTCCCAATGTGGGTGCAACAGAAATTTTATTAGTCATATAAGGGGTATCCATCGATTAATATTTCACTCAGGTTAGGTTAGATTGAAGCGGTTCTTCTGTGGGACACACTCAGGGTCATAGCTCATTCTGATGCCGCGTGGGGTCCTTGTCTCTATGACTCCTAAAACCAGTGTCTGCTTTTCAAAAATTTTAGAGTATTCCTGAATTCTGCAGAACTGAGATATTCCAATTCAGTTAAAAATTGTCTACCTAGAATAATAAACCTACCCTGGATAGAGCAGGACAATAGCAAAGAAGGTGTGAGATGGTCTCCTCCTCCTCTTCATCTAAACAACTTCTACAGAAGTAATGTGTTTATATACCCATCCTTTGGACGTGCCTACCTATTAGGCAGTGGCCGTTATGATGCTTATTTTGGCTTAGCAGAGATTCCGTGCATTTAGCATTGAGGAAGGTAGGCAGGTAAGTAGAAGTGACAGTCGGTCTTTAGACCAACTTACTTAGACCGTTGCCGAACCATTGTGATACCACAGTAGCAGTTTATCTGCTACTTCCCGCTAAATCATTTTGATTTAAGTGCAAACTCTTTGATCTGGCTGACACTTATATCCCTAAGGTCAATCATTTAGAAACGATGAGCCATAAAGTAGCGATAAAGTAGCGCCTTTGATCCACTTGACCGATAAAGTAGCGCCTTTGAGCCACTAGCGTCCTATTTTGTCAAAATTCTTCTTGTAACATTAAAAGACAGACTATTAACCCATCTCGTGTTCGCTGAAGTGGCAATGCGACTTGCACCATGCAGTTTAAAGGGCACCCATATCAAATGGATGCGGAAATATTCCGCCGTCTCGTTAAGAGACGCCCGGAATTAGCGAGCAATGATGGAATTAGTGACAACCCCACTAAGAGATTTAATCACATTTTTGCCTAACCAGACAGCTACCTCATTAATGGATAGAATTTCAGCCACAATTGTCGGGCGATTCTGCGGGTAGTTTCATTACGCCATCTTTCGTTCGCTGTTCTTACGATTTCCTCACGGATAAGTAGCTTACATGTTTGCAAGGGTATGCCCATGCCATTGTCAATGTACTCATTGGTCAATTTGGTGCCAAGTCTTGCTAGTTCATCGACTCTCTAGGTCGCAATGGCCAGTAACCCATGTTACCTTTAGGTGAAATGACTTAGCCATCTTGTTAAGAGATTTGCGGCATTTCATGGTTACCTTGGAGATTGTCGACTGTCTTGTGAGGAATTTTATCGCCACCTGGCTATCAGTGAAAATATAGATATCATTTTCAGATATTGGATCACACTGTACCAGTCTCACGGCTTTCAATATTTCGCTTAGCGAACGAAGAAATGCCAATGTTGTTTTCAGCGTCCGTTACATCCCTTTTGATGCCCATTATTCGGCCGTCGTAGCCAAATGGTTGGTACGAGACTATTATTCGGAAGTGCGTAATTTCGTATCTACGTGCATGAAACACCAAACTGATAGAAACAGTTTTTTATAATAAAATGCCGAGGAACAGGCAGGCAATGGCAAACCTCCGAGTGTATTTCTGGCACGAAAAACTTCCTCATAAAAAAATATCTCCCGTTTGGATACGGTTTAAAACTTTAGGTCACTCTCTTTGTGAAACAACATCAAGACGCATGTCGCAAATAGGCAGAAGCTCAGCCAAACACCCAAAACGGGTGTAAGTGAAAACATATTCTCAAATGTACGGACGAAATCTAAGTGCGGGCATTATGACAACAATAACTCTAATTCCCATTAACATAGTTTTTGACAGATTTAAAAAATCGCTTGGTAATGTCAAAGGCAAGGTGCATAAGATGTGGCAATTACAGTATTTCACAGTACGCTGTTCGGAGTTTGCTAATTTTGTCAGAAATTTACAAATTGAGTCCCGCGAATGAAAAACTATTTGAAGCAGCGCTCCGGTGTTCAGACCTTAATGGTCCAAATAAGGCACGTGTATCTGTAGCAAAATATTTTAAGAAGTTGAAGATGTTCAAAAATAATTGAGTGCAATGGCATAACCAAATTAAAAAGTTTGACGAGTTCTTCGCACGAGGCCAAAAAAAAACCTCTCCAAAACAAAATCAGAAGATCATTGTTCAATCAATTTCGGAGCGCATTAAAAAAATCGCTGCTCTTATTATCACACATTGAAAAAGGGCTTGCGTGGGCGAAGGCACATTCTGAATGAAATTGGGCAAACATAATATTCACAGATGAATCTTCTTTTTCTGGGTAAATAGTTGCATACAGGGTTTGATTGAAAAGTAATGAGCCGTCCCGCGCGGAGCGTCTGCCAAGCGATAAACCGAATCGGCTGATGGGGGAAAATGATCGTTGGACCTTCCCCTTCCACTAGAAACCGGTCCAAGTTCGCTGGCAACAGCGGTGCAGTCAACATCGCTCCGCGCGTGAAAGCTGTTTTAAAAGTGTGTTGGGATTTTGCAGTGGCAAAAATGCAGCGATCGTTGGAGCAACGTTACTCGATCAAATTTGGCGTAAAGCTAAACAAAACGAGTACCGAAACCATTGGGCTACTCAATCTCTGTCCAGTGCCCAGGTAAAACGGTGGCACAAGTCGTTCAAGGAAGGCCGGGAGGACGTCGAAGACGAACAGCGATCTGGAAGGCCTTCGACGACGCAAACAGACGAAGATGGGAACCGGGGGCGTGAATTCGTCCACAAGGAGTTTGTACTCCAGGAAGCACCCTTCATCACGACAATGCGCCGGCGCACACCGCCTTCCTCTGCACCTCTGCATTGGCCAAGATGGGGGTTCCGGTGCTTCCCCACCCTCCCTACAGCCCAGAGCTGTCCCTTCCGGACTTCTTCTTGTTCCCGCGCCTGAAATTGAATTAGTATAAAACATTGTTGCCTGTTCCCGAGACGTCACCAAGTCATTTCTGTTCTTATTCCACTCAGCCTATTAGTGTTGAGTTACTGCGAATAACTAAGAAGCTGAGGTGTGGATTTAAGACGCTTCTTGCAATAGGCACCCATTACCGATGGCAAATTGTAGCCCCCTAACCCGTTGGCAAACCCCCGAGTGTGTTTCTTCCATGAAAAAGCTCATCATAAAAATATATGCCGTTCGTAGTCGGCTTGAAACTTTAGGCCTCTCCATTTGTGGAACAACATTAAGGCGCACACCACAAATAAGAGCAGGAGCTCGGCCAAAGACCTAACAGAAGTGTACGCGCTAAATATTTATTTTTTTTATATTTTTTTATCATACAGAGAGTCGTGTTGGGTTTTATCCATAATTTAATTATTATATAAATATCGGCGCGTACGTTACTGTTTTTATGCTTACAGAGAGAGATTCGTCTTGTTTTTAAAACCTTCTACCACCCACCGATGCCTTTTTCTCTACTTAACATAATTGATTTTTTTGGCTTGGTGACGCGCGATTACCTTTCAGAAAGAATACGAAAGGAATGAGAAATATGAGCCTCGTATTTGCACTTGCTTTAAACTAAATCGCGGTTTTTTTTGTTGATGAGCCGCGGTATGTGCGAATCTGAATTAATTTTAGATTTTCAGAAACACTGGGCTGATTTGTTTTCTCCCACGTAAGAGATCTTCTATGTTTTTCTTTTTACTACAGTCTTCTAAAGCTGGGTCTTACAATGAATCCTATCTGTCAATCCAAATATTCTTACTAGCTTATTAAGAATTTATAGCCGGAAAGGTAAGCATCATTTTTTAGCGAGTAGTGTAAAGCGTTCTTAACCACTTGTCGTGCTTTAACGAGTCTGACTCGTGATGAAAATTTTAGTCCAAACATGAATAGGACTAGCCCGGCTCGTGAATAGGACTAAACGTAAATATCACGAGCCGAGGTCGTAATTGAATGTTAGTTTCTATCTGTACTCCACCAGAGTTAGTCACGAGTCTCTTAATTGCTGTTACAAAGTAGTTTCTATTATTCTGATCTGTTTACCACGCGATGACGCGTAACACTTGAGCCCGAGTTTCGTCGAGCTAAATGGCACGGCAAGGGGTTAAGTGTATATAACCTTTGGTCAAACCGTCCTTCACTGAGCGAGGCATTGGAGAATTTTAACTCGTTGAATAATGTAGCTGACGCTGGTCTATCAGAGTGAAAACGGCTCTCGCTGGTAATAGTGTTTTCTTTTGAGTTCATTATCTGAAGATTGCGCGGGTTCGTACCCCCACTTATTCGAACGCGAAACATCCAACAACTAGAAGTAACAGAAAAACATTTCCACTAGTCACCTATAGCAAAGTAGCGTGGGAGCTGTTTGCCTGAACTGCTTACAAAACGAGCTAAAGCGGATATATTTCAATATTTGACACTTTTTTGTTTACCATTTGCTTGTTAAATTCAAAGATCTCTAACGTTTACTTCCTCCTCAGGTGTGGTAATATTTTTTCCTTTATTTTCTGTCTGCATATTTATTTCCTAAACATATTAATTTGCTACAAGCAACATTCAAATGGTGTCTATGGAAAAAATTAGCTCTCTATCCACACAGAGAATCCTTCTAAGCGTAATTTTATCTGCCGACGGAGGATATCGAACATCTGTTGCGCTGATCTGCAGACAGTGTTTTCAGTTATTTTTTCTTAGTGCACCGTATGTGGAATGCTGGCGTTTTTTGTTCGCCGGACCACAATGAAGTTTTATTGAGTTGAAGCTCAGTGATCAGTGAAACTGTTATCCGATCTGAGCATTCTCACGCTGGATGCGTTCGTTGGCCGCAGCTTTCCTCTCAGGTATCCAGTTGTTCCATGGTCATTGATGTCTTATTTCCTTTCTTCCTGCTTTGAAAAGAGTTAGTTGACATCAGCAACATCCACAGGTGGCTAAGATATTTATTATACTTATATGTATGTATGTGTTTGTATATGTATGTATAAGCTGACATCATAGAGCCTCCTTCAGCTTACTGGCTTGCAATCATCGCTTTATAGTGACGTCATTGAAGTTAAGAAAAAAAAGGTTCACACTTAATTGAAAAAGAAACAACATGTCGTCATCAAAATCCATAGGACTTATTCCATTTAGTTACACTCAGGGGCAAGTAATTGCGCAGTAGCGTGAAAAGATGTGCCAGTCAAGTAGAATTTAAAATATACACTCGCACAAACCTGCATATATTGTATGTGTACTTGGCAGTATAAAGTGGCAGTTGTATCCATAAGTCACAATATCACAGCTCAGCAGGTGTCACATAACACTGGCTTTTATTGTTGCAGTGATCAGCTGTATTACAGACTTGCCCCATATTACATAACGCCTTGCGTTACAGGCTTACTCACAATTTCACACCCATCCCACACTTATTGGGGGGAAAAAAGATTTTTTGGTGCAAGAAGTGCCGCCAGTCGCCGACGACCTGCTGCCTGTAGCCTACCGCCTGTCGTCCATTATTACCTGTTGCCTGTTGTCTGTTGCTATGCCACCGCCACCATCATCACCAGCTGTGCCAATTTTCACAATCAGCTGCACACTCGACTGATGAAAAAAAAAACAAATTAAAGAAATACTTGCAAACGAACATACCTGTGGATACATACGTACATATACACATACATGAGCCTGGATATTTCTAAGCGTGTATGTAGGTACGAATTTTTATATTGTATATGAAAGTTCACAAGCATATTTATGTATGGGAGAGTGTGCATGCATGCTTGAATGTATGTTCCCTACTCATATGTCGCTGGCTGGTACATATAAACATACATATACCTACACATACATAAATAAGTAGTGAATTGTGATGAGGCACAAAGGTTAATAACTTGTGAAATATGATAGCCGTAATGAGGTAGACGACCGTTCTTGATGCCAGCAATAAACAGCTGATACTTGTATGGGCAGTGGGTAGCGATATGCAAAAGTTGTTGGTAAATAAAACTATTATGCTTAAAATAGATACGGGTGGATTAATTTCGTACAAAATCGAAGTGCAGTATTCCAAAGAAGAATTACTCCGCGTAAAATAGAAAACTAACATTATTGACTTTGCCAATTATTTTATAACAATAGTATTTTAAATATATTTAAACTTACCATATAGAACGATCTTTTCTAATCGATTGTACATTTTTATCGATTTTTAATTTGTTATGCTTATCGATTATTTCATGTTCTCGATAAACATGTACATATGTATATACGTTATAACCGTACTCCAATTATATTAAATCTTATCATTTAAAATGATTTTCTAATCGATTCTATATATTTATCGATTTTTAGTTTGTTATTATTATCGATTTTTTATCTATTATTTAAAATAATTCGATTTGTCTTATCTATAGACATTAGGCCGGGTCGATTTGTGGGGAGGCGAAAAAATCGCCCATTGCTCTGTGAAAATCATATTCTAGGGATCAAAATAAGAAACTTTGCCCAAGGAACCATACCTCTAAAACGAATTCTGATGTCCCCCAATTTGGGTCGAACTTTTTAGTTTCTTTTCTATAACTCACTTAAATTAATTTTTTCATTTCACATATGTTCTGACTAAATAAATTTCTTAAGAGAAAAAATAGATATTATTATAAATAAATAATAAATATTATTATAAATAAATAAAAATAAAGAAAAAACATAGCCATTTAGCTGATTTTTTCATGTAAAGGCCAAAAATGGCCCCAGGGGAGTTGCAGGGGGTGTGCCACTGGCATGGGTGGATCGGCCGTCTAAAGTTAGTGGGGGTCGGTCATACATTTGGACTCGATTGGAGCACTCTAAATGGGTCAAAGTGGGATTTTTCAAAATTTGCCCCTACCCAATAGTTCGACCCAAATTGGGGGACATCAAAATTCGTTTTAGAGGTATGGTTCCTTCGGCAAAGTTTCTTATTTTGATCCCTAGAATACGATTTTCACAGAGGAAGGAGCGATTTTTAAATCGACCCGCCCTAATAGACATATACATATAGTTTTATAAACGTATTCCAAATGTATTGAATTTTACACTTTAAACCACTGGAGCATAGGGCCTCAGTAAAACACCTCCATCTGGTTCTGTGTTTTGCAAGAAGCTTCACTTCGTTCCAAGTTTTTCCTGACCTTTCAACTTCCTTTTGGACCTTTCTCCTCCAAGATGTTTTTGGTCGGCCACCCTTCCGCACACCTTGTGGACTCCAATCCATTGCTTGACGACAGATTTCATTCGCGTCCTTTCGAAGCGTATGCCTAATCCACCTCCACTTTCGTAGTTTTACCATGTTAGCTACCGGCTGAATTTTGCACCTCTCGTATAGATCGCCGTTACTTATGATGTTGTACCACCAGACCCTCAATATCTTGCGTAACCATCCGTTCACACAGCTTTGAATTTTGTTTGCAACCCAATTGTTTGTGAGCCAGGTTTCCGATCCATACAAGAGTACTGATAGTACATTTGACTTAAAAATCTGTAACTTTGTATGTGCGCTAAGGATGCTCGACAACCAAATAGATCGGAGCTGTGCATATGCGTCGTTCGCTTTACTTATTCTGGCGATAACGTCTAGTTTCATACTATCTTCAGCGACAATGATACTACTCAAGTAAGTAAAAGTGTTAACGTTTTCAATTTGATCACCATTTAAGAGGAATGAGCGGTTGCTGGTGAATCGAAATTTCATGGCTTTCGTTTTCTCGCGACTTATTTTTAGTCCTGCATTCAATGAGGTTGAGAACAGATCGTAAATTTTGTTCTGCATGACTGTGTGTTTGACGGAGGGCGGGCATTTATCATCAGTGTAGGCAAGGTCTTCGAGATGTTCGTGGAAGTTCCAGTAGATACCTCTCAATGCAGCTTCTGAGTACATCATCAATAAAAATTAAAAATAACACAAGAGACAATAGGCAGCCTTGCCATATGCCAGCACAGGTGGGAATGCATATGGACAGATTACCGCTGTGCAAAATCCTGCATTTAACTCCTTCCAGTATGTAACGCGTTCCGTATGATGTTCCGAGGAATGCAATCAAAAGCTGTACTATACTCAACAAAGATTGGTTGGATGGTTGTCTGCCACTCTTGTAGTTGCTCCATAATAATACGTAGGGTGTTAATTTGATCTACACAGGAATGGTTGCTTCTGATGCCGGCTTACTGTTTTCCCCAGGAGCTTTCTATAGTGGTTTTAATGAGATTTAACATAACGCTGCACGGGATCTTAGACGATTTTAGATTTTGTAACGGATTAAAATTGTTTAAAGATTTTTAACTTATATTAGTATTATCATTGATAAGCATATACATAGATCCGTTATAAATGTCTTCAAAATGTATTAAATTTCACCATTTAAAATAACTTTGTAATCGATTATAAATTTTTATCGATTTTTAAGTTATTATTATTATCGATAAACATATATTTGCCTACATATGTATGTATGTAGGTTATACAAATTTTCCAAATGTATTGAATGTTACCATATGTTATCGGTTATGTAGTCCGTTATACATATTTATCGATTTTTAAATTTTTATCACTTCTTCTATAAATATATAATATATAAATACATAAAAAAATGCGTACATATTTTGACCGGGTTTGATCACTTTTCTTTAGTCATTTATTCTACCACAAACCATCCATAAATCACAGGCTGTAGACTCTGTACAAGATTTATAAGAAATCGACAAGTTTCCATCAAACTCCAACACTTTTTAATCAGAATTTTCAAAAAGAAAAAAAATTGGTACGAGTTTTTCTAGCCCAATAAATTGTAGTTCAAGTTGGAAGTGGCTTAAAATTCTCACTGATTTTTGATAATCTTTTACGTATATGGGCTATTTATTGTAAGTTTTTGTGTAGAATTAGTATAGAAAGAAATATAGTAAAATCGCATATTAAGCTAAGCCTTTGTCTAAAGGAACCTAACCATGTTACATAGCTAAAGAGAAAAAGAGAAGAAATAGATGGATATATTGACGGCCGCCGTAGCCGAATGGGTTGGTGCGTGACTACCATTCGGAATTCACAGAGCGAACGTCGGTTCGAATCTCGGTGAAACACCAAAATTAAGAAAAACATTTTTCTAACAGCGGTCGCCCCTCGGCAGGCAATGGCAAACCTCCGAAAACCTGAAAAAGCTCCTCATAAAAATATCTGCCGTTCGGAGTCGGCTTGAAACTGTAGGTCCCTCCATTTGTTGAACAACATCAAGACGCACACCACAAATAGGAGTAGGAGCTCAGCCAAACACCTAAAAAGGGTGTACGCGTCAATTATATATATAGATGGATATAAAAAATGGATGTAGCAGAACGAGGAGTCACTGCGATCTAACTGACCTTCGCTATCCCCATAATACTTGCCTATACATCTGTTACTAGGGTTGCCCAAGAGAATGCTCAGCCTGCCAAAAATTGCTAAACGATATTTGGTACATAGATTAATCCTCAACGCTTAGTGGTTCTACACTACAAACATTGCCGTGCATCAGTTTTTATTCGCTCAAAGCTGATCCTGTTATCTACAATATATATAACAAACTTTAGCTGCATCCAGCTTCTTGATTCATCACAGATGTTCTAGAAATGAACATTTGAATGGAACGCGGCGTCTGCTCTCATGAAATCTCATTGAGGGAAGCCAGACCACTAGCAGAGATCTATACAATTTACGGATTGATAGAAATGTAGGAAGCATGACTCCCCCCATTGTAGATAATCGAGCGGATATGGGAATCTTGGATCATTAATAACTAGCTCAAAATATGGTCTAGAATGTCGAAGATCACTACAATCGAAGAATCCTCGTGAACCAATACTCCGTAAAAAGAGCTCTCTCCAAGATTCCTGCTCTCGCAGGCTGAGAAGAGGACTAGAGCAGATACTAGAAATAGTTGAAATTTGTGCACCTACAGGGTATTGCGTCCACTTTGACCATAGTTTGATGAACAAAAAAACACTAAGCTCGCTAAAGCTCTCTGAACCAAATATACGGCTTTTGACGTGAATACTTACGGGACACTCGACTATTAACCATACCACCGCCAATATCGGAGCCCCATAAAACAATTTATGAAAACAATTTATATAAAACTATAGAGATGAGAAGGTGGTAAAATCGATCCAGCATTTTCTGTGCAAAAGCGTCGCAGATTTCTTGTGTGCCATTTCTATGGGTAACTGGGAAGTTGGGCTTACTTCTTTGAAGGCGATGACTAGATTCGCCAACAGATCCGGATGATTTAAGGCATGTAAAGAGAGGTCTGGGGCAATTTTCTCGTAGTCTTTTAGAAGCAACCTGTCTATTCTAGCTTAACGGTAAATTTAATATTTTATTTTTTTATTTTTTTTAATTCACTTCACATTTTTGATGGATTTGTTGTACCGTAAATCTCTAGGTCTGCCTCTCATTTTCTCGCCATCATTGCTTGCCGAAAATTACACTCTTCTGGCTCTTTTGACTTTTATCATCCCTCTGTTCATTCATGCATGCATCTTTGTGCATCCAACTACATTTACAAGTATTTTTTGCGACATCTTTAGCATCTTTTTTTGTATCAGATTACAGCTATATCAACAACAGTTCCGGCCACTCACTTGGCACTTGGTGCTTTGACGCTTAACGCTTACCGCCCATTTCTCATTCATAAGCGTGCAAGGCACGTTACCAATTAATATTATCAAATATGATAGCAAATACAAGACAAAAACGTGAAAACAGTTGAGAAGTACAGCATGTATAAACCCAGCAGCAAAACGAATTATTATTATATAAGTATATAGTGGGAAGAACTACTATAGTTCCTAAGAAGATGACTCTGCTGCTCCCTTTATTCTTCCATAATACATTCCAGGGCCTACCTTCAACGACGATACTCTACGATGTGATAAACGTGGCGCTTTGCAGCACTTTGGAGATATTTCTAAGACAGTTTCATTACTTATAATGTATTAAATTTTGTAATAAAAAAGATAGAATGTTGGCATAGTCTAGAGTCTCCTCTAGGTTGGGCTCTTCGGCCATTTGTTTTAACATTTTATTATCATATTTTTATCTACAATTAATTTGCCAAAATACAATCATTTATATTTATTTATATTTTATAGTAATAATTGAACGGAAAAATTAACATCTTAAATGCATCGAATGTGGAAAAACACATTCAGCCCTCTAGACAATTCGAACTAGCAACTTGTCACAAGCATCACAAGCCATAGCCAACTCTCGGTGGTTACTGTCAGCCTATGCAACAAGTCGATTTTTTCTCAGCGTGAGTCATATCCATATACGCAGACGATATCAGCGCAAAATCAAGCACCAACTTTCACACCCTGCAGAAATTTTGCACTAGTTTGCAAATGTTCATTAAGTGTATAGTACAAGACTAGTGTCATAAGAGACTGTTTCAATATTTTACTATAGGGAAGTGTTATAAGATATGGACGTATCAGACAAAAGATAATAAATTACATTGACTCGTATATGAGTGACGGTATGTATATTCATATGTGTGCATGTGGATGTGAATTTTTTTCTTGGCAGTGAGGTGGTCGCGACGAAAGGTTACATATGGCAAGTGAAGATTTCTTTTTGTAATAATATTAAACAACAAGTGGATGGAGCAGATAAGAAGAAGAAACAACAGTTTAGGTAATACGAAAATTTTAATTATATCGTAATAAAACAACTGCATAGAAGTAATGCTGCTCTGGCGACATTGGCGCAATAAAAGAAGAATAGTAAAGAAACCGACAAACCACGCGTGGATTTGTTTGGATTGGATTTGAATTGAGTAGAACGGTTAGTTTTACTTGCGATGATTAAGGTTGAAAAAGAAATTCGATAAGTAGAAATTCGCCCAAGATGGCTCCACAAAGGAAAAAATGTTAGGGGAGAGAAAGGAACAAAGAAAGACATTTGAAGGATTGCGATTAGGAATTGGAATTAATAATGGGAATTGCGGGTAGATGTTGAAATGGAATAAAACAAGCTGTGTGTGAGTTATTGACAAAATTATTTTTTTTATATTATTTGAAAGGCGCATATATGCCATTAAGTGTGGAATATGACATCATTCAAATGCCCGTCTCGGCTTTTTACGGTGGAACGGATCCGAGTGGTCCAATTTTCAATGACTCTTCCGCATAGATCCGGTTGAATTTGAGCGATGGCCTGTGTTATGTTCCCCTTTAGAGCATCGGTCGATTGTGGTTTATTTGCACAGACCTGAGACTTCAAGAAACCCCACAGGAAAAAGTCTAGCGGGGTCAAATCGCATGACCTTGGTGGCCAATTCACATCCCCCCTGCGAGAGATAACCTTACCCTCAAATCGTTCATGCAGAATGTCAATCGTGGCGTTTGCTGTGTGGCACGTAGCGCCGTCCTGCTGGAACCACATGTCGTCTAAGTCCATATGGTTCAATATGGGCCATAGGAAATTGGTTATCATCGTTGTGTAGCGCTCGCTGTTGACGGTGACCGCCTCACCAACGTCGTTTTCAAAAAAGTACGCACCTATGACTCCGCCGGCCCAAAATCCACACCAAACGGTAGCTTTTTGAGGATGCATTATCACCTGGTGAACCTAGTGTGGATTGGTGTTGTCCCATATACGGCAATTTGGTTTGTAAACACAGCCATTCATCCTAAAATGCGCCTCGTCACTAAAGATGATTTTTCGCCCAAAACTGGGGTTCTCTTCCAAACAATTCGAAGCCCAGTCAGCGAACAAACGGCGTTGTCTATAGTCATCAACTTTGAGCTCCTGGATCAGTTGGATCTTGTACGAGTGTAGGTCCAAGTCTCGACGCAAAATTCGCCAAGTTGAAGTCTGCGAAAGGCCAAGTTCTTGTGCACGGCGAGGAATAGACTGCCTCGGGTTCTGCTGTACACTTGCACGGACCGAGGCAATGTTCTCGGCTGATCTTGCGTTCCTTGAACGTACGGGTATTGGCTGATAGCTTACTGACCCGGTCGTCTCAAATTTGGCCACCAAACGTTGAAGAATCGACTTTGAAGGGCCACCACGTCTACCGAAAAATGGGCGCAATGCGCGCAACGTTTGCGTTAATGAACACTCATTTTGATAATAAAATTTTATCATTTGAACGTGCTGTTCAATCGTGTAACTTGCCATTATGATTTGGCATAAATAACTAAATAATAAACAAAGGATTTGACAGATGTCACCAAAACAAAATGGCTGCCACCGGGCGCCAAAATCGACCCGCGCCAATTGAAAAACCCTTTATAAGTCAGATAGCTACTCAGGCGTAAATAAAAAGTAATCACCAAGTTACCTGAATCTGAGCATTGCAAAAGCAAGGCAGCTGAGGAGCAGAAGCTGAGATGATTCCGACTCATCAACCTTCAAACAGATACCGCAGAAGAGACTCGAACTTGTGTTGAGCCTTATAACCTGTATTCTTATCAGTACACGGCTGAAATACATAACTTCATTTCTCGATAGTTGCGTTTTTCTTTGCCTCAGAAGTGGTCCTGCATGCCTCAGTTGCACACACGGACAGAAGAATTTCGTTATCCTGCGAGTCAGTACTCTACTACTAGAACTCACTGAGTTTGCTCAAGGTCCACCTAGCAAAAGACAGATGGGTGACTACGAAGGGAGATCCAATGCTCTATTTGCAGCAAAAAGCCATTGCAAGAGGGCTTGCCTATCCAGCATATGCAGCTACTTAGACAACGCTTTCAGAAATTTATTGAGTAACAGAGCGGAAGAATTGTCTAAGTAAAGAAGAATCTAAGTTCGGTGAAATTTATCTATTGAAATGTATCTACTCGGAACATGCTTTTAGTATAGGCTCGTAATCATTAGCTTCGAAATCGTTAATAGCTTTAGGAAACCCGCAAAAGGGTTATACATTTATGATGTTGCGCTTGATTTCGCTAGGTCTTCCGTCTATTCGCCGTCTACAAGACTTTTATGCCTTGAGATCCAACCTTCGCAATGGGTGTACCTTGCTCTAAAAGTGTTAAGAGCAGTGACACACTCCTCAAGTTGGGATTATACTATGTGAGACCGCCGACCACATAAGGCTACCTGTAACACTTCGAAGAAATTTTTGATATAATTTCCTATGCAATGAATCTCCGCTTGAAAGGCTGTGGGATAACCAATCAATTGGTATACATTTTGTTAAACTTGATCCAAAGTCACCCGCACCAGTCCTACCACCCGCTAGCCTAGAGCTATCTGTGTCCCACTTTTCCGAGCCCGATTCAGTGCATTGGACTACATGTTTCTTATAACGTCCGATCTAAAATAGATAATAATTTCGAAATTTTAGGAGATATTTTGTTGCACCACTCTTGAACCAATTCCTTTTTTATGCGCTTTTTTATGCGCCCTTTTAAGTAAACTAACTACATATGCTTCTAGGCTCAACTGGGAGCTTTTATCGTGATTGAAATGGATTTTTTGTACTTCGTATGCATTATTTCCTTCATTTAAAAAGTTCTTTTCGTACTGGTGTAGGAGGTATGAAACCTTCTTGTTCAACCGCGACGGGTTGGACCCTTCATTCGTAACTTCTTAAGTTGCATATATAGAGTTGCCAAGTGAGAACGAAAATAACAAAGGGTTGTAGTCTCCAGGAAGCCTGTATGAAGCATACGAAGATCTAAACCCTTTTGCTTTCCAGAAAGGTTTAGATCTTAGCATTAGTGAGTAGCTCGATTTTTGATGCCATCGAAAAAATATACGTTCTTATGTATGTAAATGGCCCGATCGGGTCATAAATACGATTTTGGGGAATATTTCGATGCCAGCATTAGTTGGCGGGTCTAGCAGTAACTAAGAATTAACACCCACCAGTTGAACTTGCTGCGACGCCCCACACTGGGGATTTAGCGGAAAAAAGTCAAATTTGCAACATACCACCTACGCAATGTTTAATGGTATTTCTAAATTCCAGAATAGAACCAACAATAAAATCAAAAAGAATTACTAAACTCCGACTTACAGTTTTTTTTATAGATATGTCAAAAGTATAATTTTTTTATAATATAGTATTGAACTGATTAAGAAAAAACTTCAAAGCCCAAGGTGGTTTTTTTCCTTTTGCTTGAGCCGACTTCCAATTTTTTATTTTTCATTTTTCATTTGCTTGAGCCGACTTCCAATTTTTTTTTTTTTTATTTTTCATTTAGGGTACGATATTGGCTGGCAAAAATCCTCCACTGAACCCGCCCAGAGGGTGCCGGCTGGTAATAGGTACCACAGTAGTCCTGAAATAGGAGGTACCTAGCTAAGTTAATTATACAAAGTTTGGTGTTCGCTACTCCTCAATAGTACAACATCATTCGGAGTATCTTTAGCATGGTCGGGGGTAAAGGGCTGGATCAAGGTGTAATGCGACCCGTGCCGAGGATCTGTCAGGCTGGGGGCCCTTTTCAAAAATAACTCAGTCGTAAACGGAGCTTACGGATACCTGGCGCCCTCCGTAATAGCTAGCCTTACCTACGTACCTGGAGCTATGCGTAGGCGGACTTCTCCTTCTCCAACACTCGTGGGTCCAAAATGAATATTGGCAAATTTAAAAATAAAAATTATAGGGAGACCGGTTCCTCCGCTAAAGGACCGGAAGGAGCTTCCAGCTCTGCAAAAAGGGCAGCGTCCTTGACGAGCCTCTCTTCAGCCCCAATTGCGACTGAGGCCAAGCCTAGTCAAAATTCGGGGGCTAACAAATCTACGGCTGATAATTTGGTCCAGCCAAACAAGCAACTGTTGCGACAACCGAAAGTTGGTCGCCAAGATGAGGTGACTGCGACCTCAGTCAGCGCTAAAAGCAGTTCTCAGGTCCAGAAATGGCCTACAATAAAAATTTCCGACCCGTCAAAAGCTGGGTACCAGGAAAGGCGCAATGCGGCCAGGTTACTCACTAGAGTACACTCAACGCCACCAGCTGGGGAAGAACTCACTAAGGAGTTGCAAGAAGCGATCGAGTGGGCGAAGGCGGTACTACCCAATTTCCAGATTGAGCGTCCGGTGCATCCGGACATATCTAAGCGTCAGAGGTCAGCCGAGGGGGACAGCTCGCAGGCGAAGAAAATGAGGTTGCACAATGTCACGCCTCACAAGTCTTTTGCGGAGGTTGCAAAAAACCGCATCATAATAGGCGTTGTAGACGAAAACGACCCTGAAGGAAAAATCCCCAAGAACCAGTGGAAATGGGTGAATGCTGCGCTGACGAAAGTAGCGATGGAAGTTATGACCAGCAACCCTGGGCCTCCTCCTTCCTGTACAGATGCAGGTTGGTATCAGGGGCAAATAAAGATAGTTGCTTGCGACGACGAAAGGTCGGTGCAGCTTTACAGGATTGCCATCTCTAAAGTTGGTGAAGTATATCCCGGTGCCAAGCTGGCGGTGGTCGAGAAGAAAGAAATTCCGTCTCGTCCAAGAGCAAGAGCTTGGTTACCAACTACTCCATCAGAGCCTGAGGATATCATGCAGCTGCTAAGAGCATGCAATCCTAATCTTCCAGCTGACAAATGGAAATTTGTCAAGTCTTTTGAGGAGAAGTCAACCACCGAGGTGGAGTCGAAAAGAGCCACTATGCAAGTCATGCTACTGCTGACTGAGGACTCACTAGAGCCATTGGCGAAGAGCGATGGCGAAGTCAATTATGGCTTCTGTAAGATTAAAATCAGGACATACAGAAGCGACATGTTAGGCCAGCTTGCTGATGATGAAGAGTCGTCTAGCGAGATGGACGTGCACGAAAAGGAGTCAATAGGCGATGTCGACAGCATTGGACACGCTTCTTCTGGGGCGGATTTGACAGAAGACTTTGCTAACCTGTTGTCGGAGAAAGAGCTCCTGGGTGAGGTAGACGCAGACGTAACCAATGAGGCTCCTTCAAATAAATCTGCACCACAGTAAAGCAGCTACAGCAGCCCTTGTTGAACTAATGGCGGTAGAAAATCCTGACATTGTCCTCATTCAGGAGCCATGGGTGAGACAAGGGCGCATATGCGGATTGAGGGCTCCGCACTACAAGCTTTATGCTGCCAGCTGTGCAGGTAAAAGTAGGACATGCGTATCAGCTAAATCTAAACTTAACGTTTTCTTAATCCCAAAATATAGCAATGAAGACTTCACGACGGTAAGCTGGGAAGCAGGTGACATCGAATTTCGTATGGCGTCGATGTACTTGGCCCACGAAGAACCCGTACCACCACAACTGTTGGTGGATTTGATAACGGACAGCGAAACCTCCAAAAGCAGACTAATACTGGGTGGTGACGTGAATGCACACCACTCTGTATGGGGAAGCTCGGATATCAACGAACGTGGTGAGTTACTTTTCAATTACATTTTATGTACTAAATTGCTGTTATGTAATCGTGGGAACGATCCTACTTTTATAATCAGGAATCGTCAAGAAGTTCTTGACATCACCCTAGTCTCAGATTGTTTAATAGATAAGGTGGTTCAATGGAGAGTATTAGAGAAGCACTCCTTCTCAGACCATCGCTATATTGAATTAATATTAGAAGAAGAAATCCCTCAACCTACTAGTTTTAGGAACTACAGGAAGACCAACTGGCAGATGTATAATTACGAGTTGGAGAGAAATCTTCCCGAAATTCCCCCTTACTATCCAGAAAACGAGGAAGAATTAGATAAGCTAGTCAATCTGTTCACCGGAACATGTTGCAAAGCGCTAAATAAGTCTTGCCCTCTTGTCAGGCACAAGGGGAAGACAAAACCCCCATGGTGGTCCTCAGAACTTAGCCTTCATAAGAGTGTATGTAGAACACTATTTAATAAGGCGAAATACTCTAATTCGGAAGACGATTGGGACTTCTATTATGAGCAACTCAAAGTCTATAAAAAAGAGTTGAGGAAAGCAAAAAGATCTTCATGGAGGTCGTTCTGTGAGGATATAGAAACTACAGCGGAAGCTTCTCGCTTAAGAAAGGTCTTGGCTAGATCAACGACATCTATTGGCTTTTTACAGAAGCCAGACAACGGCTGGACGACTTCTACCAAGGAGTCGCTAAGTTTACTATTAGATACTCACTTTCCGGGGAGCTCTGAAGTCTATAACTCGGGTCCTACCCGAACTTGCAACCCCAGAGTATCAGAATTTCAGATTAACTCAGATATCTCAGACATAATCAATGGAACTAATATTACTTGGGCTATAGGAAATTTTAAGCCGTATAAATCGCCAGGCCCTGATGGGATAATACCGGCACAACTTCAGCAGCCTCTGGCTCATATCACAAGGTGGTTAGTAACCATTTTCAAAAGTACTCTTCAGTTAAATCACATTCCCTCAGCATGGAGGGAGGTTAAGGTCATCTTTATCCCGAAGGCAGGTAGAAGCTCGCATACCAAACCCAAGGATTTCAGACCGATTAGTCTATCATCCTTTCTACTGAAAACATTAGAAAAGCTGATCGACTCAGTTATCAGGTACAGCGTACCCCACTCACGTATTTCCAAATCGCAACATGCCTACTGTAAAGGAAAATCTACAGAGACGGCCCTAAACTCACTGGTCACATCAATTGAAAGCTCATTTGAAGTTAAAGATTATTCACTGGCAGCCTTTTTAGATATCGAAGGAGCTTTTAACAATATCCTGCCTAAGGTCATAACGAACACGCTGTCAGACCTGCGCATCTCCGGAACCTTTGTGAATTTCATTGAACAGTTGCTTACGAGCAGGTTCGTGAATTCGACGTTGGGCTCTTCGGTGATGCGCAGATCTGTCTGTAGAGGTACTCCTCAAGGCGGGGTGCTTTCTCCTCTTCTGTGGATTCTAGCTATGAACAAGTTGTTGCTGGATCTGGAGGAGAGGAGAATTAAGGTTGTGGCCTACGCGGACGATGTAGCTATATTAATAAGGGGGAAGTTTCCAGACACCCTCTGCAGTCTAATGCAAAGAACCTTAAAATATGTGGATACTTGGGCCAAAACATGTGGTTTGAGCCTGAACGCGGCCAAAACGGAACTAGTGTTGTTTACAAGGAAATATAAAATTCCCGACTGCCGGCCTCTGACACTCAACGGAACTCTTTTGCTGGTCGGTGAAAAGGCCAGGTACTTAGGTTTAACCCTTGACAGGAAACTTTCATGGAAGCTGAATGTTCAGGAAAGAATAAAGAAGGCTGCTACGGCGCTTTATTCCTGTAAGAGAACTGTAGGCTTAAAATGGGGACTAGCCCCCAAAATAGTTCACTGGCTATATACGGCCATTGTCAGACCAATTATGACCTACGGAGTCCTGGTCTGGTGGCCATCCCTTGATAAGAAAACTTCCATTAAGAAACTAGATAGTATTCAGAGGGCGGCAAGCCTCAGTATCACTGGGGCGCTCAAAACAACGCCAACTTCGGCTCTAAGCGTTATGTTGCATCTACTACCAATTGACCTATATTGCAGACAACTGGCCGCCAAAACGGCTCTAAGATTGAGGGAATCATCGATGCTCAAGACAAACAAATGGGGACACTCGCGCATACTTGGGATGTTTCCAGGTATTCCTAATACCACCGACTTTTGTGACTCGGTGAATACATACCTAGACAGGCCTTATACAGTCCATTTTCCATCCAGAGAGGACTGGGTGAATGGGTTAACAAACAACGAAAACGCGGTTAGTATATATACGGACGGCTCAAAACTCAATGATCAAGTGGGAGGTGGTGTATATTCGGAAACTATTTTCGCCAATTTATCCTTTCGCTTACCTGATCATTGTAGCGTATTCCAGGCCGAAATCCTGGCAATCTCAGAATGCCTTTTAATGCTAAATAAAAGCGTAGTCACTGTTAGAGATATCTTCATTTATTCCGATAGTCAGGCAGCTCTGAAATCGCTTCTATCAAGCAAACACTCGTCTAAGACAGTAAAGGAGTGTTACAAATTATTAACAACACTTGCACAGTACTTTTCTATTAATCTACTCTGGGTGCCAGGACACAGTAACATTATAGGTAACTGTAAGGCAGATGAGTTAGCTAGATTAGGCTCCTCGCTCCAAATTAGTCAGGACAGGCTTGACATACCTATGCCCCTGGTATGCCCCTGGCAACATGTAAACTTTTGATAGACAGATACACCATTAGTGCTGCTAACTCCAACTGGAGGCAGTTAAACACCTGCGCTATAAGTAGGCTAGCGTGGCTCGAATGGAACATGGGTCGAACTAAGAGTCTACTTAAGTTAGGCAGGAGGGATCTAAGGATTGTAGTAGGTGTCCTATCTGGGCACTGTCTAATAGGAAGACATGCCAGTAGATTAGGGGCACCATCTAATGACTATTGTAGAAGCTGTCAAGATATAGAGGAGGTAGAGACAATCGAACACCTTCTATGCGGGTGCATGGCTCTGTGTAGAAGGCGGTGGAGATTGCTCGGTTTCGCTTATCTGGACAGCATTGCAGATGTTGCAAATCTCAAACTATCTAGTATAGCTAGCTTTTTAAAGGCCACACAATGGTTTAGAGAGGACCAAGTTGAGTAGGATAGGACAGTTCCGGTGGTATCACAAGGGGCCTCTAACTGGCCTAGGTGCGTCGTAGGACAGCCACTTCACCTAACCTAACCTAGGGTACGATATTTTTATATATTTTAGCCGGAAGAACAAAGACTGCGAAGCATTTGATTATCTATTTACAATTAATTTTACGAAAAAAAAAAAATCATACTCCTTCATATTCTTGGATCTGCAAGTTGAGCTACATTTACCTACGGTCAGAAACTAATATTAACGTGTTGCTTAATAGCGTCTCTTTCAGTTTTAATCAATTGCAGGTGCCACCAGGCGCCACTGATTATTTTTTGGCAATGATAATAACTAAACGCTTTCTAGTGTGTGCATAATGATAACGAAACACTTTTAATTTTGTTTTGACATTTTGAGGGTAATTCAGAATTATGAACTTACATGTATCCTGTGCGTAAATATTTGCTGGCTTATATTACAATAATAAAAAAAAATTTATGAAAAAAAAAATTGTTTTTAAACATGTTCTTTTCATACACATATATATATACAACTTCGTTAGTAGTAAAAATGTAAATATTTTTTGGGATGTATACTTTTTTCCGCATCTCTGTACAAAAATCCCCAGTGTGCGCCCCCTTGGTTGCCCGTTATACGTATCCCAGTCAGCATATTCTAATTCCATTGAATTTCATTTAATTTTATAACATAATGCAATGGGGGGGCATTTCCAAATGCATTCTATAACGCACCCGAGGGAAGTCAAGGCTAAAACCGGTCTCAGACAACAGGATATGCAAGAACTGCGCCACTGCCAGCGAACGAAGATGGTAATCAAGCAACGACCACAACGATCAGGTAGTCAAGTTGGGGACAGGCTGCTGAAAAACAGAATTAGGTTTAGGACTTTTTTTATTCCTTTAATTTAATTCAAAAAAATATTACACTATATCTTTATTAACAATAAGCAATTTGTTTTAAAGATATTTGGATAGTTAAGTGAGGCCATTGCACTTCAGGATTATTTAGAAATATGTAGTACATTTGTAAAATATTTACTAAAATAACACAGGTCAACAACCAAAAAACTTTTTCGATAATTTTAACTAATTACTTTGTAATTTGGTGTCCTGATTACGAAAAAAATTATTAAAAAGTTATATCACCCATAAATTTTTCACATTTTACAATTAAGTAAAAATAAAGTTTATGTACCAAAATGTATCGGATATATTTCACAGTCCTGCGAGGTACAGTTTCTAAAACGGCTATGGGTGTTTCTTCAAGGTTTTTTTATGCTGAAAAAGAATATGACCTTCAAAATGCCCCAGCACGTCAGGATTTTTGGCAATTTGAGGTTAAATAGTCAAAAAATGCAGATTTTGGCCATTTTTTTTTAATTTTTTTTTGAGCAAGGTAAAGTTTGTTTTTAATTTTCCACAAAGGCATCGCAAATTACTAGTCTTCAGCTTTAAGGCCAGGTTACCCTTGATTTGTGTGCTTTTTTAAATAAACTTTATTCATAGTACAAAATATATTTATTAATCAATTTTTTTACATGTGAAAAAACAAATATTAAATTGCTTAAAAAAATTTTTTTTTTTTTTTTTTTCAAATGGTGGCTTTCAAAATGGCTGCTAAATTTTAGCTCATTCGTAGTTGGATGCCATCATATCTCGAAAACGAATTATCTGAAAGTAAAAAATCAAACGGTTTCATCTTCTGTATTGAATTGGTTATGACCGCAAGCAGAATCAAATATTTTTAATAAAAAAAAACAAAATGGCGGACTTTTGAATTTTTTGCCACTATTTTTTCACTTTTAATTGTTTATAACTTTTTTAAATAACAATAAATGTTTGTGATTCTGCTTGCGGCTATAACCAATTCAATACAGAAGATGAAACCGTTTGATTTTTTACTTTCAGATAATTCGTTTTCGAGATATGATGGCATCCAACTACGAATCAGCTAAAATTTAGCAGCCATTTTGAAAGCCACCATTTGAAAAAAAAAAAAAAAAAAATTTTTTTTAAGCAATTTAATATTTGTTTTTTCACATGTAAAAAAATTGATTAATAAATATATTTTGTACTATGAATAAAGTTTATTTAAAAAAGCACACAAATCAAGGGTAACCTGGCCTTAAAATCCATTTTTTAAAATATTTTTGCGGTTAATATAAAAAAAGTTATACTACTTTGAATTCGCCCTTTACAGGGGTGTTAGAGAGTTAGAAAGGTTGAATTTGCATATCTAAAAGTCTCCAATTCAAAATAGAATAACTTTTTTTATATTAATCGTAAAAATATTTTAAAAAAAGGACCTTAAAACTAACATGCGTTAGCATTAGACAGTAGTTATATGGCGACCAAGATTGGAGTTTGTGCAGTAATCCAGGATGCCATACTTTGTCAAAGGCTTTAGCTACGTCGAGATATACAGCCACGCATACTTGTTTATTGTTAAAGTCTTGATTAATTTTGTGAGTGACTCTGTGCACTTGCTGGATTGTCGATTGGATTCGTCTAAATCCGAACTGATGTTAGGGAATTAAATTTATTTTTGTTATAATGGGCTCTATGCGATCAAAGAGTAGCTTCTCAAATGTTTTTGATATTGTCGGCAGCAGACTTGTTGGCCGGTACAACGATGCATACGGCGCGTCTTTATTGGACTTTGGGATGGCAATGATTTCCATGATTTCTTTGTCTTTGCTGGTTTGAATTTGTCTGTGTAGCAGACACTTCCTTTTTCCGCAGCGCTGGGAAACGTTGCACTCTTACGGATTTGGTTTAAGACTAAAATTGTAAATAAAGCTTAAATTTCCTTAAAAACTTATGTTTTCTTTTGGGCGACTAGCTCATTAATTTTTTTAAGTGTAGAGGGTGGAAATCCTTAACTTATATAAAGGGTGGTTAAATTTCAAGGACCGATGTTGAATGTGAACCACACCTAAACGTCAATGACACCGTTGGCATTCTTTCTTTGGGGTTGTTTGAAAGAAACAATGCACGTCGATAAGCCAGCAACAATTCAAGAGCTGAAGAATGAGAAAATTCGGCACATTAATGGCATAGAACCATTTTGTGGAACAACATCAAGACGTACACCACAAATAGGGGGAGGATCTCGGCCAAATACCCAAAAAGGGTGTACGCGCCAATTATATATATATAACGGCATAGAACCTCAATTATGCCTCAGCGTCATCGAAAATTTGAACCATCGGATGGAGGTGTGCCGTCGAGGCCGCGACAGCCATTTGGAAAATATTTTGTTCCATACGTAATTGAACTTAACCAATATTATCGTAATAAAGAGAAATGACAATAATTTCTTAAAAAAATTGTATTTTATTCAGAATCAACACCGGCCCTTGAAACTTAACTACCCATTAGATAAGGAACTATTTGCATTTGGTGGTCTTTGGAGGTGTGCCGCCGAAGCCGCGGCAGCCATTTGGCCAATATTTTGTTCTATACGTAATTAAACCATATTAATATTGTCATAATAAAGAGAAATGACAATAATTTCCTAAAAAAGTGGTATTTTATTTTAAATCAGCACCTGGCCTTGAAACTTAACCACCCCTATATTAGGATGGACAAAAGAATTTGTTTTAAGAGCAAAGTGCAGTTTTTCCGTAGGAATTCAATGGTAGTTTTCAATGCGTTGACGGTACGGGTAAATTTAAAGCAATATAAAAAAATTAAATAGTGGATGCCTCTTTTTTGGCCATAAAACAAACTTGGGAGGATTGCATAAAAGAAAAAAAATCTTTGAGCCATCCCGATACATACATATGCATGTTTATGTATGTTATGCCATGTATTGTGTCCATTAGATCCCTGATAGGAAATCAATTTGGAAAAGAGTATCAAATAGTAACTTTGGACAGGGTGGGCAACTTTCAGGATAGTTGGGTTAAAAAGTGAGTACGTCACGGCTTATTCTACGTAAGGTTAGAGGCTATCCTTTGGTAGGCCAAGGGAAACTTGGAGGCGGACAGTTGAAAGGGAAGCTGGAAGCTTTAGAAAGAGCTGGAATCAATTGAAGTGCATTGCCAAAAATAGCGTAAGATGGCGCGCAGGTGTGGTTGATGCATTGTATCCCACGAGGAATTAAGGACCTGAAGAGGAAGATCCCTCTTAAAAATAAAAAAAATATTTGAAAAATTGGAAACTTTGCCACATAGTTGTCTCTATTCTACTTAAAATCTCCAAATCGCATAAATTTTACGAATTTAAATTGAAAATTTCTGAATTTGAATTGTAACTTCCCGAATTTGCATTACAAATTTCTGAATTTCAAATGGAAATTCTGAATTTAAGTTGCAACTCTCGGAACTAAACTAAAAAATTTATGAATAGGTGTATTTTATAAAATAAAAACTACTGAAATCAACTTCATCGAATAAATAAAATAAAAAGAATATAATTTCTCTTAAATATTTATCAGTTAAATATTTATCATCAAAGCATTGTTTAATTAACCAATCTACTCTTATAAATGTAACCAAAGCTCTTTTACTGTCCAAGATTGATTTTGGTCTCCCGATATATGGCAATTGTGCGAGAAGCAACATTAAGCTTCTATATTCCCCATATCATACGGCCGTTAGCAGGCGCATACGCGCGTTTCCAAAATCTCGGATAAAATTCATATTAGTTGAAGCTGGATTACCGTCAATAGAAGAAAGATTTGATGCATGTCTCATGAAACTCATTCCAAAGTTATTTCTGTGCAACAACAACACTTTATATGAAACAGTGTTAACCGAACTTCAGCGGGGAAAAACGCCAAAACGGAAATCAACAATTGGACTTGTCATCGACTTGGCTAAAGAACTTGGCATATACTCACCAGTAATTTCAGAAAAAGAAGACTTCCCGCCCTGGCACATAAACAAGCCTTTTTTCATCTTGGAATTAGAAAAATTCAATAAAAGTGGCACTAGCCCAATAACCTATCAACGCATATTTTCAGAGCTCACTAACCCTCTACTTGGCGAATGGAACATGATATTTTCTGATGGATCAAAAACTGAGACAAGTACATCCTTCGCAGTCGTGGATTCTTCGGGGAACACTGTCTCAGCAGGCATCCTTCCCCATTTTGCCTCTGTTTACACAGCTGAAGCCACAGCAATCCTGAACGGGCTCATTTCTGTTGAAAACTCAAATCTTAAAATAATTATATGCACGGACAGCAGATCAACAATACCGTCAATACTGAATATAAGAAATAAAACTTATGTTATTTCCCAAATTCGCAACAAACTGATCGGCAATAGCAACAACATAAAATTAATGTGGGTACCAGGCCACGCAGGCATTAAAGGGAACGAAATAGCGGACAAACGAGCTAAATTGGCCGCCATGGAACCGCTCAAAACATTTAACAAGTTTTCGAAAAAAGACTTCAAGAAATATGTACTTAATCACCTGTATCAAAAACAATTGGTTACATGGGGATCTACACAGCACCAATACACTACATTTAATCCAAACAGGCTAAAACCCGACTATCCATCTTACTGCCGATGCAATGATGTCAAAATATTTGTTCGGCTACGGCTTGGGCACACGATTGCAAGCCACTCCTATATATTCAACAGAACTAACCGGCCAAACTGCCAGCACTGCCCTACATCACCACTAACATCAATTCATCTTCTCGACAACTGCACACAATTTTCCACAGTAAGGAGCAATATTTTTGGGGACCAAATCCCATCATCACTATTAAAAAATATATGCTACGAAAATATTATAAAAATATAAGATTACTTAGCACAGACCGATTTAAAGAAACTTATTTAACTAATTTACCATAACTTTACTTAGTTTGCCTGTAATTAATTCATAATTCATTTTATAACAAATCAGAGAGCCGAAGGTCCTGGCAGCCAGTGCTCCTATTCTCGTGTTAAAATAATTATATTATTATACCACGTTTGTAAATAAATAAAATAAATAAAATAATTTCTCTTTTTATTATTAATCACTACAACTGTTTGCTAGCTTGAGACGACTTAAAAGAATTTATTATCACTAACCTTTGTGAAGCTCCGAAACTTACTCATTCTAAACGCTGACCAGATCCTTCCACTACTGTGGCCTTCATTACATTCGTGACAGTTATTGCTTTCACTATTTACCCGTGGGTACCGAGTCGAAGGAACTTTTAATCGAGCTTTACCGCCCTTACATACGACATATCCAAGTCTGCGTTGTATTTTTATACGTTTGGCTATGTTCACAATAATTAATCAAATAATAGAATATTCTCAAAATTTCGTAACTAGAGAAGGTGCAAAATCAAAGCGAAAATCCGTTTACATGCTTCACTCTCGCGTCCTATATTTGTCTACGTTTAATAAGTCGAATAATGTGAATCATATTAAGTTTCACATTTTATCCTAAAAAATCTGCACTTTTCTCCGAAATTATTTCAATTCAAGAACAACCATGTAATCACCAATAATAGGTGTATGCAACTGATTATAAGTGCAATACATAACCAAGAAAGAGGACAAAGAGGGGCACAACTCTTTGCAAATACATCTAAGCAGCCATAGTGAATTCTAGTCTCCCTGCCGGCCAATGCCATCCAAGGGAAAACGTTATTCAACACCTTCACTGCAAAGCGTTACATACAAACCATTGCCTATTTATAGCATAAAATTATTTGTATATATGTAAGTTCTTACATACATATTTTTAAATGGAAATATGGCAGTTATGAATGCGTGTATCCTACGTAAGTACATGTGCTTGCCTGAAGGAAAGGTTAATAGAAACAATTCGCATACGCATTGCACAAGCATTGGGAGCTTTAAACGTGACTAAGCATTTTCGAGAAAGTAAACAAGAAAAAATATTTGAAATAATTCAGTTAAAATGTAAGAAATGGGTGAAATAAAGATGATTTAAAAAAAACATAAAACCACTAATATCCTTTTTTGAAGAAATGTAGCACGAATACGATTAATTAGAGGATAGCATTTTTTATTACCTTATCTCAAAACAATCACAGCTTGACGCTGTTCAACTAATGCAAGGATCACCAGTTTTACGCTGCTTCAAAATGGCAGATGATTTTTATGAAAACCTTTGTTTTTTTTTGGGGATGAGGAGGTTTAAAATGTCTATGCATTATCCACGCTACCGTCGCAGCAATGGTATGTCCTGAGACTAAAAAATTCTCCCTCGCTTGGAACCATCACCCACCATGAAACCACTTTCGCATTACTTCAGATTCGCGTTCCATCTTCTTCATTATCAGGTATACTCTTGTGTGCTTGCGTCCAGGTCCCGGAACAAATTTTCTGTGAAACTACTGATGATTTTTTACGTTTCATCGCTACTTAGAATCATGTCTCCAACGTTCGACGTTCCTGTTCCCAATGCGTGCATTGAAAAAGTAGTGTTTAGCGTCATCTTCGGCTGCAGCCACCGTATAAGCATGTGAAGTGTTCGCATTTCTCTATTTTGAACAGTTATTCCTGGAAATACCCGTGCCCAGAAAGCATTTGGGTTGTATAAAAATTGACTTCACCGAACTTTCTGCTGTATCATCTAGTGACGTCTTTTCTTAGTCTGGTCGTCCATCTGCCAAGTGTTTCCTTTCTTCAGCGGCTTTGCTATTTTCTTCTCGATTCGTTCTTTATTTCGCACGCTGCAAGTTTGCTTACTCCTTTTTCCACCCTCCCGTTCTTTAATACCTACAACTTTTTGCTCTCAAAGGCTAGTAAATCTATCTGTATTGAAGCGATTATCACTTGAACAGCTGGCCCATATATTGTGCGGGAGGCAGACACAACTCTTAGAGCTGCCGTTCGGTGTAACGATGCTAGGAGCTCTTTCGTATAGGAAGACGGAGAGCGTTAGATTGGTCCCCCTATGTTTGCCATCAGTCTACTAGAAAGAGATGCCATCTTGGCTACTTTCTCTGCCGCGTGTTTTATTTGGGCCCAGAAAGTTTGTCTTGGGTCCAGACTAAAAAAATGTTTGCCTTTAATGGATTGACGGCTCAAGTTTTGATAGATACCCGCGACAAATGATGGCACATCAATATAGTGACCAGTTTTGATTATTTTTCTTTGATTTTCAATGATATCGATGAGAACACCCTGCGACAAATCCATAGGCCATTAACATCTTGATTAATTTTCGTGTTTCTTAAATGTTCATTAATTATTTTTTATTACAAAAACCATACCATACAAATCGTTGCTTCAAACTTATTACAATAATTAGAAAAAACCCAATCCAATTCCATCACAATTTAAGAAAGACGGGCTGCTGAATCTAAACGTAGTCGTACAAGCCTTGAAGACGATCCACGCTAAGGACGTCGTATTGGAAAATCGTCGAGTGACTGAAACATATTTCGTAGAAGCCCTATGCTAATTTCGGCAATGCCAATCGGTCACGTCGAAGCAGCGATTTGACGCCTTTAGACTATGTTTTGTGAAGATCCGTTTGTTTACGATTCAAGTGCTTAAGTCAAATATCAAGCAAGGCATTCCTGGTTTAGCAGGATACGTTACTGCGAAGACAGCCGACATAAACCATTATAAGGGTACGCCCACACTTATGTGGCTATGTACTATTTGGCCTATGTCTGCTATGCTTATTCGAAGCTTCTTATAACGATTTATGTAGGAGCTGTGGAGATGAGGAATATATGGAGGCCTGCACTTCAACTCATCTTTTAGATACATTCGTCATTTACCAAACACATCGGAATGCTTTAAGAAGTTGTATGAAGATAGGGTTATGGGTACCACTATTTGCTTGATTATTTATATTGCCACATTTTCTTAAGCCAACTCATCCTAACGTTATTGTAGTTAGTATTTTTTATAACTATTTTTACACACTTCTCATTTCAAACGCTTTGCATCATCGTTTTTTTCTCGGAGCATCCTAAAAAGTATGCAATTAAATACAATTGTGATCCGCTGCGATCTGAAATTTTCTCTACATATAAAGAAAACATTGGCATAGGCGCTCAGCATTTGTAAACTGACGCCTGTTAGCTGTTTGTGGTTGTACACGGGTCTTTAATTAACGCTTTTGTGTGGAACGGAATTATAGGATGCTGCAGTTGGATTTTCGCTTTACTTTTTTATAGGACTCAAATATTTTTTCCATTCGTAAGCCTTTTGTCTGTGACCAACTATACACCTATACATTGCTTTTCGCTTCCACTTTCTCTTTCATTTGCGCTGGCTTATTTAAGGTTGCTCATATGAATGTTTACTCTAACTGTGTATAGGGTGTCACAATAAGGGCGAGTCGGAATGAAATGAAATGAGCTGTGTTTGCAGTAACAACGAAAGGGGTTTTTTCATTGAAAGGCTAATAATGGCTTATATGGGAATGTGAATTTGTTCAATTGTCCGGCACGATTTCGAATTCGAAATTCGATAGATCGACAATGATTCTGCTGCATAGATTTAGTTGAATTGGAGTATTGGTTCGGTTTATGTTGACTTTGAAGATATCGGTCGTTTGCTATTTATTGACAGCAGCCAGCGAAGTAATTCCAGAAAACCGCATAATAGAACAATTAACGCGGTGGTTCTGGTGGCCAATTCACGGCAGGGAGATAATCCACAAATTAATGAGTGAATGATCTAATATAGTAAACCAATCAAGGTATATTAGAATAGAATTTTAATAGAATTTTTTGCTCTAAATAATTTGATCCCATCGCAGGACGCGCCTTTTGACTATAAACCTGACAGAGAAACAACATGGCCAGCGCAGCCTGTCTCCATCGACAGACCCCCATTAGAAAACCCTACACGGGTGGATTTTAGTAAAAACGTGTGAGTTGTCGTTTTTCATTTGCTTTTGTGCGCCTTCTCTAAATTAAGTTACCTAATCGTCAAGAAGAAGCGAGGACGGCTTTCTCAAATCCATTTGACACTAACACTTACATGCACCTATACATTCACATATTTATATATATACATAGTTATGTGTGTGCCTTTATTTACCCAACAATTCGCAAAATACACACATATTCAGACACAATACTACTCTATACACATAAGTGCATATGTATATGTGAAGACTACAAAGTTGTTGCCGGCAAAATTTTTTCATTTCGCTTCTGTTGCCTTTCTTTCACATTTTTGTGGTTTGTGCGTTCGAGTTTTCTTTTGCATTTTTGTCTTACATACTGTTGTGTATCTTTGTTTGTTGCTAAGTTGAACAAGTTTGTTGTTTCACCCCCTCTCCATCATCCACCATCTTTTTGCTGTAACGGTTGTGTTTATCGTATGCTGCACGTGACTCGCCCACATGCAGCAACTCATGCTTCCCCAAAGGACGTCGTGGATATTTAGTATTGCCTCGTGGTTGTAGTGGTTTTACGAGCCGTTGCAGTGGCAAGCAGGCAATGTTGCGCCACGCTTAGTTGCGACGCGCTTGTTTGACGCACATGTTCGTTGCTGCGCTGCAACTCAATCTCACACTCGCTCTCTTCGCAGTCACTTCCTTGCAATTCGTTCGCTATCCTGGTCGATAGTGAAAGCGCTATTCCTTTGCGTGTGGCAACACAATTGATGGCTTGGACAATAACAAAAATCAAACTACCACATATAGCCAAGTTCGTATGATACAATGTTTGCAAGTAGCCAAAACTATGGAAGTGTAGCAGAAGCGAAAGTGCGCGTGTGAGTGTGCGTGGTGTCACAATAAGGAAGATTGCCTGCTACTTCGAACTTATTTGTTGGTGCTAAATAAGAAAAGTAAATAAATGGAAGGCAAACAAAAAAAAAGAAAAAAACAGCACAAAAAGCAAAAGGAGTTGCCTGAAGCAGCGCAACGTTGACAAAACGCATTTCATCAACACCGCATTGCGCTGCATACATTTCGGAGGCACGACGGAGACGACAAACTAATGGCACACAAGGCACCGACCGTGGCCAAGAAAGACAGGTCAGTCGATGCCGACTTGTTGTGCGTGGCGGATGGCAGATTGTCTCTGTGTATTTGAAAAATTGTCAAACGACACAAAAGCCATACTTATACGAAGCACTTATTAACGCTTGAGGGGATAATGTACGAGCGCCTGATGATGGCGGTGTCAAAGTGCTAACGCGAAGTTAATGCGAATTGTTGGCTGCGTGCAGTAATGAAGACTTATGAAGTGCTGAAGCGAAAAATTGGAGCAGTGGAAGTGAAAGTGTGAAAGTGGTAATAGTGCAGAAGAAAATAAGTTTTCGAAAGGGAAAGTGTGAATGTGAAAGTACTAAACCTATGAGAAAAATAAGTAAATATATAAATTTAGTGGAGAGTTGAAACGATTCAGAACATTTTTATTGACAGCAAAAAAAAAAAACAAAAAAAAACAAAAAAAACGCTCAAAGATGTGATATTGCGAATGCTGCTATTTTAATTGAAAAACTAAGTATTTCTTATTGTAAAGCAAAAAACCAATAAATTTTAATTGCAAACATGTTCCAAACCTAAAAATAGAAAAACTAAATTTTTCTTATTGTGAAACAAAACCTAATACAGTAAAAAATAAAAAAAATTACAAAAAATGTTCAAAGCTTAAAATTTTATAAAAATTATGTAACTACGAACTAATTTCAAGTTTTTCTTGCGAGTTGAAGGCTTTTATTTCAATAACATAACAATAAATTCCCGTGCGTTTTATTTTCTATGCGACAAAGATATACAACTTTTCAGATGATGATTTTTAAATAAGCTGACTCGTGAAAAAAAACTCTAAAAAAATATACATATTTTTTTTAATAACAGAAATATGTTAATTTTCCAGAAGATATTTTTTAATTATTACGAAATAGCGTGAATAAAAAATAATATTAAATAATTCAATAAAAAAATGAATACTAATTAGCTGATTATATGCGAAAAACTCAAAATAAAAAAATATTTTTCTTATATAGGTAATTTTTTTAAATTAATTGTATTTTTTAATAAAAGAAAAGAGTTAGGTGTTATTTTATTTTCTGCGCGAGCAACAACAAATCGCTCTGTTCTTTGTTTGCTTCTCCGAAGATGTTTTTTACTTCAGATCGAAATGCGCAAAAAAAAATATAGCAAATAATAAAAAAAAAAAAAATAAATAAAAATAAATTAATTATTTGTGAAAAAACCCCAAAATTAAGAAAGAATTTTTTTTACAATATATAATATTATCATATTTAAATGTGTGAAAAAAAATTAAATTTTCATCATTTTTGTTTTTACGTTAAGGATCTTTACTTTGAGTGAGAAAAGCTTAGAATTAAAAAAAGTAAAACAAAGAACTTAAAAATTAATTTAAAAATGAAATAAAATAAAATAAAGAAAATGCAATTAAACTAAAATAATAAAATAAAGTAAAAAAAAGTTAATAAAAAATGAAATGAAAAGAAATTAAATAAGGATATAAAAAAGTAAAATAAAATAAAGTAAAACAAAAAAATTAATGAAAATACTTTAATTAAACAAATAAAGGATATACAAAATTTCAATTAAACAAATTAAAAGAAAAAGAATTTAATTAAAAAAATTAAGTAAATAAAAAAATTAATAAAATAAAGTACAACAAAAAGAACTTAATTAAAAAAGTACATTAAAATAAAATGAGGTAGAACCAAAAAAAAATTAGATAAAAAAAATAATTAAATAATATAAAATAAAGAAAGTAAAAAAGTAAAATAACACAAAAAGAATTTAGTAAAATATGAAATAAAAAACATTTTCTTGCAAAAAAAAAGAAATAAAATATGGAAAAAATGAACTAAAAGAACAAAAAAATAAATAAAATAAAATAACGAGTCTGAAGAGTGGAAATAAATGCAAAGCAATTAATACCTGAGCCATACCTCTTTTGACTTACTCGTTTGGAGTAATAAAATAATCTCAAACAGATATTCTTCGGATCGAAACGCTGATACGCACCACTTTTACTAAGTTTCAAAGCCATTACCCACAAACCGCTGTGGAAAGAATATCGCTTCCTCGAAGCTTTGGTGGGAGAGGAATCATTAATACAGCGCGTCTACACTTTTCGCAATCGTTGAAGCTACGTACATATTTTCTTAGCAGCGAGTCTCATCTGTTTAAAGCTATTGCTATGGCAGATAATGGCTTTACGCCGCTCAGTTTGATGGAGCAGAACTTCCCAGGTACAGGACTTCCCAGTACCTGAGGGGGTTACATCCCAGCAGAAATGGTCGCAGCATGGAAGGCAAAAACAATACACGGTGCCCATCCCCATGATCTTCAAATGGAGGGGATAGACGCACAAGCATTCAATTTATGGTTAAAAAGAGGAAAACTATTTTCTGAAGCAGAAAGTTTCGCAATCGCTATCCAGGACCGAGTTATTCCAACCAGAAATTTCCGAAGGTCGATACATGGGGAGGTAATCGAAGATAGGTGCCGAAGGTGCGGCATTTATGGTGAAACAATTAATCATGTAATTGCTGGATGTAGCGTACTTGCCCCCCGAGAATATGTCATAAGACATAACAATATAGCAAAGATCCTGCACTAAAGACATGCGATCAAATATGAACAAAATGCAATATTAGAAAATGCAAATTTTAAACTATACTGGAACAGATTTTCCATATATCCACAGATCAAATCGCAGTTGCCAACAAAACAATCGAAATGATATAGCTCTGCCTCTTAATCGCAACATCCAAAGCATATATATATATATATATATATATATATATATATATATATATAATTGGCACGTACACCCTTTTTGGGTGTTTAACCGAGCTCCTCCTCCTATTTGTGATGTGCTTCTTGATGTTGTTCCACAAATGGCCGGAACTACAGTTTCAAGCCGACTCCGAACAGCAGATATTTTTTATGAGGAGGTTTGTCATTGCCTGCCGAGGGGCGACCACTATTAGAAAAAAACGTTTTCTTCATTTTGGTCTTTCACCGAGCTTTGAACCTACGTTCACTCTGTGAATTCCGAATGGTAGTCACCCAACAACCCATTCAGCTACGGCCGCCAAAGAACATACTCCATTAAAATATCAAAGTATGCAGCATAGAACTCGCTTTGTACATCCGTGTGTACAAGTGAACATAATACTAATAATTATATCTTCCACTGGTGCCTGAGCATCTAATAAAAACCATGCAGAAGTATGACTGCCAAAGACATGCAGAAGTCGACTATACTGGACAAATGTGAAATAGTTCGAAGATTTTTAAATATTGAAGCAATAGCTATAGCATGGGCGTAGAACTTGGACTACGCTCCACCAGAGCACAATCCCTTGTTAATTTTATTCGGGATCTGTAATCTCCAGCAATAGCAGAGATGGATTAAGCTCAAATGAAATAAAATAAAATGAAACTAAATAAAAGTAATACATAAAATAAAGCAAAATAAAATAAATTTAAATTCAGTTAATTACATAATTGCCCAAATTTAAAATTTTACAAATATTTAGAATTTCGGACTTGAAAAGATATTTTATATAAGTATTTGTATTATTAAATATTGTACATTCAGCTTAATAATAAAAAAGTTTACTTTTTCAGCAATTTCAGATGCCTGTAAACTGCCTATGAATTTGTTACAAAATTATTTAAAATTAAAATGGAAACTATTAAAGTTCTGCGTTGGAAAAAATAGCGCAAAATATAAAAGTACCAGCAGAGATAAATATTGTATGAACTAGAGTATGTTAAACTAATGAAAAGCTTTTTAATTCTAATTTTCCACAAGCGTGAGTAACACCGTCAATTTGAAAACATTAAAAATCATCTACTGCTCAGAAAATCATCTACTGCTAAGAAATGGTTAGAGAGGCAACAATAAAACCAAATTTAATTAACTGAAAATTTATTAATGCATAGAAAGTTGTGAAAATATTACCAAAAAATTGGCGAAAAACAATTGTGATTAAAAAAAGAACAAATATCGTACCTTGAAAATTGCCAACAACTTTAAATGGTGTACAAACGAATTAAGACAATTTGTAAGTGAGAATTAAATACATTTTAAATCATCCTAAAATTTTTTCCAGTGAACTTAATAGTTTACTATTACTTCACACTAAATTTAAGTCGTATTACATACATACACATGCGAAATATTTCAGTTCAAATATTAACTTAAACTCAACAAACCAACAACTGTACACAGAAAGCTACATAAAATAATACGCATTTACCGTTATGCAACAAGGGGTAAGTCTATAAAATATAAGAAATATTTATAAATGCATAGACAACTTTAGGTACTCAACGAGATATATTGAACAGATAGAAGCATTAGAGAGTTCATACATCTGTTGCTTTGTCATCGCAGAAATACACTCGACGTTAGCCATTTCCTGTCGCATAGCGAGCGATATTAGAAAAAAACGTGTTTTATCATGTGAGGTTTCATGTCCGGGACTTCGAACCTGTGACGTTTAGCCGCCATACCTTATAGTTAGAGTTAATATTTTATTTTTTTTTGCACCAAACATCAAAGTATACTGATGCTCTGATATGGGCGGCAAACTCAACGGTGACCTTTAATACGTCATTATTAATCTTTGTTACTTAACGACCGCTTGACTTATTTGTAAAGCCTTTGTTATTTGAACGACTCTTGGTGACCTTTCTTGATGATCTCTGCTGTGTACTTAATTGTAATTATAATAGCACGCCTGATACATCAGGACTTTTGTTATACAAAACAAACAAAAAAACTGATTTTTTAGTGAAGACAAATTAAATTCAAATCACAATAGACATACAAAAAATAGAAAAAAGTATGAAAAAAATTAATTTGATTTGAGAGATTTCCATTAATCGAAATCATTTTTTTTTGTTTTATTTGGTCATAAAGTTATTCAAAAACTAAAACTGATGCTTAATTTTGCGCCGTGTTATGGGTAGCATATAGGCTCAAACTATATGATGATTTAAAGATGACATTACGCCACAATTTTTGCTCATTGACAGTTATGCGTTTGGGGAAGTCCGCTGTGAGATAAAGCGCTCCATAATAGAGGTAGAAAAGTTACAGTTCCGCGACTTCCCCAGAACACCAATAACCAAGGAGAAAGTGCAATAATTATCCCATTGTTGAGGAACTAAATATCAGCTCGAATAAAAATTTGAATGAAGCATTGAATGAAGTATGCTAAAAAATATATTTCTCGGAACATAATTTTGATTTAAATTAAAATTAAATTACCTATAAAGTACTCTGAAAACTCCCAACAATATAAAAAAATTAAAATACCAAAATATTTACTTCGAAGTAGCATTTCTTTGACATTTTTGAAAAGAACTTAAACGAGGAGCTTAAATAATACCGATCTATAAACATTTTATATCAAAATTATGGAAGAGTAAGTATGTCTTGTAAGATTTCGATAATGATTTTCGAGTCGTAAATATTAAAACAAAAATTAAAAAATATGTCAAAACATGTCAAATATTTTGCAAATTGTCGTCGGTTTTCCCGAAAATCGGTTTATTTGTAAACTGAAAAAAAAAACTTTATATAAAAAATGTATACTTTCAAAAAAATTTTATAATTGTTAAAAAAAATTTTTATGGTTTTGAAAAAAATTTTGTAAATTAAAAAACATTTTATTTTGAAAAATAAAAATAAAATTTATAATTGTCAAAAAAATTGTTTAATTTTGAGAAAAATTTTGTATCTTAAAAAAATTTTATTTAGAAAAATAAAAAATTTTAGTTCTGAAAATATTTTCTAATTTTGCAAAAAAATTGCAAATTTGAGATTTTTTCGGTTCTTTCTAACATTCTGTATTTTTTTGTAATTTTTAGTTTATATTAAAAAAATTTTGAAAATAAAACAATAATTTTGAAAAAAAAATGATAATTGTCAAAAAAATTATATGACTTTGAAAAAATTAAATAAATAAAAAAAAGTTTAATATTGAAAAAAAATTTTTAATATTGAAAGAAATTTTCTAATTTTGCAAAAAAAATTCCAATGTTGAGGTTTGCTCAATACAGAAAATTTTGGTAAAGAGCTCTTTAAAGTGAAACATATTCAGTTCTTTCTAACATTCTGCAATTTTTATAATTTTTGGTTTGAAATCAAATTAAATTTTGCAAAAAAAAATGTTTGTAAAAGTTTGGAAATTTTTATTACATATTTAGATTTCTTTTCTAACTTTTTCATTAATAGTTGAGACTATGCTCAGTAAGCCCTGAAATTTTTATTATGAAATACTCACACATTTGCGATTTATATTCAAATAGCCACAGCAAACCAGCGATAAATACCGTGCATCTGCTTACCAATGTACGTAGAGACGACTTGCTAACGAACGTAGTAACGAGTAAATATGCTAGCGCTTCGCTAAAACAGTATTTTACAGTGGTTTTTCTTTTTATTATACTAAGGCTTACAAAAATAAACGAATTTTCAAAAAAAATCTGCGGCATTATCCAAGATACTATACATGGATTGAATTGCTCAGGAGCCTAATATTTGTACAATGAAACAAATTTAGGGGTTGCCAAAAAGAAAAAAAATCGTTTTTTTTTGTAACCTATATATTAACATATGTTCATACATCCAAGTATATAACTATCGCCTGATATTTGTCCCAGCTTCTAATTATCATAAGCTTTTTTCAGGGTACATAAACAATTAGAGGTTTACTTTTGGATGCAACGGGGAGATAGTTCTTAGAACAAACCTTTTATGTCTTCTGATGTTTCATTTTCGAGGAGAACCACTTGGTAGTCAAACATAAGCTCAGTCTGCTAGGACGAGTAGAGAATTATGATCAATTAAGGAATCCTATTGTAAAATTTTCTTTTTAATTAACAATAGATTTATTGAACTATTTTTATTCAATAATGGAAATCAGAAGAATTGCAGTTTTAAGTGATATCTTAGAAAAATGTTAAAGCAATATTAAGTAAAGGGCGGTTAAGTTTTAAGGGCCGGTATTGATTTTAAGTAAAATAAAATTATTTTAAGAAATTATTATCATTTCTCTTTATTATGATAATATTAGTATGGTTCAATTACGTATGGAGTAAAATATTGCCCAAATGGACGCCGCGGTCTTGACGGCACACCTCCATCCGATGGGCCAAATTTTCGATGACGCTGAGGCATAATTGAGGTTCTATGCCATTGATGTGCCGAATTATCCCATTCTTTAACTCTTGAATTGTTGTTGGCTTATCGACATACACCTTTTCTTTCAATTAACCACAAAGGAAGAAGTCGGTGACGCTTAGGTGTGGTTCACATTCAACATGGGCCCTTGAAATTTAACCATCCTTTATATTGGTTTTTATTTTTTTCTTTGATAAATTATTATAGTTTAGAAACCAGTGCGCTGTACATACAGCGCTCTTATTGATCAGATCAAAGGTGGGCTCGCGGGCTGAACAAATCAATGTCTTTTAAAGTTAATGCTATGACGGAGCTAGATTTTTTGATGCTTCGTTAAAGTGAACAAGTGTTTTTTACTCTGATGCCGATCTTATTTGTGAAGCACTTTCGCAACTCAGCGTAAATATTTTGAACTAAGTAATTGTGGAAGGATTACTAAAAATGTGTTGGTTCAAAAAAATCTAAATAATAAGGAGTACAACGCATTCAAAAGAATTTTAACTAGAGAATAATATTTCGTCATTGACACATAATATGTATTTTGCCTGAAAAAAGGTCGACTAGTCTCTTTCCTCGCGCAAGCTATCCCACAGTATGCTGTAGATGCAGTCTATTTATTAATGGACAGATCCGCTAATATTACTTTTAAAGTAGTATACATTTTTTAGGTTGGCCTATTTTGGCGGAAAATGAGCAGCTGCACTCTTAAAGTATCGCAACTGCAACTATGTACCGATGCCGTTTTCGCCTGAAACCCTTTAATATGTATGTTTTCAAATTACTTACACTGTCCTAAATACATATAGCTGCAAATATAATTCCGTCGTAAAAACCACTAAATTGTTGCAATAACAATTTTGTAGTATAAATTTCCAAACTGTAGCAATTACACCAAAAAACAAATAAATTTCTTACACGCGCAGTAGCTACATCAATAAATTCAAATTGAAAAACTGCCAAAATTACTACTTCATTGTCGGCGACTGGGTAGCCCATCAGATTTTCTCACTGCTCTCGTACCATTTTGCGCTCCGGTGGGACCTACAGGGCGTATGAGTGCGATTGCGTGTAGGGAAGCATTTAAATTGTAATAGTATTTACTGCGGTATAACGACTCAAATGTAAACTCAAATGAGAAAATGGGATGATGTCGTTAGTGTTGGATGTAGGGTTTGCGGTTTAACTGAAAAACCAATAATCCACTTGAGGGGTTAGGTGTAGAGTAAGTGGAAGCGACAAAATGGAAGCAGCTGCAGGCGAGTAAATTTGGCTGCCAAAAGTGAAATGTTGAGATGAAAATTTAGAGTGAAATGCAAATGCATATCTTTGTTGAGATTTTCGGTGTTTGTGGGGTTCGGGAGAGTAGGAATATAATACTTTAGCGTAAGGGAGTGCACGTTTTACGGAGAAATATTATGTAATAGATACAAACGAAAGGCAAACAAATTAAGGAAATCAAAGTCGACCATATTTAAGCTGCTTAATGAACTCAGTAGCATAAATTTGAATTGGAAATTAATATTGACTTGGAAAATACGTTTGTAATTTATTTATTTAAAATAAGCAGCTCATAGTGAAACACGCGACTTAGATCAGGATTTTTTTTTCATATATTATACATGAATCAGAATTCGTTTTAGAGGTATGGTTCCTTCGGCAAAGTTTCTTATTTTGATCCCTAGAATACGATTTTCACAGAGCAATGAGCGATTTTTATACATATATAATTGGTACGCAAACCCTTTTTCGGTGCTTGGCCGAGCTCCTTCTATTTGTGGCGTGCGTCTTAATGTTGTCCCACAAATGGAAGGACCTACAGTTTCAAACCGATTACAAACGGCAGATATTTTTTATGAGGAGCTTAAATTTTACTTAGTTTTCAATTCTATGCAAAACCTATATTTTTTATAGTTTTTCGAAATACGTTTCTGAACGCAGCTTCCAGTGAGAGAGTGGGTAAATATAAATAACTGTTGAGTACAACATTTTTAGATGCATTTTGTAGTACATTTAAAAGTGATAAAAAAATAAATAAACAATTAGCGCGTATACATCTGCCCGAGCTCCTTCTCCTATTTGTGGTGTGCGTCTTGATGTTGTTTCACAGACGGACGGACCTACAGTCGCACAAATGGCGGGACTTACAGTTTTGAGCCGACTCCGAATGGAAAATAGTTTTTATGAGGAGTTTTTTGATAGCAGAAATATACTCAGAGGCTTGCCATTGCCTGGCAGGGCTGACCGCTATTAGAAACAACTTTTTCTTCATTTTGGTGTGTCATGCATGGCGATTCGTACCTATGCTTTCCCGAATGTGGTTACCAACCCATTCGGCTACGGCGGCCGCTTTAACTTTAATTAGGTTAACTTTAATTTTATTTTCACTTATTACATTTTTTTACTTTTATTTAAATTAAAATTGAAATATTAATTTTAATACTAATTTTAATTTTGGTTTAAATTTTGTACATCAGTTCAACTCAGATCTTTAACTAGTTAATGAATCAATTTTATATAGTCCTTAATTTTAATATAAATTTTTGTGCTTGAATTCTAGTTTAGTTTAAATTTTTCAGTACAGTTTAGTTAAGAGCTGTATACTTTTTATTACATTTTTTGTAGAGAATTAAAAAAGTTTGAAAATAATAAGCTTTATGCTTTTGATGCTCAATAATAAGAAAAAATATTATTTGTATTTACCTTAGGTAATTAATTCTAAAGGATTTTTTTCGAATTTTAAATTAGTTTTAGTTCTTATTTTCATTTCGTGAAATTTTAGTAATATAAAAAAAGATTTAGTTAGCTTTTTTATTTATTACAATTCATATTTACGTACTATTACAAGAATTTCACTATAATATTTACTCTAAGGCTGATTTGAGTTAAATAAAACTAAATTTAAAAAAATTTTAAATTTTACCTGTTCAAATTTTTTCACCTGTTTTTGTTTTTAATAAAAACAAGATTACAATAATTATCAAATAACTAATTGGTTAGGTACATTTTACCCAAAATTGTATACTTTTCGATATAAAATAATTTTTATCCATCCACTTTGCTCATCAAGCAGATGAAATTTAACTTTAATTTCCTAATTATTTACCTTTTCGTACTTTTTCTCTTCTGCACGCTAAATAAACTCGCAAATAAGCTTTCAAATGGTGTGCGGTTTAGCTATTTAAGGGGGGCGTTGTATTTGCACGAATTCGGTAGTCAGTAAATACCCACTTAATTACATATTCACACACAAATTTCACAGCGCATGCATGCGCCCACACATATAGGGGCACGTATGTATGTAAATATGTTCACATAGCGGCCTGCAAAGCGAACCTACACAAACCCAAGTTTGGTTTATGTGTACGTTTGTTCATACACCAGATCGAGCACAATTGTGCGCTTGTGTGTGCGAAAATTACCTTTGCCTGCAATTTCCTGTCTCTTTGTATATATTTATGTGTGTGTGAGTGCGTGCTAACTGCGTTTTTATTTGTTGTACCTAATCTAATTAGCGATAATAATCATAAATATACGTAAATATGTATAAGTATATGTATACGTGTATGCATATGTATGTGTGGATGTGTACTTATGTATGCACATATTTAATTCTGAAAACCAAAAAAATATTTATTATTTTTCAAGTCTACTAAACTCCATCACACTCTTAGTTACTGGTACATCGAGCCACTTTACTTACAAAATATATTTATTTACCCTTACGAGTAGGCTTATTTGGTAAATGTTGATGCCCTATTTATTCATAAATGCAAACAAAAACTTACTGCGGACTACCGAGTTGCTACGTCGTTGGGTAATGCGCGTATGATGGGGTACAACAAGGTTGTGATCTCTTGTTTGGGCATCCAAATTAGGTCGCCTATTACTGAATTTGGAAAAACGACAAAGCGTTTATTTGGACAATTGTAATAATTTTATTTATAAAGAGAGTAGTTTGAGAAATTATGTATATTTAGCACAAATTATGCCGTGGATGACCTTTTTATGAGACTGAGCTTCTGATGAATATTTTGATGGCATTTCGGCTTAGAGCCGACACCCTTTGACTATTTAGAAGGAATTATCGAGGGTTGCTGTTACTGTAAGAATATAAAACATTCCCCAGAATTTTTGGAAATACCACTCAATTGCCATTCTTTCTTGTTCTTGATTGGTGCTATACTCGATTTTGGACGAACCTAACAAAGCGCATTGAATACACCATGTCCCTCTCCACCGGATCTTTCCAGCGCAAGGGATGCTTTAATCTTTTCTTACTACCATGAAGTGATACCGCATCGAATACTTTCAAAACTGTAGATTTTGTATCAATTCGGAAGCTATGACCTAACTAGTGCAGCCACTGGATTTTCATTCTCTTCACTATGGCAATGCCTGCCGTCAAGTTCATATAGCTCATTGCTCCACAGCCTGTGATACTCTTCGTGACAAACAAGCAAAGATCCAAAAATCTTACGCAGCATCTTTCTTTCAAACGCTCCAAGGGACGTTCAAGCATCTGCGCTATACAATAGGACGGGCATGATAAGAGGCCTGTAAAATTTACTAATATATATGATTGCCCGTCTTTGGCCGGATGTAAATCCTGCTAGTTCGGTATGGTGTCGGATGTTATGTATCCAGTCATTCTAATTTGCATATATTTCTGTCTTAAAACAACTTCAACGGAACACACACAGCGAAGATCTATAGCTTCCCAATAAGCAGTCTCATATTATAGGGTCCGGCACTCGAAGTGTAACCAATAAAAAAGGCCATACAATTAGGTTGGAAAATTACTTTTTATTCAATTCAAAGTAAAAAATATGTGAAAATAATACAAAATTAAGAATCGATTAACACTTGCTCGATATGACCACTTTTTGCGTTGACTATGGCTTTGAGATGGTCCAGAAACCAGTCGCATGCTACTCAAATGTGACTTGCAGATATTTTGGGTCACTCGCAGACAATGGCTTTCTTCAGCACCTCGAGACTGGTGGATCTTTTAGAACGGACCTTGCTCTCCAAAATGGCCCAAAGTGAGTAATCCATCGGATTTACGTCTGGCGAATTTGAGAGCCCTTTTGTGTACGTTATGAAGTTCGGAACTTTGTTTTTTACCTATTTTTGGTTCACTCCAGCTTTGTGAGACGGTGTCGAGTTCTATTGAAATGTCCATGGTCTGCCACCGAAATGTTTGTCTGCCTACGGCTTCACGAAAAATTTTCTCGTCAGAAAATACAATGTTCGGAAATTGACCGCTTTCGGCCGTGGGAAGCAACTGCTTCGCTCTCTCAAGTCTGACTTGTTGCCGCTTTACTGCTTTGGTGTGAGATCATGCGCCCTTTGGATCTTATAAGGCTTGACTTTGAAATTATTTTTCAGTATGCGGCGGATGCTATGGTCAGATATTTTAGTTCTTTCGCCATTTTATTGGCACTTCGCCGAGGACATAGCTCAAATCGCTTCTTCCCTTTTTGAACCATTTCACGTGACGTTGCAGTCTTTTGATGACCACCTCCATGACGTTTCGCGATGCTACCAGTATCACTGTGCCGAATAATGTAGCGATAAACAAATATTTTATTTACTTTAAGGTGCTCGAGCTCACGAACAATCGCTGGTTGTGATTTTCCAGCCCATTTTTTGTAATACAATCACACTACTCGTATTACGTTTGAAATCCATTACGGATTTTCTTTTTTCGCATTTACTCTCGGCAAAATGCTTCCGTACGTTTGTAAACAATACTCTAGATTGTCATTTAACCAACTAACAGACAGCTGATTGAGCTTTAATGTATTATAACTTGCAATATTAGATTTTTTCATCATGAAGGAGAACCATTTTCATTTGAAATTAAGCGCACACAATTTTTAATATCAGTAATTATTTTCGTAGAAAGGCAAACAGATGAATGGAAAAATGCTTGCTATATGGAAGAAGTGCCGATTTCATTTGCTTTAGCATTGTTAAGATGATAACAAAAATAATGTATATATGTACGTATATATCATATCCTGCAGCACCGTAATACTTAAATATATGTTTATGTATATATATTATAATTGGCGCGTACATCCTTTTTGGGTGTTTGACCGAGTTTCTTCTCCTATTTGTGGCGTGCGTCTTGATGTTGTTCCACAAATCGAGGGACCTACCGTCTCAAGGCTACTCCGAGTGGCAGACATTTTTATGTAATAAATATATTAAATATTCATGGCAGAAATACACTCGGAGGTTTGCCTTTGCCTGCCGAGGGCCGACCGCTATTAAAAAAATCTTTTTCTCTCTGAATTCGGCTACGGCGGCCGCCACCATCATCTGTGCTATTATTTATCACTTGAGCTTTAACATAAGGTGGCAACACCATAAACAAATATTTCTAAAGCTTTAATCATTCTCTTTGGTATATTTTGTAATATAATTAAAAATATATTTTTAGCTAAGAACATTTTTTTATTTAAACTTGATTAAACACCTTTCGATGAATATATATTTTAATATTCAAGTGAAATATTTGAAAAATTGCACGTTTTGCAATAAAGTTCAGGGGGCCACGCTGTAAAGGAATTTTGTTTAGAATATATTTTTCTTAAAAATAGCAGAAAATCGCCGAACATGCAAAACAATTGTGTTATTTATGCCTCCCACAAACAAACTAAACATACTATATTCCTTAAACCGTGACCGTATCTTCCAGACGTGTGGACCAACATAGAAAAACTAATAATAATAGAAAGTCGAATGTCCGTAGCCCACGGAATTTGAAACCTTTACCTAATTTTTTTAACACACCTCGTATATATAGAGAAGCATGTATGTTTTAATGAGCTTCTTTTAGTAAGGTATAATTCAGAATTCATAGGTGAGGCTCATGTCTGCAAGAAAAAAATATTTTCCTAATATTATGTAGGTATACGTGTCGTATGAGTAACTTTGCACTGCATCATAAATGAAATTGCGAATTGATCTAGAAAAACTGAGTATGAAGGGTTATTACACGTAGACTATTCACAACACATGTATGTACAGGGGTTGCTCCAGTGTGCAATGTAGGGGTTCACGGTGTTACACTTCGTAGAGTCGTTTTTTATCTTTAGCAGAAACGTGGGAGGAAAGAGGTTATAGTAATATATGTATATAAGCCCTGGCAGCTAGTACTCTCTGTATTTAGCTATAAGCATTCTTGATGTATCTAATAAATAATAAAAATAATAATATTTACATATTTTTTAATAATATTGTGAATTTTTATTGGTAATATCGGAAATTAAAAAAAAAAATCGCGTATTACAAGGAGAAAACTTGATAATCTTAAATATAATCCGTTGGGTCTACAATTTCCATTCTAGCATACATATACATCCTAGCATATTATACAATATAAATAATGGAATCTGTGTAACAAATCACTGCAATATATGCCCACTTAAGTATAAGTTTATACATACATACATTCATACATACCTCAAGTTTGTTATTTTGCTCCATTCGCGCGATAAATCTTTTGTATAAATGTTTCTTTCATGCCTTGAACATCGTATCAAAATAAGAGTAATAAAACACCCAAACACAGAAGCAGGATATGCCGTAAGATATAGCGTGGAATATAGCGTAAAAGTGAAGCCACCAAACCAAGCTGCAAGCACGTCGCCAACACAGCTGTAAAAGCCAACTAAATGCTGAGCTAGTGAACCGGCACGAATTGACATGATAAGTGTGACCAAAAGCAAACACAGCCATGCACAAATGGGCCAAAGACACTCGTGAGCAAATAATGAGCACACAAAAAAATATATATTCCTACTTACAGACATACTTAATACTCAATGGCCAACAACCATTCAAATTCAAGCTTGTGATGCTGTATTAAAAATTAGAAAAGTATTCATAAAGCATTAAATGCAGAACGCGTTACAAATTTGTGAACAAAATAAAGTAACCCAACTTTAATGGGCCGAATTGAATTTGTGCGAAGTGCATAAACTTATAACACGCACGAGTGGTCATAATCAACGGGGCGTATGAGTAATACGAGCGAAAGAAATTTTTATTGGGGTGAAAATAGCAATGAAACAACTTGATGGCGGCAAATACTGAATTTTGCCCCAATAAATGGTGGCGCATAAGTATGCACTCAGCATCGTCAAATATTGACAAATTCAGCGTGCACTTACGCATTTATTAAAGTGTAAATATTTAATGTAGTGTAACATAAAAAAGCTTCCCAAAGCGAGCCGTTTCATATCTATGCATTTGATATTAATAAATGAATGTTTATGACCAACGCGCGGGCTTGTGTGAGCGTATGTGTGTGTGCGTACATACATGTGCGAAGCCCGTTGTTAACACATTAACTGTAATAAAGACGGTTGCGTGGGAATCTGGGAATTAAGTTGGAGAAATTTTTAGTGGCGCAAATATCCGCCAGGCAGCACGTTCCTCTCCAAATGTCATCACACTTGATTACTATGCTCTTGGGCCATATTCTTGTCTTATTAATACTCCTGTTATTTCTGTTCTTCCCACACGCAAATACACATACTATTTATTTATTTATATTTGCTAAGAATATTCGAAAATCAAATCCGATCAAGCGTCGTTCAAATCAGCAAAGTGCAGGAAATGGCGTCGAAATGTAGAGAGGAGCTGTTTAACTCAGCTTCACTTGGATTGCTGTTGTTATGCGCGCACATTGTGTTTACTTTTGTTCAGTCCAAGCTGACCCGCGCGTAGTGAAATTAAGTCAGGTAAGTGAATAATATTACAAAAAACCTGGACATAGTTTCTTTGGCTGCTATAAGCGAATTCAGAAATTTGAAATTGCTAGAAACTCTTCGGCCTTGTAATTTTGGCTGTTTTAAGTCGTTAATTAATTTTTTTAACCAATGCAACATAAAGACGGCGGCCGCCGTAACCGAATGAGTTGGTGCGTGATTACCATTCGGAATTCACAGAGAGAACGTAGGTTTGAATCTCGGTGAAACACCAAAATTAAGAAAAACCGTTTTCTAATAGCGGTCGCCCCTCGGCAGGCAATGGCAAGCCTCCGAGTGTATTTCTGCCATGGGAAAGCTCCTCATAAAAATATCTGCCGTTCGGAGTCGGCTTAAAACTGTAGGTCCCCCCATTTATGGAACAACATCAACATGCACATCACAAATAGGAGGAGGAGCTCGGCCAAACACGCAAAAAGGGTGTACGCGCCAATTATATATATATATATAAGGACTTCCGACTTTAGTCAAAATATGTTTCTACATCTTTTGATTATTTCCTTGGGTTTTCGCTTAACCTAACTACACTAATTGTTATTTGGAAAACTTTTTAAAAACTGAGTTTGAAAATTTAAAAAAGATATATAAAAAAATTATGAAAAGATGGCTGCAAAAATTATTTAGTAATGACTTGCAAAAAACCTCAAGTTTCAAAAAGCCGGATAACAAAAATATGTTCTTACGATTTTTGATTACTTCCTAGAGATAAAAAAGCAACAAAAAAAAAAATGTGAAAATTATTTTTAGAAAATAGCCGCTTTTAATACATATATTAGGTGCGCAACTAAGTTCCTATTGTTTGCCAACAGATGCCGAAGCAGTGTGTGCTAGACGATTCTAACATAACTTAAACGTCATGAACCAAGAGCTTGCTTCAGTATTAGGAGTTATCCGCTAATCCATTTGCAAGTGAATGCATACTTTGGAAATGATTCAGAAACAGGACTTGGGTTCCTTATGAGTGAAAACCAAGGGATATTGAACGTCGTTTTTTCGCCTGTGAGCATCTGCTCTAGCGGCAAAAAAGGAAGGGAGGAAGGGTTTTCTTCATCGGATCGCGGCGGGTGATGGAAAATGGATTCATTACAACAATCCAAAGAAAAGAGTGTCATGATGACTGCCCGGTCATGCTTCTACGTCGTCGCTGCGAAGGTTATGCTATGAAGCGGCCGCAATACGTGAAGAGGCATTAAAAAGTGATTCTGCAGCATGACAATACTCGGCCTCACGTAGCCAAACCCATTAAAACCTACCTGAAGTCCTACCCCACCCACCATATTCTCTAGATATTGCGCAGTCCAATTATCACCTGTTCCGATCGATGGCACATGATCTAGCTGACCAGCCGTTCTATTCATATAAAGACATCAAAAAATGGCTTGATACGTGGATAGCCTCAAAAAATGAACTGTTTTACCGCGACAGTATACGAGATCTACCAGAAAGATGGGAAAAAGTAGTAGCCAGCGATGGGTAATACTTTCAATGATTCACTTGTAACTTTTTTTTTAGAATAAAGATGTATTTTCATCAACTTCAGAACTTAGTTGCGCACCTAATATTGTGCTTATCATTCTTATTAGAAACATTTTTGTTTTGGATTAATAAATTTGGAGATAAAAATTGAAATTTTTCGAAATATTTATGTTTTTTTTTTACCTTCTTGTTTCATTCCTCTTGGGAGCAAAGTCTCGCTGCAGTGCTTTTCTATTTGACCTGGTTCTAGGCTGTTATTTTCGCAGTACGCGCAAAATTGTATTGTCCGTAAAACTGTAAAAAAGCTTAGAAGCATTGCATGAAGTTTAACAAGTAAGGGGGCGTCCATAAATTACGTGACGTGTTTTTTTCAATTTTCTGTACCGAAGTAAATACCGCGTGTACTGCAGCATATTTTCTCTAAATCATCACGTATACTTGGGCAATAGAGATCATAAAGCGTGCTGATAAAGGCATTCAGCGGTTGAATCGGTAGGCGTATTAGAAATGGAGCAAATGACTTTCCGTCATGTTCTTTAAAGTCCGGAATTATTAAACGTCAATCAACCTAAGTGATGGGGTTTGGAGGTGGCAGAAAACGGTCGTGAAGAATCATATGCAGATCACTCCGGCGTGGGCTGCAGCAGTTCTGATCATCGCATTTCACAACCTAAAAAAAAATTAAAAACTATTTCCCTTTGTAACTCTTAATAAAAATTTGTTGACATTCGCGCTCCTTAAAAAACTGAAAAAAAACATAGGCACGAATAAAAATTTAATATGAATTAACTGCAATGTACCTGGAGTAAATATTGGCTCTCTCTAAACAAAGAAGGTTGGAACCTGTCCGTGTGTCGCTGCCACTCAGCTCGTACGCTCTTGTTCATCGAGTCGCACGTTCGGCTGATAGTGGCGCGAAAACAAACGACGGGCTACACTGTACTGTAAATTCAGATTAAATTGAGCTATATGGTATAAAACAAATATGGTGATTTGACAGCAGTAATGTATAACGTCGAAGTATGAATGAAATTATTTTCTTTCGAACGAATTAGTGAATGATCTTAATCATACTACGATTACGCTTAAGATCAATCTGGATAATGGACCAAAATAGTATAATTTTTTTTGTTTCAATCAGAAAAAAAATTGCGTGATATTTGCCGAGACCGCCCCCTCTTTCCAACGTAAGATTAGATGAGATTTCACTCGACCCCCTCCCCCCTTAAATATGTCACGTAATTTATGGACGCCCCCTAAAAAGAAATGGGCCATATTCAAATTTTGAAGCACCTATTGTTTCATCATTGTAGAGCTCAAGATGAGCTTGTCGTGTGGAATAAGTTGATTGTTGATTTGTTGGTCATTAGCTGAACTTGGCAAACATATTTCATTGTTGTTGGTCTAGATAAGTATCGCTACTGCTTATTTGCTATGTATGAATCCTAATTCTGTAGCTACCATAACTTAAATGGTTTGTGGGCTACCATCCGGTAGGTATCAGGTTCGAAACACATGGCGGATATTAAACACGAAATAATAGAAAAGGTTTTTCTAAAGCAGCCGCTCATCGGCAGACAATTACATGCCTCCGAGTATATTTTGGCATGAAAAGGTTTCTGCTTTTTGGAGGCGGCATAAATTTGTAAGTGCCTCCATTTGTGGAACAACATCAAGAAGCAGCGCACAAATTGGAGAAGAGCCTCGGCCAAAAAGCTAGCAAAGCTCGAATGACGTGCCAGTCTTTTTCTATTTAATGGAAATGTAAACAAAATAAACAAAAAAATAAGTAGAACAATAGTCAGCTATACAACAAACAACTACAATTTTTGCCCACACTTTGTTTTCTACACGGCACTACTGTACGGCGTTGACTGAGGCGCCATTTTCCGTTTGTTATTGTTATTATTATTGTTGTTGTAGTTGTTGCGGGCACGTGTTGACATAAAGTGTTCATAGACTCACAGTTCGGTGTATCTTCTCATTTTCACCATTATTTACCAGCATTGTGGATGAGACCATATCCACAAGTGTTGTTGTTGCTGTAATTCTTTTCGTCATGCTAGAAGGTTCTTTGCTTAGTCTTCAGCTCCATCGTTTTTTTGTATAAACATATATTTACAACTATTATATCCAGTTAAAATTATTACACTTGTTATATTGCAGTTGGACCTGCCTTTGTGGTGGTGTGCTGTACACTGTGTTCTGTATAATGTGCACTGTTTATGTATTGTGTGCTTTTGTTTTAATGTTTTTCTCATGTCTTTTGTAGTCTTCAACGTGTAGACAAGACAGTGGCGCCAGTATGACGAAGTATCGGTGAGTGTCGTCTATGCTTTGGTGTGCATGTGTGTGGGTGTGCTTTTGTGTGCTGCCACATCACTGCCTCCTCACTCAGGATACGAACATGTCAGCGGGGTGCGTGCATATAAAAGAGAATATTTAATGTCACGAATATAATCAGTGACTTAATAACTTCTACTCTCTACCCCAAAGTAGTAGACTAAGAAGGAGCTTATTTGTTGGTACGATTAGCGCTAATAAGAATCATATAGCGTATTGTTTATTATTCACATTGTTGGCTTTTTTAGCGTCGACATATTCTAGAATCTCTAATGTCGTAAACAACAATATTGTTCTGGAATAATTTTGCCATTCACAAATTTATACGATGCACTGAATGGAATAGTAAATCAAACAGAGCAAGTCACCCTCCCTGAGGAGTTAGGTTGTTGTAGGAAATACCTGCGTGCAACCAAATTTGGCAAACGAAAATTGCTAGTTTTGGTAAGAAAACTTTTATGCAAATCTGCTATTTATTTATGGCATACAAATGAGGCCAAAAATAGTTTAATGCTTGGTAGTTTAGAGTTTTTTCATCATTTCGTTATATTTAAAGTACTTCTGCAATTTTTTGCCTGCGATTGCCTTTCAAATCACCTCAGATTGACGTAATCAGTCTCATTTTGGACTCATTGTGTTGTTCCCCCTCTTTTATCTTCTGATATTTTCAAAATTTATTGGTCATAAATCCAAAAGTAATGCAGCTGGCGTAGCCGAATTTGCTTGAAGAAGGTTATGGGCGCAATTTCAAATTCGCTAAAAATAATTCTGTCACGAAATGGCATTCTGGAGTAGCTTTCTAGAAAAAAGAAAACAAATTCTTATTCGGATAGATAGGTACGGTGGCGCAAAATAAATCACTCTCTCGGAAGATTTATAATTTTTGCAAATGGCGTCGTACGTGAATCATATTTGACACCTGGGAACTAAACAGCTGCAGTACACAAACAGAGAAACAATGGAGCGCGTACAGATCAAAGTAAAGATTTTCAGCACTCAAAATCATAACTTTTTATTTGCCTAGTAAAAAAATTATTCGGAAAAAAATTAGGTTGACTTACCTTGCATATGCAGATAGATATCCATTTCAAAAGTGAAAAAAACTACGAAAACTAAGTATTTTATATTACCATAATTCATAAGGCCCTAACCCTCGTTAGTCAAGATAACTTCAGTTTCCCTAATGAAAACTTCAGTTTTTCTAATTAAAATTTGCTTGATTAACGAATTCCTAATGCTTAAGGGATCAAAAGCAATCAAGAGGGGAAATATGTAGGTAAACCTCTACCAACATGGCCGTCGTAACCGAGAGGGTTTATGCTTGTGAAATACCAAATTATATAAAAAGTTTTTTCTAGTAACTGTCGCCCCTCGACAGGCAATGTGAAGCCTCCGACTGTATTTCTGCTCATGACAGCATTTTATAAAAATCCATCTGCCGTTCGAACGTGACATAAGGCAGTAGGTCCCTCAAATTGTTAAAAATCATCAAGACGCATAACACAAATTTAAGAAGATTTCGACTAAGCCCACAACAATGGATGTACGTGCTCAGACGCCTCATCATCTGCAAGGCGAATCCATCAATCTGTCTAGGTAGACTCGCCTAGCTGATGCATATGGAAACTTAACCGATTGTGTTCACTTGGGTAACCAGTGTGCGCGACCTAATGCCAGCTCTAACCAAAAGCTAGAAAAGATAACCAAAAAGCTTCACTTAGCTGCCTGTTGTTGCTCCGTACTTCCCTACCTCTGAGTTTATCTATTCAGCAGTTTGAAATCTGAAGAATGATCAGATAAATCCACAGTAAATTTCCTATTTGATTATAATGATCATTCTCGGTGGCCTCGCAACCATCTCGCAGTGACGCGAAGTATCAGAAACAACAACAGCTTGTCAGAAGCTAAATGGAGTCATCGCACTTCTTAACTCTCTTGGTCGTAAACAGCCAAATAAAAATAAAGTTATAAGCGTGCCCGTCTAACTTTTATCGAGTCTCTAATGGCGTCGGCAGCAAACATAACCTGTCCTTCAGAGGCAACATACCTGAAACTGGAGTGGTCATATATAGGAAGATATTAAAACGTACATCACAAAGTGCAACTGAGGATTCATTACTTTAGCCTTTCAAAGTTGTGCTAAGTATTTATTTAGGATGCAGAATGGACAGGTGGCAACCTTGTTAAGTGGACCAAAGAGCCCAGCGTCTATCACAAGCGGAGAATATAAAATGTATACAAAGTAAGAAGTAGTATTTTAGGTGAGACTCATCAAGCCGACAAAAATATGCAAGACAACGACGAAATAAAATATACTGAATTTCCACGAAAGACCACTTCTTTCTGTTGTTTCCGACATTTATTTGCACATTGTGTAAGAATACATATGTATGTACTCGCAAACCTACATATGTATAAATATTGAGCAATCGATTTAGTATTCCTTCAATTCATATTGATATCAATACTCGTCGTTGGTGATGTTGTGGCTCTCTTTTTTAATTTCAATGAATAATGCCCACTTCGTGACATGCAAACTACTGTCGTCTAGCTTTGTTTACTTTTAATGCATTTTATAAGTTTTCGTTGGCTCTTTAGGTCATGTGAAGTAAATGTTAAAGGTCATATAGTCATAACAGGTTCTTATCTATTTATCTCTTTATTTAACGTTAGTTGGCTTTAAAGTGCAATACCAAGGGACAAATTATCAGTTCCCAGAACTTTCTGCGTTCTGCGTTTATCGTAATAGGGCCAACGGGTTTTCTAAATATCCCATAAAGAAATGGAGCCCCATCTGTTCAGCGCTTTTCTGAGAAATAAGTTATGCGATTCCCCTTTAACAACCGTCAGGGGGGTTTTGAAGACCGCGTAAAAGGCCGATGAGACCAATTCAGTCGACGCCTTCCTTGCAAGCTCATCAGCCATTTTATTTCCCTCTATGTTCCTATATCCTGAAACCCAAATCAGAGAAATGTTGCCTTCTCACCCAAGAGATTTGATCTCCTCATTACAGATGTTAAACAGTTTGAATCTGCACCATGGCGTCGTCCGTGTCCTGCTCGCAGCTTGATTATCGAAAAAATGTTAATATCTCCCTCGCTGTCGCGTTCCCTAAGCATTCTGCAAACCCGCAGATCGCAAAGGCTTCGGCAGTTTTAATGAAACAGATAAATTAGCTAATTCAGAAAAAACCCCTGCTCCCATCCCATTCTATCTTGGAGCTGTCAGTGAAGGCAAAGATGCCAGCAACGGGTACAGATTTTTCCACGTTTTGATCCTGTCTTCTCGTAAAGATTTCCCTAGTACGACATCAAACTCCAGTTTGCGGACAGAGAGATCTGTACGAATGAGTGAAATTTTACTTCACATATTTTTTTAGATAAGCGGTAGTTTTGAAGGCTGTTATTATTATAATAGTCCTTTTATTTCATTTATTCGTAATGATATCGTAATTTTTTCGGTTTTCGTAATTACTGTGAAACGTTTGATACAAATAGTTATTGACTAAAGCCACATATAATCATCCACTTTGTATGAACGAAAATAGTCGCAGACATGACCAAATCCATTGAACTCATCATCTTGAATATAACTTTTATATAGCATATATGTGCATACATACATATGTAACATAAATATATATAGTATAGGGTGGGCCATGTAAAATTTGCTTTTTGAATCGGCTATAAAAAAAAACTAACCAACATTTTTTTTAACTTTTTTTTTATTTTGAAGATTGAACATTGTCATTTATGAATAAAAAATAATATCGTTCAAATGACTGCCACAACTGGCTTTACAGTAGGCCATTCGATCAACACAATTTTTAAGCACATTTTCGATTGTTTGGGTTCCAATTTCATGAATGGCAACTTTAAATCATCAATCGTCTGTGGAAGGTTCGCATAGCATTTGTCCTAAACGGCTCCCCACAAATAATAGTGCAACGGGCTTAAATCACAGCTCCGAGGCGACCAATTGGTATCGGAATTTCTGCTGATTATTCGGTTTTCAAAAACGGTAGCCAAAAGTTCGAGTGTAACTTTGGCAGTGTGACAAGTTGCACCATCCTGTTGAAACCAAATGTCGTCCATGTCATCCTCTTCAATTTTTGGAAACAACTCGTTGAGCATGTCACAGTAACGCTCGCCATTTACTGTAACCTCGGCTCCTCGCTCATTTTCGAAAAAAAAATGGCCCGATGATGCCGCCAGACCAAAAACCGCACCAAACAGTCACTCGTTGTGGATGCATTTGCTTCTCTACAGTAACGTGTGGATTTTCTGAGCCCCAAATCAGACAATTTTGCTTATTGACGTAGCCACCGATGTGAAAATCAGAAAAGAAGAAGAAGACTCACCACTTTGGAAATAGGTTTTCAATATTTCCCAATTATGTTCAAGCATATAGCGTCCCATTTCGTAAATATCAAACCTTTAAGTAAATTATGAACACATTTGGCATGTCATTTGTGTTACCATTCTTAAAAAAATAGGTGGTTCAAAAAGCAAACGCTATATGGCCCACCCTGTATAACCCTTTATCCATACGTTCATACATGCACATATATATAAGTATACATATACGTAGTACATCCATTTATTCCCTTGAGCTGTTACAAAAGACCGTTATGTGAACAAAGTTATAATACCCTGCTTCGCTAATGGGCTGTGCATAAAAACCGACTAATTGCATTAAGCCCATGTTAATAAATATTAATGCAAATATGCAACTTATAGTATACATTTGGATGGATGTACATATCTACGCAGGGATATACTGTAAGTTAAACACAACTTTTCCCCCTTCACGATGAGAACGCATACTCACGCGCGCATATTAACACACACAAGCGTTGCGCTCATAACTGTTGTCCAGCAGAACCGCGCTCTCCACCAACTATCGGCCACTGACCGCCACCGCAACCAACACCGCAAAAAACCGGGAACTCCATGACTGATACTATCGTTTTCTTTCTTCTGTTATGCATTTGTCATTTTAATCAAACCCTAAGTCGAATGAGAGTGGGAGCGTGAATGCGAGTTGTTCGGGGTGGGCCAATTAGCAACGAGTTTAATACACTTGAAAAGGACAAACGTGAAAATGCATGCATGTGTTTGTATGTCTGTGTATGGTTTGCGTCCTAGCTTATACTTAAGTGGAAAGACATTGAATTTTTCTGTTTGCCAAGGTCACCGGTTGTCGCTTAATTTAAAACCATTATGCACCGACACTCACCAGCTCTGCTACTACCACTCGACTGGCTTTTGCTCTCCTGCATGCTCACTTACACTACTTTTTTTACTTCCCCTCTATAGTTACTGGTGAATGGTGATTGTTAAATGATGGATATGTCCATATAAGTAAATACGTAGGTTTATATATACATACATTTGTGTGGTCGATATATACGGTATATATAAGTGATGAGAATGAAATTAAAATGAAAATCAATAACTATGAAAAATTAATACACTACGAATGGGCAAACGAACGGAGCGCGAATAATCGAAACTGTATACTCGTATTAAGCCAAAAGCATTGGAAAATCGGATAGGAAGTTGTTGCAGAGTGACGTGGCATTACGAAAAGGAAAACTTTTGAATGAATATATAAAATATCAGTATGTATGTAGCGTATTTAATAATTAAAATTCACTTCGGTAGTCTAACAGCATTTTCTCCTCTAACTATTAAAGTGAGCGCGACTAATCGTGCAGTTAACTTATCTCTAATTTTTCGTATTCCACTATCCATACATCACTTATATGAGATTCATATAATACAGTTTTTTAATTAAAGATTCTTTTTTCAGCCATAAGACAGTGTAGTTTATAAAGGGTTTTCCAATAACAGGTGTTATTCTGAATAGCCGGCTATTTCGGTAGATGTCACTTTTGAAGGTGTTATTTTTTGATACAGGGTGGCTGATGAATTTTGCTACATTAAGAAACTCAAATAACTTTTTTTTTAGTGTATGGAATTCATTTATTTTTTTTTCAAGTTAGGTTATTAAATTTTATTAAATGTAGCTTAACTAGTTTTAAAAATAATTGAATTTAAAAGCCCCCCATGCTCGTTGACACAAGTGCGGCATCCTAGTAAAAAGTTATTCATTGCTGCTTTGAGAGTTGCGACAGGAATAGCCGCAATTGTTGCCCGAATGGATTGTTTTAGTTCATCCAAATTTGTTGGCTTTGTTTTATAAACTTCTTGTTTACATAAACCCCACAAGAAAAAGTCAGGTGCAGTAAGGTCAGGCGACCTGGGGGGCTAACGAAATTCGGAGTTTCTTGAAATCAGTTTATTGGGAAATTTTCGTCGCAACTCTGTCATAACAGTCTGGGCTATGTGAGACGTTGCCCCATCTTGTTGAAACCACACAGAGTTGAAAGGAATTCTCTTTCGGCGTAGTTCTGGATAGAAAAATTCTTTCAGCATTTTCAAATAACGGTCTCCAGTAACCGTAACGGTGTGACCATTTTCTTCAAAAAAATAAGGCCCGACAATACAGCGTGAAGAAACCGCACACCACACTGTCACGCGAAGAGGATGCAATTCCGTCTCGTGGAGTATCTGTGGGTTAGAAGTCTCCATATTCGACAATTTTGTTTGTTCACATTGACGTTTAAATCGAAATGGGCCTCATCAGACATGAAAAGGCAGTTTAACATGTTTTGGTCTTCTTCCACCATTTGCAGGATCTTCTGGCAAAATTCCAAGCGAATCAGCAAGTCTGCTGCATTCAGTTTGTTAACCAGTTGAATTCTGTAGGGAAATAAGTCTAAATCTTTGTGCATTATTGTTTGCAAAGACTGTCGGCTGACACCAAGTTGAGCAGATAAGCTTCTTGTTGAAACCCTTGGATTGCTTTGTATAGCTGCAGCTACAGCAGCGATCGTTTCCTCCGTCCGAACTGGTGGGTTTCGATGATAAGGCCTTCTTGCGACTGTTCCTTGCTCAGCAAAATTATTCACCAGTCTCATTATGGTTCATCTGCTCGGGGGATCGCCGCCAAACATCCGCCTGTACTCTCTCTGTACCAAAACTACGGACTCCAGTGCGTGATAGCGGCGGACTATCCAAATTCTTGTTTGCGTGTCCCAGTTATCCATTTTAATAAATTTTAAAGATCAATCTGCAAATTAAAACAAAAATGGAACAGATAACTTAAAAAGAAAAAAAGTTATTCAATTTTTTTTTGGAAGTGGCTTTCATCAGCCACCCTGTATTTGACAAGAAGAAACTACATATTAAATGGAACGATACAAGCTTAAACAACGCATTGAAATTATTAAAATCCACAATAAAAATAGTGAAAATTTGGCAGAGATGGTTCGTAAAACTCGAACATTTTTGGGTCATCAGAAATTGGTGAAAAATTCGAGGTAAGGTAAAAGCACCCAAAAACACGTTGTATTGAGTTTTTACTTTCACACGCACCGAAATTCTATAAAATATATGTATACCGTGGGATTCCCTAGTGGAAAATAGTTAGTGGAAAACACCTAGTGGAAAATAGTTAAGTCAAAACTTTATCAAGCAACTATTTCTAACTGTCAGGGATTAGTTCAAATTCTATTGATGATTAGAAAATATACCTTTTAACTAAAACCAAAAAACAAGCTTGACCCTTGCACACACATTAAAAAGAATCGGCGTCTAAGCAAAAATAAAAAAGTTATTAAAAACAAAAACTTTAAAGTTGAATATATCAAAAAAAGTTCGCTTACCGAAATCATGCCATGCAACTTAACTTGACAGAAATAGCCTTTTTTATCCTTTAACCGTTTATAAATATAAAAATCAGGCAATTTCTTCGAACGAGTAGCACTCGAAAACTACTGTCCGGATTTAAAATTTTTTACACTGTTGGAAAGCCTTAAAGTTTTAGTTAGTCTATGTGTAGCACTCAGTGTAGCACAGTGTTGCCACCTGTTTGTTACAGGTGTTTTTAGTATAAAAGAGTTTTACGGCATGCGTAAGCAAATATTAAAAAAAGCATCCTAAAAAATGTTTTTCCGATAGCGTTGCCACCTGGAAAATATATAAATTTGTCACACATTCCAGTTACAAAAAGTAGTTTAGTAAAAAAGTGTATTACGGCAAGTGTATCAACCAAATATTAAACAAACAAAAAATCATTACAAAAATGTTTTTCCGATAACGTTGCCACCTGGGAAAAAAATAAATTTGTCACACATCTGCTTTAACCACTTTAATAAAAAAGTTATGTAGTGTTGCCACCTAATTTTTTGTTTTTGTTTTTTTGAAATTAAGAAATTGATTAGCAAATGTATTAAGAGTAAGTAATTACATGCACATATGTACGTATATCAATATCAAGATGAAAGGTAAAGCTCTGAACTAATAGTATTTTTAAAAGGCGCTGCTATCTGGCTTTACATTAAAAAAATGTAAATAAATAACAAAATTCGATTGGCGATTGGGATATGGGATATATCCAACAAAATGTGTGCAAAAAAATGAGCAAAGCTTTAATTACCACTTGTGGATGGCGTTACCCATCAACTTTTAAGGCGCAAATGGTAATTAACGGTATAAATCAATTAAGTATTTGGGCATGGGTATCACGAAAATTATGTTTGAGAACGTGTTAATTCAAATTAATTTTTTGACGGGTGTTGCCACTTATTTTGCAATTTAAAAAGTGTTGGAACTACGATTTAAAACATCAAAAATGTCGACTGAAACGGAAATTTAAAAATTTCGTTAGTATTAAAAGATCAGCTAGTACTTATATGTATAACGATTCGCTCTCTTTCCCTGCCTTACCAACTTAAAAATGGTACGCCGTTGCCGCAAACGCTGTCCACGTGTCCTGCAATGCGCTGAATTGCATGAAAATAGCCAATGATTTAATCGCAGGGTTGAAGATAGTATGCTTGTTTATATGTGCACATGTAGATACTACCAATACCCATTGCCAATTTAATAAGAAAAATGTGCACAAAAAAAAACAACTACTGATCCAAGGACAAGGAAACGTTAAAGCCAAACGGAAATGAGCCAATACGGGTATGAAGAAGAATAAAATGAAATCAACAAATACAATATATGCAAGCACACTTTATTTATCCTTCGAAATGAAGGAAGTATATATTAAAAGGATGATGGAAGGATTGAGTGAAGCAATAAAGATAGAATTAAAGGAAATAACACTGCACCAAGGCAGGAAACAAGACAGGAGGAAGGACGGAGGCAAGGCATTGGCAAAAAAAAAAAAACAAAATAAGAAAAAATAAACTCAAAGTCAGAAACACATACCAACAAATCGAATGCATAACAGGATAAGGACGCACAAGTGGGTGTGCCTGGATATTGATGAAGCACGGATATGTAGTGTTTATCCTTGAAGCTAGTACAGATAGCGCGGTTTGTCGACCGCGATTAAATTCCGCATGCTGGTTATGGCACAGGCACGCACACACTTGCGTGAACTAGAGCTGCCCTGCAAGGAAAAATGCTGGTTGTGAACGAGAATACTACCAATTCACTTTTTAGCTCAACCAGTTTATGTTTTGTGTTTTTTTACATGTTAGCTAATGATACTTTTAATAGGAAGATGCATCAGCAAAGCACCATTTGAAATACGAGTTCATACTAACTAAACAAATTCTAGTGAAATATGTTTCAAATGTAATCATTTACGGACAAGTTAAAATATAATAAAAACATTCATTCCAGGTAGGTAGGTAGGTAAGATGACAAGAGTACCCCAGGTAAAAGTGAAAAGATTAAGAGAAAAAACCGTCGACAGCCATCCAGTGCTGTTGCTGTAGTGGAGGAGAGAAAAGAGATCAGGGCTGGAGAATTTCTTCAAGTCATCCCCAAAGGACACGCTAAGGAATCTCAAGCGCCTGGCCGCCAGAGCCGGACATTTGCAGAGAAAGTGTTCCACAGTCTCTTTCTCTACAGGATCCCCACAGCTTCTGCAATAGGGGTTGTACGGAATTCCAAACTTCTCCGCATGAGTACCGTTCACCCAGTGACCAGTGAACAGAGCAATGAGATTGGAAATTGAGTAGCGGGGGATTCCCATCACCTCAAGCGTTCTGTTTCTATCGTATTGAGGCCATAGTGTTTTCGAAATAGCACACGATGAGACATACCTCCATCTGTCTTGCGCTTTTTCTAGAAAGATATTGTGTAGTTTGCCTTTAACGACGGCTAAGGGGACACCGATGTCTGAAAAGGGGGCAGCTGGAACCGGTTCTGCCGACCCCTTTCTGGCAAGCTCATCGGCAATTTCATTTCCCTCTATATTCCTGTGCCCAGGAACCCAGATAAAGGAAATGTTTCCTGCACATTCGAGATGTTTGAGTTCCTCCGTACAGGAGTTCACCAGAAGAGAGCTGCAATACGGCGATGACAGGGCCTTGATCGCAGCTTGATTATCGGAAAAAATATTAATGTCTCCCTCCCAACAACGATCCCTAAGCATTCTGCATGCCTGCAGGATCGCGAAGACCTATGCTTGAAAAACGCTGCTTGTTTCCTGCAGTTTAAAGAAGACCGAAGTTCTGGTTGATTTAGAGTAAACCCCCGCTCCCACTTCAGACTCCATTTTGGATCCGTCAGTGAAAACAGAGGTATCTATATTCGTACCGACTCGCCCCTCTTTCCAATCTTGCCTGCTCGGAAAGATAGCCCTAGCACAACCCTCAAAGCACAGTTTGCGGATGGAGAGGTCAGTGCGAATAACAGAGAAGGAAGGGCAGATCTGCTTCAAGATGCTACTATGTCCTACAGGAAGTTGTTTCCAAAGGCCAATCTCCAATCCCTTTTTCTCATTCATCTTATTTCGACTTTCTGTAGAGTTCTGAAGAAAACAAATTTTCATCGACCCTAGCAATATAGCCCTGTTGCAATAGTTTATATATTTTGCCTTCACCTTTCTTTGGCAAAAAGCGTTTCTGGACATCTTAGCCAACCAAATTTTGCTCTCACATAGTAGAACGTAAGCCCGCAAGTACTGTTCGTGGCCGTCTTTGCTCAACATACCAATATAAGATTTTCTTTGAAAACCAACGTTTCTCAATGCATGCAGATGAACTTCCATTTCTTTGAGGATTTTCAGGACTATTTCTATTGGGATTGGAATGATTGACACCATCACAGTTTGTAGTAAAATAAAAAAAAACCCTATGACGCCATTAGCACACGCGCCATTTTCGTTTGCTTAAATTGAGGACTGTAAATTCCCAGATTTTCTATGGAATACTGGATTGGTCAAACCATTAGAATATTTCTCCCTTTTGGTTAAAACGTTAGGATGAGCTCGCCAGACAGGGGGCACGTGAGGAGATTTCCCTGCGTGGGGATTGTGATCCCCTTGACCTGCTCCTTAAAAGATGGGCTTCGCGCCAACTCAGCGGGCGCTGAGCAAGTACACAAACTCGTAAGATCGCTAAATCCTTCTGGCCACGTGTGAATCGGGGACACTCGACCGAGCTTCTGAGGTTGACAAAATCTCAGCTCTCCAACTTCGTGGGCTTCCTTACAGAACACTATCCGCAAGGTGTGCATGCCGTGAGACTTGGAATTACCTCAAGCCCTTTTTGCATCGGATGTATGGAGGATGAAGTTGGATGATCTCAGCACCTTCTTCTTAGCTACCCTGCTCTCGCGAGGCTAAGATTTAGGCATCTTGACTCTTACTTTTTCGCTACGCCTGCTAATATAGTAGGCCTTTAGATTAAAAATCTTCTTCATCAGCAGCTTAAAGCAATACATTCATTGTTCATAATCCACACACACTAAACCCACCCTCCTAACCACCACACAACCACCTCTCTCCGCCCTCTCCTTTTTCGTACCATCGGTCTTCCTCTACCTAACTTCCTTCACAATGGTATGGCAAAGAATGAATTCGTGTTCTTTATCCACGTGTGCCCCCTCTTTGGGCAACCATTTTTAACAACCTAAAACCTGCTGCTTTAAAAGCCTTCTCATATTTCTCTTCCTACTCATTTTTGATACAATTTTTGACTCACAAATTTTTACAAAATTGAAGCAAATTTCAGCAGTCTTTGTAATAAATATAATTTGGATACGTAATTATGTACACACAAACGTTTCTCAAGTGAATATATTCACCTATATCTTCTTATACATAAATATTGCAATGCATTCTTCCAGCTATAGACGATTCTTAAATTTTTTAACTAAATAAAATAAACTAATTTCCAGGGAAATTATTTTTAATGAATAATTTTACTACTGGTACCATTTAAGTCACTAAAAATTTCTATTAAACACCAGTCTCTGTACTAGAATGCCTCCATATTCGTTCGGCTTTTCCCTGCAGGGTTGCTCAGTATGAGTGAACACGAACACTCACTCACACACACGCACGCACACTTTCAAAGCAACATCCGCAGATTTATTTGATTGCCTTATTGTCTCCGAATTCATATTAACTTGCGCGCTACAAAAGTTCATCAATTCCTACAAAATTTGATTAAACTGTTGAGCGTGCCACTGTCACTTTCCACCATTATCTCAGCTGCTGTTCGTCCTGTTGCTGTTGCGTATGTGTGCATCGTATGCCATTCAACGCGGACGGCGCAGCGGAGCAGCAATACAATTAAGCGCGGTTCACCACAGAAAATACTATCTGCATGAAATGAGGAAAATCTTAAAAGCAATAAGAAAAAATATATATCTGAAAAAACAAACAGTGAATTGCAAGTGTTGCATATATTTGCAAACTACACTCGACACACACTCGCACACTTGGCCATGTAGTATTTATGTATAGTATATACTATGTATATATACATATATATGCGTGCAGGGCCTTATATGTCTACCATCAAGCAGCCATCACCTGCTGCGTATACCTATTTGTTCGCGTACTTTTAATTATTGTTGTTGTCGCAACACGCATCAAAACAATTAATTTACAAAATTGCGTAGCAACTCCAGCTGTGCGCTTTGCTGACTGGCGCGTGGGTGGTTGATGACCGGCCTGTATGTGGTTTCCTCTATGGTGTGAGGTGTTGAGTGCCGCATGGCAGGCATGCAGTTGGTGTGTAACATTTATGTAATGTGCAACAAGCTGCGCATATGGAAATTGCCTTGAAATGAAATATGACTTTTTTGGGATATACACACATAGGCTTTTTTACCAATGCAATTCCGTGGTACATTTGAGCGTTCCCATGTCAAGTGATCTAAGTATTTTGGACTTTGTCGTTAATTTTACCGAAAATTGGTTCATTTAGAGGCTTGAGCATAAGTAGCGGTAAGAAGTAAACTGAAAAAATGTTGAAAAACTTTGAGAAACCTTTAATTTATTTTGAGATTTATTCAATGTTGAAAATTTTGGTATAGAGTTTTTTAAAGCGAAATGTGTGCGTTCGTTTCTTTTTAACATTTTTATAATTGTTTATTGCTTGGGATAAAATAGGTTTCTAAGAAACCACAATTTTTTAAAAACATTTTGTAAACTATGTTTTAAAAAAATTGTATAAACTGAAAACAACATTTTTTTGGAAATATATTGTATTTCTTTTTCAAAATTTGTTGTAAACATTTTTCCATATTTTTATCTCCGTTCTTTTTTAACATTCTTACAATTTTTTATTGTTTAAGATAAAATATGTTTTTAAAAAACAAAAATTTTTTCGAAAATAATTTTATAAAATATTATTATTATTATTATTTATTAGATATATCAAAATGCTTATATCTAAATATAGAGGAGTACTAGCTGCCAGGGCTTACGACTCTTTCTTTAAGTATATAATACCTGTGTTGATTTAGTTCTAATTATGGAGTTTAATTAATCTTTATTGACTTACATTGTTTCAGAAAGTTAAATATTTTCTGAATGTTTTCAGAAGAAGGTTTTTCAAGAAGTGTGGAGGGTCTAATGTCGCTAAATATTTTGATCCTGTGGCTTCGGAGATTGGGGTATTCATCTAGTAAGTGGTCGACCGTGGAGAGTGATTTATAAAACATGTTTTCTTAAATTATTTTAAATTTCTTCTTCAAAATTTTTGGATATTTTTTTTTGTTTTGCGCTGTTTGAATGATTTTTATTTATTTTGTTTCTCTCTATGGCTGAGAAAAAATTGCCGAAAAATAATTAATTTTTTCTTCGGCTTTGGGAACAGTTTTTTTTTTGCAGCTTTGTAATCTCTGAAAGTTTCATATTGAGATTTTCATAACTTCGGTACTCAAATACATACAGCGAACCAGTGAAAAATCTGTGCAAAGTTCTGCTCAAAAGTAAAGCTTTATACCCTTATACTCCATTACGTCCATTTAGAAGTCGATACCCGACATATTTCAAGATTAGTTTCAGATAAATGCAGTGTTACTTTTACTAGCTTTTACTTCTTTACTAACTTAATGCTTGTTAAGTTATCAGACTTGGATGTTTGCAGCCTGTGAAATTTTTTCTCATAACCGCGCGACTTTTTCCCACACATAATCCCTAATGACCGTAATTCAAATAGCTCTCTTGCGCTTACTTTTTGCTTTCCGCTTTTTCATGATGCGCCCCCCTCGAGTGGGACCCTTATAACCCAACCTGTCTTATGCCAATGGATTAAATCATCGCACCTATAAAGATTTACGAATAATGGCAAATTATATAAAGGAAAATCATATTAATAAATTATTGCATACATTAAGTTGAAGGAAAAAGAAATCCATTATTTTCTCGGTAGATGGCTGTAGTGATCCATATGTCGCAAAGTACCGATGAAACAATTTAAAGTTTATGCTTATTGGAAGACAACAAAGAGAAAATTCCGAAAAATTTACAGGTTTTCTTTGATAAAGGCGAAAATGCAAGCCAGGCCGCTATAATTGTGATTTGCGTTTATGGTGGCGATGCTGTAACGGTATTCCGTTTAGGCATTTTTGATATTAAAGAAACATGAAAAATCAGATGATAGAAAAAGTATTTTTTAACAGCGGTCGCTTCTCTCAAGCCCCTGAGAGTATTTATGTCATGAAAAAGTTTAGCCTACAAAACTTCTGCTATTCTGAGTCGGTATACAACTGCAGTGATCTTCAGTTTTATGTAGGATGGCATCAAGGTGATTTTTTTGTTCTTGTTCACTCCTCTCGTGACCTCTGCTCCCTTGCGGGTTCCAGTCCAGTGCCATTCTTATGATGCTATCTGGTGGTTTTCTCAATGTGTGACCTATCCATCGCCACTTTCTGCATTTTATTTGCCTAAGGAGGGGTTCCTCGATTCTTAATCTTTACAGTGCGTCGTTGCTGATTGTGTTTGGACAGAATATTCTGCAGATGATGCGGAGGCATTTGTTAATGAAGGATTGTAGCCTCTGTGTGATTGTGTTAGAGACCAGCCATGGTGATTAAACAAATTATAATTCAAAAAGTCGAAAATTTTGCTAATACATACGCTTTTTTGAAAACGTAGTTAGGTTAAGTATGAGCATGTTTGGGCATACGACCGTAAAGTGTAGTGATATATTTTATATATTTTATCTGCTCTTCATCATATTAGTGTTTACTTTTCATATTTCCTTTTAATCTCATTTTTATATAAATTATAGAAGCTGTAAGAATTTTCACACAAATATGTATGCAAGTACCTCTCAGTATATAAAACTGTAAGTTTATATGAATTTTGTGAATATTTTCACATTTTTCATATTTCAAGCCATCTGTACAATATCACACACACATACATAGGTGTATACAAGAATAGTGAAAAAAATATTATTTAGCAATTTTTCGTTACTTTGCTTCATGCCACACAAAGTGAACGAAGTCACTGGTCGCCATATTAGGTCCTTTAGGGACAACAGAGCAAACAGTTATGAATATTTGATATCAGGGAGTGCCACATGATGGTCGGTGGCATAATGAATAAAATAAATTTCGAAAAAGGCAAAGAGCTATAGGAACTGTAGTAACTATAAGTACAAGTCAGCTGGAAACTGACTGCCACCGACAGTGGCCACATTTGAATTTTAAATGTGGCAGCCATTGTTGATTTCTCCACTTGGCTGCACCGGCGCCCTGCACGCAAACAATGAACTACAAAAATAAACAATATGCTTATATAAGTACTTACTTGTATAAGCATTTGTACAGAGGGTTTAATAGCCTTAACACTAGGACTTATCTGCACGTGTTGACAATTTATTTGGTGGTAAATTAGTTTTAAAGATTGTTCATACATATAGCTATATAGCTAATTGTCATACAAAAACCATATAAATCGAACTCACAAAATGTGTGCAAATTAAAAAATAAAAATCGTCAAATTTTTATTAAAACTTCAACCTTTTTTACCAGAATTTTTAGAAAATTTTTGAGCATGCATCTCTATACCCCCTTCGGGTAAAAAAAAGTACATATTTGAAGTAGCTAAAAACCCGCATTGATTTCTGGGCATTTTTTTTTGCATTTTTTTTAAAGGTGGTAAAGTAAGTTTGATATTTTATCGAAAATTTGTTAAAATTTCTTGAACAGAGTTGGAAACTTGGATTCTTGTAAGAAAATGAACTCTTGTAAGAAACTAACTAATAACAGTGCAGCTTTCAAGTATCTCAAAAATCGTGTTGATTTTTTAAATTTTTTTTCCGCCGGCTTTGCCCGTTTTCTCCGTGTAACGAAAGCAACATTCTCTTTTTTTGGAAGAAAAGTACGCATGTCTGCAAAAAAAAAAAATTAAAAATCAACGCAACTTTTGAGCCATTCCAAACTTGCATTTTATTGGACTGAAATTAAATGGACAATAAAAGTGCATACCGAAAATTATCTTAGAAATTCCGCGAAAAAGTTCAAATTTTAACAAAGAATTATTTTAATTTCGAATTTTTTTAATTTGAAGAAAGTTTGAAACTTGAAGTTACATGATTTTTGTAGGAGAATGAAGTATTGGCGCATACACCCTTTTTAGGTGTTTGGCCGAGCTCTTCCTTCTATTTGTGGTGTGTGTCTTGATGCTGTTCCACAAAAGTAAGGATTTGCAGTTTCAAGTCGATTTCGAACGGCAGGTACTTGATTTTTTTTATGAGAAGCTTCTTCTTGGCCGATTAAGACTTGTAACTGGGAAAGGTGTTTTTCCACTCCTTTCGCAATTTTTTTTTAATGTTGAGGAATAGTGAATGATGAACTGATGCTTTTGCCATAATTTTTAAATATTTGTATGCAAAATCTTTAAGCTTAAACCCTTCTGTCATCTGAGTTTATTTTTGGAAAACATACTTTTAAAAACTAATTTTTTTGATAAAAACTCCATATTTTGCGTTACTTTCAAATCGGTCCATCCTACATAAGCTTATAAATTTTTCCGAAATATTTTTGCGGAAGTCCTAAAAAATAATAGATTTCAGAATTCCGACTTATGGTGCATGATGCACCCTAATAATAAACAGATTCACCGAAGTTTATGTGACTACACTTGATCCACACGCTTGAAGTCCACCAACAAGTAACTTTTTCCGTTTCACGATACGACAACTAAAAATTTAATTCACTACTTTTGATAAAATGATTTTTCCACATATTTCCACATAAATCACGGTTCGAGTGAATATACTTATATGTCTTATAGATGGGTAAGTGCGTGCACGAGTGCTTTCTTAGCATAATGGAATGATTACCCCCACTTTTTTGCTCGCCCGTCCAAAGCAAATAGTTACTGGATGTGCATGCACGCGTAAGTATTGGTGCGCACCCGTTTATGTTCATTCTTTATGACCAAGTCGACAGTTTTATGTTCTGACCATTGCTAAATGGACTGGTTGATTAAGTATAGCCAAAGCCTGAAGTGTAGTGTGGAGCGAATAGCACAAAAAAAATACAATTTGAAAAAAATAGTCAGCTGGTCTACAGCAATTGCATTCCTATTACGCTCGCATGCTGGTAGCAGGCGGGTGCAGCAGACAGATGCTGTCGGTATGCTTATTGATCGGAAATATTTTCATATTATTGCAAATAGCTGAAATGCACTTGTATACTTACTGCATGGAAGTTTTGTGGGATATTAATTTTAAATTAGATTATATTTACTTGACTGCTATGCATATACTTGTACATACCTAAATATTACATAAGTTTATGTATTTTACCCATATACTCACTTCGATGCATATCTACATCAGATTACTATCACGTCATTTAATGTATGCTTTTATAGATAAATAAGTTTTTATTGGGTTCCCTAAGAAGTTCAGTATTAGCAACAAATTTGTGAAAAAGTAAGACAAGTGTGAACCGGCTAATATTCACCACCTAAAAGCTGGACATAAACATATAAAAGCGAGTGCCAGAATAACAAAGCCTTTGCCATGTGAAGGTAGGCCCAACACATCACACTCCAGGCATTTACTTTAGAAGAGGCTTGAAGTTATGTTGCGTCTCATTGCATGAACTTCTATCGGGTAGTGTCCGCTTTACGATTTCAACCACTAAGAAGCCTCCGATTTTCCTAGCTTAAAAAGCTCCATCAACAATCTTCGATCCACCAGCGGCCTGAAGGGCTTTGTGCACCCAGCACTCGCTCCGCTGCTTTGAAGTCTATCTATATGAAAGCAGACTACAACAGAAGTTAGTCCAACACTTTCTCATTGCAAGAAATAACAACCTCAAGGATGCCCTGTCTGTCAACAATCTTATCAATGTGTCAGCTTTCTGAAATGATTCTGTGATCTAGTATCCGCATTCAGCAGCGATACAAAGCAAGCTAAGCATTTTCTGTATAATTTTAAACACACCGATACTTAGTTTTCGAGGTTTTTCTAACCATCCCTGTTCATTTTTTATCAACGCAGTTGAAGTGAAAGTCCTTAGCTAGATATACCTATATAAATCCGCATCATTGCGGTAACGTAGAACTAACTATCGAGTAAAGCACGATGTGACTTTTGAGTCTTGCCTAACGCTTGGTTATTGGAATGAATGCCTCTTTCAAAGCTATTAAGTAACAAAAAATATATAATTGGCGCGTACACTTCTGTTAGGGATTTGGCCGAACTCCTCCTTCTATTTGCGGCGAGCGGAAATACAATTTGCTATTGTCTTCTGAGGGGCGACTGCTATTAGAAAAAACTTTCTGTATCATTTTGGTGTTTCAACCTACGCACTTCCGATTGGTAGACACGCACCCACCCATTCGGCTACGGCGGCCGCAAAGCTATTACAGGCTGCTTATTTTCTGGATTTTCATGGATGGATCCTCTTGGATCCTTTCTTAGTTTTTCAATTTTCTCTGTTCATATTCATGTTAATGATCTTGCACAAGCATCAATAGGATTTAGATAAGGGGATTAGATCTGAAAATCAAGATATTCTATACTGTCGCCTTGAAGCTACACTTTTCACACTGATTCGGAGACTTTTGGAACTTTGTTCACTTGTAACATATATTCTAGCAAAGATTTCAAAGGGACCACTTGACCCTCGTTTCCTTTAAAAAAAAAAAAAAGCATTTTTAAATGCCTCACGTCGCCAGCTTCAGCGTACTACGTCTTCTTTTGATGAGCACCCTTTCTGTATTAAATTAACTTTTGGAAATGAATTTCACTCTTTTAGTGCCAATTAAATCACATTTGTCTTGTTTAAACATCTTTGCGCTGCGAGAAATATCGCTCGCTACTTGTCAAAGGGACAGAAGTGGTCAACAATATCCTCAAATCAAGCAACATATTGGGGTATAGATGTTTTAAATTATTTTCATAGATTAATTTGAAAATATCGAACGGAGACGATTCAGTCCATTTGATGGCCTTCTGGTTACTTCTTAGATCGCTGAATAAATTGCTTTAATTTATGTCAGAATTTACTTCGACTTTAAGCATTTCTTAAAATTCTTAGGCATTTTTTTTGAGCGCTTCGACGACCGACTCAAAAGATATATACAGTGCAACCTCTCCAAACAGACAACTCTATCAGCCGGGCACCTCCCTTGAGCGGACATTTTTTTATACCAAAACTTATGTACCGCAAGAAGTTTCTATATTTTGAGTTGTTATCTCTCTTGGGCGGACAAAAGCTGAATGACCGTAAGTGTCCGCCCAAGGAAGGTTTCACTGTATATAGCAGATGCTTTTCATTCTTTAGGAATATGCCAATCGAGTCGATACTAAATAGAAACAACTCGAAATCTTATATACACATTAGCGCAAAATTAATCACCCTGTAGGAAGAATATATTATACCATTTTTGCAAGTGGTGTCTGTCGTACTCTACACCATATTTTTTTATTTAGTAAAAAAGTTACTCAAAAACAAAATTAGATGATTAATTTTGCGCCACCTTTTTATAAAAAATATTTTCAAATTTGTTTGTGACCGTTAAACTGGAATATATATTTTTTTTATTGAGTTCAAACTCACAGGATAAATGTGTTTTCAAGCCAGTTAGAAGAAAACCGCAAGAGTTTTCGACAGGCAGCGATGCTTGACCGAGTTTACTAGTCACTGTTAACTGTTTTGAGGCATCATTGTCTAATAACCAGGAAGAAAATTTTGTTGAATTGGTTGACTAAGTAGAATATATAAGAATGGCTTAGTTCCGTTCTATTTCGGCTAAGTTTCTTAGATGGAAATGCGACGCATTAAATTGTTTAAAATTTAAAATTTCCTTTACCTAGCTAGCAAACCACTTTCCTTGCTATCTTCCAAGACCACGTTTCATGTTTATAAACTCACAAACATTTTTTTTAGAAGACTTTATTCAATTTATTCATAGCAATAAAGAAAAATATGACGAAAATTGACATTCATATTCAAGTTAGTTCAAGAGGTTAGAATTTTTAACTGCCATATAATAGAGACAGGGTTGTGTGCTTTCAATTTAGTATTGACAAGCTTGCGCGGAGAATAGATGCTTAACCAGGGGCATGAATGGACATGTAGAAGACCCGGACTACGCGGATGATATATGCCTAATAGCGCACCAACACTCGCATATATCTTCAAAGTTGCATGCTGTCAGAGATTTTGCAGCGCAAACAGGGCTAAAAATCAACATTGCCAAAACAAAATTTATGTAAATTAATACCAACTAAACGCAGGCTATCAGGTCACCGGCACCGCCTTAGAATTCAGCTATCTCGGCAACATTAAAACAAAAAAATGGCGGATCAGTAGTAAATATTCGCAACCGCATATCAAAAGGACGTTCCGATCGGCACACATATCCAGACGTACGAAGTTGCGGATTTTCGACGCCAACGCAAAATCGGTGGCCCTATATGGTTGTGAGGCGTAGAACCTGAACACGTGCGACTTGTAAACAATACAAACCTTTTTTAATCGTTGCTACGTAAAATCATACGGATATTCTGGCCTAAAACCATAAGTAACACTGACCTATGGGCTAGTACTAAACAAATATCCATCCTCCTCGAGGTACGACATCGCAAATGGAAGTGGATCGGCCTGGGTGATATCACAAAAGCTGCGTTGGTTTAGAGTCCCAAGGGAGTCGTAAACGCGGGATACCAGCCAACACCAGAAGGCGACAGGTCGATGCAGAAAATAGGTTATTCGTAGAGACACACAAAATTTCTAGTTTCAGATAAATCAAATTTTTAATATGTTCGTTGAGGCCAAATGTTCCACTTATGAACCACAGAAAAATATAAATACTTATATATAATCCAGCTATTCGAGGCTAAAATCATCTATAGGCAATATAATTACTTTACCGAACTTTTTAGACACCCAATAAGTATCAACGCGTGTGCATATTCTTTCAAAATTGGTTTATGAATCAGTATAATTTCTTAAAACTATGCATGTGAAAAGTTGCATACATACATACTCATGTATGTACAGGGTCTTTCTAGAATGAAATTCTTTTTTCTTAGCAGTGTTTCGTTTTGAAAGTTGACATACTTCGATGATATCACTTTTGATTGATGTTAAATAAAAAAATTCCAAATAGTTTGAAAAACGCTATTTTCAATCTAAAAAGCTTCAACAATCTTATAGAAATCAATGCTACATTAACATATGTAAGTTATTATTACATAATTTATTCAACATTTTATTGAGAAATGAAAAAATACCGCAAGAGTTGAAATCAAGCGTTACGATACCAATTTTTAAAAAAGGCAAGAAAGATGATCCACAGAATTATCGCCGTATAACCTTAGCTAAAGCTTTTCTCTAAGATTTTGTTGTCGCAACTCCGCCCTTACCGACAAGAACAAGAGGAGCAGCAAGGCTTTCCTCAAAACAGGTCTCCAACGGATTGTATATTTATTTTACAAAAAAATTATGGAAAAGTCAATCGAGTTCGACAATCCTGCTTTTATGTGTTTCGTTGATTTGAAAAAAAAACGTTTGATAGCGTCAAACTTCTGTACTGCAAATATTAAAAGAAGGAAAGGTGGCTCGACAAATCCTACAAGCCATTAACGATGTCAATACCACGAGCTCAAAAAAGATAATGGTAAATAGTAAATATACAAAAAGTATAAATAGCGCTACCGGAATATGGCAAGGTGACTCCTTAAGTCCACAACTTTTCAATCTTGTTATGGATAAAATTATCTCAGAGGTAAGGCAATTAGCTGGATACAAAATGAACAATGAAAATATATCAATAATAATTATCAAAAGAATCAATAGTAATATCAAAAGAACCTAAAAGATGCAAGTTGGAGATAGACAAACAAGTAATGCCATTTAAATATTTGGGCGTAGACGTATCTAGCAATCGAGATATAATAACAGAGGTGCGAGAGAGATGCGCAAACGGTGCACGGATATCAAGGTGTCTGCGAGAAATCGTGTGGAAAAACAAGTACATGAACATGGAAAATAAAACACGAATCTATAAAACAATTGTGAAGCCGATATTGACTTATGGTGCAGAAGCTCGTGCAGAAAACATGAAAACGAAATTTTTGTGGACTACTGAAATGCATGCCCTTAGGGTCATAGCTGGAAAACTAGACTAGACCATATAAGAAACGAGGAGATAAGAACATAGACAGGGGTGACCGACATTGTACAATTCATAAGAGCCAGAAGACGAGCATGGAATGAACATGTGACACGAGCCCCTAACAATCGGTTGATAAAAATAGCTCGAGATGGGATACCAGAAGAAAGAAGACGACCAGGAAGACCACCAAAATGATTGGCAGAAAGTTGGATATCTACCTCAGTAGAAAATCAACCACAACAATGATATGAAATGTATGCATTATATTGTACAGAAATGTACAACAATTTATATGTAATATCCCTAAATATTAAAATGTATGTATGTAAAAAGAAAAACATTTTTCTAATAGCGGTCGCCCCTCGGCAGGCAATGCCAAGCCTCCGAGTGTATTTCTGCCATGGAAAAGCTCCTCATAAAAATATTTGCCGTTTGGAGTCGGCTTGAAACTGTAGGTCCCTTCATTTGTGGAACAACATCAAGACGCACACCACAAAAAGGAGGAGGAGCTCGGCCAAACACCCAAAAAGGGTGTACGCGCCAATTATATATATATATATTTAATTTTAATTTATTTTATGTATAAATATGTCTGTATCCTAATTTTTGTGTAAAGAAAAACAGGTAGCGCTTATAATAAAAGATAAAGAAGAAGAATATTACGTTAGAGAATCGTATAAAAACATGAAAAACGACTTAAACTGTTTTGCTGACAAAAATATATTCTAGGACGGTGCTAATTTTTATTTGATGGCGTAAGTAAGCAAACAAAATTGCCATATTTGATTGTAAGGAAATCCACGGCAATAATTGAGAAGTCTTAACATTCTTTTCGGGCTACTTTCTCAAATGCGTGTGAAAAAAAGCAGAATCGGTAAGAGATCACGCGTGGGCTTTGAGTACCTATAATTTACCGTTAATAAATTCTATAGGTATACTCTACCACATACATTCATCAATAAATATGCAATGAATTCTCATTCATTATACTTTCAATTTAAAAAAGAAACTCCAAACTGGAAGGACCCTCTACTTGCATGAAAGTAGTATCTACAGTGCCAGAATTTATCAAGGATGAATTGAATTAAAATGTCACACCTAATCAAATATTCTGTTTGCATGCACTCCAAAGTTACTGCGTATGTGTATGTGAACGATAATGTTGAAATTTTATTGCATTCACATAATTTATTCAAAAAAAAAAACGTAAAATATGTCAGTTTGCTTGGATGTGAATTAGCTTTATTTTATTGACAAGTATATGAAATATTAGTTAAAATAATTATAGCAATAACAATAATAGTAATAGCAATATTGGGCAAGTAAAGAGTATGTAAATTTTTCCGATGTTGAAGTTGTCCGATTTAGTTGAAATATGCGCCGTATTGTTTGGTAATTTTTGCCCAATTTCAGGTCAATTTAATAATTCCGCGGCTTAAACGGTACTCATCTTTTTGGTAAAACAATTGACCATTTCAATTTCAGACAACTCTTCTGAGCTCAGTTTTGTACTAGCAAGCAAATTTTGCAAATGCCTGAACAGGTGATAGTTTCTTGTTGCCAGGTCTGGTCTATTCAACAAAAGTTATAGTAGTGCTCAATCAAGCTCTCGGAGCTTCTGGCGCGTTGTTAAATATACAAACGACAAGAAGCTGCTTCCATGGAAGACAACACTCTTCCTATGTCGTCAATTTTTAAGTAAATAAATACATAAATAAATAAATAAATAAATAAATAAAGGGAAACCTTATTGCTGATAGTAGAACTCCAAATTGAGTTTTTGGTGCGATGGGAGCAACTGCACAACTTTCTGGCGATTAATCGCAGCTTGGCGTTGGTTTGGGTCGGCTCACCGCAATTTGCTTTCAAGATTTTTCGACTATTGCTATCGTATATGACACTTCTCTTCGTCAGTTATTATCTGCTTGAAATGTGAGGCGACTTTGTTACGTTAGAGCCGCAACCTTTGCTTTAATTCGTGTGACACCAATATATTGAACATTGTTTTCTTGATACCAGTTTTAAGAAAATTGCTTAAAACGGTTTTCGGACTAGGCAATGGAATAAGTGCTTAAATGCCGGTTCGATTCCAGAACATCTCTGACTTTCGAGTTTTCGGAATAAATACCCAATAGCTGGTTCGACCGAAGAACTTCCTTTCCGAGGTTTTCATCACTTGGCCTCTTAGAATGGGCCTCATATTCGACGTGCATATTACCATTTAAAGCACAACTGATATAACCAACTAACAAAACTTTAAAGGTACGTTTTTGAGAGATTACTGTTGCCTTTAAACCGAAGTGCAGTAACTCGATGTGTTGTATACCACGTGAGTTCCCATGGGAAAATCCACTTTTCCGCAATTTTGTGTTTACATATACATATTAATATATTTTATCTCCCACCCTAATATTCTTTCAAAAATGTGTAAAAAAATATGTATACAATACATACATTGTTTTTTTTTAACATTTTTATAGTGCAGTACCATAAGGAAAGGAAATGATGCATAACAAATTTTTCTTAAATTTTATGCTGAACAATATTTTTTTTATTTTGCAAGAAATTCTGAATTGAAACTCGAAATTTGAAAGAAATGCCTTCTTTTAAAGAATTTTTATTTCTCAAACTATAAGTTCTACTAGAAATATTTATTTAAACAAAATGTTTATTTTTATAAAAAATAAATAAAACAAAAATTTTCCAATAATTAATTTCGAAGAGCAAGCCTAAAAATTTTTATTTCTCAGAAATAAAAAAAAAACGAAAACGCTTGTGGGAAAATCTTGATATTTTTTAAGGAAGATTAAAGTTTTAAGAAAATATGGTGTTCGTAGCATGAGATCTGATCAATCAAAAAAGTATTATTTTTTAATTTAATAAATTTGACATTTTCCGTGAAATTTCACATTTTCTATACATTTTCAGTTACATTAAATTATTATTTCTTGCCGGACTATTTAATAGTGTTCGCATTTATATTCAAATTTTCAATTTTAAATTCTCAATTGCAAATATCATTTAAAATAATAAAGATTTGTAGCGCAGTTACATAGCACCAGCAGTACTATAAAAAAATTCTAATTAAGTTTAAGAAAAATGAGATTTAACATTTTTCTTTCATATGCAGCTGCCCTATAGTTGCTTTAAGTGAAATTTTTTGTTTAAAATAAAACAGAAGATTTCATGTTTTGTACGCTTGTGAAGGAAAATTAAAAGAGAAAATTATTTTTTTTATGGACAAGTGAATTTTTCTCATGGAAATTCAATGGGGATTTCCAAAGCGTAGTAAATGGTAAATATTAACTAAAACAAATATATCAAAATATGTATTTATGTAAATGGTTTCGCTACAGAACAAATTTGGGGTTAATATTATATAATTGTCGCGTACGCCCTTTTTGGGTGTTTGGCCGAGCTCCTTCTCCTATTTGTGGCGTGCTTCTTGATGTTGTCTCACAAATGGATATAATCCACTAGAAACCTCGGTGGCCATCCAGTGACATATTTATTAATGTTGCAACAAAAAAAAAAAACAAAATACTCGCCAACACGTTATCTGTACACATTTTTCTCTTAACATTTTCATATAAATTTTAAAGTTTTTTGTTCAATGTGACCGATATAAATTACGTTTGGCATGAGTTTACATTTTACGAGCTACCTGCATACAAATCTATATTCATTCTTACATACTCACTCTCAAACGTTCTGCAACGCATACAACTACATACTCGCAAATGTACTCTTACATATCGTCTGCACTCAGTTCGCCGAGATTTACAATTAACCCGCTTAAAACAAACAAAGACAAAATGTTCATAAATCCAAAATTAATTTGCGGAAACAGCAATCTTCATTGTGTGTTTTGCGACTTTCTATGTTTTTGTTGGTTTTGTTGCTGTTGTGGCTGCTTTGGCCGCTAACTGTATCCTAAAGCGAAAATATGTAAGTGAGTACAACGGCAGACACAAAACGGATAAACTTATATTTTTGCTTGCACTGTTACGCTCCTATACGATAAGCTTTTTTATGCATGTATGTGTGTAGATATATGTGTGTATGTATGTGTAGGTTGGCAAAGATGTATGTGCGCGTGAATTTCAGCAGATAACCGAGAGCGATCTTAAATTTTCCAACATACTTGTTTGTTGGCAACAACATTTAATTGCTTTCATGTAACTTGCAGCAACAGCAACAATAACAATGATACTGGCAACAACATATTACAGCTTTAGTTTTTGTTGCAGCAGGAAGCCCAGCGTACATACCATGGATATCAATTTGTTCGATTTTCATGACCCCGAAGTTTTCGGGATGCCTTTATAACAAGCTCGGGAGCCCGAAAAAAGTTCAGCAATATTGTTTCAAAAGCGCTGCGTTTGTTATTTGATAAAGAACTGTTTTTTTATTGCTTCTAAAAAAATATTACACCTAACAAGTATGAAAAGTAATAGTTGGAAAGTTAAGTCATACTGTAAGGTCATTGCTCTTAAGGATCATTTAGCAATATGTAGTTAATTTTTAGAATATTTACTATAATAATTTATAATATTTACTAAAATAATTTGTAATATTTACTATAATAAATATATTTTTTATTAGTACATTACAAAATATCAGGAGGTGTTTTTCGTTTAAGTCTGTTCTGCTTATGTCCTTTAGCTCGCAGTTTGTATTGCTTTGTCAACTGTGTCGATGTTTAAGTCGCGGCAAATGCCAGCGTTTGGCATACGAGTGTATGGTGCATTTGTTATTGTCATAAGTATCTTCGACTGGGCAGGTTGAAGTATTGTCAAATTGGATTTAGAAGCTGTCCCCAAACTTCTATACCAGACTGCCATTTTGGTGCGATTGTCGTTTTGTAAATTAAGGTTTCGTTTTGCAGCGAGCGCTTTGACTGAGTTCCTAGTAGTCAGTACAGTTCTCCAAAATGATTTTTAATTTCATTTCTTTTTTTTATTATATGGTTCTTCCAAGCTTAGCATAGAGTCAATTATAATGCCTAAGTATTTAGTTTTCGTATCAGTAAACGCGTCAGAGTTTCCAATTGGTAAATTTCTTTGTGCTATTTTCAGGTCTCTATGAGACGCCATTAGTACAATGTCATCTGCAAACGTCGCAATCATTCTATTAATATACCTGAAGACGATTCCGGTAAATCTGCGGTGTAGATAAGATACGGAGGCCACTGCCTTGGGGAATTTCTGCGTTCTTAGGTTCAACATGCGCCATTATATTTAAGATAAAATTTTCTATCTTGGATGTAACTTTTTAGCATTAGAAAGTAGTCATGTGGCAACCAAGATTGGAGTGTGTGCAGTAATCCAGGATGCCATATTTGTCAAAGGCTTTAGCTACGTCGAGATATACAGCCACGCATACTTATTTATTGTTGAAGTCTTTATAAATTTTGTGAGTTACTCTGCACACCTTTTGCATTGTTGCATTGTTGCATGTTTTCGTCTAAATCTGAACTGATGTTGGGGAATTAAACTTATTTTTATTATAATCGGTTCTATCCGATCAAAGAGTAGCTTTCCAAATATTTTTGATATTGTCGGCAGCAGACTTACTGGTTAGTACGATGATGCAAACGTCGCGTCTTTATTGGGATTTGGGATCGCAATGATTTCGGCAATTTTCGATGTCCTTGTGAAATATTTGAGATTTATAGCAGCGTTGAAAACGTCTCAAAGATAAATTATTGCTCTGTCAGGCATATTTTTACAATTGTTCCCAAGATGAGGTCATATTCAGGTTAAGGTTCGAAAAATAGCGAAAAAGTACGTAAATGTAGTTTGTGGTTGAAAGAAGTTCGTATATTTTTTATAAATTTTGTAGAACTCAAGCGAAATAAGTAGATAAAGTAGTAGAAGCTCATTTTTATTATCATATTAACAGGTGGCGCTAAAGTAATCCACCTATCAGAAAATGCTATAAATTTTGCGATTGGCCCCTAATGTCAGTTCTGTTTTGACATTTGTGTAGTAAACACATCGTCGCAGATTTCCTCGCCGTCCAACGCCTACTGGTGAAACACTGCGACGTTTAGCCGCTCGCCTCGAAGAGACTGGCACAACACGAGATGCTGCCAGGCGTGGTAGACCCCGGAGTAGCCGTTCTGCAGAGAATATTGCTGCTGTAGCCGAGGATGTCATAGAAGCGGCAGTCGACGGTCTTTACAGCGAATTTTGGTACAAGATTTTAAGATGTTTCCGTACAAAGTCCAGACGGTGCATCAGCTGTTAGCTGCTGACCGCCAATCGCGTCTAACATACGCTCAAGCCATCCTTAATCACCACCAAGAGGAAGATGACTTTTCATCAAAAATAATCATGAGTGATCAGGCCTATTTCCATCTTAGCGGGTACGTAAATAAGCAAAATTTACATTTCTGGGGCACTGAAAATCCGCGTGTAACCCACGAAGAGCCATTACACTTGCTCAAAGTTACTGTATGGTGTGCTGTTTTCGCTGGAGGAGTCATCGGACCTATTTTCTTCGAAGACGTCGTGGGCCAAACGGCTACTGTGAATGGTGAGCGTTACAGAGCAATGATCAACGAGTTCTTTTTGTCGCAACTTGATGAATTGGGATTGGAAAACATATGGTTCCAACACGACAGTGCAACGGCACACACTGCACCGATATGCTGAAGGATGCATTTCCCGGGCGCCTAATCTCCCGTTTTGTCGATTTGCACTGGCCAGCAAGATCGCCTGATTTGACCGCTCCAGACTTCTTTTTGTGGGGCTTTTTGAAGTCGCGGGTTTATGTCAACAAGCCTCAGACTCTTGCAGCTCTTAAAGACAATATCCGTCAAGAATGTGAGGACCTATCGCCGGAAGTTTTGGCCAAAGTGATGGAAAATGCCATAAAAAGGGCTCAAATGGCAATTAACTGTGGCGGCGGCCATTTACATGACATCATATTCTCGACTTGATGTAAAAAAAATTAAAAGACCAAATAAAAATAATCCACAAGAAGAATCAAAGTTTTTCATTTTTTTTTTAAATTACAGCCAATAAACATCGCAAGGTTACTTTTGCGCCACCTTGTATTTTACAACAATGGCATACATTTGTTTGTGTTGCTTATTATGTTAAAAAGAAAACAAAAGCAACAACATTCAAGTATATATATATTTGTCGAGCAATTAAAGTCAATATTACTTTGTTGTCATAAAATTCATTTCGTATACTTCGTAAGAAATTGCAAGTCTCTCAACAAATCCTGCAACTTTCCAAATACCTAAAATCTGGAATCTCGGGACTGACATCCCAAACACATACATATGTGGCAAATGCACACCACTTTCCGGCCACTTCGCTGTTTCTGCTTCTGCTCCTGCCTCCGCCCACTTTGCTCTCGAACTTTCCATGGAACTCAATACAATCCTGCACGGTTTCAAGTATTTCAGAGTTTCGTTGTCGCTGGCAAAGTGCTCGCGGCGTACAACAGTCATCATTTCCTTCTCTCGTTTTCTCTCTCTCTCTCACATCCTTTGCAATTGCCTGGCACTCGTCGGCCTTTATGAAATGAGTCAAGCGCTCAGGCGGAAACTTACAAAATTGCCATTTCCAGGTGTGTAGAAATAAACTGCAATGGTAAATTTCGCACATCCAGTTGGCTCTCCTAGGCATTGGGACCTCACCACGTTCGACAAGTGCAGGTACTCCAGCATGTGTTTGTGGTGTAGCATGAGTGCATGCCACTCGTTTGTGGCAGCATTCTGACAGTGTAGTTTAAAATGGCTGTTAACATGCAATATCAGAAGATCTATGGGCACTTCACACGCATATACACACATGTGGGTGAGCGAGTATGTGTACGTGAGTGTGTATGGTTATGTGCAGTTGCTAGCTTTCGCTGTCCGTTTATGCCATTTAATTTTCACTGTTTCAATTTTGTAACAGCAATTTCCACTCTTAGGTTTTTGACTACAATTGCTCCCTTTGCATAGTTCCTTGTCCAACACTTAGTGCTGGCAACTTAACTCTTTCAACACTTGTCCATCCATCCACTTGTCGCATGCTTTGGGTCCCTACTGAATTGTTCGCTTCGTTGCTCATCAACTTTTTACGTCTGCTTTCTACATTTTAGTATTCACTTGATGTGTGCTTGGAAGTGGCATACACTTGCATTGGTATATGTGTAGTTTGTTGCATAGTGCCAACGGCACGAACTCCCAGCAACAGTTAACTTCAACACCAACTGTTCGTAACAACTTGCATTAAATGTTCACCTCAACGTCATCCCTTCTATATCACTTCAACACCGTCATTATTCCTATAAAAAATTTGCTTTGCAGTGCCAGAATGAACGTCAGGAAATGCATCTTCACAACTGCTTAACCCATTTCGCCCGCTTTTACCTCAATTTCGTGGGGTTGCACTTTGGAGATGTTGTATCAAGGCGCCATGACAACACTGCTTTCTCTGGAAATTTTAAATAATGCAAATGCATTAAAAATACGCTCAAATTATATAAAGAAAATCTTGTTAGTTGTTATGACGAAAATTTAGTGTTGCATTCCTTGCTGGTCTACAAATTTTTTGATAGGTGGAACCAAGCAAAATTACAAATTAAATTAAATAAAATTTCCTTATTGGAATAAATACTGCTTTGGAAGATAGTAATTTTCTGAAAAGCAAGCATTTTCCTTCAGTAGTATACATAGGGCACTGTCGTCGATTTTTCGGAAAATTGGTTCATTTTTGGACTTTAGTTAAGAGGAGGTAAACTGAAAAAAATTAAAAAAAAAATGTTATAATCTTGAGATTTATGCAATGTTGTAAATTTTGGGATAGAGTTTCTCAAAGTGAAATATCTTAAATTTTTTTTAATATTTTGATGCTTTTTTTTAATTTTTTTGTATAAAATACACTTTCTAAATATATTTTTTTTTGTCTAAAAAGTACATTCTGTCAAGAAAATATCGGGAATTATTCATTTAAAAAGCGGGCGTTATACAATGTCTACATATTTTTTTTGGAATGTTGATTTAACTGTCCTCTATAGTGTCACCGAGTTTGATCGTGACCTGTCAATTAGCTTGTTTTTAGCATTTAATTATATCAGTCAACCGCAGGGGATCTCTGCGATATTCCCTATGGACAAAGAATTTGTATTAAATTTTGTGCTTTGAACGGGATTTTGTATGCCGAATCGTTGAAAATGTTGCAGAAAGCCTTGGGCGAGTATACTTTATCAAAAACACGGAGTGGAAGATTTGCCCCGATCTGGTCACCCATCAACGTCTTCAACGGATGAAAACGTTGACAAAGTCTAGGAAACGGCGCTGGAAAACCTAACTCGAGACTTAAGCTTGTCTTACGAATCAATCCGGCACATTTTTCACCATCAATTGGGTATGAGACGCGTGGCTGCCCGACTCGTTGCAAGAGAGATGAATTTCTTTAACAAAATTCATCGGATCATAACAAGGGATGAGACGTGGGTATATGAGCTTGGCATGCATGAGTTTGGCATGCAAACGGCTGAATGGCGCTATCCAAATGAGCCGAAACCCAAAAAACCGCGTCAAATTCAGTCAAAAGTAAAAGTCATGCTGCTCGTTTTCTTTGATTATGATGGTGTTGTGCACTCGGAATTCATTCCAAATGGTTCTACGGCAAATAAAGAATATTATTCAAAAGTTATGCGACGTTTGAGAGAGAATGTGCGTAGGAAACGGCCCAATTTGTGGAAAGAAAACTCATGGATCTTGCACCATGATAACGTATCGTTTCACAAGGCTCACATTGTGAACAATTTTTTGCCACTCGGCTTACGAAGTTTCCTGTGCGCAACAATATATAATTATATGATGTTAAGAAAAACTCTGGCAGGATCCATGCTTTTTTTTCTAGTTAAAGCGTTACCTTGAGATTGATTTAAATTTTAAAAATATATATCTTAGATATATTTAATGAAGCACCTCACTTCTCTTTACAATAAATCCCTGTCATGAACTTAAATAATTCTCATCATTTTCTTTTAAACATTCCAAGCCTCATTCCGCAACAATTCTACACATTTTCCATCGCAATTTCTAGCTGCATATTTTCCATTCATTATACACTCTAGCAGTTCTCTCTATTCATTTGCATGCTGCATATTTGCTGTTGGAGTGCATCTCACTTTTCACAATTTCTTTTTACAAAACTTACAAGTCACATAATCCACAGTGCTGTGCATTAAGCTGCTGTCCGACACAAACAGCGATGGGCATGAGAAAAGACATGCAAAGGATATGCAAACTCATTTCATTTAAATTTGATTGAATTAAATAAATTTTTCACTAGCAGTTGGCATTTTGCTGGAGGTTGAACCTTAATTTGCAGCTTTTTGTGCAATGTACGTAGTAAAAGTTTTGCACCCGTCGGCCATCTCTACTCCCTCGGTGCTCGTTGTAGTTAGGCGCTTGCCATCCGTTTTACCAGAGCCATTGGCTACATTTTAAGTGCAGGGTAGCCATTGCGGTTTATTATATCGAATACTCCTACACTGTGGTTGCCCATTGTTCATTGTTGTTACTATTTGCGCTGCTAACCAACAGGAATTACGGATTGTTCTGGTCATTCAGGCCACATCAAATGAAATTCGTGTGTCAGAGGTTAACTTACAGCACTTTTCAGATCTCTGCCAGAGGCAGTAAAATTTGAAGTTTACTTCCTCATTTGAGCGGGAGTTGCTTGTAATTATATGTAGGTACATACATATATACACACATACATCCATATGTACTACACATATATGTGCGTACTATAAAATAGTCCATATAGTATCCGCATATCGGCAGTAGGCAGTTAATCAAAGCCGATGTAAGGAGCATGTATACGTATACATACACATATGCAATTATTTATACAATATACAAAATAATTTCTTGTAGAGACTTAAAGTATTATAAACTATAAATTGAAAACTAATCAAATTGAAGCCAACAAAAATATATAAGAAGATGTGGCGAGACGAAGTAGCACAATTTTCAAAATTTAGGCAACACTGTCAAGAAACAAAGAAATGCGGGCACTTTTATTGAGACTCAGCACAAGGTATAGATCTAGTGCAACTAAGAAAAATTGTTTTGGCGAAATTTCGCATACACCCCCAAAATCTCATTTGATTGCCAATTAACAAATCTTTGTATATTTTCTTTCAACTTCATTCAATTAAATTTACAATACATTCAAACTATTATTAAAAAAAAACACCTAAAACGAATACATATCCGGAAAAGTCTCTTTTGCGCTTCAAACAAAAAAAGGGAAAGAAAAAAAATTTAAATGAAATCAAAATTAAAAAACAGGGGATAACCTTACCGTATCCAAAAACGATTTTTTGACCATGAAATGAGATTTTCGGAGGAAGGGGGGCGGTTGTTAGAAATTAATAATTACAATATTCTTCTATGTAGATATACATACGTATATATATAATATATATAGTATATTTAATGCAAAAAGTATATTAAAATCGACAAAAGATTCGGTCAGAAAATTTAGGAGAATGGTACTCAAATGCTTGATGCTTGCCTTTAAAATAATTACAAAATAATTATTTATTTTTTGCTTGAGGGAAACATTTATATTTCTGCTTCAAAATTATATAGATTTTGAAAATTATACTTCTTAATTAACTACGAATGGTTTGGAATAAGTTTTTTCCATGAAATTCACAGAGAGGTCTGAAAAGGGTCTTAAAAATTTAGTCTGGTTTTTAGAAGGTTTGCATTTTTTTTAATTTTGAAAAGGTTCTATGGCTTTTTCAGAGAGATTAGTAAAGTGAATGCAAGGCGCTATGAAGTTTCTAGTAGGTTCTGTGAGGTTTATAGCCTGAGAAAAGATTTGTATACACTGTAAAAAACGGGACAAAATCCAATAGCGCTTCCGTTTTCGTAATTCCTATATCTTCTCTTTTGCGCAGTGTTATTATTTTTTTACGAGCTGCGCACTGGCGAACTCTTCTGGTGCCGAAAGCGCCACCTGTAAGTGAGTGCTTCATTAACCGTAGATATTATTTGATACTCAAGGCATGACCCTATTAAAATAGCGATTATCGAACTGTGCGCTTGCTGATTTCTAACGCCTAAATGTACGTAATGCAGATGCCATAAGGTAGTGACAAGCAGACGGATAAGATACAAGAAGAGGTTCAATATGAACAAAATATCATTTATCTAAAACGAAAGCCAATTAAGCTTACCAATCCTATAAAATAAAGTTTAGAAAAAGTGGAAATGTGATGAGCTACATAAAACAGAAGGTCGTTTGTTTCATTTATTTTAAATGATTTTGAAGTAAAGACATCTTTTCTTATATAAATTCACCAAGTGTTCGTTTATCTAACCATGGGAGGGATATTATTCTTATAATCATTCTTTCTATTTTTTATATATTTTTTCCAAATTTAGGTTTTTAAAAGCAAATAAATTTTAGTCGTTGTGCAGACCGGGTTTCTCTTAACAAAAAAAAAAATATATCTGCTTTTATTTACCACCTGACGCCGAATTTATTTTAAACAGTGGAGTTAAATTTGCTAATTTCTATTTCAGCGATCAGAATTAGCGACCATTTCTGTATAAACCATTCTGCGAACAGCAATCAATTTTTATAAACGATTTTTAATTGCATCCCTGAATTTCCGAAAACTCCCTGCATTTTCGTTTACACAGTTGTTCACCCCTTTTGTACCCCCTTTTTGCTATTTTATAGCCAACGTATATTATTTTTCGTGAACGATTGTTTGTTAATTTTCTCACTCTAACCTTTTTATTTTTGTTGTTGTAACGCCTCCAAAATTCATCACATTGCTTTAGTTGATACGTTTACCGGCGCATTTGTTTGGCCTGCGGTGAAATTTTTCCACTCACTGAGTTTTTCTAACTGTTTACGCTTGTTGCACAAAACGCTAACAGCCGCAATCCACTTTGATGAAACCGTCGATGGAAGTGTACCACTAAGCATACTAGCTATAGAAATAAGTTTACGTCACTACATACATATCCGTACAGTGTTGGAGAAAAGTAATGAGCTTCCGTGGAGACTAACCCGTGGTTATTAGACTTTTTCAATTAACCAGGCACACAATTAAACTTTGTGATTTGGCATGTTTTATTTGATTGTTTCAAAAACTGGATTCGTTAATTATAGTATCTAAACATAACTTTTTTATCTAATAATAACAATATGCCACAAAATGTAAGAGAGGATGAGCTGCAGAGTATGGGGCCACTGACCGTTTTGTCGCTAAACGTCAAACTTTTTTCTACAGTAGTATGTTGAAATTTTGAAAACAAATGATATTCATCAGCTGATGTGCTTCGAAAGACGTATCATAAGGAAAATATATGGTCCGGTTCCAACAATAGATGGCAGCTACCGCATTCGCTACAACAATGAAATCGAAGAAATCGTTCAAAGGCAAAATGTAATACGTTTTAACAATTGGGCATGTACTGCGCATGCCGAAAGAGCGAAATGCTAGGAAAGCTTTTATTTAAACACCCATTGGAGGAAGAAAAAGAGGACGCCCATGAAAGCGATGGTTAGATGACGTCGAATCAGATCTTAAGCAAATGAACGTACACAACTGGAGAGATGTAGCCATGGATAGAATAAAGTAGAGAAAAATTGTTGATGAAGCTATGGTCCACCACTGATTGTGAAGCTAAGAAGAAGAAGTATGTTGAAGTTTTCCTTATTTAGTCTGAAGATCCTAGGGTTTAGGGATCTAAATTATTTGAAAAGTCTTGTTTGAAACCATGTATTAATCATTAAAATTATCTATAAGATTATATAAAAAAATTCAACGGCGCATATTTTTTTTAACATTTTAATCCAGTATTTCACATCGGTTTGAGTGATTTTGACCTTTATTTTAAAAATCTGAACACTTTTAGATTTGTGGGATCGATGGAGGTTTGAAATGTTCTGGATTGGCGCTCACACTCTGCATGTGGCACAGCTAGCAAATTTAGTGCTTGTCTGCTTTCGTTCGGTGTTCTCCGCTCTTGACTAAGTGTTGTCAAGCGTCGTGTGTTTTAATTGTCGCCTGAGTATCTCACAAAATAAAAGCTCGCGTTAAAACGATAGAACTTCCATATTTTGACAAATGTTGTCTACTTTTTTTTGAATGTTAATTATTTTATTTATAAAATATAGTTCATTGCCTAAAAAAATACGCATAATTCAAGGTTTCAAACTTTGTGTAGAAATTAGAAAAAGTCTATATATTTTTCATCACAATTCATCGAATTTATACAACACTTTTTGGGTCTGCAAATTCAAGCTGAAAGACGCTGCAGTGGTGCGCCCGACGTAAGTTCAGGTTAAAAGCGATCTTCTTCGAAAGTATTTCATTGACTACTTTTCACTTGAAGAGTTAAATTGTCAGTGTAAAGCAATGAAGAGTTAGCGCACAGGTCCAGTACATCTTCCTGAGTGTGATTCGAGTGATGAAGATGCCGTTACTGAAAGTGATAGACGGTGCTGAATAGAAGTTACTTAATTAATAATTAATAGTAGAAATGATGAATCTGCTTATAGATAAATCTGGTCAGTGATGATTCAAACGGCGATTCGGTGATCATTCGATCAGTCATAGTAAATGAGCTACTTTGATCGTGAAGTCTGTATATAATATTATATGATATAATAACATTCACACCAAAGTATTAAAAAATTTACCAAATCATGGTTAATATAGATTTTAACAAAAAACAAATGCAAAGATTAAAAATCCAAATTGTCAAATTTCTTTCAGATAAAATTTAAATTTGTTTTCATTATAATAAATGAGCATTCAAAAGTTGAATACAACTAAATATTAGATAATTTTTTTAAGGTAAAATTTGAAATTCATTTTTATGATAATATAACAATATATATACATTATAAAACACTTGCGAAATTAACTAAAAGGTAAATAAAAAATTATTATTTTTTTAGCTACAAAAAAACTAAAATTAAATAAACATTATATAAAATTTATTTATATTGATAATTTTACATGTACATTTAAATGTTAAAAAACGGCCCAAATTAACTAAATATTAAATAAAATATAAAAAAAAATTAAAAAAAAAATAATAATAATTTTTTATATAAAGTTTAAAATTACTTTCGGATGATAATTTTATAATATATGTACTTTAAAATGTTTAAAAAACTGTCCGGATCAAATAAATAATAAATAAACATTAAAATAATGAAAAATTTATATTTTTATTTTAAATAATCAAAATGGCGGATGTACACTCAATTCTTCCGGGAAGGTCGCAGCGGGGCTTCTCAATCGGCGCGCATTGTAGCATTGGCGTCAGTGACCTGAATACAAAAAACCCAAAATTTGTTTGCTTATTACTTAAATTTACGTTCTAAAATTTTTTTTGGCATATTCTTAAATGATTATATTAACATTTTATGAAAAAAAGAAACAATTTTTCGAAATTTTACAGGTATCTGTCCCCTTAAAATATAAAAAGAATTGGCCATATCAACTAAATAAAAAATTAAGTTAAATAAATATTAAATGAAAAAATATTTTTATAGATCAAATTTCAAAAATTATTTTTCATAATAATATTATGCACATTAAAATATTAAAAAACTAAACTCGCCAATTAAAGAAAAAAGAATTTGTATATTTTTTGGACAAAATTAAAAAAAAAAAACCGATTCTGTAATTTTTATTAAAGTCCGTCTGTAAGTTTCGAAGTTATTAAGTTTTGAAAAAAAATACACATGGCCTATTTTTCAACATGACATAACTAGAACTACTTCTAATTTTTTTCAAAATCTTTTCGATCCCAAAGTGTATCATATAAGAATATTATTTCCCAAAATTTCAAAAAAAAAAAAAAAGATTTAATACTACTTACATTTCGCTATCGTTTTGACGGATTCTTACCCATTTCGATACTGGATTCCCGCCTACTTCTCAATGTTCACATATGACTGTTATCAAATAAAAGCTCGACCTGACCAACGCAAAGTAATTGTGATAAATTCTAAAAAAAGGCGTTCTTTATGTGACACCCTATATTTTATATGCTGCTACAAAAAAAGTAATCAAAAGTTTATTTGAAGTTTTTGAAGTATTTTGTCATGATTGTCGCAATTGTTTAAATTCCAAAGAACCGTAATTTATATATAAATGAAGATATATATATACTTATATATAATACATACATGCATATATACATATTCTCGTGTATGTGCGCAAAAAATTTGAAAAGCTCCTGCTCTTTTTGTATCTCCACCCTAAGTCCTATTCTTATGCTTCAAATGTCAGTGCTCCACTCAATCCAGCCAGACAGACGGGTATATTCGCATGAAGGTAAATACGTGCGAATTGAAATGCGAGTGTTGGATTTGAGTGCCTCTGTGGTTGTTAGTGTTTGCTTGGCATTTAACTCGATGTACAAATATACAAATAGGAGTTGGAAGAGGTAGACCAGTGGCGCATAAGCAAACTCATCATGGTATGGTTAAAATAAAAATTCTTCAACAAAGGTATCAGTGTGGCATGTATTTGATAAATCTTTAATTTAAAAATCTAATCTCAACATGAGTGTGAGTACTAATAATTTAAAAACTGTTTACTGTTTATTGGCTATTATAAGCTTGCGCTATGTAATTCAACTGGGGTTTTAAAGCACTGCTTAATGTTTTGTAAACTGTAAACTGCAGAGCCAAATCTAGATCGCTTTCCGTCCTTATGTCTGATAGTACTAACAAAAACATTCTTGAGTCATAAGATGATTAATTGTATAAGTATGAATAAGTTAAATAAAAACGAAAAAATTGAAATTAAAACTTAAAAATAAAAATTTTGTATCGATCAGTAGCATGGCAAGTATGCCTAAAATGTTCTATGTAATTTAAAAGAGAGTTCGCTCTAAAAAGGGTTCTGATTTTCAATTCGGTTGCATCCAATTGAACTGCCGATGGACAACCAAGATCAAAAGATCGAGTATTAGAAGAGCTGACGTTGACTTAAGAAGAGGCCATTTACTTGAGAACAGATTTCTAATCTCTTAAGGTCTTCATGTAACCGAAAGACAAAGTCTTCCCCAAGTCCGATTGGTTGCAAGTAATAGATTTGTGAGTATACAAGCATCGGCATGTGACATTAGTTAAGAGTACCAGGCCCGCGAAACAATCAACGGCTCTTGATTTAATCGAGATACACAAAAATGAATCGCTGGTAGGAATGGCGCGTGTCTTAAGTGAAAATGCTTCAGAAGTCACGTCTTATACTTGAACATAAGAAGCTCAGGAGGTTAGTTAGGAATGAAATCAGTGTTCTTATAATGAGCTAATACGAGTTCAGATTCAGCTTAGTTGTTGGGTCTAAGCAAACCTGGAACATCTCGGTGAAATAGGTATCAGTAGCAAAAAAAAACCCAGCTTCCAATTCTCTTGATGTAAAAGTGCTTAACGCAACCTTTTTCGACCTCCCTAAAACCAGCACTTGGCATGAGAGAGAATTGCACGTTCAGAGAATTTAATTCAAAACTTTAGTTTTGCATGCGTAGAGGACTGCGACATTGTTGAGTCAATTAATTCTAAATTCTTTCAATTAAATCTAACGTAACTAGTTTCTTTGGAATACACCGCGCGCACTAAACACTATTCTCATCATGTCTGCTTTTCCAAACTGTTGGAAAAAGATTATGATTATTCCTATCTTAAAACCGAACGGTGATTAAAGGCCAATCGCTGTCTTGCCTTTTCTGCCTAAGGTGCTGATACTTGCAATTCAACTATTTTTTGTAGAAAAATTCATAGTGAGCGACTCCCTATTTGGTTTCAGGATGAATAAAGATTTTTTGACTTTTCTAACTCTTCTTGACCATTCTAAAGCATTTGGCACTGTTGGCCATGGCCTATCATATTTAAAGTTAAAAAAAATAAAATTGTCTTCAGCATTGAATCTAACTAATCTTGTCTTATCTTTGTGAGGTTTATTTGAATTATATTTCATTATACATTAATAACCTTCCAGAGGTACTTAATCACTGTAACATTACTGTTACTATTGGAACCAACTCCAATGTTAGCTTATACATAGATAGTCAGGCAGCCATTAAAGCAATTACATCGTTTAGTATAACGTCCAAGATCGTTCTTCAGAGCAGGGAGGCAGTAAGAATGTGGGCAGCGTTAAAGGGAACAAGATAGTAAGCGAGATAGCAAACAATGGGATCTTCCTATCCTCGAACTTTGTCAACGAAATACTCAAGTGAATTTGAATATTATATAACGAAATAGACGAAAACATGATCAGAAAATTCAGGAAAAGATGTCAGAGTTCGTCCACTTGCAGGAATGCAAAGATCACGGCTAAGAAATCTGAAATAGCTCTGCGATTGGTTATGCCGACTCTGCAAACAACCTTGCTGTTTAAATTTAATCCAACTCTACCATGGAACAATACCATTTTATAACATATGGATTAAAACATCCCGGGCCTAACTAAGACACGTTTTTTTTTGTACAAAACTAGTTTTACTCATCAACTAAATTCTAATCAAAAACAACGCAATAATTCCGGCGCCGCTCTAGCATTTCAATATCACTTTTGTGGAAGAATTCGTCTTGTGCCTTAAAATATGCCTCAGTTTCAGCGATAACCTTTTCGAGCGATATTTCTAACCGGCGAGAATTTTTTTTTAGGTCTGCGAACAGCCAGTAATCGCCAGGAATTTGGCTCCTGGCAAATAAAGTGGATGTGAAGCAATTCGAAGTTCAATTCATGTAGTTTTGCCATTGTTTTACCATCAACATCATCAACACGTTCTTGTTTTTGGCCAGCAGTGAGGGAGTGCGCCACCCACTTTGAACAGAGCTTTCTCATAGTCAAATGCGCATGCAATATAAAGCCAACACATTTTTTTGATATCTTTATGATGTCAGCTAACTCCGGCAACTTCACTTTTCGATCATTCAAAAAGATTTTGTGTATTCTTTTTGATGTTTTCGGGTGGTAGCGCCTCATTTGGACGTAAAATTAAAATACGAAATTCATTTTGATCTATTTTTTTTTGAAAGTAACAAAAGTAGCGTAACTCTTAGCACAATAGCTCACGAACTAATGAAAAGGATATTATGAAATTTTAACAGTTGTCCTTTTAAGGTCAATACTAACTTAAAAAGAGGTGAATGCAATAAAGCTAGTGCCATCTTTGTATTAGGTCCGGGATTTTGCAGCCCATGTGTTAATTAATGCCATAGATAAATTATTATACGAAATGCCTCGGTCCCTTTGGTATATCCAATATTTTACTTCGAGTAAAATATTTTGGTACGTTTTTAATCAAACAATTTTATTTCCAATAACTGACCTCAGATTATGTGAAAATGTATGTAAGTTTAAGAGATCAGCAGGCACTGTGCGCCTAGTGATCGGCTAGTTAGTAATTAATCATCATCATCATTTTCATTACAAATAATTCTCTATTGAGCAAACAGTTGATGAAGGCTTGAAATTTTGGCGACAGTTATAAAATACACCAGGTGGTATATAATTTGTGTGGAAAAACTAAAAACTAAGAAGGTTTTCTGCAAGGCGCTTTAATGCACATAACATACACATCGTTCATTTGCTGGAAGAACGCCAAGGCTCAAAAAATTAAATAAATTGAAAAAAGCGGTTTCAAAGATCTCGAAGTAAATAAAAGTAATACACGTTTTCATCTAAACAGTGTCTAAATATGTTTTAACGTATTGCCATGAATTTTTGAAAAACTGTACACGAAGTGCTGGTGAGCACATCTGTACCTATACTCATTTCCAAAAGTTTTTTTTTTATATTTATTTCATTGAATTATAAAACCCCGCAACTAGTTCCTTTAGATGCCTCTATGCTTCTGTATCTATGCCTCTTTTTTAATATTCGAAGCCGCATGTGTTTTCGCTGTACTTTCTATTAAGTAAATATTTGCTCATAAGTTGCTTTTAAGTTCTTGGAATCTTTTGTTTAGAATAGAGAAATTACTAAGTCAGACGACCGGCCAGTCAGCTAAACAAAGTATATTTCAGTTATAAAAAAATAGTGTACGCGAGTATTTAATAAGCTATAAAGTCTGTTTTTAATCATTCTGATCAATGCAAACAAATGTCGGTATATAACTACATTAGACCAGATCAGTCGCTGTACAATAAAAACCACTGCGTTGAGAGGATTTTAATGGATTTTTTTTTTAAATATTATTGCTAGATTTATGAAAAATAGCTTAGAAAGTGTGCGGAGCTCTACTTTTCACAAAACAAAAAAAAAATAAAAAAGTTTAAAAAATTAATAAAAAAATATATGAATATTTTCTGGGTTCAGACAATGTTTCTTATTCATTTTATTCTTAAGATGATTTGCGTAAAATTTCATCAAATTCTAGAATAAATATAAATTTCGTTAAATGAAGTTTAAAGTATGCGAAACAATTTTTATTATCGTAGAAACCCGATTTTTTTTTTTTAACAAAAAAAAAGTAACAAACATAAGCAATAAATTTGGTGATTGCAAGCAAGCAAAATGTCTGCGGTTGGTCTGCGCCAACACTCGGGGATAATTTGCAGAAGAAGAAAATTTTGCTAGCGCGGCGCAAGCTAGATGAAACTAAATTTCAGAAAATGATTTGCCTTCACTTGTGACAGCCAAACGAGTTTCAAAAGTACTGTTCTGACATAACCGGCTGCTACTTAAGACACAGTGTTCACACAGAGCAGCTGTCGCATGGCAACTAATACAAATATAGGCGAAATTTAAAATAAGCCGCCTGAATAGGGCATCACTATGTAAATATTATTGTAAAATACATACATACATATTTATAGCATTTCATTGGAAACTTCCCAGTGGTTTTTATTTGACACTACTTCAGTCACCTGTTGCCAATTATGTGAAGTGATTGTCCAAGAGTGCGTTCGAAGCACATACTCGACTACATATGTATTATCTATATATGCTGATGTATGTATGCGCAAACAACATAATTGTACAATATTATGTGCAATATAATTGCGCATACAGGCAAACACACATCCGAATATATCCACAAACATTGAACAAACATTTCTAGGTAGTTATTTATTGCCGACAATAAATTCTAAGAGTCCCGCTAAGGATTACAATTCAATTAAATATTTAAGCTGCTTTCTTTTTTAAATAAACAAGTTTTTTTTGGTTGTTTGTATACACATATGCGCCTTTATTTCCACTTTTTTTTACTTTTGGTGTGTGCGAAAAATCCATTTCTAAATATTTTCTCATTGAGCTGCAAAGTGCGCAATCATTGTTTATCTATCATATAATGGAATGCTTTTATGGAGCAAAGGCAACCAAAATCTTTGTTGAGCTCTAAAATTTATAGAAAAGTAAAGCACAACAAAAGCTAATCGATGAGTAAATAGCACTCTTCGGGATCGCTGTGGCAAGCTTCCGAGTATAGACGCAATTTTTCGTTAGCACCTACATCGAAAGTACTTGGCGGTTTTGTTTTTGTTGTTGTTTTTGGCAGCAAGGCCACAATTTTTCATTGTTTGTGGCTATATTTCAAGAATACTTTCCCGATAATATTTCGCAATTAGATTGAAAACTTTTGGAGAGCGCCCCAAACCATTACCCGTGGCGGGTGGCCAATCGATGACTAAAATTCTCGTATGAACGGTTGGTCAAATAAACCCTATCGTTTTGGGAGTTTACGAATTTGCTCAGTTTGAAAAATTTTCTCGTCAGAAAGCACTATATTTGGAAATTTGCCGCTTTCGGCCAAGCGAAGCAACTCCTTCGCTCTCTCAAGTCTGACTAGTTGCTGCTTTGGTGTGAGATCATGCGCCCTTTGGATCTTAAAAGGATTGGTTTTGAGATCATTTTTCCATATGCGGCGGATGCTACGGTCAGATTTAGCCATGATGCCCGTGCATCAGCTATGTGAACGGTCTGAAGTTACAATTCAAATGCTGGACTCTGTAAATAAATGTGTATGAAATTAAAATTAAAATTTGTACAAGCCAGTTTTATAGTCTCACTACTAAATAGGCACACCTCGCATAGCTAAATATATGCACAAAAAAGTAATGTGAATATACGAAAAGTACAGAAAATACTGCAGAAAGAGGCATTGCTTTGAAAAAACTTCTCCTCCCAAGTCGATGAAAAATGCGAACTCGTATATAGAAAATGTATTTCCAGTAAAACGAAACATCAAAAAAAAAAAAAAAATTGTATCTTTCTTCAAATTGCTTGCGGAGCTTTTTACACTACCCAATATCAGTGACAACATTAAGCGCTTCTAGACCATAAATTATATATGTAGTTAATTAAACACCCGCGCTACTCAATTAAAATGAGCCTCAACAATAGCGTTTATCAGCAGTTGTTTAGGTCTCAATTGTCTTTTCACATTTATCAGTTTCCTTTGCCTTAGCCATAACCACTTCCTTGGACTATACCACGATGGTAATTTCCTGTTTCTTTGTGTTCAACTGAAGCGCTAGAGTGTTGATTCCTGGAAATGTATTTGAAACAATAAATCAAAGCATTTATTATCGCTCATCAACTATGTTAGCATTGTTAATATTTGTATTTATTATGGATATGTATGTGTGTGTGTGTGTATTTACATACTTATGCACGAGTGCATATTTTGAATACCAGAAGCGTTTGTCATCCACCGAGCAAATAAACAGATTGATTTCCAATAATTAGCAACGCGTTAAAGTAAACAAAATTAAATTGTGAATATGTTGTTTGAGTGATAAGATACTTAAGCTTTATTTTTCAATGAAATAAAGAAATTTTTGAAAAATAAAATTTTTCTATAAAACCTAGGCAAACAATTTTTATCATATGAAATGAGTGCATAGAATGCGGAACTGGTTGAAAGTCATTTCTACACATTTCGCACATATTTACCACCATTCGTTACATTTAAATCAATAATTTCAAATATGGGATATAAATTGTCTTGCCGCCAATGCAATTAAACTGGCTCCTCTTTTCTAACGAGCTCACTCTCTTGCATCCTGAAAAAGTTGCCCCACCTATCGCTAGGTATCAGCAACTCTTTATCCGCGGGCGCAATTTTTATATCACTACTTACAATTCTTTGCAGAAACTTTATCGCCGATCAAGAAGACTACTAACAATGAAAGTTTTTTGGCCAATTTCTGATTATTTTTTAGTTAAAATTTACTATTTGCTTCATTTTGTAAAAACTTAATAAACCCTTCCAATACGTGCTTTGATTTTCATTTTATATGTTTGTAAAAATTCTAAAGCGGTTTCCCATTTCAATACTCGCGAATAACGTAGAATTGATTCTCCTGGCGGGTTAAGTGTTAAATAACTCCAAATATATGGCGAATTCAATCAGCTCCTCCAACGAAACTGTGTGTAAATTGACCAAGTTCTCTTAGAAGAATTAGCCACTAGAACTCTAAAACGCAGTTTTCGTACATAAAGTTCTGAATGTATTCTACCTCTTCTTTACCTTCCTCAGTGAGCAGTCAAGAAAATTATTTTTGGCAATCCTATTAAGTTTTTTTCTACATCGATCTCTTTTATTTAATTTTGAGTCAAGCTAAATATCAAATTTTTTTTATATTTTCCATCTGGTAGCTCTGATATTGCGATATTTTGGTCATTTTGGAAAAGAGGCTAAGCGTTAATTATATGTATACATAAATATATTATTATGTATCGGGTGTTTTTTGAAGAGCTTCATAACTTGAAACGGAAATATTGTTGGATTTTTGACTTTTATAATTCGATTGATTATGTGATTGCATTTATTTTTTGAATATGACATCCGGCATATGTCCGGTGCAGCTACGAGTTACATGGTGGCTTCGATCAGTCCAAATGAGCGCAATCAGCAAAAATGCGACGCAAACGACGGTCATTTGGCTTCAATTTAAAGGCACATAAACCAACATACTAAAGTAAAATTTTGCTCGCAGCCGAAGGAAAACGTCAAAAAAGTTGAGAATGACGACGAATCGACATTTCCGCATCTTCTTCCACACTCCATAGAACCAAGTGTGAAAAGATTTATATTTTTTTAAGTAAATTTCTTTACTTTACTGCTCAGAAATGTCAACATTCAATGTTTGCCATTCTCAACTGTCAATCGATAGTTATAGATATCGATAGTTCTAAAACTTATTGATTAAGTTTACTTTACTGTCTTTGATTAAGTTCACATCCTGTTTAATTTGTGATCTTCATTATGGATAGAGTAGCACCTACCACTGCGTAAACGAGATGGCTCCTTTGTCAAAATCTCAATTGAGAAATCAGAGCTTTTTGCTGTAAACATAAAACATATATTATTTTTACTCCACCCGACACAGAAGCTGATCTTTATTTTTACACCTTGGGCACTGGCTCTCTAAACGAAACCTACCAAGGAAAAAGTTCACCAAAAGTGAAATAGTTAGCAGCATTAAAAAAGTAAATCATCACAAGACAGCAGGGTATCATCGCCTCACGGTAGAAATTCTCAAAAACCTACGTGATACGTGACGAATGCCCAAATTCATCGATACTTGAAAATTCCTTTAATAAATGAGTGAATGATAAAAATAACTAAAAAAATAAAAAATAAAATTATAGAAATCATACATGCTTTTACCCGCTACTATAAAAGATTGTGCCTGACCAATTTCCCAAAATTTTCTTTTCTGTTTTTTTTGCACTGAAAATTTTCAAAATAAAAAAAAAATATTTTTGACAATACAAATTTAACTTTCAAAACGATGAGATTTTTTTTAAATTATAACATTTTATTGAGCCTATATAACATAAGCAGTATCCATTATACTCAACTAAACAAAAGACATAGAAAATAGGTGGCCGCTGCAGCCGACTATCGTTTGAAACTCCCGGCACAAAACACCAAAATGATAGGAAAGGTGATCGCCCTCCGCAGGCAATGCCAAACCGCTGAGTGTATTTCTTTCATAAAAAACCATCTGTAGGTCCCTCCCTTTGTGGATCAACACCAAGTCGCACATCACAAATAGGAGGAGGATCTCGGCCAGACACCCAATAAAGGGTGTAAGCGTCAATTATGCATATACTATATATAAACATTTTCGGCAGTTGTTAGAGAAAACTTGATCTATCATTTGTAGTTGCATGCCCATAGTAAGTTTGAGCCCGCTAACCTCGTTCATCCACATTAAGTTGAGGCTTATGACCCCGCAGAGAAATAAGTCAAATAGTCGAAACTATTTAAATTCGTATAAGAAATCGCAAACAAACACTTCTTTCGTGCCATCAAAACATATTTTTCTTTTACGATTATAAATATTGTACTAATTACTATGGGGTTAAAAACACCATATACATACGTATGTATGTACATATCTGGTTATGCATGATACTAATAGACTAATGAATTTTATTGATGTTTTGATATTTTTCAGCAGCACGTTTTTGGGCATATCAATCGATTGACGTATAATATTTGTTGTTGACCGAATTCTCTTTTAACACCAAAGTGTGAAAAATGGCCTTTGGCTACTTTAATTTGGCGTAACTACCCGCTTTTTCTCGATGGCCAACTGTATGACGAAAAAGCGTGTTAAAGCAAAAACAATACAACAACATCAACAACAACAATAGCAAACAAATAGAAGGACTGCAAAGGTAAGCTGACTTACAGCTTTGTGCATAATAAAAGCATTCTTTTCGCTAGGCATAATATTCGCATTTTTCTTTTTGTCATAAAAGAGGTTGTACAAAACCTATTACATTATTAATTTTTGACTTATTATCCAATGAGGCTTTAATCAGTTGGTATTAAAAGAAATTAAAAAAATGCCATGGTTCAAAAACAATTTACCAATCCTGTTATATTTTTCTACTTATGTACACTAATGGTAAATAAAATAATGTCAATGACAATTTTTTCCTGTTATGCTGCTTTTCCTGACATTTGAATTTGTAGCAGAATTTTTTAATTTATTTTATTTTTTAATTAAATTTGCATTTAATTTGTGATATTTTTTGCCGTTGAGTATATTAAGTGCCTGGCAGTTGGTACGAATATAGCAAAATTAAAAAAAATCCGTGGTTTAGTCCGAGAAGCTAAAAATTGCTTATAAGCGGCGAAACCAACTAAATATCGAATTTTTTTATATAGTACGCTGTAATGGAACTTCGCTAAGACGGTTCTTTGTTAAATATTCTGAAACGGAGAGCTTATCACGCCGTCTCGGAAGTGAGTGTCCACAAAAGAACACACTGTGTGATGTTGGAGACATGGTCAAGATAGCTCTGCTAGATCACTTCAGAACTGCCACAGAATTGCAGCTCCAGAAATTGCTGTTACGAGATAACCGTAACATGGATATCAGCGCTTCTACTGTAAGGCGAAAGTGAAACATTCACCATCCGTAATGATCTGGAGAGCAATAACCAGTTACGGTGTTGGGAAGAATTTCGTTTCTTGAAGGATAAGTAAAATCATCTGCCAATATTAAAGTCATTAACCAGGGCAGTTTACCAAAATTTGACCAGCTGCCAGAACACGAATGAAATCTTATATTTCAGGTTGACTCTGCACTTTGCCATAGATCGAAATTAGAAATTTAATTAAATTTATTTTACCAAAATGGCAATACTACAACAATAGTCTATGTATAGGTGAAGTAATATATGTAAATCTACAATATTATTTATATGCGGGTGCTACCTTAGCTTTTTACCAATCATTTTTGTTTTCTGAGAAAGACACAACTTTTCGATTAATTGTGGAATATGTGTAACTCCATGGAAATGGCTGCCTCGATTGACTCTGCAGTATCCTAAACACAACTTAGTTTTGCGGCATATCAGCAATAGCGTGCACCGTACGAGTTGCCGGCGTGTCTTACATTGAACTCTAAGGGCAATACAACGACAACTACCGTATTTCTATTGAACTTTCTTCATAGGTATAGTTAAATAAAATAGTTTTTTGATGGTTCTCTCATTTTGCTAATAATTATTTTTTTAACATCTCTCTGGCTCAGAAACACGTCATCTATGTATGTCTGATATCTCTTTTGGAACACAGTTTTTAATATGAGTTTTTTTATTCCTGATAATACGATATATATTTTTAGATGACATTTTCAAGAAGAACTAAAGAACTACTATAAAAAAAAACATCTCATCTCTTAGTCGAAGCATAGGGCGGAAACACAGGCGCTCCAACGATTTCAGTCAGCCGGTAGCGATGAAAGAACTCTCATTCAGGATTGTGCGCATTCAAGTTTGTTGTAGCGCAGAAGACGGGCTTCCTTGTGGGTTTCAATGGAAAGCCATTTTGACAATATTGTCGCCTTCTCTACGGAGAATATATCCAACCCAGTTCCATTTTCGTCTTTTAATTTCAAGATTGATTGGACAGCTATCAGTGTGCCAAAGAATGTGGCATATAATTCTTATGTGCTCCGAGACGAGCCAGGCCTCAGATCCATTTTACGCTCGTATTGAAAATTCTAACGAGAGCGCGGCAGTTGGTTTTTGTTTTGATTTACTTCGTACCGCAGAGAGAAAACACTTTTTATAAGCGCAAAATAGCTGCCTGTGATTTCGAAAGAAGCCTGATGATGGCACACCATATATTACATATTTTAAAAGCATTGATATTTATGATTCAGTACAAAAAATTGCTTAGGTTTTGCACATAACTGTACTTATTCTTTTTTACCAAATGCAAATACATTCAAGTAATTTAATAGCTTTTAGCGCTGAAGACGTTTATTAAACTTGAGCGCGTGCACAAATTTAACACATTTGCTTATGCATATTTATACGAGTTGAATATTCATACATATATACATATATATATAGAAATATATATATATTTACACACTTACATACATATGTACATACGCATCTGTGCTTGAGTTTTTGAAACTTCTTTATTAATTTTCGCTTGCTGACTGGCTGCCGGGCCGGCTATCAGACAGCAGTGCATCGAATATCAATTGTATCATAGCGCTGCGAGCGTAGACAAGGCGCTAGTAATAAATGACAAGAAATCACATGAAATCACTTAAATTGTTATGAATTGATTTGGGATCATATGGGTGAAGCAGAACATTTCTTTGACACTTTTATTTTGCTGTAAATTATTGTAGTTGGGCGCTACATTTTTCAAAGTGAACTGTAGTAGATAATTGTTATTTCAATTTATTTCAAATACCGTGAACCCTCCCCTGGCGGACGCCTCCAATAGACGAATATCTCACTTGAATGAACATTTTTTCCTATATCAGGTTTTAGGTATAAATTTCGGGACAAATTTCTCGCTCTTAAGCGGAATATTATTTTTAATAAAATTCACACAAAAATCTCTTTTGAGCGGATGCGAATCTCTTATCTGAAGGCACTAAGATTTCTTTTCATAACAAATTAAACAAAAACCTCTTTTGAGCGGACGTTAACTACGCATTGGCGGACAAAATATAAAATATGTGAGTGAGCAGTTACTTACATACACACGTACTCACTAAATGGAAAAAGGGGCTCCCCGTATAAAATGCGTGGTTTTTTTCACGCACACATTTGCGCAATGATTTTACTAAAACCTACGAGGAAAGGAATTAGTCTGTCCGGCCATTAGCCAGTTTTATTAATCAAATCCTGCAAACATAATTTTCCAGATAAAAAATAATTAATTCAGAAAATTTGGAATAATGCCATCACTTTTAATAAAGCCTCTGTATGAAATTTTAGAAAAAAAAGTCTGATTTGCCTTATTAGGTCAAAAATTGGAAAAACAAAGGCTGCGCTCATCGTCAAACATAAAGAGATGATTTGGTCAAATTGGATACGAGGGGATGGGTTGGAAAACTATCTGTAAATCGTTCGCCTTTAAAAAAACAAAACAACTTACGTGAAGTGACAATTTCCCAACTTTTGTTATTACTTTATATGCACTTATGCACAAAAATGAAAAATGCACTTTTGAAAAATAAAGGGTTTTTTTTTAATAAGAGGTGTTATTTTGATATTGAAAGAAAAATGATATTTTTTATTATAAATGATCAGATGTTTATTTCATTACAAAGAGGAAAGTATCCAGTTAATATTGGAAAATAATATCAGGCAAATGACCACCACGACCACGCTTACAGGACAATATTCTTATCATGAAATTTTCCATAACCGAATTGCAAAGTGGCTGCTCTATGTCCTCGATAGCCTCACGAATTCCATCTTTGAGGTCTTGAATCGACCCTAGGCTGTTAGCGTAGACCTTCTCTTTTAAGTGGCCCCAAAGAAAAAAGTCACAAGGTGTTAAATCGCAAGATCTCGGTGGCCAATTGTGATTATCTCTTCGAGATATAACACGGTCCCGAAACTTTTCCCGTAAAAGATCAATGGTTTCGTTGCTTGTGTGGCACTTAGCGCCGTCTTGTTGAAAATAAACGTTGTGCAGATCAATATCATCCAACTCCGACCATAAAAAATCGTTAATCATCTCTCGATAGCGCAATCCATTCACCTGTAACACCTGTTATTGGAAAACGCTATACAAACACATTTTGTTTTTTTTTTTTGAATGATGGAGGTAATGTCAACATCTTTCATTCAAAGAAGAAATAGTATTGAATTAATTAGAAGTTTCAAAAGTTCTAAAATAAGCTTGAGCGGACAGCTCTCTTGGACAGACAAAAGTTGACTGACGGTGAGGGTCCGCCCGAGGGAGATTTCACTGTAGTTATTGAATTCATAATTATTTTAACAGACTGTAATTGAGGCAATGTCTTTATTTGGGTACATTTGTGTGCACAGCAGGGTGCTTCACCAAAAACTCGTTGTTTTTCCACTAGAATTATGAAAATTATTAAATTTATTTAATTAAGATTTGGCGATTTCGCTCCAAAAATCGATTTTTTTATGCTCTTGTTGATTTTTTTTTTGGAAAATAAACCCATTGATAACTTTTATTTTTTGAAGCCCGGACTTTTGACAACCTCTGAGGTCCGGAGGAAGCTCAAAACTGTAGGTATTTCCATTTGTGGAAAAACATTAAGACCCGCACAAAACATAGGAGGAGGAGGAGTTCGGTCAAACAGCCAACAAAGGATGTTAATTAGCAAATGATTAGTTTTCATTTAATTATAATTGAAAAGGATCTACATTTTTTATATTAAATTAATTCGCATATAAACCACAATAAGTCTCCCATTGACTCGTACCAGCAAAATTCTGCTCCCGAAGCCCTTGTCATTATGCTAGACGGGGGTTTAGTGCCTTTATTTTCAGGTTTGACATAATAACATTTGGAAGACAGATGACTCATGTCATGATTACAGACGTGGCAATTAACTTAAGAAGATAATATTTTCATTGAACCGGCATTTTATTTCACGAGTATGTCTACATGACTTTATGCACATAAGTGTATATGTATTCATGCTCACTGATATAAAATGCATGAAAAGACAAGTCGCCCACTGACATTTATCGCCAAAATATTCAAAAATCAATTTGATATTTCTATGAAGATATTTTGCTGGCTAGCGCACGCGTCTAACAACACACACACACATAGGCACAGTACTCGTATCTGATAAGTCGGCACAAATCCTTGTTTACACTGCCGCCAAAAGCAATGGCAATCAGGCGCGTGAAAGCGTGTGAAAAGCAAGCGGATTAGTGAATTTTCGTTCGGAATTACGTACGCACTTTGCCTACTCCACGATGGGTAAATATATGAGCATGATTTTTGCATATTATTCGTTTATATAAGTATATTTATGCATGCGTGCGTGCTTGTGTGCCTTTAGTAAGTGTGTGCGTACTTCTCTGGCTTGTTTACCCAACTAAGTAACACTTTGATTGATTATAACGAGCGAAGGCTGTGTATGCATAATGGTTAGTGAGATTTGTGCGGATTTATGAATACTGAAGTATGTGTGTATACGTGTATCGTGTGTATGTGGGGTGCACTGATAAGGCTGCCATTTGAAAGCTAGATTGCTGCATATGAGATGGGTATATGTATTACATATGCATATGGGGATATGTGGCTGGGAAGGTATTATCGTAAAATTGTATCGTAAATGTGTGTACAGTTAAAGAGCAAAACACTTTGAATTTAACTTTGTTGGCCTTGACCAACTGACTGATATCAGTAAGAAGTTTATTGTAATTGGCGTTTTAGTTCAATTTAAATATTTATTTATGAATGTTATAACCTTTGAGTAATCTTTAAATTATTTAAGCTGTTGCAATTTTGTGAAGGAGTTTACTATTTACACTCATGTTATTATCATATTAACCTTCATTTTCCAAACACTTCTAACTTAGTCTGAAAACTATTTCCATAGAATATTGGATAAAAATCATTTACTGGGTATTATCAGTAAATTCAAATCAAATTAAAATCAGTTAAAAATCGAATTTAAAAATTTAACGTTGCAGTTTTACTCTAATAATAAAATGGCCAAACCTTTGAAAATATTATCATAAAAGTGATTATGGAGGATATAGGCAAATACAATAATAGGAGACAAATTTTAAAAATGTTGAATCTCTGTTTCTATGCTTGAACGCACTAAACTCCAGAAGAAATTAACCAAATTTGACAGGACTTTTACCAATAGATAGAGAATTTGTTTGTATATAATAAAGTATACTTTTTATCATGAAAATATTACTATCCTGATGGCGCTGGCGTCGAAATACGTTTGTCTGAATGTCCTACTTTACTCCTATTTGGCTAACAGTGGCGAGCATTACTGGGTACCAGATGATTTATTTGTTTTAGATATTTACAATATTTTTCTTTGTTGCATGACTCTCATTTCGAGTTTTGCTGTAGTGAACATATTTGGGAACTTTTTCCGCATTGCAATAAATAAATTTGAATTTTGAATTGCCATGCTCAAACTAAATGAATTGCACAATTTTTATGTCAAAAATGATCCGAAAATTTTTATAATTTTTTGCTTTTGATAATTACCAAAATCTCACCCTACTTAGAAGTTAGCACTTAATTGGTTTACGTAGGATTTTATTGAAGCATCAATTTTCTCAAAAATGGCGCGGGTTTTTTTTAGTTTTTTTTTTGAAGCTCAAAATTTAAAACAAAAAATTGTACGAAAAGTCCTTAAAAATTATTTATTTTTATTTTGAAAAAATAAACTGGAGCTTCATTGAGAATTTAATTTTGAATATGCAATTAAAAATCTCAAGGCAATCGACAAATTTATGCGAACCGTGAATCAGGTCCAGTTGAAAAACATAACTTTCAGTACGGTAGATATCGACCTGAGATGGGCTATAACGAAATTGAAAAAAACAAATACTTAGATATTTTTGTCAGTTTAATACCTTGACATACTAGTTTTAGGAGACTGGGAAATCATGATGGAAAAAAAACTAATCTCTTTTTTCACATTTTTATAGTGACAAGAGCACTTAGTGGCACTCTGCGCTCCAATTAGGAATGAAAGGAATCTACATATTAATAATCACTTAATTATCCTTGTTAAATTGAGTTTGATTTGGTAATTTTCCGCTTCGTTCCTTGATATATTATTTTGAGTATTATTTTTATATAAGTTTTTATTTTTATGTTTATTTCTACTTATTTTTATTTAAATTTTTATTTTAATGTCAACTTAATTTTATTCTTGTGTTTAAATTTATTTTTATTTAAATTAATTTTTATTTTTATTTTTACTTTTATTTTTATTCCAACTTTTATTTTTATTTTCGCTGTCATTTTCATTTCAATTTTATTCTTATTCATATTTTTATTTTTGTTTTATTTTATTATTAATTTTTATTTTAATTTTTATTTTTATTTCTTCATTTATTTTTATTAAAATTTTTATTTTAATGTCAACTTAATTTTAATTTCAATTCGAATTTTAATTTTAATTTTAATTTTAATTTTTATTTTAATTTTAATTTTAATTTTAATTTTAATTTTAATTTTAATTTTAATTTTAATTTTAATTTTAATTTTAATTTTAATTTTAATTTTAATTTTAATTTTAATTTTAATTTTAATTTTAATTTTAATTTTAATTTTAATTTTAATTTTAATTTTAATTTTAATTTTAATTTTAATTTTAATTTTAATTTTAATTTTAATTTTAATTTTAATTTTAATTTTAATTTTAATTTTAATTTTAATTTTAATTTTAATTTTAATTTTAATTTTAATTTTAATTTTAATTTTAATTTTAATTTTAATTTTAATTTTAATTTTAATTTTAATTTTAATTTTAATTTTAATTTTAATTTTAATTTTAATTTTAATTTTAATTTTAATTTTAATTTTAATTTTAATTTTAATTTTAATTTTAATTTTAATCTTAATTTTAATTTTAATTTTAATCTTAATTTTAATTTTAATTTTAATCTCAATTCGAATTTTAATTTTAATTTTAATTCCAATTTTAATCTTAATTTTAATTTTAATATTAATTTTAAATTTAATTCTAATTTTAATTTTAATTTTAATTTTAATTTTAATTTTAATTTTAATTTTAATTTTAATTTTAATTTTAATTTTAATTTTAATTTTAATTTTAATTTTAATTTTAATTTTAATTTTAATTTTAATTTTAATTTTAATTTTAATTTTAATTTTAATTTTAATTTTAATTTTAATTTTAATTTTAATTTTAATTTTAATTTTAATTTTAATTTTAATTTTAATTTTAATTTTAATTTTAATTTTAATTTTAATTTTAATTTTAATTTTAATTTTAATTTTAATTTTAATTTTAATTTTAATTTTATTTTGATTTTAATTATATTCTTGTGTTTAAATTAATTTCGCTTTCATTTTCATTTTAATTTTATTTTTGTTGTATTTTATTATTATTTTTTATTTTAAGTTTTATTTTTATTTTTATTTCTACTTTTATATTTATTTATATATTTATATATTCATTTTTAATTTTGTTCTTATTTTTACTTTTTTAATATTAATTAGCATCTTCATTTTTAATTTTGATTTCAATTTTAATTTCTATTTTTTCTTTTATTTTTAAGTAAAATAATTAGTTAGGAAAATGTTGCTGGTACAAAAGTAATCATGTGACCTTGGGATATATTTTATGAGTTGATTTTTTTGTTTTTTCTTAATTGCTTATTTATTTATTATTATATTACAAGTACTGTATCTAAATTATAAGCGGGTGTTGTCTTTTTTGTAATTTGATGTTTTGTCAAACGGAACTTAGTACGTGAAAGACCTTTTATATAATTTTATGCTACGGCGTATTAAGAGCTTTAATTTTTGTGTTCACTTTTGCTCCATAGTGCATATTTGCACGCAGATAACTGTTTCCTTTCGAATAAGTGCACCATTGCTAGATTCAAGAACACTTCACTAAAATACTTTAATAGTTAAATTAGTCTTAAAACAATTGAAGAGATGCTTAAATTTGTTTCTTAAATAAACAATAATGACCCGACACTTTCACTTGTTACGGTACTTATGCACTTTCGCTATTTTAATATGAGCATAACTAAAATGAATGCACAATGGCAAATTCAAGTGAGCTTCAAAGCCAAAATGATGGAAAAAATTTTGATAGATTCTGCTAAGCATACAAACTAACGGCATGCATGTAAATGCACGAGCATAATTTTCATCAATTTCAAGATCCAGTAAGTAAAACCGAATAAAAATAAATTTGCTTTTTAGATTTTCCGAGCAGCAGTAGTCGAGAACGAAAGGCATTACCAATGTAAGAGTAATTTTCATTAGAAAAAAATAACTTTTTATATAAGAATATTGCATTTCGCATTGGCAGTGACTTTGGCTCTTAAGCAGTGGCTTTTTTCTACATAGAAATATATAAATATCCTCTCTATTTTACTCAATCTGCTATTCAAAGTTATATTCCACTAAAATAAGATACCTGATCTGAATGTGTAAGCACTTGGTCCGATGAGAGTTTAAAATAACGACTAAATCTACAAAATGCATTCCGCACACTCTTGCATACAGATAGAATTTCCCATTAATTTCAGAAAAAAAACTAAAATCAAAAAGGAAAAATAAAATCAATTGTCAATTGAGCTCAGGTTTACTTTGCATGAGACCTATCAAGTGAACATTCACACAAACCAAATCAGCGAAGCATTGCATACACTTTTAAAATGCACTCACTGTCAATTGAAAGCGCTCACATATGCACATACATATATGTGTATATACCATACATATAAAGCTATGCATACGCAGATCCACATGTGTGCTGCACATCCTTTCAATGTAGTAGACCACAAAGGGTCCACATCTGCGCACATCTCTGTCGAGGAGTGGTATCATTGCAACATATCAAATTGTAGTGCGTTGCTCCACTGACCCTGATTCTCAACGCAAGTCAATAAAATAATGCAACACCGAACTGAAAGCATGTAACGCAAGTTAAAACGGCTGAGTGTATGCATAAATATGTATGTAAGTACACTTGCTACCCTGCCGAGAGACCGGAGAAAGAGTGAGACAAGTTTTTGCTACAGAAGTAATGCTTCCAGTGGACCAATTTTTATAAAGAGTTAGAGAAACTTAAAAAAATTAAAAAATTTTCAGTAGCTCGAAATGTGCACCTTGTTATACTTCAATCGAATAAGCTGTTAAACTACATACCGAAATTTTTTCCAGAAACTATAATTAAAATTAGACATTTTAGAAAAAAAATGATATTTTGCGAAAAAGTTTGTGTAATTTTCCCAATATTGGTATAAATCTTGATTTATAATAATTCCGGTATAAATTTTGAAAATTTGTATTTGCATATATGGTTTTGATCGACAATGAACTACACTTAAATATATGCCAGGTGCCGCAAATAACTCATACAAATTTGTTTTTAAATAACTTTTTTTACTAAATAAAGAAAAACTATTTTGGAAATGAAAATTGATGGAAATCTTTATTTTTCACTTTACGCGCGCCTTTGCTTATAATTACAAATCTTCCGATAGAGTGACTAATTTTGTGCCACCTTGACTAAAAATTCTAAACATACAAAACAAATAAAGAAGGAAATTGTGAAAATTCGTCAAAATATTCATGTGCTATCATTTTGCCGCTTTGAGTACTAGTCCAGAATTGCAAGATTGGATTATTCCTCAAAACATTCGCAGAAAGTATTATAAGTTGTCGTATGTGAAAATTTTTGAATTGAAGTGGGGGGCACTCAGTCAGCCGAACGAAGAATAGACACAAGATAGATAGATACATTGGTATTGGCTAAGGTAGATTCAAAAGTTTGGTCAAGCGAAATAAAATTGTGAAACTAACTTCGGCTGCCACTTCATCGGAAATTGGGCAACAGAATTGTGCCCGCTCATTTCACGTGTATTCTTACAGTCGTCCAATTAGTTGTTGTTCAGACGGCCACGAAGCAAAATGAGTAATGTTTGTTCTTTTTTGTTTTTAGGAATCTTCTTTTAACAATTTCCCAATATTTTTCAATGGGTCACAATTGTGGACAATTTGACGGATTGTGGTTCTTTTGAACAATATTTACCCTCTGTTCTTTATACCAGATCATAGCAAATTGGCTATGATGATACGATGCTAGATTGGAACAGAACAGAATTGAGCCTTTATTTTGTTTTATGAATAGCAGCAAACGTTTTTGCAAACACTCTTTATAAATTTCTTAATTTGTAATGTACGGGGTAATAAACAATTTGCTTTTCATATCGCACTGATAGATGGCTTTGCAAACCAAATATTTTTTAAGGCACTTGTCCAATATTTTTAGCTTAAACGCAGCTGAGACTCCTACTCTCGTCATTGCAATGTAAAACTTAGTGTCTAAATCTTTTTAAAGTCTGCGTCAAATGTTTCATCGTCTATAGACATCCAGTCGCATTTATGAACATTTTGACTGTATATTCTTCGCACAGGTGCTTTAACTCTTATTTCCATTGGATTCTACAATCTTCTTATATAATCGTAAGCCTTCGCTTTTGCGTGCTTCTCGGACGTATCCTTGAGACAAACGCACCTGTTTTGTAGCATTTCGAAGGGAAAAGTCAGCTTTTTTCGAAATAACGAAACCTTTCTTTGGCTTTTGTCTCCGATGCAAATCCTTTTTTTCTTCCACTGCCAAGCCATCGTTTCACCGACAAAGTTTCATTAAACTTTTTTAACATATAAGTTACCATACTTTTCGGAAAATTTAAGGATTTTGCTTTGGCATTGTGCGACAAATGACTATTTGCTTCTTTTTCGCGCACAATTTTCTCCGCAAGCTCACACTTCACCGAATACCTTTTGAAGAATACTCGTACGTAGAAGTTACAAAAACTGAATACGCCAAATTAATAATGACAACAAACACTATGAATATGTATACTCATTATTTAATTACAGTTAGTTTTACGCAAGTGATAAGTAAATACATTGGAATAGTTTTTTAAGGTCCATTCTTTATAAGTGAAAAAATTCACACTTTTAAATGCCCACCTTGAGCACGTCTACAGGCTGTCATACGGGAATTAAAATTTTCAAAGACTCGCTCACACATTATCGCACTGAGTTCAGTAATCTCGATCCGAATATTGCGTATCAGCTCTGAAATTTTACTTTACGAGGGGTGCCTTTTATATGTCGGGATTAGAGAACAAAAACAAATTTTAATCATCGAAAATCACTTTATTGTTTTTCAAAATATTCTCCATGAAGATCTATACACTTTTGCATGCGTTGTCGAAGCACTTTTGTCACTCTGAATGAGGAAGAACTCATTCGGTGCCAAGTCAGGACTATACGGCGGATGACCCATTAATTCGATGTTTTGGGTGCTCAGAAATGCAGTTGTTTGAGCCGATGTGTGAGAGCTCGCATTGTCCTGGTGAAGAGTGATCCGTCTTTGGCGATTGGTTTTCCCAATTTCTTGGAAGACAACTGGCAAACAAATGGTTGTGTACCACTCAGAATTTACTGTTCTGCGTTGTTCTAGTGGTACGGTTGCGACATGTCCAGTTTTTCCGAAAAAACAGGCGACCATTTGCTTGGAAGTGCTTCGTGCGCGAACAACTTTTGTTGGATTTGGCTCATCTTGAAACACCCATACAGTCGACTGCTGTTTACTGTCGGGCTCATACGCGTAAATCCATGATTCATCACCTGTCACGATGTCATAGACGTGTCTCGAAGCCCCGCGATCGTATTTTTTGAGCATTTCCTTCGACCAATCGACACGAGCCTTTTTTTGAGCGATTGACAAATTGTGGGGATCCAACGCGAACAAATTTTTTTGACAGTCAAATATTTATGCAATATTGAATGTATGCTGGTCCCACTAATGCCTAAGATTGTCTCAATCTCACGATAGATCACATGACGATCTTGCAATATCAGTTCGCGCACAGCATCAATGGTTTTCGGAACAACAACTGATTTTGGACGACCTTCACGAAATTCGTCTTGGAGTGAACTACGACCACGATTGAATTCACCATACCATCGATAAACACTGGTCCTTGATGGAGCTTCATCGCCAAAAAATGAATTAAGTTCATCCATGCAAAGTTGCTGAGTTAATCCACGTCGAAAGTTGTAAAAAATAATCGCACGAAAATGTTCACGATTTAATTCCATTTTTGGACCGAGATGAATCTTTTAAGTTACTGTAAACAACACAAATAGCGCTGGTATTTCAACACGTTCTGAGTACGTAAAATCCAAAAAATGTCAAACTTTACGATACAGCTGTCAGTTGCCAGATTGCAACACCAGGGTTGCCAAATCCCGACATATGAAAGGCACCCCTCGTACTTTTTACTTTTACTTTTGAAAGACCCTTTATATACATCTAAAAATCCAGTTTATCGAATTTATTTGAAAATTTTTTTTTTCAGTAAAAGTTCTGGGAAGACGTAAAAACGACCATTTACTTTCACTTTCATTTTATGTTTTCATTTCGCTTATTTCAAGTCTAAAACACAATAATAGTTGTACAAGCCACTTAGAGCTAATATGAGCTTGAATCACCCCAGATGGTTAAATAAATAAATGGAAAAAAAGATAATAGAACATCAGATCTTATTGAATAGGGAATTATTATTTATATTATATATCAATTAAAACAATTGTATTATATATCAATTAAAAAATCCGTCACATGACAGGTTCCGAAATACAAATAAATTAAAATAAAATAATACCAATTTATAAGATTCGGTTGGTGTTCCGCTTTGGTGTTGCACCTTAAAGTGCACATGTATGTATGCATGTAAATATGTCCATATGTACGACTAAGTGCATGCATAAGTATGTATTGAAATGCTCGTGAGGATATGAAAAAATCTATATATGCACTTTTGTGTTGAAAAACCTTGCATCCGTCCCGCTTTTATTAGCTTTTGTCGTCTTTGACTCTCGCTTAGGGGAATTTCGCCGTTAGCTTGTTCAATATCAAAGATTAGACATGAAAGGACAAAAAAACTAAAGGTTACCAGGTCAACAAAAGAATAGTAGAACGGCAAAAATGTGTGGCACGAGCTACTATGTAGATTTTTTTTGTATTACTACAATGCTTTCTCCCCGTGCCACACAACTACAGTTGCAACAATTTGAAGTATTAAAGAAGTTGATGCAGTGAGCTTTCATATTATACGTATTATGTATGTGTGCGTGTGTATTATAAATACATCTACACTTTAACCAGCATCTGCTTTTAGCATCCTTTTTTATGCCCATTATTCACAAGTATACACACAAATTATTACGCATTCGAGTGGAGTGGCGCGTAATGGTAAGAGATACTCTTGAGCTCGAGTGAAACTTAGACGCGTATACGCGCCGGCAAAAAATCTTTTCATTAAAGCACAAGGATTACAAAAGGTACGAGAAAGCAAACACGTCGCTACAGCTAAAATGAATGTTAGACGGGCGTAAGTTGTAAGTAAGTACAAGTAAAAATGTACAACTCCAACAAACTTTGTGATGGAATCCTTGACGATGCATTTACTATAGCTGGCATGACTGTTTATTTGCATTTAAACTTCGAAGTTTCTTGATGATTTTTCGCTTATGCTACGCTAACGGATGACATGTTTTTTACTATCGATTTTTTTTACCTCTCTGCGACTGCTCCTGAAGCATCTTGTGCGCTGTTGATTATGTTTGAAATTCAATACTTCTTGTGGTTCCTTTGCTGTCGATGGCGATGATAATGTGGATAATGATGCTGTTGTTCCTTTTGTTTAGTCGTTGCCATTTTTACACCTTGAGAATAAAGAAGGTATACAATTTATTTGTAATAAATATAAAGAGGAGCGTATCTACGGTGCTTTTATTATACTTGTAGATACATTAGCGTAACAACGACTAAAGAGACAAATTGAAAAGCAGCTTTTAAAGAAGATAATGGAAGTGGTAAACGTTATTTGGGCTACTTGACAGTAACAAAGTTGTAAGTACTATGAGGCTATTCATAAAGGTTGAAGGTTGAGGCTAAAGGCAGCAAAGTTTAGTGATCGAAGTTGATATGTATGAACAAAGTGGCGGATAGGGGCGAAATATAACTTTTGCAGAGTCTAATTGAAAAAGCTGACGAAATAATTTGATCGTCAAAGTGCCTAGGATAAAACTTTTACGCAAAATTCGTGACAGTATAAACGCAGAAACTCCCTTGGAGACTCCTGCGCACATTAAAGAATCGACTAACTGGCTAATTTTAAACTAAAACACTGCCAGCTAAATGGGACATTTCATTATTAATGATACGTTTAAAAAAGTAGTAGCGTTGCAGTTTGTATTTAAGAATAATATTTTTTATCTTGAGTTGTGAGGCATCCTAATGGAAGGAAAGATGTGTACAAAAAACAGTAAAGCGACTAGTTGTCTCACCGGTAAGGGAGCATTCAGTAGTGATTATGATGTGTCGAGTTTATCTGGTATGGTATACACAATTAAATTATCCAGCAACTCAGTATTTCGGGCTATTAATTTTGACGATTTTCATTAAATATGTAATAAAAGCTATATCTACCTAGAACTGGCTGTGCAAAACTTACAAGGTCATATATACTTATTTTTATTATTATTATAACAGGTGGCACTAAAGTAATCCTCCTATCAGAAAATGCTATACATTTTGCGATTGGCCCCTAATGACAGTTCTGTTTTGACATTTGTGTAGTAAACACAGTAATAAACAATGTTACGCTACACTGCTCCAGAACGCGGAATATTGCTGACTATTTATTTGACCAATAATCGGTCGGTGACTTTGGCACAACGTGAATTTCGTCGCAGATTTCCTCGCCGTCCAACGCGTATTGGTGAAACACTGCGACGTTTAGCCGCTCGCCTCGAAGAGACTGGTACAACACGAGATGCTGCCAGGCGTGGCAGACCCCGGAGTAGCCGTTCTGCAGAGAATATTGCTGCTGTAGCCGAGGATGTCATGGAAGCGGCGTCGACATCGACCAGACGACATGCCACGCAAATGGGTATCAGTCGACGGTCTTTACAGCGAATTTTGGTACAAGATTTGAAGATGTTTCCGTACAAAGTCCAGACGGTGCATCAGCTGATAGCTGCTGACCGCCAATCGCGTCTAACATACGCTCAAGCCATCCTTAATCACCACCAAGAGGAAGATGACTTTTCATCAAAAATAATCATGAGTGATCAGGCCTATTTCCATCTTAGCGGGTACGTAAATAAGCAAAATTTACACTTCTGGGGCACTGAAAATCCGCGTGTAACCCACGAAGAGCCATTACACTTGCTCAAAGTCACTGTATGGTGTGCTGTTTTCGCTGGAGGAGTCATCGGACCTATTTTCTTCGAAGACGTCGTGGGACAAACGGTTACTGTGAATGGTGAGCGCTACAGAGCAATGATCAACGAGTTCTTTTTGCCGCAACTTGATGAATTGGGATTGGAAAACATGTAGTTCCAACAAGACGGTGCAACGGCACACACTGCACGTGCCACAACCGATATGCTGAAGGATGCATTTCCCGGGCGCCTAATCTCCCGTTTTGTCGATTTGCACTGACCAGCAAGATCGCCTGATTTGACCACTCCAGACTTCTTTTTGTGGGGCTTTTTGAAGTCGCGGGATTATGTCAACAAGCCTCAGACTCTTGCAGCTCTTAAAGACAATATCCGTCAAGAATGTGAGGACCTATCGCCGGAAGTTTTGGCCAAAGTGATGGAAAATGCCATAAAAAGGGCTCAAATGGCAATCAACTGTGGCGGCGGTCATTTACATGACATCATATTCTCGACTTGATGTAAAAAAAAAAAATTAAAAGACCAAATAAAAATAATCCACAAGAAGAATCAAACTTTTTCTTGTATTTCATGTAGAGGATGGTTCCATATGTAGAAATCCACGCAACTGCGCAAAGTTACTGATCGCAATTTATTTGGGAGTGGCCAGGAAAATTCTTCTACATAAGGTTCAAACAGCTCCCAACTTCCGGGATTAGCCCAAGTATCCTCTGGTTAGCTTCCGAACACCCGTTCGGGAGTGAGTCAACGTGAGGGGACGAATCATCCCAGGATAGCTGGTTGTGCGCTGGGTTTGGAACCCGCCACGTAAAGATCCCCTCAATGAAAACAAAGCCTCTGATGAGTAAACTTCGTTTATTTAGGAACCAAAGTTAACACCGTTAACATTCTCAGCCTCGAAATCCAACGTAGAATATTTCTCGCCAACAAGTGCTACTTTGGACTAAGTAGGCAATTAAGTAGTAAAGTCCTCTCTCGACGAACAAAACTAACACTCTACAAGGCTCTCATCATGCCCTTCCTAACGTATAGCGCAGAAGCTTGGACGATGACAACATCCGATGAAGCGTCACTTGAAATGTTTGACAGAAAGATTCTGCGGAATAAAATTGTCTTAATTTGAGCAATATTGAAGTTATGAGCATTGCAGTGAATGGCTACCTTCGAATATGGATTATATACATATTAAAGCAGTACCAGGCATTCTCCTTAGTAACTTTTCAATACCATGTGACTTTCTTAAGTGCCTACTCTTACTTATTTTATATATAAAAGATTTTGTAATAAAGGCATTTCTAAGTGTTGGCAACTTACTCTGAAAGTGACCTAAAATCACAAGTTTTGTGTACGGGGGTTTTTTGTTTTGCTTCGTTTTACTCACAGTGTTTAAACCTAGCAAACTTGGACCTGGCGGATTATAAAACTTCCTTGTAGTAAAATGAGTGCCTAACCCGAAATCGATACCTAAAATGAGTAAATAACACAGTGATCGCCAAACGGTTTTGAGCTTAGCTTTGAGCTTTTTGAGCTAAGCATCCTTTACTTCCGAACGATATTTATAAATTGGGCTTATTCAAAGAGAATCATGATTTACGTCCTTTAAAAAGGACCCATAAACGTTTCGCTTTGTTAGTAATTTAGAAATGAGAAAGAATTTCGTAATAGAAATTTACGTAAGTAAAAATACCCATTTGAACCATACCCAATTGAATCTAATTTTTAATATGTATGACAATAAAAAACAAACTGAACAAATGACACCTTGCTAACTATAAATGTAATAAGACAGTATAAAATTGTTTTATATGTTCATTTTTTCAATTCTAAGTGAAAGGTACCAAAAAAATGCAGATGTTAGAGAGATAGAGGGCCAATATGTTATAAGAATATTTCCTCACGGTATTCCAAATTAAGTTGTCGAACATATTTTAAGCCGCTAATGTAAGGATATCGTAATTTCGTAACCCTTTTACTCCTAAGGTGTAAGCTTTGGCTCAATCTAAAAAATTCAGACCCCCGTTGCCTGTCGAGGGGCGACCGCTTTCAAAAACTACAACCGAGTTATAGTCAAGCACAAATCCACTCATTTTGATGATTTCCATTTTTTACTATGAGTAGCAATTGACTTCTTATTTAATTTTAATAAAACCAACTGCAACCCCTTCCAACCCCTTCTTCACATACTACATCCTTGCCACGTGCAAACACCTTTCTCGCACCTTCAACCAGTTTAGTTAGCGGATTGTTGGTTATATTTTCTTGTGCCATTTTTTCTTTACAAAATTATAAAAATAAATAAATGTTGGTTAACACCACGCATCAGTTGGATACAGGAATTAAAAGTGTTACATTTTTCTTTTCGAACCTTCACATTGACTAAGAAAATGCAAATAAAAAAAGCGCAGAAAACATTCAGCTTTTGTAGATATTCTATAAATAACTTTATAGCCCAAATATTTTATTGGTTTTGCGATTCACAAATAGTAAATACGTTAATGTGATTTCACACATTCACACTGGTAGTGGCACAAATGCACGGAAGCCAAGTCATTCTCTGATTAATCAATATAACTCTACACCGAGTGGTACAGTTGTGCACAAGTGGTGTTGCGGTTGTGGCGATCACTTTAGCATTCAATTGTAGATTTTATTGTACTTTGGCGCTTTTCATTGCTTACTTAGTTTATTGCAGTTTTTTTGATTCACATACATCAATGAAGATTGTTTGCTTTTAGCAAAATAAAGATTTCCATCCATTGGAACAATCAATTTCTCATGCCTTCCTGACCACCACTTATTTATATATGTACATCAAGGCACTTCACCAAAATAAGCAGCATCTTTTCCGCTCGAATTATAAAATCTATTATATTTTAAGACTTCCATCAAAATCTTTTCGAAAAATATTAAGATTTACGTGAACTGAACCAATTTGAAAACACCTTCAAGGGAGTATGAATGTAAATGAAACGAGTTTCCAAAGCATTTTTTCCAAAAAATTTCCTCTGATAATAGAAGATAATAAATAAGCATAACTTTGTTTGAAAAATGTATCAGCAGAATAGAAAAAATGGGATTTTTGGAGGTACTTTCAAGTCGGTCGAGCTCACGTAAATCTTAATACCTTTCCAAAATATTTTGACAAAAGTCTTAAGATAGAAAAATGTATAGTGATGTCATGAAAAATAGTAGGTACCTACTTTTTATGTTGTTTTTTTGTGGAGAGATGATGCATCCTAATATACTTAAATCGACTGATCCAAGAAAAACCGTGGGGTTGCAGCTACCGTTTCCCAGTTGCTTGGTTTTGCTAGTGTTTTCCAGACGAAAGTTTCTGATACCGTTGGAGCATAGTGAGTCACGTCAATTTCAAGCCGGTTAATTTTTTTTAGATAGTCAATAATTTTTCTTTGACGTCATGACCTTTCACTGAAATCTTTACTAGTTAAGCAATAAGAAACTCTTTTGAGTAACGTTTGCAAAAAGCTCTCGGGGTACAAAGCTCGAATGTCTAGTCATTGAAACTTCTTCGAAAACGATGCCACGAATGAGATAGACGGCGAAGACTCTTTAGCGATTTCAAGCAAAGCTTAGCATTATAGATAAATAGCAGCACTTTTCCTTATGAAATCTTCAGCAATCGGTTATAAGAGATGGTGTACGGCGTCAGCCTGCAGAATTACCAAGCTCATGTTATCTGAATATAACCTGAATATAGGAAAACGGTAATTTTTTTAGTGAAGCTCAGGCCTGATATTGTAAAGCAATTGTACATAACTCAAACTGTAAGATGTCCAACTAAGCTTATGTTAGATCACTCTGAGACTGTCTTAGATACTCAGCTCGTGAAATGCGGCAATTTAGTTCGTTGAAAAAGTCACCAAATCCGAAATGGGCCACATCAGAGAGATTAATTTTCTTTTAAAAGTCAACACTTCACGCTTGATCGGGGTAGCGCATGGTCAGCTGACTGCCAATACTAAGGCAACTGAAGCTTGTGAGCAAGCAAGTTCAAATCTTTTGTATAAATACTTTGACAACTTTTTTGTTGGCAGCGAGTCAAAAGTGGCGTATTTTGATCAACACTCTTGTTAAATGCAGCAATTTTTTCATTAGGTTGAGCTACCCCATCAAGGAAAGGTCACTTGACAGCAAGAAGGTGGTTTATGTTGACCGAAAAATCCCATACATTATCCAATTATCTCTGTGTCTCAAGTGTCCAAGTAATTCACCATGGCTACACCTCAATATTCACAAATGACAGCTGCCAAAGGAGAACGCTTAACGGATGACACAAAAAAACTTGCACTAAAAATAGGTGTCTTAATAGACGCTCGTTATTATATTATTGTTAATACACACGTACAGTAGCCACTTGCTTCTGTGAACTTAAGTTTTACTAATATTTCTCCAAAAGTTAAATTTAACGCATTTTTTAAATCGTCTCCATTTTCTGCAAACACATAATATTTCTTCTTATATAAACTATATTTTATACATACTGAATGTGACGCACAAGTAGGATTTTTGGGAGTATATTGGCTATAGCACCACTTAAGGGTCTATTTTTTCTAAAAAAATATATTCTTGTGTAATTAATGTATGTAGAAATGTACAAATTTATTTTAATTTTTTTTATTATTTTTGTTATTTTTTATATATTGTTTTATATATATTATTTATTTATTTTAAATATGAACCCAGTCTGGCTATACATAAGTACAACTTTTCGTACATTTTGGTCCTAGAACAAATAAGCGAGCACATTTTTTTCCAAAAATATTTTCTTCTATGTAGTAAAAATATATGTACGAGTATAATACTTCGACTTGAACCAGCTCCAGCAACATACGAGTATACAATGCAAATATTTTAGCAACCAACTCTCGCTAAGAGCTGCAACTAAGTGACCCAAAAGTACAATAACAAATTTTCATCCAAATTTCATAAAGGCATGAGTGCTGTAAAACTTGAAATAATAAAATAAAATTAATTGGAAATATTCACATAAAGTTGCCACCTACTTAAAGTTCTTTAAAAATGTAAGATACCGCAATATAGATGCCAAACGAGATATATTTTACTCAGAATTAATACAGAAATAATTGTGTACAGGGTTGCCAACTTCAATTTGTAAAGATATTTTTATTTACCTGCAAATTTTATAACTTGCAACCCAGTATTATTTCATTTGAACTTTTTTAAAGATACGAGTGCTGTAAAGTACGAAATATTTAAAAATAGGTGTGTCTATGAATAAGTATTTTCACGCTGAAACTATTGTAAAAAACTTTGTAAAACAACGCAGTGTGGGTGTCAAGATATATCCTATTAGGATTTAATATATAAATATTTCTGTGAAGGTTGCAAAAAAAAATTTTTTAAATACGTTTTTTTTTATTTTTTATTTAATAATATACAACTTAGTATTACATCTGTTTAAAATGAAATATGTCGATTAAAGTTCTAAAGGAGTTTTATACCTATAGGCAAGAAATATTAAAGAACGCTTTATCTGAATATACATAGGTTAGGTTAGGTTAGCCTGGTTGGCAATAAGCCACGCATAGACCTTTTGGTCCCTAGCGATACCAGTTGGAGACCGACCTCTATGAATACCTAAAGTAGACATCATGTAGGATGCCAGCGCTTTTGGCGAATCTAAGTAGAGCTGGGAACTCCGCTTTTGAGACGTCTTCCAGACCCTCAAACAGTGGGGCACCCAGGCATTTTAAACGCGTTTTTAATAATGCCGGACAAATGCACAGAAGGGGTTCTAAAGTTTCCTCAACATCCTCTCTGCATTTCCTGCATTTGTCCATGTTAGCAATTCCTAACTTGTACGTATGTGTAGCCATTAGATTATGACCTGTTAGCATACCTATGATAGTTCTGCAGTCCTTTCGCGAGAGCGTAAGTACGAATTGAGTTAGTTTTTTGTCGTTAGTTCTACACATAACTTTTGCTGTTTTACATGTGTTCAGATTAGTCCACCTAGTTGTCACTCGCCTTTTCATGTGGTCGTCCATTTGATTGTATTTTGTGTTTAGCGGTTTTGCTATGTCGTTCTCTCATTCAAATGGTAGTCTAACAATACTGCTATTCGTTCCCCATAATGCCTTTCATCTACTATTTTGTTCCCCATAATGCCTTTGTGACCAGGTACCCAGTAGATATGCAGCCTACAGTTTGCGGCTAGCCTTTCTATGGCCTCCCTGCTCCGTCGAACATTTTTGAACTTATTGCTTTTATTGCTGCTGGACTATCCACGTATATATTAATTGTTGAGTTCTTTCTTGTTCTTGTATAGGCTAGCTTCGCGGCTTTCCCCACAGCAAAAGCTTCCGCTTGAAAAATACTGCTGTGGTCTGGCAGCTTGATAGGCTGCCTTATCCCTAGTTTTGAGCAGTAAATACCCGCTCCCACTCTGTCTAAAGTTTTAGAGCCGTCTGTATAGATGTGAATAGTTCTATGGTCAGACTTCATACCTTTGTGCCATCCCTCCACTTCAATTTTAGGCCGAAACCTTCTCTCCCAATTAAAGTACGGAGTTATGTAGTCCGTGCAACCTGAGCTCCACTTTCCTATTGAGCCGTGACCGAAGGTTCTGCAGGTGAATACCCCCGCAGCCACTAGCCTCCTCTAGGTGGCATGCTGAGTATCATTTCCAGCGCCGCTGTTGGAGTGCTTTTCATCGCTCCTGTTATGCATAGAGCAGCGAGTCGTTAATCCTTTCCAGTGGCATTAAGTATGTCAGTTTTCTTGTCGCAGTCCACCATACTAAGGCCCCATACATCAATATCGGTCTAACTACTGCCGTGTAGTACTAAAGCATCAGAGAGGGTCATAGACCCCAAGTAACGCCCAGCATTCTTTTACATGCGTACAACGCATTACTGGCCTTTTTCATCCTTTCCTCAACATTGTGCTTCCACAGCAATTTACTGTTTAGTATTACTCCGAGGTCACCATGATCACCATTCGGAATTCACTGAGAATTCGTTGGTTCGAATCTCGGTGAAAGCAAAATGAATAAAAACATTTTTCTAATAGCGGTCGCCCCTCGGCAGGCAATGGCAAACCTCCGAGTGTATTTCTGCCATGAAAAAGCTCCTCATAAAAATATCTGCCGTTCGGAGTCGGCTTGAAACTGTAGGTCCCTCCATTTGTGGAACAACACCAAGGCGCACACCACAAATAGGAGGAGGAGCTCGGCCAAACACCAATTATTTATTTATTTATTTTTATTACTCCGAGGTACCTCGCATGATCTTTGAGAAGTAGTTCGTTGTTGCCTAGCTTCGGGAGGCTCCACGCCGGGACCTTTTACTTCCTGGTATACATATGTCATCCTTAAAACTATTCACGTAAGATTGCCACCTACTTTACGTTATTTAAAAATTGTTCAAATTAATTAAGTGACAAATATTTTTTAATAGTGTTTCCTTATAAAGTTAAAAAATTTATATCAATTTTTTTATTTTATTTATTTAACTTAGCACTCAGTACTGTCGATAGGTTTTGAACAAAAAAACCGAATGGCATTAATAAGTTTTTTATTTGAAGCGTAAACAACAATATTTTTACCACACTTGAAAATGTGGAATTTCGTGCCAAATAATGTGTTTTTGCGGGGAATTCTTTAATATGAAGAAAAAAGCAGCCGAAAGTCATCGTATCTTGGTGGTAGTTTATGGTGAGCATGCTCTAGCTGAGCGAACGTGCCAGAAGTGGTTTGCACGCTTTAAAAGTGGTGATTTTGGCCGCGCCGCCAAAGTTCATGGATACCGAATTGGAGGAATTGCTCGATCAAGATCCGGCTCAAACGCAAGAAGAGGTTGCAAAAACTTTGGGAGTTGATCAATCAACCATTTCCAAACGTTTAAAAGCCATGGGAATGATCCGAAATTCAAATTTCGAAAAAAAACCGCACGAACTTATTCATAGACCTATTATAATTTCAAGTTCAATTACAAAAGTATAAATGTATCAAAAATATATAAATATAATATGGCGTCATCAGACGGGTATCGGCTGAAAGTCAATATAATCACAGTTTTAAGTCTATCTTAAGTCCATCGTACTCTTGCTTTTTTTTGTTGTTCATACTTTGGGGTGTTCATTATTTGGGTGTCTATACAAACGATCGGCTACTGTATTCCACACTTGCTGCAACCGACACGCAAATCGGAAGTATAAATAAGCTTCTTTCAACATACAATTTTCGACTTTTCTTCCAAAATTTTTAATATTTTTTTCTTCAATTTAAGTATTCTTGCCTTGCTTTTTATTTATAAATTTCTGTGATCCACACATTTTTTTCATACGTTTGCCAAAGTCCATCAAAGTGAATGTTCGCCGCTAAATTGACGGGCATGAGAAGTGTTTGTTTGGCGGTGCCGAAAATAAATTTTGACTTTTGTTACCGAATGTGAGGGAGGCCAAGGTAAGATGAAAAGAGGCGAACTTATATTGAGTATCATACAAACTTATTATAGTTATGTATGTATTGTAGTAGCCTAGCGTCGCCTGGTACGAAACACTTTGTTGCATGACTCTCATTTAGTCAATTCAGTCGGCAAGTATTTATCTCAACTGTGACTTGTACATACATAGGTGCCGACATGCACAGGAAATACGAATTAGAGTGTGGGAAGTTTGCATAAAGTTAAGTAACAGATTTCGAAATTGTAAAAAGTAATATTTGTACTCATGCATACTGTACATCTACTCTGCAGTATGAGTTGTGTGGCAAGAATACAAAAATGTTCACATATGTCGCGCGAAAAAATGTCAAAGTAAGTTTGCATGTTGCATGCAACTTGTGCCTGAAGGTCATTTCTTTCGATGTAATGAAAAAATATTCGTGCACATCTATGCATAAGTTTGTATTTATGCACATACACTGATCTACTTTTACTAAAAACTGTATTTGCAACCTTACAACAGTAAGACAGGAGCTTCACCCTCACTCTGAGCATTTTGTATCTCAGTACAAAACTCTGAAATTCAAATACATAAACTCATTAAAGTTCTTTTATCATTACATCGTGCGACAGTAAATGTTATTTAGGAAACATTTCATGTGGAAGTGACGTTACATAAAAAAAATTTTAACTTTTAAACAACTAAATTTTCAAAAAATGGTTTTAAATACTTGTACTGGTTCTATGTTATTAATATAAATATGGAATGAAAGAAAAAATATTCAGCTTTTAAAAGATATTTCGGTTTACTTTTCACCAGAACAAAAATAGTACAATAATATCCTTTGAAAAATGTATTTCTAATTGTTATTGAATTTTCTAATGAGTTATTTTTAGAAAAAAAAATATATCATATATATATGTATGAAATATAATATAAATAGTATATATATATATAAATAGTATATGTTATGTATGTAGTAACAGATAGCCCAACTACTTTCTTCTTACTGTTCTACAAAGATGTAAAAAAAATAGTTGAACTTTCCTGTTAGTAAATAAAGTATACGCAATTAATAACTCAGTTTACGTTTTCCCTTTGAAATTTTAAAGCCTTTCATATGTGAAACTGATAAAAAAGTTAAAAACCTTTTGCTTGATGATTCGCTTAGATTCTTTATTCAGCTTCAAAAATAACTCGCGTGGCGATGATCTCAATATCATCAGCATACCCCAGCAATTGTGCGCTCTTATAATAAATGTGCTTGCCATACCCAAACAAATATACCTATACCTATTATAAGTATATGCACACCTATATTTCTGACCAAGTTCATAACAATTAAAATTTCATAATACCAACGGCCCAATATTTTCCGTCAACAGCATTTTGAATTGTGCTTTATCAACTTTTTTATTACCTTAAATATATTTGGGACATTTTATCATTTTTTTTCCTATAAAGTAGCTTTAAAAATTGATAGCTTATTTCCATAATATCAACCTTTATGATGGATAAAAATTCAATAATTCCACTTACTGTTGCCAACTCACACTGCCCATAAATTGAGCGCTGCCAGTTTAGAGAAATAAATACAAAAAAAAAAATTATAATAGAATAAAGTTTAATTTTAGCAACCCATCGAGATCTGCTCCTACGCATAGCCATTTAACTGCTTTCAATAATTAAAATGTCTATAAATCATTAGCAGTCAGTCAGCGGTAGTGTTGGTGAGTAAACCACCACACCCTAGGCAATTTGGCTCGGCAATACGCGATGCGGTGTGCGTATATTCGCAATCTGATAGACTAACATAGCAGGTACAGGGTGGCCCAAATAAAAGTGTATTTTTAAATCCTATGGTATTTTGACTTAGATAGCTTTTTTCCATGATGACAGTCAACAAAAAGCGTTTACAGGCAAGTAGTTCCAACGAGTTTCTCTCTAAAAAACTCATTTATTTAAATGGAAATGAAAATTTATTTATTGAGAACGATAAGTATCAATTTCAAACCATCTACTTATAAATATGTGTAGTAAAATTTCTTATCTGGTCCACTTTGGTCCACACCTTACTCGAACGAAATTAGTCGTTTATTTCCAAAGTGAGTATTGTTTGCCCAAATTGTGCATTTTGGGAAAAGAAGTTGTGGCTGGAATTACTCATTCATCGCGAGAGCTGTACCTCAGCTTGTGAGGTGAAGGGCAAAAAGTTAGCTTGGTGATGGGGAGATATCACGCTTTATGACTCTATACTGTACTAAATGACAATTATCAACAGTCTTTACTCCAACTCAATCAAGAAATTCCCATTCACCGGAGATCTCAACTAGACAAAAAACTTCATGCACCAGCCTGTTGAGAATTCATTACAATGATCTTTTATTCACCGCATAAAGTCCCATTGACTCAGCAAATGAGAAACAAATTTCAGGCATTGTATCTATCGTACCTCCAATTTAAGTTAAGAACATTTTGGTTTGACGAGGCTAATTTTCATTGACATGCATGGAAATCGGAAAATCCGCAAGGGAGCCAATTTGATGTAAATTCTCGGGTGGCATCATTTTGTTTTTTTTTTAAATGCTGCTACAAATACCGTTTTCCATATGACTTTTTGAGCAATCTTTAGCTTCTGCAAAGAGGCAAATCTTTCATCTAATTAGTTTGGTAGTTGCGTTGTCAGTCGTCTTAGCAAAGAAAATAGGTCACCACGTAGCTGCAGTTTACCTTAGTTGGTATTTTTCTTGTGGTGTATTCGAGATTATGTGCATGATGCATAAATGTCCTAGGTTTTTAAGATACATATAATTCCAGCCATATGTATATGCGATGGGGCTAGAAATAGTCACCATTGTTTTGGAAAAAATTGATTGCTTGAAAACGGTACCGCGAGGACAGTCATGACTGTCATAGGAACGAAATCGTGTTCTATTATGGTTGGAAGGTTTATTATGTTTAGCGGCATGCTCAAATCCCTGTGTATGCCTGTGTTCGTAAAGCTAGAAAAGTATGATAGTAGTTCGATTGATTTAAAAATTTTACGCAATGTTGCATTCGAACATGGGTGTGTGTTAGAGGACCTAATTGAGGGATTCCATGTCAAGTGCTCCAAGTGATTTGATATTGTCGCCAATTCTTCTAGTTTAGTTCAATAAGTTTGTTTGTAGGCGTGACTATAATAAAAAATAAACTGAAAAAAATGCTGAAAAAACATAATAATTTTAATATTTATTCAATGTGTAAAACTTTGGTATAGAGTATTGTGAAGTGGAATATTTTAGGTTATTTTTAATATGTTTATAATTTGTTTTCTTAATTTTTTAAAATAAAGTATACCTTTAAAACAATTTCAGACTTTTCAGACAAAACTGGGTATTTCTCATTAAAAAAAAAAACAGTATGTAATTATTTTGAAACAAAATTTTTGGGAATTTTGTTTTTTGCCATTTTTGAAATACACTCGGAGGTTTGCCATTTTTTTCTTAATTTTGGTGTTTCACCGAGATTCGAACCTACGTTCTCTCTTTGAATTCTGAATGCCAGCTACGCTCCCTCCCATTCGGCTACGGCGGCCACTAGTATAAAGTAAAAACTATTGCTAGGGGTCCTTAGACCACCGCAGATGACTCATTATCACGAGTCATTCTCTTACCTTCAAGGAGAATTAGTGAGGTGAATCACTTAGAGCTAAGGGGTGATTAATTTATTCCGCTTTGTGAAAGTTTCATAGTTGGATTAAATTAACTTTTTGAGCTAAATTTCAATATGTACCGCGTATATATATTTTTGAGCAGGATTGCCAACTATCTAAAAAGCGAAATTAATTAAATGTGTAATTTGATTAAGATATTCCTCACGAGCACGGGCCGGGAAAAATTGTTTAAGGGCAATTTATCCCATTGTACTTATAGACAGGGTTGCCGCCTGTCCAAAACATTAAAGCTGAATGAAAATTACATGCAGTTAAATAATATACATATATACTATAGTATTGCTATCAAATGAATGTTGTTTGAGGGAAATTTTGTAAGGGATTGCCACCTATCTACAAAAATTATTTAAATAAACGAAATGTTATATTTGAATGCGTAACGAAGGTGTTTAGGAATTCTGGATATTATTACAATAAAAAAATTGAATTGCGTTTAATTGCCACTTTTTAATAAACATAATTTTTAGTTTAATCTTTGAAACAGGTGAAAACTGGATACAAATGACCTTTCCCTCATACAAATGCTAATAGTAATTAAATTGTTAAAAGCGGACTAAAGTAGCATGGCATGGACTGTAAAGCATTCTGTCATATGGTATTATGATATTTGGAAATTAAAAATTATGACAAGTTCACAATTAATTGGCATCGGCAAGTTACCATGAGAACACAACAACAAAAAAGGTATATTGAAAAAACTTTTTAGCGGCACATGGCCTGCAGTAAAAAAATTAAAAAATTAGAAATGCCGTAAAAAAAAAATGTTGACAAATTTCATCTTTCCTATGGCTACTACGCAAGTGTCATATTAATTTAAAAGGTTCCAATTCCTAATTCGATAGGTGCTGGCAACCATGATCACTAACTTTTAGAAGCAGCCTCTTGAGTTTCGCAGTATCGATCTTGACATGCAACGTAGGTAAATGTATGGAACATGCCAATCATTTCAATATCAATGATTACCGAAAAGTAGTGCGAAATTAATAAATACTTTTTTCTTGCTAACCTGACTGAGCCCCAGATAGGTGTGAAAGACTATAGCAAATTTTTAATAAAGCCGTAATATACTACTAAAATAAAACAACTTGCACTTTTACATCTTTCCCAAAAAGCTACTTGTCTCTGAACCACCCTGTACATACATACATAAGTATTTATAATTTTTCCTGCACCGCCTATTTGTCTAACAGCTACGCTATTTATCTCTGCCACTTGAGTCTTCCGTGATTCGTGTTAACGCATTTTAATTTGCGTCCCATCTTAAGTAACCAAGTAGTTCCAGTTGTTTTTGTTGTTTTCGCTATGAATATACCTATAATAAATGTAAGGCTATATAAGTATTTATACAATGGATAATGGCTATCGCATCAATAATCGCAGCAACATCTATCAGAACGCGTATAAATCTTTTCTGTGTGTCAACGCCAATGAAGCGGCAACCAGCGGAGATTGAATAGGTACGTAGATGATATACATATGTATGCATGTGTGTTCGTAGATAAAAAGCAAATGAGTGAGAAAAATTTAAATGAAATTACTGTGGCCGGCCGGCAAATTTAATGAATATCGGCATATGGTCACTGAAGGCTGACACGCAAGCACTCGCACATATGTGTATACCTATGGGTATAACAGTATGCATGCAAATTTATGCGGGCCAATTTGACATACTCACATACATACTTACATATGTGCCATTATTGTATGGGAGCCGCTGATCTGTTGATTATTAACGCTTGCACCCACGCGTCACCGGTAACTCTCATGAGAATGAACGAACAAAATTACGCCAGCCAATTTAGCTACACAACGAAGTACAAACGCAGTAGCATACATACATCCATATGCTAACCAAAATATATACTTACACACATTAACACATGCATTACATATATACATACATGTTAACATACACCTGTGTTTACAACAATAGCAGCATATTTTATATTTAAAATTTTTTTTAATTTCATCAAATTTTCACATATTTTTAATTAGTTAAAATTATTTAGTGAAAAATTTAGGATATGCAGTTTTGTAACCCATTCAATTCTGACAGAGTATTCTACCAGTTTACGTGTTTATTTTTAAATTTTTTTTTATGATCTTGTTCACTTTTTTCCATATAACGAATGTTCGAAAGGTTTTTTATATGAAGCAAATGCACAAAACTGTCATCAAAAGAAATTTCAAAAGTTTACTCAATTTTCGAGTCACTTTAGGCTTGCACTTTTATATATCCATTCAATAGCCTATAACTCTAATTTAACTTAAAATAATGATTTCCATCACTCAAAATCGTTTCTTTTTTTTATTTGGTAAAAAAAATATTCAAACACAAAATTGGATGATTAATTTTGCGCCACCTAATATAGTTTTTGTTTTTGTAATATAAGTGATACTTTTATAAAAAATTTAATAAAAAATAGCAGAAACTTCGCAATATGTCACGCTGCTATTATTGCGAGCATGGCTGTACATACATACATATATATGTATATCTGCACAGATTTAAAAAATTGAAAACACCAGTGATCATGTCATACAACAACAGCACTATTTTCATCAGGTATTTTTAGGTGATTTTCTACTCTAAAAATTTTCTTTCATTCATTGAGATTTTTCTTGTACAACGCACAGTGCGGGCATAAATCACAGCAACAACAGTGTATGTTGTAGCAAAAGCAACAACTGCCAATGACGTGCCGTAAAGTACCGCGGCGACCGCACTGCAGGTGTACCACATAACTTATACACATACACAATACTCACACATGTATAAGTATCCAGCTGCCTGTCGTTGCTTTTCACACTCTCAATGTTTATTAATTGTTCATCATTCGCTACTGTTGGCCCATCTGCAGGCCAACTAATAACTCACAGGGATTTTATGTTTTGTGGTGGTAATGGGAAAAATGCAAATTGCGCAATTTTGCAACTATTTTTATTTAATTTACTACACCCGTACACTTTTGGTATTTAGGACATTTCTGCAAGGTGGCCTTGTGTTGGATAGACAACAATCAAAATGTTTGCCCAATAGCTTTTTTTTCTATGTTTAGCAGATAATAAAACTTGGCCTAAAAAACTGCTTCCTCTTCTTTCTAAATAATGCGCTAACCCCCAAAGCGATATTCATCAGAAGCACAATTCTTCGTCATCTTCTATTTTCAACAAAAAATATGCCCAGAAAGAGGCACCCTCTGGAGATAGATCTACTTCGATGTGATGTGTGGGATCAGCTGGAGGCACGATGTACAGAATGGTGGCGCCCATCTCGTACCGCTATTCCGCTCTCAGTGAGTTTAACAAAATTGCTGTGTTGTGTGTGACGTCACATTTGATCATTGTGTGCCGCTTGTGTATTTTCTTCTTCTTGCATTGTTGTTGCATTTTCACATTTCTCTCACGCAAGCGCTCCAGTGTGACGCCATACCTTTCTGATGGCCGCACTCTTGTATTACGTTGCGTGATTACGTACGTAAATCATGCTTTATTTGTTGTCAAGTTAAAGTTTTTAAGTACCAAAAACTTTATTATAAAATAGGCTACAGATTCTGGGCTAACAACATATATCATACCTAGCTGGTAGCTCTTACTCCCGGTAAGGTAGTACCAGCGCCTTCTGATAAGATAAATTTCAAAAATATCTGCTGGTTTGGGGGCCTTCTAAACGAGATTAAAACTAGCTGTACATTAAATAATTACTAGAAATTATTGACAAGTTTTGAAAATCTATTCCTTTTTTATTTAATTTTAATAATTTTTGTATAATATTAAAATATAGTTTATTAACCTACAGAAACTTTATAAATCCAACGTGCACGCATTGTGCAAATCGAAAAAAATGCAATATTTTTGTATCTAAATTTCACACTTTTTAGTCAGAATATTTAGAAAAGTTTCGAGTATGCAGTTTATAGCCAATTGATTTTTGTTCTAATTAAGCCACGTTTTAAGTCACTCAAGTGTTTTTTTTTCTGGTGGTTGTCTTGTGTATTTTCTCCACATAAAAAAAAATTATAGGCGTGTACACTTCTGTTTAGTGTTTGGCCGTGCTTCTCCTCCCATTTGTAGTGTGCGACTTGATGTTGTTCCACAAATGGAGGGACCTACAGTTTTAATCCGATTTCGAATGGCAGATACTTTTTTATGAGGAGCTTTTTCATATCAGAAATACGTTCGAAGGTTTGCTGAGAGGCAACCACTTTATACAAAACATTTTCTTCAATTTTGTGTTGCACGGGGATTTGAACCAACGTACTCCGAATTCCAAATGGTAGTCACGTACCAACCCATTCGGCTACGGCGACCACTAGTGTAAAGTAAAAACTATTGCTAGGGGTCCTTAGACCTCCGCAGATGACTCATAATCACTCATCATTCTCATCTCTTCAAGGAGAACTGGTGAGGTGAAGTATTTAGAACTAAGGGCTGATTAACTTATTCACGGATGTGTAGAACTTGAATGAAAAGGCTGGAAGAGGTTTTTTCTTGTCAAGAAGTTTCTCTCAATATTCGAATGAGGCTTCCGCTCTAAGTTGTTCTTAATATCCATTAAGAAAACAGTCGAGGGGTTGGATAGTATACAATTGTGATATCATTTAAAGAGGTCAATATTTATTTTGCTAACCGAGCGCGAATCAAAATTTTAGAATCATTAGTGATGTGCGCAAAGTTATATATGGTATTTTTTACTTCGCTTTCAGTTTTTTCTCAATATTTTCATTTCAAACTATGGACATGAAACATGAAACATGAATACCAAACCATAGCGATTCGCGTTTAGCGAAACTAGATCGACCAGGCAATACACCTGTCTGAGCAACGATAATCTAGTACCAATTTGGAAACATTCGTACTATTCTTAACGAGCTAGGTGAGTGCTGAGCATGCACGAGCACATGTAAGGTTGCAAGATCTTTCTAGCTAAGGGTGAGCAACGCTATCAAAGAAGGCTCTTACGTTAATAAACGGTGCGCTCCGCTTTTTGTGGCGATATTACATTACCCAATCACCAGTTTGATCGAACTGTGAGACTCCGTATTGCTTCAAGTACCTACTGTGGTAGATGTTCGGATAATAATGAGGAGGCTTCAGCATAGTATCGTCTACACAACTTTCCTTACTTTCGAGAGGCTAAAATCAAAGCCTGCGAGTTTACACTAATACTCCAGCGCTTGTAATGAAGGCTGATGTCAAACCTTCTAATCGGTATGACGCGCTTGTCAAGTTTCTCTACTGAAAACGGGAGCCTGCAGAGACCACTGAATTTTAGCCTACTCGAATGCATTCCATCCTCTTCAGTCCTCTTCATTTATAAGGGGAGGAAGTTCTAATTTTTCGAAGAATCTTTCGGGGACTGAATATGCCTCGCCCAATCTTATTCTTTGAATACCCTGAACTTCTTAAAAAAAGCGACCAGAAATTTCTGCACATTCAGTATACTTGTTTTGATTATAGCCCCATAGAGTAAATATAATAAGCCCATATTTCTCATAAAGAAAATCTTCTATGGCACTCACCTTCACCCACATCGTCGTAAGCTTCTACTAAAGATTATTGACATTGTCATATCATTCTATGCCGCATGAGGGCGAAGGAGCCAACACTTAAGTAAAACTGCCTAAGTGTCATTTTGACTACTTGGTACCCGATTGACAGCAGAGCTAATAGGCTTATATTACTGCTAAAGCTTCCCAGCAGGAAATGTTGATCTAAGATATTATCCTTCTATTTCTAATTTGTAAGATGATACTATTACATTTTTGGTAATGCAGATATTCACAAAAGTGATTAGAATTCTTTTAGGAGTCCAAAATGGACAGTTTGCTTTCCAACTCTTATGTTGCGGTAGCCGAAGAAGGTGAAACCTGTTGAAAGAGGATATTGCCCGAATGTTGTTTTATCGACGGCCGAAGAGTCAATGCTTGATAAAGTATGTACTACCACAACCTTCCCAAACCTTCTTAGCAGACAGCAGTTGGTAACACCACTGCTGTTTCTTGATCACTTCTGCCAACAATTGATTTGACAACCATTTTACTCAACAACAAACAGTCGGGTATTATGGGGCACCCTATTCAACTATTATAAATAAATAACTAGAGTGGTAAAGGAAGAAGTGGCAGACACACGAGTGGATGGTTGATGATGATTTTTTCAGTTTTTCTTACCTTTGCCTGGCTTTCAAAATATTTGGGGGGGAAACGCATTCCATCACTGTGAAATCTTTGGCATAATAACTTTTATAACCAATTATAACTTTCAGGCCGCCGTAGCCGAATGGGTTGGTGCATGACTACTGGTGCGTGGGATACTGTATATTTCTACTGCAGAGGCTCGAACTTGGAAACTAACATAGTTTCTGCTAGAGTTTTTGTGACTTGGGTGACGGAAGTTTTTATCCTCTATATTGCAGACATTTCAGAGGTTATTTCTCGCCATTTGAAGCACTCCAACAAAAAAAAAGTGTGAGACCGGTTTTACAGGATTTCGGGATGGTTAAGCAATCACGGAGGGTAGATGGTGTTACAGAGTAAGGCATGATCAGGATATGTTTGGAAAATATCGCATCTAAATGTTGTATAACATTAGGAAACAGCTACTTGAAGTACGCATGCATACAGTCCAGGTGCAAACGAAATACATCTTCTTAGAAAACTGGGCAAACAGGCTCAAAATTAAACAGAGTAGAAAACTATTACTATTAAAACTTCTTGATTTAGAGAATATAATCACTTTCGAATAAAAAAAAATTCCGCAGTTAGTGCTGAAGCTATAAAGGCTTTTGGTAACATTATAACTTATTATAATTTTATGTTGCTGAAGATGGTTTGAAATTACTTTTTATGCCCCAAATGCTGATTAATACCCAAACTATTTCACGCCAGGTTCTTAGTATTCGTGTGCCGGATGTACTCAAGTGATTTGAAATAGTATCCCGCCAGCACTTGATGAATTTTTCCGCAAACTAGTGCCGGGCAGTGACCGAAGCGGCTTTGTATAGTTTTTGCATTCGCCGTGTCGTGACAACTTCTATAGAAAACGTGGCCTGGAGTAAGCAATCTGGGTGCGTGTAGGTCAATCAAGTGCATATTCAGTAAGCGAGTGGGTATTTTGCATGTTGAGCACTTATGGTTGTCCAAAGTTGTCGAATAGCTTGGCAGGTACGTTCCATGCACAATCTTTCATTCGCATTTGTAGGAAGCTTTTAATTGATTAGCTTATCGTAGATACTCTGTTATATGTATTATATTTCTATTATCACTGGCATAGACGTGATTATCTGGTAAGGTGGTGAAATGGTGGCTAGCTCGACAGCCTTGCAGTTTGCCTCTTTGTTGCAATTGCTTGAGCCCCAATTTTTGTTTTCGAATAACGATCACCACACCATAGGTAATGGAAAACCTTCGAGTGCATTTCTCGTATGAAAAAACTACTCACAAAAACACATCTGCCGTTCGGAGGTAATATAAAATTAACTAATCCTGCATTTGTAGTGTTACACTAACACCAGATATAGATAACCCGAACCATCCAAAGCGCGCAAGTTCAAGACTTTTCTCGCAGGGCACTATACCTACTCGTCTGCTTGTAAGTGACTACTTTAGTCCCATTGCTGCCATTTGTTTGCCATATCCATATGTCATTGCGCACTAAACGATATTAATTTTGGCAATTACTTTCGACGCATCGTTCAAGGGTAACAACACAATATTGCATGTCAAAGCAGAACACAGTTGACCTCGAATTGTGTCGGTTCAGCTTGTCTCCGTGGTATGGCAATTACTTTGTCACTTCATATTTATACAGTGAGTTTCATAACGAATGCTCGACATTTTTTTTGTGTTTTTTGTAGGTTTTTTCTTTGGGTAAAAGAAAACACCCAATAAAGTTGCAAGCGTCAAGCAAGAGTCAAAGAGAATTTTGAGCCACTTCAAACTTGCACTTTGTTTTACCATAATTAAAGGCGCTTTAACCCTGCCGGCTCGAAAATTTTCCAAAAATTCATACAAATTTTTCACAAAGTTTGAAACTTGGACACATTGGTTGTAGAATGAACTAAATTTTCATAAAAAATTATTAAAATTACACAAAAAACAATAAATTTTGAAAACTTTTCAATAAGTTCCTTTGCCTTAGTTATGAAACGCACTGCATAGCTATCAATTCATTGGAAAATTATGTATGTACACATGTACATCCATGTATGTATATATCTTTGTAGAGTAAATGCTGAAAATTGATTAAAATAAATATACAAAAAAAAATATCAGAAAACTTTCTCGTCTGCTATCGAAGTAGATGCCACAAATAGTGCTAAGAGGTGGCACGTGTGACAGTAATGTGAAACACTTCCACACCCATATTAGTACCCAGCAAAGTTTGAAAAACTATGTGCTAGTTTCTAACTACTCGTATTTTCGTTGCATCCGATTTCTGTTGCGAATGCGCTTGACAGTTTCCAGCTAATCAATTTCGTGCATTTGTTGTGGTATCTTCCCTTTTTATGGTTTCAGAATAACAAGTGGAAATGCGCTAAAAGCACGATTATTTCAACAAAAACATAGATGTGACAAATTCTTATTTCTCGTTTTCTGCTAAATTAACTAACTAAATGTCAGCATTTTGAATGTTCGTCTACATTAAAGGCACTTGAACGCGTGATAATTTAAATCTTTCAACTTTTTATTATTGTTTGCCATTTAAACCAATTGATTGCATTCGTTGGAATATCCATTGTTCATTTTCTCACATTTTTTTTGTTTTTCATTTGTTTGTTTTTGTCTGTTGTTAAAGTTTTTGTTCCGCGTGTCTGGTATCATCGTTTATCTGCTTGAATTCTTCTGTATGCTAAACTTTCCCTATAAATTCACAGCAGTCGACAGCAGCTACTCAGACGTATACGAGTATGCATTTAAATAATGAAAAATTTCTTTACACCCCACCACTTCCAGATACATAAACGAATTCAATACGGATTAATTTGATATCTCTCTTTAGTTAAACGTGCATGTTCGTATCGGTAAATATATATTTGTATGTACTCGCATGCAGTGCACACGGTATTGTGATGTTCAGCAGAATCAGCGGTAAACAATGGCAAAAGTCAAATCAGAGTCGCAATATGACACATCACACTGGACAGGTAGAAAGACACTCCTTCTCATATGTTCTTAATCATATTTCTACTATGAGTTCTAAATAGGTATGTACTCGTATAATATGAGGGCTATGTATGTACATATATACATATGTATACATGAAAGGTTTGTTACGCCGCTTAGTGCGCATAGCACAGTGGAACTGTTTACGGCGCCACTATAGCACATTTTTAAAATTAAAATATTAATTGTAACGATGCATCTAACAAACACTTTCAGTTGGACTTAATATATACGGACTTTTCAAAGCCTTTATAAATTAAGTGGCATAATGATCAATAAACGAAGTATTATAATAATAAGTTTTGACTATACCTTTTTCTCAAGAAAGTTTGACCCTATCGATTGAAGTGCACTACTGAGGACAAATAATCATATTTTTTATTAATTTCTTTCCTATTCTAATTTATTTGCTGACTTTTTGGAAAAGATCTTTAGCCCTAATAAAGGCACTGATGATGTAGAACCTATTGTATATTGCTCAGAGTAAGATGAATATATTATTCCAGTTACTCCAGATGAAGTTGGTAAGGAAATAAACTAAATGAAGTTTAAAAAGTCCCTTGAATTTGATTTAATCACGGCTTAAATCCCTCATAATCCGCCACAAAATTTCATTGTCAATTTGACCAGTTTATTTAAGAAGTGCTTCACCTTTAGTTACTTACCTATATTTTGGAAATTTGCCGAAGTTACCAAGATACCAGGTAAATCACCCAACGAAGTGTCATCTTACAAGCCAATATCTTTTTCAAAAAATACTTCTAAAACATTTACACTCAGTCAATGAAAGTGAACTTCCGATTCCCATTCACCAATTTGGTTTAAGAAACCGTCATTCATGACCGTTCAACGCTTACACAGAGTTGTAAGCCCCATAGAAAGCGCTATGGAGAAGAAAAAAGTGTGTGCAGCCATTGTGCTTGATGTATCGTAAACTTTCCACAAAATATGGCACGAAGGGCTCCGCTAAAAGCTCAGATCCACGCTGTCAACACAATACTGAGTGACGCTCTCTTAATGACATCTTAATGATAGCTGCGTTTGTGTAAAACAGGAAAATGCATGATCGGCTCTATAAAAAATGGTATAAACGCAGGCACTCCACATACATGTTTAACAAAAGAGTTACATTTTTTCTTAAAATTTGTTTAATAAGAATATTTTATTCTATAAAAAATAATATTTTATTCTAATAAAAAAAGTACGAAAATGTTAAAGATTACTGCAAATACTTCATTCCATTACTAAGATTTCTAGCATTGAAAATCCTCTGCTATATCTCCTGAAAAAAGTAAGAAAAATCCATATACATTTTTAACAAAAGAGTTAAATTGTTTTCCTAAAAATTTTTTTAACAAGAATATTTTGTTCTAAAAAATAAAAACAAGTATGAAAATGTTAAAAAAAACTGAAAATACTTGATTCTAATCCAAAATTTACAACATTGAATAAATTTCAAAGTTATAAAATTTTTTACAAAATGTTTTTCAGTTTACTTTTTATATACTCAAGTCTACACATAAACACATTTCTAGAAAATTGGGAGACCAAAATACGTGGTTCACTTGGTATGTAATCGCTCATATATAGAATACTTCCAATTTATTAATTTTTCAATAGTATTTACACACTGTGGTCATGCACGCCGGTCAAGTCAACTCAACCAAATGACAAATCACGTACTAAAATACATATATGCATACTGAATGTCGAAAATTGGCAAATGTGAATAACGGTGGCAAGACTAAAATAACCGCTAAAGCACAGCAACAACCAAAATAAATTGAAAACAATAATATATATGGTATACAACAACAAAATAAATTAAATAAATAAATATATAATTAAACAAAAAGTGAAATGAGTAAGCAACAATTAGAGTAAAAACGACAATAAAAAAAAAACAAAAAACCACTATTCAATTTAGTGCCAGCAAAAACAAAAAAAAAATTGAAAATTTTAAATATCAGCAAATAAGGCAAGCAACAGCTGTGACAATCAGCCAACGACCAGCAGCGCTCACTCACACACAACATTTGCCAAAATTTGTGACACCTAAAATTTGTCAAAAGCCGCTACAGTGCACCTTCTCCCCTGTGAGGCTGTCACTTTGGTTGCCTGGTTGCCAGGTTGCCTGGCTGACTGGCTGACTCCGAATATTAAGGAGTGTAATGATGCGCATCAATGCATGGCGCTGGCATATCGTGCAATTAATCTGTCACATAGCTGACAGTCAATACTTATTATGCAAATGTCTCAGAAATGGCGAGTTACATATGCTCACCCTTCTTTATATTGGTGTGCATACCTGTAAATGTATGAGTACACCTGTACATACGTACATTAGGCCGGGTCGATTTGTGGGGAGGCAAAAAAATCACCCATTGCTCTGTGAAAATCATATTCTAGGGATCAAACTAAGAAACTTTGCCGAAGGAACCATACCTCTAAAACGAATTCTGATGTCCCCCAATTTGGGTCGATCTTTTTAGTGTCTTTTGTGGGGAGGCAAAAAAATCGCCCATTGCTCTGTGAAAATCATATTCTAGGGATCAAAATAAGAAACTTTGGGTCGAACTTTTTAGTTTCTTTTCTCATGTAAAGACCAAAAATGGTGATATTTTGAAATGATTGTATGGGGAACCCCCCAGGGGAGTTCCAGGGGGTATGCCACTGGCATGGGTGGATCGGCCGTCCAAAGTTAGTGGGGGTCGTCATACATTTGGACTCGATTGGAGCACTCTAAATGGGTCAAAGTGGGATTTTTCGTTCGACTCAAATTGGGGGACATCAGAATTCGTTTTAGAGGTATGGTTCCTTCGCCTTCGGCAAAGTTTCTTATTTTGATCCCTAGAATACGATTTTCACAGAGCAATGAGCGATTTTTAAATCGACCTGCCCTAATGTACATATATGAGTAGTAATTTCCATAAATTTTCGCATGACTAGGAATGAGTTTATTTATTTGCAAGCTTTTTAGGCGCAATTGCGAGAAACTAACTGCTTGATAAATGTTTGGCAAATTAGGTGAACTGTCGGGGGCAGTCTGAGAAATGGATTATGCGAGGTGTGGTAATTATAAAATGAGACGGCTGCTATAAAATGATTGATTTTGATTTTGATTTTATGCATGCAAGGTAACTTATTTACTTGGTTTTGAAATAACTTAATTACTTGTTTACTTATTTAAAAAATTGTTCTGAGTGATGCAAATCTTTATTTTGCCTGCAGCTATCTAATTCCCATGTGTTTCGCGCAACTTTGTATATATTTGCCCCTTCCCAATACTTGCAATGTTCTATGCGACTTATGTATTTTTCGAAACGCTGCTTTTTTCATCTACTTTAAGGCGTGTAAAGTAAAACAAATTAATTTTCGATCGATCATTACTAGATTATTTTACGCAAAAATTGTATGCCGCCATCTATCACATTTAATGATATACTTCCAATATTCCATTAGGAATAGGCCATTATCTTCATACCAACATTTTGTCAGTCCTTCATTTTATGTTTCAGAACTTGTATATATGTTAGGTAGTATAGAACGTTTCCAGCACCCACGTTTCTACGGTGGACGAAGATTTGTTGGTATGTCGTGATCGCAGGGACCCGAATTTACTAGTATATACGGCCACGAACTCAGACCACATCTCCCAAATCTCAGGGAGTTTTTATGATATTAAAATACCAACAAGCGCCATTGTCGTAAGTACGTACAAAAAATATGTTTTAATGAGCCGCTGTAATCATTTGAATACGTCTCGTAAGGGAATCCTGTTATGAAACTTACAGAAGTTACAGAGCAAACTACTTAAAGATGTTACGGTAAGTTACTCTTGGGAAAAAAATTCTTTGGGGTGATTTTCAGACATGGCAAAAAAATTCTTTTTTGAAAAATTTCGAACCAAATTGAATAAAAATTTGTTAAATATATTATTTTTACTTAAATGTTATAATTTTTCAGAAACCAAAAAAAAAATGGTTTTTAAATGAAAATTCTGCCACAAAATAATTTTTGTTTCTATTTTCTTTCAGATACATTTTTTTAAATACATTTTTTAAGTACAATACTTTTTTTTTTTTATTTGAAAAAGAACTTAACATATTTCACTTTAAAAATGTCTACAACTTCTTAAACATATTTGCTTAAATGTTATAATTCGAGGCATCAAAACAATTTTTTTAAATAAAATCTTGCACGCAAATCAACTTCTTCAAATACTATAGTTTATTTTTAACTATTATTTTTTTTAATATTATTTTTTTTTAAATATATATTTTTTTAAATTAAAAAACCTAAGTTATTTCATTTAAAAAATACCAATAACTTTTTAAATATTTTTATTTAAATAGTATAATTTTCCTGAAAAATTGAAAAGAATTTTTTTTCGAGGCATAAAAAATAAAAATTTCTTTTAAATAGAAATTTAGCCTGCAAAAAAAATTTTGTTTAAATATTTTTCTTTATTTATGTTTTAAATATGTTTTTATAAATAAAAAAAAGTTTTTTAAATACATAACTTTTTATTTAATTTAATTTTATTTTACTTCAAAAATATTTACTTCTTCATAAAAAATATTTTTTTTTTCATATTTTCTTTTTGATAAATTTTTTTTGAACACTGTTTTAAAGTAATTTTTTATTTTTTTTTTATTTTAAAAAGAACCTAATATATTTCACTTCAAAAATATTTTTATTTAGTTGTTATAATTCGCCTGAAAATTTAGAAAAAAAAATTGTTCAAGACATCGAAATAAACTGTTTCTAAATAGAAATGTTGCCTGCAAAACAATTTTTTTAAATAAATTTCTTCTCAACAATTTTTTTAATACTAATTTTAAGCTCGGCTAAACACGCAAAAAGAGTGTACGCGCCAATCATTTATATAACGTAAATTTTTATAAACAAAATTAGAAAAATAAAAAAATTACAAAAAACACAATAATAAAAATTTTGCAAAATGCCGCAATAGGAATATTGTGTACTTATGTAGGTAGTTAGTAGGTCGGCTAAGCCATAAAATCTGAAGATCACTTGCACGCTTTTCCATTGTGTGTTTACTCTGACCCATCCATATTTACTCTTTCGGAGTTTGTGTAACTAGCTTGCAAACATTTTAGGGTGTAATAAAATGCAAACAACAAAAACATTGTAAAGATAATTTAAACAAATCAAAACAGTCTATGCTTGATGACAATTGCTGACAATAAATCAATAAAAAATTAATTAGATGGATATCTTATCACCGGGCAACGGAAAAACTTCCATTGGCCTTGACTCTTTAAAATTTCGCGAACTTCAATGAAAACCAACGCCCAGGTATGTGGGTGTATACTAGAGCACATACCTACATACATATGTATTCTCGGCCCAATCGCGGTTTTACGAAGCTTCTTTTCTTTCTAGATAGGCCAACACAGCTAATTGTTGATTTCAGAAAGTTAGAAATTTCTTGGAAATTGTCGCTCTAAAACAATATAAATTTAGGTAGACTCTCTTTCACTGTATACATTTTTCTATTTATTACCTTTGTTCCCTTTCTAATTATTAGTTGCTGCCTCCTTAATATTGGTTGCTGCACACCTAATTTCGCATGAAATGGAAATTTTTACTCCAAATTTTATTGCAGTTAGATTGCGTGATTATGAGTAACTAGCAAACATATTTAATCATATCGGAATGCGAAACTTATGTACTTGTCCATAACCCACTTAGCACAGTGCCTATTCAAAGCAACATTTCTCAAGCAATAAAAGAATACACTGTGTTACAGTGAGAATGACCTTTTTAAACTACCGAGTAGAAGGCGTAGGCGAAGGGTCCATTATAGCGCGCAAAAATATGTTTCGACACTTTCTAACTCCCTCAAATTCACAATTTATTCTTAAAAAGCCAATTAGCATGACTTCACCCACAAAACGAGCTTTAGCTTGAGTGAATTTTTTTAACAAGTTAAAGTTTTTATATAAGAAGTATTTTGACAATTTTTTAAATCAATGACTGATTCTGCGTAAATATGGCAGAATTGCGTTTGAATATATGGAACAAATTTGCAATCAGTTTCAAATTTACCCAAATTTTTTATATACTTAGTCCTGCTATACGTTCTGTTATAAGTTAAGTCCGTTATAGATATGAAATTATAAAACTTTTTTTTAAAGAAGTTAGTTTTATTCAATCATGTAAATATTAAAAATAAAAAATTTTAATTTTCATTTAAAATGGGCACCATTTGGTTTTACATAAGCCTTCAAACGATTAGGCCATTCAGCTATTGCAGAACACACGGTTTCCATGGTTATTGACGTCGCTGCTCGAACCAAAGATTGTTTGAGACTCTCCACATTTCTGTGAGCTCTTCGATAGGCCATGTTCTTCAATTATGACCGCAAACTGTAGTCCGATGGATTCAGATTTGGACTTCCAGACGGCCAATCTTCTGTGGCTATGAGCCCAGGAATATTGTTTTTTAGCCACTGCTGGGTGGTTTTTGCCTTATGGGCTGGAGCGGAATCTTGCTGGAAGATCCAACGCTCTCCATTGAAGAGAATATTGCTCAACTGCTGCACCACTCCTCTAAGACATCCATTTGGTACACTTTTGCCCCGGTCTTAACCACTTTTTCGCAGAAATGAAGAGATGTAACGCCTTTACAAAGCACTCCCCACCAAACCATTATGGAGGCTGGATGGTGGCCATACTGAACACTTGGAACAACATTTTTTGCCTCTTTAGAAGTTTTAGCATAGATTTTGTCGTTTTGTTTATTCAAAACTTCTTCAACTGTGAAAATTTTCTCATCTGTGAAAAGAATATTTTCATGGCAATTGACCGCGTGCCAACGAAGAATCTAATTTTCTTCAAGCGCGTTGTGAAAACATGACCAGTTGAGCGACGGAAGGCTTTCATGTGGATATCATCTCTAATCAGTTTTCATATGGATCTGGTCGATACATTGGCTTTCTGCTTTCTAAGGACATTTCGGCGAATTCTTTCTCGGACGGTTCTATGGCTGCACTCGTTCGTTCAAACTACGCGAGGACCATCACTTTTTTCGGTCTGTCACTTCAGACGTTAGGGAAAAACGATTGATTTTGCGGTAAACTAACATTCTCGAAATATTAATTTTTTTCAGCAATTCCTAAATATCACTTATACTTTTTCCACACTTTTGTAATGCGAATTTCCTTGCTCCCCACTCCATTGTTAACAAGCGAGATTTGCCACGAAACTGAAATAATTCATGAGTAGACAATGCGTATTAGGGCGGGTTGATTTAAAAATCGCTCATTGTTCTGTAAAAATCGTATTCTAGGGATCAAATTAAGAAACTTTGCCGAAGGCGAAGGAACCATACCTCTAAAACGAATTCTGATGTCCCCCAATTTGGGTCGAACGAAAAATCCCACTTTGACCCATTTAGATTGCTCCAATCGAGTCCAAATGTATGACCGACCCCCACTAACTTTGGACGGCCGATCCACCCATGCCAGTGGCACACCCCCTGGAACTCCCCTGGGGGGTTCCCCATACAATCATTTCAAAATATCACCATTTTTGGCCTTTATATGAGAAAAGAAACTATAAAGTTCGACCCAAATTGGGGGACATCAGAATTCGTTTTAGAGGTATGGTTCCTTCGGCAAAGTTTTTTATTTTGTTCCCTAGAATATGATTTTTACAGAGCAATGGGCGAGTTTTTTGCCTCTCCCACAAAAGACACTAAAAGTTCGACCCAAATGGGGGGACATCCGAATTCGTTTTAGAGGTATGGTTCCTTCGGCAAAGTTTTTTATTTTGTTCCCTAGAATATGATTTTCACAGAGCAATGGGCGATTTTTTTGTCTCCCCACAAATCGAACCAAAGCAAAGATACGGATTTTTTTTCTGTGAATTTGTTCTCGCCGTATGCATTGTTAATTTTGTCACAGAATTTATGGCAAGATTTACACGCAAGTATTTTACTTTGGAACCAGTTTTTCAAAAATTTTATAAGAAATCATTTATATTTAAGTCATTTCCTATAAATTGCATTTTATTCTGAGCAATGGAAGGTATCAGTCTTTAAAAATAAGTAACTGGTTAAGAAATTCTGACGTTTCATGCAAAAAGAGAAAATAAAAAAAATCATAACTGAGATGAGAATTAAGGGTTTCATGGAGAATTTTTGAAAAAAATGAGAATATTTGTAGGTCATATTCAATTGAAAAAAAGTTTTCGTTAACAGCAGATACTTTTTACTTTCTAAAAGCTCTCATTAAAAGGTTTGAAGTAATATAATAAATATTACACAAAGTTTGAAACTTGAATTCATATGGTTTTCATAATAGAATGAACTATTTTTCATAAAAAAATTATTAAAATTAGAAAAGAAATAAAGAAATTGTTGAAACTTGTAAAAAAGTTTCTGTGACTATAATTATTTAACTGTATAAAGTAACATGCTGATCCCCCAATTATCGTTCTCTATTTTACGAAATGTGCCCATTTTTGGTGAGTTACGGTAATCTTTGCACTTATGAAGTTGCGGTAGGTTAAGCCTTAGCTCAACCCACAATCGAGTCAATAAATTCAAATAAAATATTTCGGTGACAGTTCTGCGCTTTCACGTGTGTCTTCAGAAGTACATATGTACAAATTGGCGCATAATTAATCACCCTACGAAGATTTATAATTTTTGCTATTGGCGTCGTACTCCAGTCATATTTGATACTTATGAACCACACAACTCCAGTATATAAACAAACAACCAATGGAGATTTTCAAAATGAAGATTTCCGCTACTAAAAGTATTTTTTTTTTCATTTGGTAGAAAAGTTATTCAAAAACAAATTTGGGTGATTAATTTTGTGCCACCTAAAGAATTAATATATTGTATTGTAACTAGTGAAACCAAGTTCCGTTCACTGTTTCGAAAAACTTTCCGCTTGTGACGATTGAACACTACGTCAAACACCCAGTGATATCTTCACACCATTACGTTCGTTCTTGTTAAGAGCAAAAGTGGCACCCGTTTGGTAATAACTCGCGCCAGTTTTTACTGCGCGAAATATTTTGTTTACTAATTAATTCAAACCACTGCATGTATCATTTTGACCGTCTAACTTCATTTGTCGCTTGTCCATTATCACGACACACGATTTTCTTCTTTGGATTGATGAAATGCATACTTTATTGGCCTTTCTCTGCGCCTAGTACCAAAAAAAAAAAATAAATAAATAAAAAAGTAAGCAAAAAAACTGGACATAATTATAAAAAAAAAACTTTGATTATTGTAACCAAATTTTTTTTTTGTTAACAGAGTTTAAATACTTAAATACTGAATGTAGTGGAAAAAAATGAAACAAAATATTAAACTTACATAATTTATCATTGCCCTTTGGCCACTATATATTTAAAATCCTTTTTAATTTAAATATTTGCAAATAGCTCAAATACTATTCACAGATATCACATTTAACTTTTCCCCACAAACAAATTCTCAAATGAGATACTCAGAAATGCTTTATCAAAACTTTGAGTCCAGGGGCCCTCTCATTTGGTAGTTAATATGCCGAATTTATTCCCTAATTTGTTGTCATGAGAGAACATAAATTACCAATTCTGAATTCCTCAGGCTTAATAATCAGAATGAGGTTTTCGTTATCTATAAAATACGGGTACTTAGCTTTTGTTGGCATTGTATATCTTATCATAAATCTGTATAGGTGACTATCAGACATTCCTATACCTTTATAGGTATGTGCAATATGTAGTATGTATTATTGAATTATGCTAAATTGACGTGAAATCGCATTAAATAATAAGTAAGAAACTCACATTATATTGACCTCAAGGATGGCAAACTACTACAATAATCTTCTAATGCATATTTTTGATACACAGATTTTTTTTAGACCTACCTTTAGGAATGAAATTCAAGTTTACCACACAGATACCAAAATATTATACATTGTTAAATTTTTAAAGAAAATTGCTAAATAAAAAAAAATATTTAATTTAAATATATAAAAAAATTTAAGAAAGATTTAAAAAATCATAATTAAAAAATTATTAAAGAAAAATCTTACAAGACTATAATCGGTAGGAGTAACTTCAAAGTGGTTACATACAATTACTTTAATTCCGTAAAATGGATTTGATTAAATTGTTAAAATTTCTCTGTCTCTCGAAGTGCTTTATACTTTAAATTCTAATATTGTTTATTCTTTTTTATCCAAAGTTTAGAAAAAAAATTGTAATTAATCTTTTAATTAAAATTAAATTAATTTTTTAATATACATTTTTTTCACAATTTAAATAAAAAAAGTAAATAATAATTTTAATAGTATTTTAGGAAAATAATTTTCAGAACCATTTTGAAAAAAAATAAAATTTGTTTTGTGGCTCATACGAATATATATGTGTGTATATATATGTATATTGAACATTTCTGTTTGACTTGTGTTTATAGATTTTAATTCAATTTCAATTGTAGATTTTAAATCAATTAAATCAAACTAAACAATAACAATATTAATACAGGCTTGAAAAATTTTATTTTATCACATCATTTCTATATTAGTGAACAAAAAAAGTTAAATTTTACGAATAGTTAAACAATTTTCCTTTTAATTAAAGTAATAAAAATAAAAAAGTTTGGATACTACTGGAAGCTGGAAGCTACTGCCTACTGTTTCTAAACTTTTTGAAAGGTTGCTTCTGATAAAATAATCCGATAATAAAGCAAAGAAAACTCATTGCAACACACGATTTTTGACTCCGCAAACATCGCTCCCCTATAGAGCAGATTAATTGTGTGCACAGATTCACTAGAGAACCACTCGAAAAAAAGCAATACTGTACTGCAGTATTTTTAGATATTACGCAAGCTTTTGATAAGGTATGGCACGAAGGCCTGCTATACAAGCTTAAAATGTGCCTACCGCATAATTACTACATATATGCTTCAAAAATCGTTTCTGAATAGTAGACATTTTCTTGTCAAAATAAACGATGATACTACCAACCTCCACCAAATTAAAGCAGGTGTACGACAAGGAAGTGTCCTAGGACCTGTTTTGTACACTTTGTTCACAGCCGACCTACTCCTAACGAAGAGCATATATCCACCGATGATACAGCTACTAATGTCCAAAAGTAGCCATGCCTCAATTGCTTCTTACGAGTACTAATTACAAGAAAACCTAAACAGCGTTAGTTCCTGGTTGAAAACCTCACGTATAAAAGCTAACGAAACTAAATCTGTACAGATTACGTTCGCGCTTACTATGTCTCATGCCCTGCTGTATCTCTAAACAATGCCCTAAAACCTCAGACAGATAATGCCAAATACTTAGATATTCTGCTAGGCAGGCGACTCACGTGACGATCATATATATTTTTAAGGTGAAAACAACTTGGGCTGAAACTCCGTTCACTTTACTGGTTACTTGGCTACAAATCAGCATTGTCACTAGACAATAAAGCCCTCTTATATAAAACGATTCTCAGCCTCAAAAACTAACCTGAAAATGCTACAGAAATTCCAGTCAAAGGTGTTACGCATGTGTGCTAATGTGCCATGGTTTGCACGAAACGAAACCTTGCACCGAGATCTAAATGTTACGGCAATACAAAGAAATCAGCAGAATCAGTCAGCGATACAGCAATCGGCTTGCCACTGATTCAAATCCTCGAGTAGTTGACCTTCTTAACAACTTTATTTCACGAAGATTAAAAAAGTATATATGTATCTAATGAATTAATGCAAAGATTTAATATGTAAAAATGTGTCATGTTATTTTTTATGACAGATTATATGTAGCAAATGGATTAAAAAAAGTACAAAAAATCTAGGCACACAAAAAATTTAAAAATGCTTATTTAGGTTCTAGGTCACATAAGAATACTGATATGAACGTTAAGATAGCCTGTATTAAGTTCTTAGTACCGCCTAGCTTGGTAAAAGAGGGACAAGGGGGTCTAAAAAGTATTGTTTGCTTACTACAGCGCATATAAAAATTCCTCATCTACGTGATGTGACTCATATTCAATGCAATAAATGAAATCATTAACTCCCATGAAATGGTAAAATTTCGCTTTCGATAGTTATTTTACTACTTCGAGTTCCACATAAAAGCTCACCCCAATATCCATAAAACTAAAATAGAGCAAGTTGCGTGGATATGCATAAAGTGACTTCCATATACCTGCGAAAATAAACCAAAAAAATTTATGGGACGCCGCCTGGCTGATAAGACATTCGCCATTCAAACACCTCACGTGACGCTTAATAAATAAAACTAAAGCAATATTTTCCCACAATACAAATTTTGCGTTATTATTTATTTTTCTTTTGGAGCAATTGCAGTCACAAGTAGAAATGTGAAAAACCAAAATATTTCATATTTTCACGTGACTCTGCCACTGTTATCCCGTTATGCAGATATTATATAATATAAATGTAATCATACTATATTGTATAAAGGGTTTCTCAATATGGATGTTTTGTCTTTAAAATGAGCTAAAAACAACAAAATGTTAAGATACAGTTATATCAGGTATAACCATTACTTTGATTCAAGGTGTTAGAGACTGATGGTAAGTGATCTCCTTCAGGTATGCCGGGAAGTCATTTATATGATATGGAAAAAACTGCTCAACATAGCAACTTATGCAAAAAAATACACAAAACCAACGCAATTTTTGGGTAATTTTAAATTTACATTCCTTCATTTACTCCAAAATTTAACAGACTATAAAACTGCATATCCAGAGATGGTTAGTTCCATGTGTAGAAATACACACAAGTTCGGAAAGTCTCTCAGCGCTATTCATCTGGGAGTGGTTAGGATGATTCAAGCAGCTCACAACTTGCGGGTTTCACCGAAATATCTTCTGGGTTGCTTCTGAGCATCCATTTGTGAGCGAGCTCACATTAATGTGAGAAGGCGCTGGGTTTGGATCTGCTGCATAAAGAAAAAACAGAAGCTCCCAATGAAACCGCGCCTCTGATGAGAATACTTTTTCTACGATACATTTTTAAAGTGAAACTTCTTAGGCGTCGATAGTCGAGCGAGAATGGACAGTAAAATTTCAGGCCCATGCAACGTTTTGCGCATTTTCGTTCCGCGAGAGAGAAAAAGGATGTAACATAGAGGAAAAGGAGAGAGAGAGCTATGCCTTATAAAGGGTGGTGCAAAATTAATCGGGTGGCGCAAAATTAACCATTCAACTTTTTATTATTGTAAAAAAAAAAAATTATTTTGAATGACGGAAATCTTTATTTTGACCCTTACGTGCTCCATTGCTTGTCTGTTTGTATGCTGCAGCTGTCTAGCTCACAAGTGTCAAATATGATTGCCGTAGGACGATATTTGCAAATATTATAAATCTTTCCATAATTGATTAATTTTGCGCCAACTTTTTGGCGCTTGTTTGTTGGTGCAAACTTGTAGGAAATATATTTTTGGTGCCTACTTTTTGGCGTTATATATCCTTGGTGCCTAATGTTTGGGGCGTGTTTTGGTCCCAATTGTTTTGGCGTTGTTTTTTTTTTTTTGGTGCCTACTGTTTGGTACTTATTTCCGTTTCTTGGCTAGTGCTTGTGCATACTATAAAGTGCTATCCATTCCGGCGTCGGATTTATTGGTATTGCCTTGCGGTAATTTGCCGTTGCTGCCGTTCTAGAAGCGCTGCGTTTGTGCGGGTGATAAACCCTCGGAGTAGTGTGCGTTGTTGCCACGGTTTGTGTCCGGCGTTTACCTACACCGGTCGACCCGTTTTCTCCGTTTTTTGTAAATTTTATCTATTTGTATTCTCTGCAAATGTTGTGAATTTATTTAGATATATATTCTTTCTCTCTCTCTCTCATTCTCTCTCGGGTCTCTCCCGCTTTCTTTGTCTGCCTTGAAAGTTTCACTTCTGTTATGTGTACTACGTGACACGCACTTTTTAAATTGTTTTTTATGCAGCCGTTTGTACAGTTATCTTTCGATGATATATCTGGCAATATCTGCTGAATTTCAGGAAACTTAGTTTAAAATTGTTTAAACAGTCGTTTAACCTCCTGTCTTCCCCATTGTCTTTCAATACAACTCCTCCCTTTTACCCTTTTCATTTACCCAACTATGCATATATGGTTATTTTTAAAACAGGTGGAGGTATGCTAAAGGGGTTTTTAACAACCTTTTACATCTCCTGAAAGCCCCTTTTAATCAAAATTTAGATCTTGAAAGAAAAGTCTGTCACATATTTTTATCTTTAGTCTATGAAATAAAATTTGTCAGTTTTTTTTGAAATTTTAAATTAAACTACTTGTTGCCACACCCTGTGCTTAATTTAAATGCAAGCAACATTTAAGTAACAAAAGCAAGCGCTTTATTGGCGATTTTTGCTTTAAATAAATAAAAACGAAAATGTCAAAGAGTACATTTTTTCATACCTACATATTATATGTATGTATATGTAAGTCCAACAAACGGCCATGCCACAATTCTAAGACCCAAATACCCATCGATATGCCAACTGATAAGTGATAACACAAAAGTGGAACATTTTAACATTTACCTTTGCACGAATTCGCAAAAGTTTATTGTCTGCAGAATTGCCGTTTAGCCTACATAGTATAAATTCCAACCAGCTACAATGCAATCAGAATTTTATCTTTCTTTCTGTGCTTATTATTTTTTTTTACTTGCTAATAAAGCTATAAAAAAACACGTTTCCTTTCAATTACTGTTATAATAAAGACGTGCTATGATATGAAACATATTTATGTATGTTTGTATGTTTTTATTGCTGTCACCTGAGCATATACACACATATGCACATGCCTATAGAATACCATGGCATTTATTTATTTTTAACGATAAGTGACCTATCACAATAAGGTTTTTTAAGAATATTTTTTTCTCTATGTGCTTTTGTAATTTTTTTTCTCTTTTCAAAAAGGTCTTCGAACTTTCTAGTCATTTATAAAATCTTATTACTTAAATTACCCAACAAACAGTAGCTACAATAATATTTATTTTATTATCTACTTGAAGAAAAAAATTCCAATTTAAAACAAAAACATTGTAAAAGGGTGTAGTCATAGTCAACGGCTGGCTAATGAACTTGTCACTTCCGGTATGCAAGGCTGAAATGGCATCTGAAAGTATGTATGTCTGTAAAGATACCTGAATTTTGTGTCGCTTCGGCATCAAGCTTTTATAACTGAAGTGAATATTTTGAATTTTATCTCTTGCTCGCACATGAGCCTCTCCTTCAATTGGGAAACGTATTGATTTTCCTTTTTATAAACAAAGGAACCTACGCTCAGTTTTGTGATGCCGCAGAAGGGCAGTTCGTTTTTTAAGAGAATAATTCTTTCGTAGCAGATACGTGCTCGGGTGTATATTATGTTTTCCTCTCCCCTTCGAAAAGGGTAATAGCTGTTCGAAAACACCTTCTAAATGTCTTCTGTTGGACAGAAGGTTTTCAGACTAATAGTCATGCAATATGTTTCCTCGGCCGAGATTGGTATCTATAGGTTGGTTGAAAGTTATTGAAAGCGACACTTCAATTAGTAGGTGAAGCAAAATTTATAATCATTTATCTACCATTTGAGCACAAAAGAAAATTTATTTCGAATTCATTTTGGTATCTACAGGTTGGTTGAAATGTATTGAAAGGGACACTTTAACTGAAAAAAAAAACCAAAATGTATACGCCATTATAATAATTTATTCAGCATTTGAATACCCAAGGAATTCATTATTAGCTTTTACTGTAAATAACAGTTTTTAGACAAGCTTACAGATATGTTAAATACCTCATAATGCAAATTAGAGTTTTTCCTGAATATCCGAGCTCCTCTACCTATTTGTTGTGAGGGTCTTGATGTTTGCCACAAATGGAGGAACCTAAAGTTTTATACCACCTGCGAACGGTAGATGGTTTTTTGTCAGGAGTTTATTGCCACTACAAAAATACACTGGAAAGTTTACTATTGCTTGCCGAGAGGCGGCGCCATTTGTAAACAACCTTATCTTTCATTTGATGTTTCTGGCCCACTGTGGGCTCCCAATCGGAGCACCTTCAAATGGTAGTCACGCACCAACCCATTTGGCTTCAACGGCCGCCAGGAAGGTATGGCAACAAAAAAATGCATACAAAAGCTGTGCAAGTGTTGAAGAAATCTGTTCCTTTATATCCAATTCTACGTGTCGATGGGTTTTGGATGGATTTTAGAGTTGAAACGATATGCGTTGAAGATGAATCACCTAGTGACCGTCAAATAGTGAATGCAATGACACCGGAAATTATTAAGCAACTGTTTCATATTGTTTGTGAAGATCCAATTTCGAGTGTGAAATTGCTGAAACAAGCAACTCAGTAGAAAGAGAGCTCCTTATTTTATATGGAATATATTGCAGATGCGGAAGTTGCTCGGAACGCTTGTGCGGCATACGTTAACAATTCAACAAAAAGCTGTAGAATTAGATTTGGTATATATAAGTATATATGTACATATTTTGCCGTGATTTCTAGGAGGAGCACAGGACCGCAACAAAAGTTAATGTTAGATTTATTCAGTGCAAAAAATTTGATTTGCCGCCATGAACGGCATACTTGAAGCGCTTCTATTTCAACTAATCGTCACCACGTATTGGATGGTCTCCCGCGCCTGCGACTTTCTCGTGAACACCAGCTTCCGCAAAATAATACAAAGATTAACAATAAAAAACAAATTTAATTTTAGGTTTTATTTAGTTATTTTATTTATTTGTCGATATTTCGACCTCAATTAGAAGTTATTTTCAGAACTGAAAAAAATACCAAACTTAAACATTTGGAGACCGGTAGTGGAGAGAGCTGATATTAAATTATTTGAGGAACGGTACATTTCCAAGTACATTTAAAAAATAATATTTTTCAATTTTTGCTTCCTTACTTTTCAACTAACCTATATTTTGCAAATCGCAGATCAGCTAAGTTCATGGCAGAAATATTTGTTATACGTTTGAGTTTTCCTAAAGCTGAGCTTCTACTACTGCCCCAAATGCCATTACCAGGCAGCGTCGCGGTGTTCACTCAGTGTTAATCACAGAGGTTCAAAATTACTCTGATGACGGACTTTTTTTCTCTGATAACTATAAATACTATATATGAACGAGCGGCATGAATGCAATATTTTTTAAGCTGAGTTTTAGCCGCAAATCTAGTGCAGTTTGATAAATGCTTTTATTTAAAAAAATGGAAATATTCGTTTCAAGAAATGGCTGAATCATTTTGATTATTTGAGCCATCCATGGCTGAGTGATTCAAGAACCGAATTACTTAGAATTAGAAATCGGTTAGAAATTTCAAAGCTTACAAAAAATGCATTCGATTAGAAATTTTCTATACTTAATCCACATATTTGGTTTTTGCTTTGGAAACTGCGAATAATTCCAAAAGCATACTCGTATTGCTCTATACAGTATCATCTCATAGTTTTGGCAACATTCACGTAGAATGTGATACCAGCTACTTGGTGCTTTTTTCTTAATTAGATCTTTAAAATATGGGTTTCTTTTTTAAATTCCAATTAAATAGTTCAAATTCATCATTCAGGAAATTCATCATTTTTTACGGTGATATCATCGCTCGGATATATGGTATAAATTTCGTATGCGAAAATTGGCCAAATTGAGTTAATAAGTTATACTAAACTAAGCAATCACTTTCAAATGACGTTTACCGTTTTTTAATGTCTCCTTTAATTGACGAGGTATTGGGTATAAGTTAGTCGCGTGCCACCGCAACTTTTCACATGCGGAAATTTTTCATATAAATTCCATGATTTGAACACTCAGTGAAATATTGTTGTTCTAAAATATTGTCATATTCACCAATTAAATCAACCCATAAGCCAGAATACGAAATATTAGCAAAATTTTGTCGCATGGGTTACACCATTTTTTGTCGCATTTGGTCATAAGTCAATATCCCTGCGAAGTTTTGGCTAATGAAATATACGGTAAAATTTTACCAAAGAAAATCCTTCTTTTTCAAGAGTCATCAAATGTAACATATGACATTAATTCATGCAGGCGAAGATAGGTCAATCGGCCAAATGAAGAAGAAGAAGAAATGATGTTTCCTAAATGCCCCACTCGTAAACTGTTACAGGTTTCTTGCTATTTCATGACTTGCATTCTATCTGGACAATATAGTCGTTCAAATCTTCCTACTTATGGAGTAAAGAAACCAGTCTAAAGGATTTAATTCGTGTGATCTTTATTGCGAAATTTCTGCAGAATATCGTGCAATTTTTCTTCCAAGCTGTGTGTGTGGCATGTCGCACTGTCTTGACGTCAAGATTCACACCATCAACAGAAGGCCAAAAAAACCTTAACAACAATTACCGATGGCGCAAACCGTTGACGATAAATGAATTTCGAGCTACATCTCAAAGAAAAATGGTCTAATAATACCGCCAGTCCACAAAGTGCACCAAATAGTAGCACAAGAGAGGAGTAGGGCCTTCTCAATCTAGTGCACTAAATAATTAATGCAATAAGCGAGTAGTTAAAAGACTGAAAAACTGAAGATTTAAGGATAATTGAACTCTTATTTTAACTACCACCTAAAAATTAATGACAGGGCAAATATGGAATTTCCCCAATTTATTTGTTTACGTACAAATTGAAAGAAAAATTTGTTTCGTCTGAGAAGATGAATTTTTGTTTTAGCAAATCGTTGGAGTGTAGTTCTGCTATAAAAAAAAAAGCATTTTTTATAAAACCACCTTTTATTAAGAGTCGGCATAAAATGGTGCAACCTTGAACTATTTAGAAAATTTTGCACTATTGAGCGCATCGTGTTCCACATTTGGATAGCAAAAATAGTCGTTACTCATTGTGCATAAGCTTGTGACTTAGAATACGTGGACTATTACATAAGCTATATTCTGGAAACTTCTCAGCCAACTCACAAAAGCTGTAATCCATTTCTTCAGCAAGTACCGTCTTTCTAATAATTCCTTGGATTAATAGTACTACATACTCCATATAAATGATAACCAAAAGATTTTCTATGGCTATGTTATGCCAGGTATTCGGTAAGAGTTCTTAGATTGATCCGGTTAAGTTCTTGCAGTTTCTTTAGATCCTAACAGATGAGCTCACACCATCTTTGATTGTCATGATGCTTGATTTGCGTTAGTCAATAGAACAGCAACCTCAGATTCCTCCATTTCCTTTATAAGATCTCTTTTTTATTCTGCAGAAAGGCTCTGGATCATGAAAAGGTCATCGAGCTTCATATTTTGCTTGGCCATCAAATCCTTTCGTTCCTTTTTTTTGCACCAGCACCCACTTCTAGAACCTCTTGTTATGACTTCCCAATTGATTCAGTAGAGTTTTACAACCATACATAAGGCCTTTAGCGACCGCCAAATGAGTTTGTGCATGGCTCTATCGGGATCGAAACCCACTGTGGAAATAAGACATCAAAAGGTAAAAACATGGTAAAGCTTTTAAAGCAGCTTGACTATGCGATAGGATATGAATTTGGCATAATTTATTGTTCTCTGAAAACAAGACTTCTTGTAATCATTTATAATTGGAAACAGAAATGGCTAAAAATCCCGGAATATGTATTTAAACTTTATTTATATACTTACAACTAAAGATTGAATGTCACCACTAACAATAGCCTGCACCTCAAAATACTGAAATCTACGGCAGACCATCTCCCTTGGTAAACGTAGAATAGAATTCAATAAAATATTAAATTATTCTAATTTATAAATAAACTATGAAGCAATTATCACTTTTAATAGTCGATCAATGCAAAATTATTATTTAATTGCCACAATTCAATCGACAAGTGCCGTTCTATTGATAGTAATAAAATACACAATAGTGCTTAGTTGCACGAGGTGTGGCTATTAAACAAAGGAGCTGATGCTGTGAAACATTTTATTTTGATTTCCTACCAAACCCTCCTCCGCACCTTCAAAACGGTAGGTGAAGCTTCTATTGTTTGAAGCCGTGCTGAGTGTATTTCGCTGTTAACTCTTTCAGAATGCGTGCCGCCTTCTCTTCACAGTTTCAGTGAACTCAAAGCTAGATACGACAAATAAGGTGGATGGTCTAACATTGGGTTGCCCTAAGTGGCGAGGCGCTCTTTAAAAGACGGAACGAGTCGGCGCATAGTCTTAGTATTTAGCCCATGACTTGATCTGCCATAATTCGCGCCGCTTTTTCTTTCTATTTTTGTGTTTTGAATGGCGTCTGGCGTTGGGCGTCTTCGTTGGGTCTGTGAAATTGAATTTTTTTTGGGATTAAGAGAAACTAGTATATGAAATTAATATGAATTCGTTTACAAGAGCGAGAGATACTGCGGTTGAAAGTGAGTGATTGACGAACGGATGCTGGCGGTCGCTGGTGCTTGGCACGAGCGTGTTTTTTTACAGAAGCACCAGTCTCTTTATTTAACAGCCACACCTCGTATACTAATTGCTTGCATATTTATGCACTTCCCTGCATTTTTCAATAAATTTCATAAATATTTATGTATGCAACAAACTGGCACTTCATGGTACACTTTTCTACGAATTAAGTGACATTTTCTTTCAGACGGCCTTAAGTTACTGCTTGGCAATAAAATGTTTATTCCTACAATTATAGAAAAAGCACTAACGTTATTTTTATATACACAATTAAAATTGTAGGAAAAATTAAACTTTCCGCTTAGAAGTGTCTGGAAGGCACTTATTGACAAGTTTCATTGATTATTTATTAATTTTTTTTTTTTCATTAAGTTGAAACTGCCGAGGTTCATATGCTAAATATATATAAAAAAAAAGTACCAGTCTAATGGCCAGACGCGATAGAAGTGAAACCTTCCGTAAAACAAACTGAGAGAGAATGAGACGAAAGCAGCATTAGGAGCGGGATAATTATAGGTTCATTATAATATTGCTATAAAGTTCATATTTTATTTTCTTCATTTTATTATTATTCATCCTCAATGTTTTCAATTTCATCATATGATACGAGTGGCTTATTTTTCTGTCGATATTCACGACACTTTTCTGCATTATTTTTCGGCATAATTGCGGTAAATAATTAAAAATTAAAATATTAAATATTAAAATATAAAAATACGGACGCAATACAGCACACGCGGTTGCTATTATGAGCGTCGTAACGCGTATATTACAAAAACGTACTAACATACACTCAAACATTCGTAGGACGCTTGGTCTAAGCAAGTATTAGGTAGTGTAGTATAGGTATACATAATGCCATCTCGCTCACCGTGGCTCCGTAATACGCAGGCGCGCACACATACGTACTAGCATACATACAAACATACATACGTATGACGTTTGAACTAAACACCAAAGCAAGTAATAGGCAGTGTAGTATACATACTACAATACTCACTATACTAGCGTGGCTCAACAGTACGCAGACACACACATATACCTATATCAACATATAACGCTTCGTAGCCAAGAGTGTCGCTTTTTCGTTTCATCGAGTCTTAAATCACTCCCAACGATTCTAAAGAAGTTTTCACTTCAAAACAAATAAATAAAAATAGGAATTTGAGCAAAGTAAATCGCTACAAAAATGGAGGCTCTTTCCTGATAGTATTTTTGACTTATTCCACTATGGTGCACTAATGAATTACAATGAAGGGACTTAAGGTAGCATTTTGAATATTTTTTCAATTTCTTTTTATTTAAAAATATATATTTTAGAAAAAAAAATGGTATAGCTCTCTTTCTTGCATTGCTCCCATACAAGGTGTAAGAAGAAAATATCTTTGTTTGTTTTTCTCTTATGATTATTGGTTATTGCAGTCAAAATATTTGGTAAAATAATTATAAAAAAAATAAATAAATAAATAATTGGCGTGTACACTTATGTTAGGTACTTGGCCGAGCTCCTCCTCCTATTTGTGGTGTGCGTGTTGATGTTGTTCCACAAATGGAGAGACCTACAGTTTCAAGCCGACTCCGAACGGCAGATATTTTTTTTTATGAGGAGCTTTTTCATGGCAAAAATACACTCGGAGGTTTGCCATTGCCTGCCGAGGGGCGACCGCTATTAGAAAAATGTTTTTATTAATTTGGCTTTCACCGAGATTCGAAACAACGACCTCTCTGTGAATTCCGAATGGTAATCACGCACCAACCCATTCGACTACGGCGGAATACATTATTTACATTTTGGAAAAACATTATTCAACTTAAGTCTTTACATGTTATAGAATAATTAAATACTTATTTGAAAAAGCAACAACTATAAACAGCTATTACACTGAGCGTAAAGCACTGGCTACCAACGTTTTACATTAAATGAGGTATGTACTTGTTTGTATGACAATAACTATACCCTAATGCTCCGATTTGCAACGTTTTGTGTTTTTGTATTTCATGGCTAATCTCTTCTAAAAGGTTTTTGGCTACATAAGTTGCATAAACTTGCAAAATTAGCGTGTATGTAAGTCAAAATATGTTCAAAAATCATCAATTTATTTTCAAACTGCAGATTGGAGTATAGTTTCTTTGGTATAAAACATTAAAATGTTTGCTATTTTTCTTCGTTATTAAAATTTATCAATTATTTTTTATCAATATTAAACTTGTGCAAACAATAGGATTTGATCCTATTTACATATCTGACTTCTATATGAAGTAATTTGTTGTTGCATTGGCCACTAGTAAAGGGTTTTTAATAAGAGGTCTTATTTTGATATTCAAAGATGTTTATTTCATTATAAAGAGCAAGGTATTCCGTTAATAGTGGAAAGTAACAAGTAAAGGACAATATACTTTTCATGAAATTTTCCATAACCGAATTGCAAAGTGGCTGCCCTATGTCCTCGATAGCCTGACGAATTCCATCTTTGAGGTCATGAATCTACTCTGGGCTGTTGGCGTAGACCTTCTCTTTCACGTGACCGCAAAGAAAAAAGTCACAAGATCTCGGTGGCTAATTGTGATCACCTCTTTCCTCTTCTTTCCCCATAAACCTTTTCCGGAAACTTTCCCCGCCGTCCACATCAATACCATCCAATTCCGGCCATAAAAATCGTTAATCCTCTCTAGATAGTGCAATCCATTCAGCTGTAACACCTGTTATTGGAAAACCCTTTATTACGAATGTACGAGAACTTTGCCTTAACGACAGAGCAGCACATGCCGGGTTTGCTAGAATACAGCTCATACAGTACACTACAATTCTTTTCACGCCCTAAACGAGTAAGATGGTCCAATTATCGCAAATGAGCAATTAAGTTGAAAAAATATATTAAAAGATTTCAACTTAAATTTCCTATTTTATATATGTATTATAGTTTCTCTCACTGAGGTAAAATTTCACCAAAAGGCCTCTGCATATTGAACAAATTATGTTTACAGAAGAGTCGATAACAGCGCATTTAAATATACTTTTTCCAACAGGGCTAAAAAATTTTGAATAAACCAAGATAAAGCAATTAAGTTAATTAAGTTCAATAAAAAACCTAATCATTTTGCAATCAACGAAAAATTAGGCACAATCATCATGAGTGCGCAATTAAAAGTCAACCATTTATTTGTGCGAAAAAATTGTATACGTAACCCAAAGTACTCCAGAACGATTCTTGGGCAAAGTGTTAGTCATCTAAAAGTGCAAATTTTTCGCTTATTTGGCTGTAGCGTAGACGGGGATGCCGAAGTTCCCGAATATGTACAGAATTTTTATTTTCAGAGAGCTTTTTTTTAATAACATGAACGGACGACCTATTGACCCTACAAATTAGGTATTTCTTTTTGTTAGTCAGATTATTTGTTCATGTCATAGAAAATTTAATGCCGTGTCTCTTTTCTATCCAACAATGGAAGTATGTGTCCTAGGGGTGCATGATGCGTCCTTTCAAAATGTCACTACCATGACTAAATGACATTTGAAAGACATGAGTCAGAAGCTTGCTGAATACCGCTGGTCAATCTGCCGTCACACAAATCCTGCAACGCATAGATGGTTAAACACTGGATGATGCAGATATGAATGTCAATTGAATCTTCTTTGATTTCCTTCGGGTTTTCATCTTCTATACGAAGTTGGTTGATTACTACACGAAATTCTTCTGTTTTTATTTTCACCAAACAACTGAGGTAATTTTCTTGTACTTAAGAAAGAAAATAAGATTTATTAGCCAGTTAACAGTACATATTTGACACCTCATATTTTTTAAATTTTAAGTTTCTTCATGGCATGCAAGATGAATATGCACGAACTCATCTTTTTAAGGGTATTAATATAAATTACAATTATTATTAAATTAAACTTTTATTTTATTTATTTCTATAGAAAATATTGAAAACAAAATGTTTTAATTCGAGTAAAGGACCGACAATATTTTTTGCTTTCGAAAGAAGTTTGGGAACAGTTTTTAAAATCTAACTTTTAATTAATTTTTCTTTTGACAAAGAAAAATGAAAAAAGGTTGAGAATATAATTTTAATTCTAACTGTAATGAGAAGAAAATAATTTCAAAAGAATTAATTTAATTTTTGTTTTAGTTTAAGCAAGGTTTGAGTATGCGCTTATAAATTAAAGTTTCATGTATTTTTCCCCTTTTGTTTGCGTCTAGTTCATAAATATTTACGTATTTTTATGGAAGTATAAGTTTAGTGATTCTGAACCTTCGTATCTGTCGGTTTCAATTAAATTATGTGTTTCTTCATAGATGTGGCTTATTAGTCTTTCTTTATGGTCCACTTAGTGATTTCAGTATTGACGGAGTTTGTTTTCTAATGTCGCGCTCAATGTCGAAATTTCTGCAGCATCATGTTTCCTTGACAATGCACCCAAGGACCTTATTTTGGGACTGTTAAATTTGGTTTCTCGTAGGAAGGGAGAGCTCCGCCCTGTGCTTCAACTACATGCTTCTCTAGCACGAGCTTGGACAGTTTGGCCTCCACCTGCCCCCACCTCTGCAGGACTGCTTTGCCGCTGTTAGTGGTTTCGTATATCAGTGCATAGAGAAGGTTATCCTTAACCACCTCACTGAATGGCTTTTGCTTTATCGATGCTGTTGGACACTTTAGGTCTCTTCGGTGCCTGATCGATCACGTCCTGTCACCTGTTCCTCTTCGTCGCATCGCCTTTTCTGTTGTTTTCTATTTTAGGTTTCATGGATAAGAAGTCCTCATACTCCTTGACCACCTGCTGGTATTTTATTTTATCGGCCACGTCACGCTCGTCAGTCACTCCAGCGAACTCATTTTTAGCAATCTTGCTGAGAGTGAAACTCGCCTTCGAATAGCGAGACTTCATGAGGGCATCCTCCGATTTAGGTTTTTTTGCGGCCTGACTCTCTCTCTCTCCGAGTGCCGACTGCCTCCTTTTGCGATGTTTTTGGTAGGTCTGTTTGTTGTTGTTGCTTGCTTGATAAGGCTGTAGCTGGCCCTTCCCTTACTCTTTGTTGATTCCGTCGTATCTTGGCTGGAAGCCAGCAGGTTATCCTCCTCGGTGGAGGGTATTGTGTCGCAGCGCGGCACGAATATGTTGTTTTTGTGTTTTGAGTTTGTATTCATTCTATTTCCATGAGTTTCGAGGGGAAGTAATGGGGTCCCCCGCGTCAGCGCCCCTTATCGCGGTAAGGCCCCAGTTACTCTCGAAGGCGGCCAGGTATTCGAGAGGGAGACTCCGTTCGCGATGCACATGTTTCACTTCCCTGCACCATTGAGCCCTCGGCAAGAACGCCTTGGCTTGGGAATGTGTGGGTACGGTGCCCTCCGTATAGATGATTGGACGATGAATTGCACGCCCCGTTTCGCGAATGGGTTGTTCGCCAATCCCTATACGGAGCTTCCCTCTTAGTTCATGGTGGGTTAAATTCCTAAATAGAATCTAACCTCCATTTAAGCCACATCCCCGCGGCAAGGAGGGCAAAAAAATAATAATAATAGTATATGTCCTTGGTCTTTATTTCTCTTTAAAAAATTAAGGAAAGATTTGTTTTTTTTGTTAAGAAAAGTTTTAGAATGGATTTATAAAATTTAACTGTTATGTCTTTTTCTCTTGCAAAAAAAAACGAAATAAAATAACAAAAGAAACTTTTCCTTTAAATTTGCGAATATATTTTAAAGTTGAGCTCTGATGTAAACTTTCTTGAGAACTTAAAAAAAAACTGTAAATAAGAAAAAGATATAACAATTTTTTTTTTAGTTAGGGAATATATTTTTATGTTTTTTTTTTGTTTAATTAAAAAAAGATTAGTTTAACTTATATTTCCTTTTTTTTGTAATAAAAATTTAAATTTTTCTTATTTTGATATATGTAGATTCATAAATTTAACTCTCATGTCCTCTTTTGCTCCAGAAAGAATTAGAACAAAAATACAATAATTTTTGAAAAAGTTTGAAAACAGATTTATAAATTAAACTTTTATATCTTCTCTAGAAAAACTTAACACACAATTTATTTATTTATAAATTTTTTATTTGCGAATAAAATTTCAAATGTATCTTTTGCTGTTTTCTTCACTTAAAAAAACTAACAAAAAATGTCTTTGTTTTTAAGTTTACACACAGATTGGCTAATTTCATTTTGGTTTTATTCATTTGTTTTTGAAATATTAAATTTGTTTGTAAGTTTTAGAATCTTTAAGTATTTTAATTTTAACCTTTATGTGTTTTGTTTTGGTCTTGAAAAAATTTACAAAAAACTTATTTTTAGTTTAAATTTGTGAAAAGACTTTAATTTTTAAATGTGCCTTTTGTGGTTTTTTCTCTTGAAAAATATTAAAAGTATGTTAAAAATTTTTGTTTTTAGAAAAGCATTAAAATAGATTTATAAATTTAACTTTTATTAGGTTTTTTGGTCTTAGAAAAATTAACAAAATATATATAAATTTTGTGTTTAGTTTGGTAAAAGACTTTAAATCTTAAAAAGACCTTCTTTGTGTTTTCTTTTGCAAAAATTAACAATAGATATTTTTTTTAGTTTTTTGAGAAAATTGCGAATAGTTTTATTAATTTAACTTCTTTGATTTTTTTCTTTTGAAAAGATTACCAAAAGAATTTCGTTTTTGAAAATGTTTAGCACAGAATTTTAAATATTCCTTTTATTTGTTTTTTTTTCCTTAAATTAACAAATAATAATAATTTTTTTCTTATTTGAGATAGATTCATAAATTTAAATTTTAGTTGTTTTTTTCGCCGTAGAAAAAAATTACCAACAACATTTTAGTTTTAAAAAAGTTTGAAAACAGATTTTGAAATTTAACTTGTATGTCGTTTTTTTTTTTTTGAAGAAAAGTTTATATCACTTTAAGGATACACAAAAAAATTTGTAAATTTTACTTTTATCTTATTTCACACAGCATTTAATTTAAAAATTCACATTTGCTTATTTTTCCTTTCTTACATCTCAACGGCGGCCGCCGTAGCCGAATGGGTTGGTGCGTGATTACCATTCGGAATTCACAGAGAGAACGTAGGTTCAAATCTCGGTGAAACCAAAATTAATAAAAAGCATTTTTCTAATAGCGGTCGCCCCTCGGCAGGCAATGGCAAACCTTCGTGTGTTTTTCAGCCATGAAAAAGCTCCTCATAAAAAATATCTGCCGTTCGGAGTCGGCTTAAAACTGTAGGACCCTCCATTTGTGGAACAACATCAAGACGCACACCACAAATACGAGGAGGAGCTCGGCCAAACACCCAAAAAGGGTGTACGCGCCAATTATATATATATATATATATATATACCTACACTAGGCCGTGTCGATTTGTGGGGAGGCAGAAAAATCGCCCATTGCTCTGTGAAATAGATATTATTATAAACAAATAATAAATATTATTATAAATAAATAAAAATAAAGAAAAAACATAGCCATTTAGCTGATTTTTTCATGTAAAGGCCAAAAATGGTGATATTTTTAAATTGGGGGGCATCAGAAACCGTTGGAGAGGTATGGTTCCTTCGGCAAAGTTTCTTATTTTGATCTCTAGAATACGATTTTCACAGAGCAATGAGCGATTTTTAAATCGACCCGCTCTAATATATACATCTCAACTTTCTTTAGGCAATTCGAAACAACCTTTGTGTGAATATGTAATAATATCGGCTAGTCAGATAGGCTACAAAAAATATACCTAATAATTTGACATCTATATCGCCTTTAATAAAATATTATCATATTTATGTAATAAAACACTGGATTTTACTATTAAAAAATTTTAAATTCACAAATCGTAACAACAATTAACGCTTTGTAGACAAGCGATAGGCTTTTTTGTTCGAGCTTACATGCCAAATGCGAAAATCAGACCTAAGGCGGCATACCAGCATATGCGCTTTACACAATGTGTGTTTGTGTGCCCATAAATATTTAGCACCTCGCTTTGTTTAAATGCCGAGTGGAAAGCTGCACCGTGCCCTGTGCATGCCCCTAAACAAATGGGTGTGTAAGCTCACAGCAATAATGTATACTACATTTGTGTGTATGTACATACGAGTATGTATGTAGGTAGGGTTATATATTTACTTAAGCATTTCTATGTACACAGAATTCCATCAAATGAAAGCCGTAGATAGACTAGCAAAATTAATGAGTCTGACTGGGTCGCTCTGATAGGTGATAAGACCCCACAAATAGTATGCTTTTCGGTTGTAAAATATTCAAATGAGCGTTTTTTCGAAACAAATTCACAACAACATAATGAAAGAAGTTAGCTAAATGAAAGACGAAAAAAAGGAAAATTTAAATACAACAATTCAAGTATGCAAGTGGCAGACAAATTAATACAAATGTACGCAAGTATTTGCATTTGAATAAAATCTAATGACATTCCAAAACATATTAATAACTAAGGATTTTGTAAACTAAGTATATAGTCTATTGTTGATAAGCTTAGCAAAGTACACATTTCAATTGCTTTTATTTACAAAAGTCTTACAAGACTGCCTGGCATTGTTGGGACGCTCAAACGGCTGGGACCCTCATAAAGTTCGAGTACCTTGTACCACTTGCAGTTTAACAGTAGTTTCTTTATATTTTTCGTAGCTATAGTTTGTGTACATAATCGCTCACACAAACATATGTACATACACCAATGCATATAGTCTTACATATGTAAATACATAAATACAACATTGTTCTCTTGGTTGGTGCATTCACCTCGTATTTGATTAACAGCTGAATGATTTAACTAAAGCGTAGAGCCACACTGAGGTCAAAGAAATTTAATCAAAACAAATGAATTCAATTCGATTCAAAATATGCAATAAAAGAATACTGCATCCGTAATATTAAATTGAAAGAAAGGTGTAATGGCTTTAATAATTAATACCAATTTTTGAGAATTTGCGCTGCTTCATTAATTCGTGGAGTGTGAATAGTGATGAAAGCGTTGCTAAGGAATGGTTCATTGGTATTTGGAAGAATAATATATTTACTTATTTACAAATGAGATGTCCATAGTTGTAACTACTACTCCAACTTAGACTATTGGCCGGCTTGTGAATGGGAATGGATAGCCGGATTTTTTTTGCCAAGAACTCAGGCTCGTACTTCGAGCCAAGAGAGGGAATTTAGTGGATAGAGAAGGGCAGGTGTTTTGGAAATTTGTTAATCCATTAATCCCTTGCAGATTCTCAAATAAAAGTGAATATAGCTCGTCCACCCTCAATGCATCCGACCCTAAAATATACCATCTAAGTCTGACGACAGCCGGACGTCGGCAGCGAAAATTCTCTGTACTATATTTTTTCTCAAAATAAAATGTACACAGTGGATCATCGATTATAACTATGGTGAACATATTTCGTCCTCGTAGATAGAGTCCCTTAGATAGAGTCCCACTCCTCGCTTGCCGAGAAGGAATTTTTCTACCAAGCTCTCAGCCGTTCTTATTTTTTTGTTTCAGGTGTTAGTATTGCACTAACAAGTCTGATGAGATTTATTGATATACCCGACTATTGCCGCTATATGGCCCTCTGATTATATATACAGATGGTTCAAAACAAGACGGCAAAGTAGGATTTGGAATCTTTTCCAATTCCCCTCACATCAATCTATCATTTAGATTACCCGACTACTGTAGCGTATTCCAAGCGGAAGTATGCGCTATCTGGTATGCTGCGAAAACTCTCTTAGAAAATAGAATATCACTAGAGGATATCCGCTTTTTCACCGACAGTCAAGCGGCCGTTCGATCACTCGGCTCCTCTTATACCCACTCAGATGTGGTTCGATCCTGTCTTTTATCTCTTAACGAGATAAGTGTTCAGAATTCTGTCCAAGTTATCTGGATACCGGGTCACAGTGGATTCGAAGGTAACTGCAAAGCTGATGAGCTCGCAAGATCTGGAGCTGCGCAATCGAATGTTAGTAACTTACCCACAATCCACATTCCGCTCTCAACATGTGAATTGCTCATTGATCGAGAATTTCACAGCATTGCTGATCGGAGGTGGCGAGTGGAAACTACTTGCGTTACGACCAGACAAATCTGGCCATCCTTCAATCTGAAACAGACAAAAACCCTTATAAGTCTTTCGAAACACGAACTAAGGCATATAATATCTCTTATCCCCGGCCACTGCCTTTTGTGCACTCACGCACGTCGGCTCGGGGTTCCTCAAAACGACCTGTGCAGATACTGCGAGGACGAAGATGAGGAAGTATCGAGCAGACATTTGCTGTGCAGTTGTCCCGGTCTAGCCAGAAGTCGACTCGCTCTTCTAGGCTCTCCAACAATTGACAATCTTTCAGTACTCTCGAACCTGAAAATCGAATCTCTCATCAAATCTCGAAACGAATTAATATCTTCGACCAAAATCTACAATAAAAATCTCGGTTAGGTGGGGATATCATATAACATAATGAGCTCTAGGGCAACACAACGGACCCAACTTGCGGTCTATGTGGCACTCCGATGCGGGGTCACCCTTAAACCAACCAACCAACCATTGCCGCTATATTAGGCAATAAAATTGGCTTCGGTTCAATTGAATATTCCAAAAACCCGCTGTTCGCTAATTCATCAACCAGATCGCTGCCGTAGACACCATCGCGTATCGGCCACATGATAAATTTAAGTCCATTCCATCTTGCATTAGAGTTTAGCCTCAGCTCTAATTGCTCAAGAATTTCTGAAAGCAATTTTTAATGCCTTTAGAGTAGCTTCACTACCACTGCGTACCCCGATTTTAGTGGCTCCCCACCGTTTGCCAATTATCCAGCCTGCTACCTTAATAATTACCTTAAAAGTTAAATTTCCGATTGAAAAAACTTCATCACATCTAAAGCAGTAAAGCATCTAAAGTGTTTGTTCAAATTTCGTTCCGCTCGAGTAACATTTTCAGTCTTGGAGCCGTCGGCTTAGAAAGTTCTTACCGAACATCCCAAGAGAGTATCTGAATTTCTCTATCGTTATCTTGAAGAGAAAACTAACGACCTACTTTCTTTCAAAACATATTCCTGGTATTAGTTTGTCATTAGGTGCCACAAAAAAAGGATACTACACTGGCATCCTTTTATAGAAGTTCATGTGGTCAAAACTCCGATCGCCGTGCCACAATTCATAAGAATGCAGTCCACACATCGCTCTCATTTCCTCCCCATGAACTGCTAAGCCCAGAGGGAGAAAATCAAACAACGCATTAAAAACCGATCTTAAAATTGTACGAGTTAGAGGATTAGTTGATCAGCTTGAAAATTTTCTGATTTTGCTTGTTATAAATAACCTGCAGTATCTGTTCAACGAGCTACGAATGGTAAAAGGGTCTTAGAAAAATCGTCGTAATAAACCAACTACTCAGCCAACAGATTTAATGCACGTAATGTAGAATCAACTGCATAAAAGCAACGATTGAGACTATTGGAAGGCTGAAGTAGGGCAAATTAAGTAAAATAAGGTTAGTTAAGACTACGTGAGATGGCTGCCCCATAAATAGTAGGGTTCAATTGTATGATGACTAAGTATCAGTCCATTGTCCTCCACGAAAACAAAAAGGGGTAGGAAAGAGGAAGAGGCAAGAGCGATATTTGAGTGATGACTATTTGGAACTATGGAACTCGGGAAAAACGCTTACGTGCTAATGCAGAAACTCCACTTATTATTCAAGATTAATAATTCCGCAGGCGTTCAGGCAGAATTAAAAAAAACGGGAGTAGAGATATCTGAATCTTAACTTCGCGAAAGGAGAGCTACTGAGAAGTAGATGCAGAGATGCTTCCACCACATCCCTCTCCAGACAGCTCCCGCAAAAGGAACGCGAAGTTATATTGAATCCCACTACATGAAAACAGTGTCTAGTTATATGTCGACTAGTATTGAGGTTTACATGAGATACTCAATCGAACCCTTTCGATACACATGTGTCCAAAATAGCCTCTCGGCCATCCATACCTTACCCATCCGAGAGTAGTTAGCCAGGGAATCCACACCATTTTTTTTAAGTAGAAATAAACGCTTGGTTTCCTTCCCTAGTAAGCTCGTCAATACTTTCGGCATTAGTGGTAGTCGAAATAACATTTTTTGGAACAATACTTTTTAATATGGCATATACCAGTCTAACAAGTTTTCTTATAGCACGTTAAGCAATTCTTCGGAGTCAACGCCTTCTCAAAATATTATTCAGCATTTCATTTCATTTAGTTTCTTGCCTGAAAACTGCACTAGGCTTACGCATGTCAAGGCGAATTGTGTCAGTTTTCCCAGCACACCTCAACCAATGAGCATGGCCTCAATACAAGTAATATTTCTATTAATGGAAATTTTTTGGATTAACATTCATAACACTTTACAATTGTGGGCTGTCTACGTTAAGGCTCCACTACTTAACAGTAAGACTCACCTTGAAAACACTTAAAAAATATGTAGGTAGGTATATACGAGTATGAAAGTAGATTAGGGTGGGGGCCAGAAATTTGAATTTATCACGCCATTTGAAGTACTGGAGGTTAAGGGTTAGAAAAAACAGCTCAGCAAAACACGGCAGAACAGGAATGACGTCCCACTTTTTCTAAATTATTTATTTTGTTTTCAGGATTTGTTTTTCTGACATGTTTACAGCGGCCCAAGACGTTTAGTTTCGAGCTCCACAGCTTCTTTGATGGTTGTTACTTCAGCGATAAGCGAAAAGAAAGTGCAAGTGTGATCTTCGTGAGAAAGCACCATCCCGTCGACCAAAGTGCAATACAAACCTAAGATTCAAATATTTATCAACTGATTGCCCGAATTTTCCGCAGCTGAGATCAACTGATTTTGTAAACAGGGTGCTGCAGTTATTATTCAGCAAACAACTCTAGAATGCGATAAAGAAGCAAGTAATTTAAATATTAGTAAAGAAAAGTTGTAAGGCATTTTGGAATCGAAATGCGTTGTAGTTATTTGTTAAATCAAATATTTTTGATAGTTGTTTGCATTCGCTCTATGGGAAAGTTTAAATTTCATTCATTCTAATTTCGCCTTTAATGTCATGTGAAAAATTTGACAGCGTTGATGTAGAATGAGATAAAGGTTGGGTGATGAAAGATAATGTTTACTTGCGTTGTCGCTCCGAGACTGCTGCTCTACAGTTAAGCTTAGAGTCATCGTGTAGATTATTACTTTATCAGCTGGAATATCGTAGTTGGAGTTGTCCCTTCACTCTTCTTTTCTTGGAATTTTGGTATTAAAATTGATCTTATAAACCGATGTTAGTGCACAACTACAAAAAATAAAAATACATCTTTGGGATTGATGCAAAGTTAAGTAAAAAAATTGCAAATAAGCAGTTTTCCTGTGCATACCTGTCCATACCGCTCACTTGCTGCATTTGCGTCATAATCTAGAAAAGTCTAATAATTTTTGATAAGAATGCTGAAATTACCATCATCTATTTTTTATGTTGTGTTCATAGTACTCCATGGCGATACTTCTCAACAGTATCTCATGAGATACTCTTACTTAGAGTTAAGTTGTATTAGGTTTGGTTAAATGGTTGGCCGAAAGTATGGCTCCATGGGACGAAAAATCAAATTCGTGCTTTGTGATTTCATTGCAAAGGAAATCTGAGCTGAAAGAACAAGACAAAGAGGAAAGGGGGGCAGGATATCGACCGAACCATGATTGAAACACGCTTCATGCTACCGCCGAAATTCATCAGGTGTCTAATATCTAGGCCTGCAATATCAGCAGGTAAGCGCCAAGATGCCTAAATCTTAGCACTTTGAGAGGAGAATAGCTTAGGAGAAGGTGCTGAGATGATTTTATCACATCCTCTAGGCCAGACTAAGAGTAATGCTGAGTCTCATAGCATGCATAGCTCGCGGATAATGTGTGGTAAGAGCACCCACGAAAATTAATAGTAATAGTAAAGGGCCATGAAAAAGCTCCTCATAAAAAATATCTGCCGTTCGGAGTCGCCTTGAAACTGCAGGTCGCTCCATTGGTGGAACAACATCAAGACGCACACCACAAATAGGAGGAGGAGCTCGGCCAAACACCCGAAGAGGGTGTACGCGCCAAATATATAGTATATTTATTAGGCCGGGTCGAGGGGAGGCAAAAAAATCGCTCATTGCTCTGAGAAAATCATATTCTAGGGATCAAAATAAGAAACTTTGCCGAAGGAACCATACCTCTAAAACGAATTCGGATGTCCCCCCATTTGGGTCGAACTTTTAGTGTCTTTTGTGGGGAGGCAAAAAAATCGCCCATTGCTCTGTGAAAATCATATTCTAGGGATCAAAATAAGAAACTTTGCCGAAGGGACCATACCTCTAAAACGAATTCTGATTTGGGTCGAACTTTTTAGTTTCTTTTCTCATGTAAAGGCCAAAAATGGTGATATTTTGAAATGATTGTATGCGGAACCCCCCAGGGGAGTTCCAGGGGGTGTGCCACTGGCATTGGTGGATCGGCCGTCCAAAGTTAGTGGGGGTCGGTCATACATTTGGACTCGATTGGAGCACTCTAAATGGGTCAAAGTGGGATTTTTCGTTCGACCCAAATTGGGGGACATCAGAATTCGTTTTAGAGGTATGGTTCCTTCGCCTTCGGCAAAGTTTCTTAATTTGATCCCTAGAATACGATTTTCACAGAGCAATGAGCGATTTTTAAATCGACCCGCCCTAATATATATATATAAAATGAAAAATTTGCAGTCATTTTTATCGAATTTAAAATCTTTTGGGTAGTGAGTTTGTTCCAACGAACAAGCAGTACTTATTTAAAGTTTACTACCAATTTTATAATGTAAGAACTTTCATTTTTAACTCTAAATAATACCTGATTTAAACATAGAAAAAATTCCTAAGTGCTGCCAAGCTTTTGAAGAGGTCTGCTAGACGTGGAATAGTATCTGTGGTAATTATTTGAATTGCTTATAATCCACTTTTAAGAGCCGATTAAGCCAAGTCTATTCAAGTAAGCTACTAATTTTCGTCTGGTGTATATATGTACACCTGTGTTCAAAATAGTAGTAGAGCGGCCAATTACCAAAATTTATGAAATTTTTTACAAAAACTACAAAACTCAAATCTTAAACCTTTGTATACAGTTCACAAAAATTTAACAAATTTCAAAAAAAAAAACTTTTTATTCAGATTTAAAAAAAACATATTATGTGTGTGCAGTTTAATAGCTCTTTTAATATTAATACGAGGTGGCTCCGAATTTATTATATTTTTGAATAACTTTTTATAAAATAAAAAATAAAAATGAGTGATGGAAATTTTATATTGACCTTTAAGCGCTCAATTTCTTGTATGTTTTTTTACTGCAGCTGTCTAGCTCACAAGTGCCAAATATGATTGACGTACAACGTCATTTGCAAAAATCATAAATCTTCTAATAGAGTGATTAATGTTGCTCCAGCTTGTATAATAAAATATGAGTTTGAAAAGACTTAAGGTTCTGAGTAATTTTTGAAAATTTTTGTATCGCTGAGGTGGTGAGCATTTTTCCTCATATAAAAGGCATCAAATAGAAGAAAATTGTCAAGATTGTAAGTAAAAACTAAAAATTCAAAAATCAACCCGATTTTTAGCGACTTCAGGCTTACGATTTGTTTTACCAACAGTAAATATACTCTAAAGCTGCATACTCAGAGTTTTTATCGAAATTCCTATAAAAAAATTCAAAAATTTGGTGATAATACTTTGTGATTGCTTAAATTTTTGTGAATTTTTTAAAGGGTGGTTAAGTTTCAAGTGCCGGTGTTGATTTTGACAAAATACAATTTTTTTGGAAATTATTGTCATTTCTCTTTATTATGATAATACTGGTATGGTTCAATTACGCATGGAACAAAATAGTGGCCAAATGGCCGCCGAAGCTGCCTCCTCCTCCATCTCCATCCGATGGTCCAAATTTTCGATGACGGTGAGGCATAATTGAGGTTCTATGCCGTTAATGTGCCGAATTATCTCATCCTTTAGCTCTTGAATTGTTGCTGGCTTATCGACGTACACCTTTTCTTTCAAATAATCCCAAAGAAGGAAGTCCAACGGTATCTAATCACATGATCTTGGCGTCCAATTGACATCGCCGCGACGTGAGATTATTTGGCCATCAAATTTTTCGAGCAAAAGAGCCATTGTTTCGTTAATTGTGTGACAAGTGGCACCATCCTGTTAGAACCACATATCGTCCACATCCATATCTTCCAATTCGGGCCATAAAAAATTCGTTATCATCTCACGATAGCGAACACTATTCACAGTAACTGCCTGACCGGCCTAATTTGGGAAAAAATGCGGCCCAATGATTCCGCCGGCCCATAAACCACATCAAACAGTCACTCTTTCTGGGCGCATTGGTTTTTCGGCCATCACTCTTGGATTATCATTCGCCCCAATGCGGCAATTCTGCTTATTGCCGAATCCACTGAGGTGAAAATGTGCCTCATCACTGAAGATGATTTTCTTAGAAAATTGGTCATTCACTGTTGCCATTTCCTGCCACCATTCTGACCATTGACGACGCTCGAAATAGTCTTGAGTCAATTGCAACTTGTAAGCATGTAAATGCAAGTCTTTATGCATTATGTTCATCAACGACGAGCGTGAGAAGTGCAATTGTTGGGCACGACGACGAGTTGAGGTGGACGGTTCTTCAACCACACTATCGCGAACAACAGCAAAATTTTCTGCAGTACGAGCTGTACGAGCATGTACTTGTGTTTTCACATCTCCTACAGACCCGGTTTGCTCAAACTTTTGCCCAATTTTTCCGATTGTACGCACATTTGGACGATTAAATTGACCGAAAAAATCACGAAGTGCGCGATATGCATTTTGATTTGAACGCTCGTTTTCATAATAAGCCTGAAAAACTTCAACGTGTTGCTCGATTATGTGTCTTAGCATGGTTCAAATTTAATTAGTCTGAAATTGAAAAATGTCAAATGAAGTGCAGAAAGAAGCTTGACGTTTAGGTGTGGTTTACATTCAACATCGGCCCTTGAAATTTGACCACCCTTTACAAAGCTAGGAGCTTTGTGTTATAGGGTTTTTGTTTTACAATGCACTTTTACACACACCAAAATAAACTTCCAAAAAAAATATTAAAACTTGGTTGCTTGTTGCGCTACTATTTTGAACACAGGTGTAAAAACTCGTAAGCTCCCCTGGGATTTAAAGCTTAAGCACACCACATACGGAAATTTTAGACTCAACTTCAAAATATATATCTATTATACTATAATTGATCCTATCTGTAGAGGGTTATTCACAAGGCTAACACTTATATGACTTTTTGTGTAATTTTGCTATTAATAAACGCTTGCCTTTCTTGCTCTATGATTGCTTTTATACGATTATGTAGATACCTACCAGACAAAGCGAAACTTTCGCAAATCATTGCATCATATGCAAATCGTCTCTACGTTGTCAACCCTAATACATGCATATATACATATATTATACATACGTATTCTAATCAACCGCGGCGTCAATCAAAGTAGGACATAGAAATAGGTCACAAAAAGAAATATGGTTCCGCACACACTTGCATACACAGTGCGGTAAATAACTAACTGCATATACCACATGCATAAGCCTTGACACCTTATTTGTTTTTACTATTTAATACTAAAATTTTTTTATGAAAGAATGAACCACCTTCTATAAAAACCATATATTATACAATATGTAAATCTGAGTTTGAATTATAGCGCATATTATTTTTTGTTCTTTTTTAATTTTGCTCAAAATTTCAAAATTTTTCATCAGAATTTATGGACAAATTTTGAATACGTAGTTTTATAAACCATTAAATTCGTGAAAAAAAAATTTATTTTGCTGGCAGTCTTGTGCTTTTTCTTCATATAACGAGTGCTCGACTTGTTTTTTATAGGTCAGAACACGCACAACACCGTCAGGAAAAAATTAATTGTCAAAAATCAGCGCAATTTTTGAGCCACTTCAAACTCGCACTTCACTATCCCAAAACTCAATAGGTTATAAAACTGCATACTCGAAATTTTTCTAGAAGCAATGAAACTTTTAAAATTTTTTTTGAATTTCACAGTTTTAAACTTGGATTTTTTTGACTTTAAACTTTTTTTCTTTTTTCATTTAAATAAGAGACAAATAAATTGCCAAAACTTGGCAATAAGTTCCTATGCCATGATTATTCAACGCACTGTAAATGCATGCTTTGTTTGTATACACCCATTCATTCTCAAAATAAATCTAGCCCATTGTCTGACCCATATACTTATACATACATATGTACACGTACACTTACAGCAATATTTCCAACGTCATACGAAAAATATGGAAATGCATTGTAATTATTTTATTATTGTTAATATATATTTCAATATCAGCGAATTGCCATTCAAGCGTCACTTTGACAACTGCAAGGACGCTAGGCGCATATTTACTTATATGTGCATACCCTGTAGGCAAGCAAAGATAAATGACCACCAGCATGTGAAACGATGGGTGAAAAGTGAGCTGGTACCGAAAGGAAAATGGAAGTTAACAGAAGGAATTTATAAAATGCTAATAAAATTGGAGCATTTTGTAATCAAATTCTTTTCAATATTGGATAGGACAAATGTCTACGGATTGTTGCCTTTAAAAACATAGAAAAGCTGATTCAAAGATTTTATGAAACTATACTTAATATGATTTGTGGCTATGGGAGAGAAATCTTTCAAAAATTGTGCAGGCTTGGCTATCAAATCGGTCGAACTTAAAGAAATAACGGCCCATTGAATCTAAGTAAGTATCTACCGATATTGCTTACCCGAAGGTAAGCGTTTGATGTGAGACTTTTTCATGCTTAACTCCATTGGGCACGAAAAAATGGGTCTAAAGTTGTGTTTTCGTACTGGTATTGAATTTTTCACATTTTACTTTCAACACTGGTTACCTAATTACTTTAGGAGGAAAATTACTAAATAAATCTATGATCGTGTGGCGCCGCACAGTGTGGGGTATGGGATTCCAAAAAAGAAAAAAAAAAATGTTTCAGAAGAAAAAAATATGGACACCTCCTTTAAATACTTTAAAATTACTAATTCGGAAACATTTTTTCAATTATGTAATAATCATAATGGAGAATTCAAAATCAATAATATTATTTAAAAAAAAAAAAATGAAACACTTTTAAGTGATTGCTAGCTGCTTTAATTTCTTTATCTTTCTGTACGTCATGGCAGTATGTAACTTTTCCAAAAGCCTGAAGAATTTCCTATTGCATGCATTACTTTTAATGTACTGAATTGCACAGTTCCAAAGTAGAGAAATAGCTTACAAAATGGTCCGCATTTGTGCTCAAAATTTTCTATACAATCTAACAAGAAATAGTGGGCATATTGCAAATCCGAATTCTTTTTCACATTTTGCTCATCTATTTTTTATATTAATTTGTATAGTGATAAGTGGATCAATCTATACGAGCTTCACATTTCAAAGTATATTAAATAATTTTACAATACAAAATAATCATACAAACGAAGTTTGTATTAAGGGTGAGCAAGAATTGACATATAGATTTATCATTGAGATCACTTCAAACATTAAGACTGAAATTACACCTTTAAAAATCAATTAGAATGCCGATTCCAGATTAATTGACTATTTTTCATCAAAAAATCATCTGACACTGCAGTAGCTAAACTTCTGGTGCCTCAACTCTCAGTCACCGATTATGTTGCCTACAGGGCGTTTGCTGCTTAGTAGACCACGGTGATCTGAGGTTACGCTAAAATTATGATGAAATTCTGAAGAAGAAATGAAAATATTTTCAGCCCTAGTAACATGCCAAATCAGTAACTTTGATAACAGCCGTATATAAGTACAATATTTTCGGGTAAATTTAATATGTAACGAAGTGGCCAAGTTCATGCTCAATGAAATTTTATACACCCAGGTCAAGTTTTCAGTGCAGCTGTTTAAGATTCCCAATTAATTTCGTTAATTTTTATACTACACGCATTTGTAAAATTTGAATTAGTATTTTTTGCATAAATTATTTTTCGAAAACCTTGCGTTATTTCCCTTGTACAAGATGGCGCAAAATTAATCGGAAGATTAATAATTTTTGGGAATTGCAACTAGACCGAGCGGTACATTATACAAACATACAAGCAACGGAGCGTACAAAAGTCAAAATTAAGATTTACGTCACTCAAAATAATTTTTCTTCTTTTTATTTAGATAAAAAGTTATTCAAAAATACAATTGGATGATTAATTAAATTGCGCCACCTTGTACATATTCCTACATAATTTTTCGTGAAAAAATATCGTTTGTACATTTTTGGGTATTGACTTGACTATTTTTTCAGTTTAGTTCGTAGTAAAAAAAAATTTGTTAACGGGTGCAATTAAAAAAAATAATAATAATAAAAAATCACGATATTTCTCTTCTACATATTTTGAAATGATTTTCAATCAAAAAACACACATATTACATATTTTTGAGTATCAACTTGCACGAGATGAGGCCTCTGAACGAATACAAGGGTTGTTTGAAAAATTCGTGCAAAGTCAGAGAGATGGCACTACTGGCGCATTTCGGTGTAGCATTTTTTAGAAGAACACACACCAAGTTTCAGTCAGATCGGCGTATTTCTTTGTGTTTGACATTCGATTGAATCGAGGAAGTCGCGTGATTTTTCCTTTTCATCACGACAACGCACCAGCTCACGCCTCAGCAATTGTGGTCGTAAAATTAATGAAAATACGATTCTAATCATTTCACATCCCCGATATTCTTCAAACTTGGCTCCCTTGGATCCCTCGGGCTGCTATTTGCTCACGAATTTGAAGTAATGGCTGACGGGAAAAATATTTTATTCGAATGAGGAGGTAAGCGCAGAAAGGAATAGCTACTTTTCAGACTTGGATAAATCCTATTATTCGGAAGGGATCAACAAACTAGAACAGCGTTGGACGAAGTGTATAAACCTAAAAGAAGATTATGGCGAAGAATAAAAAAAGGTTTACCCCAAACAATTAAGTAACTTTTAATTTTGCACGGCCTTTTGAAACGACCGTCGTATTATAACTATTAAGATACTGAGCACTGCAGTCAAAGGAGATCTATTGCGCAAATCAAAAATGCAATTACTTATGCGTGTCCTTTGACATGCCCTTTTTTAATTAAAAAAAACTCATGTCTTGTATCAAATTGTGCTATTTAAGAAGTCAAGTTAATGAAGTATCGCTCTTCAATCAACTGGTAGTTAAACTACCGTTATGGAAGAGAATATCATTGGTGAGAATAACATTTGTAGCCGGTTTCATTAAGATATTCCAATTTTTAAGTTTAAAATATTATTCATTTAACACAAACAACTTCCAATGTGGCTGAAAAAGAATTAACTTTGATACTAAATTGAAAATCACAAACGGAACCTTGAATTTTATTTATTCATGTCCACTTATACTTATTTCAAAATAAAAATTGCGTGCACTCTTTGTGCGCATTGAATGCTCCAGAGCTACGTGCGTCGTGCACCCGAGACAGCTGCATGTGCCACTCGATGGTCATTCTACTGTGTAAGTATTTATGTATGTACGCACTCTTACTCATATACAGATTTATGCATTTTAAATTAAAGTAATGAACATTTCTCGAAAACACTTTGGCGTAATGTGCGTAATATTTACCATTCGCCTGTCACTCACTGACACTTGCGCTTGTACATACGATGCCATCACACGCCGCATACATACCTTTATACTCGTGCTTTTAGATATACCATATATGTATGTATGTATGTATGTATGCATGTGTATATGTTGCTAATGCCTCACTAATAAATGGCGAGTCAAGGGAAATGCTCCACATGCCATATGTATATAAAAATATGTGGGAGCAGTCTATAAACTAATATTAGTTGCAGGGCTGACCACAAAATTCTCTGTTGGCTCTTACCACTCCTGGCATTGTAAAGGTAAGAGGTGTTATATGTTATGTTTCCCGTAAAAAATCAATGGTTTCATTGCTTGTGTGGCACGTAGCGCCGTCTTGTTGAAAATAAACGTTGTGCAGATCAATACCATCCAAGTCTGGCCATACAAAATCATTAATCATCTCTCGATAGCGCAATTCATTCACCGTAATTATTGCTCCAGCTTCATTTTCGAAAAAGTAAGGTCCAATGAGTCCGCCGGACAATAAACTCTTGGATTTTCTGAGTCCCAGATCCGACAATTTTGCTTGTTGACGAACCCACCGAGATGGAAATGAGTCTCATAGTTCAAGATGATTTTTCGATGGAATTCCCGATCATTTTCATGCATTTCAGCGACCCAATCAGCAAAGACACGACGTTGTTCTTGTGTTAACTGAACTTTATAAGCCTTAAAACCCAAATGGATGGAATGTCTTATTCCAAAGAACGACGAGGAATGGACAAACCTGGGGTTTCCTCAACACTTTTGGCTACAACAGCAATATTTTCAGCTGTTCTTAAGCGATTTTCACGGATTTTATTCTTCAAATCACTAACTTCTCCCAACAGCTCGAATTTTTTCACCAATTTCTGTATTGCGATCCGACAACGTGGTTCATGATGACCCAAAAATGTTCAAATTTTACGAACTGCCTCTGCCAAATTTTCATCATTTTATAGTGAATTTTAATAATTTCAATGCGTTGTTTAAGCGTGTATCGTTCCATTTTTATTAATGGCGTAGTTTCTACTTGTCAAATATCAAAAAATGGTAGCTTCAAAAGGGGTATCTACCGAAATAGCGGGCTATTCAAAATAACACCTGTTATTGGAAAACCGTTTAAAACCCTAGAAATGAGATCTGCATATTTCAGCCTCTTTCTTTTCAAATTTTCGAAAAGTCATAAACATCACCGCGGGCTAAACAATGACATGGGAAGTAAATAAATTTAAAATTACCGTTGAATGGAGTTATGTAAAATTATCTAAGAATTCTTTTGTAACTGTAATGGTTTTGCATCATAATTTTGACACGTTTCGCGTTAATATTTTCATTTATTACTTTAATAAAAATATATTCCAATTTTTTTTTTTTTTTGAATCATGGATTATTTTAACAGTGCCCAGCTCTTTTTCACTGGAAATCTTGGCCAAAATAAATCGCCTTACACTGGAACCATGTTGAGAAATACACAAACTTATTTCCTGAGCAAGTGTTGTACAGACAAGACGCATCTTCATTCCTATGGTTATGTTAACAAGCAACAGCATCAATCGGCAGCATCTAGCGATCGGAAAACCCGCACGTCATCGTCGTAGAGCTGCTCCAACATTTTCTTGGAAAATTCCATATAAAAACGCTATTACCATCAGAGGCACGATAAATAACTTTTTGTGACCGCAAATACCATAGAAGACATGAATCTGAAGGATTTTTTGTTTCAGCAAAATGGTGCGCCTTGCCACACAACCCACGCCACAATCGATATTTTTTTTCGAGCTAAGTGCGGTTGTTGTGTTAGCAGCCCTCTCGGCGATGTCGATTGACCATCTCGGAACTGAGATTTGACACCATTAGACATTTTTGTGGGGTGACGTGATGTGACCGATGCAATTTGAATGATCCATTAACTATTCACGCATTTAAGGTGAAAACTGAGCAAGCCATGCGTGAGGTAGAGCCACAAACCATCAACAAATTTTTGGAAAACTGGTTGCGCTACTGGGAAGCCAGCTGAAGCAAATACAGGGTTGGCCATATTAAACTGACCCATGTGATTATTAAAAAAATATGGAAAAAGAAACATTTTTTTGTGTTTCATTGTGAAAAACATTTAATTTAGTTCAAGGAGATTCGTTTACATCACTTTTTGAATATGATATCGCGCAAGTGGTCGCCCTTAGCACATATTTGGATATGTACAGGGTTGGCCATCTTAAACTGACCCATGTGATTATTAAAAAAATATGGAAAAAGAAACATTTTTTTGTGTTTCATTGTGAAAAACATTTAATTTAGTTCAAGGAGATTCGTTTACATCACTTTTTGAATATGATATCGCGCAAGTGGTCGCCCTTAGCTCGCATAGCGTAATGTACCCGTTTTTCGGCGTTTTCCATAGTTTTGGCCAGCGTCTCGGCCGATATGGCGGCTATTTCCCGTCGGATATTGGCCTTAAGTGCGCCTAGTGTCTTTGGCTTGTTGACGTAAACCTTAGATTTCAAATTACAGTAAAAAGTTATAGGGTTACTCAATGGGTCAGTTTAATATGGCCAACCCTGTACATGAATGAAATCTTATTTCATAAATATTACAAAAAAAAGTAAAATGTACCGAAAAATGATGGTCGAAAAAATAAAAATAAATGAACAAAAATTATTTTTTTTTTTCAATTTTTACAAAGAAACTAAAGGGTGGTTAAGTTTGAAGAGCCGGTTTTGATTTTGAATAGAATACAATTTTTTTGGGAAATTTTTGTCATTTCTCTTTATTATGATAATATTGGTATGGTTCAATTACGTATAAGACAAAATATTGGCCAAATGGCTGTCGCGGCCTCGGCGGCACACCACCATCCGATGGTCCAAACTTTCGGTGACGCTGGGGCATAATTGAGCTTCTATGCCATTAATGTGCCGAATTATCTCATCCTTTAGCTCATGAATTGTTGCTGGCTTATCGACGTACACCTTTTCTTTCAAATAACCCCAAAGAAAGAAGTCCAACGATGTCGTTGACGTTTAGGTGTGGTTCACATTCAACATCGGCCCTTGAAATTTAACCACCCTTTACTACCATCTCATACGTAAGAATATCTAGTTTGACCTACTAAAAAAAAATATTGGTAGGTGCTTTTTTTCTACAAAAATGGTCTAGTCGTGATGCGTTTTCAGCATAACATACTCGTTTATCTGTTCCAAATAATAAATACTACTTTGTATTCATTGCATTGAAAATTAAAACTGAGACGAATTTTTCTGATTTGTTGGGAATTTTTCATGCCAAACTTATTTATTTCGCTGCTAAAGTTATAAATAACTTTTCTAACATATTTTATTAATTTGTGTACAAAAAACCCTACTTAGAATTAAGCTATTATGTGGTTTTAAACAATTTGATAAGCTATCATCTGTCTAATTAAATCGTTTTCCTATTTTCGTAAAAAATCCCAATTTCACTTTTTTTAATTTTTCTCGCTTCTCTTTCCTCTTTTATACATTTTTTCCAGTTGCTGAATTTTTACTCTTTCGTTTCTCTTTCTGCACCAACTATGAACACATTTTTATACGGCGAAGCATTTATGCAGCACATAGTCATCCCACTTTTTCCTCACCTCCTCAACCAGAATGCTATGCAGTTAATTTGCACTTTCGCACTCTTTCATTTAGTTGACTATAAATGGCGTTTTACTTGATTGACATTAAATTGCAAATTAATCTAAACCATTTATTATACTGCATAGATATACAAAAACACTGTGTTGCATTCCAACCTGTAGGTGTGGATGTACAGGGTTGGCCATATTAAACTGATCCATGTGATTATTAAAAAAATATGGAAAAAGAAACATTTTTTTGTGTTTCATTGTGAAAAACATTTAATTTAGTTCAAGGAGATTCGTTTACATCACTTTTTGAATATGATATCGCGCAAGTGGTCGCCCTTAGCACGTATTTGGATATGTACAGGGTTGGCCATCTTAAACTGACCCATGTGATTATTAAAAAAATATGGAAAAAGAAACATTTTTTTGTGTTTCATTGTGAAAAACATTTAATTTAGTTCAAGGAGATTCGTTTACATCACTTTTTGAATATGATATCGCGCAAGTGGTCGCCCTTAGCACGTATTTGGATATGTACAGGGTTGGCCATCTTAAACTGACCCATGTGATTATTAAAAAAATATGGAAAAAGAAACATTTTTTTGTGTTTCATTGTGAAAAACATTTTATTTAGTTCAAGGAGATTCGTTTACATCACTTTTTTAATATGATATCGCGCAAGTGGTCGCCCTTAGCTCGCATAGCGTAATGTGCCCGTTTTTCGACGTTTTCCATAGTTTTGGCCAGCGTCTCGGCCGATATGGCGGCTATTTCCCGTCGGATATTGGCCTTAAGTGCGCCTAGTGTCTTTGGCTTGTTGACGTAAACCTTAGATTTCAAATTACAGTAAAAACTTATAGGGTTACTCAATGGGTCAGTTTAATATGGCCAACCCTGTACAAGAAACAGAAAAAAATTAGAATTAAAGAGACAAAAAAATAACTAAAGTGAAAAGTGCAAATGTACTTCTCCTTTTCTTGTCTAGCCGACTCCTCTCTTGTTACTTCGTACTCATAGGACTGACGTTTACCAGCACATAAAAAACATTGGCCTCTCATGAGATTATTTCTCAAGCTCGCATTTGTTTTGTTTTTCCCCTTTCGATGTCTCTTAACCGTAAAATGTTGATTATCAAATAGTACAACAGCAACGTTTAAAATCTCCATAAACTAGAGGTTTGATAAATTTGCGTCAGTAACTTGTCAATAAGCACACACACACACACGTACGTATGTGTATGTAAATATTTTTGTAATAATGAACAAACAAATAGATAGATAGGTATGATTTGATAACAATGTTAAAGCCATATACTGTAATTGGCAACCTTTGTTTTCTTCTCTTGCAATCTTTCATATGAAAACTGGCTATTATAGACATACATATGTATATCATACAATATATTGTTTTATTGTTCAGTAGCTTGCCAAACCAATGCAAGCAAGTATATGGTATGCGTGTGTATTGATAACAACAGTTAACTTGATATGGTTGTGCTGCTGTTGCCAACTCGGAAGGCGCACGAGAAATACAGCAATAAAACACTGGGAGGGAGGTAAAGTTATATAGGAAAATTTCACTATGCACGTGGAACTATAATTTGTACTTATATATGCAAAGCGGCGCAAAATTAGTCATCCAATTGTGTTTTTGAATAACTTCTTACTAAATAAAAAATATGATTTTTAGTGATGATTTACGCACTTCATTGCTTGTCTGTTTCTTTGTATCCTGCAGCTGTATAGTTCACAAATGTCAAATATAATTGACGTATGACACCATTTGCAAAAATTATAAATCTTCCGGCAGAGACCTTTCACGGGTCCTATGCAAATTTGTATCTGTACCTCCGAATAATTAGAGTGAATTTAGTACAGGGTGAACGATGAAGTGTTACCTATTCAAAACACCAACACTTTTCTGTGTGAAATTAGTTTTTATTGATTTCAAAGACAAAATTGTTCAAAAATGATTACAATTTTACCATATATTAACTTTTGCTCGATATGACCACCTTTTGCCTTGACTATAGCCTTCAAACGGTCAAAAAATGAGTTTCATGCTGCACGAATGTGATCTTTAGGTATTTTGGCCCATTCTCATACAATCGCTTTTTTCAGCCCATCCATACTGGCATATTTTCCTCATCTTGCTCTCCAAAATGGACCAGATGAATTTGCGTCTGGCGAATTCGAAAGCCATTGTGTGGACGAAATGAAGTGTGGAACATGATTTTTTAACCATTCTTGAGCTTTATGAGACGGTGTCGAGTTCTGTTGGAACGTCCATGGCGTGTTTGCGTGTCCACGGCTCTAAAGCAGCGTCCATCAGCGGTCACTGCAGCCCAAACCATTACTTGTGATGGGAAATTGCTTCGAGTGGCCATACGTAGGCTCAAATTCTCGTATGAGCGTTCGGTCAAGTAAACACGATCGTTTTGAGTGTTTATGAACTGCTCAACTGCAAATTTTTTTCATCAGAAAACACAGTGTTAGGAAATTCGCCACGTTCGTGCAAGCTCAACAACTCCTTTGCTCTTTCGCACCGAACTTTTTTTTGCTTGGAACTTTGTGCTTTTTGGAACTTGTAAGCCTTAATCTTGAGCTTATTTTTCAATATGCGTCGAATGCTGTTTTGCGATATTTTCAGTTCTTTGGCCATTTTTCTTCCACTTCGACGTGGATTTCGTTCAAGTCGAGCCTTCACTTTCCGAACCATTTCTGGCGTTGTTGCGGTTTTTTTTGGTCCACCTCCATAGCGTTTTGCAATGCTACCAGTATCATTGTAATGTTTTATAGTGCGATACATAAACATTTTATTCACTTTGAGGTTACTGAGCTCACGAACAATGGCTGGCTGTGATTTTCCAGCCAAATATAACGCAATCACACTATTACGTTTGAATTCCATCACAGAAAAAAAAAATTCAACAAAACTGAGACGCAAATGCTTTCGATGGCTTATAAACAATATATTGAACTGTCATTAGAACAATTTTGACGTTGATATCAGGAGCTGTTTTACAGATAGAAGCATGTATAATAGTGTGCGACAAAAATCAAACCTTTTTTCAGCACATTTTTAAAGTCTTTACAGTTTTAAAAGACGAAATTAGTAGGAAATATATAAATCCATCTATGATAGCGACTACGGCCACATTTGTCTAAAATTAGTAAAACAGTGATCTTAGGGTGCCTTCTTTGTATTGTTTCAGTACTGTACTCAGCTCTTACAATGCGAAATCATGAATTCTTCAATAGTATCATCTACCTGCAAAGATCTCTGTAGATTATTTCCTCCAAAGTTTTAAATTTGCATGTGTAAAGGTACGTACGAAGTACAGCTTCTAATAATTCTGACAAAATCACTGGTTACGCTCAAAATGATTTAAAATTTGTCCGATTTCTTAAAAGATTAAATATTACAAAAATCAATTAGTTCTCCCAACTCATTTTAGGCCTTTATTCACTCCATCATTTCTCTGCAATTCAAGAGTACTCGTAAAACACAACATTTTTTTTCTCAGTGCGTTGAAAATACCGAAGCACAATCTTGATACCCATCATATCACCACTGCGGGTGGGTGGGTTTCTAGATAACTTGCTTGCAAATACGTGCGCGTGTGCTTTTGACCGTTAATTGAATAGTGATGGATATAGTTAGTCAAATAGAAGCGTTATATGATATTATTTTTTCTAGACACCATCTTTTTTCATTCAATTATTCGTAAAAAATGATCAAAGTTCAGCTGTACTCGGCACTGTCTCAAGCGGCAAAGCGCAACGGCCAGTGAACCCATTAATCTTGGTTATTTTTCCGCTAATACTCACAGACATATGTAAATGTCTGGAGCAGGCAGAAGCGACCAACTAGAAAGAAAAAAAAAAAAACAACGAATAAAATATAATAAACCGTAAAGGAAGCCCACTGTCGCGTCAATTGATCTCTAATTGCGATTCCTAGTATTTTTTTCTTTTTTACCTGCGTGATTACCGGAAGCGATTGATATCATAATAATTAATTACTGATATAACCGGCGTTTTTATATATCAAATGAAAAAAGTGCTCACTCATTTCTTTCTCCAATTTAAATATATTACTTAATTTCCTGCAAAGTTACTTATTTATATAGGCAAATTTTCTTGCATTTTTGTTTCATTTGCATTTGCTTAACCCATTTATGCCTTGTTACATTATTACATACCCATTTCATTTTTATTAAATTTTTTTTTTTAATTTTCGGTAGACTTTCTTTAATTGCCATTACAAGCAATTTACAATTTCTATTATATGCATATTTGGTAATCCAGAGTAAAATATGCCGTAGTAAACAAATTGCTGATGACGCTGCATTAAGGATCCTTTCAGCCAATACCATAACTTTAGATATTTACAAGCCCAATGAGGAGGGAAAAATATTTGTAAAAGTGTACTTAATTTTGTGATTTCCGTTTGTATCTATGCATTGATGCGATATTAGGTACCTCCAAGAGCTTGAGTACTTAAAATGATAATACAAAACAGAAATATTTTTGCAGTGATTTTTTTTTATAATCTTTTAGATAATTTTGGAGCGTTTATTTCTTGAGTATGATACCCGACGTAGGTTCGCCGCAGCTGCGAGATACATGGTGTATTCATTCCCTCATATGGCGTTAATGTTGCCATAAATCGATTGTTAAGCAGGCTGTATGGCAAGTTAAGCTGATTAAATTTTGGCAACAAAATAGCGCTCGATAGCGCTCACCATTCACCGTAACGGCAGCTACGTCCTCATTTTGAAAGATATAAGGACCGATGATACTGCCAGCGTGTAAACCGCGCGTAAAATGCCCGATGATCTCTCTGAACTTCGTAAATAGTTTGTTTTATATTTTTTCAAAGAAAATTCCCACAATTTAGAAGCGATGCTCTTCCGTAGCCTTATATTTATATATACATATATAATTGGCGCGTACGCCCTCTTTAGGTGTTTGGCCGAGCTCCTCCTCCTATTTATAATGAGCGTCTTAATGTTGTTCCCCAAATGGAGGGATCTACAGTTTCAAGTCGACTCCGAACCGCAGATATTTTTGTGAGGGACTTTTTCATGGCAGAAATACACTCGGTGGTTTGCCATTGGCTGCCGAGGGGCGACCGCCATTAGAAATGTTCTCTCTCTGTATTCCGAATGGTAATCACGCACCAACCCATTCGGCTACGGAGGCTGCGGTAGCCGTACTGAACAGAAGTATCAACACAGTTTCTCATTCTCATTCTCTCTCGATATCGAAAGTTCTCATGCAGCAACAACACCCTATTCATTGCAAAGCCGCTCGATTTTTAGGTAGTCTGTTAGGTGTTAATATTAAATTCTATATTACACGTTCGTTCTTACGAACTACAACAATCTCCACTGATATACTGACTATGCTTTTTTGTTGCTATTTCTTATACTTTCATTTAAGCTTTTATAGACATTTTTATTCACAAGCTGTTAGGTCTTGTTTTTCTTATTAACTTCCTCTTTTTCTTCTGTTTCTTAGAAATAGTTCATAAAGTTCTGTGCAATATAAATTCGATTGAGGTTTTTTTCCCCATTTAATTTGCTTCTTTTTGTTGCATTTCGCATTACTTCAGAGGGACGTTTATCTTTCTCATAATAAGGACTATTCAAGTGTGCCTGTGTCCAGGTCCTGCTTTTTCGTCCAAAGAATTTAGCCGTGAAACCAGTGATGATTTCCCAGGTTTCCTCGCTACTTAGCGTCTTGTCGATTACATTTTCAGAGGTTATATGTGACCGACTAGGGTTAGCGTTCTTGCTATAGCCCTATCATTTCGTCCTTTATTTCGCACGCCACAAGTTTGCTTACTTCTTCTTCTATCCCCTCGTTCTTTATTGCCCACAACTTTTTCCTCTCAAAGACTAGTAAATATATCGGTATTGAACCGCTACTGTGCGGTAAGCACACTTGAAGCTTGGAGCTCTTCCGTGTAAGAAAACGGATACCGTTAGGCTGGTCCCCCTATGTTTGCCAGTAGTCTACTAAGTAGGGATGCCCAGAAAGTTAGTTTTGTGCCCAGTCTTATGTTATGTGTTTGAGCAAGTTGGCATGTTAGCTTCTTGCGGGATGTGTTTCTTGGTTAGAAGTATTAGCTCCGTTTTCTCTGTGGCTAATTTGAATATAGCCACGCTTGTGTCCCTATTATAACTTGCTTAAGTTTTCTACGAACTTCTTCAAGGTTTCGTGCTATGATTACTGCGGAGATATCGTCTGCATATCCGATTAGAAAGGTATCATACTATCGGGGATTTATATATTGAATATCTCATCATGGCTGATGTTTCACAAGTCGGGACCAAGCAATGATCCTTGTGCCACTCCGAATGGTATGTCTATACAAAGAGAACACTCTGGGGTTTGATAGACAAGTTTGCGTTCCTCATTTCCTCATTCCTCATTTAGCTCTAAGGCGGCTAATATGTCTGCCCATCTTACGCTATTCAAAGCGTTCCTTACATCTAAGGTGGCAAGGAAAACTATTATTCTGGATTTTATAATGCCCTTTTGCGCTGCTTCTATGCTGTTTATGACAGTTTCAATTGCCTCTATTGTAAATTGTACGCATCTAAAGCCATGCTGTCTTACTGATAGTCCTCCGGCGTTATCTATCCCTGCAGCCAGGCGAGATTGTGTGAATGGTCCATATGATAATGGGATATTCTAGTTGCGTTTCCCTCCCTTATTAGCACGGACTGCTGCTTTTTCCATCTCTTAGACAAGTGTTGAATACGCCTAGTAAGGATCGTGGTAGCTTTTTTCGATCTCCTTGAGGACTTCTGCGAGCACTCCATCCAGTTCTGGTGGCTTGTTGTTTTTGAGTTTGCTCGCAGCTGACTGGAGTTCCTCACTCAGGGGAGGCTTTTTTGCCACATTTAGTTGCATTACTTGCAGTATATTTTGTATTATTTAAATTTATTTCATTTTATCTAATTTATTATCATTTCGTTGCTTGGTTTTAATATATTTTATTTATTTTCGTTATATTGTATTTTATGTCGTTGATTTTTTTTATTTTTCTTTTTAATTTATTTTCAGTCTTAATTTATTGTATTTTATTTTAATTTATTTTGTAAAAGTTATTATTATTATAATTACAATTTCATGCCTTCTACTTAACTTGTTAATATAAATTACTTTATTTTATTAATTTTTTATTATTACTTTTATTTCATTACTTTAAATTTATTAATTTATAGTATTTATTTTATTTTTTATTTTTTTTTTATTTTATTGTTGTTTTTTTTTTTTGTTTTTATTTTATAAAAGTTATTATTATTATTATTTCTTCCCACGCCACTCTCCCCCCCGCATACCGCGCGAGGCGGGGACCATTTTCACCGAGCATGACGGCAGTTTCGTGCTGCAAGTCGTGTCGGCACTTTTTTTTTGTGTTATGTTTTGTATTATTTTATTAATATTTATGTCAGTGTTTATTTATTCATGTCAATGTTTTTCTAATGATGTTGCATGTTTTTAAAATGACTGCTTTTTGTATCTTATGATGTATAATTGGGTTGATGTTGAGTTCTTTTAAGTTTTTAATAAATGTTTTGTGGAGTATTCCAGTTGCTGAAATCACAAATGGAATTGTTTTTACAGTTTTTTGTTTCCATATTCGTTTTATTTCTTGCGTTAGTTCACTATATTTTTCAATTTTTTCTACATATTTTCTGTGTATGTTGGTATCATTTGGGGTGCTGATTTCTATGAAGTATGTTATTTTGTTTATTTTATTTATTAAAGTAATATCCGGTCTATTGCTTGTTATAGTTTTATCGGTGTGTATTGTAGTGTCCCAGTAAAGGGTATGTTCTTCATTGTCTAAGATGTTTGAAGGGATATATTTGTAATATGGATCTTTGTTTTCTTGTAAATGTTGTTTATTGGCTATTTCTTGATGTATTATTTTTGCAACTATGTTGTGTCTAAGTGTATATTCTGTGCCTGCTAAAATTTGACATCCTGCGGTTATGTGGTCTATTGTTTCTGGGTGTATTTGGCATCTTCGACATTTGTCGTTAGTTATACTTGGATCTTTGATTATGTATTTTTGATAGTTTTTGGTGAGAATTACTTGGTCTTGAACGGCAATTATAAACCCTTCCGTTTCAGGATGAAGCTCTCCTCTCTGAAGCCAAGTGTAGCTATTTATTTTGTCATTTATTATTATTATTATTATTATTATTATTATTATTATTATTATTATTATTTCACATTAATGTCTTCTACTTAATTTGTTAATGTAATTAATTTTGCTTTATTTTATTTTATTTTTTTCATTTTCTTTCGTAACCTTTTAACTCATTTCATTTCGTTCATATATTCCTCCTTTTCTCACTTATTTCCTCTTTCGATTCATTCTCTTCCTTTGAATGGCACTACTTTCCAATTTACTTTAGCCGATATCTTTTCTTAAAATAAAATATCTCTCTGCGTTCTTTTGTACTTCATTTTAAGTAGTTTTCAGTTCTCTTTTCCTCTCGAGATATCTATCTAAATGATATATGCAGTTCAGTGTTCCATTCCATTTATATTTGTATTCCATTTCATTAAATTTTGTCACATTTCATAACGCGCCTTTTTTAGTTCTTTCCTCTATAATATTTCCATATAACCCCACCACATTCTCGCCCTTGCAATGCCTTACCTCAGTCTCATTACCGCTAAGTGGCCGCCGGTGCGACACTTAATGCCTTCCGCTTTGCGTTAACGAAATGATTGACATTAAATTTGCATCTTCATATCAATGAAACTGTCATTTTCTTGCCTTCACATACGTTATTGAGTGTACTTGGCAACTCTGAATGACATGCTCACAGTGTCTGCATTGCACGTTTTGCGAGCGACAACTATTGCCCGCTGTAATGCACGCAATCAGCGCCTTAAGTGCGCTTTTAGTAGTGACACTAACAACAATGTCAATAATAATAATAATAATAAATTTTAATGCCACGTTCTTGTGCTTTCCGTTGGTATTTTTTATTTATTTTTTGTTTTGTTTTTTTGTTGCGTTTTTGTTTTTTCGCATAAGTGAATATTGGCTCAGTTGTTATATGCCAACTTTGTATGTATGCCGCTACCTCCACTCTCATCGCGCTCACGTGTTCGACATCATGGAACTGGTCTGCCGGCCGGTCAGCCACCCAACAACAAAACAACCTCTAGAGACTCATTCAATCGCAATCTTCGCCAGTCGCCGTCTTGGGCGCCACAACTCATTCATTCATCCCGGCTCGGTGAGCACAGCTGCTCGATAGACGACAGCCGCGATTCGCCTAGTCAAGCCCACATCGCTTTGGTACGGTCAACAAGGTGAATGGAAAAGTTTGACTGAACACATTTCATTTTGTATGACATAATTAATGTAGCCCTGGGTGGCGACAGACTGCCTGGTAAATTTACAAATTGCAATATAAATACTATTCCCTTGCATACAAGTAGTACACATACGTACACATACATCCGAGTACAAAGTCACGCGAGCTACATATTGTTAGAAGAAAAAGCAGGCAGGTGCGGTAGATTCATTGTTTGGTGATATCTTTGTGCAATTATGTGTGGCTTATTGTTTTCCTATTTAAATTTGTTTAGTTTCATATCATTTCATTCAGATTTTTAATTGCTTAAATAACGCGCCAGAAGGAAGTAAGTAACCAAAATTTATTATATGCGTTGCGCAGGTAAAGTCATTAAAAGTTTTATTTTTTTTTACAGTTACATTTCAGCCGTATTTGCTTTCATAACTGTTGGACTGTTTATATTTGATTTCCTTTCCGTTTTTGTTTAACTCTTGCCCAAACATTTGCAATAGGGTTGACATCGGGCGACTGTGACATTCAACATTTCAATCCTATCGATGTTTAGAATTATTGCCTTCTTGTAAAATCTAAGGTTAGCTAATTTTTCCAAACATCACCAACATTCAAATTGGTGGTAAACACAAATAAGTGGCCAAATCCTTGTGCGGAGAACCAGCCCTAAACAGGAACCTTTACTGGATACTTAAATATTGTTGATTATCAGCAGTACACCAGGACCGACGTATACAACTATTCGCCCAAAAGGAAGATTCCGTGAATATTAAAAAAAAAAAAAATAAATAAATAATTAATTGGCGCGTACACTTCTGTTAGGTGTTTGGCCGAGCTCCTCCTCCTATTTGTGGTGTGCGTCTTGATGTTGTTCCACAAATGGAGGGACCTACAGTTTCAAGCCGACTCCGAACGGTAGATATTTTTAATATATGAGGAGCTTTTTCATATCAGAAATACACTCGGAGGTTTGCCATTGCCTGCCGAGGGGCGACCGCTATTAGAAAAATGTTTTTATTAATTTTGCTTTCACCGAGATTCGAACCAATGACCTCTCTGTTCCATTCGGCTACGGCGGCTGCCTTACGTGAATATTACGTTTGCCCAATTCCATTCTGAATTTTGCATAGGCTATGCAAGTTCTTTTCAATGTGTGATAATGAGAGCAGCGGTATTTTCAAATTGCTTCGGAAGTTGAGGCCTTCCTCATGTAAACGTCTTCGAATTGTGTCTTTGGATACCATTACCACCACTTCTCCTTAAAACTGCTTTAGCTTCAAGCAACGATAGATTCGGCTTTTTCATTAAGAAATCAATAATCTTCTGATTTTGCTTTAGAGAGGCTTTTATTTATTTTTCTTTTTATTTGGGGCTCGTACGGGGAAGTCGTCCGTGTTCTTAATTTTGTTATTACCCATTTATATCTGAACGTTCTATTAGACAAACTGTATTTTGTCCAATGTAGATTTATCTAGATCTTACTGACTCCTGAACAAGTATGCTTAGAGTCGAGTTAAAGTAATCAACCAAAAGAGTAAAAGAGTAGGAACATTATTTAGCTCTGGAGGGCTCTTAACAGAGGAGTAAATTTTGCGCGATTAACCTAGGATAGCGTAGGATAACGTAGAACGGAGGAATATGTCGTAGGTTCCAATAGTGGGCATAGCATGCTAGTTCTTCAAAGATATCTGGACAAGCTATTAAACGAGCTATGTACGACTTTTTTTTTTGGAATATTGGTGAGGATGATGGTCACAGCGATTTAATTGGTCTCGACCGATTCATGACTCTCTTTTTTTCCTTTCTAAATGCGGTTTCGGAAATATTTCTTAGTAGCAGGGTGTCAAATCAAGGTGGAGCACCATTACAATAGTGCAATGAAATAATTTTCTTTTCTATCAGATATTACCTCAGCAAACTACCTCTGACCCGTTAAATGATGCTTTATTGTGAAAAAAGCGTCAACTGAAAATTTATCGAAATTCAAGCCGCATGGGACTTATTACTGCCCCAATCGTTCCAAGACACCCAAGTAAGACTTATTGGTAACGGTTTGACCGGGCTGAACAAATTCTTTCTGCACAATTGTCTGAAAAACTGGGACTTTTTCAATAACTTTAGGGTATAATGCAATCTGTTGGCGACCTAATCGGGTCTTTCTTCATTACTAAGCGTTCCTCTATTCGATTTAAATCGCTTGTGTCACACGCAAATTTGCGTATGAGATTGAAAATCATCATAATACGCAATACTCAATGCGTTTTGGTGCAAAATTTATCAAGGTTTATATAAAAGTCAACCGCAGCTCTTTGCTTGACACTCTTTTTCCGATTGCAGTTTAAAATATACTAATAAAGGTGATGCAATAGTCAAAGTTAATTACATATTCGTATTTCATATATATTATAGTATGAGAAGACTGTACAGTTTATCGAAAAAAATCAAAAAAATGCCTCGGTTTTTTTAGTATAGAGCGTACATTAATGCGTGGCGGAAAGTGTTTACTAGAAGCAAAGTTCAACAGTTTTTACTTTGTTTCATTGAAAATTGCTCTACGAGTATTGACGTATCACGCGTGCCAAAGATCAAGAGTTTGGAAGTTATTGCAAATTAAACACTGTATGAATATTTTATCGTAATAAATAAACTGCTTACTCATTTTACAATTGCTACAAGAGTTAGAAGATGCTTAGAAATTATATTCTTTAAAAGAATACTTTTATTGTTTGAGACTAATAGCAGAACAGTGTTTTCTTTGAGGCTTAAAAAATTAGCTGTAAGAACTGGTATGAATGCAGCAATGAGGTATCACAAAAGGTTAACTCTTCTTCATAACATTTTTTTTATTACGAAAAGGAAGCAACGACAGCCTGTACCTAATCTGAGTGGGACTTTAATTCGAATTACTTATAAATCTCTTGCCGTCGATGTACCAATTCCGCTGGTATTAACGTTGAACAAACCGACTATTTGTTTGTGCGGTTTGAGCACTGAGCTCATGCCAGATTCATCTGAAATTCAATACACTAATTTTTTTCTTTCTACAGGTTTTTCTGAAAGTTTAATTGGAGGTATATACATTTTTAAATGCAATTAATTATTTTATTCACTTCAATACACTTATTTAAATGATGATGATACAAGAATGGCAAACTATGTTGACATTTCTATTCAGCAAGGTTTGGCAAGTCATCATGAATCGTTTAACGCCAGAAAAATGCTACCAAATAGTGGAAAAATTCTTTGAAAAAACAAAAAAAAAAAAACAAACCTGTAGTTTATAAAGCACTGTCGGCTTCATCGGTCTTTATTCCTTTCTCAATGAGGAAGGAGCAGCCGTAACGGTGAATGGCGAGCACTATCAAGCCATGCTGACTGAATTTTTATTTCCAAAACTTAATCAGATAAACAAGACGACAATAAGAGGACGCAACTTGCCATACAGCGCGCTTAACATTCGTTTTATTGCATTATTCAAGCCACCATTGACGCTATACATGCAGATTTATTGAAAAAAGTAGTAAAAAATTGACTAATCGAGTGAATAGACTTTGTAACCCGCATCAGAGGTGGACATATGTCACATATCTACCAGATTATAAAAAGAAGAAACTTATTCCAAAAATATTTCTGTTTTGTACTATCATTTTAAATTCTCAGCCTCTTTAAAACATCCCATACATACCTCAGATATGATAATAAGACTAGGAAAAGTGCTCCGCAAAAATGTCTCATCGAAAATTAATGGAACTCGAGACCAACAACTTTGTAGCTGTCCACTTCCTAATACTAGCGAATTTTCCCTTCTCTATATTAGAGATTGAAGAAAATATAATGAAATATAAAAAAATTTGGCCATAGAGTTAAAAATATATGTACGTAATTTTGTTTGTTTTTATGAATTAAAAAAATTTATTTGAGCTTTTACTCAACAAATTCAAAATGAAAAAAAAAAAAAAAATTCCATGACATTCCATCACATATGTATATTATATTTTCACATTTACACATAATACAATACATAAGTGGCGCGTACACCCTTTTTGGGTGTTTGGCCGAGCTTCTACTCCTATTTGTGGAGGGACCTACAGTTTCAAGCAGACCCCGAACGGCAGATATTTTCTTTTAAATATAAGGATGGCGAAACAAAATTTTCTTGATGCTAGGCCACAAATTTTTTCTAAGGCCAAAAATATGAGACACCTATTAACTTGGTTGGTTGGTTGGTTGGTTTAAGGGTGACCCCGCATCGGAGTGCCACATAGACCGCAAGTTAGGTCCGTTGGGTTGCCCTAGAGCTCATTATTTTAAATGATTTCCCCACCTAACCGAGATTTTTATTGTAGATTTTGGTCAAAGATATTATTTCGTTTCGAGAATTTGATGAGAGATTCAATTTTCAGGTTCGAGAGTACTGAAAGATTGTCAATTGTTGGAGAGCCTAGATAAGCGAGTCGACTTCTGGCTAGACCGGGACAACTGCACAGCAAATGTCTGCTCGATACTTCCTCATCTTCGTCCTCGCAATATCTGCACAGGTCGTTTAGAGGAACCCCGAGCCGACGTGCGTGAGTGCCCAAAAGGCAGTGGCCGGTGATTAGAGATATTATATGCCTTAGTTCGTGTTTCGAAAGACTTATAAGGGTTTTTGTCTGTTTCAGATTGAAGGATGGCCAGATTTGTCTGGTCGTAACGCAAGTAGTTTCCACTCGCCACCTCCGATCAGCAATGCTGTGAAATTCTCGATCGATGAGCATTTTACATGTTGAGAGCGGAATGTGGATTGTGGGTAAGTTACTAACATTTGATTGCGCAGCTCCAGCTCTTTCGAGCTCATCAGCTTTGCAGTTACCTTCGAATCCACTGTGACCCGGTATCCAGATAACTTGGACAGAATTCTGAACACTTATCTCGTTAAGAGATAAGAGACAGGATCGAACCACATCTGAGTGGGTATAAGAGGAGCTGAGTGCTCGAAGGCCGCTTGACTGTCGGTGAAAAAGCGGATATCCTCTAGTGATATTCTATTTTCTAAGAGAGTTTTCGCAGCATACCAGATAGCGCATACTTCCGCTTGGAATACGCTACAGTAGTCGGGTAATCTAAATGATACAATAGATTGATGTGAGGGGAATTGGAAAAGATTCCAAATCCCACTTTGCCGTCTTGTTTTGAACCATCTGTATATATAATCAGAGGGCCATCGATTTCGGTAAGATTTGTCTTCCATTCTTCCCTAGTTGGGAGTGAACAGGAGAATAGCAAGGGTGGTGATGGAAGACTTACATGATACTCTATGTCGGAAGAGATAACAGTGTTCCTGTTCAGTATGGCCGAATGGCCAAGATACTTATTCCATTTCGATATATTATAGCATTCATGCGTGTCGCTGCTTTCGCTGCAATCGCTTTGCCAGCCAGATCGATAGGGAACACGTGAAACAACGTGTTTAGAGCCTTAGTAGGTGTTGTACTTAAGCATCATCTTATCAGGAGGCAGACTGTTCTTTGAGCTCGATCAATTGTGGCTACTCTACACCGTTTTTCGAGTGCTGTCCACCATACAACCACACCGTAGAAGAGTATCGGTTGATTGGATATATAATAAATGATCCGAGGTGAAAAACCTCAGGTTTTGCCTATAGCTTTCTTACAAGTATAGAGAGCTATGAAAGCTTTTTTACATCTGTTTTCGATAGATATTTAGCTGAATCAGATATTAACTTACTTTTTTATTATTATTTTTATTTAACATTTAACTCTCCCACCAACGCTTGGAAATTGCCAACGAATTCCCAGTGGAAAAATTCACTTTTACCAAAATTTGGTTTAAAATCTTCACAGGTCGTTCTTATTTATTTTTATCTTTTAATCTTATTTATTTATTGATTTAGTAAATCTAAAAATTCAAGTTTCTTGCAGACTAAATAAAACTAACAGTATTGGTAACAATTATATGTGCATATTTCGCAATTTGAGTGAAATTATGTGATAATGAAATGTGAAAATGTGTGATAATTTGAAATGATATAATATTTAGATGTCTATAAACCAAAAACCAGATAACTTTAAATAAACAGTTCTAAGGCGCTCTAGGAAGAGTAAATCACTACTCTGAAGATTTTTTTGAGGTACATGCAAATAATAAATGTATATAATTTTAATTATTTTTCATAGGGACCTCGAAAACCTCTTGAAATAAGTAAAATGTCAAAAAATTTTAAAAATTAAAACCTATTTAAATTTTCTTTTGAAAATTGTAATTTGACTAGCATTAATAATAATGCTTCCGCTTGGTGTACTATATTAGAATTGAATCACAAAATAAGTAAATAAAAAAAAACAACAACAATAATCTTGTTTTGGCCTTAAACATAATAAAAAAGTAATATTATAATAATATACTTAAGATATGTTGGCCAAGAGTTATAATTAACGAGGAGCTCTGGAGAATTACACACCAAAATAGCATCACCAGTGAAATATAGATAAGAAAATATGGATGGATAGGGCATACTCTGCGAAAGTCTTATGAGGAAATACCGCATGCCGCCTTGACTTGAAACCCGCAAGGAACGAGAAGAAGAGGCAGACCATTGATGACTCGGCAAAGTGCTATCCGCAATGAAACTTGAAAATCGTTAATGAAGTAAGATTTGTGTCTGAAAATAGAAACGTTTGGAGAACTTTGGTTCAATCCTTAAGCTCCTAAAGGAGTATGGAATAATAATAATAATAACAATAATAATAGAATAGTAAAATTTTGGCCTAACAAAATAATATATTAATATGTTGCTTTTAGGTGTTTCTTAAGGGGACAGACACCTGGAAACGGCCATATTTTCCTTGATTTTCATTAAAATTATTTAAAATGAAAAAGTCAATATATTTCTTTCAAAATTTGCATACAGTTTATTTATACATTAAATAATATAATATTTTTTTATTTTTTATTTTAATCAATTAAGATTGCGGATGTACCCGCAATCATTTCAGGAAGGTCGCAGCGGGGCTTCTCAATCGGCGGGCATTGTAGCATCGGCGTCAGTGACCTGAATACCAAAAACCAAAATTTTTTTATTTATTAATGTCATAATTTCTTTATGAATTAAACAAAAATGGAAAAATAATCGCGGAATAAAATGTTTAAAAAAAAAAAAATGAATTTTGAGCGAATTTTCCTACTATTTTTACTTCGAAAAAATTATTTTTTTTTTTAATTTTCAAAATTGTAAATTCACATAGAAAGTAATATCATATAAAAGATGTGTGCAATAAGTCAATAACTTTTCGAGTTATCGTGTACGCCAATTAGAAAAATATCATCATCTTTTGGCTCTACAGCTCTTTGTGAGCTTTGGCATGCTGCACGTGGGACCTCCAAACGTCTCGAACGCTTGCGACTTTTTTCCAGTTCGTTATCCTAAGTTTCTTGATGTCGTCCTCTATTTCGTCGGTCCATCTTGTTCTCAGCCTTCCCCTTGCTCTAGTGTTGAACGCTCTGGCTTCTACGATTTTCTTCTGCGTTTCATTATTGTAATGTGACCCAGCCATCGAAAAATATAGTTTTGAGAAAAACTTCGTCACGGTTGACGATCTATAATATAAGACATAATTAAATTTATGTTCTAAAAATTTGTTGACATATTCTTAAAGGATTATATTAACATTTTATGAAAAAAAAATTTTTTTTTCGAAATTTTACGAAATTGTTTAAGCAACTTATTGTGGAAGCTTAATAACTTTTTTTATCTTACCTGGAATGTAATTTTTTCGGGGTGCATATAAAAGATTGTTTAAATTATTACTTTTTCAACTAATGTTCAATGTTAAATAAAATAAAAAATAAAAATAAAAAATAGGTGTTTGATTTTTTGGCCATTTTTTTTTTTTTGTTTTTATCTTTTTATCATTCTAATATACACTTAAGAATAAAATAATAGATTGCTGTTTTAAAAGTGTGTTAGGATTTTGCAGTGGCGAAAATGCCGCGTTTACAGTGCTTTCTGGAGATGACTTCAGTTAATTAGAATTGCAAAACAAAAATAAATTAATAAAAACACGGCATCCGCTCCTAAGGCAAACAAGGGAATGACGCATCTCAGGCGTCAAATGTAGCCAAAGGGTTAAAGGGTTGCAATTTTTACGAAAATTTGATGTATTTTGTTTTTAATTTTCTTCAACAAAGTTTGAAACCTTGATTTATGTGATTTTTATAACAAAAAAAAAACAATAAAAAAGGTTTTCAAAACTACTAAAATGTCGCGATTCTATTATTTTGCTTGTAAGTGTGCATATAATGACATACATCAGCGGCATGGTACGTAAAATTGAAGTATCTTTGATTAACGAACTACTAAAATGTCTCATAACTACAGGCATACTTCTCATACATACATACATCTCAGATCCTTACTTTGTTTCATAAATATCCTACTTCCCTCTTTTTGAATTCGGCTTCTTGAAATGTCAATAACATTTAAAAAATTTTAAGATCAGTAAGACTCTATTGTATATGTAATTTGATGATTGTGCGCACCTACCAACTTGGACATATACAGGGTTGCCCATATTCGACGGACCCATCTGGCAACCCTGTATCTTTTGACAGAGAGGTCAGATCGCTTAATGACATACCGCGTTGGAAGCATCAGTCCAAGAAGATTTTTACCATGGAACAGTACACGCCACGCGAGCGCTCCCAAATTGTTGAAATTTACATTCAACAAAAGAAGTCAATTGTGAAAAATCAACGTGCGTATAAAAAGTTAAATAATGTGAATAGTGCGCCTTCTAAGAACACCATTAAACGTTTGTACGAAAGGTTTACGACTGGTGATGCTCTTTCTAATTCAAAGAGGCCAAATCAAAACCGACCAAGGCGATCGGATGAGAATATTGCTCTTGTACGGGCCAGTGTTGAGACGTCGCCAAGGATATCCCAAAATCGCTGTTCTCAACAGTTGGACATTGCTGGGCCCACTTCACAACGACTTATCCGCATTGATTTGCATTTATTCCCGTATAAGATTCAATTGACGCAAAGATTGGTGCCTGCGGACAAGCCTCGTCGATTGGAATGGACCCAAAGAGTCATCGAAATGGTTGAGGTCCGTCGAATATGGGCAACCCAGTATCTTTCTTTTACCATACAAACAGCTGCAGGTCATTGCTGCTATTTTTGTCAAATTCTAACTGCAAATACTAATTAAGTTAATATGTTAATTAAAATAAAATAAAAAAAAAGTCCATTCACAAGGCCTCTCTCTTCTATTTAAAATATTTCTTTACGCTTAACGCACAAACCTACTGCACGTTGCATAAGAAATTCTATTTGTTCCTATTCTTTAGCAGCCAAAAGCCTGCACATGAATGTGGGTTAAATTAAATTTAGTATCGATTTCGTTTTCATGCTCATGCTTTAATCGTATTTATATAACATTTATTTTTAAATAAGAAGTTACTTATTTATTTTAAACGAGCAAAAAAAGACCGCTAAAAACCCGAGCAAATATTGAATTTGCGCGCACAAATTATGTTTGAAACGCCTCATCGACTTTTACGGCCCACCGAAACGATAAGCCAACGTCAAAAACCGGCTATCTGACGATGTCGCAGAAACCCTCAGCCAGGTACTGCCGCCTGTCTGACTAACCGACTGCCTAACTGACTGAATGTAACGTCAAAGCTTGGCGCAACGAGCAGCAACGTTGTGGCTCATTGGCACTAAGCTGAGTTGAAATGAGCTGAACTTGCGCTGAGCTGTGTTTTAAGTACCTACACCTAAATGTGCAAAGTAAAAGAAATTAAACGCTAATACAAGTCGTTTGACGCATTGCTTTTGGCACACAAAGCAAAGATAAATAACAATTATAAATACATTTTAACAAAATAATACAAAACATATAACAAAATAACAGAATAAAGCGATGAATACACACCAGTGCGCAGCCAGCGGTAAATCGGACTATTTTGATAACAGCGTAGGTAGAACCGGTTTCTCAGGAGTTTGTGCAGGTCATTGTACCAATCTATTGGTATGGGACAGATATCCATCATCAGTTCGTTGCCAAAATATACAATGACTGAGATTACCTGATTTTATAATACCGAGAGTCCCATTCAGTATTTCAAAAAAAGTACTTTGGAGAGAACGTTGAAAAAATTCCGAAAAATATAATGTGTGCTAAAAATTAATAAACAAAAAATTGTAAATTACCGAAAATGTTTAGTGAATAATACATATTCTTTTGTAGGGCTGTACAATGAATATGCTCACGCCACACTTTCAACTTCAGAAATTTCAAAACAAATTTTTATTTAAAGGATGCTCTATGACCCTAAAACTAGAGCCATAAGCACTGGCTACCACAACTTAAAGCAACTAGAAATTATTCAGTTTATTTATATACATATGTAAGCAGCAGTTTAAATGAGATTCTAATTATTTAGATAACCTTATTTACAAAATTTATATACGACGCACTATGCGGAACATTATATCTAATGCGAAGTCGATTTGGAAATTTGTAAACTCGGAAATTCAGTTATACCTACTTCGTTGTGTCGGTAATGTTACCGATTAAAATAGTTCAAAGATATTGGAGTTGTATTCGCCGATGAAATTTCCTTCAGTAGCCATATTAACTTCATTCTTATTAAATTGTATTCAGTGCTGAGCTTCATACGTTCGCTGTGAGCGAATTTGAAGGAATAAGCTGATTTTCTGACGTAATAAGTTCGATTAGGTGACAGCAGTTTATTTAGAACAGAGGTTCGCAAAAACTGATATTGTGTCGGTCACTTATGAAAAAAGGTAATGCTCATTACCATTTGCAGAATGACTGACTGGAAGAGCGTACGAATACGTGTGAAATGAGCGGGCATAATTGTGCTGTCCAATACCCTACTAAGTAGCTGCCAAAGTTACTTTCATAATCTTGCTCCGAATGGCCAAATATTGTATTCTATCACTATTAGATACATTGCAGAGCGCAGTTTTTAGAAAAAATTAAAATTTTTTTTTTTTAATTTTAACCTCATTTCAAGGGCGCCAGCTTCACAGCAATGGTTTCTAATAGCTAACATACACGCCCAATGTTCCCCCAACATACTAAACTTAAAAATGTATATTTGATACGGAAGTGAGCTTTCCCTGTTTTCGTTGAGCGAATGCACCGATAACACCGTGCTTGGATTTTGAACTTTTTTTGTGGAGAAAGTTTTTGATAGTTGCACTCACTTCTAAATTCAATGGCAACGAGAACACGGTAAGAGGAAATTAGCTTCAATTAATAGGACTATGAATAAGTTCGTGCGGTTTTACAACAGATGGCGTAACTTGATTATTATTCCATCGATCCACATTTCCAAACATTCATTGGAGAGCTACTGTCGTAAGGCACAAACGTCAGTATAAGTTTTTTATTTGAAGCGTAAACAACAATATTTTTACCACACTTGAAAATGTCGAATTTCGTGCCAAATAATGTGTTTTTGCGGGGAATTCTTCTTCATTATTTTAATATGAAGAAAAAAGCAGCCGAAAGTCATCGTATCTTGGTGGAAGTTTATGGTGAGCATGCTCTAGCTGAGCGAACGTGCCAGAAGTGGTTTGCACGCTTTAAAAGTGGTGATTTTGGCCGCGCCGCCAAAGTTCATGGATACCGAATTGGAGGAATTGCTCGATCAAGATCCGGCTCAAACGCAAGAAGAGGTTTCAAAAACTTTGGGAGTTGATCAATCAACCATTTCCAAACGTTTAAAAGCCATGGGAATGATCCGAAATTCAAATTTCGAAAAAAACCGCACGAACTTATTCATAGTCCTATTACATAAAAGATGCATTGATAATTTTCTAAAAAACACTTGCCATTAAATATGGAACATAATTCCTTGCAAATAACCTCGTATGCTTTATTCTATCAACTAAATTTTTCACTTCATTTTCTTGACTTCCGGCACTTATCTCACCAAAAGCAACTTTAGTTTCATCTTTCAACTCTTGAATACTCACTGAATGGTTATCGTCACATTTATGCCCAATAAAAGAATAGTTTAAAGTAGTCAAACTCAAACTTATAATATATTAGCGTTTCAGCTGATTACTCGATGTTTCAAAATTTACGAAAATATTTAATATTTTCTACTTGCTTTAAGCAAAAAACGACACATTCTGTAATGATCTTACCAAAAATGAAATTTTCTGGCACGTCAAGGATATAATTTTAGTTATAAAAGCCCAAAAAATATATATATCAAATTTAAAAATTTAGATGGGTCACCCTGTATTATTAATTTTTTGAGTATAGAACTGAAAGATATCGACTTCGGCGATCTTTGGTATCAGTCTGGTGGCCCATTTCATCATACAGCTCTCAAATAATTAAACTACAGGTTCTATCAATATGTATGGACAACTTTGACGCATTTAAAGTCAATATAAGTAAATCAATATGTTGAACCGGATCGGATTTGCTATAATGTTAGTTAGGGAGTGGTTCAGGAACAACCTTTATAACTCTCAATTATTCCAGAAATAATAGTTTGGTAATTATTTGTCTTCAAAGTGCCCTCGGGGACTTTGGCACATTATAATATATATTTTTCTACATTCTTTTTCTATTCTTTCACTAAATATAGACTCACATGTGTTTTTGTGTTTTTGCTTATTTTTTTACTTGTATTCGAAATATTTCGATGAAAATTAAATGCAAATGCATTTACCCCTATTATAACTTTCCAATCTTAAACGCGAATAAGAATTCATTGGAATTGACTATAGTATAGTGTTGCCGGATGCTTACAAATGAAAACAAAAATGAAGTATTTCAGTTCTGCGTTAATGATGGGGATGGGGGTTATTGTGCCTCATTACTACACACAAGCATATGACGTTTTAATTTTAGCTTCAATGGTTTCAACGCGGAAAGGATTTCTACGCAAAAATACTGCGGATTGAGTAGCCGGAATTGGACTGATCAGGGTTCTTTTTTTGAAGCGCGGCCGAAGGCCGTCCTAGAAAGTTCTAAGCAAAAATTGTACAAATTTGCAAAAACCTTTCTTGTCGACGCTCCTGTAAGATTCAATTTTATATGTTGATATTTTTAAAAATGTTTCTCAGTTCTAAACTAAAACAAAAACTACTGCAGATTTACGAACAACTTTCCACTGAATGTCTCTGTATACGAACTTCGTTCTTATTTCAGGTGGCTGGCAACACCAAGTTTTCGCTAAATTACAGAACTTTAGCAATAAATAACTTAAAAATTATAAACCTCTGCAGGTCTAAATTACAGAACTTTAGCAATAAATAACTTAAAAATTATAAACCTCCGGAGGGCGCGGTTTTCAGCGATACACCCCTCTACTTTTTTTTCCAAAACATATTTCATTATACTAAATTTTTTCCCCACCACCATCAATCTCTCTGTCTCAAAAATATAATCAGGCAGAATTTTCCTGTTTGAAAATTTGGAATTTAGAGATCTTATGGGATAACTCTAAAATGCTGCTACTTCAAAAGCACTGTGATTAAATCCCGATATTCGTTTTTAAGAATAATATTGTCCTAGCCATTCGAATACTTTTAGTATTTACGAACTGTGTTCAAGTAAAATCGACAGTTTTCGTAAATGCGACGAAAGTTTTTAGTGATAAATTGAATTTCTGATAATATTAGCTGTCAAAGTAAAAAATATCGGTAGTCCAAATCCCAAACTTTAGACGGGCCACCCCGAAGTTTTAATTTTTCGAGTACAGAAGTTGAAGATAAGGAATTCGCCGATCTCTGGCTTCAATTGGGTGGCAAATTTCGCCACTTAACTCTCTAATAATCCATCCACTAAGTCCGCTAAATGTATTCTCAATCAGATGCCAGTAGGTGCCTCGAATCTCCAAGCCATTCGTGAAATAGAGTCAGAAACTATCAGCAAATACCTTGAAAAATTGGATTGAGCAGCCAGCTGAGACAGCTTTGCAACTGGGCTTTATTTATTTATTTTATATTATTATTAAAAAATATATATGTATGTATATATACTTGCGCGTATAACTTTTATTCTTCGAAACTGTCCCAAATTTATTAAACTGTGTGTATATGTATGTACGGATGTGAGACTAAAAACAATTATTTTCACAACAAAACTCACCAGCAATGAGAACAGCAAAAATTTGACGTTTAAATAAATACAGAAGTACGCCAACCCAACGGCTTGTTCGTCATCGCAACGGACCGATAAGTTTTTGCGTACACACAAAGAGGGAACAAAAACACAAATAACAAAAATTTTAGTGAGGAAAAAAAGTGCTCGTGTTTACCGTTGACGACAAACGTACGATATTGCCACCGTTGAGCTGATGGATTTGGCTGAGTAATTGATTTGGTTGCCTGTACCGTCACTGGCAGGGTTGACTGGGTATTGGGTATTGCTCCGCAATTGCACCGCGGTGTCTTATGGCATGGATTACGGCTCATTCAGCTGGTGTTTATTTTTGGTATTCGACAGTACTTATTTGTTCTGCTTCTTCTTTCTCTTCTTCTTCTTCTTATCAGCAGCTTTACTTAGAAATATTCAGCGCATTTGTTCATAAAGTTATTTATTACTTGCTTATATTAAATACTTGTGTCCTTTTTTCATCAATTCAATCAGTTGAGTCCCTCTGTGTGCGTACTGCGCATAAAATCAACTACAAAAAATGTTTCAGCTCCAATGCACTTTTAAGCAGATTTCCGCTACTCACTGCTAACAACTTTTGCATCTGCATATTAAATTTTTGCTTTTCTCCGTATTGAAATAAGTGTCTAGCCTCTCATAAACAAGAACTTTGGACTCTCTGAGGCGTATGAATAGTGTCGCGTGGTTTCAAACTGGAAATATAATATAATTTGTAATACGTATGCTAATTATAATACACTGATTAGCCGGAAGATTGTTCAATGGTCGCTTGAATGAGAATTTCACGAAAGTAGTCATTTGTGGAATGCTGTGGAGTAATTATTTGTGAAAAAACAGGAAAAAAGCGAAAAAAAATTAAATTTTCCAATTTAATAAGAACAAATAAAAAACATTTCCTTCCTTCCCTTCTTCATTGCTATTTGCTCGTTGGCAGCAGTTTTTATTAGAATTAGAATTAGGCCGAATAACTACTGAAAAGCGTAGAGGAAGCGTTTTCTCGAAATGATATTCATGTGCTACCAACAAATAGCAGAAAGTATGTCTAATGAAGCATTCATTTGCATTAAGAATAAAAATAATTTATTCATATCCGCAATGTGTCCAAATTTCATGCTTTACACTGACCTTCTTTTCATATACGTTCTGAGCGGCATTCGTCTTTCGAGTTAATTATGCTAGCCATGCCAATTTTAGTGTATATCTGGCTTATTTGAGGGCCGACTGTCTGCGAGGTCATTACCCGACAGTACCAGCGGCCGGTCATGGAATGGTGAATGGTCAACCACTTGGTAACTGCAGAGCCTACTCGCAATGCTTACGATGCACGTATTTATCATTTGTATATCCTTTGCAGTAGGCCATAGCCACCCTTGCACTACACTTCGTCCGTTTCTCGTCAGTTCCTTTGAAGATAGCTAAATACATCCAGGGGGGCAGTAACTTAAATTATTAAGAATTCAAAATAAAAATGCTTAAATTATATAAATTTATATTTTATTTATTTTTCTTCTTTGTAATTTATTTTAAAACCGTTTCTGGTGGCGACGCTAAATACTTTTTAAATATTTTTTTATTCACTGCTTTTTCATCCCCTCGAATTTTCGAATCATAAAAGATACATTTCTTTCGTTGTTGTAAATACAATTTTACCAAACTAATGAAGTAACACTCAACCTTGAACGGCCTTCATGTTGTCCACAAAATTATAATGCTACTACTTCACTGATTACAAAGGCACTGAAAAATTACCAAAAACAACTTTGAATGAAGTAGATAGCATTTATTTGTTTTTTTTTTTATTCTTCTTCGCTTATAATGACCGCGTTCATACAGGGAAACTTTTGTTGCCTCAATTCTTTGTTGGTGCTGTCCGTGTCGTTCACAAAATTGCAATTCCTTCAGTTTTTCGTATGCAGCCAATAACAACATTGAGAAGATTGAAAATTCAAAGTCAGTTGCCTGAGCACAAGTAAACTCAATGCCGCTCTTCTCCATTCGCTTTTTCCTCTTCCAAAAGTTTCGAGTTGCTTCAACAAAAGTTTCACTCTATGAACGCAGTAAAATGGCAGTGGTACCCCGCACACTTGAGAAATTTTTGAAATTTTTTATCTTCTGCCTTTTGTACGAAAAGAAACAAAAATGAATTGTCTTAGGACAGACGAATTAAAATGCTGAGAGGGCAATATGCCCCCAGCACGTATTTTTCTATCCACAATGTAATGCTGCGGTAGCGATTGGCCTCTGCGCACGCTAAATTCTGTTTACGAAAAGTACACGCTACCGCATGTCTTAATTTCTCTCACTAGATTGTCGCGCATACTCTCTGTGACTTTGAGATTAAAAGCTGACTGGGCTAAATTTTATTCAAATTCATAAAACATTTTCAAGCGGGGATTCACTAGCAAAGTTTCTCACATATTCGCCTTTTTTAAACTCAAATACATATATGTATGTATGCATGTACTTATACATTAGGATGGCCTACAAAATATTTTTTTGTTGTAATTACCTCTTTCGTAAAAACAAAATTCAGTCACCTAAATTTTTATTTATTTTTATTTAATTTTTTATTTTTTTAATATTTACGCGCGCCCCCCTGGGCTTGTAAACAATGCAATAAAAATATGTCCTTTTATCAGATATTTTGTTGCTAAATATTTTACTTATTTGTCGCGATGACTGATTTAAAATCAGTTAGTGGTGCGTAATATTCGCCCACCTTTCTCTGGATCGGGTCGACCTACATATAAATACATCGTGCAAGTCAACAGCAGATAGGTCACGGAGCCCACTTGTGAGAAAACTAAACAGATTCGGCCTAGAAAGAATGAGCACAGAACTAAGTTCCTCTTGAATCTAGAACAGCGTTCCATTACTGCGCTGGTTGGTATCATCGCCGGGCATCACCTAATGGGAGCACCTGAGAAACGTATATTCTGTCTCAGCTGCAGGAACGAGGTGGAGAGTATTTTTTCTGACCTTGCCAAAACGCAGTATCGCTGTTTAAACTCTTACTTCTTGGGATGACTAGCAGACTTGGAATCGGCAATCATTTACAGTATTTTATCGTTTATCCAAGAGACGAAGTAATTTCACCACATTGAGAACTAGAGGCAGAACTTGAGTCCAAACTGGTGGTATTATAATGGGCCTGCAGGCCTAAGTAGGCTTCCTCTATACCCTTATGGAGTGTGGCAAACTCTGTAGTACGCACAGATAAACACAGAGATTTAAAAATACGCACGCCTTTTTTCCCCATAAACTTAAGATTACTGTATTTCAAACAAGGCAATTCTAATGCTAATATTAAATAAATTTATTGCATTATAAAGTGTTTTTTTACAATTTTGAAAAAGTACCGCTATATCGAAATACAAGATATATTTTTTTCCAATTTTCAATAGCAACGTACCTTAAAACAATAGAAGTATTCGTACTAAGTTTCACTGAGACATCTCAGTTTTTACATGAGCCAGTTAGACGGCCTTGGCGAAATTAATTGCTCTCCTTATTTGAATATATTCGCTATGCTATTACAAATAACCGTTATTTGAATAAAAAAGCCTGTAATCCCACTAGTAATATCACTAGTTTTAATACTTAGTGCGGACGGAGAATTAAAATTTAGTACACAAGCAATCATCTCTGACTGCATTGCCTCATATTTACGTATTTACATACTAATAAGTATAGGTATAATCTCTACCATACATTTCGCTGCTTTGGCTGATTCCACTAATTTTATATTTACATACATAAAGAGCATATGAATAAACAACTAAGCTAGGCTAAGTTAAAATAACAACAAAAAAACCACTAAAAATCATTGGGTATATTCCATAACTGGTTGGCGAAAATATGTACAGAGGGAGATTATTGCAATACAGGTGGAGCTGTGCTTTAATAGCGGCGAGACAGACGCTTAAATGGAATTTTATTATTCAATTAAATTTGCGCTACTGTGCGAATCTTTTTTTTTATTTACATTTTTTTCTTCTTGTTTATAATGACTTCAATTTCCACGCTAAGATACGCTTGATTTTGATTTGGCTTCTACATACGTATGTATACACATACATATAGATACATATGTTATATTTAAGTTTTGTTATATTACATTTCAATTTTAAATCCTATCAACACATGTCTTAATGTACAATGTACCCGTACTTATGTGCATACGCAGTAGTCTGAAACTTTTGAAAGTCATCATTAGTTTATTTTTTGTTTATCAGGGGAATTATTCCTTTACCTTTGGACTTGTTGCTAAATGTTGCTCTATCATTTAACCCGCAAAATGTTTATATAGAATATACTCGTCATGACGAAATGATACCTTTTAACTCACACTTGTCATAAGGTTAAATAAAAAATTGCATGGGTATGCGCTTCCAATAACGAATCAATAGTAACTCTTTTCCAGAATAGAAATATATATATAATATATATATATATATGTACATACTTCTGCTCAAATATGAACGAGACGTTATCAATAAAACGGTCCGCGGATGACATATGGCAAAAATAAATTTTTTGTTTTTTGGTAGGACTGTTATAAGCTTACATGGCAAATTTCAGCGTGATATGTCACATAGTTTGTTTTCTGTGCTACTGTAAACAAGTCAAACTCGAGTGTGTTCTTCGAATTCTCTTTTATGTCTTCAATTGTCTCAAATTGTTTTCCACGGAGCGGCAACTTGAGCTTGGGAAACAGGAAAAAGTCACATGGAGCCATATAAGGCGAATACGGTGCTTGCGGAACGATATTAACATTATTTTTGTTCAAATAATCGCGAACAAGATGTGATGTGTGAGCTGGTGCATTATCGTGATGCAAGAACCATGACTTGTTGTCCCACAATTCCTTCCTTTTAAGACGAATGTTCTCGCGCAAACGCTTTAAAACGTCTAAATAATATTCAGCGTTAACCGATCGGCCTTGCGGAAGGAACTCCGAGTGCACCACACCTTCGTAATCGAGAAAAACAGTCAGCATAACCTTAATTTTTGAGCGACTTTGGCGTGGTTTTTTGGGTTGATGTACGGCCCTCTTTGAACGATTTGTACCACTGGAAAACACGTGCACGCGATAGAGCAGAGTCGCCATAGGTTGTCTGCAACATATTTAAGGCGTCTGAAGCCGAAATTTTGTTGGAATAACAAAATTTCAAACAAATTCTTTGTTCAACTTGAATTTCCATCGTTAAATTCGAAGAACACACTCGAGCTTGACTTATTTACAGTAGCACAGAAAACAAACTATGTGACATATCACGCTGAAATTTGCCATGTAAGCTTATAACAGTCCTACCAAAAAACAAAAATTTTATTTTTGCCATATGTCATCCGCGGACCGTTTTATTGATAACGTCTCGTTCATATTTGAGTAGAAGGTATATGCCCCCATTGGCCGCCGTAGCTGGAAAGAGTGAAGATTTACTTTCATTCGGTAGTGCCTGGGTTCAGATACCCGCACACGAAACACCAATTGATAGAAAAAAGTTGTTTTTTAAAAAGCGGTTACTGCTAAACAGACAATGGCAAACCTCCGTGTGTGTTTCTGTCTTTATTTTTCCGTGAAAAAACTCCTAAAGACACCATACGGCCTTCGGAGGCAGCACAAAACTACAGGTTCCTCCATTTGTTGAAAAACATCGAGACGCATACCACATAACAGCTCGGAGAAGCGCAGCCGAATAACCTACGAAGGGAGTAAGTGCCAATTATTATTATCATTAGAGTAAAAAATTGGTGATATATTTGACCAGTTTCGACTACTTTTCCTTTGTGTGTTAAACTTTTATAAAAACATTGTTCATTCTACAAAAAAATGTCATATATGTAAATCCAAGTTTCAATATATGTAGTAGATTTATAAAAATTTGAAAAATTTTCACCAAAATTTAATTACAATAGAATTTGATAACTTTCTTAAAATAACGCCTCACCTTTTCAGGAAAAATGGGGCGGCCAAAGTTATTAATTTTATATTATAATTTTAATCTGGCAACGTTAGTTATTTAATTGTAATGTGTATTAAGCCAAATATCCTATAATGCCTCACCTTAATCTTTATATGGTATAATTTTTAAAATGAAATAAAATTAGTTTGTTGACAACAAATAAAAACTTTTTTTTAGAAAGCCAACAACCAATACTAAATTGTTTGCCAAAATTAATTAATTTTACAGCGTAAAAATTCTATACTGTTTTCGCTAAGTAAACTCCTTTTTGCAGAAAAATAATGCTTAAGCTTTTAAAAGCAGTTAAAGGGTTAAATTTTTCTCGCTGACTAGCATTTTTTATTGTCGCTATAGGTCGAGTTCGAAATAACGAAATTCAATAAATACAAAAATCAGCATCCATTCCACAACTGAATTTAGGTCAACTAAAGTAGCGTGTTGCGTGTTTGTTATAGTTTTTATATCTTTTTTTTTTTGTTATTGTTTTTTTTAATATATTAATTTTGTTTTTCTTTTCTTTTTTTATACTTTACTTTATTGAGTTTAAATTTACTTTATTTAAGATATTACATTATTGAGTTTGTTATATGCATATTATTTATTTTATTTTGTTATATTTTATTTCACTTTTTTTGCCTTAATTTATTTTATTTTACTATATTTAATTAATTTTGTTAGATTTAGTTAATTTTTTTATTTCTAGTTTCATTCTTTAATTTTCAATAAATTTTATTTCATGGAATGTTTCATAATTTTTTATATACAATAATATATTTTAGGTAGGTAGGTCAAATGGTTGAAGTGCACCTGGTACTCCTCAAGTAGCACTAAAGCGTCATTTTGATACCAGCAGGTAAATATCTACAGCCAGCCAGAGCTGTTGATATAATGGAGAAGATTGATTGGATTTAGGTTGGCGCACGTCCCCAGGCTGTCGAAGAAAGGAGCTCCCAGTTACCTTAGTCGTCTACCTGCCAAAACCGGAGATTTACAGAGAAAATGCTCTACAGCCTCCTTCTCTGAAAGGTCCCCACAGCTTCTGCAATGCGGGTTAAATGGTAACCCTAGCTTTTACGCGTGTGGGCCGATCGTCCAGTGACCGGTAAACATAGCTACGAGTTTGGAAATTGAATGACGAGGAGTCCAAAGAGCTTCCTAAGTCCTTCGTATATCGTATTGAGGCCAAAGGGTGTTTTCGAAATAGCACATGAAGAAATGGAGCTCCATCTTTCCTGCGCATTTCTGAGAAATAATTTGTGCAGTGCCCCTTTAACAACTGTCAAGAGGATGCCGATGGCCAGGTAGGAGGTCTCTGAGGACAATTCAGTCCTCTTCCTGGCGAGTTCATCAGCAATTTCATTTCCCTCTATGTTTCTATGTGCTGGAACCCAGATCAGAGAAATGTTACTTGCACAGCCAAGATATTTGATCTATTCCTTACAGGAGTTTACTAATTTCGTTCTGCACCATGGCGTCGTCAGAGCCCTAACCGTGGCTTGACTATCGGAGAAAATATTAATATCTCCTCGCTCCCGCATTCCATAAGCATTTTACATGCCTGCAAGATGGCAAAGACTTCTGCTTGAAAAACACTAGCGGTATTCGGCAGTTTAAAGGAGATAGATAAATTGGTTGATTTAGAGAAAACACCTGCTCCGACTTCCGATTCCATCTTGGAACCGTCAGTGAAGACAGAGGTGCAAGCTTCGGTGCAGATTTTCCCCTCGATCCAATTCTGCCTATTTGGAAAGATTGCCCTAGCACGACCCTCAAACTCTAGTTTGTGGATAGAGAGATCTGTTCGAAGTGCGGAGAAATACAGTGCTAACTGCCCGAAAATGCTACCATGTCTCTTGAGAGATTGTCAATCAGAAGCAAAAGGACATACAGGGCAGCACTGGGGCAAGTTTTACATGCTGCGGTAATGCCAATACATGCAGTCCTTTGCACCCTCCCCAGTTTAGTGATATTATAGCCCTTCCGAGGAGCTCCCCACCAAACCAGGCATTAAAATTGGCAAAACCACTGCGTTGTACACCCACAGCATGACCTGTGGCTTGAGTCACCATTTTTAATGTGTCACTTCCAATGGAGTTTGGAGTCGCGTATCATTTCAAGATACCTAACTTCCGATGAGAGCGGGAGAACGTGGTTGTTTAATTTGGGAAGTCGAAAGGGTGGAGGTTTATATTTTTTGGTAAATAGCACCAGCTCAGTTTTGTCAGAGTTGACTCGGAGGCCGCAAGTGGCAGCCCAGCGACTGAGTACAGCCAGTGACCTTTTTTAAATATATAACATTTTTTTATATTTTTTTTTAATTTTGTTTAATATTTTTCTTTTATTTTATTTAATTTTTGTTTTTGTTATTCGGTTTTTCATTTCATTGTTTTTTTGTTGTACTTCCCTTTATTGTATTTTAGTTTGCTTTATTTTAAATACTATACTACTGAATTTTTGTTTGTGTTATAATTCTTCTTCTTCTCCATCATCTTTATTTAGGATTATTATTCGGTTTAATATGCAATACAAAAATCAATAGTATTAATTATCGGATGTTGATCCCGACGTCCAGCACTCCGTTCATCACTTTGGTGGTCTTCCTCACCTTCTTTTGCGGCTCCATTTTACTACAGGCTTGTTAATATTCGACGGACCCATCTGGCAACCCTGTATCTTTTGACAAATACGTTAGATCGCTTAATGACATACCGCGTTGGAAGCGTCAGTCTAAGCAGATTTTTACCATGGAACAGTACACGCCACGCAAGCGCTCCCAAATTGTTGAAATTTACATTCAACAAAAGAAGTCAATTGTGAAAACTCAACGTGCGTATAAAAAATTAATTAATGTGAAAAGTGCGCCTTCTAAGAACACCATTAAACGTTTGTACGAAAGGTTTTCGACTGGTGATGCTCTTTCTAATTCAAAGAGGCCAAATCAAAACCGACCAAGGCGATCGGATAGTAATATTGCTCTTGTATGGGCTAGTGTTGAGACGTCGCCAAGGACATCCCAAAATCGCCATTCTCAACAGTTGGACATTGCTCGCACCACTTTACAACGAATTATCCGCATTGATTTGCATTTATTCCCGTATAAGATTCAATTGACGCAAAGATTGTTGCCTGCGGACAAGCCTCGTCGATTGGAAAGGGCCCAAAGAGTCATCGAATTCCGTCGGGTCCGTCGAATATGGGCAACCCTGTATATGGAGTATTTCGCATTAATTTAATTTTGTTCAATTTTTTTTATTTTATTTTTAGTTGTATTTTTTTTTTTTAATATCAGTTTATTTTATTTTATTGCATTAAATTATATATTATTATTATTATTATTATTATTATTATTATTTTAGGAAAAATATATAGATATTAAATCTAATTGCATAGAAGGGTGCAAGCTACAATGGCTATCGACTCCGAGAATTATATATTGTATTATTTTAGCTTTTTAATGTATTTAGTTTTATTTTGTTTAAATTTAGTTAATTTCAATTTATTGTATTTTATTTTATAGAATTATAATATATATTAATTAAAATTTTTAATTAATTTAGTTTTAATTTGTTTTTTTCTACAATTTTCTTTTATTTTATTTATTTTTTTAACAATTTTTTTATTTATTGTATTTTGTTTTACTTTATTTTATATATTATATTATTGAGTGTATTTTTATTTATTTAACTAAATTTGATTTAGTTTTTTTTTTATTTAAAAAAAAAATTATTTACGTTCTTTCAATTATTTTCATTTTAAATTTAAATAAAATTTATTTTATTTATTTTGTTGCATTTTTTTTTATTATTTATTATATTATTATTATTATTTTTTTTTTATTATACTTTATTCTTTATTATTTTATTTTGGTTAAATAAAATCAAACTAAACTTATTTCAGCTTATTTTATTATTATTTTTTATTTTTTTGTACTTTATTTTATTTTATTTTATTCTAAAAACAAGTATTTAAGTATTTTTTATTATATTTCGGCTCATTTCATCTCATTGCATTTTGCTTCATTATATTCCGTTCGCTTAAACTCAATTTCTCCATTCTACTCATTCCATTCCATTGCACTCCCTCTCATTCTAATAAATCAAACTTCACCGCCTTTTCCTATTTGATCTTTTTCGACATATCACTTCCCTGTCACATGCATATTTATTCAATCACTCAGAAAATGTAATCTTACGAAAGTACTTAATAACTCACTTATTTTTTATTTCCTTATATTTTTTGTTTTTACTATATTTTCCCTCCCTTTTTGCAATAAAATTAATTGTTGACTCATTAAATAGTGTCACGTTTATTCGAAACGTTAAAATTCTGTAGCGATTTTCAGAAAATGGTTTTTACACATACAACAACCCTTATTTGAGAAGCTGATTTTCTCTTTTATATAAGAACTGTTGCATGCGAACTACTCCTATCAGCGATGCTGGACATGTGCACTTTCGTTTGGTAACAACATAACTACAAAGTGAGTAGGTAATTGGTTACAGCGCCTTAGCCATAAACACGACCTATAATTTATGAACTCTACGTGCCGGGTATTCACATGGCAGTTCGGGCTGACCAACCGGTTGTTGGGTACACTACTACGCATTCGCATGTGCTCCGTTTGAAGTTTATAAACAAAAAGTTTTGCGTTTAATTTAATTTAGTTTATATTTTTCAAGTTTGCGGAATCGCAGTGTTACAATGGGGAAATTTTCGCGCACCATTAAAAATTAGAAATATTTTGTTCGGAAATCTTGTTTACGAATTCATAACAAGTTTAATTTACGGATAAAATTATAAGTTATGTATTTGGCGTAGAAAAAAAAACCGTATAAACCGGAAATATTTTAATCAAAATTTCTGATTAATGTTGACTGATATTTGCTTAACTCTGGAGTTGCTAGAATCCATTTTTTGGCAACAATTCATTGAATTCATATTTTGATAGTCAATATTTATGCCGAATGCGCTAGCGAAAAATCACTTAAATGTCTCGTGAACGGAAATTTTTGGAATCTGGTTTTGATTTGCATAAAATTAATACCAAACATCAGACAAAAAAGAAAGAAATTGGATAGCAAACTGAGTAAACCGTAAATTTCGATAATTTGTTTTTTTTTTTTTTTTTAATTTCGGTTTTTTTTTTTTTAATTCTGTTGGTAATGGAAACATTTAGCAACGTTGAACTCAATTCAAAACCAAAAAACCACTCGCTCCAATAATAATATACTGACGCATGCATTGTCAAGTTTATCGCCTAGTATACGATTTGATGTTGTCCCATGAGTGGAGCGCACAAATGGGTTTTTTTGGTAGAAATTCATTGAGAGGTTTCCCATGGCCTACAAAAATTCTACCAATGTTGGAAAAAAAATGTAGGTTAGAAGTTTCGCACAAAACGCACTTGGTGGCCGCCTAAAGAGCTAAAAATAGTAGGATGCTTCCATATTTTGTGAAAAACATTGAAACTTGGAAGCTCCAGGCATTTAAATACTTGCTTTAATCTACAATTTTATGCCGTCTCCGAACGGCAGATGGCAAAACTTTTTCTATCATTTTCGTTGTCATAGTGGGTCTCTAAATCGGGCCCTACCGAATGGTAGTCACACACACCCCTTCGAATACGAATAAAGTGATCAGTTTAAGGCAGTCCAGAATAAATCAAGAGGAAGGTAGTCTGGTGATCCTCACATGGGGATTCCATATTTAGAGTTGCTACTATATAGGTTAAGCTAGGATGGTAACTCTTAACTTAAGTGTTATAATGAGAAGACGAATGCTGCCTCGTGAGGAAGTAAATAAGTTGCGAAAAGTCAGAATGAGAAAAAGTCAGTCGTCACCAGTAATGGTGGTAGCAGTGGAAGAAAAGAAGAAGAGTTCATAGAAAAGTATGCTGATATACCATTGACGAAGTTTGGAGCACTCCTGACCACTTTTGGGGTTTTTTCATGAGTTGTTATGGGATGTACTATGATCTGAATTCTGAAAATTTATTTGCGTGAAACCTGCAGATTCTGCTGAGTAGAGAAGGAAACTTCTAGGCACATTTTCGGGCAGTATTCTAATCTATTACACAAATGCAATGCAGATCTGGTGACTATCTGAATAATGGATGGCACGATGAATTCTTTCAGAATTGGAATCAAGAGACATTCTCAAAATACTAGAAAGGGGCTTATTAGATCTTAAGACCACATCTTTCAATCTACAATAATAACAAAAATAATAAAATTTTAAATGTGCAGCTTAGAACTCTCACTGAGTGCTCACTGTCCAAGTAAAGATGTATGGTTGGTACTCTTTTTGATGAAAGCGTGCACTGTTTGATGAAGGGAGATAAGCGTTTTTTCCTGCGAGTTTATTCCATTCTACCGTATAACAGTATTACGCTGCCGTAAGTCCGGTGAAGCGTTAATTATTGCATAACATCGATTGTATCTCTGGTTACTTTGCCTATGCATTTTTGCTATATCCCAACATAAAAGGTGGCGCAAAATTAGTCAACCAATATTGCTTTCGAATAGCTTTTGTATTAATAAAAAAATTATTTTCAGTTATGGAAATCTTTACTTTGACCTTTGCATGCTCTGTGTAGTTCACAAGTGTCAAATATGGTTGACGTCCGACACCATTTGCAAAAAGGATAAATTTTCCGATGGGGTGATTAATTGTGCGTCATCTTGTACTAGCAAGCAGCTCACTAACGCTGTATTCTTGGTTTCCAGTGGCAAATTACTAGATGGCTTTCTTTCGAAGGGGAACGACTGGCGGCTATAGAGATTGCCTTTAACTTCTACGTTAGTTAGATTTTTAATTGCGCGAGGCTCTGAATTCAAGCTTAGCTTTTGCAAAATTTCCACCTCTCAAATGCACTCAAACTTGTTTTAGTTTTTTTATTTCACAACGACCTACAATGAAGTTTTTGTGTCTGCTGCTGCTTTATCAATTACTTTTAATACCTCATTTCCGAATTCTTTGAATACTTTGATTTTTTTTGTAATTACTTAGCACAACTTTTTTTATGATATTTCTATCTCTTGTGAAATTTGAAATTATCTACATAATTGTTTTTCTGATTAATATTGGCATTAAAAAATAATTAACGTTACTTGCCACGTTCTGCGTATTTAGGTTAGGTCGTTAAAAACCCATCTGCGGCCAGTGTGACAAGTTGAGCCAGGTTAATGCTTCTATAACAGAAGAACATTAATGTAAAGGAAAATAAGTATGTATGCATGTGTGTGTCAGTTGAACTTTTAAAATGCTAAGCATGTCGATGACAACTTTAATAAACTATAATAAAATTATGACAGCTGAAGCAAATGTGAAAGAAAAAGAGGTATTTTGGAAAAAATTTCATTTTTATTAAAATTTATTAAATTTGTTTTTTACAGCTGACAAATTAAGTATTCACACACACCAGTATCTGTAGATGTTTAACAAAACAACTTAATTCACTTTACAAGTTATTGCTTATTGAATAATAAATGCCGATTATTCCTAAAAAAAATTATTCCAATATAACATTTTTTTCTATTTTTATACTCAGGCAAGATTAATGCCTAATTATTATTTAAATATTAACTTTAAACCCACAAATGTAGTGCTTATACGTTTTAGAAATACCAAGGTACTTTTTCTATAAAACCACTTACGTTTTAACTGCATTTCAAAAGAGAAAATTTTTTACCACTTTGTTGGCAATCAACACATAAAGCAAAATTAAAATTAATTGTTGACTTAATTAAAACTAAAATAAATATAAACTTTTTATTTATAAATTTGTGGTCAATAAAAAAATGGGAGTTTTTTCCTGGTACCACTTTAGGTTGCATAATAAACAAATACGGTTATTAAATTGCAAATTAAAATTATCTAATTTACCTTTAACCCCTTCAACTATCGAAACTCACGAAAGTATGTTTGCATGTATACTTTAGTACGAAAGCGTTGGATAAGATTCCAACTTTTCTTTTACATCAACACAGTAAAAAAGTGTTTACGGCGGCCTCCCCTCGGCAGGCAAATCTCCAAGCGCGTTCCTGCTATGAAAAATACCCTCAACCACAATTTACAAATGCGGCACTCCATTGCCTTCTTATTCAGATCGTAATTATTTTATTTATTTATTTGGTAGAATAGTTATTATAGTTAGATAATGATATTTTTTACCGAAGTACGTTTCTATATTAATACAAGGTAACTACATCTTATACATGGTGACTCAAAATTAATCATCCTATCGGAAGAATTATAATGTTTGTAAAAGGCGTCTAGGTCAATCGTGTATGGCGCTTTTGGTCCTAAAATAATTTTTTTATTTAGTAAGTTAGTTACTTAGTTACTCAAAAGCAAATTTATATATACAATTTTAATTAAATTTTTTTTAATTAATTTTATTTAGTTAGAAAAATTATGCAACATCAAAATTGGATGTTTAATTTTGCGCCACTTGCTACATACAAACATCGGTATATGCATTTTAATCGGCAATGGATACCTTAAGTACCTGAAGCCCAATTAAAACATGATTGTCAATCTCGGAATTTTCAATAAATCAAAGCCAGTTTTTGAAATTTCTGTCTTTACTGAATTTCTCTGTCAGACAAATCAAAGAATCTTACGAATCTATTAACATTTGACGGAGCAGAGTCCAGATTGCTGAGAGTGAAATGCAAATTTTAAAATGATACTGACCTGCCCAGTAAAAAATTTATTAGGAACTTTATTTTTATAGTTTTCGATTTTATTCCAAAAGTTCTAAAAACTTTTAAGATATACGCATAATCATTAATCACAATCAATTTTTGTCAATCCTTGGTTGATAGCATCAAATTTGAAAATTTTCCTCCTGAAAATTCGTCATCTGAGGCTTCTGGGTTTTGTTTTAGCTACATGAAAACGGTCTATACAGATAACTATGGTTTGACAGCTGTGTTGACATTTGTGTTCAGTAACATTTGGCAAGTCATCATTATTCGTTTAACTCCAGAACAATGTTTCCAAGCTGTGGAAATTTACTTTGAAAAAAATAAATCTGTTCGCGAAGTTCATAGAGCCAACTGTTAACGAAGACGCCGAAATGTCGATTTGTCGTAGTTCTCCACTTGTTGGCTTTTAAACTCCGACTACGTGGAGTATTTTACGTAAGGATCTTAGCTTATGTTCCTATAAAATACAGCTCGTGCTTTGGCATGAAACGGAGGATGAGAGGATCGGGATCCCCTTGACAACCTGTGCTCTACTCCTGGAAGGATGGGCTTTGCACCAACTGAGCGAGCGCTGGGCAAGTACACGAACGTGTAAGGTTGCAAAGTCCTTCTGACCACGTTTGGTTAGGAGGCGTTCGAGGTATATTCTGAGGATGACAAAATCTTATCTTTCAAATTTCGTGGGCATCCTCACGGGGCACTATCCTCGGGGTATACATGCCGTGAGACTCGGAATTATTTCGAGTCCTTTTTGCGTCAGCAGTATGGAGAATGAGGTTAAATCATCTCACCACCTGCTCCTTAGCTGCCAGCTCTTGCGGGACTAAGATTTAAGCATCTTGGTTCTCACTTTTTTTCTGCGTCTGCTGATATAGCAGCAGCATAAAGAGGCTAACACAACTGCAAATTAGTCACCGTTCATAGTCCACAAATACTCAACCCTGCCACCCTTTTCCTTTTCGTCCTATTGTTTTTTCCTTCACCTTTTTTTCTTCTCCTGTAATGGTATCACAAAGGATGAACCAAACTTCTTTCGTCCAAGAGGGCCCACTCTCTGTGCAACAATTACTACCTAACCTAACCTAACCTTGGGCTTTAATCAATGGCGAACTACCGGGAATTTTACTGTCTTGAAAAATCACATTTACCCAAGTCTCAGACAGCTTGAGAATACTTCGCCACAAAATATGTTCATCTTTTGAAACAAATCAGAAATCGAGCTACTTTTTTTATATTTTACTACGAAATGAAGTGCATTTCTTCACGATAAAAGCAAGTAGATGAAGTTGCATTTGTTCGATGAATCAGACGTAAGAGGCAGTGCTTCAGTGCAAGGTTTCGCCAACAGTTCCTTGACACAATTTTTCTAGTGGCACATTGGTATTTTCTAAGCAAACCTCTTTTAATTCGAATAGCTGTTATCGGTAGCGTTGACTTGTAACAGTTTCACCTGATTTTAGACGCTCGTATGACATAACGAAATTTCAAAAATGATTTTCGTAATGAATGAATGAATTTCCTAACAAAACTCAACATAACTGCCTGAAGCGCATTGTGTCGAGAAAATGTAATGTTGTGAATTTGGAGATATTATTTTAGGGCAAAATTATGAAAATATTAATAAATTTCGAAATATTTCGCACATGTGAAGTTAGGGCCAGCTATGCGTGGCGCCCGGTTTCATTGGTATACACCAACATATGACAGGTATTTAAAACAAAATGCTGCTAGATTTCGTGTTATTTATCAGCTGCTCTAAAATTTCTGATATTTTATAGAATTTCTGAGCTGATCTAGAATCACTGATTTTTTCAGAAATCTGCCTTTAGTTGTGGTAAATAGGTTTAATGACTTATTTGCCTACAGTGAGCGCTACTGTCCCCTTTTGCAATGCCTTCAAAGTTCGTTTTTTTGTTTTTTTTTTTTTGTTAATTTATTATTGAAATATAGATTGTCGTCTAATAGAAAATACTGTGAACTATAATGTTGTGGTCTTTAAAAACTTACGAAAACTCGGCTACATTTTCGAGGGCTTAAATTTTTTTCATTGTTTTTGTTGATTTATTAAATATAATAAACATAATAAAAAAATAATAATAATAACAACATAGTTCTCAATCTAATAAAAAACTTTTTAAAAACTGGAGAAAAATAATTTTAATTTTCCGATTGAAAAAATTATTTTTTGTTTTCGTTAATTTAGTCTAAAAAAATACTAGTAGCTCTATACTTTTTAAAAATTCTTTTAGACCTTTTTCGGGTAAGCCATTTTGTAGCTCATTAAATTTTATTTTAATTTCGCGCAAGTTTGAAAGGGGGACAGTTAACAACTTAGTAGGTATGAGTAATTTTCCACTAAATTTGGCTGATTTTTGCTTCTGTGAAGAAAGTACGTCACAAAAAAGAAAGATAACAATAAAATGTGCTTACACCATTAAAAGCAATGTCAATTTAGTGCTGTCAATAAAAGTTAGTTGAATCGACAGCAAACCATTTTTATATAATATAATATAATATTTACTCAGTTGGCATTTTAGGCAAGACTTTTGTTTAGTTCAAGGGAAGGAGCGAAAGTGAATGGCTTTGCGAAATTATTTTTAAAAATATTCAGAATGAAGGCCTTCGCCTACTTGATCATTCAGCTTGGAACCATCAGTATAGATGCTGATTCCGCTTCTATTGTCCATTACCCCATTGTCCCAATCTTCTCTCGTAGGAAAGGTTGTGGTAAAGGATGTGTGTAAATGGCACTCTACTGAACTACAGAAATCTGTCGTTTGATGTAGAAAGGGGTATTTGTCTAGTATTCTTGCGTGACCTCTTCTGTTAGTGGCTAAGTTAGAAAATACTCTCAACCTAAGTGCCGATTTCGCCGCCAGATGTTTGCTGTAGACCTCAATCGGTAATAAGTGCAGCATGACATTCATCGCTGCCGTGGGCGTAGTCTTTTGTGCCCCGCTTATGCAGAGACTAGCACCCCTTTGAATACTTTCTAGGCATTTTACTTTTCTCGAGTGTTGGACACCAGACTGCTGTATATAGCCAGTGTACTACTTTTGGGGTTAGGCCCCATTTTGCTTCCACAATTCTTTTGCATGTATAGGGTGCTGTAGCTGCTTTTTTTTTACTCTATCATTAATCGTATGCTTCCACGAGAGCTTCCTATCTAATACTAGTCCTAGGTAGCTCGCCTCTTCTCTAATTGATAGTGTGATTCCCTCAAGGGTAGGGGCGTTTAAAACAGGTATCCTGTATTTTCTGGTGAACATGATTAGTTCTGTTTTGTTGGGATTTATCCCAAGACCACTCCATGCAGCCCACCGGCTTACATCGTTCAAAGCATTTTGCATTATGTTGCAGAGGATATCTGGGAATTTCCCTCTTATTAATATTGCAACATCGTCTGCGTAGGCCACTACGTGTATCCTCCTTTCCTCTAGATTCTTAAACATTTAATTCATTGCCAGAATCCACAGTGGAGGAGAAAGTACACCGCCCTGATGGGTGCCCCTCTTGACGGATCTGCGTATCGTCGAGGGGCCCAACTTCGAAATTACGAACCTGCCTAGTAGCAACTGTTCTGTAAGTCTGCACTTCTGTAAGTTCTGCGCTTGTTATGGCCTCCGGTAGGATGTTGTTGAAAGCGCCCTCTATGTCTAGGAACGCTACCAGAGAATACTCTTTATTCTCTATTGATTTCTCTATCTCTGCAACTAGTGAATTTAATGCTGTCTCTGTGGATCTATCATACCTTTACAGTATGCATGTTGTGATCTCGCGAGTAGCGAAGGTGTCAAGTTTTCCCTTGTAAAGGCGTCTATTAATCGCTCCATTTATATACATATTTAAGGAAATTTTCCAAAGAATTGGAAAATGTGGTGCACTGCATGGTGTCATGTTCAGGCCTCTAGCTCGTAAATAACTGTAAAAATCGGTGCCACACTTTCCACTTTACATTAAAAAGAAAATGTATGCATATCGTTTTTTTATACAGATTTTTAATGTTAGCTCAAGAGTCCGATTTTTTCTGTTTTTGTTAATAAAAACTCTCAATAAAGTTGAATCCACTGACAGTTAAAAATGGCTGTTTGACAAAGTTTGATGTTAAACATTTTTATCAAAATGTTTCTTATTTCACATCCTTAAAATTTGTTTCTTTTGTGTAGTGCCTCTTTACAGTGCCTCTTTTTAGCTCTGCAGAAAGGTATAATACTATAATAGATATAATAGATGTAACCCGTAGGCGGGTTGTGATGAATGTAAAATTTCATAGGAAAAAAAATTTTAAAAAAACTTGACTAAAACCGAAAAATTTAACAACTTTCACTTTGTCATCCATTATATTTCGTTCTTGATAAAATCCCCCCTAATCTTGATAAAAATTCTCATAATTTTGTTTAAAATAATTTTCACAACGCTTGTTCTCAGATGCCGGCTCATTTCGTTAGCCGCGTCAAGGATATCTTGTTATGATATCGATCGGAATCATCTCATTGTACAAGATGGCGCAAAATTTATCATGCAATTTGATTTTGAATAATTTTTTTACTAATTAAAAAACAAAAATTATTTTGAGTGATGGAAATCTTTACTTTGACCTTTCCGCACTTCACTGCTTATCTGCTTTTGTACTGGAGCTGTCTAGCTCTCAAGTGTCAAATATGATGGGCGTATGACGCCATTTGCAAAAATTAAAAATATTCCGATAGGGCAATTAATTTTGCGCCACCTTGGAAGTAATGTTGCATGTCCAATTTAATCAAAAATTATCTAAATATATTAATAATACTCTTAAATTTCTAGGAAGATTTTCTGGGTAACCCTGTATACCTTTGTAAGTTACTATACTTGTGCATCAATATCCAAAAATTTCGGTACTACTAGGTATCAGAATTGATTCCAGGTCAAAATCCCGAAAACACATGCCCGAATGGACATTCACCCGAAACCCAATCACCCGAAAATAATTTACCCGAATAAATTTGCCCGAATACGAATACCCGAATCTTATTAATTTTCCCGAAAAATGCCCGAAAAATGCCCGAAAAAATAAAAATAAATTTTATATAAAAATGTTAATAAATAATTAAAAAAAGAGGGAAAAAATATAACAAAAATAGAAATAAACAAAACTTTGTACTTGTGCTGGAGGGCATTCCGGATGATCTTCCGCGACTCGTTTTAAATTAACCTTCACTAATTCCGCTTTCGCTGTATCCTGATTGGGCGGATGTTCATGAGGAGATTTTTTAGGGCCTTTTAAAACTATTAACTCAGAAACTGTCTGCAATGTAATTGCCCGCGCTTTGCATTCTTTTCTTCGAACCAATTGACAGTCCCAATAGAATTGATTATTTTTCGACGGTTTGGATCTGACATAAATGTATCCTCCGATTATTAATTTTTTTCCGACAAGTTGTCCCACTTCCTCAATTTCTTCCATTTTTATGAATAATTAAGAACGAATGACTGACTGATGAATTTGACACAAGAATTTTGACAACATTTGTTATGAATAAATAAAGGAATAGCACTCTTTTGTTCTTTTCTTTCATGTACTTCAAGTGTATACTAATTCTTAATTATTTTAAATTTTTTTTTCTTTTCGGGTAAAAGGATTCGGGCAAATGGGTTCGGGCGAAGACGTTCGGGCAAAAAAATTCGGGAAACTGTCAATTCGGGGAAATATACATTCGGGCGTGTGGATTCGGGCGGGTGTTTTCGGGCGTTTGGGCGTAAACGATCAGAATTATGAAATAAGTTATGTTTTAAGACTTCGGCCAAAATATTTTGGAAAAATATTAAGATCTACGTGCGCCAGATCGATTCGAAAAATCTTATTATTTTAATTCTGCTGATAAAATTTTTTTTACATTTTTATGCAGATATTTTAAGCGTGAACTTTTCTTGCATCTCAAACGATTTTTTGGAAACAGTTTTTAAAAACTAATTTTTGTTAAAAAAAATCGATTTTTAAAGTATTTTCAAATCGGTTCAAAATCGCCAAAATATTTTGGTAGAAGTCTTAAAATGTAATAAATTTTATAATCACGGTCGAAAAAAGCAAACTTTTTATAGCGAGGCATCCTAATATATAGTACTAAGTGCTGTGGAAGAATAATCAAAATTGTACTACAACAGCCATTACAATTCGGTGCTGAGAAATTTCTTTGTCGCCAGATTAACTTGCATTTACTACTGATTTCTGCTGATTAGGTGAACCCAAATTATTTCGTCAGCCATATTTCGACGCAGTATTATTTTAATTTGAACACCAATTGGATCGAAAATAAAAATAGACTTTTCTTCATCTACTATTAAATAAATAGGAATATGCAAATAAATAGGAATACTATATATTTAAAGTAAAATATAACAAATATTTGACGAAGGATGGGAACTTTTGACAAAACAACCCACATCGACTTAATACTTTTTATCTGTTTAACGCGAAATTCGGGAGTTTTAGTTACATACATATTTAGCTCGTCATTATCATAGCTCGAGAACAAAGCTCTATAAAGGTTGAATCAGCGTTTTAATTTTTTTTTTTTTGTTGTTGTTGTTAAGTTATCAACATTTACTTTCCTATGCTCACGTCAATTGAGGCTGTTTCGTCAAAAGTGCAGTCCAGAGATATCAACATATGTGTGCATGTATGTATGACCGACTAGACAAATTTCATAAAGTCATATCGATATTTGTCTTATTAATGGCCTAATATTTGTGTCAATGAATGTAAACAAATCGATAACACATCGATCATCACACAACTGACAATATTTTTATTAAATAGGTACACAAATAAGTGCGCATCAGCGAAGGGTAGATTAGACCCTGTAGGGAATATCGTGATCGATGGGAATCGTTACTAATTACCTACTAATGTTTCTAGAGGAAATATAAAAAAAAACCAAAATAATGTATGCCTTGTTTTAACTCAAAATTGAAATGATGATAATGAAAGAAGTGTTTGCTAAGTTACATTGTTCGGTCTCCTAATTAGTGTCAAGGAACAAAAGGTCTGACCAGGTACTTAAATTCATCAGAAGCGTCATATTTTAAACTGGCGGTCAAGCATATTAGACCCCATCAGAGGTTGAAGTGCTTAATGGCTCAATAATAAAAATAATAATAATAGGTAGGTAGGTAGGTAAGATGACAAGAGTATCCCAGGTACACATCAAGTAGCACTTTACGTGCCGTTTTGAAAACATAATGTGGACCATCACCTGTGAAAAGATTAAGAGAAAAAAAAAACGTCTACAGGCATCCAGTGCTGCTGATGTAATGGAGGAAAGAAAAGGGATCTAGGCTGGAGAATTTCTTCAAGTCATCCCTAAAGGGCACGCTAAGGTATACTAGCCGCCATAGCTGGACATTTGCAGAGAAAGTGTTCCACAGTCTCTTTCTCTGCAGGATCCCCACAGCTTCTGCAATAGGGGTTGTACAGAGTTCCAAGCTTCTCCGCATGAGTACCAATCACCCAGAGACCAGTGAACACCGCAATGAGTTTGGAAATTGAATGACGGGGGATTCTCATCACCTTAATCGAGAAACGGCAATGCCCGATTTTAAAAGTATCGATACTGGGTACTGAAATGTGCTCAAAAATACTCGATAATAGACACTAAATTGAAAATTGTAGTCAGTAAGAATTCATAGCATTCCAGCGCTAGTTCTCAGTACTCAGTAATGATAATCAGCAGTCAAAAGAAGCCACTGAGTCACATGAGTATTAAAGCAACACGAGCACATTTACTCTACTAGTGAATAATGCTAATCAGTAGTGGTCAATTATTAGTCTTTTTCCAAATTCAAGACTCTGAATTTATTCCCTAAAATCAGCTCCTTTCAAAAAACAAAGAAGTGCCAGATTCAAAATAAAATACCCTGTACTTTTGCACGATTCTTAGCTACCGATGTCTTCGATTCTCAAAAGTGCTCGATACTTCCCATCACTACTAAGTATCAGGAGAGGACGCATTTTTGCAGAGTACGTTACTCATTAGCTACAAAAGTATCACAATCCCAAAGACCGAAATGTCGCGAAAAGTGTTCTGATACTTTTAAATTTAATATGACTGCTGGCACTGAAGAATGTATAAAATTGTATCTTATTTTTTTATACCTCTATTTAGGACCTCTGTGTAAAGCAACTGGCTTAACCAAACAGAAACCTGTTACGGAGCTTTTTTTGGAACACTTCTAAGCCGCCGCGCAGTGTTATTCGATACAACGTATTCAACGTGAGATATCGGCAGGTCATTAAATGCATACGGCGAAAAGTTTCTACTTCACGTTACAACAAAATTTCACTTATCAATAAATAATAGAGCAATTCGCAATTAAGTGCAAATGACCGGACATTGTGGTTTTTGCAAATTATGATGGCAAATATTATATAATTTTTTTTGTTATAGCAGAAATTTGCAAATGTCTGATGCCAGGCTATTTTGCACTTACTTGCGTACTGTCTTAATTTACATTTTTTACTGGATTTATTGCAAACTAGGCAAGTAATTTTCTTTTTTCTGGAACATTCTTCAGTTTTGTTTCTCGTGCTCCCTAAATCAGTTCCAAGCTAAAGTATCTTCCTACAGGGTGTATGTATGTGTAATTCCATGCAGACTAGTACCGTGGGCGTTGTAACTCTTACTGATAAGTGCAAGCCGTGTTTTGCTTGTTTTGTGTTTTTTGGTCAATTCTATTGTATCGATACAATGGTGATGAAATCAGTCGTGCGCTGATCACGTGCTTAACATGAGCGACATGGCGAGAGCCCGCAGACACTGGACCATTGTTCAAATACCAATATTTACTAGGTGGCAAGTGTTTTCGAAGAGCGACACAGCATTGACACAGCTGGCAAGCCACATACGTGAGAGCCATTTTTGTTTTCCATTTTAAGATTATTTATCTGCAAATGTTTGCTAGGAAAATACTCATAAATATAAGTAAGAATTAGTAGTACAAGAAAGTAGTCTAATGGATTTTAACAACAAATTTCAAAAATTTCTCTTTTTGTGCTCTTTTCACTCTTTGCAGATACTACCGCAAAGCGATTGCTTTCATACTGCAAATGGGCAAAAATATGAAATCATATGGAGATAAAACAAAAGATGAATCTCATATTTACCAGAGCAAACAGTGAATGTAATAAAAACTGTTATTTTATGGGTGTCTAATGTTGTCGAGCGGCCAAGTGGAGAATGAGAAGATAAATGCATGGAAATACTTGATACAAGCCATAATGAAATAAGACCAAAATAAATATAAAATATTTTGCTATTGTTGTTGTACTTCTTATGCTAGCGCGATGGAAACCAGATGCTACCTTTGGTACGAAGAGAAATAAAAAATACGCAAGGGGCAATTGACAAACGGAAGTACTTGTGTGTGCCAAAATTATGCGGAAAAAAACGCCAAAGTCGAAATAAATAAGCAAGTGAAATATACTATAGAATATGCGAAGCGGAAAAAAGTAGGTACTAAAAAAATAGCGCTGAGTTGGTGAGGGAGCGTAAAAAGAAAATAAATGGAGGCTATTATTCTAACAAAAACGCGAAAAAATAAAGTATATTGAAAGAGGCAAATAAACAGTGCAAATAATTAAAAATAGAGTAAAAATATATAAAATACAAACACTGAGAAGTAAACAAAAATGAATAAAATTAAATTAAATTGGTAACAAAATAAAATTTGTGAAGTGCAGTAACGAACTAAAATATTGTGCAGCGTAAGCTTCGTATTAATTCATAAATATCACTAAAGAGTAACTGAAGCGGTCATTACAACTGTAGGTGTGGCATTCGTCCCTATTAAAAAGTACAAATACAAAAGGGAATTTCTTCAAGACCAGCGAAATTAAAGTAAGTCCCCAACTTGCATTACATTGAGCTAATTTTAAATTGCATAACGATCGAACCCAGGAAGAGTAATCCCAGCTCCAGAAAGACCAAGAAAAGAGCCGTATAAAAAGAAAGGGGATCAGCAGAAAGGCGCACCCAAGCGGCATGTCCACTTGCACACGAACACGTCAAAAACGCATGATCATCGAGTCAATTGAAAGCGCGCGCGACACCTTAACAGCGTCGCGACGAAAACGGACAACTATTCAATTAATCAATTCATAAATTAATAGCAAAGCAAAAGAAATAAAAAATAAAAAGAAACTACAATTCAATAAGGTACAACAAAAACGCCACCAGCAGCAATTAAAGATATCGCAGATACAGCAGAACAGACAAAGTGCCACGAAGAGGAAGCAGACATCGCCGAACGATAAACGAATACAGCATCAAAAAAAAAAAAACAATAATAATAATACAACAAAAAAGAAAGAAAAAAAGTTGCGACGAGCACATAGTGTAAATGTCTCGCGAGCTGCGAGTTACACTAACATAAATTGACCAACGCGACGGCAGCAGCACAGCGTGACTTGCGAATTTACAAGACTACCACGCCACCCTTACACTCCCACCGCGTACACATACTAACTGATACTGCTGCTGCGGCCGAGCATAAAAAATCAGTGCGTCGACGACTCATCCCACTTACCGTGGGAATTTTTCACGACAGCGTTGGACTTCGTAGCCGGCCATTCAACACTGTGAAGTGTAGTGATGAGAAATGCTATGCGTTAGTCAACTCGCGCTACATTGGGTGAATTTGTGTTTGTGAAAAGAGTGCTTAATTGAAGCGATTTTTATGCACGCTCAATATGCTCAGCATGCTCTGTAAATAAAAATTTCCAAACAAATCACGCTAGCGCGCTGAAAAAAGAGCGGGAGAGAAAGGGAGCGCGCACACTTTGCTGCCAATTAATGCACAACGCATAATTAGTAGAGTGGAGCGCGAGTGCGATCGCAGCTGCAACTACAGCATAGCCACCCACCATTGGGGCGCTCAGCTGTTTATTGTTCAATATTGTGGCGCTCGCCCGTACAACGAGAACGCGATCTCGCGTCACTCGCCAACCCGATCGCACCACACTACACTTGGGATATATATTATATGGGAAGCGCGCTGCGAACGCTCTACAGTTTTGCTTGAAACGTTTGGGAGTGCAGATCGTTGAAGTTGAAATTTGTAGAAAATTTATGAAAACGCACGGTCAAACGCGCGATATACGGTTTCGCAGATATTAAGCAAATTTAAAAAATCAATAAAGAAAGAAACAACATTAAATGAAAAATTTGATGAGAAAACTGGATGAATGCTAAGTATAATACGTACAGCGTGATAATGTTTTAGCAGTGTCCGTTTTGAAGAAATATTACAAATTAAGAGAAAAAACAATAATGTACTAAAATATTTTTAAGTGTCACGAAGTAGCAGCACAAGTTAAAAAATATCAGCAAAAGGTATATGCAGCAACAGCAGTGGCTTAAAAAATTTATTAAGCAAAAGCCAACGCACAACCAACTGGAATTGTGAAACAATTAATTTAGCTTGCGAAACAAAAAGTGATAAATTAAAAAAAAAAAAAAACACAAAAACCAAAAATTTCGTGGCGTGTGTTGAGTTGAAATATCCGTACGGCGCAAGAAAAAACTGAACAGCAGACGTTCAAAAACAACAATAACAATAAACGCGTTTGCGAGTTGTGCATAAATTTGAAAACAAGAAATCGAAAAGCTAAAGAAACAATTAGTAACAAATAAACGAAATCCCCTTAAGGCGGCAAAAAGCAGAAGAGGTTTAAGTGATTGGTTATTAAGAGAAGTGAGCAGTAACAAATTGAAAAAAAAAATTGTATTTAACCAAATACTCAACCAAAGAAGAAGCGAGTTTTAGACAATTATTCATTCACACACAAGAACTTTAGATAAACGTTCATTCTGTGTGCAAGTTCTTCAAAAACTACAAAAAAATTGACCAATACAAATATTTATCATATGGAAACCAATAAAAAGTATCTCTAGTGGCTTTAAGTGCTGAAAAAAGTGTAAAGTTAAAATTTAAAAAAGAAACTGAAAAAAAAAATTCTGAGTGGAACACTAAAAACAGCAGTGAGGCACAAAAGCAAAGAACAACTTTGATACTTGGCCAAAAAGTGGCAGTGACTAAGCGAAAAGCGGTAAGGTAGCGAAAACTTTCCGCAATAAAAAAGCAAAGAAAGTGAAAGAAAGCAAACGTCCGCGCCCCATGCACGCCAGTTAGCCTACAAATAAGGCAATTTCAAGGGAGCGCCGATGCGTGAAAATTCGCAAAGCGAAAAAAAGTCACTCAAACACATAAAGAGTAGCAAACCGTTTAACTGAATGGAGTGAACATTTGCCCCCAACTAGAAACTAAAAAAGATTATTCCGCGCATTTGCATGTCTAACGTAATGTTTGCTGTGACCACACCTCTTCTCCTACAATACAACACACAAACGCTGACTAAATACTGAGCAGCAAAAGAAGAAAAAATACCCGAAAAAAGTAGAAAAATAGTCGAATAAGTGTTACTAAGCACAAAGCCCTTTAACAAACAAACGCGCGCGTGCGTTCACTTTGTTGTTGTGTTTTTTTTTCGAATTTGCTTTTGCACCAATGCCGCGCAATCTACTTCCGCACATAACGATTACATCATTGAAGCATCAGCATCAGCGACAGCAAAAACAAAAGCAAAATCAACAAAAGCAAAAACAACAAAATCAAGTAACAAGTTTCGCTTACACATTACACTTTGTAAGTAGCTGAGTACTATTGCAACAACAACAAATAACAACATTAACATCAACGTGTATGTTAATTTCTCACACCCGCCACTGCATCGAATAATGGCCATAGATTTTCTCATACTCGCCCTACTGCTATTCTCGTTTGTCATCAATTTGCTGGCTTTGGGCGCTTTCTGGGTAACACCAGGTTTGCGCACCACCGCCAATCGTTTCACCATCAACTTGCTTATTATCAATCTAATCGGTTGCCTCATACTCGCCCCAACGCTATTCCTTAGCCAAGCATCGCATAGCGCACGCGAAGAAGAAGATGTCGCTAACTCATCATCAGCAGCAACATTATCCGCTAGCCTCTCACTCGCCGCTTCGGCCAGCGACGACCGCATCGAGATACTCGCCAAGCCCGGTAATCGTCAGATGACGATCAAACACAATGGCAAGCTGGTCGAGCAGGAGGGCGTAATTGTGCGTCGCAATTTGACGAGTTTGCGTGATGGCGAACAGGATCCACGTACAATTGAGACGATCTACAAGTGCAACTCCACGTACTGCCAAGAGCTGACGATTGACGAAGGCACCGATACGATTGTGATCACCGAGATTGAGGAGGAGAATCATGCTGCCGAGGTGGCTAGCTCAACGCATGCCGATGTGGTCGCTTCGCTAATGCCACGGCCACATATACGTTGCTGGTCTATTGATATGGCCGCCGCTTTGGGCGCCCTTGGCGTGCTGCTTGTTGTGGGTGACACTTGGTGCGCTGTGACCGATCCGCTGCGCTATCATACGCGCATCTCCAGCCTAAAGACATGGATCTTTATCGCGCTCACCTGGGTGGTTGGCATACTATTCGGCGCATTATCCGCATTTCGGGAAATCGATTTCACCTCTACAACGGTGTTGCACGAGCAAAGGGGCTTTGTCGAGCTGAACATGTCCTCAGCGAATAACATATTCGGCATGAGTTTCGCTTGCGTCTACTTCGTCATTATCATCTTGTTGCCGTTTGGCTTCGTTTGTGGCATGTACTGGCGCATATTTAGTGAGGCGCGTGAGAATGGCTTGCGTATGCGTCAGAATGGTTCTTCGCCATTATTGCAGAGTGCACTCAACCTGACACACCACCAGCAGAGCTCATCGCTGCAGTACGCGAATATGTGCGCGCACCGTAATTCCGTGTCATCAGCCTCGTCTAATGGTGGGGGCAGCGCTTGCGAGCGTGGTGGCTTACAAATGCAGATCGATCAACGCAAAAGTTCGCCTGTTGGCACGAGACGTGACTCCGCCGCTAAAGTACTTCTGCCTACGATCTCCGATGATGGTCTATCTGATGAAGCCGCTCAGCTGGAGTCGGGTGATTACAACGCCGAACCACTGGTGCCCCTCACGCAGCAACCCAACTATGCCGACCGCAATCAGAATATCCTGCTGACGCTGCAAGCTGCGAGTGGCGAGATTAAGCGCAACTATTCTGCGCGTCAGCTGCCATTGCTTGGTACATCGTCACAGGATCTGCAGGAATCAAGTGGTCTGCAAGGTGTGCGGCAGGTGCACTCTTCACCCAATTTGCATAAATACACACAAGACGCGTTGGAGACGAATTGCTCGCCACATCTGCTGGGCCACCAGCAGCTGCATCCACAAAACGTGCCCACCGTACGCCATCAACAGTTTGCGCCACAAAGCGCAAATCGTCATCACTCGCATGTACTGCAAATTCCTTGCCTGTCACATAGCTCACCCAAAGCACTTAGCTACATGTCAACGTTGCGCCATCGCCTGTCCAACGCATCATCACTCTTCAAGTATCGCGAGGAGTCGCGTACTGTGCGCATCAGCATACTTGTGGTTATCATGTTCCTGGTCTCTTACCTGCCATATGGTTTCCTAGTGCTGTTACAGAGCCGCCTACCCAGTGCCAACTTTGAACATTCCACGCAACTTGCCATTTTCATGCTGCTACTAGGCAATCTCACCTCACCCTTCATATTTGCCTATCGCAACAAGCGTGTACGACGTGGCGTGAAACGTCTTTTCGGCTTGGAATCCCGCACACGCGAACGTTCCCTGCAACGGCAGAGCAGCTCTAGCGGACGCGGCAGTGGCTTCTTAAATCGTCATTGCGCAGGCACGCGTAACGGCGCCAATATGCGTCGCAACATAAGCAAAGTATCGACATGTTCGCTCAACTCCTGCAAATTCCTAACACCGCAAAGTTCGCTCAACAGCACGGCAGGACCACCGTCGGGGACGCCAAATAGGCATAGCAGTCCGGCGCGCATACACGGACTGCGACCGAACAGCAGCTGCAGCACGATCATCAACTTTGGCGCGCCGCACACAACAATAACAACGCAAGCCACAGAAGCTACCCAAACGACTGCATCGCCAGCTGCGACTAAAAGCTGCAATACCCAAATACCGCTTAAAACAACACTTGTCACCAATGGCAATTCGCCGAATGGCACAGCGCGCATTACAGAGGCGCTGCCAGCGGCGAACGGCAAATTTGCAGCCAAGCGTAGTCTCTTCAAGATCTTCTTTCAGAGTTCGCGGAATTTAGGCTGTGCAGCAGCGCAGTCCTGCGCGCAAGGCAAAGAGACTGACGTGGAGCCAGCAGACGTGTGAGGCGCACAAACTAGCCACAAGTGGCATAGAGAAAGACATAGATCGCAGCGTCGCAGACAGCCAGTCAGCCAGCCGCCAGCTAGCTACTATGCGCCAGCATAGCCGGTGTTGAGGCACAAAGCAGTCTTGAAAGACAGCGTGCAGTCCATACGCGGCCGGCAGCTGACAAAGCAGTAATTCGAATGCTACAAGCAGCCCCCACATGGACACTACAATAGCCATTGTCATCGTCATCGTCAGTTTGCAGCTCGAGCAGTTTTGGAAGTGGTAAGCGCGTTTTAGAGAACCAAGCAAACCAAGTAAACCAGAAACCAGTCAGTATTCAGTATTCGATTTTTATGTGCTAAGTAATAAAACTTAAGAGCGCTAGCAGTAATTATAGATATAGATCTGTTAAGTATCCAACCACAATCACTTTGTTAGTGGGCGTTTAAGCTGTTTGCTGAATTGCTGAATTTGTAGCGTTTATTCTTGCGCTAAGTGCTTAAGCAAGACAAAAAGTGCTTAAGCTTAGTAGAAGCAAAAAGTAAAGGGAGTTGTAAGAAAAAATTAATGTTTTGCAAATAAGAAAGTCGGCTAACGCGGATTAAACAATTCAAATAGAAAGAAATAATAGAACGTGGTTATCAAATATGTATCTAGTGTCATGTTTGGCGGAGTATTTGCATAAAAAGTAATAAGCATACGAAAAATACACTTGTACCTATGCATATGCATGTTTGTGTGTGTGTGTGTCGTGTAGTTTTGCAAATTGAAAGTACCTCAAGTTGATGTGATGAAACCTGAAAAGCTAAAAATTAAATGTATGTATGTAGAGGAAAGGCACAGGTATCGACTTACTTGAATTATTTTTTTATTTTTTATTTGTACAAGTGAAAGTGACTTAAAGATATGTTGAAAGAAATTAGCAAAAATATTGTATATAAAATTATATTATAAGCTAAAAGCTTGCAAAATTTATATGAAATAGAGATTTAATTGAACATTAACAGTGTCAAGTGCGTAGATCATTTCAAATGATAAGAAAATTAAATAAAAGAATTAATTAATTTACGCTGATTAGAAAAAAGTTGAAAAAAATTAAATATTTGGGTAAGCTATTAAATAGTTCAAATCTAAAAGCTTGAGTCGAAAAAAAAATATTTGCCAATATTTGTAAATGCATATGAAAAATTTTACATGATATCTGTGAACTTTTGGCGTAGCAGTTTGTCTGACTTTAGATTATAAAATTAAAATTAAAATAAAACTAAAATTGAATTTAAAAATTTTCAAAGTAATTTATTCCATGCACTCCTGTATCCCTAAATTTTAAAATTTTCATAAAAATTTTATTCAAATTATGCATAAGTAATTGCTATGAATGGGTAATAGTTTCAATGTTGCACAATAACTCAGTGCTTTAGTGATTAATAGCTAGAAAGTGCCAAGTCGACGGAGTTCTTACCAAAGTTCACAGATTTTTACACATAACAGGGGGCGCAAAATTAAGCACCCAATTTGCATTTTGAAAAACTTTTTTCATAAATAGAGATTAAAGTTTTAAGGCAACCTAAATCTTGCGATAGGGTGATTAATTTTGCGCCGCCTTGTACATTCAAGTATACGTACCATACTTACGTAGTGAATACGTATGCATCTAGGCGTGTATGTGTATATACAGAGCAAACACCAGTAATTTCGTATACATCATTGCATAATATCAATAATAAAGTGGTTCACGCTCGAATTGAAATCGATTAATTGCTATAGCTAATCGTTGTAATGTAAACTCAACAGAACTTTCCATTTATTGCAACACGTAAAAGCTGTAATTAACTTATAACATTCTAATAATGTGACTCATAAATATTTATTTTATATATATATGTATATGTATATATACATATATGTATATATAGTTTAAGAAGAAACAGCACTCACACACACACACACACATAAAGAAACTATCATAAAAATAATTACAAATTACCAAAGTAACTAGCAGTGCAGAAAATGGCAGCATTAAATTGAAATTTTTGTAGCGAAAAAAAAAAATAAAAAGTGCAAAAGAAATAATTAAATTCAAATTCAATTATTTACAAATCGAAATCGAAAATGAAATCACGAATTGCTTTTGCTATTGAAATGGCAAGCGGGAAATTCATAAAATCAAATCTATGAAACTATAAAAATTTTACGAAGCGCACGCGCTTGTATTGTGCAGCGAGGGTAATAATTTTCACACACTTTGTTAACTGTTCCATTATGAATAAAAGTGAATGCGCTTAGTCTTCTAAAAACTTTGTATTCGTGTATACATTTCTTTGCCACACAATTTTTCCTACTTTTAAGTGCTCTTTTCCAAACAAATCGCAGACAATTTAAAAATGAATGGCACTGTTTTTTTCTACACATTATAATTCTGCGTTTTTTTCTACTTCTTGCTTACTTAGTATGTACATTCATATGTACATTTAACATTCACCTGGCGTATTATATTGCATCTGCAATACTTAGTAGTTTAAATACATATTCATGTACAGTGGGTATAGGCAATGCTAAGTAGTTGGTCATTTGACAGTTCATATGTGTGCATATGTATGTACAGTGGGCTCGCTTCGGCTGAAATCGTGTTGCAGTGAAAAGTGAAAAGAATTATTAGGGAAATATTTGCGTAAAATTAAAAAAGGGGATGAAAAAATTTTTTTTTAAATTATATCAATATTTTTTTTTTTACTTTTCTTATATCTTTTTCTTATATCTAAATACAAGCAAAGAGAACTAGCTGCCTTACTTGTGACATACATAAATGATTTTTGTTAATTGCGTTTTTAAAAGTGAATATTATAAACCTTTTTTAATATTCAACATGTTGAAATTATTCCCCTTTACAAAATTTCTTTTTACAACTTAAATTTTTGTTTACTTATTAAATATTTTATAATATTTATATCCTCAACCTACATACGTTCAAAGCAGCTTCGGTACAAAAACAACTTACAATTGTTTTTGTTAAAATTGTTAATAATTAAAAAATTAATTTTTCTAATAATTTGCTTGAAACAGCTGCTTTACAACAACAATTCAAAGTATTAGCAAATTTGCAAGAATAACTTCTAGAAAAGCATAATTTTCAGTAAAAGTTTTTTAAAGCGAAAAAACAGAAAAAGTAATTAAAATATTCATCCTTTTTTATTAAACAATTTTTTCTACCAATTTAAATTTTCCTAGACATTTTTTTATATTTTTTTCCGTTTTTTATTATTATATATATATTAGCTATTTTTTTATAACTTCTTTTATATTGAACTTTTAACTGTTTTCATCTCTGGTCTATATATTTTTTTTTCTATTTAAAATGCATTATTTCATACAAATAAAAATTTTTTGATAATTTTTTTTGTTTTTTTTTTTTTGTTTTAACTAATTTTTTGAGTTTTTCTATTTTTATAAGTCTTTTTTAATAAAATTATATGAAAGACATTTTTTGCATAAAATCAATTTTTCGGCTTTTTGTCTTTTTTTATTTCGCCCTAGTTCTTTTCTCTTTAATTTTCTTTCTTTTCTCTATAATTTTGATTTCTTATAAACTTTCTATAAACTTTTTATACAAAATTATTTAAAATTGACTTTTTGAATGAAATTAGCTTTTTTTGACTTTTTGTCGTAATGTTTGATTTCATCCTATTTTTTTTTATTTAACTCGAAAAATAATAAAAAACTTTAAGAAATAGTAGGAAGTATGAAAAAATTATATAAAACCATATATTAAATAAAAAAAAATAAAAGTGTAAATTAATACAGGCACATTTCCTTACGATATAAATTCGTATAACAAAAAATTTCTCAAATAGCACACAAAAATATAAAAGCGTCCAATGGGAAAACAAAAAAATCAAACAACTTTAACTAACCAGTATTAATAACAGTACAAAATAATGGAACGCCTACAGAATTTTTAATAAAAGGACTACAACATTTTGGCGCTTCTTACAACGTAATGAATAGGCTAGTAGTATTACTTTATTTTTTCCATTCAAATTATTTTCAGTTAATTTTTATGCAACTGGCGCCCACTGTATCTGCACATGTATACTATATGTAAACGTACCGTAATTAAAATACTTTCATGTATACGCAAAATTTCCCCAAGCTTGCGATTTGATTTTCACATTGAAAGTCTAGCCAAGGCACTGGGGCCCAAAAACACGATTTTATACTACAAAAGTCTCTTTTTTTACTTTATTTAAAAATATACATATGTATGTATATGTGAAATAAATAGGTAATTTTGTTCAATTTTGTTTTGTATTGTGTGTTCTTTTTGTATTATGCTCGGAGAAGTTTTTGTAAAAACTTGCCGTCTGTAGCAATTCTAAAGTAAATAAAAAGAGAAATTTCTTTAAAAAATTTATTAAAAAAAAGAAAAAAATACCAAAAATCCACTATGAAAGTATATGTAGATATGTATGCTCTTAAAGGCAAATGTTAATTAGGATGAATTTGAAATAGTCAATTATTGTTGTCAATATGATTGCATAGGAATTAGAAAAGGTTTAGTAATATTTTCGTGCAGAAAGCAAAATACCTCATTAGCTTTAATTCTAAAGAAGAAGAAAAAAAACCAAAGCCATAACTACAACAATAAAACAAAACAAAGTAGCGAATACACATGCGTCCAATTGAAAAACTGTCTGCTTGTAATGAACTAAAAAGAAGCAAAATGCATAAATTGTAGTAAATACACATTTGAATAGCATTAGATGTTTATCGATTTGCGAAATCAGCGCAAGGTCTATTTGCAGTAAAACACACACGAGCACACAATTTGAGCACGAAATTCAATAAATAATAGATTCAAATCATGGTAATATATAGGCAGACATTTGCGACATTACTTGAAAATCTACTCTTTTAAAGAGTTGAAAGATAGCTGAATTATTGCTGAATTACCGCTGAATAACCGCCGAATTTATTTAAATAGAAAAATATCAGTTTAGTTTACTTGAAAATAATAATTTATGAAAACTATAAATATTTGCTGAATTATTGCTAAATGCGTGACTGCAAAAAGGAAATGAAATACTTCTATTGAAAAAAGCTGCACTTAATTTTGAAGTTTGCAGCATTTTTTCGAGTTTTTCTTAAACAAAGTGCTGAAGAATAGTGAAGTTTCTAGCTGAATAGGCGCTGAATTCATATCAGTGTACTTTAATTGCACCAAAAGAAAAATTAATATTTGCTGAATTAAAGCTAAATGCGTGCATGTGAAACACTAAGTTAATTTGTTTATGAAAAATAAGGAAGTTTGTAGCTGAATAGGCGCTGAATTCATATCAGTGTGCTTGAATTACACCAAAAGAAAAATAAATATTTGCTGAATTAAAGCTGAATGCTTGCATGTGAGGCACTAAGTTAATTTGTTTATGACAACAAAACAAGAGGCTTAAAAATGCAGCGGCACCTTGCTGAATTCATTTAGACGGCACCCAAATGCGATCACATGCATTTAATAACAATTTAAAATACACATGTTTAGCAAAGCAAAAAGCAAACTCCGAATTCAAGCACTGAAAATATCGATTTTTGCGTAAAACCACTTTGATTGAATTATTAAAAATGAAAATCAAAAACGCTGAATGCATTTTAATAGCGCTGAATTAATTTTAATTGCGCTGAATTAATTTCAATTGCACTGAATAACACCAATTACCATTACACGCTAGTTTAGGCTCGAAAAATATGCGCTGAATTTAACTTAAGAGCGGCGAATAATGTTAAACACCACTTTTATAGATGCTCTAAAACCATTGCATTTTATTTTTTTATGCTGTGAAAAGAAACGTGCGCTGAATTATAGCAGAATGTACAGAATTTACGCAAACTGCGTGTTATAACACCAAAAATCGTTACTTATTTCAACAGCTCAAAAAAAAAAAAAAACACACAAATCTAACTTACAAAGTAGCTTTGAATAATATATACTAAATTATGCTGAATAATACCAAATATTGCTTGCTTTACTTGGCAAACAAACAGAATTTCAATCAAACATCTAAGTTGAAAAACGAAAAAAAAAAACACAATCATGAAAAAATCAACATAAAATTACTAAGCACGCCATACTTTCAAACCCCATGTAGCTTTACTAATGTAATTAATTATAATTATAAATTAAGTTCCACCAAAAATAACAAAAAAATTATATTTCTCACAACATACACATTTTTATATTTTGAAAGTAATTTTTCAATACAATTTGCGCCGCTAAATTGCTACCAAGCAAATTTATTTGTACTATGTACTCTTTTGTGTAATTTTTATATTGTAAATACATACACATACATATACAGAAAATATAATATCTATGTTTTTATCGAACTCGAATGTTCACTGCAAAATAGATTTATAAATAAAAAATATATTTTTTCTTTTTTCAATGTTATAATAACCAGGTATTGTAGTGCAAAGGAGTGGAACCGAAATACAAAAATGAAATGTCAAATGAAAAGCCAAATGTGATGTTGCAACAATTGTTTTATTTTTTTAACAAAAATTACCAACTAATTATTTATAACTAGCATTAAAGAATTTTTAAAAACTTATCTAATAGATAATGACAAAAACAAAACTATGTCTATGACTGTCTGTTAAAACTTAACTTTAAGCTATAAAATATTTGTAAAAGATTGATGATAACTGAAAGCTTTTTTATTAATTATTTATTTTTCCAATCAAATGTGAAAACAAACCAGAGAAAATATCTAATTAAGTGATATCTGATATGTGACAAAACAATATGTTTAAGCATAAAAAACATTAAAACAAATAACTATTTATTCTAATATAAAATAAAAAATAAAAATAGAAAATTAAAAAGAGAAAACTAAAACGAAAACTAAACTTAAAAAAAAGAAAACTTAAACAAAATAAAACAAATTGATATTTGATGTGTCTTAAAATGCTGTGTTTTTTTTCTTTGCATCTTGTGTGGGCATTCGCTGTTAAAATTCAGGATAAGTATTGGGAAGGCGTTCAATATTCAAAAAATATTGAACGGAAAATACTAAATAATGGAGTCGGGTGGGCTTGTGTGTAATCACCAAACGTTTAAGCGCGCGTCGACGCCCGCTGTGGAGAAGAAACATCATGAAAAGCTGCGCGAAATAACCATTTGGCTTTCGGAAGTGGTAATAAACTGTAAGTTGCTCCATTTGTAGCACAGCACCGAGTCGCACCTACATCACAAATTGGAGAAGAAGCTCTATCAAAACAATTAAGAAAAAATGTAGAAACCAGTTACATACATAGGCGAATGTGGCGTATATGCGTATACATAGGTACATACACCATTTAACGGAAGGAAAAGTGTGGTGATGTCAGATTTTTAACTATTAGAGTCGCTCGTAGGAGTATGCTTTATTCAATTTCAGTAGAATTATATAATGTAGGTATCGGCGAATTTCAGTTTGCGTGGGAGGTGCTACGCCTCCTTTTCGATACCTACTACTTTTCGCCATCACTAATTTGTGTAACTGTATCAAATTTCGTTATCTTAGCTTTTGTGGTTCGGAAGAAAAGCGAGGGGAAATTTCAATTCATATGGGAGATGCCTCGCCTCTTTTTCCATACCTACCGCTTTGCACCATAAGTACAGTATATTCAACTGATGCATTCGTGCCAAGTTTTAGTTACCTAGCTTAATGCTTTTCACATTTGAGTCTATATGCCAGACACCACGCCTACTGTAAGTATTCCCTTCAAATCGATGTATGTATCACTAGGCCTTTTCTATTCGCCATTGCCCTGCTCGCTATCTCCAAGCTCGATTAACTTGACGAAAAATTTGCATGTGAAAGCAATAACATAGTTATCGAGTAAGATTCACTGCTAGCGAGTATGGCTATAGCTTATTAGGCCGCACTGCTCATGTACCAGCTCATGTAATTTAAGGCAGCTCTCTTCTCGCTTTGCCGACATATGTTTATTTGCTTCATTTATTCGCCAATTGCTAATTCTTGGTGAAAAAAGAGGCCTATTCAAATCGAGTAAAACAAACACTTCCCTTGAATCCAAAGCTGCTTATGATTTGGCAGCACTGCTTTATTTTTGTTTTGGCAAACTGTTATGTAATAGCATTGCTTTTCAAAGCATCCCGCCTGAAAGTATGCAAAATGGTTCAATCTCGGCATAGGACAAGCATCCTGCTGCATGTCGCCAAAACTGTTATGCAACTCCATTGCTTTTCAGAGCACTGTACCTAGTAAAATAAAATCTCTACTTATAAATGGTGATCAGATTGGAGGTAGTTTTTCCAATAAGGGGTTTTTAACATGTCACGGTGGCTACTGTCATTTCATCATGGAAAGACTTACTATATGTCTCAACAACTTTTACAAATCGTACTATTGTATTACGAAAATCGATGGATCGTGAAAAATTTTCATTGCGCGCTCAGATCAACTTATGGCCAATTTTTGGCGTAATGGCTACTTCAATAAGCCAAATTGAAGTATTTGGGCTGACGAAAAACCAACCGATTCAGCAGGCATTACATCCATTGAAATTAACCGTTTGGTGCGGCCTATAGGATGAAGGAATCATCAGCCCACATTTCATCAAAGACGAGGCTGGCGTCAATGTAACAGTGAATGACAAACGCTATCGCGCCATAATAAACAACTTTTTGGTGCCGGCAATTAAAGCCCGTAATCTCCACAACATTTGGTTTCAACAAGACGGCGCTACTTGCCATACATCCCATGAAACAATGGATTTACCGCGTCGTCGTTTCGGTGAGCCATTTATCTCTCGTCTCGGATCAGTGGATTAGCCACCAAGTGATATCACACTTTTGGACTTTTATATGGGCAGCTTCGATTGAGGCATTTCTGAAGTTATTCGCGAGATACCGACCGAAGTCCCCCAGCGAGTCATTCAAAATTGAAGTTTACAGATGGCCGAATTACATCGCAGTTGCTGGGAATATTTAAAATTAATTATCTTTAAAAAATAAATGTCATGAATGGTTCACACAAAAATAATAAAGATTGCGCAATCCATTTAAGTTTTCCTTGTTTTGTTACAATTTGAAATCCGATACCTTCAAATTGATCACCCTTGGTACCTATATCCCTTGATCATTGCTAAATTGTTGCTGCTTTCACATACAAATTTTTCGCTTGGCGTGTAGCGGAATTCTTTAGTGAGTAGAGGAGGGGTAAATCGAAAGCGGCGAATGTTACAGCAGAAACTTTACAAAAAATAAAAAAAAGTGTGTGGTCTAGTAAGAGTCTGACGTAACAGGTCTTCATTTCACTTATTTAAGCAATTAAAACCTTAATGCTTAATTGAAACCCAAATGCCACCCTCTGAAAGCTGTTTCTAACGCTGCATTCTATTCACTAATAGAATGAAATGTCATGAATTTTTTGAAAAAGATAAACAAATAAAAAGAAATGGCATGCGAAATTATTGGTCAGTAAACTCAGACACTAATTTGCTTTGACTTCCATTGTTCCAAATTCACAAATAAAATCAAAATATTTTCACTCGTGAAATGGTAAATGAGTAAGCCTGTAATTGAGGCATGTGAGCCCCAAAGTCAATAATTGGATTTAAAACATAATTATGTCAATAATGGTTTACGTCAGGACATAGTATTACGCTGCTGGCGCTGCCGGTGTAGTTTAATAGGTGAACTAAATATTGGCATACCATTCAGGACCATCCATTCTAGACTTAATTCAAATAAAAGTAAAGGTTTTCTATATTTATTGCACATAAGTTTTCTTAATTTATAAATTTAATATTTAATTTAAAACAATTGTAATAATCAATTACTTTAATAATTCGCAATGCATCATAATGGCTAAATGGCTAGCTGACAACACTAGATTTTCTTGATAATCCCGAAATTTCGGGACATCGAGATTGGCATTTCAATAACACTCTCACTGTAACAAGAATATGATTGGTTTAAGATTGTCCATATCGGGATCCCGAAATTTCGGGATCGATAATAAAAGCTATTGATTTCTGTTAAAATTTAATTATGTAAATATAATCACGGAGATTGTAAATTTATAATTGTGCTAGAGAGAAAAGTGTGCATCATATTTTAATTGGTTAGAGGACTTAAAATCATAACCCAGTATTTCTTAACTACGTGAAAAGTCATAATAATCTGACTTGTGCAGTACCTTGGAAGTCCGCTAAATATATTTTTAGCTTTTTAAGGTTTCCGATGTACAAGAATGCGACATAATAATCTGTAATACGGCTGTGCATCCCACCCTGTTATATGATGGGTTCTAAAAAACCCCCCGAAAGAAAACTTCAAACAGCAGAAATGAAAATGCTGAGATGGTCAACATGGCTCACAACGTTGGGCAATGTACCAAACCGATGCATTTGTGGAAGTCTTAAAATCGCGACGATTGAGCAAAAAATACAAGGTAGCCTTCCGCACTGCTATGGTCATGTTCAGAGAAAGCCTGAATCCGATATGACAAAGAAAGTTCAAATCATCGTTACGGCGCAAATGAAGCCAGGTCGACCCCAACAGCGACATGAAATGTGCGAATTTAAACACCCAGATGAGCCAATATGAGCCAACCCTTTTGTTTTGCTTACAATACAGGGTGGTTAAATTTCAAGGGCCGATGTTGAATGTGAACCACACCTAAACGTCAACGACACCGTTGGACTTCTTTAGTTGGAGTTATTTGAAAGAAAAGGTGTACGCCGATAAGCCAGCAACAATTCAAAAGCTAAATGATGAGATAATTCGGCGCATTAACGACATAGAACCTCAATTATGCCTCAGTGTCATCGAAAATTTGGACCATCGGATGGAGGTGTGCCGCCATTTGGCCAATATTTTGTTCTATACGTAATTGAGCCATACCAATATTATTATAATAAACGGAAATGAAAATAATTTCCTAAAAAAATTGTATTTTATTCAAAATCAACACCGGCTCTTGAAACTTAACCACCCTTTATATTTGGTAGTGATTTTCTACGCTTTGATAACCAATTGGGATAGTTCGTTTTAATAAAAATGTTGTAATTCATATTAATTGAATACTATATAAAGAATGCAATCTAATTAGGAATGTCAACCCCAGTATCCCGAAATTTCGGGATCAACAGTAAATGCTAATATTAGCAACTCTAAATCTAATAACTTATTTTAATTGGATTATTCCAGCTTTATTCGGCCAGGCAACATAGACTATCAGAAGCCATAGACTTAACAGGACACAAGGGTAGGTATTTATCATATTGTCATACTATAAATACAGTTATAGGGCTGTCACAATGGCAACGCATTTGAGTGACGTAACGTGTAAAACGTACCGTGGGGCCACAATGAAAGCATTGCCGCATACAAACAAAAAAAGCAGATATTCTTGTCGTGAAAGCAAATATTGGATTTCATTGTGTATAAAAACGTTGTTGTTAGTTATGAAATATGGTATAAAATTAATGCTTGTTGACGCCAGAGTGTTTTAGTAGAATTTATTTGAGTCGTAGATGGTGGGTACAACCGTAACTTCGAGATCGGGGCGTACATTCATATTTCAGGACAACTAGAATCCTGATTTTTTTCTTACCTTTCAAGCTTTTATTGAAAATATAAGGGTTCATTTGAATTGACTCAATTAATTTAAATTGTACTTATTTTCTGCATTTGATATAAGAAAAACCACCATCGATAAAAATTTGTGCGATACAAAATTATTCTTCTTTAAAAAGGTGTCAGTTTTGCCGCACTAGCCTTACGGCAAAAGTAGAAAGTTGCCAGACACGCCCTCGACTCAAATATATATAGTTTATTTTACTGTCAGTAGAATTCGTTGCTACAACGGACGGAAAGGACCCATTGTGACGGGCCTATTACTTGCGCGAGTCGAGCTGGAATACTGAACTCACAAAATGAGTAGTTCAGGTTTTTCTTGTAGGGCGTTGGCAATAGCTTTTAGTATTTTACTTACTTAGTATTAAAATTACTTGTTGGTTTCAACATTTCAAATCCTCTCTTACCAATTCATTCGAAACCTCTCTAATAATATATAAAAATATTATATTCTGAAAGTGCCACTTCAACGGCTGCATCAGCGCATTACTAAAACCTTTAACTAAAAACAGAAAAAATCAGACCCTTGAACTCACACATAAAAAGAAGTGGACGTACAAGCAGAACAAAAAACAAAGTTATAAAGGGTGATTAAGTTTCAAGGGCCGATGTTGATTTTGAATAAAATACAATTTTTTTAAGAAATTATTATCATTTCTCTTCATTATGGTAATATTGGTATAGCTCAATTACGTGTGGAACAAAATATAGGCCAAATGGCTGCCGCGGCCTCGGCGGCACACCTCCATCCGATGGTCCAAATTTTCGATTACGCTGAGGCATAATTGAGGTTCTATGCCGTTAATGTGCCGAATTAATTCATCCTTTAGCTCTTGAATTGTTGCTGGCTTATCGACGTACACCTTTTCTTTCAAATAACCCCAAAGAAAGAAGTCCAACGGTGTCGTTGACGATTAGGTGTGGTTCACATTCAACATCGGCCCTTGAAATTTAACCACTCTATATAATTTCTAAAACCAAATATATCGAAAAGCATTAGGTTTTTGACGTCATATGATCAAATTAATCAGAAATGACCAAAGCACTAAAGTAAATAAAACGACTTACCCCGTAACCCTGTAAATTCTATTCTTTAATAGCTTTTAGAATAGCAACAGCAAGAAAACGTGAATTTCTTATAATAATTTTTTTTAATGATTTTCTAAAAATAGTGTTTTTTGTAGGTTCGTTTCTATTTTTAATGATATTCTCTTTTGTATTTAAAAAAAATGACTTTAAATTTATATTTGCCCAACGAAATCTTAGCCATCTTTACTCAAAATGATCTACAGAATTTTGTATGGCTTATTATTTATTTTTTGTTCTTTTGTTCTATACAAATAACCAACCCTAACGTATTTACATTTACTCAAATACAAGCATACATACTTAGTCGAAAACCATTTTTCATTGCCATCAAATTAGACCAATCACTTTTAGAGACCGAAAATTGACAGCGATCAAAGACAAATGATTAAGTTCTTGAGTTGCCACAAAAGAATATTTTTTTTACACAAAAGAATAAGTGTAACCACATATGTATGTGCATATGTGCCCACATATACATATACAATGTATACATATGTATGTATTTATGTGCTTGTATGCGAACTTACATATTCGCCTGTAAGTGTTCTTAAGAATTTTTCCAATGAGTTTAAGGCTTTACCTTTTTGGTTTTTAAGTAATTGACTTTGTCAGCTCGTCAATGCCACAACGCTTACGGATGGCAGTGGCAATGGTTCTATGCCAATTATTGTTGTTGGTTATTTGCAAAGAGAACATAAAAATCGCATTTACGAAGTACTAATAAGTTAAATACGGCGGCATGCCAAATATATGTGAACTTACACGCATACGAAGCACTAAAGTGATACATACATACATACATATAAAGAAGGCAAATACCCTGCTGGAAGTGGTTCATACCCGGCGAACAAGCACTGATAAGTAGAACCCAATTCAAGTAGATTTTTTTAATCACATTATCTTGGTCTTCTGAGATAAATAATAACGTTTTTAAAATAAATTTCTCTTTCAACAATGAACCTAATCCACCTACAACAACTCGTACAAAGATTCATATATTATAATCTTGTCCACACGCAATTTTACGGCAAAAAATATGTCGTCCTATAAAATTTAATTTCATTGACTCATCCAATTTTTTCGCATGCTTTTTATATATATATACAAATATATATATAATAACGTTTATATAACTTTTGTTTTTGGGTGACATGCCATCTGTCAATGTCTAGAGTTCACTTTTGGACAAGTATTGTGGTAATGATTGACAATCTGTATGGAAAGTCATATCCGAATATGCATAAAAACTAGTATACTACTCATACGTAAATACGGGGTGATCCAAACACAGGTATGTTTTTGAATCTTACGTTAAATTGACAATGACCGCTTTTCCCGCTGCTGACTAGCAGTTGCTACCCTTAATGTGATATGCGATCATGCCTTTGCGTAACGAAATGAGGCGCCTTTTGTTTTTCCAAATTTATTACAACTATGTTGCTGTAGTTTGAATGATTGCAAGTTTCGGAAGAGAGGAAAAAATTTCTATATCTGGAGATGGGAAATCTCGATAATGGTTATGAAAAAGCAAAAACATCCACAGTGTCTAACAGTTTGGTGTGTATTTTAAATTGGTGGCATCATTAATACATGCTTTTGTTGTGAAGATGTTGCTAGATATATAATTTCATTTTCAGATCTTTGATTGTAGACTTCAGCTACGGAGGATGAAATTTAAGATATAATATCGGTTGGCATTTCAGCAAGATTATTTCACGCACCCAATTAAATCGATAACTTGCGCACTGAGTTCAGTCATCGTACTACCAACCGTTTCAGTGCTGCTCGTTGGCCTTCTCGGAACTGCGATTGTTATATTCCACAATTAAGTGAAAGCTGCTTTGCAATTAAGATAAAATAAGCTGAGAATATTGAGCTACGTTTTTATATGGAATTTTTAAGAAGATATTAGCCGAAAGACCAACGTATATTTGTACGATTTCACGCAAATTGTCTCAGAAGAAGGCTGCAGTCAGTTGGTACAAGAAGATGTTGCGAAAAACCGGCGTTTCGTTTAGAAATACCGTACAACCTCTACCAGTGGACACCTTCCCTTGGATGGACATATTGTCAAAGTTGAATGTCGGTGAGCGTCCGCCTAACCTCGCTCCTGTGAGTTCGATAAATAACAATATTTCGAACTCAATGCAAATAATTTTCTTAGTGTTAATTCAAGGGTTAAGCGGCAGCTGCTAAATACTTAAATATATCTCAACCATCACTTCTTTAAGGCTTGACGGCGCTAAGCACGCCGAAAAACTCACTCCATCATTAAATGATATAAAAGGGCTTTGCTTAATCTAAATGGAATTTAAACGCGATTAAGTTAAAGCAGCGTCAAAATATTTATTTATTCATTTATTGGCTTAACCCTCCGATGTTCGGTGCCTTATGATGCGGTAAGTGCATCATAAGGGTCTGCCCAGACCCATACAAATAATGTAAGAAATACGGTTTTAAAAATAATTTTATTTATTTATTTGAACGGATTAGTATTAATTACGAAGAGCAATTGGGTTTACAACTATATAGTTGCATGGAATGTTCATTAAGACATATGGGACGATTACATTTGCTGCAGTTATAACGAGTTTTACGTCGCTTTTTCGAAGAAGAAGCAGCACAATGGTAGCACGATGACCGTGTTGAAGCAACTTGAGCATATGGTTGTTGCTGTACTGCATCTGATGTCGATGGACAAGATTCCGGTACCTAAAAGTAGCGAAATAATTTATTTTAAATTAGTAAATATGAATACATGCATACACCTATCTTTATACGCGGAGATATATGTAGTTGTGTATATAATTCATACTCACCTTGATATTGAAAAGATTCATTGCTTGTCTTATATGAGCAAACCTCCATACTAATGGGTTAGGCGCCCGTTTCGTCTTTTGTGGGATAACTAGCTGCCGTGCCAATTCAATGATAAATGAGCGCCTCTTATCACTCTGCTTTGCCGGATTCAGCTCGTCATAGATGATGGCCACTGCCAATGGTTTGTCGAGCGTTTGCACGAATAGCCAGTCAACATTTGATCCATTGTATCTACCCCCGCTTTAAATTTATTGTAGTCCAAAATTTGATCTGGCTTGAATCCTTTCAATGGATCGGTGCTTTGACGATAATGGGCAGTGGATAACATAATTACTGGCTTTATCGGCTTTGCCATATACATACGAGCACAGAGTGATATTATATTGTGATAACAAAATAAAGTGCTTTTAACATCACGCTTCGGTTAAGCAATTCATGCGGAATGAAGGTCTTATTTTTTCTTATGGTACCGACGAAAGCCACTCTACGATCCATGAACATTTCTGCCAAGTTGTATGTTGAAAAAAAATTGTCAGCATAAATAGTCCTACCGCTGTCCATATAATTTTCATTAATTTCATGACGACCCGTTCACCTTGATTCGTTTCTCGCTGACCACTTGGTGGTTTTCCGGTATAAATTATACCTTTCAAAGGGTAGTTTGAAACAGAGTCACAAATCCACCACACTTTCATGCCATATTTTGCCGGCTTATTCGGAATATATTGGGTGAATCGAGTGCGCCCACGATATGGAAATAACTGTTCACCGACGGTTACATGACAATCCGGAGTGTATGCTTTCTCTAAATTGGCCATCAGCATGAGCCATACATCGTCCAGGGCAGCAGATTTGCTTCGCTTCAACCTCTCAGCACGAGCACCACTGGTATCGAAACGGATGAAAGTAGTTAAGCTCTTGAACCGATTCAATGACATAGTGGCCTTATAAATTGGCATATTGTAACTGGCCCACAATTCTTTCGCTGGCTGAGAATTCGAGTGGAATACACCAGCAATAAGTAGCATTCTAAAAAAAGCATACATTTCGTCTTCGTTAGTCATTACCCAAGAACGCTGTTTATTACTGGGATGCTTTTCATTCCATAGAGGAAACGCTTCAACGGTTTTTCTGTTGGTTTCCCACACAATGATACTTACGATTTCAGGAGACAGCAATAGCTTGAAAAGAGCTTTATGACTCGGTGACGCTCCTCGTAGTGGCCCTTTACGAGTAAAAGTTGTAACATTGTGACAAGGAGGCCTTCCAGGTGGTGGAGGATTTGAATTCTACATCTTACCATCTTTCGACCTGTATATAAGGCCCTGGGTAATAAATGTGCTGCATGATTCCATTGTGGTTGAAGCCTGAAGGGCGATAGCTTCTCTATACAAATCCTCAATATCATCATGGTTTTCATACAGAACAGCCTCTAACTCGATTTCTTGTTCTATATCTGATGCTTCACCGAAGTTATCTTCATCTGGAAAATAATCATCATCTTCTACGTCGCCACTTGTTTCAAATGGATCGGAGTCCTGTCCCATAATTTCTTCAATTTGTGCCTGAAGTCGCTGACGTTCTTCCGGACTCACATTTGCTACACTTAGCTTACGAAGCAAACAACTTCATCCATATTTACTTGTTCCATTTTATTTAAAAAACCACTTCCGTGTTCACTTTAATTTTCAAATGTCAACTAAAAAATTATCTCTGCCGCTGCCTCCGCTAACAGTTTAGTTGTTTACACCTGACGGTTAACCAATTTACATGAGAAGCTTATATGGGTCTGCACAGACCCATGTGACCTTAATTAACGAAATTAGTTTAAAATTATTATTTTTACAACAAATATAGCAAAAATCTTAATTTTGCTACTTCATTGTGTTTAGCACACTACATTTTAGGAAGTCATGGACTAAGAAGCCTCAGATATTCAAAATAAAAGATCTACATACATTTAAAGATCGAATGGGTCTGGCCAGACCCATATGAACATCGGAGGGTTAAAGCGTAAGTCACACAAGCTAACAGCATTGGGGTCTTATGCTTCGAAATAATTGCACTTTTCACGAATTGTTTGAAAATAAATTTGAGAACAAATACAGCGTTTGATGAGTTACAAAATTGTGCGCCCTGCAGTGCCGGCTGCCTCAAACACAATACTTCATAAGAGCGTAAAATGTATGTATTTTTTATACTAGGGAAAAGGCTGAAGCGAATCGGTCCGGAAATCAATGAGAACATGACAAAATATCTCCCATAATGAATCAGAGTCAAACAGGCATTCACTTCGCTCGAGATGTGCTTTGGAGGGATCGATAGATGGATTCTGCAGCGGATTTTTACATTTTTTGCATATAAGAAATGGCGCATACCGGAATACAAATGATGAGCTTACACTCTCAGAAGGGTATAGACCTTGAGCGGCTAATAAAGATCCAGAGCTAGGTCGTGTTGTAAAAATAAATACAAAAGTTCGAGGTGTGAAAGTATTCGATATACGATATCTGCTGGTGGTGGTAGGAGAGTACGGAAAGTCATCCTCTACCTTGAGAAAAATCAAAAGGAAACTACTTAAGCTAACTTGGTTATTCTAACTAGTGCCTGTTATGATGAGATAGTAGAATTGACGGGTGTACCAAATCGATTTCAACTAAAATCGCTTAGATGGTGTCCTGCAGCAACCAAAAATAAGAGGTTTGTAAATCTTATGACATTTAGTGCTATGGCTGGCTGGTCCACGCAGCCTACATGTTCAGCCTAAGTTCGTTATAAATCTAGATCCACCTTGCATTAGTACAGCAGTTTGTATCATTCCTATTGGGCAATCCGTAATGGGTACTCAGAGGAAATATGTGGGCTTTTCGTCTAATGATTTCTGTAGCAGCTGCAGAAACGAGGGGGAAATAACGAGTGTTATACATTTTCTCAGCCCCCGGCCCGCTTTTGGTAAAACGCGACATCGCTGCCTAAATTCTTACTTTTTTGAATGTCAATATTCTTTGTTTTCCAGAGACATAAAGTGGTTTCTCCAGAATTAGATAGGAAGACTTGAACTCAAGTATCGGAATGGTACCAGGTGGTATCACAAAAGGCTTAAGTTTAAGTGAGCCCCTCAACATCCGCATGAGTAGTGGCAGTCACTGTAACCTAACCACTTGCTTGACGTTCTAATCATTTATAGTGAAGCTGTTCCCAGCGTAGGTTTCTTGAAAAATTTTTCTGGCACAAGCTAACCTTAATGTTCTCTCTCGAGTTTCAAGTCACTTTAGGCCACTTTTCTTTAAAGCCATATAAAGCTAATTACGAACTTAATGACCCATTTCGATCCTTATGCCATTTATTTAACTCTAATTCCAATTCCCCTTTTCTGCCAGATTCGCTTTTCACTGTCTTTCCTTTCCCAATAAAAAATGTACGAAGGTATACACCAAACTTTTTATTCATCTAATTTATAGGTATATTTTGATAGTTTTCTCCTGTAGCTGAACCGCTTTAGATTTCACCGCTTAACAAACTCCTGCCCTTCTTGGTCCGGCGCCAAAACAAAAATGATCCGTACGTCATAGAGACTGCAACCGTTTGCCAGTTGGTTATGAGAAGGGCTTATTACTATAAAATATAATAATTTCGGTCATATAGTAGGCCAATTTCTTTACAAAATTGGATTAACCAAAATCTATGTTTAGGTCGAAGTGTTGGCCCATTGGACGCACTATAAATTATTATTAACCAAAAGCTCGTTCTAATATAATAAATAAAGATTTAAAATAAATTGTTCACGAATTCCAATGTATGATTTAAGTAGGTATATTATACCACCTTCCTCGAACCATTTAGCACTAGTACGAGTAATATTGAAGCAAATTGTCTCGCAATACCATCCACCGTTGTTGCAACCATTGGACTCATTAGAGCGTTAGTTTTGAAAAATGAATGCCAAACGATGTCTTCGTCTTGGAAACTACACCAATCAGTGACTTTTTTGAGTACCCAAATTTGGCACCCCAAATTCGGCAGGTCTGCTTATTAGCATACCCATTCAACCAAAAATTAGCTTTCGCCTGGCATGACTAATCAACGATCAATGCCTGTGAGGCAGTGCGAATTAGAAAGTATTCTGGGCTCATTGATTGTGCTGCTGACATACTCATATCAAGGAACCAGCTACAACTCATCGGGATTAGGCTTTTGTTTATCCCACCACTTTTCTCCATTTTCGAGAGTATAGAAGAAACACTGACTTGTGCCAGTTAAAACTATGCAGATTGCCCCATTCGATAAAATTTCCAGCTGGGTATTGAGGTAATGCCTCTTTAACTAATTTCATTTTAGTCATTTTGTTCACAAGCGTGTACAAGTAAATCTATATGGACATATCTACTTAGTGGCATTGCGAACAAAAAAATCTTGCGTGCTGGCCTTCCATTTGTGTATACTAATCGAAGCCATAACTATACTTATGGACTGGATATGTATTTATAACACGATAGAAAATAGAAGTCAATGCATACATATCTAGATAGATAAATCCACATACATACATACATACAGAGCGTGGCCAAATTATTATACACAAACAATTTTTTTTTCAGTAATGAGTACTAAGTAACTTTAATCAAATTTAGGCCTCATGTAAGCGGCTACTTTTGTGGTAAGTCATATGTCATATTGTAAATCGTCTGTCATCATTTTTAGTATGGTGACATTGATAAACGTAACTGTTATTCCTGAAAAATCAGATAATATTCTAAAACGTACAGAGGAAAGTAGTGAAATTAAAATGTTTTCATAAGTTTGTTTAATGGAGACCTGGAAGTAATTTGTTTCTTATGATGTTTTTCTTTGAAATATTTATTATAATTTTACTAGTTTAAATTTGTGCTTAAAGCAATATTTGTGGAGTGTTTTTAGTTAAATACAGCCGTCTCCTACTCTATGAAATATGAGTGAGTCGGCTGACTTCAAATTTTTATAATATTATCCACTGATAGTCGATTATGCTGCAAGATGTGGTACAAAACTGGACTGATTAGATGGTTTTTATAAGACGTAGGTGGATCATAAGATTGATCAAAATTATTTAATAATAAAACCCCACCGATTGCCCTACTCGCGGCCAACCGACCGCAGTCCGCATGAAAATTTTTTTCTGGCGCCTTAACTGGCGATAAGATTTATTCAGTTGATTTGTATACCTGTCCATTATTTTCCTGCCCTGTAAACAATAATTTCCTAAATTTGCAATAAAAATATTGAAAATAAAAATTTGTTTGGTATATTTTTCAATTTTACACAGAAACTTTTTTTTGAAACTTTAACAGACTATCATTTAAAAAGCAAATTAATTACAAAAAATTTAAAAATACTTACGAGCAATTTTCATTGAACAAATAAAACAATGAAAATGCATGTGTAAATATGATATATAAGGTATGCACTGCTGTTACTGGATGCCCATCTGGTCGGAAACTGTTTCATGCTTGAGCCTCCGACAATGAGCTCTTTGCTGGAGCAAAGCCAATGCTTCAGCGTAGACATGAGTACTTAAACGTTGTCTGTGAGCCATAGCACACATTTCCGCCACATCAGTGACGAGTAGCATACCAAGATCACGATGAACTGCCAAGATCGCGATGGCATGGTTATGCCGTTTACAGGTACCATCTCCCACAAACAGCAGTATAATTACTAATTAAAGGCGATGTTTCTCGAGATATCCCACAAATCACTTTTTTCCGATTTTTTAAATTTTTCGTAACACTTAGCAGCCAATAAACTAATTTACGCTAAAAAAAAAGTCAGCTACTTTTTTATTGTAAGAATATTATGTATTAAAAAAAGGGCTGGTACCTGGTGAATTAAGTGTAGAAGTGCTGCCCAGAATTCAAAAATAAGAGCTTCAGAAAAATGCTTTAAAATCCAGCAGGTATAGAAATTGGATTGAAGATGAGGAAAATAAGATTTTAAATCTTAAAAGTAAGACAAAATGTTTTTTAGATGCAAATCGTACTGCACGTTTTCTTCTCAGTGGAGTCAACTATGCGAGTACAAATTGTGCATGACAGGCTGAGCTTATACGCTGAAAGCCACTATTTTCTCGGTAGATGGGTGTAGTGATCGATATGTCGTAAAATATCTAGTAAACAATTTAAAATTTATGTTAGTTAGTAACAGAGAAGTTAGCAATGGAAGTCAACAAAGAAAAAATTCGGTACATTTTACAGTTTTTCTTTAATAGAGAGAAGTGCAAGCCAGGCCGCTGAAATTGTAAATCGTATTTATGGTGTCGATGCTGTAACAGCTAATTACGTACAATTTTGGTTTCAACGATTCAGTTCAGGCATTTTTTATGTTAAAAGAAAATATGGATAATGTCGAAAATACCAAAAAATATCGATAAAATCACGGAAATAAGCGAAGTTGGCCGGCATGTTGGCCGTCGTAGCATCGCTCAGGAGCTAAAGATTGACAATAAAACAGTTTTAAACCATTTGCGCAAAACTGCTACACAAATATAATGGATTTTTTTATGTTATTTTTATTCAGTAACACTCCAAAAAATTTTATAAAAGTGCATATAATTTTGTTGTGCGTTGCCTAGTAAAAATTACTCATTTGATAAAAAAAAAAAATTATTTACAATAATCAGTTGCGATTGGAGAGTCGAATATCTGGAATATCCAAGAACTCCTCGTACATATTTCGACGTAGATGTGGGAGAATAAATTTAGTGTAAAAAATGCACTCTTTATCGAAATCTGGTTGCTGGATCACTAAATAACAGGTGGCGCAAAATTAATCAATTATGGAAAGATTTATAATATTTGCAAATCGTCCTACGGCAATCATATTTGACACTTGTGAGCTAGACAGCTGCAGCATACAAACAGACAAGCAATGGAGCACGTAAGGGTCAAAATAAAGATTTCCGTCATTCAAAATATTTTTTTTTTAGTAAAAAGTTGAATGGTTAATTTTGCGCCACCCGATTAATTTTGCGCCACTCTTTATAATTTAAGCCAATTCAGATATTCTTTGCATGGCTAGTGAAAGCCGCTTTGTAATTTATTGTTGCACTTTGTCTTTCGTCCTTGATTTTTACATACGATATTGCCAGATGGTAAGCCAACATTATATTTATCACCTACCCTATTTGAGAAAAAATTGGAGAAAATTTGTATATTAAAAATTGGTCGAAACGATCATGAAACCTTTATAAAAAGTAGTTTGGTTCTCGGTTCGCAGCAAATATTTGTGAAAGGCTTCAGCTCGATTGTTGGTTTAGGTAATTTGTAGAAAAAAGCGGTTTATCCGGTTAAAAACCGACTCGGTTCACGTTCCCACTTAAAAACGTAAAATTTATTTCTTGATCTGCGACCAACTTTTTTAATCTCAAAAAACCGAATAACAGTTATAAACAGTCTTTTTTCAGCCTGACTACAATAATTTGGCCACGCTCTGTATTTATGTATTATATATGGGAATATGGATGTATGTATGCATGTGCACCTGCACATGAAGTAGTTAAGCTGATTAATAGCTGGCATAGCGCCCACTTGTTGCTAAAAAATTCTATTCTTACCAATCACGAATAGCCATTGCATTCCCAAAGTCCCGGCGTTGTGTGTGTGTTGGTGCGCGTGCGCAAATGCGGCATTCAAAACGCGTGTCTGCCGCCACGAAAGCTGGTGAGTCAATTGAATTCACGTGCCTATGAACGTAACGTTTTGAGTTTTAACAGTTTTTTAATTTTATTTTACTTTTTGCGCTAAAAGGGTAATCAACCATAAATAGGTAGACATAAAATATAATGAAAATAAAATTATCGAATCAAAGTCAACTGTTTTAAATGTTTAAACAAAGGCGTACTCGAGGTGTTGAGCTGTATCATTAGCGAAATATTTGGGCGAGCAAAATTCGTTTTTTTATTATTATTTAATAATCAATAATTTTTGTGGAGTTAATGATTATTGGAAGTGAAATTTCATCAGTATTTGCTTACTGCGCTTTGAGGGGTAATAAACTTGTTTTTGTTTTTTTTTTTTTGTTTATACTAAATTTTTGTTTTTTATTGATTTTTCATATTTATATTTTTTCGATTTTATTTTTTCTTTTTTTCGGTTTTTTTGTTTTGTTTTCCCTTTCAAATTAGTCGTCAGTCTTCTTAACTTTGGTACGCAAAGGATACAAGTCAAAACATAAGCAAAAAGCAGGGCGCTCAGTTGAATATACCCGAAAACAAAAACGTCGATTCGAAGGGCAATAAAAAGTGCTAAAAAATCACTCTAAACTCGACTTAACCCCAATGATATCCAATGTGATTCCCAGTAAAAATTGAGCATATATAGTAAATATGACTTTATTGAACGAAATAAAGAGAGAAATTTACAATGAATTATTTAATCGCTTAGTTGGTTGTTAAGCTGGCAACCTGGCGTTTATGACCTCGCCTAGACGAAATGCCAGAAACATTGGGCAACGCATTCTGCATTTTCGCAATCTGGCATATTTTTTGTAAGATAACAAATACCGGGTGGTCCAAATACACGAGCGTAGGTTGCTGCTTAAGCTTTGAGATATGACAGCAGCAGCGCGAATATGTCGAATTTGAAATTGCTATCATCAAATAAAACATTTTTATTGGTATTATTATAGTAGTTAGAACGGTTTGTCACATAAGTGATTTTTGTGTTGCTTAAGGCACTTGAAATATTCATTTTGGTCGCTGGAACTGGATTGGAATTAAATGATAAAATGATAACTTTTGAAATGGGCTAAGCCAACGATAGTATGTCTCGACAGTCAACTCGTTTGGTATTTTATGGTGAAGCGCCATATTAAGGCAGTCAGATTCGCTGCCACTCCGAATTCAATCGTGGCCACACTTTGCTACGGAACGAATTTCATAAAAGTCTTTCAAACAAATGTTTCGATGATGTGCATGAACTCAACTTGCCAGATCATTATGTAACATACAATAAAAATATGGCATGCTCTGGCATAGATTTACACTTTCCATGGATTTCCACATAAAGCATATTAAATATTACATGAAAATTTAGCCCTCAAAAGGAATTTTTCTTGTGAGAAACTACACAAAGAGTGTGAAAAGTGCATCGAAAATAAATTCAAAAGCATGCAAAAGTGTACTGACCTTCATGAATACAATTTTGGGTAACAACAAATCCATTTTTGATTATATTTATTTTTACTAAGCTATCTAAAACTTTGGGTAGCTACCCTAGTACGGTGTCTATTACTATTTCTTAAGAAGGAACAATGTACAGAAAAATCGCAGCTCCTAAGTGTATTTTAATTTTAGATCAATCCGTAAATGTATGCGTCTTCTTTTATATTCACACACTTTCGCTTGTTTAAATATTAGGTTGGGAAATAAGTTCGCAGAATACGGCGGATGATGAAGGACCTCCCATTCGAGCTCTCTAGTAGTGCAACTTTGATGACTTGTGCAACATGGGGTGTGGTGTTGTCGTGAAGGAGTATGGTTTGACCATCAATCGAATAGCTTCATTGACGCGGTGTAGTGGGCAATGTAGAGCTTCTTGTTGATCGTGCCATTCTTTTCGAGCATTTCTCAGTGCACCAGTTCTAGAAGTTGCGGCTGGACTCTCAGCTTTGGCGTATCTCCTGGAGACACCCACTCCTTTCTTTGCTTCATATTGATGTACTCGTATGGGCGCCATTTCTCATCTCCGCGCTGCTTATGACCCGGTCTTGCTCGATGGCAGGCGAGATACTGAGAAGCAATTTGAAGGCGACTTTCTTTGCCTTTTATATTTTACGCCTTTGCTAAACTACGTGTGTTTTATCGAAAAGTTTGTTTAGTTTTAAGTTGAATTATTACATATAACATTTTCTCTTATGAGCTTTATCAGTTCTTTTTGCAGTGAGTTGAAAAATTCATCTGGATCAAAAGATGAAATTAATTCGTGAATGATTAATTACATTTTTGACGTGGATTATCGAAACTGAAGTGCATTGACCATCGTATTTCGACTTTTGGCGTTGAAACGCCACATTTAGCATTTGGTCGCCAAGAAGATTCGTTCTCCTTAAATAGCGCATACTTCGACAATTCGGGAAAACAAACTTGTGTCGATTGGTGACATCGTAACAGATGAAAAGTCTTGGACCTATGCATATGAACAGAAAATAGCAATCAACAGTATGGAAGCTCTAAGACGAGTTGTTAGCGGAGCACTAAGAAGAACCAGCCACCGAAGGTGCATCACCCTTCATCAAGATAATGTGAGCTCTCATGTAGCAGATAACACAAGAAAGTTTTTGAGCAGTCAAAAGATCGAGTTAATGAATCATGTTACACCTCTGATTTGGTACCCAATCATTTCTTTTTCGTCTTGAAAATCAATAATAGAATGCAAGATCAACGCTTTTCAGCGCCTGAAACCTTTAAACAGCTGTTGAAGCCTTTAAACAGCTCGCTTTGGAAGTACCCACTTCTGAGTGGCAAAAGTGTTTTCGAAATTGGTTCAAGTGTATTGATTTTCGAGGAAAACATTTTGAAAAACAATAAAGCCATTTTCATTATTATCTATTTGCCCATGTTTTTATTACAATAAAACGCAACCCTCACAGTAAGAAGTAAACTGAAAAAATTTTGAAAAAAAAATTTATAGTTTTGAGATTAATTCAATGGGAAAAATTTTGGTGAATATACTTTTGAAATGAAATATCTGGGTTCTTTTTAATATTAAAAAATCATTTTAAGGAAAATATATAATTAAAAAAGTGCGTGTAGCGTAGTACACATAACAGAAGTGAAACTTTCAAGGCAGACAAAGAAAGAGGGAGAGACTCGAGAGAGAATGAGAGAGAGAAGGAATATATATCTAAATAAATTCACAACATTTGCAGAGAATACAAATAGACAAAATTTACAAAAAGTGGAGAAGGGTTGACCGGTGTAGGTAAACGCCGGACACAAACCGTGGCGACAACGCGCACTACTTCGAGCGCTTATCCCAAAACGCAGCGTTTCCAGGACCGCAGCAACAGCACACATTACTGCAAGGTAATACCAATAAATCCGAGACCAGAATGGGTAGTAAGCACTAGCCAGGAAACGGAAATACGCGCCAAAAAATAGGCACCAAAAAAAAAGACGCCAAAAAATTGGGACCAAAAAACGCCCCAAACAGTAGGCACCAAGATATATAACGCCAAAAAGTAGGCACCACAAATATGCTTCCTACAAGTTTGCACCAACAAACAAGCGGCAACAAGTAGGCATTGTTATTTCTCACTAGAAATTAGCAACCACAAGGAAAAACTCAGCAAAAATAGAATAAAGTGTATCTAAGGTATATATTTATATAATTTATAGCTCTCTCTCTCCTTTTCCTCTACGTTATACCTTTTTTCTCTTTCGCGGAACGAAAATGCCCAAAACGTTGCATGGCCTTCAAATTTTACTCTCCATTCTCGCTTGTCCATCGACGCCTAAGAATTTTTACTTCAAAAACAATTTTTAGAACATAATTTTATCTTTCTATTGAAAATTTGTGACCGAAATTTATTTTTGTAATTTTTTAAATCTTCCAATAGGGTAATTAATTTCGCGCCACCTTCCACATGCGCCTTATCAATCCTTCGCGCTATCCGTTCTTCGCTCAGCTAGTACAGCAACGACTCCCGTAGTATTGATGCTATAAAATCAGATTATTGGTGTTCTCATCTCATCTCGGTCGGACAGAGAGGCTTAAATTTCGTCTCTAAATACTCGTATTGCTAAGAACACCTTATTTTTAACATTATCATTATTCAAAAGTGTTAAGAAGTGTTCCCTCCTTCTCTCAAATGTGCCGTGGATATTTACACATTCTGGATTACTATATTTCAAGGTCTTAGCCTTGATTTTGAACCCATTTTCTCGCGCTTCCTTTTCTATGAGTGTCACAGATTATTCAAAACCCTAATAAATAAAAACAACGGCGCCTCATAATTTGTGAAAGAAGGCATTAATCGTAAACAATGCGTAAAAGCTAAAACGCAGTTAATAAATGCCTAAAGAAAAACGTTAAAATATAATTTATGGAAGGAAAATAAGTTGCAGTACGCTACTCGTATTCAAATATGAATTATATTTTAATGTTTACAAATATTTTTTCCGGTTTTATATTTTTCTTTTATTATTTTTCAAAAATTTGTTCACCACATCTTCAAATCTGTTTTGTAGATATCAGGTTTTATATGCGCAAGAAAAATCGCCCGTCCCAATGAATCATCCAGCAATTGCTCGAGTTCAATGCTGAAAAATATTAGCGTCTAATCTGCGTTAGTAGGCATACAAACATTTTTACGAGTATATACTTATCATTCATAAAAACGTGCTATATATATGTATGTATGTATGTATCAGGTCAGTCCATAAGTTCGTGCATATTTTACCCATAATTTCACTTTTGTACGATTTTTGCATACACAAAATTATTCGCGGAATATAACGTAACTATTTATATTTTCTTTAATATATTGTGTATTCAACAAGTGATTTTAATCGCGGATAGAAGCACGTGCTGTTAAAAAAAAAGGAATCTTCGAACGCATATAAGAGGCATATTTTGTATTTTTTTAGGAGGATTTTTAGTAGGAGAGGATACCGCGAGTGTCAGGACTGCGCAAAAGTGGTTTTCAAAATTCCGAAGTGGTAACTGCGTCCTGGTCGACCTGAAGTCTTTAACTCCGACGTCTTGCTCGAACTCGTGGAAGCTGAGCCAAATTTGACAGTCGATATGATAACTCAGAGGTTAAATGCATCGCATGGAACAGTTTATAAGCACCTTGTTCAGTTGGGAAAGGTTTCAAAGTCGGGAAATGGGTTCCGCACAGACTTTCCGTCGCTAGCCTTCAGCAGAGAGTCAATGTGTATTCTCAGCTGCTGCAACGGTTTGAAAATAAAAGTTTTTTGAACCGTATCGTTACTGGTGATGAAAAATGGGTCGTTTACAATAATCCTGTTCGCAAACGGCAATGGTTAGATAAAGATGAAACACCAGAACCGACCCCTAGAGATGGCATTTACCCCAAGAAGATTCTCCTGTCTATTTGCTGGGATATGGCCGGTATTGATTATTATGATCTTCTGGAACCAAATCAGATGATAACTGCTGATTATTATTCCCATCAGCTATCAAACCTGAATGAGGCACTTAACAAAAATCGACCGTCTTTAGTGAATAGACGCAAAGTTTTGCTTCACCACGACCACGCAAGGCCTCATACCGCAAGGCAAACATTAGGCAAGCTGTGATTATCACCTTTTCCTTGGACTTCAATCCCATATGAGTAACAAGAACTACTCCTCAAAAGAAGCTATAAAAAGGGATATCGGAGCGTATTTTGGCTCCAAGGAAAAAAAATTGTTTGAAGGAAAATATATTATTGATTAATAAATACTTTAAACATCTTTTTTATTAATTTTAAAACCACCTTCAAAAAACCCATGGACTTATGGACTGACCTGATACTTAGATGAAATGCGGGTTGATCCCAAGCAATGAATGAATAGCGAATAAGGCATTTAAATTGCGCGCGTTGAACCCCAATTGTCCGGGTTCAAATGCATGACGCTCGTTCGATGTTGAATATTGATATACAGAAATCATAATCATTAAGAGCACAATGATATAATATTTAGTTGGAGTTACTTAAATGGTCGTAGGTATGTTTGAAGAAATTATTGATAAATGGGGAAAGGCGGGTCTAGGCTTAACTTTAAAGAAAAGATATAGGTGTAATATGGCAAGTAATATAGAAACGTGAATTTTAGCTCAGACTAACATTTCTGAGTAAAAGATGGAATCTGTTAAGAAATTACACCGAAAATAAGTAAGGAAGACTAAATTCGATCGTAACCGGAATTTATACGCACATTTTATTAAAATTGTTGTGGTAAAAATTAATAAAAATTAGTAAAGTACTAAAATTTTATTAGGGTTGGCTGTTAATTGTAAAATTCAAAAAAACAAAGAACAATAAGGGCATAGGGAGTTATTTTTGTAAATAACATTAGATCGACGAAAGGAAATTTAGACGAAATAAACAATATTAAAAAAGGCATGGTCCTTAATTATCACAATAATATTCAAGTCGGATCTAACTGATGTGGAAACAAAAGTGGGAGTGGCACTTGCGTCGTATTTTTTTCTATGGTTCCTAATTTTTACTAATTTTGCTTCGTTTTTTATTTTGTGAACATAAATATTAAATGAAACGTGGGCGCGGTTGTTGATCGATTTCGCTCATTTTTATGATAAACTTTCCTGAAGTTAGGTTTCCTTGCTGGGTTTCACTAAATAGTAAAATTATGGCTTGTAACATCAGACGGACGGACCGAAAGTGAGTCTTAATATGTAAAATAATGGGTTGAGGGTTGAAACTTTTGGGGAGCTCCTCCTCCTATTTGTGGCGTGCGTCTTGATGTTGTTCCATAAATGGAGGGACCTACAGTTTCAAACCGACTCCGGACGGCAGATATTTTTTATGAGGAGCTTTTCCATGGCAGAAACACACTCGGAGGTTTGCCATTGCCTGCCGAGGGGCGACCGCTATTAGAAAAATGTTTTTCTTAATAGGGTTCCAAGCAAGTAAACCTCTTTTGTTGGAACCCACATATGATGCAACTAAATCAGAGAAATTATCATTTAGTTTACTCAGCTATTTAACTAAGGTCCTAAAAACTTTCTGAGCCAAATAATTTCTGTCTCCTTCTGCAGAATGTCTTAAGATTTGGCTCCTCTTCCTTCCTGTAGCTTCGGCAGAAGTAGTTTGGAGTGACTTTCAGCCTTCTCGTTGGTCTCTCGATAATGATGTAGTCTGGTAGCAGCCCAATAACTGCGGATAACTATTTTTGTCTAGTCTGAGAAGCTGCTGTCAGCGTTTCCCGCTCCTGTCATTGTGTTCAAATGATCATGACTGATCGTACTTCTTGTGTTACAGTGATTTTTTCTACAACCTGAGAACGATTTCCTTTGTATTAAGCTTGTAGGGGGTGAAAGTTTATCTGCTCCTCGCTGCCAAGTATGGTGCATTGCTGTGGCACCCAGACACGGGCAAAACAAACTGCTGGACCGTACCATCGGGGGAACTGTCTCAGTCAGATACAGTTTTGTGCCAAGTCAAGCATCTTATGAGCTATTTGAATGCCTGCAAATATGAGCAATTTAAACAACTTCCTTTATTGTCACCAATGTGAAGAAGAACGACTTTTTGTTATTCAAAGCTGTTCTGCATAAACTTCCTCGATGAATTTATTCTTCACTTTTCAGTTATTAGTGCAGAACCATCTCTGTCCAATAACCCGCTGCTGGGCTAAAATATTTTGGTGAAAGTCAAATTTCACTTTCTAAAACAGCACAATTTTTGTGATTTTTGTTTTTTTTTTTGTGTATGGAGAGTGAAACACCGTAATGTATTAAGAGCGCTGTTCTCAATATTACTGATTCGCAAGAAAGGCATTTAATCAAAAGTTTTGTTTCAGAATATTGAAGTACCAAATTGATGAAATACCCTAGAAATTCCACGAAGGACTCTAAGTAAAATTTTATTACGTTAATTTATGGTGATACACAACGCATTAGAAACTGCGAAATTTCACAACTGATGCGAATTTATCTGCCTTCTTAATGCGTATTTCGCCGTATAATTTTCCAGTTTAATTGCGAACTTTGAGGTGAGTGTTTAAGCTCCAAAGAGCCAATGAGAGTATTCAACAAACTCTTTCCCCGCCCATAGCAATTGGAATTTTCTCCAAAGAGTGTACTGCGAATATTGATTTCAGAAGATCTCACTGACGCAACATGCCAAGCTAGCAGACATTCCCAGCATCGAAAGTCAATAGAACGAATCTTACAGGAGAGATAAGTGAATTATGATTTGACGTAATTGTGGTACTGATTGTTCCCGAATGATTCTTGACAGCTCCGGGAGCCACTGGTTAATGTGAATTTTCTGCTGGTAGGATGATTAGATCTTCCTTCTTCGAGTTTGATACTGAGGGTGCGGTCATCGTCAAAGGCAACCATTGCCATGATATGAAGGAAATTTTTTCTGGCTATAAATTGCTGAAGTTGATAGTGAAGACATGCGGCTTTAACCGGATGGCATTACATGCCATATTAACCACGAAAAAATTAAATTGTTGAGGACGAAATTTGAAAGAAAAGGGAGTTCACCGCCAAGATCATGCGACTTGATGTGGTTGGATTTTTCTTTTAATTGGCTTATTTTAAAATGAAAGGTTTGTGCTAACACGTAGAAGTCATTTCATTAACTGAAGGTCTGGATTCGATGTCTAATTGATGAAATTAAGTTGGCACTTGGCTAAATCTTCTATAATTTCTATCTATAATTTCTACAAAACTACAAATTTCGCAACCTATGTACATATCTACAATAAGCGGCCGTAGTAGAAGACGCTGAATAAAGTTGAAATTGCAATCTTAATTTTATTATTTTTTTACAGCTTATAGTCAAAAGATATCGCTGCAATTGCATGCAAACTACTTCATTCTTCCGCCAGAAAAGAGGAAGCCGATAACAGCAAAAAACAAAAAAATAATAACCACTCGAAAAACTCCTCGGTGGTCAGATTTCCAACTAAAAACTCTTCAGGCTTCCGGTTGACCATTGAAATGGCAAGGCCTAATAAAAGGGAGCAATGCTGTTAGTTACATATAACAAAGTTCAAGCGTTATTGTTGTTGAACACGCAATGTGATAAGAGGGCGCGTCATTGACTAATAGCTGCCGCATTGGACGCAGCAGCACCGCGTTTTTCGCATACCCACATTTTTGTATCTCGATGCGTCACTTGTTTATCGCAGCAACGACACAATGCGTTTATGAATACATATTTTAATACAACTTCTGTTACAGAAGTACTCGGAATAACTGATTCGAGCAAACTGCGCTCGACATATTGTCAAAATTATTATTTTTTGTTTGTTGAAATTGGTGCATCTGTTAAATATTTACATGCCACTTTTTGAGCGCCAGCTGTCAGGTAGCGTGCGCGTAAAAGCTTTGTAAACAAGCCATTATTTGGTGTATTCTGCGAATTTCGCTATCTCGAATTTAGTTGGACAAAGAGTCTGGAGTCCGATTAAAATATTGTGTTTTAACAAAATGTCGTGTGCGGAAGCGTTAGAAATCTTAATTAATCTATAGAAAATATTTCGAAAATACAAGCATTAGAGATGGTACAGCTCAATCCTTTGTCTAACATTGTACGGTATTCATACCCAAATCTGTGGAATATAATGAATATTTTGCCACTCGTGCTTCATTAAAACCGCCGAATACTGCTAGTATTTTTCTTTGTCTTTGGATCCTGCAAGTATTCAGAATGCTTAGGGAACGCGGGAAAAATGTTTCCGAAAGCCAAGCTGCGATTAAGGGGGTCTTCTGGTCTCCAGCGAAAAAAAATCGATTTTTTTTTTTTTTGCATAATTTTGTTGTATGTGTGTGCGAGAATACGCCACAGAAAGGATTTTTTGAAAATCGCATTTTTCACATTTTTCTGGGCACCGAAGTGTACCCTCCTCCGGCAAGTTTTATCATAAACTTTATCTTTAAACGCGTTTCGCCGAAAATCGTGTTTTTTAAGCATTTTGGTCACACTTTTCATAGTAGTTATACTCCGATTTCAATGGTTTTGGTCTTAAAAGGTTCGGAAAACTTACCGCTAAGTTTCCCCGTGTACGATTTTTGAAATCTTTTTTCATTCCATTTTTATAACCTTTTAAAGTTCAAAAAATGAGCAAAAAAAAATTTTTTTGCAAATTGTTGCATAACTTTTGAAAAAAATTAAAAAAAAAATCTGTCACGGGAAAACTTAACCAGGGCAACTCTGAAGACAACGCATATCTAATTTTTGCTTTCTGATTACCCAGGTGGAAAAACCGTGACCAAAATGGAGACCTGTTTCGTTTGGAGGTGGACGTCTTCAGCGCCATTTCAAGGTCGCGGGTGTTAATTTTTTTCAAAGTCAAAACCATTTTTTAAAAGCCAAGACATGTACCTTTAAAATAAAAAAATTTTTTTTTTAAATATTCACAGGATTTGTCACAATCAATCCCCAAAAAAACCCTTCATTTCAGGGCCTCGAGACCAGAAGACCCCCTTAAGGCTCTGACAACGTCATGGGGCAGATTCAAACTGTAAGGAAGAGATCAAATCTTTTGGGTATGCAGGTAACATTTCTCTGATACTGGTTCCAGGACATCGGAACATAGAGAGAAATGAAATCGCTGATGAGTTTGCCAAGAAGGGGTCAACTAAATCCGTCTCCCACCCGGTCATCGGCACCCCCCTGACTGTTGTGGGAAGAGGAATTGTACTATACAAATTATTTCTCATAAAAGCGCAAAACAGATGGAGCTCTATTTCTTCGCGAAATTTCGAAAACCCTTTGGCTCCAGTACAATAGACGCAGGACAGTACAGGACGCAGGAAAGTTCTAGTAACTCCAAATTTGTAGCTGTGTGTACCGGTTATTGGACGATCAGCACTCCCGCGAATACGCGCTGTGAGGACCTGTAAGAGAAGGAGAGTGTTGAGCACTTTTTCTGTAGATGTCCGGACTTGGCAGCTAAACGATTAAGGTGATTGGTTGCTCTTTCCTTCACCTGCCTGGGCCAGTGCTCTAACCTCAATCCCATCAGTCTTCTCCATTACATCTACAGCTCTGGTTGGCTGTAGATATCTGCTCGTTGGAGGTCTCAAAACGGTATCAAAGCGGCGCTTTAGTGCTACTTGGGAAGTGCCAGACTGGTAATTCAAACATTCCGCTTACCGCTTTTACAATTCTCCGATAAGTAGTTCTTCAAATAATTTATTTCTCTGGCTATCTCCCAAATGATATTTTACTTAAACTTTCCAAAAAACGACCCTACGTGGGAGAGCTAATGGGTTGAATTGCTAATCAAAATTATTTGTCGTAAAACTTTATTAAATGTATTACTCGTATTTGCTCCGATATGCATTTTTACTCTTATTCTACTTATTGAAAAAACACACAGGCAAAAAATTTCAACTTCATTATGTCCATAAAATTTTTTTCCTTAAAACGCAAAAAGGTTTGGAGATTTTACTATTTGTACAAGGTAGCGCAAAATTATTCACCCTATCGGAAGATTTATAAATTTTGCAAATGTGTCGTACGTTAATCGTATGCTGACGATATTGATATTGTCGACCTGAGCAACCGCGCCGTATGTTCAGAGTAATCCAGTCTGAAGAAGGAAGCAGAAAAAGTGGGTTTACGGTGAACGAGAGTACAACAAAGTACCTGCTGTCAACATACAAAGAGTCTTCGCGTCTTTGAAGTGTTGAAGGACTTTGTTTATTTAGGACCCAGTGTAGATAGCTAGAATAACGTCAACTTAGAGATTAAATGAAGATAGCTCTTGCCAAGAGGTACTACTTTGGGCTCAGTAGGCAATTGAGAAGTAGAGCCCTCTCTCGGAAAACGAAAACAATGCCGTACAATAACCTTATCATCCCCGTCCTTGTATATGGCGCAGAAGCTTGGACGATGACAACAACTGATAAGAGCGCACTTGGAGCAAAATACGCTTCGATATCCCTTTTTATAGCTTCTTTTGAGGAGTAGTTACTCATATGGGATTGAAATCCACAAAAAAGGTGATAAGCAAAAGGTACAATATCCGGAGAGAATGGAGGAAGCGGCATTAGCTCCCATCCGAGCTCGTTCAGCTTGCCTAATGTTTGCCTTGCGGTATGAGGTCTTGCGTTGTCGTGGTGAAGCAAAACTTTGCGTCTATTCACTAAAGACGGTCGATTTTTGTTAAGTGCCTCATTCAGGGTTGATAGCTGATGGGAATAATAATCAGCAGTTATCGTCTGGTTTGGTTCCAGAAGTTCATAATAAACAATACCGGCCACATCCCACCAAATAGACAGGAGAATCTTTTTGGGGTGAAGGCCATCTCTAGGGGTGAGTTCTGGTGTTTCATCTTTACCTAACCATGGCGTTTGCGAACAGGATTATTGTAAACGACCCATTTTTCATCACCAGTAACGATACGGTTCAAAAAACTTTAATTTTCAAGCCGTTGCAGCAGCTGAGAACACACATTCACTCTCTGCTGAAGGTTGGCGACGGAAAGTCTATGCGGAACCCATTTCCCGACTTTGAAACCTTTCCCAACTGAACAAGGTGCTTCTGAACTGTTCCATGCGATGAATTTAACCTCTGAGTTATCATATCGACTGTCAAATTTGGTTCAGCTTCCACGAGTTCGAGCAAGACGTCGGAGTTAAAGACTTCAGGACGACCAGGACGCAGTTACCACTTCGGAATTTTGAAAACCACTTTTGCGCAGTCCTTACACTCGCGGTATTTTTTTTTTTCTTTTAACAGCACGTGCTTCTATCCGCGATTAAAATCACTTGTTGAATGCACAATATATCAAAGAAAATATAAACAGTTCCGTTATATTCCGCGAATAATTTTTTGTACTCAAAAATAGTACAAAAGAGAAATTATGGGTAAAATACGCACGAACTTATGGACTGACCTGATAAAATATAGCGACTGCGCTGGCTCGGCCATGTCTCGAGAATGAACGAAAGTGCTCTGGCATGGCAGTCCTTTGAGAAGGAACCCACTGGTGGACGACGAGGAAGAGGAAGTTGCATTATCCGTTAGGGAGATCAAGTGAGGCAAAACCTGGCAGCACTCGGTGTCACCAACGGGCGTCAGCAAATAGCGAACCCAGCTATGTAGATGACGCAAAATTTTAGATTGGGTCAGGTACAGTACATACAATTTTATGATAATGATGAAAAACGGACGAGTTTTTTCTACAAATCTGGCCTTTTTCGCTGAGCTCAACCTCTCTCAAACGTCACGTACCACCCAGATACGATTTTTTTATTTACTGTCTGATTTTTTTTTCAATTTTGGCAATCCCTTTAAGCTGGATTTTTAAATGATCTATTACTGTAACTTTTTTCACAGAGTATATGTGCGCATAACGTGCAAGGCTATACATTCTAGAGCATACATATTTACATAAATATGTGCAATGGAATGTAAAGCACCATGCGAAGATCAACTGTTGATAGTTACACGTCAGTTGTATGGCGGCAGCTTTTTCACAATACAAACATTTAGGTATCTACATACATACAAACTCGTACATAAGTATGCTATGTGTAAGTATGTAATGACTGGGTGTAATTTACTTACTCTACCGTTTATCGCATGTTATCAACATGTAAATTTATCAACTGTAACAAATCAAATTTGTAGTAAATTTATCAAAGTAATGGCTCCAACAAAAGGGGCTCAAACGAGCTACCACCATTTGCTATCAAAGGCTGGCAGTATTTCTGTTCAGCAAAATTGCGGACAAAAATAATTTTCGCTTAAGTCTTATGATAATCCGTATGTATATGTATAGACCAAAAGCATTCGCTTAAACTAAAGTTGTTAGTAAATAGATGCGCTTGGCAAAGGGTGAAATTAGTCGGAATTTTCTGACACGCACATCGCACGTTCCTTAAAAGGTTTAACCACTTTGACTGGTTAATAACAACAAATATTGTGATTTTATAAATGTCAGCGCACGCGCGTGAGTTAATATTCTTTGACATTTTGTAGAGAAATAAATATGCATACGTATGTGCGTTTGTATGCAATAGGGTGGGCATCTTTGTATAGGGTGACCAGTTAAAAACGATAGGTAAAGAAATTTAAATAAAACCGCAACGTTGGGTGGTATCAAATGGATTCTGATTTTATTGTAAAGCTACATTCTAATTCGCTTGCAACTTTAAACTCAAAAAAGAAGAAAGATATGATGTCAAAAAACCGACAAAAAGTATTCAACAATTCTCAAAGCGGCTGATTGAAACGATTACACACGAGACAACTAAAATAAACTCACCGTAACTTGTCGAAAGCTTTTTTGTTACCTCAGATGCACTATCATCATAGACGGCGGAGCAGATTAAGATGCCAACTGGAGGCTAAACAAAGCAAGGGCGGCGTCCGGGCGAATGCATACTGTAGGGGCAAGTTTGTAAATCTCCAGGCGCTCTCAACTGCGAATATTCAGTTCATTTGTGAAGTTAGTACTTTTGTACGGAAATGAAACATGGCTGGTATCTAACACCATCACACGATGCTACACCCTTGCGTCAACAAATCCCTCCGCATCATCTGTAGAATATTCTGGCCAAACGCCATCATCGACGACGCGCTGTGGAGATTAACGAATTGGAAACCAATCCTTTCGCAGAAAGTGGCGATGGATAGGTCACATGCTTAGAAAACAACCAGATGGCGTCATGAGAATGGCACTGGACTGAAATCCGCAAGGAGGCAGAGATCGCGGTCGGCCAAAGATTATTTGGAGGAGGTCGATCTTGCATGAGCTAGTAGATGGCGACATCACATGAGATTGCGCAAAATCAACAGCCCAGAACCGTATACGATATAAGAGCTTTGTCGAGGCCCTATGCTCCCGAGCGGCGTGAATAGGGATATAAAAAAACTGAAATACAAGGAAACTGTAATCTGCCATTGTACAAAAAATCAGGTGTCTCGTATTTTGCGATCCACTACGTACATTACATGGAAGCAACCACTTTGCAAACCTCTGCTTAAACCACACCACATACATATGTAACAGCAGGGCTAGAGTACATGCATACATAACTGTATTTTCCGATGCGCGATATGTTAATGTAGTCACTCATAACACCGCGTTACACACATTCTGTCCTATGAACCAAATATACTTTTTCGGAAAGGGGAAAACGGCACAGAGTGTGTTGTATGAAACAATAAATTAAAGGTTAATAAGTTGTTTAAAAATTTGGAGTCCCTTCAAGTTATGCCGAGAATTTCGAAAAAAAATTTTTTTAGAAAAAAAAATTCAAAAAAATCTGAGAATTGATAAAATTTTTTTTTTTTAATTTTAGATAATAAAATCATTTCAACGAGTCTGCCTGCAGAAATTCAGCGCGATTGGATCACGGAAAAAGGGTTAAAAATTGATCCAAAGTTTTTCACACAGGCGGACTACGAGCTCTATATTTTATACATAAAAAAAAAAAATTCTAACGTGTACATGAAAATCGCTGATACACGTGTATTTTTATTTTTTCTCCCCTTTCCGAAAAAGTATATTTGGTTCATAGGACAGAAAAAAAGTTCGTTTTTAACGCAGTGTAATAATAAGTTGTTGTTGGTATGCGCTTCGTGGTGTTACAGTTCAGATACCGAATAGAAACTTTGGCCGTTGGAGCGGTTTAGTGGAGACGGCATTCTCTGCACCTGGAAAGTCTCCAATTTTTATTATTGTCCAAAAAATGAGGTCGCTCATTTGAAAAAATTTTAATCAGTTTTATACAAGAAAATATAAAGCGGCGCAAAATTACTCATCCAATTGTGTTTTTGAATAATTTTTCTTACTAAATAAAACGTATGATTTTGAGTGATGGAAATATTTACTTTGACCCTTACGCGCACCATTGCTTGAGGTCCGAAGGCATTTGCAAAAAATATAAATCTTTCGATAGGGTGATTAATTTTGTGCCACCTTGTATTAGCGATGAGTGCGCGTTCCAGCAGGGAAACGCTGTCAGGGTATCATCGGAGTGATTTAGGCAGCTCCATATCTCTCTTTTGCAATGCTCAGAATATAGTTTCTTTCTTAAAGTTCTGAAAAACCTATGGGGCATCATGGTTTGCAGGATTTACGATCACACTTTTCCTATTTTCGCCCTTTTTCGGTTGGGGAGTTCAAATTTAAAATTAAATAAGTTTTGGCTGAAATCGGTCCGGAAATATTGCAAAACGTAGAAATGCGATGCTAATAAGAATATTTGCACTATTTCGAAAAAAAGGAAAATCGAAACTCAAGTGCTCTTTGCAATTACCAAGTCTGATAGTCAGTTATGAGATCAAATATAAAAAGCTATAAATATTTCCTTTGTTTTTGTTTTTTAGCAGAAGTCTCAATAATCATCACCATAAATATTTTGATTTTTTCACTTTTTATTCTCTGCAGTGACGGCTCTTATTCATCAGTCTTCTTCTTCTGGATTAGCGCGATAGCCGCTTAAGCGATTTTGGTCGAGTTTAACAAAGCGCCCCAGTAATTTCTTTCTCGTGCTAACCGGCGCCAGTTAACCACGCCAAGTGAAGCCAAGTCCTTCTGCACCTGACCTTTCTAACGCAAAAGAGGTTTTGCTCTTCCTCTACTGCCACCAGCTGGTACCGCAACGAATACTTACAGAGCTGTAGTGTTTACTTAAATTCGGTCGGCATGACCCAGCCACCGGCGCCGCTGAATCTTTATTCGCTGAACTATGTCAATGTCGCCATAAAACTCATACAGCTAATTTTTCCATCGCCTGCGATTCTCGCCGTCACCAACGTGCAAAGGTCCAAAAATCTTTTCCGCAGAAACTTTCTCTTAAACACATCAAGGGACGCATTATCGGATGTTGTCGAATGTTAAATGTAAAAAAATGAAACCCTTTACAAAGAAAACAAATATTTTGTATCTCAACATCAAATTTCGATTTCTTCAAATTCAGAAGGCATTTTGTATTCAAAAATAAAAAAATGAAAGAATGAGCCCACCAGAATTAATGAAACTTCCAATTAAAAAAGTGTCGCTGCATAAGTTAAAGTTAACAAAAAAAAGATTTTTTAGATCAATTTAGTCCGGCGAGTATGAGGCATATCTAATGGAGTCTGATCTCATTCATCCTCGGCGGGTTAAGGGTCACCCTATTGTAAAAGCGTGCTTTGATATTGAGTTAGGAAGTTATTGAGGAAGCTGCTCTAACAAAAGCAAAGAATAGGAACAAGGTACTCAAAAACAAGAAGAACAAGAAAAATAAATAAAAACAAGAATACAATATTTTGAACCAAGTTTGCCATCCAAGTTTTTAAATTCCACACGCGATACTGGTGCCCCGTTGTTTATATACTTTGCACACTACAAACCTATCAGCTTGTCAACTCGTCTGTTTGTCCCTTGTTGGCTGAGTGACAACGGAATATTCCATTACGCGTTTGCTAAAGTAGCTGCCTTAAACATTTTCTTTGCAAACTCAAAAGCTCCTACAATGCGCAGCTTCACCATTTTCTGCGATATTTGGCTGACCCAGTTGCTTATTATTGCTTTTCATTTTTCTCCAAATCATATTTTTTTATTGTCGCTTCGAGGGCAAAAAGAGTAAAAGAGTGTCACTTTAAATTTTTTATTTAGGTCAAGGGCCCCAAGGCTAGCCCATTTTGCACGCATGCAAATTTTATTTTTGCCTTTACATAATGAGCGTATTTATTGGTTTGGATTTCATATTTACTTATGTGTATGTTTGTATTTGTATGCGCTTGTTGCTGTACGTGGGATTGCAAGTGGAAATTAGCGTTTTTGTCGATTAAAAAAGGGATTAAAATGGTCACAACTGCCGATGGAAAAAATATTTGGGGTCTTGCAAATTTTATGTTACGCGGATATGATTAGCTGGCCATTGGCGATAATATATTTTGAATTATACTGCAAATTGCATTATAATTAATTTGATTTTGTATGAAACGAAAATCTATTTATACTGACCAGAAGCTTATTGATAACGCTGTGCAACAAAATGGCACGAAAAAAAGACAGAAATGTGGTCTAGCAATTATGAACGAGGAAGAGCCGTGGAATATTGAACGACCTGCCGTTTTATCCCTAAGTGTCACAATTTCTTTCCAGGGTATTGAAATATTCCTAATTTGGTCTCATGTTGATCTAAATTGTTTAAAAATAACTCATACAAAACTACATTTACCATTAATATTGCCTTTAAAAACTTATAACAAAATTTAGTGACGCATATTTTTATCGAACATTTAAGCCAATTTTTCTTAGCCCTGTGAACAGTTTGAATCGTTATTTTTGAAAATCTGAAAAATATAAAGTTTATAGGATTCTTCAAAAATGTTTCTCGGAAAATTTCAGTAAAGGTGTTCTCAGACGAACACAGTGGGTTGGTTGGTTGGTTGGTTAGAGTGGTCATTCATCCAGAATCCAACTAGCGCTTCCGCACCATTTTCATGCCACATCCTCGTTACCAACTTGTTTAACAGTTATTTACAGGAACTCTATATCCAGTCTGTGCGGTTTAAGAACCTTATTAGGAGACTCTCGAACAGCCGTTTGCCCAGGGTTAACATTCTGTCCTTCCATAGCGCGTGGCATTCATAGAGGAAATGGATGATTGTTTCCTTTTTCTCCGGTTGTTTACAACTGTGACAGTATGTGTTGTGAGGGATGCCCATTTTGACGGCTTGTTCTCCCACAGACCAAAGGTCAGTTATAACTGCCGTTAGTCTCCAGGCGTCCCGTCGTTTCATGTTTATCAATGTCGACGATTGCTTGAGGTTGTGGGTGGGCCATAATGTCCTGCCGATTTTGTATTTCGTCTGGTCTCTCCATCGACAATCTGCGATTCGAAGGTATTTTAGGGAAATTGCATTCTTGACTGCACCTAATGGTGTGAATACCGGTACTACAAGAACGCTATTCATGGCTCCCCTCTTGTCAGTTCATCGGCTTTTTCGTTACCTTCTATATTCCGGGGATCCGGGACCCAGATTAAGGTTACTTTATGGTTTTCACTCAAGTTGGTGAGGCTCTTCCTACTTTGCTCCACCACTTTAGAGGTTGTTATAGCCGTGTCCAGTGCCTGGATTGCAGCTTGGCTATCCGAAAGGATAGCGATATTGCCCTTAAAAGAGAAATCCGTGATTAGTAGCCTACAAACTTCCCCAATTGCCAGTACTTCCACCTGGAAGACACTGCTGGTATTAGGGAGACGCATAGATTTTTCAATTCCAAGTCTATGAGAATATATATCAACTCCAACACCACAATCCATTTTACTGCCATCTGTATAGACTGTGGTATCGAAGTTGTTTAGAGAGAATCCCTTATTCCATTCTTTTTTAGATGGAAAGAGTGTGGCAAAATTCTTATTGAAAGTTACCATCGGGACGATGTAGTCAGTCCTCACCGAGATTAACTGAGCTTGTCGCAATAATAGACTAGCGTGACCCTCAGTTTTTTCTCTGCAGCGACCCGCTTCATTTAACCTAAATGCACTCATGGTTGCCGTCTTCTTAATATGTAGGTCTATTGGAATAACGTGTGTCAGTGCATTGAGAGCCTCTCTAGGATATGATCTGATTGCACCGACCGTTATTGCACAGGCTGATCTTTGTATTTTGCCGAGTAGTTTGGTATTGCACTCTCTCCCTAGAGCCTTCCACCAAACTACCGAACCATACGATGAAATAGGTCGTATAACCTTATACCGCCATTACGTATGCTTAGGTTGAAGACCCCATCTTCTTCCAAGCATACGTTTGCAGTCATATAAAGCAATTTCCGCTTTCCTTACCCGTTCTTTGACGTTTAACTTCCAGCTAAGTTTGGAGTCCAGAATTACCCCTAAGTACTTTGCACTGGATGATAGTGAAAGAGTTTGTCCGTTGATACACAGTGTGAGTTAACGGAAAAAATTATACCACTATTTTGATTCAAACAGAACTGGTAAATACAAGTGCAAGGTGTGACAAAACTAATCACCCTGTTGGAAGACTTGTAATTTTTGCAAATTTCGTCGTACACTAATCATATTCCACACTTGTAAACAGCTGCATCATATAAGAAGACAAGCAATGGAACGCGTAAAAGTCAAAATAAAGATTTTCATTTTATGTACATATATATTTTTCTTATTTAATAAAAAAAAATTCAAAAACAAAGTTGGATGATTAATTTTGTGCCACCGTTGAAATATTCTTGTAACATCGCAACGATTCAGTTTCTGCTGTTGTTAGTGTTTGGATTGAATTCAAAGAGTTTTCTATCTAAGGTAGTCTGTAATGCTGTTTAGTGTTTCTGATGTATTTGGTGGCATCAAATGGTTTGCAGTAACAAGCTGACAAGCTTGCATTGTGGATGATAAGTTGTGCCGGTTTATATAGTTTTTGTTGAAATGATATTATTATTATATTACTTTAATCATCTTCGCGGCCGCCGTAGCCGAATGGGTAGGTGCGTGACTACCATTCGGAATTCACAGAGAGAACGTAGGTTCGAATCTCGGTGAAATACCAAAATTAAGAAAAAGTTTTTTCTAATAGCGGTCGCCCCTCGGCAGGCAATGGCAAACCTCCGAGTGTATTTCTGCCATGAATAGGCTCCTCATAAAAATATTTGAGAAGGAGCTCGGCCAAACACCCAAAAAGGGTGTACGCGCCAATTATATATATATATATTAGGACTATGAATAAGTTCGTGCGGTTTTACAACAGATGGCGTAACTTGATTATTATTCCATCGATCCACATTTCCAAACATTCATTGGAGAGCTACTGTCGTAAGGCACAAACGTCAGTATAAGTTTTTTATTTGAAGCGTAAACAACAATATTTTTACCACACTTGAAAATGTCGAATTTCGTGCCAAATAATGTGTTTTTGCGGGGAATTCTTCTTCATTATTTTAATATGAAGAAAAAAGCAGCCGAAAGTCATCGTATCTTGGTGGAAGTTTATGGTGAGCATGCTCTAGCTGAGCGAACGTGCCAGAAGTGGTTTGCACGCTTTAAAAGTGGTGATTTTGGCTTGGAAGACGAAGAACGCGAGGGTGCGCCGCCAAAGTTCATGGATACCGAATTGGAGGAATTGCTCGATCAAGATCCGGCTCAAACGCAAGAAGAGGTTGCAAAAACTTTGGGAGTTGATCAATCAACCATTTCCAAACGTTTAAAAGCCATGGGAATGATCCGAAAGGTAGGCCATTGGGTGCCGTATGAATTGAAGCCAAGAGACGTTGAACGCCGTTTTATGGCATGCGAACAACTGCTTCAACGGCACAAAAGAAAGGGTTTTTTGCATCGAATTGTGACTGGCGATGAAAAGTGGGTCCATTACGACAATCCAAAACGTCGGGCAACGTATGGATACCCTGGCCATGCTTCAACATCGACGTCGGCGCAGAATATTCATGGCCTGAAGGTTATGCTGTGTATCTGGTGGGACCAGCTGGGTGTTGTGTATTATGAGCTACTGAAACCGAATGAAACGATTACGGGGGATGTCTACCGACGACAATTGATGCGTTTGAGCCGAGCACTGCGAGAAAAACGGCCGCAATACGCCGATAGACACGACAAAGTTATTTTGCAACATGACAGTGCTCGGCCACATGTTGCACAAGTGGTCAAAACATACTTAGAAACGCTCAAATGGGATGTCCTACCCCACCCGCCGTATAGTCCAGACCTTGCGCCATCCGATTACTATCTCTTCCGATCGATGCAACATGGCCTGGCTGACCAGCACTTCCGTAATTACGATGAAGTCAAAAAATGGATCGATTCGTGGATTGCGGCAAAACCGACCGAATTTTTCACAAAGGGAATCCGTGAATTGCCAGAAAGATGGGAAAAAGTAGTAGTAAGCGATGGACAATACTTTGAATATTAAATTTGTAACCATTTTACGTCAATAAAGTTTCAAATTTCGAAAAAACCGCACGAACTTATTCATAGTCCTATTATATATAATCATCTTCGATAAATATAGTTCATTAGAGGATCCGCTGGTCCATAAATTTCAGAACAATATTTTTTTTTGTTTTTTCGCTATTTCGAAAGTATAGTATCTTAAGAATGTATATACTTTGAAATTTTCATGCAGAAACTCCCAATATTATAGCTTCTATAGCCCATTAACTAGGTAGAGAGCGGTCTGCGCGCTCCTGTACCTCAAACTTTGAAGTCATTTATCTCGAGACGACTTTTTTCGCCCTGGTGTTGTCAAAAAAAAAAAACTATTCAACAGAATCGTTCACAACATCAGCGGCTATCGCACGTACTAAAATCATATGATATTATCAATTATTTCGCATTTTTTTGATTTAAAAACTGAAAAAAACAGTGTAGTAGAGTGTCAAATTCAAAATCACCTCATTTTGTCAAAATTTTTATTTTTCTAGTACGGGACTTAGCTACAGTCTTACTAATTAATATTGTTTTTGGTTTTTATGTTTCAGATAAATAGAAGTACCAAAATGGACAACACCGTCCAAGTTCAATTTTTAGGGAGGGTCAATTTCATCGCCATTTTTAAGTTTAATAATATTAAAAAAAAAAAATTTCACATTTGTATGTAAAAGAAGTTAGATAGGAAGCCTAAAAAATTTAAATATTCATTTTAATAATCATTTTACTTTTTTTATTTTAAAACAAATTCCTGAAAATACCCTTAAATTTTCTATTAGGAGCGCAACTAAGTTCTCGCTCGCTGGTTTTTTTATGAAAATAGAACTTTATTCTGAAAAAATGGTTACAAGTGAATCATTGAAAGTATTGCCCATCGCTGGCTACTACTTTTTCCCATCTCTCTGGTGGAACTCGTATATCGTCGCGGTAAAACTGTTCATCTTTTGAGGTTATCCACGGATCAAGCCATTTTTTGATGTCTTCATGTGAATGGAACTGCTGATCAGCTAGACCATGTGTCATTGATCGGAACAGGTGATAATCGGTCGGTGCAATATCTGGAGAATATAGCGGGTGAGGTAGAATTCCCCATTTGAGTGTTTTCAAGTAGGTTTTAACGGGTTTGGCAATGTGAGGCCGAGCGTTATCATGCTGTAAAATCTCTTTTTCATGCGTCTTCGCGTATTGCGGCCGCTTCTCGCGCAGCGATCGGCTCAATCGAATCAATTGAAGTAGATACCGATTCCCAGTGATGGATTCGCTTGGTTTTAACAGTTCATAATAAATAACATCAACTTGGCCCACCAAATACATAGCATAACCCTCGCAGCGTAAATATTCGGCCGAGGCGACGACGTAGAAGCATCACCGGGCAGTCCCCATGACTTTCGTTTCTTTGGATTGCTGTAATGAATCCATTTTTCATCACCCGTCACGATGCGATGAAGAAAATCCTTCCTTTTTTGCCGCTGGAGCAGTTGTTCACAGGCGAAAAAACGACGTTCAACATTCCTTGGTTTTAACTCATAAGGAACCAAAGTCCCCTGTTTCTGAATCATTCCCAAAGCATGCAATAGCTTGGAAATGGATTGGCGGGTAACTCCTAATACTGAAGCAAGCTCTTCTTGCGTTTGACACGGATTCTCATTGAGCAATGCCTCCAATTCAGCGTCTTCGAAGGTTTTTGGACGGTCGTCAACATTAAAATCACCGTCTTTGAGGCGACGGAATCAATCTCAGCACTTTGTTTTACTTAAAGCAGCATCTCCATAAACTTTTTTTTTTCGAATGTAAGAGGATGTAAGAGGACTTCCCGCAGATGATTATTCTTTGGCACAAAATCAGACATTTTCACAAAACCAAAAGTATATGATACCAAAACAAAATCACTAATGTGTCGAAGCAGTTTGTTTACCATATGTCTAAGCTTGGTTTATGACGTTTAGGTTATGTTAGAATCGACTAGCACACACTACTGACGGCATCTATTGAACTTAGTTGCGCAACTAATAGCTCTAGACCACCGGGACCCCTTAATATAGGGTGGGCCATGCAAAATTCGCTTTTTGAATCGGCTATAAAAAAAAAAAAACTAATCAATATTTTTTCAAACTTTTATTTTTATTTTGAAGATTGAACATTGTCATTTATGAATGAAAAATAATATCGTTCAAATGACTGCCATGACCGGCTTTACAGTAGGCCATTCGATCACCCCAATTTTTAAGCACATTTTCGATTGTTTGGACTCCAATTTCATGAATAGCAAATTCGATTTCGTGTTTTAAAGCACCAATGGTCTCTGGATGGTTCGCATAGCCTTTGTCCTTAACGGCTCCCCACAAAAAATAGTCCAACGGGCTTAAATCACAGCTCCGAGGCGGCCCATTGATATCGGAATTTCGGCTGATTAGTCGGTTTTCAAAAACGGTAGACAAAAGTTCGAGTGTAACTTTGGCAGTGCGACAAGTTGCACCGTCCTGTTGAAACCAAATGTCGTCCATGTCATCCTCTTCAATTTTTGGAAGCAACTCGTTGAGCATGTCACGGTAACGCTCGCCATTTATTGTAACCGCGGCTCCTCGCTCATTTTCGAAAAAAAATGGCCCGATAATGCCGCCAGACCAAAAACCGCACCAAACAGTGACTCGTTGTGGATGCATTTGCTTCTCTACAGTAACGTGTGGATTTTCTGAGCCCCAAATCCGACAATTTTGCTTATTGACGTAGCCACCGATGTAAAAATCAGAAAAGAAGAAGAAGACTCACCACTTTGGAAATAGGTTTTCAATATTTCCCAATTTTGTTCAAGCGTATAGCGTCCCATTTCGTAAATGCCAAACCTTTAAGTAAATTATAAACACATTTGGCATGTTATTTGTGTTACCATTTTCAAAAAAATAGGTGGTTCAAAAAGCAAACGCTATATGGCCCACCCTGTAGTTGTGTAAAATTTCGTAAATTTTTTCAAATTTGATTAGTGTGGAAACGCCAGCAACATTTTGTGATATTTATTATTATTATAATTGGCTTTATAATAGCCAACTTCTTATCGCTATGCGATTTCAATAAGGAAAATGAAAAAAAAATCCCAAGCACTCTCGTTGCACCTCAGTATTCATTCAATTGTATGCCTACTCTAGTACGACTTTACTAATTTAATAATAATTTTGTATCTATAGTGGCCGACACTTTCACCTAAAAGATCTTTTGAGTACATGGTGCGATTTTTTTTTTAATTTCGGAGACCCACCGTTTGATCTTTGATTATGACAGTAAAGATTTCTTCTGTACTGAATCCATTTCCGTTTTCAGTTGAAGTGGTCTTAGGCCATTCGGTTTTCCATTTTCATGTAAGTCACCGATACTTATTCTTCAAAAGTATATTAATAATACACTAATAGAGCAATGAACCTGAAAGTTTGTATACCAACCGATCTGGGATAATGTTGTAGCATATATACACTTCGGAGGTATGTCATTGCCTGCCGAGGGGCGACCGCTATTAGAAAAATGTGTTTCTGAATTTTGGTGTTTCATCGAGATTCGACCCTACTTTCTCTCTGTGAATTCCGAAAATCTGCTAAAAATTGCACATCCCACCTTCATGTTATGGCAGTTATAGTGTTAAGGAATTGGCAGCTTTTCTGATTATTTTAAGACTATTAGGTGCTGATATATCATATCTGTATATGATTTAATTTCCATGCATGCTCCCATATTTGGTCATTTTCTGCTCATAAGCTAAATCAAAAATATCACATTTCCTCCCAATGCATCTTTTCTCCATTCTAATACCATTTGAGACTTAAAATATTTTTGTACTCAGAAACTATAAAATTTTATATATATGTACATATCTGTGGCAAAATACATTTGTCAATCAACCAATAACTATTAAACGTGCTTAACTCAGCATTTTCCTCATTGTCATTAAAGCGTTTATCTCTATTTTTATCTACATATGCGTTTTTGAGAATTCGTACACATAATTTAATATAAAGGCAACTTGCCAATTTTCATTACAATGTAATTGAATGTAATTATTTTACATTTTCCATGTAAACTTACGAGGAACTCCGGGTTGTTCCGGATACTGTTATTCTTCCGTTATGCGCAGCTGTTTAAGATTATACAAGCGATGATTTTTTGCTGCTTGCACTAAACAGAATTGCAGCGGACAGCTGGTAACGGGTTGACGGGTGGTATACAGCTGATTTACTGCCATCGGAAAATTCGGTTGATTAAATACAATTGCGTCCGGGATGGTTTACAGCTGCCATTTTGTGTTTACATACAATAAACTTAATTTTGTAGTGAAATTCGTTTCCTTCTTTTTCGTTTTTTATATTTGTGAGTGCATGCCAAATTGAACAATTTCGAAAAACTGCTAGCAATAATCAAAATTATGTACACATTGAACAAATTATGCACTTCACAATACTTACAGCTTGCACTTACCACTTTCCCGATCTCCTCCCAAGTTTCGCCCTTCTTCTGCGCGTTACGGTTTTGCTTTTGAGGTAAGTCGTATATGCACTTGTATTTTTGCACTTCATCTATCAGCAACTCGATTAAGCTCACTGATATAAAAACAACTTATTTTCAAATTATTGATATATTGCGGATTTTCTTTTGTAAATCGAATAAATATGTGTTATTTGGTTGTTATTTGCCTGCTGTTGCTTGTAATTAATCATTTGCTGCGATGAAAAACCCGACGACAAGAAATCGGCCATAGCTGCAATTCTGTGCATATTCTGTTTCAATTCTTTCCATTTTGCATAGAATAACTAGTATTCCACCGTAGCCGAATGGGTTGGTGCGTGACTTCCATTCGGAATTCACAGAGAGAACGTAGGCTCGAATCTCAGTGAAACACCAGAATTAAGAAAAACATTTTTCTAATATCGGTCACCCTTCGGCAGGCAATGGCAAACTTTCGATCATTTATATTAAAAAATAGCATTTTTCTCTGGATATCAAAATAACATCTCTTTATTCCTAAAGTTTCCAGAATTTTATTTTTATTAATTTTTTCACTTTTTTTTTTTTGAAAGCTGAAATTTTGTGGAAAAATATCAAATATGCCCAAAACTGGTCAAATCAATTATTACGAAATATGTTTTCATTTTGTATTTTTCATAGACAAAATTAAAAACAAAAAATTTTTTGTAAGAATATTATATTGAACTCAACATCAGTTTTTTTTGTTTGCAAAAATTACACACTTTCCTAACAGTATATAAAAATAGTGACTAATACTCTTATTAAGTCTTTTTTATCTACTTTCGTTCTTTGATCATTTCGCACCATAAACGGAATTACTCATCCAGCACTCAGTTGGCGCGTGTCAATTTTAGCGACACATGGCTAACTAACTAGTGCTTATGTATGTCTGTATGGACTTGTAAAAATTTGCACACATGTAAACAAACGTGCGTATGAATGGAGTAAAAAGGTACTACGAGTAGTCCAAATGGATGCGATGCATAAATGGTTCATTGACTATCGTTAAAGACAGTTGGCGCAATAAATTGAGCTGTCAATTTGCAAACCTATAAACAGCTACTTACACATATTTACCATGTACATCTGTGTTCAAAATAATAGCAGTGCGACATATAGAGAACTACTATCTTTTGTCTACTATCTTATCATAAAAAGCTACCTAACTAACCGAAGTTTCTATATTAAATATGACAATCAATGTTCAGATATTCATCAAATAACTGCTGGAGTTCCGCAGGAAGCGTTTTTGGACCTCTACTAGGCATATGATTTATTCACCGCAGACATACGACGAACGAAACTAATTCATCAATTGCTACGTTCGCAGACGATACAATACTACTGGCATCGGACAAAAGCTTAACTATCGCTACTGAAAAACTGCAGCGATACACAAACGCAGTTAAGGAATGGATCGATAATTGGTGTCTAAAAATAAATGAAGACAAAACCGTACAGGTTATATTTACTACCAAAACAAAATTTACTGCAGTTCCAATTAAAACAAATGGCAAAGCAATTGCAATTAAACCAACTACTAAATACCTTGGAATACATTTGGACTCGAAACTAAATTGGAATCACCACATAAAGCCAAAGGTCAAACAAATAAAAGAACAACTTCGACAACTTCATTGGTTAGTCTGCACAAAATCCAGACTTACTATACAGAACAAGCTATTATTGTACAAAGCCATGATTAAACCAATCTGGCTATATGGACTACAGGTGGGGGGAACGGCTAAAAAGTCTCACCTAGTAAAAATTCAACGACAACAATCGAAGATTCTTCGAATTTTGACCATGTCTGACTTTTGATGATGACTTTTAATATAGCAACAGTAGACGAAGAGACCAAAAAAATAGCAAGAAGCCACTTTGAAAAAATACAGGAACACAATAATGCAGAAATCAACAAACTTCTGGAAAGGGAAAAAAACACTGAAAGGCGTTTAAAGAGAACTCGACCAAGCGACTTAATGAATACTAGAAAATAATAAATGTGCAAAGGGGTTAAATTGCTGTTAAATTGTTGTACAATTGTAACTATGTAGAGTAAAACTTGTATTGAATATTATTTAATTGTATATAGTATTATTTCGTTTATTTTAATTTTTATCGCTTTGGCACTGGTCATTAAGCGATGTATGTAAATCCTGGCCAAATTGTTAAACAACGTACTTAATGTCAATGGACAGATGTATAAAATAAAGGAAAAAACAAAAAAAAAAAAATATAGTGAAAGTGTTGACTATTTGTTTATTTTTCCTTTATTAATATTTAATATTTTTATAAAAATATAGCTTATACTACAACAAAGACCACGAAGTACGAAGTTTTAAAATTTAAGTTATATTTTCAAACTGCGTACAAATTAAAAAAAATGACAACAAATGTTTTAATTTTTTAATCGGAAAATAGAATAGAAAGATTCAACACCCTTTTTGGGTGTTTGGCCGAGCACATTTTCCTATTTTTGGGGTGCGTCTTAGTCTGTCCTCTGTTATTCGACGAATGAAGGGACCTACAGTTTTTGCCACCTTCGAACGGCAGATGCTGTTTCAAGAGGAGCTTTTTCTTGGCAGACATACGCTTGTAGCTATTTGAAAAATCATTTTTTATTATTTGAAATTGTCGAGTATTCATTATATAGAAGAAAATGCATAACGCTGTCAGCAAAAAAATTATCAAAAACCAACGCGGGTTTTGAGCTACCTGAAATTTACACTTTTTTTTGCCAAAATTCAATGCGCTACAAAACTGCATACCCATAATGTAAATTTTCTTAAATTTTTTACAAAGTTGGAAGCTTTGAGTTGTATGGTCCTTGTTATAGTATGAACTATATTTTTATAAAAAATTTTAAAAATAGGGAAAGTTAGATAAAAAATAAAGAAAAACTCAAAGTTTAGCAATACATATGTTACGCTGCTATTATTGCGAACACTGATGTAAGCTGCTATACTTATTTATGAAAAGGAAATGGCGTATAATAAATTATAAAATTAAAAAAGAACATATTAACATTTACCGCAAATGCTGTCAAAATGCCAATAGCACAGGTGAATTACTCATAATTGCAAACAAAATAATGGGGTGCAAAAATAAATAATACACCTATGCATAATTACGAAATTCTTTTTATAGAATTTTTTTAATTTTCTCTTTGTAAATTATTATTGTGATTTTTTCTGTCTTTCATTCTTCTGTGCTACACCAGAGGAGCTTACTGTCAAATTTTTATGAGAACAGTAAAATTCAATTGTGAGCAGCTTTTAATGAGATAAAAGAAAAACTCGTAAGAGAAAAAATAAATAAATTCTTAAATCGTGCAATGTGAAAATATTTGTATGCTTACGAAAGTATGTGTGTATGCATGTGGACTTATGTGTGTGCTGGAAATGCTACAAAAACACACAGGAATTAGCAGTAATTTCAATTCGCGCATTGTTGCCTCAAATTACTTTACCATTTCCGGTTGTAGTGTAGCGCACTTTTTTCACAACCATTGGTGGGGTCAGTAGAGCTCAACAGTAGAAGCGGAGGAGGTGGGAGGTTTTGTTGGTTCTTATGCCAAGTGAGCAGTTCCTTTTTGGGCAGAACAAGTTTCGACAGCGGCCGCCATAGCGGAGTGGGCTTGAGCGTAGCCAACACTCAGCTAGTCAACGGTTTAATGCCCACTGTGGATATGAAATAACAAAAGATAGAAAGAGTGTTTTCTAGTAGCAGTCGCTGACAAGCTTCTGAGTGTATTTGTGACGTGAAAAACTGGCATAGATTTATTTATACTTCTTTTTGTAGAACAACATCAAAATTGAAGCGAAGCTTGGCCAAACAATGGCAAGGGCTATAAAAGCCATCTATTCTTGTGCATATAAGGGAATGCATGTATATAAAGCTCAGCAATGTTTCTCATAGATTTCAGTGCTACAATAAATTAAACGCATTTCTCTGTATATACATGCATACATATGTATAAGCATATATAGGGTGATTATAGTGTGATGCAGATCTTTGACAGCACTTGACTTGCACAACTTTACAACTAAGACAATTTAGTATTTTTTATGTACATCAACAATTAAAATCTTGCACTAACATGATTTGACAAGAACAAAAAAACTAAAATAAATGATTAATTATGGTAAGCTTAACACTAATATAGCCGCCGTAGCCGAATGGGTTGGTGCGTGATTACCATTTGGCATTCACAGAGAGAACGTTGGTTCGAATCTCGGTGAAACAAAAAAATTAAGAAAAACATTTTTCTAATAGCGGTCGCCCCTCGGCAGGTAATGGCAAACCACCGAGTGTATTTCTGCCATGAAAAAGCTCCTCATATCTGCCGTTCGGAGTCGGCTTGAAACTGCAGGTCCCTCCATTTGTGGAACAACATCAAGACGCACACCACAAATAGGAGGAGGAGCTCGGCCAAACACCAAAAAAGGGTGTACGTGCCAATTATATATACATAACACTAATATAGTAGCATATAAATAATTAAGAAAATAACAAAACTATTTTAAAAAAAAAAAAAAATAAGTAAAAAATTATGAGTACTAAATTTAAGCTTAACGCAGTAAAAAATAATCCAAAATTTTATTTCGTAAAATAAAACAATTCAAAAAATAAGAATTTTATTTTTTATTAAAAAAAAAATAAAACAGTCAAAAAGTTTTTCCTAGTAAAATATTCAAACAGGTTTCCAATAGTAAAAAAAAAATTGCTTTATATAAAAAAAAAAAAAAAACTTTTAATAATAATAAAATATAATGCATTTTTTTTATAAAAAAATGTTTTTTAACAACAATTTTTTTTTATTTAGAAAACTATTATAATAATTCTTTTTGTTTTCGTTTTTGGTAGACAGTTGGTTCTATAGCCTTTAAGCTTTGCCAAACTACATAGTTCATGGAGCAATACTCAGTTGAGCAACGTTTAAAAGTGATCCGATCGTTTTTTGCAATTGGTCATTCAGCAAGAAGTGCATTTAAAGCATGGCATAATTTCTGCGTTCAACATAACCTTACATTTTCTTTGAAAATAATGTCGGTAACGCCACTGCCGTGAACGGTAAATAATATTCTAAGCAACTCTCTATAGACAGAATAAGATGACAAGAACTTGGGCGGTATGTGGTTTCATCGAGATGGCGCCACTTGCCACGCAGCGCATGAAGCAATGCCTCTATTGCATACGAAGTTACCACAACGCATAGCCGTTAAGATATTGCGATTTCGCACCATTGGACTTCTTTCTCTGAGGCTACGTGAAGTAGTATGATCTTTTTCAATAACCCTTGGATGATTCCAGGACTGAAAAACGAAATAATACGCTTTAGAAAAGATTTTTATTATTGCGAGCGGATTAAGCACTGCGGGCTGAAAGATCTATTGTGCCCTCTTCATGAGCATTCAGAGTATTTCTCTGAGCTCAATTTTCTCAAAAAATTTACGATGATCCTCATTCCATCAGTGTTACCATCATTTCTGTAACTTCTATGCTGAGTCAATGCTTACAACTAACAGTTGAAATGTGGACCCATTCACCTTCTACGGCAGGCATCTATTACCGTGGGCAAATTCTAACCACCTAACCTACTGGAAGATTTATGAATGATATACAGCCCGAACTATGCCAAAAAGTCATGGAAAATTTGTATATGCGCACCCTGTGTTACCGCAGTAGTGGTAGTGGGATTTAAGGGTATTGTGTTTCATACATAAATTTCATAGACTGGAAAAAATTAAGAAAAAAAATTCGTTTCAACAGATTTGGTTGTATTTTATTTATGAAAAAAAAATCTGTGCTTTTATTGAATCACTCTGTATTATCTGCTGTAAATGTATGCATACTCACATGTATGATTAAATATATTTAGGTTTATACGAATGCACCCTGTAGGGTAACTCAAAACTAATGCACTAAACCAATACTAATGGATTTAGAACTAGTACAGTACTACTTCTTTTACGTGAAAACTACTGGTGTAGTTTTTCTAGTTATATTCAAATCTCATACGGAATTGTTTAATTTTCAGCCAAAAATTGTAAAGTTTAACACACAAATTCTAAGTAAGTTGCAATGCAATCAGATGGAGATTAAACGCAGATGGTATTTTAATTTACTTAATTTAAAATTTTTATTAATAGGTCTATGGATAAGTTCGTGCGGTTTTACAACAGATGGCGTAACTTGATTATTATTCCATCGATCCACATTTCCAAACATTCATTGGAGAGCTACTGTCGTAAGGCACAAACGTCAGTATAAGTTTTTTATTTGAAGCGTAAACAACAATATTTTTACCACACTTGAAAATGTCGAATTTCGTGCCAAATAATGTGTTTTTGCGGGGAATTCTTTAATATGAAGAAAAAAGCAGCCGAAAGTCATCGTATCTTGGTGGAAGTTTATGGTGAGCATGCTCTAGCTGAGCGAACGTGCCAGAAGTGGTTTGCACGCTTTAAAAGTGGTGATTTTGGTCGCGCCGCCAAAGTTCATGGATACCGAATTGGAGGAATTGCTCGATCAAGATCCGGCTCAAACGCAAGAAGAGGTTGCAAAAACTTTGGGAGTTGATCAATCAACCATTTCCAAACGTTTAAAAGCCATGGGAATGATCCGAAATTCAAATTTCGAAAAAAAACCGCACGAACTTATTCATAGACCTATTAAAAACACAAATATAATTCATTGGAGATCAACTCAAGGTAATAGCACCTCAACATTTGAACCAGTTTTAATTTTTTTGTGCGTAAGGTTCATAAATTTTTTTTATCAAAGTGTAGCTCTTGACATAACAAATACTATATAAATCCATTTAAATCAGACAATTATAATAAAGAGAAAGAATTAAACTCGTCAATTGTAGAGAATAAGGGTGTTACTGTATGCACTTGTGCTTAATAAACCAAAGTTAAATGAATGTTACAAACAAATTTACCGAATTTTTGCTATTTCTAAGATAGCGTATTGAGTTTTACTAATACTGACAGTTTTCGTAGAGTTTGCGGTTAACTCAAATGCCAATCTTATGACGGCTGTTCCCACAAATCTCCATAACCCTGGGTATAGACCACAGAGCAATTAACTGCGGGGAGAAGAGCAACAATTGTGAGCCCCCAAATCAAGATGATTAAAACAACAAATATTTATATATGATTGTACCCTAAATTAGTCACTTTAAAACTAGACCAAAACTAGTTATCATGAGACTACTTGGAATGTTTTACATTACATACTATTACACCTAGTTAACAAAATTAACAACTAATATTTTTTTCAAAGCACGAATATATAACAATGGGTTAACCACAGGGTCCAAGGTCCTTAGCAGCGAAAGAGTTCATTGACTCGTTGACTGTGTTTTAACGATATTTCGAAGTATCTTTTTTTGAAAGCGAACATTACTTTTCCCTGTGCATACCCACATCTGGACGCCATAGATCCATACTGCTTTATTAATCTGATTGTAAATTAAGAGTTTGTTTTCAACACTTAGCTTTGAGCTTCTGCCGATAAGCCAATTCAGTTGATTGTATTTGATATTCAGCTCAGCTGTTTTCATTTTAAAATACTCCTTCTATTTTAGCGTGGCGTCTAGTGTCATGCCCAAGTACTGGGCGCTGAAAGCGTATGGAACGTTTACTGAAAATATATAGACCGTCCATATGATGATAATTTTTTTTTTTTTGCAAAGTTTAGGTGTACTGATTTTGTTTCATTCAGTTTTATGTTGCACATTCTAGTCCAATCGATATTTGTAGTTTTTTAATTCGTACATGCTCGTTTTCACCAACGTAGAGTATGCACGTATCGTCCTCAAATGTTGCGATTTCGCTGGATTCTGGAAGGGGAATATCTGAAGGGTATAACAAATACAAAATACGTGCGAGTGTGCTGCCTTGAGGGACGTCTGCATTAATTTTCTTAACGGTCTGTCCACGCTTCATTCGAAAATATCGATCATTGATATAGGCTTCTAGTAGATCTGTAAACTGCATCGGAAGCACTGTTTTACGTTTGTAGATTAGTCCCGTACATTTGTAATAATTATCACACACTTTGAACCAGAAACGTGCCACATTTGCTTGAAATTTCCCTGTTTGGTTTATTCTTGAATTTACTTTCCTCAACCTTATAAGAATTGACACGCGCGCCGACCAAAATTTCTTTTGGCCAAGTGCCAAATGTTCACAATAACAACAAACAAACAATCAAACAAAGCAATACCAACTATGCAGAGAAGCCACCAACGGAAAAGAAAACAAAAATATAGAAAATTTCAAAAGACAACAATCGAAATATGCCCTGCATTTGCTCTGGTCTTCTCGATTTCGATTTCCTGTTTAAACAAAATTACACGCCCACCTGAAACGGCAATTAAAGATGTAACGCACCAAATATTTATGTGTTAAAGTATATAGGAATGTGAAATGAAAAAGCAGCAAATAAAAAGAAAAAGGAGGAGTGAAAATTATGATAAAAATATTTAAGTATTTATGCAACTTTGGTTTCAGTTACATTTTAGGTATTTCGTGGAAAAAATTACAAAATTTATCAGATTTCGCTGGATTACAAGGTATTGTCGTACATGCCCGAATTTTTTATATAGCAGAAAAAACCCTTGCACGGACAACAAAAAAAATTGCCAACTACCAACGGTATTTTTTAAACACTTCAAACTTGCACTTTGGCGTCGTACGTCAATCACATTTGACACTTGTGAACTATACAGCTGCATTATACAAACGGACAAGGAATGGAGCGCGTAAAGGTCAAAATAAAGATTTCCACCTCTCAAAATAATTTTTTTCATTTAGTGAAAAAGTTATTCAAAAACACAATTTGATGATTAAATTTACTTTCTGTGTATAAAACTGCATAACCAAAATGCTGATTAAAAAGTTGAAAGAAAGAAAAATTTTAAAAAATGTTGGGCAAAGCTTGAAACTTTACGTTACATAGCTTTTGTTAAAGTATAGTGTTTTATATGTACTTCTCCAACAAAATGTATTTGAGAAGAAATCGTACGGGTACGAATTAATAAATTGCATGAATGAATGATAATGAGGTTTACACTTCGGCATCATGGCCTTTTGTGCCCTGTACTCATCACAGTACCTCTCGCAAACCCAGTTTAAACCTAAGATAAAACTGTGTAAGGCCTTTCTTCCAGCCGCATTCCACCGAGATGTCTCAACCTTTCTTCCGCTATAACATCACTTTCGAGAACAAGGTGTGCTGGAGTCTCCGGGGACCGTGGGGTAGGAGTCATTCGACCATATCCCAATCCAGTGCAGATGAGCACTCACTTTAAAGTGATCTGTGACTCGTGAGCAATCTCAGTTTATGCTTATGGAGGGATTATACCTTCCAGTAGGGACTTCACCTGGTGTAACCCCTTCATTTGGTGCTAGCTCATGTCTCTTAGCCTTAGCTCTTCACTTCTAATCTTTTCCTTGTTGGTGTGTTATTCCATGGAAGGGCCCGGTAGCTATTAACAAAGAAGCCGCAGCCTCTCTAGCCAATGGATCCGATACATCGCTATCAGGTTTACCCTTGTGTTCTGGAAACCATGTAAGTTAGGTGTTTAATAATTATGATATTACTTTCCATGGCGAGTATACGCTCGCGAACATTTCGCTTAAAATTTTTGTATCTCCTGGCCGGTAGCCTTTGCTGCTAATTGCCTTACCTTACCTTGTGTTTACACAAGACAATGGTCTGAACACAATTCAAATAACGTATTAGCCGTCAAAAGGGAGAAAAACTGTTTGCGTAACTTAGGCATCCACACAGTTATAAGGCAATTCAGCATTTCACAGTTCACAATTATTTGCTCTGACTTCGTTATTTCATTATTATTTAATTTTTTGTTTTTTCAAAAATTATTTATTTATTCATTAACTAGCATTACCCAGTGGGCTTCGCACCACCATACATAAAATGTTTTTTTTATATCGCAAACAATTTTTCAAATTAAGTTTTCTTTATAGAACTTGTAAAATGTTTAAACAGTTGAATTAGTTGATTTTACTTTCTAAAGATGTCACAATATCCTTTTCTGTACTTTTTTAAAATTTGATTGTGGTGGTCACCTATATACAGGTAAGGTGAAAGAGCCGATAAAAACTTGTATATTAATTAAACTTTGATTCTTTAATATCCACATCAGTTTTTTACGCTAAATAAATTATGCTAAAATAAATAAAGTTAAAAATGTTTTTCCAGTTCCTTGAATGCTCCAGTTTTTATTATATTTTCGTCAAAAATTAATATTAACATAATACACTTACAACCACAACAGAAACTCTGATAAGCGGCTGTGTATTTGTTGTTGTTTCTCCCATACAGGCATTTCGTATGAGAGGAAACCATTACTCACATAAAATGTCATAACTCAGGAACGGCTGCACCGATTTCAATCAAACTTTACACAAACCACCTCCTCAAAGATAGAAAAGAACTCTGAAATTTTTGTGTTAATCGGTTTGGCGGTTCTTGAGTTATAAGATTACCAAGGAAATGTAACTTCTTTTTATATATATAGATATTAATTTTGTCCCCTTCAAAGTAATCCCCATGAGATATTATGCACTTGTGCTAACGTTTTTTACAATCTTCGAAACACTTCAAAAAATCATTTTTTTATCTTCTTCGATGCCGTCTTTATCTCGTCAATCGTAGCGTAGCGTCGCCCTTTCATGGGCCCCTTCAGTTTCGGGAACAAGAAAAAAGTCACAGAGGGCCAGATCTGGGGAATACGGTGGCTGTGGCATCATTAGTGTGTTATTTTTGGCCAAAAAGTCACGCACAAGTAACGATGTATGAGCAGAGGCGTTATTGTGTTGCAAGAGCCAATTTTTGTTCTTCCACAAACCCGGTCGTTTCTGGCGGATTGCCTCGCGCATATTGCGTATAACTTGCAGGTAATATTCCCTATTGTCCGTTTTACCTTGTGGCAAGAACTCATGATGCACAACGCCCCTGCAATCGAAGAAAACGGTAAGCAACACTTTTACATTCGACCGAACTTGGCGCGCTTTTTTCGGTATTGTTTCATGCGGTAGCTTCCATTGAGGTGAATGAGCTTTGGTTTCCACGTCATAACCATAAACCCACGATTCGTCACCAGTTATGACCCTCTGGAGCAAATTTGGGTCGTCGCGAACAGGGTCCAAAATCTCGTTAGCAATGTTCATGCCATGCTGCTTTTGGTCGAAATTGAGCAGTTTTGGTACGAGTTTTGCGGCAACCCGTCTCATGCCCAAATCATTAAAACAAATCGAATGGCACGAGCCAATCGATATGTCTAGGTCCTCAGCAACTTCTCTAACAGTGATTCGACGATTGGCCAATACCATTTTCTTCACTTCATCAATTTTTTCGTCTGTTGTTGAAGTGCTCGGGCGTCCGGCACGCCGGCACGCTTTTCGTCGTTCACATCTTCTCGGCCTTCTGAGAACATTTTGTACCACCGATAAACGTTGATTTCGTCCAAAGTAGCTTCTCCTTATGGCATAGTCAACATTCTGAATGCATCCGCGATCTTAATTTCGTTTTTCACACAAAATTTAATACAGGTTCTTTGATCCATCTTTTTGAATAGGTAAAAATCGAAGGCGAGCCGAAACACGTGCAAGCAAAGCAGCTGTCAACAATTAACTGAACATTCAAAATGGCCGAACTCGTCGGCGTGAGTGAGAGACATGAGTTCTAAGACATCGCCACAAAAAAATCGAAATTCGAATATACGTAACCTGCTAAAATTCAAAATTCGCGATACTTTTTGAACACACCTCGTACAACGAAAAGTCACTGTCAAAAATTTACTGAAAATTCATAAACATTAACGAAGGCAGTGAGAAAATTGTGAATGTATTGGAATTGTTTTTGCAAAACTTTATAATATAATCATAAACCATAATCAAAAAAAATATCCCTATGGGGGTTAAGGCTATAAATAAAGAAAGATTGTCGGGTACTTTAAAAAATCGCAGCGGCCTTAGGTTAGGCTGAAGTGGTTATTCGTCCTTTGTGATAGAAAGAGGAGGAAAAATTCTCACAATTTTTTTTTTACTTTTTTACGAAAAAAAAAATTGTTTAAGAAAACAGTAATTGAGTCTATTTGAAAGATCAGAAAATTTCACACCAGAAACTTTTTTAATAGAGTGATCCGTTCAAAATTCATAAATAATAAAAATATCTGCCGTTCGGAGTCGGCTTGAAATTGTAGGTCCCTCTATTTGTGGAACAACATCAAGACGCACGCCACAAATAGGAGGAGGAACTCGGTCAAACACCCAAAAAGGGTGTACGCGCCAATGATATATATATATGTATATAATCCGTATAAAAGTTGTGGACATTTGAAAATTAGGGACCACGAAAATGAAAATCATGATATGCCACGCGTTGCTTGGGAGTAAAACTATGCTATCGAGATTTTACAAATATAATAATTAATACTTCTTATATTTTATGTATAAGTAAATAAGTAAATAAAAGCATTTTTTTAACAAAAAATATTTATTTTTAGGCTGAATATATGGAGATTCCTCTCCCAACTTGTAAGCTTCTCATTATGAACGCACAAAGATGGGTTAGCGTTAACTCCTGTGAAATTACTAGGCAAACATGGCCAAGACTAAATCTACGTCTGTCCAAGAGTATTATAAAATTGAGTAGACTTCAAATCAGGACCTTAGTAGGGGCCCTCACAGGACATTGTCTCATAGGAAATCTTGCAAGGAGATTAGGCGTTTACACGCATGATTTCTGTCGTAGCTGCAGAAATGAGGAGGAGTTGGAGGCAATTCAACACCTTTTTTGCACACGCCCAGCTCTAGCCAGAAGCAGGAACCGATTTTTAAAATCCTACTTCTTAACGAATATAGATAATCTATACACTTTAGGTATCAATAACCTTTTACGCTTTGTCAAAAGCTCAGGATGGTTCAATATGAAGAGGGAAATGTACCCCAGCCCCCGCGGCTCACAACGGACCCATTTCGTGGTCTAAGTGCCATCGTTGTCTCTATGTGCGATGCGGCTGCCAAACCTAACCTAACTAGGCTGAATATGAACCATCAACGGATAAAATATTATAGCAGAAATCCTTATAGCTACGCTCAAAATTGACTATTAATTTTATCATACATACATATATGACGAAGCGTTTTTTCTTGTGGGCGAAATTATCGTACGCGTCAAATATGATGCAATGTGAAGCGAAAAGGAAACATTAGGAGAATGCAGATGCGTTTACGATGCATATTTAAACACTCCCTTCGGCATGTACATAACAGTTTTTAACTCACACAAATATGAATTTTATAATTTAAATATTTATGAAAATCGAACAAGAAATGATTACTGTTTTTTGAGAGCTGAGAGTGGTGGCAAGCGAGATTTCAATGAAATGCAGCCAATGACAAAACTCTTTATTTAGGCAGCTACGCTGCTCGAAAGAGTAACATAATTGCAATGTTGGCATATTTATTCTGTTTCTCGACCTCCATCAATAAAATCTAAGTAAGATATTTACTTCCGGGTCATAGTACTCGTATGATTTTGTTGCCTAATGCAATTGCATCTGTTTGCGAAATTATACTACATACTACATGGCCACGATTGTTCGCAATGCACTAGCCAACCCATCGCAATACGAATGCATCGAATTGAGCCGCATTGAATTTAAAAGTTGGAAGTTGCTTGCAGACTTTTTGTAACCCAAAAAATGATATTAAAAAAAATTCTGGTAGATGTAATCCCAAAAATTAAAATTAAATTGAACTTATGTGCGGTATGATTATAATTCTAGAAAAAACTATAAGGAACTAAAATTTTACTTATATAGAAGCTAGAAACGTTGTACAATAAGCCATTACGCATATCCACAAAAAAATTTATTCAAGATAAGATAATTCCAAGTTTTAACTAAATCACATCATAAATAAGATTTCTATTAATATATCCACCCCAGCATCCCAGACATGCTCGCAAAAACTCATCAAAATCTTATCGCAATCAGAGGCACACTTTAGGCGTCTATAAACTACAAACAAACAAACTGTCACATTTATGTATAAGTACATATGTTTAAAAGATTACCTTATGTAGATGGGGAGGAGATCGAGGTATGCATAAACTATTTTTTTTTGTTACGATATTAGTGCATTCTACGAAAAAGGTATCATCATTGAGTTCAAATGCATGCATTATAAATTCGAAGTTTGTAGAGCGACATCAATGAGTTCTCCTTTAGCGCCATTTCATAGATAAAAAAAAACACTGGTTACAACTTGTTGTATGCGAAAAGTTTCAAAATAAAATTCCAGAGGAACAGCCATTTTTATTGTATATGGCGCACAATTATTCATCCTATTTTATTTTTCAATAACTTTTTACTAAATAAATAAATTTTTTTTAATATTTTGAGTGATAAAAATCTTTATTTTGATCTTTACGGCATCCACTGCATGTCTGTTTATATACTGCGGTTGTCTGCTTCACAGTGTCAAATATGATTGACGTACGACGCCCTATCTACCGATAAGGTGATTCATTTTGCGCCACCAAATTATCCTATATATACATATAAATGGCGCGTACACCCTTTTTGGGTATTTGGCCGAGCTCCTCCTTCTATTTAGGTGTGCGTCTTGATGTTGTTCCACAAATGGGGGGGACCTATAGTTTCAAGCCGACTCCGAACGGCAGAAATTTTTATGAGGAGCTTTTTCATGGCAGAAATACACTCGGAGGTTTGCCATTGCCTGCCGAGGGGCGACCGCTATTAGAAACAATTTTTCTTAATTTTGGTGTTTCGAACCAACGCTCTCTCTGTGAATTCCGAATGGTAATCACGTACCAACCCATTCGGCTACGGCGGCCGATTTTATCTTATATCCCATATAAAAAATCATATCATCCAGCCAGTTTATGAAGCTCATTCATTGACGTCAATCTAGCAATACTTGAGCTATTCTCTTTTAGCACCTCAAGCTCATGCCTACTTGCTGATTTGTTTAATTGAAAAATATTAACATATCTCTAAATCACAACTTCTAAAATTATATATTTTAGCAACCTAAAGTTTTCCTTACAAAAATGTCATCCATTTTCAAAGGATTAGAGACATCTCTCAATATTTTCAACAGCATTTGAAATTTTACTCATCCTTTCATTCAAAACTATCATTATCGCAATTTTGATAAAATTCATTTTATTCGCAAGAAAAGAAAAATAATTGCAAAGTAACGCTAAAAAAAATATTTATTAAACTAACAATTTTTCCTTTACTTCCTTCCAACTGGAAGTAAAATTTAATTTTACGGACTTTAAGATTTTGTGCTTCTCATTCATCGAATATTAGATAATATGAATATATTGAAAGTATACAGAAAAATGGGCTTTTTGCTAGCACTTCCACTGGACATCTCATCAGCTTATGAATATATAAAATCAAGAGGTGTTTATATTATATGATTGGATTTAATTGCCTACATCGCATCTCAAACCATTTCGTTGCGTTCTCGTCTACTTCCTCATTTCGCGAACTCTAGTTTGTTGTGGTATCCAGCACACATTGTCATCTAGCTGACGTAGAGATTGGATGAATCATTTCAAATAGATATCTATAGGTGCAATTCCGTTGTATTCTGGCGTGTCAGGAACTATGATAACTTAGATGGTAGGTTATATCCACACCTGACACCAGTGATTATCAGCTTTTCAGATATTTGTAAAATTTTCTTGATGGTGCAAAATTCGACTGAAAAAGAGTTGATAAAGTTATTACCAATATCGGTGAGAATAATAATATTAAGGGGTTAGGGATAGTCAGAGGCCCGAAGAAATTATGATTTTCAATATTTTTTTTTTTTTGCTAGGCAATCGCTTTATTTTACAAAAATATAAAAATTGCATTAATAGGTACATCATGTTTCGTCTTGACTTTAGCAAAATTAAAAAAAAATTAATAATTGTAAAAGCTGTTTGCGTGGAGCCGTATCCCTTGCGGTGATCATCACAACTCCTTGGAAATTCATCTAAAATCAATCGGACAAAAGAAACTAATTTTATTAATAGATAATCTTGTGCCTGATTAAAGCTTTTTTTGCAAAATTAACAATACGGCGGTCTCAGAAAATATTTTTCAGATTTTCGAGAAAAAACCCGACAATTAACTGTTTAAAAAAACTGAAAGTTTTGAAAAAAAAAATCCTTAAATCCGAGACAAGTTTTTTATGTTTTTCAAAAGCGGTATACATTTTATTGAAATCTACCAAGCGGTTTTAAGTTACAGTGATCACCAGTACAAAAAACATAGTTTTGAGAAGAACGCATTTAAGGGGGAACGCCACTGTGGGGGGCCAAAAAATAGTCGATTTTTGAGATTTTTTTTTGAATGTAGTAGGAATGATCGATTCTAGGATCGGACAAAAGACAATTTATTATACATATATGTATTAAACTATGTTGATGTAAATTTTTATTAAAAAATATTGAAAATTGACAAATTTATGTAAATAAACGTAACGAGTTAAAAAAAATGACGTCATCTGGTGGCAGCGGTATGGCAATGAATAATCATCTGAAATCAAAAAACCAAAAATTTTATTAATCTACACAACAGTGGCTATCGTTGTACGCAGCCGTTTTTTTTTTTTTTTTTGTTTTTTGACACAATTTGAGTTTTGATGTGTGGTTTTCACCATTTTTTTGATTTTCAACAGGCCCAAACAAATAGTTATTTTCAAAATTTTGAAAATCGACTACGTACAACGATAGCCAATGCGATAACAAAAATTTTGAAAAAAGAAAATTAAAATCGGTTCATTAGTCTTCGAGAAATCGTTGCCACCGTATAAAAAAAAGTTGTTTCGAGAAAAACGCGTTTGAAATAAAGCAGTGTATCGTGAGCGCTACGCGGCCGAACCGACGGACGCTCACTTAAGTGCACATAGAATTGCACTTGAGTAGTTATACTAACAATTAATGCAAAAAAAATCGATTTTTTTTTAATTTTCACAGTTTAAGTTTTGCTATCGATTGCCGATTTGCCCTTTGTTAATTGTTGAATAACACGAAAAGTATTTGTCGGATTCACTTCAAATTTTCACACAATATTTTTAAGATATTATACTTTAGGAGAATACAAAAAGACAAATATCCAATTTTTTTTTAATTCTGACTACCCATAAAGCGGAATAAAGCAGAATAATTCCTTTTAATTTTATTTTTTATAAAAATATAGTGCATACTACAACAAAAATCATATAATTTATAGTTGCGTACTTTATAGAAAATTTAAAAAAATTCAACATTTTTCTAACTTTTGCGGTTAATCAGAATTTTTGCGTTAATCAGAATTTTTAGAAAACTTCAGGGTATGCAGCTCTGTAGCCAATTAGCTTTGGTACAATATTGTGGTAGTTTGAAGGGACTCAAAACTCGCGTTAATTGATAGTTAATTTTGATAATTGTTTTTTCTTGAGGGTGCCATTCATTTTCTGCCATGTAATAGAATGCTCGGAATTTGTTACTAAAAAATACGCAGGACCGCCAACAAAAAAATTTTCTAAAATCAAGGCCCCAAACCTTAATGGATTAAAAAGTTTGAAATTTTGATGAACATTTGTACATTTTTTTTAATTTTTTAAAAAGTTCAATATTTAAAATTATATGGTTTTTATTGTAGGATTAACTATATTTTTATAAAAATAAAATAAAAACTAAAATATAGAAAATGTAAAAAGAAAAAAAAAAGTATTTATATATAATATAAATAGTTAAGTCTGGTCATATACAAATTTTTTATAGATATTTTTTAGGAAATTGTTTTTTTTAAGAAAATAAAATGCGATTGTTTTGATTTTATAGTATGTTATTATTGACACCAAATAGTATACAAAAACAATTTTTTTTGACATATTTTTTGTAGTAGTGTGGCACCAAAGGAAGCGTCTTAAAAAAAGATAGATGGCTTGTCAACAGGATTTTGGCTCTTCAGAACATCTGAAACGAAAAAGTTAAACTGATTTTTTTTTCAAAAGTCCGCCATTTTGTTATTTTTCAGAAAAATTTTCCCATCGCACCAAAATCCTGTTGACAAGCCACGTATCCTTTTTTTAAGACGCTTACTTTGGTGCCACACTACTACAAAAAAAAATATGTAAAAAAAAAGTTCATAGAGCACTAGCGGCATCATCGGACCTTATTTATTTTAGAATGATCTGCCATTACCGTGAATGCCGAGCACTATCCAGCCATGCTGACTGAATTTTTGTTGCCAAAAATTAATCAGCTAAATACTGACAACATTTGGCTCCAACAAAACGCCGCAACTTGCTATACAGCGCACTTAGTAATCGATGTATTGAAATATTCAAGCCACCAGTGATGCCATATGACCAGATTTGTTGGAAAAAATAGTAGAAAATTGGGTTGATCGAATAAACCATGTAACCCATTAACGCCGAATATTTTACTCAAAAAGTATGTATATGCCATGAAATTATCTACCAGATTATATTAAAACAAAAAATATTTCTGCTATCATGTTAAATTCTCAGGTTCTTATAAAAAACACCCGACATTTGACTTCAAAAATTATACCTTCCAGTTGTGTATTGTGGCACATAAAAGTTATTTTTAGATTTAATTTATTGCGATTAAAAGAATTTGCATAATAATTAAGTCAAGTTACTTCATGATAAAGTAAATAAAGCATAAATTATAAATTTAAAAAAATACTCAAATCAATCCAAGCAAAAAACATCAAATCTGAAATGTTAATGACTTCACCCCAAATTCGTAAAGCAGTGACCTTTAATCAGCGCAGTAGCACAACGCCAGCAATTAAGAAAATAACAGGCGACTATATAAAAAAACCAATCAAAAAGCACAAGAATACAAACACAGAATTTTTTTTTGTTGGTTTTGGAAAACTAAAATCGGAGCCAGAAATTTCGTCCAACTTGGTATAATAAATCAATGCTTCCTATTATCGCTTGAGCAGTTATTTATAGGTATGTAATATATTATTGAATGAATGTGTTATTTATGAATACCTATAGACGTTCCCTGCAGAGAAATTCTCTGGTATCAACTCTTGGGCTTTTGAAGCTATGAATATTAGATGGCATTCAAATTCTTTGCCTTATAAATAACTAGTTTGGAACCAGTGCGAAATTCGACAAATTATACATACAACAAACAGAACTGTAAGATATCCCACACCGATGCCTTTGTCACAACATTCATACGAATCATGCCTAACCGGTAACTCTAAATTTGTTTTTTTTTTTTTTCATTCAATAAATTTTGTATTTGAAAGATAGCTCTATGGGCAGACGTTATTGCATATAAAAAAAGTTTTTGACTATCAAGCAGCTTGAAGTGGCTAAAAACGATTTTCAATCAAGTATCCTCTATATGATGCAGATAGCATCACGAGAATGGCACTGGACTGGAACTGGTCGCAATCGACCAAAAATACTTGGAGAAGGAGTTTGCGGAGCAACAAACTAGCAGATGCCGACATCACATGGGACGGTGCAAAAACAACAGCATGTAACCCTGTACGATGGAAGAGTCTTGTCGAGGCCCTGTGCTCCCGAGAGGAAAAAAAATCCTCTGGGTGGTAACCAAAAGCCCGTCAGTTCCTAGTCACAGTCTTGAAAAAAGCGGTGAAAAAGAAGTAGATATAATAGAAAAATATTCCTAGTTACAACACCCCAGAATCGGTGCATGCACAAGATTTCCTTAGATGACGATTACAGCAAACATTTAAAGGCTTTTTTCTACGAGGAGGAAGCATCGAAACACTTTACCGAACCAAACCTCCCATCAACAATGTACCGTTCGCCTCCTGGTACTATAGGGTGGGCCATGTAAAATTTGCTTTTTGAATCGGTTATAAAAGAAAAAACGAATCAGTATTTTTTCAAACTTTTTTTTATTTTGAAGATTTAACATTGTCATTTATGAATGAAAAATAATATCGTTCAAATGACTGCCACGACTGGCTTTACAATAGGCCATTCGATCAACCCAACTTTTAAGCACATTTTCGATTGTTTGGGCTCCAATTTTATGAATGGCAACTTCGATTTCGTATTTTAATCAATCAATCGTCTCTGGATGGTTCCCATAGCATTTGTCCTTAACGGCTCCCCACAAAAAATAGTCCAACGGGCTTAAATCACAGCTGCGAGGCGGCCAATTGATATCGGAATTTCGGCTGATTATTCGGTTTTCAAAAACGGTAGCCAAAAGTTCGAGTGTAACTTTGGCAGTGTGACAAGTTGCACCGTCCTGTTGAAACCAAATGTCGTCCATGTCATCCTCTTCAATTTTTGGAAACAACTCGTTGAGCATGTCACGGTAACGCCCGCCATTTATTGTAACCGCGGCTCCTCGCTCATTTTCAAAAAAAAATGGCCCGATGATGCCGCCAGACCAAAAACCGCACCAAACAGTGACTCGTTGTGAATGCATTTGCTTCTCTACAGTAACGTGTGGATTTTCTGAGCCCCAAATCCGACAATTTTGCTTATTGACGCAGCCACCAATGTGAAAATCAGAAAAGAAGAAGAAGACTCACCACTTTAGAAAAAGGTTTTCAATATTTCCCAATTTTGTTCAAGCATATAGCGTACCATTTCGTAAATGTCAAACTTTTAAGAAAATCTGAAGACATTTGGCTTGTCATTTGTGTTACCATTCTCAAAAATATATGTGGTTCAAAAAGCAAGCGCTATATGGCCCACCCTGTGCTACTGGGCTGCCAATATTCGACGGACCCATGTGTTTTTTTAAATCAAAGAAAAACACACTTTTTTTGATGTTGACGATAATAATCATTTTATCTGGTTCAAGTAGATTTGTTCACATCTTTTTTTGAATATGATATCTCTCAAATTGCCGCCTTGAGCCTGTACGGCGTTTTGTGCCCATTTTGCAGCATTTTCCATAGTTTTAGCTAACATTTCGGTCGGAATAGCGGCTATTTCCTCCTATTGTTGTTCTGGAGCTCTTCTATGGTCTTTGGCTTATTAATATAAACCTTTGATTGTAAATATCCCCACAAGAAGAAGTCAGGTGGCGTTAAATCGGGCGAACGTGGTGGCCAGTCAAAATCGCCATTTTGCGACATCAAACGACGAGGAAACAATTTCTTCAAAAAATCGATTGTGGTGCGAGCTGTGTGTGGTGGAGTGCCGTCTTGTTGAAACCAGAACTGCCTCATACGCTTTCGACAAATAATTGGCATCAGAAAAGCGGTTATCATATCGCGATAACGCCCCAGATTGACGGTAACAGCTTGACCATCTTCATTTTCGAAGAAAAATGGCCCAAAAATCGTTTTCGCACTAACGCCGCACCAAACAGTGACTTTTTCGTCGTAAAGAGGTACCTCTTGAATTTCGTGAGGATTTTCAGTGGCGGTAATTTTGCTTGTTTACCGTCCCATTCAATAAGAAATGAGCCTCATCGGACATGATGATTTTGTTCCAAAATTGCTTGTCATCTTCATCAATTTCGATGACTCTTTGAGGCTTGTCCGCAGGCAGCAATCTTTGCGTCAATTGAATCTTATACGGAAATAATTGCAAATCAATGCGGATAATTCGTTGTAAGGTGGTACGAGCAATATCCAATTGCTGAGAACGGCGATTTTGGAATGTTCTTGGCGACGTCTCAACACTGACCCGTACAAGAGCAATATTCTCATCCGATCACCTTGGTCGTACAAACGTTTAGTGGTGTTCTTAGAAGGCGCACTTTTCACATTATTTAATTTTTTATACGCACGTTGAGTTTTTACAATTGACTTCTTTTGTTGAATGTAAATTTCAACAATTTGGGAGCGCTTGCGTGGCGTGTACTGTTCCATGGTAAAAATCTGCTTAGACTGACGCTTCCAACGCGGTATGTCATTAAGCGATCTGACATCTCTGTCAAAATATACAGGGCTGCCAGATGGGTCCGTCGAATATGGGCAACCCTGTATTAAGTGAATCGCCGGGAGGCGGTTGAGCAGTAGGCTCTACGTCAGTTACTCTTCGTGTCCTTCATACAGTCCGTCAAAAGTTGAATATTCTTAAATTTTCCCACAGTTTTGTTTATTTCCGAAAGAAACCATCCCAGTTGGCTCTGTCCTTCCCTTCCAAACATACTTGTCTCTTAAACTTGTCGACTTAAAGTCCGTTTCTTTGCCAAGTATTATCTGTTTAGCAGCCTCTGACCTCGTAATGCATGCCAATGTCGCTAATTGCCGACGAAATCTTATCTCACGCATATTTGAAGTCATCATGATGTCGACTATATTTTCTAGTATTATCGGATCTTCTAATATTTTAGTTAGATTACGTCTGTTAGTCTCAAATCGTGGACATACAAAAAACATATGCCTTGCACCCTACTCTTCATACTGGATATAAAGGCTACACACGTATAAAAATCTCGTACCTTAAAACGATGTAGGTACATTTAGTAACAATCATGTCCTATCAGGAATTACGTTGGCTGAAAGTTAAGCTCACCATAGCTTCTATTTAACCATCCTTCGATGTTTGGGATTAGTGTATAGGTCTATCTGCCTTTTGTCGAGTTTTGTCAATGCTCTTGCCATTTTAGTGAGGATGTATCCTTCTTTTTACTACAATCTCCTTTTACACGGAGATTCTTGCTCATTTTACCGTCAATATATCAATGGGGTATTACGCCTACAATCACCAGCGCGGCTTCATCCGAGGTGATTATGTAGGCCCTTATTACCTTCAGTACGCAAAGTCTGTACAAGGTCTCGCATATGCTTTAACCGTCAAGGATTTCATCCATGCTGGAGCTGTAATTTCAAAGGGAAACTCATTTCTTCTCAGGTATAAGCATCGATTGCATTTCCAACATCATAGCGGTGGTCACCGGCCACTGGGGATTATTAACCTTTGCTCTTAAAACGACATCAATAAGGCACGCAGAGGTTTCTTCTACCATAAGAAATCAGACGACCGCGGCTCGAAATTGATGAAATCTCACTAGCACTAGCAGATAATTTTTATTCTCTAATACAGAAATTTTCCTGACAGGGTAGCTATTTATACATGTCTATGTACATACTCGTATTTATGTGTGACTTTGACTAAATTTCTTTCTTTCTTTCTTTTCATTGTCTGCAAAACATTTAAAATATTTATTTTTAAATGTCATTTGGCGGACAGCTGCGACAGTTTTTTGTCATTTACTGCAACATGCAAGAAGTGGCTCACGCTCACCTGGGCAGCTGTCATATTATACATACATATGGACATGTACGATAGACATATTTACATATACTCATATTTTGTATGCATTGTGTTGCATGCTATGGTTCGCATCTTAAAATCATTGCCACACAGATCTCTCTTAGTCGGCGGGTTGTGGAGCTAAGACGGAAATTAGTTGCTACGCGACTTAAGCGTTAAAATTGCAAATGGTGCCTGAGTGACTTTTTGCAAAATTTTGTTAATATACCTATATATATTTTTTTTGTCAATCATTGCAGGCTGGCTGTACGCATATCATGTGATTTATTTTAAAGCCGTTTTATTGTTTATTGTGTGTGTGTGTGAATGTATGTGCCGAGGCTGCAGCGTGAGCAATTAAAAACAAATATTTGAATACATTCTTCTTTCATATTTTAATATTAATAATAATAGTGTGAATTTTGTATCTAATACTTTTTCTTTTATTTCTTTCCTCTTTCTCTCATTTGTGCTAATAATAATAATTTCTGCTACCTACATATTAATATAATAAATAAAGTGGGACAAGTTTCTTTGTTCTAGGCCGAATCCCATAAACTTGTAAATATTTAACAGAAAACAAAAAAATAAAAATGTAAAAATAAAAAATTTAAATACTCAAATTTTATTTAATTAATTGCGAAACAAAAAAGTTGTGATTTTCCCGAAAAGATATTTCTTAAATTTTATTGAAGAAAACAATAATTTTAACTATATTCACATATATCTTTTATATGCATATGATTTAAACTTTTTTCAAGCTATCCCATATTTTTTTAAGAGTTTGAGAACTGAATATGATAATAAACAACAGAAATATGTTGGGAATGATTTCTTTGCTTTAATATAGTCTGGTAGATAATTTCATGGCACTTACTTTTTGAATGTAATGCCCGGCATATGTCCGCCGCGGCTACGAGTTACATGGTCCATTCAATTGCATCTATTGTTATATCAGGGTCGCAAAAGCTTCACACGCTGAAATACTCTAAGTAATAAAGCTAACGTTTGCAAAAATCTTTATATTGCGTGATGTTACATATGTATATAAAAATTTTCATGCAATCTGCCAATTAACACTCGTACATATTCTTACATACAGGGTGGCTGATGAAAGCCGCTACCAAAAAAAATTGAATAACTTTTTTTCTTTTTAAGTTATCTGTTCCATTTTTGTTTTAATTTGCAGATTGATCTTTAAAATTTATTAAAATAGATAACTGGGACACGCAAACAAGAATTTGGATAGTCCGCCGCTATCACGCACTGGAGTTCGTAGTTTTGGTACAGAGAGAGTACAGGCGGATGTTTGGCGGCGATCCCCCGAGCAGATGGACCATAATGAGACTAGTGAATAATTTTGCTGAGCAAAGAACAGTCGCAAGAAGGCCTTATCATCGAAACCCACCAGTTCGGACGGAGGAAACGATCGCTGCTGTAGCTGCAGCTATACAAAGCAATCCAAGGGTTTCAACAAGAAGCTTATCTGCTCAACTTGGTGTCAGCCGACAGTCTTTGCAAACAATAATGCACAAAGATTTAGACTTATTTCCTTACAAAATTCAAATGGTTAACAAACTGAATGCAGCAGACTTGCCGATTCGCTTGGAATTTTGCCAGAAGATCCTGCAAATGGTGGAAGAAGACCAAAACATGTTAAACTGCCTTTTCATGTCTGATGAGGCCCATTTCGATTTAAACGGCAATGTGAACAAACAAAATTGTCGAATATGGAGTACTTCTAACCCACAGATACTCCACGAGACGGAATTGCATCCTCTTCGCGTGACAGTGTGGTGTGCGGTTTCTTCACGCTGTATTGTCGGGCTTTATTTTTTTGAAGAAAATGGTCACACCGTTACGGTTACTGGAGACCGTTATTTGAAAATGCTGAAAGAATTTTTCTATCCAGAACTACGCCGAAAGAGAATTCCTTTCAACTCTGTGTGGTTTCAACAAGATGGGGCAACGTCTCACATAGCCCAGACTGTTATGACAGAGTTGCGACGAAAATTTCCCAATAAACTGATTTCAAGAAACTCCGAATTTCGTTGGCCCCCCAGGTCGCCTGACCTTACTGCACCTGACTTTTTCTTGTGGGGTTTATGTAAACAAGAAGTTTATAAAACAAAGCCAACAAATTTGGATGAACTAAAACAATCCATTCGGGCAACAATTGCGGCTATTCCTGTCGCAACTCTCAAAGCAGCAATGAACAACTTTTTACTAAGATGCCGCACTTGTGTCAACGAGCATGGGGGGCATTTAAATTCAATTATTTTTAAAACTACTTAAGCTACATTAAATAAAATTTAATGACTTTCAACTTGAAAAAAAAAATAAACGAATTCCATACACTAAAAAAAAGTTATTTGAGGTTCTTAATGTAGCAAAATTCATCAGCCACCCCTGTACACCCAAGGTAGCCATGAAATGCCGCGCATCTCTTAACGAGATGGCTGAGTCATTTCACCTTATGATAACATTGGTTCCTGGCCATTGGGCCATTAAAGGAACTGCAGAGCCGATGAACTAACGAAAATCGGTACCAAATTGACTGATGAGTACATGGACAATAATATAGGTATACCCTTGCAAACATATAAACTACGTATCCGCGAGGAAATTGGAAGAGTAGTGAATGAAAGATGGCGTAATGAAGCGACTTGCAAAATCGCCCGACAGCTGTGGCCGACTCTCAATGCTAAACGCACAGAACTTCTACTAAGAAGAGATAAGCACAGTCTTAACACACTGCTTTCCCTGATTTACAGGGCACAGCCTAATCGGTAGGCACGTCCAGAAAGTGAGTGTGCAAACACATAACTTCTGCAGAAGTTGTCTACATATATGAGGAAGAGGAAGAGACGATCCCTCACCTGCTGGTTTGGAGAGAGAGGTCCTGCTCTATCCAGACGTAGACTCGCCATTTTGGGCGGACAACTCTTTAATGAATTAGAAGATCTCGGCTCTGTCGAAATTAAGGATCTTACGAAATATTTGAAAAGTACACATTGGTTTCAGAAGGGATAAGGGCTAGTTCCTCACGCGGCGTCATTTTTTTTATTTCCTTCAAAATAAATTGAAAATAAACAAAAAATGAATAATGTACGTGCAATTTAATATCGTTCCTAGTCTGATTCATTATGTGACATGCGGCCGAAAGCGGGTGACTGTACTTGGCGCAAGCGGCTCGCTATGAAAATGTGATATGACAAGTAGAACTGGATGCCTTTAGATGTACAAGTATTCACCAGTTCGTTTCCCACTGACGTACGTGGGGTTGCTTAGGGTTGGTGTGATTTTGCAGCTAAAGTTCACGAAGGGTGGCATCTACCCAAATTTCTTGAAAGCAATTTGCTCATCAAGAGGAAAAGAGCTTGATTTAAAAAACTGATTATTTTATAATCAACAAGGATGTTGGAAACTTGGTATTTATCGAAAATATTATGAACCGATATGGTTACTTAAATATTTTGAAAAATATTTTAAAAGAAAGCGCTACGAAATTGGGCCTTGGAGCAACGTTTATCTTCCAGCAGGATAATGACCCCAAACACACATCCAACATTGTACGAGAGTGGCTGTTATACAATGTGCGAAAACAGCTGAAAACACCACCACAGTCCCCGGACACCAACCCAATCGAGCATTTATGAGAACATTTAAAGCGGCAAATACGAGGAACAACTGAAAATCGTCCTTCAAGAGGAATGGAATAAAATACCACCAGCTGTAACTCAAAACTGGGTGAAATCAATGCCATCACGACTCAAAGCGTATGTAAAGTCTAATGGTTATCCTACCAAATACTAGGATTTGATTTTAATTATGTTTTTTGATTTCGAAAATTAGTAATATGCTGAACTGTATATCTATTTTTGAGACATGAATTTTTATAAAGTTTAATATAAAAAGCTATAATTTGGTTGCTTTCTAAAATTTTCTCATTATTTGGATTAAATATGATTTTTGTATTTCATTCACGTAAATAAAACACAATTTTGATATAACTTAGGTTGTTTGAAGGAATCGATTGGGGCAAAATTGAAAACGTATCCGGTGTATACTTACCTCTGTTACTAACTGTAAATTTACATTAAAAATTCTAATATTTTCTGTTAATGTATTTGTTCACTTGGATGATTGGCTTTAATATTAATACTCTTATATTGTACTAGCTGTACAGGGCGCGTGTTGCTACGCCAACAACTAAAATAAATTTTAGAAAAATAACTTTAAAGAAAAATCAGTACACAAATATTCAATTCATTTTAAACCATTTTATTGATTTTGTTTATTTCGAAAAAATTGTGACATTACAAAGTTTAGTTTCAATTCGATGTTTATTGAAGTGCTGTGGGATACACAATATTTCTTGTTTTTCCATCTGGTGTGTAGACGAATAAATCAGAACTTTTAAGACACGTGAGCAAGCCACATACAGCTGTTCATGTGAGGAGCGCGCATTCTCAAAATTTAATCCACACACTTGTAACGATTGTCCTTGTGCTTTGTTAATAGTCATTGCGAAAGCGAGTCGCACCAGGAACTGTACACGTTTGAATTCGAATGGCATATCTGTCGGGATCATTGGGATACGTGGCAACAGTACGTCTTCACCTTTAAATTTTCCAGTCAAAATTGTTGCCTCGATAACAATATCCAATAATTGTTGTGCAAAATTTCCATCCGATGCATCCCGTCGTATTTAGTTATACCCGCATGTTAGTTTTCAAAGTCAAAAATATAAAATGTAAAAACCCAAATTAGTGCGCCACCGAAGATCCTTTCTGTTTCCTCTCAAATCTCTCAGTGTACGATCAAGCGCTTCCATCTATGAACATGTCATATTCGTTTCCTCTGTGTAAAAATACATGGTCATCCTAATTTTTATGACAATCGGTTGAACGGGGCAGAAGTTGCTACTCTGCAACGCCACCTGATGGTGAGTGACATCAATGAGCGTCTTCTACAAACCTTCTCCGTGGAAAAATACATATATATACCACTTTTTATAATAATCGGTCCAGTAGTTTTTGAGTTCATCGATGACATATATACAAACATTCATTTTTATATATAAAGATTTGATCAATTCAATCCCCCAATTACGTTGGGATAATTTGCACTTTCTTAACCAATCAGTTTTGGCCAAATTAATTTCCTTTTTTGTATGCGAAAATTTCATCCAATCGGATTAATTTTTTACTATTAAACAAGAATCTCCGTACTGGAAACCGTCGTTTGGTGGCACACATCTTCGCTAACGCCTACCTTCAAGAAACCGTAATATTTAAATGTACAGATATAAAAATGAGTGTCCGTTTGTGTGAGGAGGCGCAAAATTAATAGTCCAATTTGTTTCTGTACAGCTTTGTTAACAAATTAAAAAAAATAATAATAATTGGAGGGTTGAAAATCTTTATTTTAGCCTTTATGAGCACCATTACTTGTCAGTTTGTATACTGCAGCCGTCTAGTTAGTTAGTTGAGAAGTGTCAAATATGATGGACGTGCGACTACTGCGAAATTGAAGTAGCGAAAGATGGTATTGATTACTACACATGTGTAACGAATTATACATCTAATTTAGTGATTTTATTTATTTATTTATAATTGGCGCGTACACCCTTTTTAGGTGTTTGGCCGAGCTCCTCCTCGTATTTGTGGTGTGCGTCTTGATGTTGTTCCACAAATGGAGGGACCTATAGTTTCAAGCCGACTCCGAACGGCAGATATTTTTGTGGGGAGCTTTTTCATGGCAGAAATACACTCGGAGGTTTGCCATTGCCTGCCAAGGGGTGACTGCTATTAGAAAAATGTTTTTCTAAATTTTGGTGTTTTCAGCGAGATTCGAACCGACGTTCTCTCTGTGAATTCCAAATGGTAGTCACGCACCAACCCATTCGGCTACGGCAGCCGATTAGTGATTGCTATTAAAAATAGTGTTCACTGGCTTTATGCATATGGCCCATTGATTCTACTATTATTTGTAAATTAAAATTTTGTTTCTATAGTCATAAATTTTTTTTATTTTAAATTCAATGAAAATATAATCCACTTATTTTGCATTGTCATTAAATATTAAAAAAGTTCGAGCTGACGTTGATCAGAAAATGAATTTTGCAAATCTTTTATCAGAAATAAATATTTTTTATAGCCAAATATAGATTTGCATAAAATGAGGAAAACAAGAATTTGCATAACATCAATGTGTTGGTAAAATCAGATATCGTTGACATCGTTGCTGATTTTCCACACTTGGCAATTCGCTCCATTTGCAGTTATTATCGAAATTAATGCATTTTGGAAGTAAAAAATACACACTTATAAATAGATACATATATGCACATACACATACACGCATATTACGTATGCTCATAAATATTCACGAGTTTGATGACACAAATTCACATTTGGTTGGACTAACCTCAATAAATATTGGTAAAATAGTTAACCAGTCGGATGATTCAGAACGATTGGCCAAAAAGTATTTGCGATAATTTAAATTAGTTTCCAAATTCAGTAAATTCAAACATAAATAAATCGAATAAAGTGGTACAAAAAACCAATTAAAATTGCCCACATGCATAATAGTTATTTAATTTCTTTAAAAGCGTAATCAATTAGCTGATTTTGCATTGTCATCGGAAATATTTACTTTGCAGATACGTGCATACATGCAGGCACAGTCAATCATAAGTACACCCTGTAGGAAAAACCTAAGCAAAAGCAAATTTCTTGTTTAGCACTACCAGGCTGTTGCCAAATTCTAACCACTTCGTTACTCATTCCGCGGGTAGTGACTTCTCAGTTTTACAATAGGGGTATTCCATTTCCCCTCTCGTTACTCTTTAGTTGGATTGCGTTACTTTTTTTTTTAACCTACGTACATTTAGGAAAATATAGTAAAAATCATTATTTTTTTACTATGAACTAAATGACTTTATTATTTTTCAAAATATGTCATTCTCCTTACAAGTCAATACATTCTACATTAAAAAAAAAAAAATAAATAATTGGCGCGTACACTTCTGTTAGGTGTTTGGCCGAGCTCCTCCTCCTGTTTGTGGTGTCCGTCTTGATGTTGTTCTACAAATGGAGGGACTTACAGTTTCAAGCCGACTCCGAACGGCAGATATTTTTATGAGGAGCTTTTTCATGGCAGAAATACACTCGCAGGTTTTGCCATTGCCTGCCGAGGGGCGACCGCTATTAGAAAAATGTTTTTATTAATTTTGCTTTCACCGAGATTCGAACCAACGACCTCTCTGTGAATTCCGAATGGGAATCACGCACCAACCCATTCGGCTACGGCGGCCGCCATTCTACATTATTGAACAAATTTTCAAAGCACTTTTACCACTCGAACTGTTTAAAGACTTCACCAGCTTCTTCGGGTGTTTAAAAAGGCATTTTGTATTTGATGTTCGGGAACAAAGAGAAACCATTAGGGGCCACATCAAGGCTTTAAGACGAATGTCCCATTAATTCTATCTTTTGCTTAAAAACTTTGTTGTGTGAGCCGATACGTGAGAGGTAGCTTGGTGAAGGATGATTCGTCTTGACGAATGTCGATTCGTTTCTCTTAAAACTACCGGCAAACAAGTGATCATATACCACTCAGAATTGCCTGCCATGACCAGATCTTTGGAAAAAACCGATAATCATTTGCTTTGAGATGCTACTTCCTACAACAACTTTTGTTTGATTAACAAAAGATCTGCGACAGGTCTAAGTGTGCCATTGCGACAGCCACCCTAACTAAGCTCGTCTTGGAACACCCATACCGTCAATTGCTATTTTGGTTCCGGCTCATATGCGTAGATCCAAGAATCGTTACCTGTCCCGATGTCATAAACCTGCTTTGAGCACCGCGACAGAATTTCTTCAACACCAATTTCAATCAAACGCCGTTCTTCTTACACCATTCGGCACGACTCGTTTCCTGGGCAATTGTCACATCATGCAATATTGAATGTGTGCTAGTCTGGTCCCACTTATTCCCAATCATGCCTTTCTCTCGTAATATGTCACCTGACGATCTTGCGTTATCAATTGACGCACGGCATAGATTGCTTCAGGTAAAACAAACCGTTTGTGGACGGGCTTCACCAAATTCATCCTGCTGGAATCGACATCCTTGTTTGAACTCGTTGCACCAGCATTTCGTAGTGGCTCAGGGTGGTGCGTTAATATCAAAAGTCGAAGTAAGTTGAACAAATCTCTCCTGACTTGATAATCCACGTTGATAATCGTAATAAATAAGCGGACGAAAACTTTCACGCGTTAATTTCAGCTTTTGGGAAGAACAACAAAATCTGGTAAGTGAAGTTGTTATATGTAAGTTTATGCTAAAAAATACAAATACAAATAAAAATGTCGAATTATGTTACTGTTCTTCACGTATAGTGTTGCAAAGGCGACCCTGTTAAAGTCTTCGTTGACTAATTTTAGTCTGTGAAACAGATTTCGCATCTCCTGAAGCCGCATCTATTTTTCGCGCCTTCATTTTTTATTTTCCTCTGACACCGGAAAAAGTTAAATAATTAATATAATAATGAGTTTGCTTTTTGCTGGTGGGAATCTTAAAAGTTGGGTGAGCTGATTACAGTGCAACCGCTACCGAAAACAAAAGGGCGCACGTGTACCCCCACTATCATTTTTTACTCACTAAGTCACTAGCACTAAGATAAAGTCACAAAAAAAATACTCGGAGCAAACTACTGAGTTACGAGCGATAAAACAATTAGTTCATTGCGAATAATCAACTTTTTGAAACGGGGTTAAATATGCCCTCTGGCTATAAGTTGGCATGAGCGCTTATGACATTTTTCGAATGAAAATTTCCAACGCGTTTCCATTTAAAAATAATTTATTTTAATATGGCATATTTCTAATTAATATTTAACATTTACTGAATTGCATTTTTGTAATATTTTCAATAACTTTTTCCAAACTGTTTGCTTGAAAATGTGGTACGTTCCGATCGAAGCCGAGTATCTTAGCTGTAGGAAATTTATAAGTAATAATAATTAATACTGAAAATAAATTTTAACTACATTTTTAGGCAACTTTGATTTTCTCATCACAAATTTCATAATTCCTATTTGATTTATATTTTAATGACGTTATAAGGCAACATTTTTTATAATGAAAAATAAAAACATTGTTTTGCAGGGTTACCGGGAAAGTCGTCCTAAGTACTTCAAGATATTATTATTTAGGTAATTTCTGATGGCCACATGTGTAGAAGTACACGCAAATGGGTGGAAAGGCGAAGCATTCCAGGATAGCTAGTTGTGCGCCGGGTTTGAAACACGTTTAAATATATTTTAGATTCAGGAGAAAAAAGAAATTTGAATGTTATGGAAGCATGGAGAAAGTTTACGATTATGGATTGTATTAAACATGCTTCTTTTGCTCACAAAAAGTTGCGCCAATCGACCTTAAATGCTTGTTGGAAAAAAATTTTGCCAGCATGCGTTAAAAGTGGAAGTTTCGTAGTACAAAAATCTGCCGTGTGTTCTGAAATTATAAGTCTATCGAATGCAATTGGTGGCAAAGGTTTTAACAACGTGAAAACGGCTGGCATCGGTGAATTAATGCGAGAAAGCCCATTGGATGAAGACGATTTGATCGAATTTATGACGGTTTGTGATAATAAAGAAGCCGATAATGATGAAAACGAAGGTGAAGTTCAGCTATTAACGGCTGATTTAATTCGCGAGGGCTTAAAATTCGCTACAAGTATGGAACAACAATTTCTTACCCATGATTCTGCCATGGAGCGTGCATTAAAATTTCAACGTAATCTTAAGTTTAGTGTAGCTGGATATCAAGAATTATATGTATGTATAAGCAACTTGAGAAACCAAAAAAAAACAGCCAATAATTACAGACTTTATAACAACAAAAAAACCAGCAGAGGTCGTTAATAACGAGCGAAATTCTTCACTTGAATCTAACCCGACAGTTGTGCTAGACACATCCGACGTACCTTCTGCTCAAATATGAACGAGACGTTATCAATAAAACGGTCCGCGAATGACATATGGCAAAAATAAATTTTTTGTTTTTTGGTAGGACTGTTATAAGCTTACATGGCAGTAGCACAGAAAACAAACTATGTGACATATCACGCTGAAATTTGTTTTATTGATAACGTCTCGTTCATATTTGAGTAGAAGGTATATACTATACCTACTGATGATAGCATTTCTGGAACAGTCCGCTTGTACGCTTGTTATCAAGTAGCAATGAATAGTTGCAAAATTGATTTTTATTCCCAATTTCAATTTGAGTTCTTGTGTTTTGTACTTATGGATTGAATTTTCACTGTACACTAACTTTTTTTTTTCTGTTGTAGGAAAAATGAATTGTTTTTGTTCTATGTAATATGGATTTCATTATTACTTTTTTTACAGAACCGGTTTTCTTGCGTGTACTCTGATATCCTATGTTGTGATAACGGTAAAATATCGTTTGTCTATTTCATCCCCTTTCTTATGTTTGTTGCTTTGCTAATATTGATTTTAGTTGCAATTTGAATACTTAAGCATCTAGAATGGCTCCTCGAAAAGAAATATCATTTGACGTTAGAAATTTAGTTATTCAGCACAGGAAAGAAAAAAAAATCATATGGCGAAATTTCAAAAGTCTTAAACTTAATTCGTGCAACAGTCCAGACCATTGTAAAAACCTTTAAAAATAGTGGTTCCACCGAAAATAAGACGCGCAGTGGCCGTCCGAGCAAACTATCTCGCGAAGACGTCAGTTTGATTCTAAAAGAAGTGGACAAAAATCCAAAAGTTTCTGCTCCGAAATTGGTCGAAGATATAGCAAGCTCATCCAACAAGTGTGTTCATCCAAGAACAATTCAAAGAGTTCTGAACAAAAACGGCTTTCATATTAGAACACCACGAAAAAGCCTCTTATTTCTGGAAAAAAAAAACCGTAAACTTCGCCTGGAGCTCGCCAAAGCACACAGGGAAAAGGGGATGGATTTTTGGCAAAAAAGTTTTGCTTGCAGATGAGTCGAAGTTTAATATATTCGGTAGCGATGGAAGAGCAAAAGTGTGAAGGAAAAAAATACTGCAGTGAGTCCGAAGAATTTGGTATCAACAGTGAAGCATGGTGGCGGCAATGCAATGGTTTGGGAAGCTGTTGCTGCATCTGGAGTTGGAAGATTAGTATTTATTCAAGGTAATATGGATCGTTATAAATACAAATCACTATTGGAAGTCAATCTGAAATTTTCGGTGGATGATTTGGAGCTTGGTTTAGGTTGGGTCTTTCAACAGGATAAAGATCCAAAGCACACAGCACACATTGTGAAGGATTGGCTGCTTTACCATGCTCCAAGGCAATTAAATACACCACCGCAAAGCCCAAATTTTAATATTATTGAACATGTCTGGGAAATTTTAGATAAAAAAATTAGAAAAAATCCGATTTCAAGCGCTTCAGTACTCAAAGAACGACTAATAGAAGCTTGGAACAATATAAATTCTGCAGAGTTAACAAATTTAGTCACCTCGATGCCACGACGGCTTCAAGCTGTAATTGATGCTAATGGTGGACCAACTAAATACTAAGAATCAATATTACTTAAGTTAAGTGAAGTTTTTCACACTGGCGTAAGATATTTGTGTACTGTATGTAGACTTTTGTCAACGTTGGTTTTAGGTTTTTTTGCTATAGCTTTGCTATTTTATGTTAATGTATGGATTTTTTTAAGTTTATAATGATTAGAAAAAGCTTTCAAATAACACTGTGTAAACTCTTTTTTCAGTAAAGTTTTTGAACTTTCAATCCAGTGGAAATGGGGGGCGTATGTAGACTTTTGTCGGTCACTGTATCTCCAAATTTAGCATATGTCGCATGAATTTTTTTTTACACGATTTTTTTTACGTATCTGCCGTGTAAAAAAGAGTTGGGTGTATATATTATATATTTATGTATAAAGCCTTTTAGGAAACTGTTTAAATACATGCATGCATTCATGCATACATACATGCAAATATGAGAATTTATTAACATTTGTCTATTTTATATACGCACACACAAACGAACACATAAACTAGTCTGATATATTCTTCGTGCTGCCGTTACATTACCATATGTATATATGTATGTATGCACATGATATTTTATTATAAGATAAGCGTTTTCTTATCAACACATCATCACATTTAATCAACACACTGTGGCTAGTAGAAATTTTTTTAATTATGAAATAAGTATATTAACTACCTAGTTTTTTTTTTGTAATGAAAATATTTTCAAACATTCTTCAATAAATCACTTCCAACTGCGTCATCAAGATAATAAAGCAAAATCTATATATTTCTTTGTGTATGGTGTATTTTGAATCATGCAAATCATGTGAAGAACAAGCACTATACCATCAGCAACACATTAAGTGAGCATGGAAATGTCACTCTACCGAGCCATGCCAGGTAGCCAAATGTTACTCACTACTCGTCACTAGTTTGACGGTGGCGTAGGAGAAGGTGACTTAATCAATACTTTACTCACAGGTGCCTCAAACAGGTGTACAGAAGTTCGATTGTGCAATTTAAAAATCGATTGGTTATAAATACAAGTATTAATTTTTAATGCTTTCGTGTGAGATTTTGTGCACCACAGCCGGGAAAGGACTGACAGTAACGGCAATTCGGTGAAGTTTTTTTATACACTACGTCGTCGATACAAACATAAAACAATGATTTTATTATTTTTTATAAAAATTCTGAGCAGTTTTAGAAATTATCGATAATCTGAATTCGCCCACGCACAGGGGGAGATGCTATAGATCTAGCTGGAATTAAACTGATTTTGAAAGTTGGGTTATCAATAATTTTTTTTTCCTTAAAAACGATATGACACCTTAATATTCAACATGCATGTTTCGTTGAATCTTTATGAGAGTAAAGTGCCAAATTTTCATCATTTTTATAGTGAATTTTAATAATTTCAATGCGTTTTGTAAGCGTGTATCGTTCCATTTTTATTAATGGCGTAGTTTCTACTTGTCAAATATGTATCAAAAAATGACGGCTTCAAAAGTGACATATACCGAAATAGCGGGTTATTCAAAACAACACCTGTTATTGGAAAACCCTTTTGAAATCTTTTTACCAGAAGAGGCAAAAACCGATCGCATTTGTTTATACTCTGCACTGCAGAGACGATACGTATTTGCATAGCTTAGCGAATTAAGATCCATCTCTGCTGTAAGAGAAGAAAAGTACTACTCTGTTGCAGAAAACCCAAATAAATAGGGAACTAGAATGAACTGGGGTCTAAAATTTGTGAAGATAACTAAAATCCGTTAAATCGCCATTTGGAAAGAATCAATTTTTCATTCATCTTCCTCCCATTAAAGCCCTTCCACACGAGTCCAGTTCTGTTTGATTGGAACGCATAAAATATGCATTTTTTATTTCGAGCTCACCGATATCCTGACAGGTATATACAATGAAAATTCTAAACACATGCTTACACATATACATAAATACTTATTTATTTAGATTTCCAAGTGTATTTATAGAATAGCTATTTAAATATACATGCATCCAAAGTTATTTGAAATAGCTGGATGGGGTGGTAAATGGTTGGGAAAGGAGTAGTTAAACCATAAAATACTGCAGGGAATCAAGTCTACCGAAAGGGACATTTCACGCTTAGATTTTCAATAAATAATGCAGTGATAATAATGAGTGTTTTCGTTTAGGTTAGCCAGGTTGCATGTACATATAAGACAAGACACTCGGTGGCCCTAAGGCTCATACATTTAGCTTCTATTCCAATTTCTGGTGTTGTCCTACAAATGTTTCCCTACAGTTTTATCTTGTCTCCGAATGATGAAGGGTTTTTATCAGAAACTCTTTATGGCAGATGTAGGACCGAAAGTTTGTCATGGCCTGCCGAGGAGTGACTGTTATTACAAAAATCATCCAAGAAGTGGATATAAAATACTGAATAGCCGAACAACAATTTGGTTGGTACTATGGTAGAACTGGTAATTAGCCAGGAATCCAAGCACTGATTCCGCACCATTTTGTTGCCACATGCTCGCTATCAACAAGTTATACGATTATTTATTATTAGGCCCTGATAGCCAGTGCTCTAATTAAGTTAGCGTTATATTGAATATATCTCCTACAAATAATAATAATAATAAATAATAATAATTCTTCACAACTATATCCAATCTGTGCGATTGAGAAACCTTAAAATGTTCTTTATGTCTACGCCGGCCAGCTCTTCGAGCTATTCAAAAAGCGAGGCATTCATCACCCTTAGCGTGGGAACAGTTGGTATTGAAATGGAGGAAAATGGAATATGAACATGCGAATCCTTCTTATAGCAATAATTTTCATAAATGTCAAATAGTGGATTTTACAGGTGCAAAATAGAGGATATTTAAAGTATCAATACACAAAATTCAATTAAAATTCTTTTGAACGGAGTTTTTTTTACAATTTTAAGAGAATTTGGCTATCTGAAAAATCGTTCTATCTATGTGGGCCCTGCGTTTCATTTCACTATCCATCAGACTTTTATTAATAATTTTTACGAGTATGTGAATAACTGAGTGGTCGATACTCGGCAGTAATATTTCGAGATCGAAATTCTAAACAGAGGAAGATAAACCAAGGTATGCTGAATGGTAGTGACTTTGCTCCTCTGCCTTTCAACTTCTATATCTCGAAGCTTACTCAACCATTAGAGGGAGTTTCATTGATTTTATACGCTGACGATTGTTTGAGACTGGCGTCAGCCTATGACATCGTTGGGTTGTGTTCAAAAGTAAACGACTTTAGCTGTAGATTTTCTCACTTCACACTAAATCCATAGCGACTGAAGGTCAAAGCCGATGTCACACAGATACCGATTGTCAGTAAATCCAAATTACTGAGCGCTACATTTCATAGTTTGCCCTCCTTCTCGGTGCATATAACTGCAACTGCAATCTGCGAAACCGTAACAGAGTCCTAAAATCGTTAGTCGGTTGCACTTGGGTCAAAGATAAATAAACATTGCTGGTGACATTTAAAGGAATTGGCTTGTCCAGTGGCATGCAGTCTCCTGCTCCGAACCTACGAAAATACTGCAATCAAAATAGCCACGAGACGGGAGACAACCCGGCGTCCTCTTTACAATATCTTCACAGCAAGGCTACTATGCTTTTAGTTTAGGAATATAATAAGATGCTCAGGAAGCAGTTCCTGTTGGGATGCAACGCCAAGAACCACCTCACACATTACCAATCTGATGTCAGATTTCCAAATTAAACTTATTACTCGATGGTTTTCAGGATTGCTAATTTTTAATTTTAATTTTATTTCGCATAAGATATTGTAATAAATTTCCTTACATTTGTAATTCTCGACTTAGGTGGCGCCTTGAGTCACACTGCGCTCAGCACCCACTTATTTTGCACGTCATCATCAGTTTTACTTAGCATAATTTGTGAGGAGCAAACTTAGCCACATACTTTCACATTTTCCAAATTTCTTTCTTCAATAGCTACTGAAACTCAACCATGTCGTGGTTCTGTCTGAAAAGCCTTATAAATATATTTGCAGTGGGATCTCAATAGCGTTGCTACTTGGTGGTACAAAATCCTATTCATTTGCTTCTTCTTCTTCTTTGTCTTTATAGGCTTCTTGCCTGATTTTCTTCATGAACTATTACATAAATCACATTTCATTAAAATCACAGCTCGAATATAGTAAAATATAATAGAAAGAATTTTATGTGTCTTCAATTGACGTAGATATCCAGCTCTACTTCCATCATTTTAGAGGTCTTTTCAGTGCACGTTTTCCATTTGGTTTAGAATCTCCAGCATCCTTATTATTCAGTCACTGGATACCCTTATTATGTGGTATTCCAAGCTCGTCTTCCAGTCCTTACAAGTGAAATAATGTCAGTAACTTTCGTTTTCTCCCATATTGTTTCATTTCTTCCGTAATTTAGACGAGTTTTCCTTGACCGTAAAATTTGCATTTCCGTAGTGCGTAGCCTAGCGGGCTCGGTAGTCTAGCGTAAGTGCACTAGCCAGCCATCCCAGAAGTTGTGGGTTCGAATCCCACGTAAAGAACGTCCTAGGACTTTTCCCAATATACCTACAAAAAAACCGGTTGCTTTCCATCCTTACTCCCGCACAATAGACTGCGCTTTACTTGCATTGAGGCTGCTAAAAGAAGCAAAGAAATAAAGAAAAAGACACAGTTACACATTGCATCAATGGCGGGAAGCAGGTAATCGCGATAATAGCGCAGTCACACCAAATTTAGCGAAGCTCTCAACCATCAATACGATCCTTCTACCATAAAAATGTGAGACACAGATGGTGCTCCAAGCAGTAAGAAGGTGTTGTTCCTAAGCAACGACAGGTGGGCATTCCCACTACTACCGGCAGGCTAATCACCTACCCTGTCAGAAAAAAAAACAAAAACAACAGACTAAAGAAACCAACGCAAGACTGAGTCTTATAGATGCCCTATGCTCCCGAGAGGAGTGAACAAGGAAAACAAAAAACAAAAATAAACTAAAGTGCCTAGCATTTGTTTTGTTTTTGCATTTACAGCTCGCGCCTCTTACGTTCCGTTCTTAAGTATTTATATATATATATATAATTGGAAATGTAGGTCCCTCCATTTGTGGAACAACATCAAGACGCACACCACAAATAGGAGGAGGAGCTCGGCCAAACACCTAACAGAAGTGTACGCGCCAATTATTTATTTATTTTTTAATTGGCGCGTACACCTTTTGTGGGGTGCGTCTTGATGTTATTCCACAAATGGAGGGATCTACAGTTTCAAGCTGACTCCGAACGGCAGATATTTTTATGAGGAGCTTTTTTCATGGCAGAAATACACTCGGAGGTTTGCCATTGACTGCCGAGGGGCGACCGCTATTAGAAAAATGTTTGTCTTAATTTTGGAGTTTCACCCAGATTCGAACCTGCCTCCGTATTAAGTATCTGAGGCATACTGATACATTACCCCCTTGAGCACAGCTTTCTCGCACTTCCTTAATAATATTGCGGTCACTGGAGATCTTCACCCTAAAGTATTTAAACCTCATCATTTGGTAATAACAGTTCGATCTATTTCCAGTTTGCGCCCTATTGAATTTTTTGATATGACTAAGCTCTTTCTATTTTCAGTCGATACCTCCTTTTAAATATTTTCACAGTAACTACAAATTTGTGTATTAGACGTTGTAGATCATCCTCTGAGTTGGCTATTAAACCAGCTTCGTCCGCATAGCATAGGTATTATGGGGATGCTTGAATGTTGCATTCGGTAAGCTTCTAATTGCTTGATCTCATTTATTACGTGGTCCATCACAACATTCGCATATTAATAAATATTTCCATGTGTCTGTCTCTTTCTTTAATCTCAGCCTCTTATTGTATTGGTAGCTCATGTCTACCTACTTTTAAGTAAGTCACTGATCTTGGAGTTATTTTTGGCACGAAATTTTTGTTTCACAGCCATTTCACGTACATAATTGCCAATTCTTTTTCTGTATTAGCTCTTATTCGTAGGTTTGTTACAGGCTTTACTGATCCTTATACTTTAAGGGACATACACTTCCCTCGTTCAATTTATGTAAGTCGGAATATGCTCATTACCCCTAAGGCTTCTTTGAGGAATATGAAAAAAATGCGCTGAATAACGAGAGTCGAGCCAGTGACTCCCATTATAATATCAAACAAAGAGAGAGTGAATGATTACTCTTTCTTCAAGGTGGCGCAAAATTAATCATCCTATCGGAAAATGTATAATTTTTGCAAATGGCGTCGTACGTCAATCATATTTGATACTTCTGACCAGCTACAGTATACAAACCAACTAGCAATGGAGTATGTTAAGGTCAAAATGAAGATGTCCTTCATTCATTTTTTTTTTATCAAAAAAGGTTTTCAAAAATAAAACTAATTGATTAATTTTGATCTTGATCTTAAAGAAGGAGGAATCTTTCACTCCCTTTTTTGCTTGGTTTTATAAGTGGAGCCATTAACTCTGTTAACCTCCTTGTGCACATTTATTTTCTTTTTCCTCAAAGCCTTCGGAGTAATGAGCCTTTCTTTCTAGAACGAGTTCAAATTTTAGAACTTATGCTTCTCAAGATCCTATATTGAGAGTTTTAAAAGAATCTAACTTATTCTCGAATTCTTTGACTTTGAATTTTTCATCTTCCAAGTCCTAGCTGTAAAACGCACTTTAATTCTTCGTTCATAATCGATAAGAAATGCTGTGCATTTCGAGCTTATTGATTGAATAAATAAATAAATAAATAAATAAATAAAATACATTAGACATTTTTCCTAATATTTTATGAACTATTTTGTATGGAATTCCCCCTATATGTAATACATAAATGCATAATCCACATTCATACACACGTGTAAAAACTAAAATTGCATATGTGTGCGTGAGTATGAACGTGTACATTTGTTACAATGCCAGCAAAAGTTAGTCGCAAAGGCAATAACAAATTTACGACCATTGCAGCCGTCATGCCAAGTTCGTAATGCAATTGCTGTTAAAGTGTATGTATGTATGTGTGTGTTGAGCATAACCCTGCTGCTGTAACATTTAACGGTAATTTAAGGTAACGGTAATTTCCGAAAACAATCAATATTTGTGCAGCCACCACCTCGGCGAGCTGCATGCGGCGGATGGCGTTTGCCGCTGAAAACTTTCAAGGTCTTACTGTAAGTTTGTCTAACTCTAAAGCGCATGAATCTCTGTCGCGAACACAACGAAGTCTAACATGCATATAAATACATATACATACATACCTATGCACGAACACACATACAGATAGCCAAATAAACTATAGATAATATGGTATATTCTCCTTGAACTTGCCCACAATTTTACTAGATTTTTCGATTTTTCTGGTCGTCGCCGAGCTTTTCAAGAAAAGTGGCGTGCCAGAGAGAGCGAGTGGAGTTCGTTGGCAGCTTGGTTGGCTGACATCTCTACAATCTACAAATATAAGTGTGAGGTAAACTTGAAAGCAGAGGTCGAATATTATATCTACATATGTATATATTCATATGTGGCATGGTGAGTAAAACTTTATTTACATACATATTTACCCCGGTTTATTGCAATGTATTTGTTGCTGTACGTATGGAAGAATGTGCGTTTAATGAACCATAGATTGTCACACGATTTATGACATAAGACACGTAAGCTATTTTTAAAAATATCTGCAAACTCATTTTCATGTACATATGTGCATATGTGTGTGTTTGTATGTTCAGATGGGTATTCTTGTTTTCATGCTGCACTGTTGAAAAATAGACGCGTTGGCTTTACAGTGTTTTAACGTAATTCAAAATTTTAAATGAGTAATGCGAATTTCTTTTTGTAGAAAATCGATTACTTAAAATAATTTGAAATTTATTAACTTGGCATTACAGTCGTAAATTATAAGCTGTCGTCGTAGGAAGTAAGAAGGCAATCACATTGAGGATGGCGGTTCAGCTTGCGTATTAAAAGAAAGACGAATTTAAGGAACGCTTCTCTAGAATTTTTATTTTTAGATCCACTAAACTTTTTATAGCCGTAGTTGGTATAGTTGCGTTTCCATATAATAGACTACGAGCAAAACAACAAATTCCAAACTGCGAGTTGTATGAAAATTGTGAAGATTTATTTTGCAAATCGTGGTTCAATTCCCTCAACATATCAGTTGAAGTATATATATATATATATATATATATATAATTGGCGCATACCTTTTTGGGTATTTGGCCGAGCTCCTCCTCGTATTTGTGGTGTGCGTCTTGATGTTGTTCCACAAATGGAGGGACCTACAGTTTCAAGCCGACTCCGAACGGCAGATATTTTTATGAGGAGCTTTTTCATGACAGAAATACACTCGGAGATTTGCCATTGCCTGCCGAGGGGCGACCGCTATTAGAAAAATGTTTTTCTTAATTTAGGTGTTTCACCGAGATTCGAACCAACGTTCTCTCTGTGAATTCCGAATGGTAATCACGCACCAACCCATTCGGCTACGGCGGCCGTCGTATGTCAGTTGAAGTATAAGTCGTCTAAATTATCCTTCACAATCCTATGATACACCCTTTTTGAGTGTTTGGCCGAGGTCCTCCTTACATTTGTGGTGTGCGTCTTGATGTTGCTCCACAAATGGAGGGACCTATAGTTTCAAACCGTCTCCGATCGGCAGATAATGCTTTTGCATGGCAGAAATACACTCACAGTTTTCACAGACTACAACGGTATTGTACATCACGAATTTTCGCCAGAAGGTCAGAATGAATTTGGGTTTTCTTCGGTCTATTCGCTAACTGCGTCAAAGGATGTAACAGATTCTGACCGAAACCTGCAAGGTGTAACAGAAACATAGGTACACCGTCTTGATGTGCGAGTTTTCGTCGTCGTAGCGGTACACGTTTGCAGATGATGAGTCCCTCTGTTAAATCACCCAGCTCGTAAAAATTGCAGACGCTTGTTTCAACTAATTCTAGTTTACCGAAATGATAATTAAAACCACAATATTCCCTTTATTAATAAAAAATGAACAAATTATTTTGAATGATGGACGTCTTTATTTTGACCTTTACGCGCTCCATTGATTGTCAATTTGTAATATATACTGTATCTGGTCATAAGTGTCAAATATTGTTGAAGTACGACCTCATGTGCAAACATTACTAATCTTACTATAAGTTGATATACAGATTTCTAAAAATATACACATTTTTAAGCTTACTATTTTAGAAGCATAATACCGTTTGTTGTGACTCTTAACTTCAAAAAAAAAAAGAAATAAAGAACAATTACAGTTGGATTCACCCAGGCACACTTTGTTCAAAACTAAAGTAAAACTTCAATGAGTGCATTAAGTAAGCTCCAAACCCAAAGTAAGCTCTCATCGGAACCGGATGAGTGATATAAGAATGCATACAGAAGAAATAAAAAATTCATTTACATATATACTATATATAGATAATACAATGTTGCACACTAATGAGTCTCTCATAATGCATTGCGGTAAGCAGCCTACACCTATTTAAGGCGGCCACAGTGACCTATTTCCGGCGACCATCAATTTGTGCTGAGAAAAAACAGATGGTTTTATTGGCGTATTTAATAAGTTTAACAAAAATGTATACAAAAACCGTAATGCATTGCAATGCACTCATACACAAGCACTAATGCAAATACTTACTTACCTTCATCAATATTCATATCTGCTTTTGAATAGCATTATAGAGAAAATATTATTTTCCTTAATGGAAAAATATGAATGCAGCTCAGCTGGATACAGAAATTATGAATTTGCTATGGAGTCACAAAATATATGTAAACTTTATGAACACAAATATTCTGACTGTTATCGACTTCTGATCAAAACAAAATGGCTCAGTGGGATTTCCGCAAATAGAGAAATTTAATTTCATTTCATTGCATATTATTAAGCTAGTCTTTCCCGTACAAAACTTTAAAAACAAGTTATTAAAAAGTTTCCCAGAAATATTAAAAAGTGAATTATATAGCTTAACCAAATCATGAAAGCAAAGAGAAATAAAATTATAACATAAAAAACAAAAATAATATAAATAGATAGAAATATCATTACCCAACATCCTCAGTTGAAAGAATAAACATCCCAAGGAAACTAGGAGGAAGGGGAGTCTCAAATATACAAATTTTACTCAACCGTCAAATACAAACCCTTCAATTCATAAATCAACAATTCGCATTCAACTGGATTCAATACACAAATATATTTTCAGAAACCGAAGGTTTAATAGCACCTATACAAGAAGAAGTAATACCCACAAGAAATTATGCCAAGTATATAATAAGAGACCCGACTGCTATTAGCGATAAATTGCATCTGGAACCTTATATATATGGGTACACACAATAGCTGCACACCATTAGTTACAAGTCACTATAAGGAGAGACACGACCAACTTGGGAAAATTATTCATATCGAAATACTACAAGAAATACCGCGGAACAATACTCCGGGTACAACCCTGAGTAAATCATTGAATTCTGATTAATCGAATTTTGATTAAAAAATAGAAATAAAAGCTCAGCATATAATGTATTTTAGGACTAATTTTCCCAAATTGGTTGCTTATACAAGAAAAAAAAAATACATTTTGTTTATCTTTCCGTCTTTTTATAAACAAGAAATACAATTATTTATATTATTTATTGGGTATGGGAAAAAGTTTCTGCCCTCGTAAAAGAGGTGTCGCTGCTGATACTATTTTTGTGTTCGCTCTAGAAATATACCGGTGATTTAAAGGTGTATATGTGAGGTCTCGATCACAGTAGTTGACATTCGTTCGAAGCGTAAAAACCCTTTTTTTCTGACGTCAAAAATGTCTACGTTCGTCTCGAAAAAACAGCATTTGCAGAAAGTCATGCTTCATTATTACCTTTTAAAGAAAATTGCAGCTGAAGCGTGTCGTGTATTAGTCAATATTTACGGTCTTCACGCTCCAACAAATACAACTTGTAAATAGTGGTTTCGACGCTTCTAAAATGGGAATTTCGACGTGAGTGATAAAGATCGCGAAGGGGCACCGAAAAAATTCAAAGATACTCAACTACCACAATAATTGGATGAAGACGCATGTCGCACCCTTGATGATATGTCTAAAGAGTTGGATGTTGACAGATCAACCGTCGGTAAAAGTCAATTGAAGGAGAGGGATATCGAGAGACGCTTGGTGACGTGTGAGATGTTTCTTGAACAGCAGAAAATAAGAGGTGAAAAAAGAGATCTATTGTGATAACCTTATGCGAGGAAAATGTTGGAGCGTGGCAGGTGAATCAGATCCATTGATAGCGGAAAAAAATATTCACGCTTCAAAGGTTACGCTGAGCATCTGGTGGGATCAGAAGAGTGTCGTCTATTATGACTTAGCCTTAAACCATCTAAAATCATCACTAGTGATCGTTACCGACTGCAGCTAATGCGTTTGAGTCGAGCTCTCAAAGAAAAGCGGCCACAATGGGACGGTAGGCATGGCAAACTGATTTTGTTGCATGACAACGCCAGGCCACATGTCGCTAAATCGGTCCAGAAATATTTAGAGGGACTGAATTGAGAAATCTTGCCCCACCTGCCCTATTCCCCAGACATTGTACCTTCGGATTACCATCTGTTCCGATGAATGCAGTCAGCCCATATTGGAGAGCGGTTCACTTCTTACGAGAGCATCGCAAAGATAGATGCTGCCTAAAAGATGGAGTACAGTTGTAGCTTCCAATGGCACATACTTCACATTATTATATTCTCAAGTATTGCACTATGTGAAAAAAAAAATTAAATATACTTTTATGGAGACCTAGCACAACTTGTGGGTATAGAAAAACTAAAGAACGTGGTATAGGAGAAATGTCCAATACACCCCCAAAATCTCATTTTATGGCCAAAAAACCGTTTTTCAGTAGGTTGATGTGAACAATCACTCCTAACTTCGCCAATTTCCATCCGATTTCGAATTTGTTTTTTTAGTTCGAAGGAACAAAAAAAAGCCTTTTTGATTGTGTATTGACAATTTTTCTGAAATGATAACTGACGAAGCTGCAGATTGAAGTATTTGGATTTTTTTATTTTCTCTCTATTTTTTCAACTTTGACATCATTTTTACGAAATTATCCGATATTGAGGATTTTTTTTAGTACACTACCGTTGTAGTAAATTTAATTTTTCGTAGAATGAGCTATATTTGACTGTTATTGAATTAAAATTCATAGAGTTGTGTGAGTTTTAAGATTTTTTGTTTTTTTTACTAATTTGTTTTGTAGAGTTGACGTGTTGGGCATTCAGTTTTTGCATAGCGATTCGTGCACGGCTATCCCACTCACAAAGATAGCAAAAGTACTTGGTGTATCCACCTTGCATACCGACAATACTTTTAGGTCTCTTACTATTTGCCATTTATATGCACTGTAATTGATAAGGCGGTGATATATTTTCATTTAACTTTCAAACCTAGAATAATAATAATATCATACAAATTTTAATTTCAAGATGCAAGTGAGGAATATTGGGAGAGCACTTACTCATGCATGCTCCATCAATGAAAAGTCGCCACTCATTTGATTCGTGATAATAGTCCAAGAGGTAGAATAATTCTTTTACATTCGAGCAATAAACAAGTTTGTCGTTCTCTTAATCAGTTTTGAATACTTCTCTGTAAGAAATTCGATCAACATCTTTCCGGAAATACGTAATTTTGAAGTCACCATCAACTAAATTCCATTACTTTAATTGAGAAGCGAGCGTTTCAGATTGTCTTCCCGATAGAAGTAAGTCACGAGAAAGATCCTGAAAATCTGAATTTGATAAAATGTGTCGTTCTGAAGACTTAGAACCAGACGGAAAGTACTCTTCATCATCACGTTCATTGTTATCAGTTTGATCATCATCAGCAATGAGTTGAACTTCCTTCAATTCATGACCTGCAGTTGAGTCAATCATATCGTCCAATACTACGGGTTTCTTAACAGTTGCAACATCAACATAAGTATGCCTGCTATGTGCTTTGGAGTTTTATAATGATGACTGTTTACGTCCGTTTTACCTATACCATTTATCTTAGTTTTACTATACCTACAAGCTGTGCCAGATCTCCATAAAAGTATAATATCACTGTCGCACAGTGTTATTTGATTATTTAAATAATTCGTAACTTTGGCCAAGAAGGGACGGAAACCTATTTCCATACCCAATATAAAGAAGTCATCTTCAAGAGTTCTTGGCGATCCATAATTGAGTTTTATTGAAAAAAAAAGTTCCCATTAATACCTATTTCAACCCTTTCAAAGTAATTCTTCTTAGATATATTACAGTGGTTCTCATCTAAAGACTTAAATAACCTCAAAAACCATGTAAACTTACGAGCACGTAAATCAGCTGCCGAAATTTATAAGAGCAGTGATTTACTCGAATTGCGTGAGTTTAAGAGATTATCTTATAGTAGTGCGCAAACTGAAGCGAAAACAGAATTGAATTTCCGTTGGGCTTACACAATTACACAAGACAATGCTTTAAAGGGAATTGAAAAGACGTATTAGCGTCAAAAAGTATAAATGTTGTTTGCGTTGCCTATGCGTTCAGACAGTTATAAAGACAATTCTCTGACTTCGATCCTTTTGCGAATTACAACGAAACGTCGCCAAATTTGCTAGTTACGTCAAATCATTTTCCAAATTTACTACCTTCGAATTGGGCAGAGACGAAGACAAAGAAAGAATTGTGAATGCATTAGTAAAAAAGTCGAATGTTTTGCTGTTATACAGGGTTCAGCACTCGAAGTGTAACCAACTTCAGACCGTTCGCGCACCTGCCACAGGTAATGGTTCGGGCCGCTGTAACTGCGGATGGGCTCTCTCCAATTGTTTTCATCGAGCCTGGGGTCAAAGTAAATGTGAAATGTTATCGGCAAAGTATTTTGGAGGTTGCTTTGAAGCCGTGGGCAGACAAACAAACACACATTTTGGTGGTAGACCATGGACGTTTCAACAGGACTCGGCACCATCTCACAAAGCTCGAGTGAATCAAGAATCGGTAAAAAACAACGTTCCGAACTTCATAACATACACACAATGGATCTCAAACTCACCAGACTTGAATCTAATGCATTTTTCTCTTTTGACTATTTTGGAGAGCAAGGTCCGAACTAAAAAATTCACTAGTCTGGAGGTGCTGAAAATAGCCATTGTCCGCGAGTGGGCCAAAATATCTGCAAGCCACATTTGGGCGGCTTGCGATTGGTTTCTAGACCGTCTCAAGGCCATAATCAAGGCTAAAGGTAGTCATATCGAGCAAAAGTAAATTGATTCTTAATTTTGTATTATTTTCACAAATTTTGTACTTTGAATTGAATAAAAGTATTTTTCCAAACTAAATTTATCGCCTTTTCAATTGGTTACACTTCGTGTGCCGGACCCTGTATTTGCATGTTACACAAATATTTCTTGAGATTAATTCATGTAACAATGCGCGTAAAAGCTTATATTTCAACGTTTCGGAATAATATTGAATAATATTCGTGCTTTCGCTTGGACCAGCGTTTTTAGCAATAACCGTAGCACTTCCAGTATGCCGTTTGAGTAGTTGAATTAAGTTTTTCCAGTGAAGCTGTTAATATATTTACAATTGCGACAAATGTCCACCCTTTCATGGGTCATTGCAGTTTTGCGAACAAGAAAAAATCAAAGTTCCAAACTCAATGCATGAGGCATCGTTTTTGACCAAACAAATTCGAAGAAGCAGTGGCTCGCAATGAAAATAAATGAATAAGTAATTCGCGCGTACACTTCTCTTAGGTGTGCGGCATACAGTTTTAAGCGGCATACAGTTTTAAGCGGCATACAGTTTAATTTGTTTTGAGAGGAGGTTTTGGGTACCGTACTACAATATTCATGCCGGATTGTTCCGAGCGTTTTTCTTTTTTATTTATAGCTTTTCGCAAGCGGCCCATGAGTTCAATGTTATATTACTTGTTCACCGTATGACCTTCTGTCACGTCATATAATCGAATAAATCTCAAAATTTGCCCGTGTTTGGTGTGGTTTTTGGCTCGGTTTTGGCTCTTCTGGGTCCTTTCAATGTGATAACTGGGCTTTGGTTACCCAAGATATTGTGACCTTCGTGAGCAAATTTCGATCATCGCTGCCGTCACTCAACAGCTTCTGAGCCATGCTCGTGCGATGGTTCTTTTGTTGAAAAATCAGCAACTTCGCTGTCACACATTTCATGCGCGACTCAGATGAAATATTTACATGGCATAAGAAAACCGATTTGAATTTGAGTAACATTTTTAAACATCCATCAGATTTCCCTTGCAATTTCATACATTTTGTTCAGAATTTTAAGACATTTTTTGTGTTTGCAGTTTTATAGCTTTTTTAATCCGATATATAAAAAGGTGGAAGTTTGGGATGATGAAAAATGCTGGTTGATTTTTTATAGTTTCGTTTCTAAATATTTCGTGCATTCGTTATGTGAGGGAAATGCGCAACACCGTCAGGGGAATAAATTATAAAAAATCAACGTAATTTTTCAGCAGCCGCAAACTTGCACTTTGTTAACCTAAAATTTAGTAAGCTACAAAATTGCATGCCAAAAATTTTTCTTGAAATTCTAGTTAAAATGTTGAATTATTCCAATTTTTGGTATTAGGTTTGGAATTTGTATTTACACATATGACAAAAAGCTTTACTTTGTCAAAAAAACTTGGACTTTAAAAACAAAAAACAACAAAAATAATTAGAACTGGTCAAAATGTTTAACTATCGTTTTATACCGGGCTTTATTAAGAATAAGAACCAATGTGAATATAAAACACAATTTTATATAATTTTTTAATTCATAATAAAATATTTTTTAAACTTTAATTTAACAAATTTTTTACACTTTTTAAAATCATCCGATGCTGGTGATTTTGGACATAAATGAGACTAGTATTTTTTGAGACTGTTAGGAACTAGTACGTTAATGGTCATAATGCCGATGCAGACACCGTAAAGGTCGTTAAATAGTATTTGACTGATTCATAAGCTGATGATTTATGATATTTAATAGGGCATTGCCATATGAAAAGGACCAGTTACTGACTTTGAAAGAAATTGAAAGAGGAACTACTTCAGCTACAAGGCAAACTGGTGCTAAGGTATGTAGTTCAGAACTAATTGTTTAACTGCAGCGATATTAGCATATCAGCAGGCATGTGTATGCCTTTTTATTTAAGTATGTATGCATTTTATGTATGTATGTATATAATCATATATTCATATTAACACAATCCCTTAAAAATCGAATTTTTTGAGCACTGTAATGCAGACCACAAGCTCTTGTGGTTATTGTTGTAGTTGTTTTTAAATTTTTTGCAGTTTATACCAACTTAAATTAATCTGCTTTGGTTTATCTGTATTTAATCTAGTGCATACAAAATATTTTTATTTTTTAAGCATATCAACACATCAATCAGTCAGTAGGCGCCCGACGCAGCTAAAATCATATAATGCAATAAATCGATGAAAAATATTTACAAAAAACTGGACAGAGTGTTTTATAAGTGTGCCAAATCGATAGTATTAAAATTTTTAGCAGAACAAATTCATTCAACATGCAATAGCGATCGCAATCGATATTTCTCGTTGCACTAGTCGCAGCAGGAGAATACATACATAGGTACATACATAAATACATATAATATAATGAAAGCTAGTAGAGCTGAGCTTCTTTCATCGAACGGGAGATACGTTTTGGTGCGATCAAATAAAAAGTTGGTAAGAAAATTTTTAAATTAATAATTTTTGGGCACATGCAATTTTAATTTAGCATCAAAACTATCTCAAAAACAAACGTTTTGTAATTGATGTATTTTTAAAGGCGGGGAATTTTTAATTGACAAGTCGTTTTGAAGGTTTTTTGCTTTGCATCATGAATAGACTTACCTCGGAGCAATGTTTCGTTTATTTTAAAAAACGAAGTTCGATTCGGGAAGATAATCTTTAAAACATTGTTGAAACATCATTACATCCAGGAGAAGAGAGAGAGGGCCGCTGGAATCACTTGTGTTGTTATATTAATTTCTCTCCATCTATTTTTGTTCAATATCGCTACTTTTCATATATTATGGATATGTAGAGTCGCATGCCTTCGCTAATAAACCGGAGTAAGCTAACATTTTGACGTCTTATTGCCAAATCTTTATACAATCTGATGGCGGCAAAATTTTGTGAAAATACCACCATGGCATCAATTCAATCGCATGCCATTACTATTTTCTATATTATACATTTCAGTTAAAATTTGTTGGTTTGCTACCGAAAAAATGGATCAAAGAATTTAATTTTTTAGTCGAAAACGACAGTACAATCATGTCTCGTGTTCCGTATTTACTGAATTTTGAACTTGGACTTTTTCCTGTTCGCAAAACTGAGAAGAGCTATGGAATGAGGAGGATTTGGCACCATTGCGGAGATAAAGACTGCTTTTCTGGAAGAGATTAAGGCCACCCCAAAAAGCACATATCTTCAGACACTACTTTGAAGGCCACAAAATCTCAAAACAGATATTTAAATATTTTTCCAGAAAAAAAAGTCACCTTTTTTTAACATACCTTGTATATGATAGTTAGAGCAACCATGAAGTTAAAGCACAACCAGCTAAGTTTAAACAATATTGAATTGCAAATTTGCTCATTTGGCCTTCAAAGTAAGAGAAACACCTGAATTCAGTGAAAAGAGGATAGAAGATGTGCTTTGGGATTAAAGTTGCATGCTATGAGGTCGATGAAATTTTGCAACTTTTGCCTTCACTATTCTAATACAACAATAGTAGTATAAACAGTGACTCACGAAAGCGTTCATAATATTTTTTGTATTTAATTTGTTTAAGCTAATAAAACATTATCAAAAACGTAGACTTACAAACAAAACATAGAATAACTAGCTATAAACATTAAAAATTGATAGTAAAATAAAAAATAACTTTCATTGTTTTATCTTAAAAGTCTTGTACATAAACTTAAATGACCAAATTTGTGTCTGAAAAGAATGTTTAGATAATTAATTAATTAACTGTTATTATTTTTGTCACTCATTTTATTATTATTATATACATATTACAATTACTATTTCATTATTATATATATATATTATATATATATATATGAGATTATTATATATATATATATATATATAATTGGCGCGTACACCCTTTTTGGGTGTTTGGCCGAGTTCCTCCTCTTATTTGTGGTGTGCGTTTTGATGTTGTTCCACAAATGGAGGGACCTACAGCTTCAAGCCGACTCCGAACGGCAAATATTTTTCATGAGGAGCTTTTTCATGGCAGAAATACACTCGGAGGTTTGCCATTGCCTGCCGAGAGGTGACCGCTATTAGAAAAAACTTTTTCTTAATTTTGGTATTTCACCGAGATTCGAACCTACGTTCTCTCTGTGAATTCCGAATGGTATTCACGCACCAACCCATTCGGCTACGGCGACCGCCATTTCATTATTACTATTATTATAAAAAATTGAAATATTTAGCATTGATAATAAGCTTCATCCTCTTAGGCATTTTTACAGTCAAGCTTTCTAATTTGTGAAGACTTATTTCTTTTTTATTGACGGCTGCCATTAACCGTCCAAATTTTTCGGTATTTTCTAACTTGAACTTTCTTCATTGCTGTTTACATTAAATTACTTTCGTAATAAAATATCGAAAAATAGCTGGTGTCTGCGACTTCGTTTGCGTATACAGGGCCCGGCACTCGAAGTGTAACCAATTAAAAAGGCCATAAATTTAGGTAAACGAAAAAATGTGTGAAAATAACACAAAATTCATAATCAATTTACTTTTGCTCGGTATGACAACCTTTTGCCTTGATCATGGTCTTGAGACGGTCCTGAAACGAATCACAAGCTGCCCGAATGTGACTTGTAGGTAGTTTGGCCCTCTCGTGGACAATGGCTTTTTTCAGCGCCTCGAGACTGGTGCACCTTTTACTTTGGATCTTGCTCTCCAAAATGGCTCAAAGAGAATAATCCATCGGATTCACGTCTGGTGAATTTGAGAGCCATTGTGTGGACGTTGTGAAGTTCGGAACGTTGTTTTTTACCGATTCTTGGTTCCCTCGAACTTTGTGAGACGGTGCCGAGTTCGGTTGAAACACCTATGATCTGCCACCATTTTTTGTCTGCCCATGGCTTCAAAGCAACTTCCAGAAAACTTTCCCGATAATATTTCGCATTTACCTTGACGCCAGGCTCGATGAAAACAATTGGAGAGCGCCTATCTGCGGTTACAGCGGCCAAAACCATTATCTGTGGCGGGGGCTGCCTCCTGGTGGCCAATCGATGATTCAAATTCTCGTATGACCTCTCGGTCAAATAATCTCTATCGTTTTGGGAGTTTACGAATTGCTCAATTTGACAGATTTTCTTGCCACAAAACACAATGTTCGGAAATTGAACGTTTTCGGGCAAGCGAAGCAACCCCTTCGCTCACTCAAGTCTGACTAGTTGCTGCTTTGGTGTGAGATCATGCGACTTATGGATCTTGTAAGGCTTGACTTTCATTTATCAGTATGCGGCGGATGCTACGGTCAGATATTTTCAGTTCTTTCGCCATTTGATTGACACTTCGAAGGGGATTTCACTCAAGTCGCTTCTTCATTTTTTGAACCATTTCACGTGGCGTTGCAGTCTTTTGATGACCACCTCCATGACGTTTCGCGAAGCTACCAGTATCAATGTAACGATTGTGCGACAAACAAAAACTTTATTTACTTTAAGGTGCTCGAGCTCAAGAAAAATCGCTGGATGTGATTTAGTCAACTAACAGAAAGCTGATGCCCAAGCATTATCAACGCGAGAGGTCTGAAGTTGGTTACACGTCGAGTGCCAGACCCTGTAAACTTGTTTTCGTCTGCGAATAAAAGGTGCTTCCAGAATTCGAAATCCTTATCCCCCTAACGCTTTGCCAATTTCATTCTCTTGTGTCGGTTAATCTCGTTGATGAAAGGTTTTTGTTCGTGTAACTCTTCCATTATAATTATTCTTTCGCAACACCATACGTATATTTTCGGGGTTGCAGTTAATATTAAGGTGTTGGGCGACTTATGTTGCAAGCTTAGGAACGCTCACATTTGGATTTTTCTCAATTTGTTGCAATATCCATCGTTCATCCGCATCCGAAAACAGTTTGGGTCGTCCCGTTTTCTTATTATTTTCCACGGATTTTGTTTCTTTGAAACGTTTTATCGCATTGTATTCAGTCGAACGGGGTCTATCCACTATTTCTTCGATTTCCCGAATGATGACGAATAATTAAATTTCTGACTTCAATTGAGCTTTGTCCACGCTGTCTACCCATGTTTATAATTTGTACTTTCATTCAACAAAAAACGACTGAAATTTGATTTTCATTTATTACGTTTGGTTCTTTTTTTGAACCGTTCTACCGAGATCAAAATAATTGTGGGATTCCCCGTTTTAAAGTGCCAAACAATCGCAATATTGGCACATGTTCGGTTTCTTTTTTGACAGCAATTTTGCGAATGCTGCATGATAAATTTTTTATAACAAGAAGGTAATAGACTTGTAAATTATTATTACTATTTTTAAAATCCTATTAGAATACCCAATAGAGAAATATAAAAATAAAAATATTTAACTTGCATTTCATACAAAAATTTTAATTTGAAGCAGTATGTTACATAGGTATGTACTCGTATGCCCGAGTTATTTATTGGCCCTCTGTATGTACGTGTGTATCCATATAAAAATGTAAATACTGTTATATAAAGTGGAATATTAGTTACTGTACGTAAATATTAATTTGTGGTAACATTATCAACTCAACATAATTCCCTAAATTGTTTCTCTAAGATTCTACATAGTTATTTAACATCAACATAAACACTAACATGAATATTTCTACTCATATGTACATATCCATGCATCATAGGTCTCGTCTTCTCCTATATTCCGTATACATTAACAGCAGTAGAGCGCTCTCATTTGTGACTTGCAGGGGCGCAACGGCGCTGCTATGTTAGATTCTATAGGATTTTCTTGCATTGACATTTGTAATAAGCATTTAAAAATGTTGTTGTCCTAAGACAATGAGAAACCCATCCAGAATATACAATATAACCAAAATAAAAAAAAAAATAAAAATCGACTCAACAAGTGGATTTCAAAATGTATGTATGTACATATAAATATTCTTGGGGTTAAGTACCATTGTTGAGCACATCGTTCAAATTTTTAACGAATACAAACATACCTACATACATACATACATACATACATTCCGGTGTCAAAGTGGGTTAGTGTGAGTTTTTTGTATTTGATTTTTCGTGCATGCATGGACATATGCATAGCTATGTTCACACATATATAAACATACATATATATTTTACTATAATATATCCTCAGTTTAGGGTCCCTGAGCATTTGCGTAGATCAACATGAAACCACAAAATATTTTAAACTTAGATATCCTCATGACCCACATACGAATTCTGCAATTGCTGAAAAAATATCTGTAAATTGACCAAAATCTAGCAAATATAAATATGAATTGGAGGAAAATATTTACAATTATAATTTATCGCTGCACTCCAGCTTGTTGACGACGAGCCCACAGCAATTTTTTTTTTTACTTGTTTTGTATTTGGTTTTTTTTTGCTTGTGTTATATACGAGTATTCTACATAGTTTTTACGGAAAATATTTACATCGTATTTTATATAATCAAACGTAGAACAAAAAAAATCGCAAGTACAGGCAAAAATATAAGATAGAGTGGAAAAGCAGACATCATAAATCAACATAGCGTGCATATCACATACGAGTGTGTATGTACCTATGAGCGTACACATGTTTACATACTTGTACACAGGCATACACAAACTTATTTTCGAATATTTATGTGCATATGCATCAAGAATAACAACAACTGCGGAAAACTGTTGTCAGCAATCGGACAGTTCAGTGGTACTGCATCTACTACATAGAGTAGTAAATTATTTTGCTTTTTACGATCCCGGGATTTTTGGGGTGTCGCTTACAATCTCGGAATCTCAGAGTTAGTCTTGGATTTGAGTATTCATTATTTTGCAACAACTTGAATCGAACAAAATTGCGTCAAATCGCAAATTGTTTGAGAGGCTCTCCTACCATAAAATAAGTAAAAAATAGTAAATAAAAAATAAGAAATAATCTACATACATACATATGTATATATATTATTAATACGGAGAGCAAAATTTTGCGTACCTTTTTTTTAGTATTTATATAGTCAGAGAAAAAAGTTGAAACATATACCAACGGATAGAATATGTGGAGACGGTTTGCACAATGTATTAAAATAGATACATAAGTGAATAGGTGCAGGTAAAATTAATCACACTATTTAACCTGTATTATGATATATCATGTTATAGTATGTATCATGATATTATATACATATATGTAGCATGATATAAAAGTTGATAAAACAACTGGAAACTTATATATTGTGAATCAATACTATTATAAATTTAATTCAGAAATTATGATGGCCATGGATTAATTAATGATTGTTTTTTATTATGCTTTTTTAAACAAAATTATTATTTTTTCCGTAATATAAGAAATTAAATGTTTCAAATGCATGAATAAAAAAAATTATGATATTTAAAATACACAAACATGGGATCGCTTAATACAGGTAAAATGGGATATTTTTCAAATCTAATTTTACTACATCTATTCACATATATCATGTTAAAAGTTTCAACATAAGCTATCCATTTATATGTATATGTTTCAACTTTTTTCTATAACTATAAATACTAAAAAAAGGTATGACTAAATTTTGCTCTCCGTATTTATATAACGTCGAAATTTTGACGTATGGGCGATCCTAGTAAATAATAAATACTGAGTGAATAGTGCATAATGACAAATTACTTGTGGGACCGCGAGCTCATCTATCAAGCCCCAGAGGGTTCTCGATGTGTAGACATCACATCCGAAGCGGCACAAGGATCAATTCTTGGTCCCGAATTCAATATAGGAATGCCCGAAAGTACCTTTCTAATCGAATACGATATTGCTACAGTAATCACAGCGCGAAACTTTTAAGAAGCTCGTAGAAAACTTAACCAAGTCATGATACGAACAAAAACGTGACTAGACTCACGTGGCCTCAAATTAGTCACAGAGAAAATGGAGTTAATACTTCTAACCAAGAAGCATATCCCGTTAGAAGTTAGCATGCAAATTTGCTCAAATACGCTAGCCGCAAAAAAATTTATAAAGTACCTAAGCATAAGACTGGGTCCAAGACTAACTTTCTGGGCCCAAATAAAACACGCAGCAGAGAAAGTCAGCAAGGTGGCATCTCTTTTTAGTAGACTGATGACAAACATAGGGGGACTAACCCAAAGGAAACGGTAAATAATGATAGCTACCACGCTCTCCATTCTCTTAAATGGAGCTGAACTGTGGGCAAAGACATTCAAGGCAAATCACCAGAGCAAGCTCCTAGCATCGGTACAACGAACGGTAGCTCTGAGTGTTGTGTCTGCCTACCGCACAATACCAGGGCCAGTTGTTCAAGTGATAAGCGGCTCAATACTGATAAATTAACTAGATTTTGAGAGAAAAGAGTAGTGGGCATTAAAGAAAGAGAGGATGGAAGAAAGAGTTAGCAAACCTAAAACGCACGAAGTAAAAGGCGAAACGCTAATGCTATGGCAAGACCGCTCGAGAAACGAACCAGGCGGCAGAAAACGGTAATTTTATAAAAGACGTCGCTACATGGTGCAACCCAATATAGGGAAATGCGAGCACTCATTGATAAACAATTAATAATAATAATAAAAAAAATATATAAAAAATAAAAGGGACATATATTTTTTTTATTGCAACGGAAGTTGAATTTATACTACTTTACCGTTTTCAATACCGCACCGTTTATATACCTGATAAAGTAACATTACTACAGGGTCTGTCAAAGAAGTTCGAAAAAGTAAACGAATGTATTTTTTGGTAGAAAGAAGTTCATAAATTTTCTAATCTCGTATAATTTAAATGGAATAAACTGAAAATAGTAGGCTTTAATAATTAATCGTTTAAGTTAAAAAAAAAAATCAAGTAAGTCAGAGCAACTTTTTACTTTTTGTATTAAAAATAGAAACAAAAGTAAATACCAACATGTCCATATTTAATAAAAGGTGAAATCAATGTTGCTTTTTCCCCATCAATATTCAAAATCCCGAAAATTGCGGTATCCCGAGATAGGCATCCCTAGTACATATGTACGTACGTATCCGCGAACTTTTGACAAAACAAAACATTTGAAACACAAAAAAAAAATTAATTAAAAAAAGTGTAATTGATAAATTCTTAAACTACAGTTATAACTAATTACTAGTTCACTATGGTACTAGAAAACAGAAATTCACTGCTCGCAGGTAGTTTAAGCACAGTAATTTTTTCAATATCAGGTTAGGTTAGGTTAGGTTGAAGCGGAGGAACTTGCCTTTATCTTTAATTTCGACAGAGCCGAGATCTTCCAATTGATTAAAGGATTGTCTACCCAAAATGGCAAGTCTACGTCTGGATAGAGTAGGACAGTGACACAGAAGGTGCGGGATCGTCTCTTCCTCTTCGTCATCTAGACAACTTCTGCAGAAGTCATGTGTTTGCACACCCATTCTCTAGGCGTGCCTACCGATTAGGCAGTGCCCCGTAATAACTGAAATCAGTGTGTTAAGACTGTGCTTATCTCTTCTTAGTAGAAGTTCTGTGTGTTTAGCATTGAGAATCGGTCACAGCTGTCGGGCGACTGTGCAAGTGGCTTCATTACGCCATCTAACATTCACTACTCTTACAATTTCTTCGAGGATAAGTAGTTTAAATGATTGTAAGGGTATACCTATATCATTGTCTTTGTACTCATCAGTCAATTTGGTACCGATTTTCGCTAGTACATCGACTCTGCAGTTCCCCTCAATGTCACAATGGCCAGGAACCAATGTTATCATAAGGTGAAATGACTCAGCCATCTCGTTAAAAGATGCGCGGCATTTCATGGCTACCTTGGAGGTTTTCGACTGTCTTGTGAGGGATTTTATCGCCGTCTGACTATCATCTCCAAGTATCGCATCACACTGTACCAGTGTCACGGCTTTCATTATTGCCATCAGTTCAGCCTGAAAGACACTACAGTAGCCGAGAAGCCGAAAACTGAGAGAGATCCCCAGATGCTCGGAATATACACCTCCGCCAACCCTGCCCTCGAGCTTTGAGCAATCTGTGTATACATGGATGGACTCGCCCTGTCTTACCTTGTCTCGTTCTCACTCTTCCCTCGAGAGTAGTAGGATCGTGGACATTGTAATGGCAAATATAGGCGGGGCTGTATAGTCCACCTGTCCGAGGAGACCCAACGTGTACCTTGCCCGCAAGTCTACCGGAGGGAAGTTTAATATCGCATACAGTGCTTTCGATGGTGTGTTTGATATTGCACCGGTTATAAGAACAGGTGCAAGTCTTTGGACGTTGTTAGCTCTTTTAATGTTCACGCCCTTCTCAAGGGCATTCCACCATATTGCAATACCGTAGTCGAGAATTGGTCTAATTGTTGCTGTGTTCAACCCCAATTTAACTTGCTATCCAGTACGAGTCCTAGATATTTAGCGCTTTCTGTTACTTTAAGGGGTTTTCCCCATAAAAATATTTGTTGAAGAGCAGGTGTTTTATGTTTTCTGCGGAACAGTATCAGCTCCGTTTTTTCTGGATTTACTTCTAGTCCTCGACTTTTGCACCAATGTGATAGTCTGATGAGAGCTCTTTCTTGAAGATCACACAGTGTTGGAAGATGTTTGCCCAAGATTGCTATTACAATATCATCGGCACATGAAATTATCCTACCTCGCATTTTTTCAAGTTCCTCAAGAAGATTATTGGCGGTCAGGTTACACAGAAGTGGAGAGATTACCCCATCCTGTGGTGTACCCCTGATCGGAAATTTTTTAATGGATGTTTTACCCAAATCTGCGCGTATCGTCCGCCCGATTAGAATTCGTTCTATAGCGATATGATAATTACTTCCGGATGTATGTTATTGAAAGCACCCTCGATGTCCAGAAAGGCAGCAAGGGTGTATTCCTTATAGTGAAATGATTTCTCAATCGTATCGACTAGTGAATGGAGTGCTGTCTCTACTGATTTGCCTTTGCTGTATACATGTTGAGAAGGTGATTGCTTGTCGCTGATCTTTTCTTTGATGTGCCCATCTAGAAATCGCTCTAACGTTTTTAACAGGAAGGATGAAAGGCTAATCGGCCTGAAACAACCCCGTACCCACAATAAAACCACTAATAGCACCACAACATATGTATTGCACTACAAGAAAAAAAAATTTGAGCATTCGTCATATGGAAGAAAATGTATATCAAAAATCAACGGACAGTTTTTTAATGTATACTTTAAGAATTTAAATTCTGACTAAAAACTATGCAATTTTTATGGAAATAATTTGACTTATTTTTAACTAATTTTTATTTATTTATACAAAGTTTGAAACTTTGAGTTATATGGCATTTGTTGTAGTGTAAACTAAATACAGTTTTACCAAAAAATTAAAAAAATATAAAATAATAGGTCTATGAATAAGTTCGTGCGGTTTTTTTCGAAATTTGAATTTCGGATCATTCCCATGGCTTTTAAACGTTTGGAAATGGTTGATTGATGAACTCCCAAAGTTTTTGCAACCTCTTCTTGCGTTTGAGCCGGATCTTGATCGAGCAATTCCTCCAATTCGGTATCCATGAACTTTGGCGGCGCGGCCAAAATCACCACTTTTAAAGCGTGCAAACCACTTCTGGCACGTTCGCTCAGCTAGAGCATGCTCACCATAAACTTCCACCAAGATACGATGACTTTCGGCTGCTTTTTTCTTCATATTAAAGAATTCCCCGCAAAAACACATTATTTGGCACGAAATTCGACATTTTCAAGTGTGGTAAAAATATTGTTGTTTACGCTTCAAATAAAAAACTTATACTGACGTTTGTGCCTTACGACAGTAGCTCTCCAATGAATGTTTGGAAATGTGGATCGATGGAATAATAATCAAGTTACGCCATCTGTTGTAAAACCGCACGAACTTATCCATAGACATTATAAAACATAAAACATAAATAAATACTCAAAATTTTACTAAATTGCACTCCTATTATTGTGGCCGCCACTGTACATAAATGTGTATTTGTTGCCTAAAGTTGAGTTGATTTGAGTTCAGTCGCAAATTGTTATTGGTGTGCATAAAAATAAGCAAACACACTTGCGTCAACACACACACAGATGTAAGCACATTTGTGCATATTTTGTAACTCTTCAACTTTTTAGTGTTGGCGTAGCGCATCAACAATAACAATAACATCGAAAATAAAAGAAAAAAGAAGAAAAATACTATAGTAGAAATGCGCGTAAACAAATTTTACTATCAGACAAGTGAATCAACCGCCAAGTGAACGACTTAGCTGAGCATTTATTGGATTTCAAGATTTTTTTTTTCATAGACCAAAATCATTCACAAATAGTATAGCGCCACTTCCAACGCATTTACGTGTACAATACACCGCTTTTGCTTAGGCACCTGCTCTTACTCTGAACACCGTTTTAGCGCGGCTTAAGGGGTGTGGGCGTGGTAGGCTTCCTGACTAGTCTCACAGCGCTATTGACCTTTCTAACAGCGCAAAGGTAATTGACTCGTACTTCCACAAATGGCAGTTCTATGTGTACATATATATACACATACACACCTGCATAAATGCTAGCTGATTGCGAGTAAGAACGGCTGATCAATTAAATCTTCTACAATTTTGAAACAAATAAATACATACAACAACAACAACACTTGCATTTGCAATACATAGCCATGACAACAGAAACAATGGTGTGGTTGAAAACAAAACTGAAACTAAAATACAATAAACGCAAAGTAAACAAATAAAGTCGCGCATAAAATTCAACTCGAATCGAGTTATTGAAGCAGCATCGTTGCTGTTACGCTTCAGTTCAAATATGTATGTTTTTATTTATTTCAGCTATTTTCGGTAAAATTTTTTATTTGTTTAATTTTGGATATTTTTCTTTTTTTTCAATACAACGCAGTGTATAGAGAACTTTTCGGAATGAACCCAGGAAATTTGTTAGTTATAACCAGTGAATGTTGCTACTCTAAAGTAATTTTTCATAACAAACTTCCTCCGAAGGCAATTGCAAATCTCTGCGTGTATTTCTGCAACGAAAAAGCTTCTCATAAAAACCACTTGTGGGGAAAACATAGAGACGCACAACAAAAATAAAAGAAGAAGCTCACCCAAACACCCAATAAAGGCTGTAAGCACTAATTATAAATAATTTCTTGGGGAAAGTGTCTTCTTCAGTTGACTTCGGTTCGCTTGTTCTATCAGATGAAGATATCAACGAGGGATTGTTAAAGATTAAAAACTCGGCTCATTCGGTTGTAGACGGGCTTTCTGTAACTTTGTTTAAAAATTGTCACTCTTTGGTTTAACCTCTTAAACTAATTTTTAACAAATCCTTGGCTGAAGGAATATTTATCGATGATCGGAAGCTGACATCAGTCACTCCAATTTTCAAAAGCGGTAATAAAAGCGATATTGTAAATTACAGACCAATTTCCGAATTATCTACTGTATCTAAACTTTTTGAATGCGTTGTTAAAGACAAATTATATTTTAGCGTTAAACATCTGATTAGTCCTCGTCGGCATGGTTTTGTAGCTGCAAGCTCTACGTTATCTAACTGATCCGTTTTTTCTGATGATTGCCACGCAGGCTTCCAGAATGGTTTCCAAACTGACGCGATATACACGGATTTCTCTAAAGCCTTTGATAAAATCTCCCATACGGTTTTAGTAACTAAATTGGCTTGTCTCGGTTTTCATTCTACTTTCCTTGATTCGGTCCTATTTAATAAAGAGATGCTGCACTGTAGTTATCGATGGAGTTTCTTCGAAACAGTACATTGCCACCTTTAGTGTACCTCAGGATAATATTTTAGGACCTTTGTTATTTGTTTTGTTTACTAATGATATTTGTTCGTGTTTTTCCTTCGCTAATTTTCTTCTCTACGCTGAATTAAGAAATTATAGTGATTCAGCCGCTCTACAGTCCGAGTTGAATAATTTATTTTCCCGGTGACTTATGAATCGTATATTTCTTAATATTGAGAAATGTCACAAAATCTCATTTTCTAAGCTTCAAAACCCGCTTTATACCTCTTATCATATCAATTATACATATCTCGTTTCGTCTGATGTGATAAAAGATTTAGGGGTCTTCTTTGATTCAAAGCTTAATTTTATCACGCACCTAACTTATGCCGTTTCCAATTCTCTTACTAAGCTCGCTTTTGTTAGACGTCATTCATCGCACTTCACTGACCCATACACTCTTAAGATATTATCATGCAGTCCATATAATTCGAGTGGAGAGGGTTCAAACTACATTCACTCAATTTCTCAGACCCGAAATCATCATACGAATCTCGCTGTCGTTTGATTAGTCTCTTTCCATTCAGTGGCAGAGGTATTTTGCAGGCAGTGTCATTTATCTTTGATCTCATTAATGAGCAAATTGACTGCCCGGTCCTTCCAGAAAGAATACAGTTTAATATTCCTTGCAGAAATTTTCGCCGTTGCAAAATTTTTCGCATTAGCTTTAATAGGAAATTATACCTATGGTGCCAATGCGTCTCTCTTTAGAACGGTATCTGACCGTAATTATCTCGCCTACCTTTTGGATTTAGACTTTTCTAGGACCAAACATGTATTTCAAACGCAATTAAAAGATTACTTTCTATGTAAGAAATCTAAATAATACCTAGTATATATTTGTTATTTTAGTTTCTTAGGTATTCATTTTGTTAATAACTTCTATATATTTTTAGCAATTTAATGGTTTCTTATGTTGTTAATCGTAAGTTTTCTACACTGTTTAATATTAAATATTGTAAATTTGTATTTTAGTTCTGAAATTTATATCTTAAATGTCTGTTCTGAATTTTGTTATCTACAGTAAATAAAGACACATTAGTAAATAAAGATTTTATTCAAATATGGTCTCAAAAAATTGCATGAGAGTGTACACAAGCCAACCTCCACTGTCTTAAAGTAAAGACTCTTCAATTTCAAGTCTAACGCGCGGGCGACGAGTCCACATAACAAAGGCATAGGCTGTGCTCTATATTTTACCTACATATAATATGTACGTTCCTTCGCCTAACACCAACACAGAAATATATGCATGTACTTTAATTCTACCTCCAAAATTTTATTAGTAAAAATAATGCCCAGAGTTTAAAAAAAAAATATTTCTAAAGGAATATTTCCAGTGCAATTATGAAACAAAAAATGTTCACACATAGTAAAAAAGTTATTTGCTTTTTTTATTATTTAAGCTTAATATTTTAATATTTTTTATTATTAAATTTTCTATTTACAGTGATATCCATTTATAATGCACTCCAACTAACTGAATCGAATTGTGCATTTTAATCGAATTTTCGTCTTCCCGGAATATATTCCGAAAATTTTAATTACAGGTTTATTTCTCAGAAGTAATATCATCGCCTTCAAAGAACTCCCCATTAACTACCCATTTATACCAACGTTTGACCCAGCCCCCGAAACATTTCTCAAACTCTATTTTTGGTATAGCTATCAGAGCCGTATTCGATTGTGGGTAGTGGGTTTTTGACCCGATCAAACAGAAAAAAATCGCAGGAAGCCATCAGGTGAATACAATCGCTGTTGGATTGTATTCGTTTCATTTTTAGTCAAAAATTCACGGATAATAATGGCACTGTGCGACGGAGCGTTATGGTGGTGCAAAATCCACCAGTTATTTTCCCACAAATCCTTCCTTTTTGGCGAATTGTTTCATTTAAACGTCTCATAATGCCCAAAAAACATATTTATTAGCTGTCTGACCTTCTGGAAAATTTCATGGTACACAATACCGTTATAATCCATAAAACCCATGAGCCTCGCTTTCTTTTTTGACTGAAAATGGTGTGGTTTTTTGGTATCGGTTCATTCGAAGCTCTCCACTCACTCGCCTGATATCTGAATTGCATAAACACATAAACATACGGGTCGTCTCCTGTAAAGATGCGTTTCATGAAATTTGGATCAAATCAAGCCTTGGAAATCATATAGGATTTTCCAATAACAAGTGTTAGGTGTTAAACAGGAGAGATGATTAACAATGTTTTATGGCCGGAATCGGATGGTATTGATCTGGACAACCTTTATTTTCAACAAGACGGCGCTACGTGAGGCACAAACAACGAAACCATTGATCTTTTACGCGAAAAGTTTCCGGACCGTGTTATCTCTCGAAGATGTGATCACAATTGGCCACCGAGATATTGTGATTTAACACCTTGTGACTTTTTTCTTTGGGGCCGCGTAAAAGAGAAGGTCTACGCCAACAACATAGGGTCGATTCAAGATCTCAAAGATGGAATACGTGAGGCTATCGAGGACATAGGGCAGCCACTTTGCAGTTCGGGTATGGAAAATTTCATGAAAAGGATATTGTCCTGTAAGCGTGGTCGTGGTGGCCATTTGCCTGGTGATTTTCCACTATTAACGGCATACCTTCCTCTTTATAATGAAATAAACATCCCATAATTTATATTAAAAAATAGCATTTTTCTTTGAATATCAAAATAACACCTCTTATTGCAAAACCCTTTATATTTGGAGATATAAACGAATGAAATGCAGGTCTTTCTTAAACTGTAAAAAATTAAAAACACGTGCAGAGGTAGATTTACTCAATACGGCATAACTTTTACAAATGCCAAGCAACTGCGAAAATTTTTTGGTAGGACTGTTAATCACAGATGTGGCAATTTAACTAACAAAAAAAAAAAGACAGCACTCAAATCAGTTTATTTAGAACGTCACCTGGCGGTTGTTCCGGGAACTTTTTGATGGATAAAATTAAAAATTCCCACTTGACCAGATATATACGATACGAAAAGTTTTGGAAAAGATCCATGAAAGTAGATCGACCATCTCGTCGACGATTTTAAATCCACATCCGAGTGCATGAAAGCGAATTACTTATATGCCGCGTTGCCTGAATTTGGTCACCCCACAAAACTAATACGGCTCTGCAAGCTGACGTTAAGTAATACCAGCAGCTCCATCAGAATTGGGAAAGATATCTCCAAGCCATTTGATATCAAACAAAATCGTAGGTTAAAGACTAACTGAAAAAACACTTCGAGCCGCAAAACTCGATTTTTCAAGCAGCATTTACCATATGTACATATTATAAAAGCGTATAATTGCTGATGTATGCCGATGATATTGGCCAAGTTGCAGATAAAGAGGATTGACACCTTTGTGTTGGAAAGATCGGATGAAGAAGAACTTGGTTTCATTTGGTAGGCCGAACTGACGCCGGTTCACCATGAGAAAGCAATCACTGCTCCACTCTGTTGAAATCGTGTGAGCGGTTAAGGTATCAATCAAAGTGAAGAATACAGCGGCTTTCTCGCCCAGATGTAAGAAATTTATTAGACAAAATTCGACAGTGGGGAGTATTACTATTATATTTGCAACACCTAATGCATTAGTTCCATTCAATTTGTTGCGGCAGTCGATTTAATATACTATTTAAACACTAGTTTTAAGATACGGCTGGATGGATTTTATTGACAACTGGTTGATGAATTCGGTTGAAAAGAGTATAAGAATTGTGTGTTAAATTCACAGGAATTTAGCTAAATGTGCCGAATACAATGCAGCTTAATTTGATAGAATTATGTTCAGAGGATATACTGTACATGGAATTTAGGTATTACAGGATAGAATAGGTTAGTTTCGGTAGTTGCAACTTAGCCAATGCAAAATTCTCCCAATTTCTTTATAGTAACAGAATTCTAATGAAACGCCAAAGCAGCATCGATTAATTAACACAGTAATTGTCATTAGCTGAAATGTCACAATCTATGTCTTATATATGTATATGTAAGTAAAGATGTTGTACAGTTTTTGTCGAAATGATAGGAATGAAACAAATAAATTTTGTATTTTTTATGAACAAAAACCACATTAATTCTACACCAGCTGATGCTCACGGCTCTGTTGTGTGGCTTAGAATACTAACTATTTTTCATTTCTAGATTAAAGAAAAAATATTAAAAAATTTAACAGCTGTTAAAAAAATCTTATTAGAAAAATATTCTCAAATGACTACCTCATTTACGCTAAGTAAAACGAACGCCCAATCACATCTAAATTATATGAGATCCGAGGACACAGGGGTATAACTGGGAACGAAATGTCGGATGAATTGTTATCAATAGGACCCGAAGCAATAGGACACTTAGGAATGCAGAGCTAAGGCTGAGGGAGTTTAGCTGGCACTAAATTATGGAGCTACGCCAGGCAAAAGCCTTTCTGGGGGGTACAACCAAAAGATGTTTAGAAAGCTCATAACCCTCCCCTCATAAACTGGGACTGCTCATGGGCATTCTCACAGGCTACTGGAGACTGCGCAGTTGGTCATTTCTGCGACCAATCCCAGGAGATTCCAATGCAACGCCATAGCCAGAGGAAAGTCCAGCCCAGTTCTACCTAAGTTGAATAAGGGAACTGAGTTAAGATAACGTACTGTGATGAGTAGAGCGCACAAAATCCCGTAAGTTCGAAGTGCGGACCTCAGATTTATTGTATACAATTCTAGTGGTTCATTAAGTATTGTCGGTATGGTCAACGTCTATCTCATCTAAAGGTAGATCCAATAAAACATTCTGTTTCGTCGGGGTGTGCACAAAGAGAGAGAGAGAGAGGTGTTAGGTGAGTGGATTTAAGGGGCCACGGAAATAGGTGGCTAGTGTAGTGCGGGGTGCCTTCACATACATGGCATAGGAATGATTTTAGCCTGCTACATTATCCAAAATGACTATTCTCTCGTGAGGCAGCTATAGCTCTTTTTCTGCGAAGGAGGGTGGTTGGATTCCCATGACGCCTTTCGTCGCCTGCCGTTTAAGACATAAAAATTCTGGAGGCATTGTAAATTGAAAACTGTGGCGCGGCATTTCACGACTCGGAAAAAGTGCTGTAACTCCCTCAATTTTGCTCTGATTGGTTTGAATTTTCGACATGTAATTGCAGAAGCTTCAGCCTTTCAGCAAAAATTATGACGATGGATTTTGATACTCTTGGGAGGATTAAAAGGACTAGAAATTATTAGATAAAACGAATAAACGAAAAAAGGTACAGAAATAGTTTCACACGTAAATTGTTTGTTGTCAAAGAGCAGACGACGCATCAATGCTACTAAAGCATTAAAGTGAGTTGCTTTTAAATTTACTCCTATTAAGTCCAGCTTTAACAGATTCAGAACTCAAGTTCTACAGATTGCTCACTTCGGTAATTAACGTTAAGGAAGTAAATATTCACACCGACAGCCGCTTGGCAATTAGGGCCTTTGGCTTGTTGTTTGTGCGTTAGAGATTGGTCGGAGAATGTCTGGCTTCTCTCTCGATTGCATCCGAATACTTCGAAATCAGGCTCATTCGGGCTCACGGTCACAGTGGCATAGGGGGAACTGCTGGGCTAATGCACTGGCTAGACAGGGAACTTTAGAGACGGTTCCGTCAGCTCTTGGAAAGATGGGCCTCGAGTCAACTCAGGGAGCGCTGGGCTAATGTACAAACGTGCAAGGTCGCGAAATCCTTCTGGCTAGATCGGCGACGCTCGAAGCCGCAGCTCTCGAGTTTGGTGGGTGTCCCTGCGGGACATTGTCCGGTAGGTATCCATAAAGTGAGACTTGGGATTGCTTCATGCTGCCTTGAGGACGAGGTAGAATTAGCTCAACACCTTCTTTTCAGCTGCCTTGCTCTCGTCTGGCAAAGATTTAGACATCTGGCCTCTCACTTTTTCGCCTGCCTTTTCGCCTTTATATATAATTGGCGCGTACACCCTTTTTGGGTGTTTGGCCGAACTCCTCCTCCTATTTGTGGTGTGCGTCTTGATGTTGTTCCACAAATGGAGGGACCTACAGTTTCAAGCCGACTCCGAACGGTAGATATTTTTATGTGGAGCTTTTTCATGGCAGAAATACACTCGGAGGTTTGCCATTGCCTGCCGAGCGGCGACCGCTATTAGAAAAATGTTGATTTTTTCTTAATTTTGGTATTTCACCGAAATTCGAACCTACGTTCTCTCTGTGAATTCCGAATGGTAGTCACGCATCAACCTATTCGGCTATGGCAGCCGCCTGCGGATATACCGGTTTTAAATATCAAACATCTGGTGAAGTTCATCAGTAGCTTGATTGGCTAATTACGAAAGTAAATCAGCCACCGTCGGCGTCGTCGTAAGTGAATGGTCATCATCCCCTAATCCCAAAGCTCCTTCTCCTTTCCCCTTTCCCTTGTATGACATCACAACGGACGAATTTTGAATATTAGCCCAAGTGGGCCCCAAACAAGCGCAGTCATTTAACCTAACCTAACCAAGTTTTACAGTCTTGCAGCGCTAGTGAAAAACAGTCGGCTGGAAGTAACCGAATCTTATTTAGAAACAACCAGGACTGGAATCGTCGCATCTCTGAACGTGCAACTGAAAAATTCATATTTCGGAAAACGACATAAGTGAAAGTAGTTTCGGTATTATAACATCCGTGATCGTAACATTGAACACACGCTTTTTACGAACTGACAGCCGTTTACAAAATTTATTTCGAGTGCACGCAAAAGGTGACATATTTATATGATTGTTACTGATAAAAAATTTTCAAAATAACAATCGATCTCCCACAGACAAATGCGCTACCAATTGGCGCGTATTGCCAAACTCGGAGAAAACTATTCATAAACTTGAGGAAATGTGAGTTGGGTACAATTATGGGATATATGCATACTTTTATTATATTCTCTTGGGAGAAGGAATAACAGCACAACGCCCAAATAGTTGGTGAAAGTAAATTATTATTTTGCCAGTGGAAAGTTCAGTATTTGCGAAACGGAAAACTCCAATAATGACAAAACATGAATAAAACTACAAAACTAAGTCAACATATTAGTATATACGTAGGTAGTTTCACTGGCAACTCACTAAGTAGTACAGTACTATCTATCCTATGCAAAGTTTGCAACAAAATAGCCAAAAAATAGTTACTACAATATTACAAAATAACTATTTTTCAAAGAGAAATAAAACGAAAGACACACCAACAGCGGAGCATCAGAAGGAATGTAAGCTGTTGTATTTCAACAGTTTCAAGAAGCTTGGAAGTAAAAATATATGCACATCTATGGACTTTTGACAGAACAGCTTATGTCAACTTAGCACAAAAATATATTTATTTATTTAATAATCTACAAATGCAGTATTTCTTACCAAGTATGAAAAACAGATTCATGGTACACAATTCTATCAAGTAAAAACTAAAATTATAATTTACTAACACATAATCAGATTTATAGCCAAATTACATAAGGAGAAACTTAGAGCTATATTATGTATGTAATAAGTATGGTATACCATATGATATTGTGTTAAATCGACGACCTCTCAACTAACTCTGAGGTCCAATACTCATTGCATCTTTTTGGAGGTCATCCCTGGCGCCTGGGGTTGTTTATTTTACCATCTAAGGCCATTTTTGTCGTTCTGCTGTTGGGCATTCTACAAACATGGTCTCTCTATTCTCTTCAGTCTCTCTACCTGTCGACCAATGAACTACGCCATATATTCGGCAAATCTATCGAGCTTAAGTATTTGGGGAAATCCAGCGATAGGTCTTAGTGCGCTCATTTCAACAGTTGTTGGGATTTGCTGAGTCCAGATGGTATCTACACGTATGTCGGGGGCGTATGTTGTGATTGGCACGTCTTATATATTAGCATTTTGCTGTCGATGTTCTTATATTTATTTTGGCATGTCTCGCTTCGTGAATAGCAATTAAGGCAGTTTTATCAGCTAGTATTTTTGCTTTTTTATTGAATCTCTGCTGCTTTTTATATGAGCACCTGGCTAGGTGAAAGTAAAGTACCTGCTATATGGGTTTATTATTTATGACAACTTGCATCTTATTAGCTCTTTGAATACAACTGTTTTGGTTTTTCCACCGAAATCTCTACATTGTATTTTTTTTTTTGGTGTGTACAGCAACCGCTGTAAGTTGTTTTATGATTCTGCAAATAGAACTGCGTCATCAGCGTAGCAAAGCATTTTGAAATCTCCAGTGGGCATGCAATACCCTGGAGCTGCTGGTTTCACCTTTCCATATTAGCATCCATTATAACATTAAAGAGCATTGGGCTTAAGCTGTCGCCTTGTCGAATTCCAGATGTTATTAGAAAGGGATGCGTAAAGTTGTCATCGACTTTAGTAGATGTCTTGTTCCCCGTATAAAGTTCTTTTTAACACTTTTTAAATTCTATTTAATTCAGGAAAAAATATTATATAATACTAAATATTGAATCCGCCCGTTTCCGACTTTTCGTACCCAATTAGAAAAAAAACATTTAAAAACCACTTAGTTATTAAACATTTCTTAGTCCAAAATTAAAAAAAGGAAAAAAATATATAACATTTACATTTATTCTGAATTTTAGGCGGTTTTCGGGATCCCTATAAAAGATTGTTGATTTTTTTTATGAAGAGTAAGGCATAATTTTTTTGTACGCGTGAGAATGAAAATCAAAAGAGGAGATTAAATAATTCGGCCGGTAAATATTTTCCAAATTTACGGAGAAGTGAATTTTTCCCATGGGAATTCAATGCAATTTTCAATAGTTTGGCAGCACAGGTTAATATTTAAAAAAAAAAATTAATAAAAAAGTAAATGTGTATTTTTTTTTCCTCCTAGAATGGAAAAAATATTGTGGGAAAAGAAAAAATAAATTTAAGAAAAAAAATGTTGTTTGAGCCCTCCTGGTATACATACTCTGGTATACTAAGAAAATCTATGAATAAAATATTTTTTCTTACTTCATTTTTTATTTATTTATTTACTGAAGCTTATAATTTCAAGAACCTACCAGACTAGATACAGATATTTACTTATATTTATTTAAAGCTTTGAAGTAAAAAAATATTCTTACAGACTACACAACTTTAATTTAAATGTGCAATAGATCTATTTTAAAGTTAGGAAAAATATAAAATATATGAGTTAACCTAAAATACTAGAGGTATGGCACAGCGAAAAACATTGTCAAATATTTAACTAAATAAGGCCTTGATTAAGTGAAATCAAAATCTGAATCATTGAAGACTAGTTTAAGTTCAGAAAAAGTTCTAGATATGGGAACTATAATACTTCTATAAAAAGCAGTTTTAAATAATTTTAAACAGCGAAGAATTCTAGAAGGAATATTGAAAGAGCTCTTTACTAAAAAAGAAGGACAAATGAGGAAGTTATCGTAAATCGTTCATTGAATCAGTTGCAATTTTAAATGTTGTAACTTGAATTCATTAGAAAAAATGTGGTTCCTACTTTATTTTTTGACTGCCTCCTTAGTACGTGAAAATATTCTTCGTGCTCAGCAACACTCCAAAAAAAAAAAAAACAATGTCTGTTTACCGAGCCCAAATATATACAGTATGTATCAGAAGAAAAGAACCGATTTTTTTCTTGTAACTTCAAGATATATTTCGTTCTGCTTTTTGCTGCTCAAAGGCTATGACGCCAGTGCTAACTCAGGTTAGTGTCGTTCGAATCTTTCCTGTAAGCGCAATCGAACGGAAATGAGTGGGAAGTACGCGAAGCGTTTTGAGGCGGTATTTTTATACACGCATTCGAAAGGACCAAAATGATCTTACGCTGGCTGAAAAAGAAAAGAAATCAAAAAAGTTTGTTGCGATGTGGAATCAGCCATATAAAGTGTGCAAAAATATTGATGACTTTTCCAAGCACGGCTTGAAGCGAGTGTCGACAAAAAAAAAGGATAAAGTGATCGTCCAACTTTTTAAGATGGACCCTTCTTTGGATGTGAGTATCAACACCATCGAACGTCTACTGAAGGAGACGAACATATCCTAACGTCCCACATCATCAAAACCACTTCTCTCAGAAAAACACATTGAAAAACAACAAAACAAGAAAATGGTATCACAGGAATGGACTGACTGACTTGAAAATGTGTGGGGAATTATGAAAACGCATCTTGCCGAAAATTCAATCCACGATTTAAGCAACTCGGGCGCTAAGTTTGCAAAATCTGGTCCTCTTTGTCGACGAGCTACGCAAAGCATGCTGGTTCAAAGCATGCCGGGAAGATGCTAGTATATACTCCAACGAGACAACACGGCTGATTGAGTAATTGCGACTCGTAGTTTTGTACATACTTTCCTGTAAAAAAAATTTTTAAATATATAATATATGATATCTTATGAATACTTTATGAATAATCGCGGTTCCTTTTTTCTGGCACAGACTGTAGATAAAACTAAACTCATTTATTAAATATTTTTCTTCCATTATGCTTTATTACTTTTGCGCAAACGTCACACCATCGCCGAGTTCGACGCCCCTCAATTAACACAAACGGATAATTACAATTGTTCATTCACACTTTTCGTTTCAAAATACAATATTTCTTTGCTGTTTGTTTTAGTTCTGGATAAAATTCTAATAAGTCAGCAAATTCGCGAATATCAATAAATAAATATTATTATTGTATTTGGAAATTGGCATGGCATGCGCCAAAACGATACGTAGTTCCTGCCACCGACACGGCACATTCACCTGCTTTGCAATTTGACGACAAGGCAGGCGAATGGCCGCTACACTGGAATTCCTATGAATGCAATGCATTGAAGCTGGTCAAATTGATTGCTAGCACTTACCTGGCTTGAGCTACTGCTATATTTTCTTCATTACCCCTATTGATGGTGTTCGATGGAGGCGTTGAATGAAGTCATTCAACGACGAGGCAATTTTTTATGTAGTTTTCCATTTCATAGACACGAGTCGTTATTTCACCTATAACTTTGTGCACAAGTGTGTGTGTGTGCATGAGTGCACGAGTATGTAAATAATTTCTGTGCTGCTGTTAGTAGGTCGCTCAGTCAGCAAGTAAGTTGTAAACACGAGATAAGTTAATCTATCCGGTTAGTCTGTATGATCGATAGTTTAGCCAATTCGCAAGTATTTTTATTGCAATTTCACAGCCAGATCAACAACATTGATATGTTTTACCGGATTCTTCGAAATCACAACAAGTTATGTGCAGCTTAACACTCAGTTGATGATTTGGAAAAGTTTGGCACTCCAATTGTGTCGGGGAGTCAGTAAGACACTATTTGTTATAAGTTTTTTTAAAATTAGAAATTCCTTAAATTAATCAAATAATTAGTAAATTTTATTACCAATAAAACATAATATTTTTTTTCTTCTTTCAAAACCAAGTAAGTTTCAGTTATTTTAGAGCAGGAGTAGGTTGAAGTTAGGTTAGGTATATCTGGCTGATCTAAATAGATCTCACATAGACCACAAGGTTCCGTTACCAGTGGTGGTGCAATCGCGTTAAATATAAGGGTGGTTAAGTTTCAAGGGCCTATAATAAAGGGTGGTTAAGTTTTAAGAGCCGGTGTTGATTTTGAATAAAATACAATATTTTTTTTCAATTATTGTTATTTCTCCTTATTATGATAATATTGGTATGGCTCAATTACGCATGGAACAAAATATAAGCCAAATGGCCGCCGCGACCTCAGCGGCACACCTCCATCCGATGGTCTAAATTTTCGATGACGCTGAGGCATAATTGAGGTTCTATGCCGTTAATGTGCCGAATTATCTCATCCTTTAGCTCTTGAATTGTTGCTGGCTTATCGACGTACACCTTTTCTTTCACATAACCCGAAAGAAAGAAGTTCAACGGTGTCAAGTCACATGATCTTGGCGGCCAATTGACATCACCGCGACGTGAGATTATTCGGCCATCAAATTTTTCGCGCAAAAGAGCCATTGTTTCGATAGCTGTGTGACAAGTGGCACCGTCCTGTTGAAACCACATCCATATCCATATCTTCCAATTCGGGCCATAAAAACTTCGTTTTCATCTCACGATAGCGAACACTATTCACAGTAACTGCCTGACCGGCCTCATTTGGGAAAAAATACGGCCCAATGATGCCGCCGGCCCATAAACCGCACCAAACAGTCACTCTTTGTGGGTGCATTGGTTTATCGGCAATCACCCTTGGATTATCATTCGCCCAAATGTGGCAATTCTGCTTATGCCGAATCCACTGAGGTGAAAATGTGCCTGATCACTGAAGATGATTTCCTTCACGAAATGCGCGATATGCAATTTGATTTGAACGCCCGTTTTCATAATAAGCCTGAATAACTTTAACGCTTTGCTCGATTGTGTTTCTTTCTATGGTTCAAATTAAGTTAGTCTAAAATTGAAAAGTGTTAAATGAAATACAGAAAAAAGCTTGGTGTTTTGGTGTGGTTCACATTCATTATCGGCCTTTAAAATTTAACCACTCTTTATTATAGTATTTGCGATTTTTAATGAGCAGCTTAAACTTTTGTCAGCAAACTTTCAGAGATGAAAAGTGTACCGATCCCAGACAGATGTAAAGTACCCCTTTCTTCTTCGCACAAGTTCCACGCGTCGTGCTGGACCACATCCATTTTAGCTGCGTGATATGGAGTGAGACAATGTCCCGTCAACCCGTAAAACCAATATTTTACATTCCTTCCTTGGGAGTGATAAAATAAAGTTGGTTGTTTTCCTGTTGCAAGTTCTTAGCATTATTTTGGCAACCCTGTGAGAGGTCAAGGCTTCCCATACAGACTGTGCTTCCAGAGTTAGCTCCTCGTCTAGTTCCGTCTGCAAAACTGAGAGAAAGGGATATATGCTCGCCGTACTCATCTTAGGCAAGCGGGCGCCTGCCTTAGCAAGCTCGTCAACTCTCTCATTTCCCTCTATTCACTTGTGCCCTGGTAGTAGGGTTAACAAACAAGCAAACAAAAGGCAAACATAGTTCGTTTGAAGCAATAATACACCGCACAGAAACTCATTGACAAGTTTCGGCAATTTATTTATTTGTTATTTAATTACAAAAAAAAAAAAATTATAAAAATATAGTTCGTTCTCCTACAAAAATCATATAAATCACAGCTTGTTCAAATAAAATTTATTCTTATACTTAATAAGACTACGAGAAAGATAACACCTCAACACTTGGCCGTTTTTCTGACGGTTATTGACAGTTTTTCTTTCGTGGTTTCTTATTCACATTTTTTTTAATATTCATAATTTTTTTTTAATAAAAATACATTTCATTAGCTACCAAAAACCATATAAATCCAACTGCCAAACTTTATAAAGGGAATTTCAAAAGCGACACCTAAATGTCAGTAGTGAATAATTCCTAGACGTCACCTTTTTTATGTCATCTTTGACATTTGACAAGTAGATAGATGTACAATTTTACACGATAGAACAATACACTAAAATTATCGAAACTCATTATGAAAATGGTCGGTATGTAAGAGCAACATATTGCAAAATTCGTGATTTTTTGGTGGAAATAATCGGTCTATGAGGCGTCCATTCAAAGGTTTTTTGAAAAAATCTCAAGAAACTGGTTCTGTCGAGGATAGAAAACAGATTGGCTAACCAAGAACTGGACGTTCAGTTAAGAATATTGCTGCTGCAACGAAAAGTGTTGCGGAGCAACCTTCTACGTCGATATATCGACGTTCTCAACAATAAGGAATAAATGGTTTGGCGGATTTTACCTGTAGATGTGCTCATGGTGGGCATTTAAATGATGTGATTTTTCACTTATAATTGTTAAGAGCCATATTAAGACTAAATATAGAGAAGCCTGAAAGAATATAATTTATTAGATGTTGTACTTTAAAACAACATCTAGGGGCGTTGTTTGAAAGACTCTTTACAAAAATAAGAGAAATTCTACAAACTTTGAATCACAGTCCCATGGATTTTTATTGGAATATCTAAAAGGATTCTTGGTATACAGTTTTATAACCCATTGAATTTTAGTTTATAAGCTTTAAAATCTAAGTTTAAAGCTAGTAAAACATCCCGCAGATTTTTTATAATTTTTGTCCCTGACAGTGTTGCGCATTTTCTTCTTCTAAAAAAATATGCATTTATGGTCGTGATGATTTTTGGACTACCGTAACGTGCCGTTCTTCCTTGATGTATTCATTGCTCGTAACTCTTAAAGAAAAACACGACGCTTTTAGCGCTTCAGCTAGCATTTTCCCCCTGAGTTATAGGCCTGTCAAAATGGGCCTGTTGCGTTCGTTGCGGCAACGAAATATTATGTGTTATGTGCGGCAACGTGTTAAGTGTAATTATGTGTTACCCCATGTACTCAAATGCAAATAATCTATTTTGCTCTCAGTAAAACTCATTGCCGCAAAGGATCCATTGTGGCAAGCTTATTAGCTCCCCTTGACTTTGAGCTATACACTATAAAATAATGTACATCAGCAACTATTTCGCCAATAGGAGAGGGGCTGGGATTTGCTTTTGAAGATTAAGAATGAATAAATGTGTCAGTGGTATTTAAGTTTGAATCTTTGAAATTTTAAATTCTAAATTTATTTATTCGTCTACAGAGGTTCTTACAGTATTGCGTAGTTGGATGATTCTGGATATCGCTTAATTATATGTTACGCATAAATAGATTTATGTACAGCGATCGTAAAAATTCTCGCTTGCCTCAATTCACATTTAGGAAATGAAGGTTTAGCAAATCGTAAATTTCACCACAGCCTACTAATCTTCTGAAAAGTAACTTCTTCTATCAGATACGCTCTGCAAGCCTAATAGTTTACGTCAAATAATCAGGATGACCACTTGGCCAATGCAGTTTGGATCATGCAAACTTAGGAAACATTCACTGCACTCTTTCTATTTTATTTGAATGAGTTTAGTAGTAAGAGTTTCAAATTATACAGCAACATTCTACGAGGCTGCGTACCAACAAAACACACAGCGCTTTTACAGTCATTGGATCAGAGAAATCTTCGAAGTTCATACGAATAAATCTTATCATTGAAAATGCGTTAGACACAATATGGTCCACATGCTCCACAAAAGTAAGTTTCAAATCGGAAATCAGGCCCAAGTTTATTTTTTTCAATATTTTGGCATCCAGATTGTAATTGAAAGTATAAGGACTAGTCCTCCTAGAATATGATTCAACGCAACATTTTTCAACATTTGGAAGTAAATTATTCACTGTCCTCCACGTGCGAAGAATGAAAATTTTCAAGATTAATTTGTAGATGTTTGCAGCCAGTTACGTTACAGATTCTCAAAAGCAACTTCACACCATCCGCGAACTTTAAACATTTCGCTTTAAAGGGTTAGTCAACATTTTCAAATAATTTTTTGTTGCGTTTTCTTAATGTATAGTATCTTTAAAATATTGTGTGAAAATGTGAAGTGAATCCGACAAATACTTTTCGAGTTATTCAACAATCAACAAAGGGCGCTCGGACAAAATTGTATTAAATGCACTTTTCTCAAAACTATATTTTTTGAACTGGTGATCACTTAAAACCGCTTAGTAGATTTCAATAAAATGTATACTGCTTTTGAAAAACATAAAAACTCGTGCCGGATCGAAGAATTTTTTACGTGATAACGTCTTATAATTCGATTCGTTGCTCATTCGTCGTTACCTTGCTCATTTGTCGTTACCTTGCTCATTCGTCGTTACCTTGAATGAACTGTAAGCGAAAGCGCGGAACGAACGACAAAGCAAACAAAACAAACGAACGGCAACGTTCGACATCTTGCTCTCTCCTACTTGAGTGAGCATATATATGTATGTATATGCGCATATGTAGGTATATAAATTCACATACTGCATATGCCTTCTTCTTGTGTGCATGATAATGAACCACTTCTCTGTTGAGAATAGGACGATGATAGGAAAAATAGGAAATGAAAGCGAGTGTTTCGAGTGTAATGTGTCTTGAAAAAAGCAAATCGATGATGGTGCCTCTTAGTGTTGTTGACTTATTAACGTCTGATGCACAATCGAAAATGAACATATCTTTCATGAATTTGATAAATGTTTCGTCATTTTCCACGTTTGTGTAAATGTAACTTGACCTATTCCATTGCGATTCCATTTACCTCCTTCTTTATATCCATACAAAATATCTATCAAACAAATAAAATTAAAATTTTCTTTTGAAAAATGCAACCATTCCATTAATATTTTCTTATGACGTTATCACGTTAAACTATCGTCAGTAAACCGACTTTACAGACAACCTATTTTTTTTTTTAATTTTGATAAAGTCAAGTCGAAACATGTTCTTATTGTTGTAAAATAAACCAATTGACTAGCAAAAAAAATTATTGAAAATCATCATTTTTTCGGGAATTGGACTACACCTTAGCCCTTAAGAAAATGATTTCGTGAATCATTAATAAAAATTCGAAACAATAATGGACCATGCGTTTAGTATGGTAAGATTTTACCGTACCCATTTTTACAAAAAACTTCCTCTCAGTAAAAAAAGACTGCCAAAACTGGAATTCTTTTAATTCGGAAGGCAGAGAGTTTATTTATAAGAATGTATGATCAACCTTGTCGAAGGCTTTTAAAAAACCTGGTAAGATTGATGCAGTTAGACTTTAGTGGCATAAAACTATGCTGGCATTTCGATTTAAGGAATATATCTGATTAAAAAGTCACGTTTTAAGCACGAAATCAAACAGCTTCGAAAAAGTATTTATCTACTTATTTCTTTGTTTATTTAGTAGAAATATAATTTTGAATAATTGTATTCACTTGTGAAAGGCACTAGTAGCTAGGACATAAAAATTCAAATTAAAAAATAAAATTCTTGGACAACTTTCTGGGAGTCTCAAAGACTCCACGTCACCAGTGGAGGATTAAATTGTAAATATAAAGTATATTATTATTATTACCTATGTATATGTGTACATAGATTATTTATATGCACATAAAAATCTTCGGTTTGTTTTTGCTATCAACTTAGCTTTGGGGTTTTTCCAGACATTCATTGAACGAAAGCAAGGGAAACCCCTAAACGAATGAATGTATAAGTACATATAATTAAATAAATATGTGTGTAAATGCCTAAACTAACTTTTTTTCTTAATATCGTCATAAATATTTAGTATTAAATCTGAATCAATTGTATGAGGTAATTTTGTTAATTTATTACTTTTTTACTAGAATTTATTTAATGCGCGAACATTTTACGAATATCTGAGATATCTCTATTGGGCTCATGCAGTTAAAATGTAGGTAATTTAGAACTAGAGAACCTGATTAAAGCCATTGATAGTGATTCAGATTACCATTTACGCACGGCTGTAAGGCCAGCAGATTACCCAATAGAGCAGAGGAAGCAACCAACTGCAATGTTGGGTGAAGCCGTTCCTTCAATTTGTTTGCATTTTCGATTTATTTGACAAAAACTCACACGCTGCAGGGCGATGCAAATGTCAAATGAATGCAAAACATGGCGCAAAATTAATAATCCAATGTTGTTTTTGAGTAACTTTTGTACTAAATAAAAAAATTATCTTGAGTGATAGAAATCTTTATTGTGACCTTAACGCGCTGCATTGCTTTGCTTTTTACTTACTACACTTTTTCTAGCTGTACTTATAAGCTGTCACGTTCACATGTGTCAAGTTTGAGTGTCGCTCGACGCCATTTGTAAAAATTATAATTCCTCTGATAAGGTGAATTTTGCACTACCTTGGGTGTACATATAAAGAAAAAGTTCAAACTAATTTTTATTTGAGGTTAATTATTAAAGTAGCCGCAAAATGTCTTCAGATTAGCTATCCGCATTTTTACGATATATTTTTATTCCACTTATTATTCCATTTATCTAGTACAGATGCTTGCATATGTAACAGCCCGATTATGTAATAATAAATTAGAATCTTCCTTCATAAAGAGTTCCATGGCAGCTAGAGTTTGCGTGATTTCATTAATAAATGGTGGCTAGTCACGCGATGCGCGTTTGTTTCATTAACCTGCTCTCCCCAATTCTCTTGTATAATAATTGGCTTATTAAATAATTTCAATTTATGCCGAGTGCTTGAAACATATAACAAGGAGGAGGAGAGTGCAAGCCTTTTATCTATGAGTGATCACCAAACCCAAGTTGACAATTAAAAAATAGCCACAGAAACTTTATAATTCAGTTGATGTGCCATCGAACATCAAACCGTTAATCGGCTCTCAGCGAATTTGAAGGAATCAGTTGATTGTCGACTAAAAAAAATACCAGTCTAACGGTTAGACGCGATAAAAGTGAAACCTTCCGTAAAACAAACTGAGAGAGAATGAGACGAAAGCAGCATTAGGAGCGGGATAATTTATTCATTTTATTATTATTCATCCTCAATGTTTACGAGTGGCTTATGATAGCTAAAATATGATACAAATGCTTTGGTTTCGATGTTGTCAGCATATCTTTGAAATACCGCGTCAATTGTTGTTTTTGATCGTGTTGTCGATTCAGTGCGATTGTTACACATTTTTGAATTGAATGTTATATTGAGAAAGTCAATTAAAGGAACCGCTGTGTCCAATGCAAAATTTACGTTAAAATCGCCACTTAAAATCATTGGAACTTTATCGTAATCTTTTCTAAGTATCCGCGATACTTCTGGTGTATATTTTATTAAATTTTCGTGAATGAATTCCGTGATGCTATTTATTGATTGATTCCATTGCTCAATCTGGTTTCGCATGGACATATTTCTTCCACTTTAGAGAGCTGAACAGACAGTGATTCTATTTGCTGTGCATCCAGATCTATCTCTGGAGTTACAATACGAGCACCGTCATTTTGATTGTGATATTTGCAACACCGCCTGCAATTGCGGTAAATATTTAAAAATGAAAATATTTAGGAATATAAAAATACGGGCGCAATACAGCACACGCGGTTGCTATTATGAGCGTCGTAACGCGTATATTACACAGACGTACTAACATACACACAAACATTCGTAGGACGCTTAGTCTAAGCAAGTATTAGGTAGTGTAGTATAGGTATAGGCATACATACAAACATACATACGTATGACGTTTGAACTAAACACCAAAGCAAGTAATAGGCAGTGAGTGTAGTGTACATACTACAATACTCACTATACTAGCGTGGCTCAGCAGTACGCAGCCACACACATATACGTATGTATATCAGTGTCGCTTTTTCATTTCATTGAGTCTCAAATCACTCCCAACGATACTAAAGAAGTTTTCACTTCAATAAGTGAGAAAACAGCAAATCGCTGTAGAACAGAAGTCGGAAAAAACTGAGACATTTTGGTCATATAAGAAAACTCAGCGCAGCTACTATGACAGCCAACGACTGATTGTAATGGCATAAGAATACCTAAAATGAGCAGTCACGACCCTGCTGTCGAGCCCCTATGATGTAGCAGTCAAAGTTACATAAAAATTTTACTTCGGATAGTCAAATCCTATAATCTATCATTAATGGGTCACCGGTATATTAGAAGTCATGAGAATGCGCGCTATCCCTCTTTTATCTCTCCCTCAAAAGCATTGGATCGTGGCATCTGCAAAAGCGCTAATTATTTTGCTACCCGCTCGTTATATTTGGCGACTAGTCTTTAAAAATTCTACCAATAAGCAGGGATGCAAAGGGACACAAACACGTGGATAAAACTATGTTACCAGAGGAATTGTTTAAAAAAGTTTCAATATAGGCATATAATCATCTTTAGAAGCTATCCACGGATCAAGCCATAGCTACCAATGTATCCAGAAAAGGTCGCAGTTTGGTGCGGTTTATGGGCTAGAGGTATCATTGGACCGTACTTCTTCAAAGATGCTGCGAATTGTAATGTAACTGTGAATGGTGAGCGCTACCGTGAAATGATATCCAACTTTTTTCCCCCCAAAATGCAAGACCTTGTCTTGCATGACATGTGGTTTCAGCAAGATGGTACCACATGCCACACAGTACGCGTAACAATGGACTTGTTGAGAGGCGAGTTCGGTGGACATTTTATTTCACGTTCGGGACCTGTCAATTGGCCACCCAGATCGTGCGATATAACGCCTTTAGATTATTTTTTGTGGGTCTATGTTAAAGCTCATGTCTATTCAGACAAGCCTGCTTCAATTAACGCATTGGAAGACACCATTAAAGCATTTACATGTGAGATACCGGCCGAAACATTGGAAAGAGTATGCCCAAATTGGACTAAGCCGATGGACCATTTGAAGCGCAGTCGCACTCAAGATTTGCATGAAATAATCTTCAAACATTCAATTATATGGACTGTACTATCGATTTAAATAAAAATTGCCTGCATTATTCCGAATTTTACGTGTGTTTTTTTGAAAAACTTCCCTATAGCTCTTAAAAAATCACCCTTTATTTATGTTGGATATCCTTGCTAGTGCTATTTCTGCAGCCTTGCCTATCGCAAAGACTTCTGCTTGAAAAAAACTGCAATAGTCGGGGAGCTTAATTGGCCGCCTAATGTCCAGCTCAGCGCAATAAATCCCAGTACCTACTCCGTCCGTCATTTTGGAGCCTTCAGTGAATATATTAAACGTATTGGGGATAGGTTTTATGCCTCTTTTCCACCACTCTTCTTTTATTGTTGTTCGGAATCTCTTCACCCAATTGTATTTCGGAGTCATATAATCCGTATTGGTCCGATAACTCATACCTATTGAGCTATAGTATATCTGAAAATTTTACAGGTGAATTCACCCGTTGCGTTAAGTCTTGCGACAGATCTGCCGGTAGACCTTCTACCGCAATTTGAAAAGTGTGGGATATTTTTTTTTATTGTTCGACATAATATCCTTGTAGGCTTATACACCTCGTCCAACTCTGTTCTAGTTTGTAGCATTTGTCCAAGTCTGAAAAATAGCCATTCGTTTCTGCAAATACCTACTCGTTTGAATAAAATCTTTTTCTGACAGCCATTTCTTCAAATTGGGGAGCAAAAAGTAGTCCGAGGGAGCAAAATCTGAAGAATAGGGGTTGGAACCCTATTTCCATGAGTACTGGGGCATGAGCTGGAAAAGTAAAATGGAAAAGGAAAATCACGTGACTTCCTTGATACGTCTCAGTAGTGCCATCTCTCTGACTTTGAATGGACTTTTCAAAAGATCCTCGTGTTAAAAAAATAACCCTCTTTCCTCGTATTTTTGCAAACGACGTAGTCGAATGGATTGGTGCATGACTAGCATTCGGTAGCATTCGTCCTGATACCCACAGTTTCATTTGGAAGAAAATTTGATGTCATATTTCCATTGCATGAGCAATGGAGCAATCCAGAATGCGTGCAGGGAGGTTTGACGGATATTTTCTTTACCGATGGGTCCAAGAACGAAATAGGGTCTGGAGCCGGATGGTACTTAAACGATAGTAATAAGTATCACTATGCTATGGGGGAAATGACAACTGTTTTCCAAACAGAAGTTTTTGCCATCCTGAAAGTTGCCGAATGGATAATCGAGAGGAAACGGAGCGAGAAACAGATTGGAGTTTTCAGTGACAGTCAGGATGCACTGAAGGCCCTGGAGAACGCGAAGCAAACCGCAAAGATTGTTTAAGAATGTAAGAAGAGGCTTAATACTGTCGCAAGACAAAATAGGCTTGTACTTATATGGGTTCCGGGACACTTCGGTGTTCAAGGAAACGAAATCACCGACGAATTGGCCAACCGTGGATCAGCGGTGCCCCCACAGGGACCAGAGCCAATAATCCGAATCAGTTCCGCAGGAATCATGAATTGGATCAGCGATTATATATGCAATCTACATAAAGAGCGATGGTCCGGTCTAGAACGCTGCAGAACTGCAAAATGTTTTGTGGCAAGTCCGTACAGAAAACTGTCAAACGTTCTACTAAAACTCAGAAGGAAAGACGTTCGGTTGATGGTTGGTGTCATTACAGGACACAACCCATCAGGTCAGCATATGACCACCATTGGAATCATTGAGGACCCAATGTGCCTGTCATGCTTGGAGGAGGCGGATCGCTGAGCATTTTCTCTGTGAGTGTCCTGCCTTTGCTAGAGCACGGCTACGAGTTTTGGGTTCCGATGTCATAAGATTGAGTAATATTCGTTCTCTAAAACTGGGGGATATTTACAGATTTGCCAAAGAATCTGGAAAATTTTCACAGGACTAACTATCTCTATCTCTGTCTCTATTCTTTCCTATCTCTTTCTCTGATACTTTTCTCCTTCCCTCCTTGACTATCTACCCCCTTTCCAGAGCTTCAAATACAATGGGCTTTTTAGCCTGAGTGTTTTAGGAGCCACCAAATCTGCTGGTGCTTCTTTGCTCGACCTTTTCAAATTTCAAATTTCAATTGCAGCATTCGATAGTTCTCAGGCTTGAAACTTCAGGCGTGGAACATCAATTGAAGGAAAAAAGGTTCAGCGTATATTATTGCCCTGAAAAAGCTCGTCATGAAAGTCATTCTGCTCTTCTGCGGTGGCATAAAACTATAGGCCCCTCCATTTGTGTGGAAAAACATTCGATATCAAAATTTATTTAGTCGCAACGAAGCATGGCCGGGGTTACTAGTTTTCTATAAAAATCAAACTTGTAGGTAGGTACACAGTTACCTTTTCACTTTTTTTATTTTTACTCGAGCTTTTTTGTATCTCAATTCTGATAAGCCGCTACGTAACCAGCATTGAAGTAAATGAAATTATTCTCAGATTTCTAGCTTGTAAATAATGCTGACCTTTATATGAAAATGCTTAACCGCAGTCACTTGACATTTTATAAATTTAGCTGTAATTACGATCGATTATTAACAAAATTGTTTCTTGCGAACCTATAAAGTTGCTTTTAACAACTGCACGTGCATCAGTTATGAGCTATGGGTTCTCACATTTAACTGACTAGTATTCGAAAAAATCAATAACGTTGATGGCATACCATATTAAATATTTATCCAGCCCACGAGGAAACGAAAGCAGCTAAAGACTTTCGCTGGTTTTCACTATTTTTATTTAGTGTTTGTTTGAATTTTCATTATATTTTTATAAAAGAATAGCCGTGTCGCGCTTTGGAGAAAATGCGCAATATCGTCAAAGAAAAAAAGTATCTAATATCTAGGAACTTCAAACTAGTGTTTTTTTTTTTTTTTTTTTTAAGGAGGTTGAAATCAAAATTGAAACATCTCAAAGGTGCCGTCACACCAATGGTATGTGGGGCACGCTCCCACTAATACTATAACAATCCTCCACCTCGGCTAGTTCTACCCTGGGACCACAGAAGTATAACTTCTGGGTAGAGCCGCGTTTATGTCCGAAGACACCACAGGTACCCGCGTCCAGGTTCCTCTCCTATAGGCGTATGAAGGCTATACACCGTCGATAGTCTCAATTACTACCACTATGTTTATAGGTGGTCCAAAGTAAAGGAGGCATCGGAAAGCTTGCGTTTCCAATCAACATGGCGAAGTCGCGTCATAATCTTACCTGCAAACGTTTGCGTTGCCTCTCACTTACCGCTGGTTGCGCACATATCTCGTATGAGGGTGCTGGAGGACGGTTGATGACCCAGTATAGCTCGTTCCTCTCTAAAGCGGTCGCAATAAAACATGACGTGTTTTGCGTTTTTGTCTGTATTCGGGCAGTTTGGACATAAAGGACTGTCTGCCAGCTTAAAACGGTGCAGATATTCCTGAAAACAGCCATGTCCGCTGAGCAACTGTGAAAGGTGATAGTCGGTGTCTCCATGTTTTCTCATTAACCACTCATCAACACGTGGTATGAGTTTGTAGGTCCAACGTCCGCTTTGTGACTCATCCCACCGCTGCTGCCACCGGCCTATTGTCAGCAGTCGCTCCGCTGCTTTTTCTCCAGGTGTGGGCCGCGTTCCCTGTCTATTATAGAGCCAAGAAGTTTAGGGGTATCTTTCTCGCTGTTACGCAGATCGCATAATCAGACACCGTTCCATACGCGCAAGCTACACGCAGCGCCTCTTGCCTGTATGTCTGGGTGACTTCCCGTAGATTAGACTTTTGGTGCTGCATACTGAATTATAGAGTCAGCAACGAATGACAGTAGCCGTCTGCGATTTCCCTGGGGCCCTCCTATATTAGGGAGAAGTCGCGTTAGGGCACCATTGATAGAAGCCGCCTTGGAACTTCCATTTATTAAATACTGCCTGAAACAAAGTCTTGTGTCGATCCAGACCCCAAGATATTTGATCGCCTTTTTCGAGACTATACGGTGTGTACCTATGTTCAGCTCAAAGGATTTTGGCCCTCCAGCACTTATTAGAACTGCCTCGGTTTATTAGATTAAAAAGCATAATAAGGTGGCGCAAAATTAATTAACTGCTGCTATTTGCTTCCATTTATATCTGTGATCGGCTAATACTTATTTTTCGACTTTTCAAATATATTCTTCAGGTGACTAAGACGAAGATTGTCTTGTCGATTGAAAATCCGATTTTTACTTTAATGAAAGTGCGTAATTATGAAAGACCAATGGCATTTCTGGAAAAAAAAAATTTTTGTTGCTAGCTCCATGGATAACTGTTAATAATAGCAGAAATAAAAATGTGGTTGCTAAGTATTTATACTAACAATGAGTCAGGCAATTAGTATTATCAGAAAAAGAAACGATGACTCACCGCTAGATTGGGGTATTATCAAATGCTTTAGTATATGTGAATTTTTCAGGTTGCCTGTAGTTATTTGCCATGAATTTGTCTTTTCGACGAAAGGTGTATGTCTAATGTCTTCTTGAAGAATCGTGGCATTATTTAATGTTACAACCGTTACAAAAATTTGAGAAATTGCCCACATAAATGCCGGTCCAGAACGTACAGCCAGCGACAAGCTACCCCGATACACCTCAACATTTTCATCAGTTTTGACTTTTTTCGTTTTGTTGCCGAATTCATAACATTCGATTCGCAGAAAATCGGGCCTGCGATTCGCTCCAGAATTATTGAATGTCGTCAACGATGATCCAGATTTACTTAAAAGAGTCATAAGTGGTGACAAATCATAGGTTATGACATCGAAACCAAAGCCCAATCGTTCCAATGGAAGAGTCCAGGAGAACCAATATTCGATAGTAAAAAATCGCCGAGCACGCAAAACACTTGACTTATTTATGCCTCTTACAAACAAACTGAACATGCTACATATATTACTAAACCCGTGAACATATCTTCGAGACGAGTGTACGAACATAAAAAAATAATAATCGAAAGTCGAATGTATGTAGCCCGCGAAATTTAAAAATTCGCCTTATTTTTTGAACACACCTCATATAGGCCATACGCTTTGTTCTACAGTGGAAAAAGCAAACAAGAAAGGGCTTCATCTGCGGTGGGTATACTTATTTATGAATGGCTTACTGAAAAGGGAGATCATATAGACTACGTTAATTATACTCGTTGAAGCAAAGACTGTCTATGTACCCGACAGCGAACCCGATGATATGAAATAAGAGTTTTACCGCGATTTACAACAACTTCTTGAGCAGATACCACAAAATGGTCAAGTGATATAACAGGGTGACTTCAGTGCCCGAATCGGAAGTGATGTTATTCGTGGCGTTGAAAGCAAATACAATGAAGATGTAATAGATGAAAATAGCAGTATGTTGCTGAACATCTGCATGCAAAATGAGTTTAGGATTAACAACACTATCTTCATAAAAATCAAAATAAGTACATTTTCACTAACTCGATCATTGATTATGTTATCACCAATAAAGTAATGCACCCATCGAAAATCCAAAACGTTCGTGTGTTAGGTTCGACCAAAAAGAGATCAGATCATAATTTAGTACTGGCAACACTCCGGCAAGACTTTAAAATAACAATAAAACAATAGAATATGACAGAAAAATTTAACAAATCGCCAAGAATCGTACGCTCAAAAGAACTATATCAAAATCACCTTAACAACGAAATATCTGACAATTCAATGGCAAATACTGATAATGTTGAAAAAACATGGGACAAGATACACACAAAACATAATCTATGTTGCAAATGACGTAAAGGTACTATATTAGCGAAAGACAAGAGGAAAGACTATGAGCGATACAGAAGATTCAAAATAACTTATGACGAATACAAGGTAACCAGCAATAGAGTTAATTCAGAAATTACCGAAATAAAAGAGAATTTCTGGGAAACTTTCACGTTAGAAATGGAACATGATATACATGGAAGCCAAAAAAAGGTGTGAAGCTGGGTCCGAAATAAAAAAAAAACTATTAACGAGCTTATTAACACTATAACTAAGCCAGAAGAATTATAGATCAGTAATTTCCTATCCATGTATCTATACTGAAACGTTTCGGCTAGGAAACCACAACTTCAGAAAACAGAAATGAGATATTATATGACGGGCCCCAACTTTCAGACATATGTCTAGCAATTACCCAATTAAAGAATAGAAAATCGCCGGTTATTGACAATATAAAAAACGAATTAATCGGATATGATGGACCAGCAAGATGGCGCCACGCCGACATGATCAGAGAGACCAGGACAGTACTCCGTGATTTCTTCCCTAACAAACTGTTAGGCCGTTTGGGTGGCATATCGTGGCCAGCCAGTTCGCCCGATCTTACCCCTATAAGGAAGTACTTCAAAAGTAAAGTCTATAAAACATACCCAACAATCTCTGTAGAAAAAATCGTTTTCGAGGTTAATGGCATCCCGATATCACTTCTCCAGGGAGTGACACGGTATACGATAGCTGTATGGTACCTGGAATTTCGCCCAAAATTCAGGCCAGCACTTGAAATGCTTTGCTACAATGACTTGCCCTACAGTTACAGCAGAATATTCTGTGAGCACTCTTTGAAGAGTTGGCAATTTATGACATGATTGAGAACTTTATAATGGAATCTCACCTAAAAACATATTTTATCTTTCAAGATTTATCTGTGCTGAGCCCCCAAAGAAAGTTCTTCTTTATTTGCATATTCCATTTCGAATGATGAGCGATCGTACAAAAGTAATTATATATATAATATATTATAATTGGCGCATACACCCTTCTTGAGTGTTTGGCTGAGCTCCTCCTCCTATTTGTGGCTTGCGTCTTGATGTTGTTCCACAAAAGTAATTATAAATATAAATCCAGTGGAGAGGGTTCAAAAAAATTTTGTGCGTTTCGCACTACATTCACTCAATTTCTCAGACCCCAAACCATCATACGACTCACGCTGTCGTTTGATTAGTCTTGTCCATTAAGTGACAGAGGTACGTTTCAGGCAGCTTCTTTTATCTTCGATCTCGTTAATGGACAAATTGACTGCCCGTTTCTTCTAGAAAGAATACATTTTAATGTTCCTTGCAGAAATTTTCGCCGTTGCAAAATTTTTCATGTTGGTTTTAGGAGGACATTATACATATAGTGCCAATGCGAAACATGTATTTAATACCCAATTAAAAAACGTCTTTCTTTGTAAGAAATCTAAATAATTACCTAGTATATATTTGTTAATTTAGTTTCCTAAGCTTTAATTTTGTTAATTACTTCTATATAAATACTCTTAGTTCTATGTAGTCTGTAAGAAACTTTGTATTTCTTGACTTACTAAAATGAATAAATAAAAAAAAAATCTTAAATAAATTGACTTGACTAGATTCACATACTATTATATAACAAATAATCAAATAAATACAATATTTTAATGTATATTATTAACTATATTACAAAATGCTTCTCTATACCTGGCAATGTTCCATAGCTCTTTTATATGGCACAAGCCCGTCCCATTTCTAATGTTTCGCAGCCATGACAATTGTTTTCGCCCGACGCATCGTCCTTCTTCGACTTTACCCTCCAACATTATTAGCAACAGTTAGTACTTTGGATTTCTGAGGATACTCGTATGACCCAAATATGCTATCTTCCTTCACTTAATTGTAGTTAAAAGTTGTCTATTTTGAACACACACACACATTTTCGAACGCTTCTAGCCTATTCAAGTCAGCGATTTTAAGGGGGTCTTCTGGTCTCGAGGCCCTGAAATGAAGGGTTTTTTTGGGGATTGATTGTGACAAATCCTGTGAATATTTAAAAAAATTTTTTTTTTTTATTTTAAAGGTACATGTCTTGGCTTTTAAAAAATGGTTTTGACTTTGAAAAAACTTAACACCCGCGACCTTGAAATGGCGCTGAAGACGTCCACCTCCAAACGAAACAGGTCTCCATTTTGGTCACGGTTTTTCCACCTGGGTAATCAGAAAGCAAAAATTAGATATACGTTGTCTTCAGAGTTGCCATGGTTAAGTTTTCCCGTGACAGATTTTTTTTTTTTAATTTTTTTCAAAAGTTATGCAACAATTTGCAAAAAAAATTTTTTGTTGCTCATTTTTTGAACTTTAAAAGGTTATAAAAATGGAATGAAAAAAAATTTCAAAAATCGTACACGGGGAAACTTAGCGGTAAGTTTTCCGAAACTTTTAAGACCAAAACCATTGAAATCGGAGTATAACTACTATGAAAAGTGTGACCAAAATGCTTAAAAAACACGATTTTCGGGGAAACGCGTTTAAAGATAAAGTTTATGATAAAACGGCCGGAGGAGGGTACACTTCGGTGCCCAGAAAAATGTTAAAAAATGCGATTTTCAAAAAATCCTTTCTGTGGCGTATTCTCGCATACACATACAACAAAATTTTGCAAAAAAAAAAAAACGATTTTTTTTTCGCTGGAGACCAGAAGACCCCCTTAAGGGTCCATATTTCCATTGCATATAGTATTTAGTATTGCCCACACGTAACATTTTATGAAACAAATCTTGAGGCGAATATTAAAATTATGACTGCATAGTATCATACATTTTTATAATTGTTAAAGGATGCCCTTGCCATTTCAATTCTTGTTCTTATTTCTTCCGTGTTTTCTCAGTTCCGGTTAATCCAGCTTCCAAGATATTTAAATATAGGCACCATTTCTACCGCTTCTCTTCGAATCATCAGTGTTAAGTTGTTATATGTGTTTCGTTTACTAACAACCACAAATTTCGTTTTATTAGCATTAACCTTAGACCGTAGCTGTACCTACTCTCAGCCACTAAGGTTTAAAGATCGTTTATGTTATCAGCAAACCATGTCGTATCATCGGCATATCTCATGTTGTTAATAGTAACACCATTCACTTTAATTTCTTCTTTAGAGCTCTGTAAAGCCTCTTGGAATATTGCTTCGAAGTAAGTGTTGAATAAAAGGGGTATTAATAAACAGCCTTGTGTCACTCCTTTTAAATGTCTTTACAGTTTTGAACGAGAACGTGAACACAAAACAGAGCTTCAGGAGTTCCCATTCCGTTTTTAAATCCGAATTGGGAATCTCCCATTACCTTCTCACATTTTTTGTATATACGTTCTATTTTAAGAAACATTTTCAGGGAATAATTCATCAAACTAATTAATCTATATTCACTTTATGGGGTATTCAGAAAAACTCTAAATTGCGAAATACTGAATTCAGGCTCGATCTATTTTAGGCTCAACAATTGGCATACAAATTTGTATACAAATGAACGAGTATTTCTATTTATCAAGCTATTTATTAAGCAATAAAGCGAGCCCACAATATATTTTGATAAACATACCATATAAATTAGCGAATGATATTTGCATGTGCGACAACAAGTACAAACAGCTACGTTCATGGGTAATAAAGTTAAAATCGTTACTATTGTATAATTTTTATATTAGCACGACAGTGAGTGGGAGTGTCGCCTGGACTAAGCAAATATGCTGGTTTGGCTCGTCAAGTTTCCCTATAACACCGGACAGCACAAACAAAAATAAAAAACTACAAAGTTCTGGCAATGGAATCTGGTACACTAAAGCTCAGAACTCAACTTAAGGGGTTACAGTTAGAATTTTCAAAAAATATTTTTTTTTTATTTTATTTGTTTCTTAATGTACATATGTGACCTGGTCTATGAAAAGGTACCTTACGTGTCAAAAAATCATTTTTCACTTTTTTGTTGATCCGAATAGGGTGTGAAAGGCTCTTTAAAATGGTGAAAACCAGAAAGTCATAATTTGTTTAAAAGTTTGTTAAAAGTAAAAAAAAAGAAAAGTATAAATACGAAAAAGACTGATTTTTTTAGAAGTTTAAACTTTAACTGCCGTTTTCTCGAAAACTTGTTTTCGCACGCAAGGTATCTTTTCGTAGAGCAGGTCATATATATTTAAGAATACACACAGAAAATTTAATATCGTTCCGGTGAATATTTTCGAAGTTACACACAAATTTGAAAAGGCATTTCAGAGTGCTTGAGAGTACAAGGCCGGTCTTCAAACACGTTTTTCTAAAAATGGTGTTTTCAAAGTCGGTGAACAAACATTACTCGAAAAGGGCTAAACCGATTAGTCTCAAATATTAACACGGGCACCTAAAATATATTTTTTAGCAATTAATCCAAATTTTTTTCTCACCGATAAATATTTTTTTATAAGCAATTTAAGGCCGAAAGTTGGGTCAAAAATCGATTTTTGTTTTTGTTTTTGAGAAACCGCCATGCCAAAAAAAATTATTTTGCTTATTCCTTCTATTAATTACAAGATTTAATATTACTTTAACGAAATTTGTTTGGTTTTTTAATTTCAGAGGATCCAGCTCAGAGATATAGTGGGCACCGCAAAACGAGAGAAGCAAACAAATATTTTTACTAATACTAAGTCTTAAAAGTCTCCTTAGCTAAGATGGGCTCTGAGGCCAACTTCTTTGACCCAGAGCCCGTTTTGCCACTCTCTTCTGCGGCCATCACAGCCACGGTTAGCAAATGGGTAACTACCACCCACAAGCGAGCTGGGCAGGCGGAGAGAGGCTGCAGATGGACTAAACTGCTGTTACCTGTCATGTCCGATCAACTGCCGCAAACCCTTCTGTCATTAAGCAGAGGGGAGTGCAGACAGCTGGTTGGACTGATGACGGGCCACTTTCTGTGAGCGAAGCACATGGAAGGGTTGGGCATATCTGACAGTGTACTCTGCCCAGCTTGTGAAAAGGAGGATGAGACGGCGGGCCACTTCCTGTGCGTCTGCCCCGCCTTCGCTCGAATCAGGTTTGAGGCCTTTGGCACTGATGTGTTAAGAAGCGACCATCTTGGTTCCTTGGCACCACAAGATCTACTCAGATTTCTTCGGAGATCGGGTAGATTTAAAGAAAATTAAAAGGGAATCCAAGTGTAGTACAATGGACTCAATTAATGTCTGAGTGCTGCACTTGCTAGTTGTCCCGACAAAAAAAAATAAAATAAAATAAAAAAACGTCTTAAAATACAGTTTAAAAATAACATAATAATATGTGTGTAAATTTTTAGATCAATAAATTTAAAAGTTTTCTCAAAAAGAATTCTGGAAAATTCGCTTGTTTTCGGCCTTCTAACTGTATATAACCCTCAAAAACCCGGAATAAATTATTTTCATTATATGTGACTATTTATATTTATTCAGAAGGTAGAGGAAATACTATAAATATCATAATGAGACAATCTACCGAGTTTATTGCAATTGAAGTCACTGATAGTTAGCTTTAACCTAAACCGATTTAAAGAATGTATGGAATCAAGTTTTTAGAATCATCACAGGAATTCTAATAGGTCATTGTAGACTAAATCATCATCTTACTAACTTGAAAATTTACTACTATGGAGTAGGTAGATTCTGTAGGGAGGAATATGAAGGCATCAAATATGTGCCAACATCGTATCTAGCACTGAGGCACAAGCGGTACAAGTACCTGAGAAAACTTACTTAATCAGATCAGGAAATAAAACTCAATAAAATAGGAAAAATATTAAAATTTATTGATGAAGTTGGGCTAAGGGAAATAATCTGAATGCATGAATGTGCACACCAGATCTCTAATGTCCGTGATAAATCCCTTCTTAATTATAATAATGGTAATAATGTATATATAATAAGACACATTAGCCTCTTTGACTTATTTCTGGCTTTTAAGTTGAATTTTGAGTGTTGATGCATTTGAAGACTTATATGTAGTAGAATCTTATGACTAATATTTTTGCAATTCATTTTAACCCGCTATATCCCTTTGTTATGTTCTTCGCAAAAGAGACAAAAAGTGCTCATTTATTGGGGAGTTAGATGGTTAAAATGTTCCACAAATTTGTTCTCCGTTATTTTTTCTATAAAAATGATGAACACATCATATATCTAAAAGTAAAGCATCACATAGTTTCCTATACCGATTTACCTTAACAAAGTGCGCAAGGGTGAAAACTTTGACCACCAGTAAAATTAGACTCCGATATAAACATTCAAATCGCCGATAAGCATATAAAGGGTGATTAAGTTTAAGGAGCCGGTGTTGATTTTGAATAAAATACAACTTTTTTAGGAAATTATTGTAATTTCTCTTTATTATGGTAATATTGGTATGGCTCAATTAATATACGTATGGAATAAAATACCGGCCAAATGGCCGCCGCTATCTCAGGGGCACACCACCATCCGATGGTCCAAATTTTCGATGACGCTGAGGCATAATTGAGGTTCTATGCCGTTAATGTGCCGAATTATCTCATCCTTTAGCTCTTGAATTGTTGCTGGCTTATCGAAGTATACCTTTTCTTTCAAATAACCCCAAAGAATGAAGTCCAACGGTATCAAATCACATGGTCTTGGCGGCCAATTGACATCACCGCGACGTGAGATTATTCGGCCATCAAATTTTTCGCGCAAAAAGTCATTGTTTCGTTAGTTGTGTGACCAGTGGCACCGTCCTGTTGAAACCACATATCGTCCACATCCATATCTTCCAATTCGGGCCATAAAAAGTTCGTTATCATCTCACGATAGCGAACACTATTCACAGTAACTGCCTGACCGGCCTCATTTTGGAAAAAATACTGCCCAATGATGCCGCCGGCCCATAAACCACACCAAACAGTCATTCTTTGTGAGTGTATTGGTTTTTCGGCAATCACTATTGGATTATCATTCGCCCAAATGCGGCAATTCTGGTTATTGACGAATCCACTGAGGTGAAAATGTGTCTCGTCACTGAAGATGATTTTCTTCAAAAATTGGTAATTCACTGTTGTCATTTCCTGCCACCATTCTGATCATGGACGACGCTTGAAATGGTCAAAAGGCTTTAGTTCTTGAGTCAATTGCACCTTGTAAGCGTGTAAATGCAATTTTTGGGCACGACGACGAGTTGAGGTGGACGGCTCTTCAACCACACTATCGCGAACAGCAGCAATATTTTCTGCAATACGAGCTGTACGAGGATTTTCTGTACTGACGTTTTCACATCTCCTACAGACCCGGCTTGCTCAAACTTTTGCACAAATTTTCCGATTGTTCGCACATTTGGACGATTAAATTGACCGAAAAAATCACGAAGTGCACGATATGCATGTTGATTTGAACGCCCGTTTTCATAATAACTTTAACGCGTTGCTCGATTGTGTATCTTTCCATGGTTCAAATTGAATTAGTCTGAAATTGAAAAATGTCAAATGATACAATTTTTTTTATATATATTACAATTTTTAATTAAAATTTTTTTTGTTTTATAAAAGCTTACATAGCAATAAAATTATCGGCTGTACGTATATTTTTTGTTTTATCACCTCTACTACAATCTATTATCGGAACCTGGTTGTTTTGGAAAAAGTTTTGTCGTGCGGTGTAATTAGTAAGTCATGCAAAAATATTTGCATTGCGGCAAATAAAAAGTAACGCAAATAATTGAAAAATCTTTAATAGCAGTAGCCGAGAAATCCACCCCATAATTACGAGTTTATGGTAAATATTATAAAAGAAACACATTTTGATTAGCTAACAAGAAAATTCAAGAGCTTTGGTCATCATGTGAAATACCAGTGTCCAACAGAACTTATCAATTCTTGCTACATATTAATGTGAGTCACTCTTGTATGTGTACCATAAGTACTCATCAAACATGCATGGAAAAAACATATTTTATCAGCTTATAAGTATTTGTAAATTACATCTGGAAGCACTGGCTCATTATGCGAAACGTGCTCGCATTGACGCTGCTTTGTCTCCTCTTTGAGTTTGTCTTCAACCGGGGCTTCTTTGTCAGTCACCAGTTGGCTGACTAAGCACGGGCATACATGCATGCAAGCATAAATACATAAATGTATAGATAGATATATATATAACACATATACATACATACATACATACATACATACATGTAAAGCTCAAATAATAGACTCTTCCACGCATGAAACTGGGTAAAGGGCAACTGGGCCAATGGATTGTTGTTTTTTTTTATTTCGCTTGCGGTCACTGTGCTTGTTGGTTCGTGTTTTCCCCAGCTGGTTATCATCGTAGCAAATTAATGGTGTACGAATACTTTTATACCAAAGCAGTCGAAAAACCGGTTTCAAATTGTTAACTAGTTTGCTTTTTATTTTCATTTAACTTAAAAATTAATCCGATTTTTTTTTTCTTTTTATAAAACACTAACTAGACGTGTCTTTATTTTTGTGTGAGTAATGTATGCATCGATATGTGCAGCGATGCTCTTTGAAGTTGCGGAAAGTAACTTGCACAAATAAAATTAAAAAAATGCAATTAATAATTGGCGATTTAAATTTAATGGCACTTTTGTCATTCAAATGTTCTTTTTTCGGCATTGAAGTCAATTTTTATTTTTTTTTTTTGACAAATTATGATTATCAAAGTTATATGAAAACCAAATTCCAAAGCGAACTTTTGTGTATACGTACAAACATACATATAATGATAAATACTTAAAATTATTAATGGATGTTCACGTGCAATATAAACGACTTGAGTTAAAAAAAAATAAATAAAAACAAACACAAAAAAATAACTAAAAACAACTTAAGATAAAATGACACAAAAAATTTGTAGCATGTTGGAAAAAAATTGCATGCGATAAAATATGCGACAAAACGCGCTTCCATTACGAGGACAAACGTGCACTGTTTGCACTGTGTCTATGGATCTAAAAAGATGAATCAACAAAGTTTAGCTGAATCAGTTCGCGTGCTCACGGACGTGCTAAGTGGAATGTCAATGAGTAAAATAGGAAAATAATTCATAAAATATATAAAAATGTGGGCACAAAATAAAGAATAGCCAAGTGAAAGATTGAACTTAAATAAATATTCACATATATGTTACACTATTCAAGATAATAAATATGGGAAGAGATAAAACAAAAGGCATGACTAATAACCGATTTTTCCATTTACAAGATAATAATATATATTATAAGTTATAAGATATAAGATATAAGATATAAGATATAAGATATAAGATATAAGATATAAGATATAAGATATAAGATATAAGATATAAAATATAAGATATAAGATATAAGATATAAGATATAAGATATAAGATATAAGATATAAGATATAAGATATAAGATATAAGATATAAGATATAAGATATAAGATATAAGATATAAGATATAAGATATAAGATATAAGATATAAGATATAAGATATAAGATATAAGATATAAGATATAAGATATAAGATATAAGATATAAGATATAAGATATAAGATATAAGATATAAGATATAAGATATAAGATATAAGATATAAGATATAAGATATAAGATATAAGATATAAGATATAAGATATAAGATATAAGATATAAGATATAAGATATAAGATATAAGATATAAGGTATAAGATATAAGATATAAGGTATAAGATATAAGATATAAGATATAAGATATAAGATATAAGATATAAGATATAAGATATAAGATATAAGATATAAGATATAAGATATAAGATATAAGATTTAAGATATAAGATATAAGATATAAGATATAAGATATAAGATATAAGATATAAGATATAAGATATAAGATATAAGATATAAGATATAAGATATAAGATATAAGATATAAGATATAAGATATAAGATATAAGATATAAGATATAAGATATAAGATATAAGATATAAGATATAAGATATAAGATATAAGATATAAGATATAAGATATAAGGTATAAGATATAAGATATAAGATATAAGATATAAGATATAAGATATAAGATATAAGATATAAGATATAAGATATAAGATATAAGATATAAGATATAAGATATAAGATATAAGATATAAGATATAAGATTTAAGATATAAGATATAAGATATAAGATATAAGATATAAGATATAAGATATAAGATATAAGATATAAGATATAAGATATAAGATATAAGATATAAGATATAAGATATAAGATATAAGATATAAGATATAAGATATAAGATATAAGATATAAGATATAAGATATAAGATATAAGATATAAGATATAAGATATAAGACATAAGACATAAGATAAAATATAGAAGAGTGAAGATAGAAGATAAAAGATAGAAAATAAAAGATAGAAGATCGAAGATACAAGATATAAGATGGAATATATAAAATTTAAATTAAGAGGTGTAAGATGAAGAATATAAGATATGAGATATTAGATATCCGATATAGGAAATAAGATACATAATTCGCTATACAAGGGTCACTACGTATCTAAGTGCTCCGAATTTTCCCAAAATCATCAACTTTTCTATCTTTAATAATATCGCACTTTAGTGACTTACCTATGCGTAAATACGTGTGGAGTAGTAATTCCTCTGGATAGCATCTAAATCGATCTGATTTCCCACGGGCTTATATCCGTTATCCTCATATTTGTTGTGTTATCTTTTTCAATCAAAGCAATCAGGTAAATAGATCAGAAGTAATTTGGACGTTCCACCACCTAGTCATGCCGAAGTCAGAGTTGCCATTCAGCGGCTCAAGAATAACAAAGCGGCTGGCGCTGACGGCTTGCCCGCTGAATTGTTCAAGACTGGCGGCGATGTGCTGATAGGGAGCATGCATCAGCTCATCTGCAAAATATGGCTAGCAGAAAGCATGCCCGACGATTAGAATCTCAGTGTCCTTTGTCCTGTACTGAAGAAGGGTGACCCGACGATCTGCACCAACTACCGGGGCATCAGTCTTCTAACCATCGCCTACAAGATCCTGTCTAGCGTCCTATGTGGAAGACTTAAGCCTTCAGAAGTGGTAAGTCCACCATCGACCAGATTTTCACATTACGCCAAATCCTAGAAAAGACCCATGAAAAGCAAGTCGACACCCATCATCTCTTTGTCGACTATAAAGCTGCGTTCGATAGCCCGATAAGGGATCGCCTGTACGCCACCATGTCTGAGTTCGGTATACCAGCTCATACGGCTTTGCAGAATGACGTTGAGCAACACAACCAGCTCCGTCAAGGTAGGAAATAACCTCTCCGAGCCATTCAGTACCGTTCGAGGTTTCAGACAAGGCGATCCACTATCATGCAACCTCTTCAACTTCGTCATGGGAGGGGTGCTCCGAAAAGCAGGTGTGCATCGTAATGGCACTATTTTTTACAAATGTGTCCAGCTGCTTGCGTACCCCGATGACATTGACATTATCGGCCGCTGTAAGAGATATGCCACGGCTGCGTTTTCTGCTATAGAGAAGGAATCATCACGAGTGGGTCTGGCAGTGAACGAGGGTAAAACGAAGTATATGTTGTCTACAACGCGGAACACACGGCGTGTAGGAACGCACGTCATTGCGGACAATATACTTTCGAAGTTGTGCCAGAGTTTGTTTATCTTGGCACCGCCGTTAACAGCAACAACGATATCAGCCTGGAGATCAAACGGAGAATCACTCTTGCTAATAGGTGTTACTATGGGCTAAGTAAGCAATTGAGTAGTCGAGCCCTCTCTCGCATGACCAAACTAACACTTTACAAGACGCTCATCATACCCGTGTTGCTTTATGGCGCAGAGGCATGGGTAGTGTCACAAAGCGATGCAGCCGCTCTTGGGGTGTTCGAGAGAAAAGTTCTTCGTAAGATCTTCGGTCATGTGCGCGTTGGCGAAGAATGAACCACGAGCTGTATGAGCTCTACGCCGACATTGACGTAGTTCAACGCATCGCCATCCAACGCCTGCGTTGGCTAGGGCATGTCGTGCGTATGGATGAAGAAGCTCCAGCAAGGAAGGTGTTTGAGGGCGAAGTCCAAGGAAGCCGACGAAGAGGAAGACCATTGCTCCGGTGGAAAGACCAAGTGGAGGAAACCCTATGCTCGCTTGGTATACAGAATTGGAGAAGGCGCGCGCGGAGCAGAGGCGCCTGGAGAGAGCTAGTGAGGTCGGCCGTAACTCGGTAACGGGTTGTTATGGCCACCTAAGTAAGTAAGTAAGTAATCGCCCAGTCCATTTCTGCATTGCGGACAAATGTTCATGTAGCTAAGCTTATTATTATTAAGGACATCAAGAAGTTCCAGTGCCTATTTCCTAATAGCGTTTTGAAGCTTCCCAATAATCAAAGTCGAAACCTACGCACAGCCCTTTAAAAAAATGAGTCAAATTTATACGAGTATAGAGAAGAGTATATCTTTTTGGTTGGCACGATAATCGCTTAAACGATTTTGGCCTAGTTTAACAAAGCGCGCCAGTTGTTTCTGTCCCATGCTAATCGGCGCCTTTTACAAACACTAAGCGAAGCAAAGTCCTGCTCCACCTTATCTTTCCAAAGCAGAGAAGGCCTTCCTCTTCCTCTGCTACCTTCAGGTGGTACCGCATCGAATACTTTCCGAGCCGAAGCCTTTGCATCTTTATTCACTGCGCTATGTCTATGTTGTCGTAAAGCTCATACAGCTCACTATTCTATAGTCTACGACACTTGCCGTCACCAACGTGCAAAGTTCCAAAGTTCTCTCAAACGCTCCAAGGTACGTCTAATTGGATGTTGTCATCGTCCAAGCTTCTGATCCACACAATAGGACGGTCATGATGGGAACCTTATAAAGTGTTAGTTTTAGTTAGTCAACGACTCTTGATGATGACAAAAATGCGATGACACTCCGGCGTTAGTGTCAATTCCCATCGCTTGGGGACTGTTCAAAAAGTATGATACCTATGATCAAAAAGTACCGGGAATATTTTTTTCTTATGTTGGTAGGACTATAAGATGCACATCTGTCACTATTTATCCATTTTCAAGCGTTTGAGAGATGATGTACGTCGCAAACGGCCGGAAATGTGGGCAAATGATACTTGGATTTTGCATGATGATAACGCGTCATCGCACCGAGCGCAAATTGTGCTGGATTATTTGACCAAACACCAAGTAAATACCATCGTGCAAGCATCGGGTTCATCTGATATGGCCTCGTGCGACTTCTTTTTGTTTCCCAAGTTGAAGTTACCACTTCGTGGACGGAGATTTCAGTCGATAGAGGAGATCAAAGAGAATGCGACGAAGGAGCCGAAGGCCATCTCTTCGTGGGCCTACCAGGGGTGCATGGAGAACTGAGTTAAACGTTGGCACCTGTAAATTGCTTCAGACGGGTCATATTTTGAAGGAGATAAAATAAATTTGCCTGAAATTTAACGCTGTTTTGTTTTATTTAAACATTCTCGGTACTTTCTGGGCATAGGATATGTATCTATGGAAGAAAACTCTCTAACTGAATTCGGTTTTCCAGCACTATAAATAAAGAATGAATACATCCATAGAAAATAACTTACAATCAGCAGCTATGGGTAATTATACTCAAATACTCGATAAATTTGATTACAATGGAACACAATACGGCAAAATTATCAAGACATGAGTTATATCACAATGCTTTTTTGAGGAGATTTTAATAAAATATTTCTATTTATACCCCTGGAACAACGGTGGATGAAAGAGGAGTATGCACACCTTACCCTGATGCATAAAACTGTGAGCACATGGACGTAAATATGAGATAACGTAAATATACCATAGTTTCCATATAAACCTGATCGGAAGCACAAGCGTTTCACTCCAAAAATCGGTTGTTTCAGAAAAATTTTCCATTTCATACAGAACTTCTGCTGAGTTTATGTTGTGTCGTAACCATAAAAATTATTAAGCCGGATATTACGTGCTGCGGTCGTGAGCTCCACTGTTAGTTGTGCTTGGTCTGCCCATCGCTATGTTACCTTTTTTCTATTCCAACTGAATAAATATCATGAGACCTGATGCTCTGATGTTCAGTTTTGTCAAACGCTTCACCACTGAATTCGCTAATAAAATACTTGTGAATCGTTATCTAAAGTCCACAAGATAAACTAGAATATGATAGCATGTTACAGGGGCGTCTGCGAACCGGGAAGAAGATATGCGGAAGTATTAGGCATGAATACAAGTATTTTTCAAGCGGAAGTCAATGTAATAGAAAGATGCACTTGAATGTAACTATAACAACAACAGAAGCAAAGCTACCCTTACTTAAAGTCAGGCAGCAATCAAAGCTCTCAGCTTTTTCCAGGTTACATCTTGTGCTGGAAATCTTGATAAGCTGATTATTTTAAGCCAGAACAACCGAGTACGTTTTCTACGGGTTCCGGGGCACACAGGAATTACTTGGTACGAAATGGCAGATAAATTAGCCAGGAAAGGGGCGACTTCCCGATTTGTATGCCAGAGACATTACGACCTAAGTGAAGATAACTTCTCCTTCTCTCTTATTCAGGAATTAGATTGAATCTTCTTCTTAGGTCGGTAAGAAAGTAGGTGGAAGAGGCAGTCGGTCTTTAACTCAACTTACTTAGACCATTTTCAATCCATTGTGATACCACAGCAGCAGTCTAGCTGATTCTACTCGTTACACCATTTAAGTGCAAACTCATTGATCTGGCTGATATTTATATCCCTAAAGTCATCAGTATCATCTAAAAATGATTAGCCAGAGTATCTAAACCTACTGGCATGACACGCAAAGAAGTAGCAAAGCAGATGTCTGAACGACTCTTCCCCATTCTTGAGCTATAGCAATAGTCGAAATGATGTGCATTCTTTGAGCATATCGTCCTAGGCGACAGTGGTCTGTGATCAAAGCAACTATCATAGAGACGTTTTTCCTTGACCGATTGAGGAGTGGCTTTAAGGGCCTGATGTCCCATTATATTTAAATTCTTTTTGCAGCCTTACATGTCAGACTATTAACCCATCTCGAGCTGAAGTGACAATGCTACTTGTACCATGCAGTTTGTAGGTTGAGAAGGGTATACTCACAATCTTCATGTCAAGAAGGAGACGAGTGGTGGTGTTTCCTCTCGCTAATTCCCCTGTCTTAAAATTCTCTGGCATGTCACTATGCCCTGGTACCCATATCAAATGGATGCGGAAATACTCCGTCATCTATTAAGAGTTTCCCGACATACGTGAACAATAAGGAAAATACAGACAACTAAGAAATATAATCGCCGCGTGGCTATCGGATCAAATACTGATTTTTCTAAAAGTAATCTCATTTTTGTCTAACCAGAAAGCTATCTCATTAATGGCTCGAATTGCAGACTACGACACGCTACTGTGATTTAGAGGACGAGCCGAAACGCTTGTTTTTGGCTTTAACCAAAAAGTAATCGAGGAAATACCAGAGCAGCACTACCCAACAAAGTGTTGGTCATGTTGCAAGCATACTAGCTTAGCTCGCAGTCTTAGTATTAGAATTAAACTAATTTGAAATATTGTACTTTTGCTAACCACCGTAGCCGGGTAGTTTAACTTATATTTTCATGAGTGGGTTATGTCTAGCTGGAATTCTAGTAGTAAATAAGAATGGTCGTCTTACTAACATGAAAATTTACTTCAATGCAGTTTGAAGATTCTCTAAAAAAGACGATGAAACCTCCAAGCATATCCTGACAGCACTGAGGTATAAGCCGGACAAACACCTGGGAAAACTTATTGGGCTGGAAACTAAGTTCATAGAGTTTTTCAATTTTTTTTATTAGCAACGATTTTTTGCTGTTTCGCAAAGGCTAAGTATTCATGCGATAGAACTTTTTCTGCTCTCCAAACTTATGTTAATTATATTTTTGAGTTATTTAATTTTTTTGATCAGTTTTGAGACTTAGAAATGGAATACCCAGGAGACAAAAATCAACATTTTCAGCACCTGCTCTTCTTTGCTCTTCATCGAGGTCAAAAAGCTGTCGAAACAGCCCGACGCGTATGGAGAAAGAGTCATAGGCGAATCTACGGAAATGGTTTGCAAAGTTCAAATATGGCGACTTTGATGTCAACGACACATCCCGCAGCGGAAGGTGTTCTGAACTCGATGAAAAACGTCTCAAATCACTTTTTAAGGAGAACGGTCGCCAAACCAAACGTGAATTGGCGGAAAAAATGAACCGTGATCTTAAAACGATTCTCAATCACCTTTATTTAATGGCACTTACCAAAATATTGGGACGCTGGATGGAACCCTCGTACCGAATCGTCACGAGAGATGATAAATATCGCGTATACATCAATATGAAGCAAAGAAAGGAGTGGGTGGCTCCAGGAGATACGCCAAAGCCCAGAGTCAAGCCGGATCTTCATTCAAAGGAGATCATGATATGTGTTTGATGGGACTAGGAGGGTATGGTGCACTGGGAAATGCTCGAAAAGAATGCCACAGTCAACAAGGAGCTCTACATTGTCCAGCTACACCGCGTCAATGAGGCTATTCGACTGAAAAGACTAGATCGACATGGTCAAACCATACTCTTTCACAACAACGTCAGGCCCCATGTTGCACAAGTCGTCAATGCCGCACTCCAAGAGCTCAACAACTTCTTTGACACCAGACCAGACGATTTTTGATGGAATGGCATCCACAAATTGGTCGAGGGGTGCGAAGAGGTTGTAAACAGCAACGGGGAATATATAATTGATACAATTAATGTTTTTTGTTTAAATAAAATTCGTCGGTAAAAACGCTACGAACTTATTCGTCAACCCAATATTTTACCAGAGGAGAAACTGAAACTCTACAAAATAAGGCAAACTCTAAACTTTATTGAGGAAGTTGAGCCCAGAGAAACACTCTGAACCCATGAAAGAGCACAATAGATCTTTCAGGTCGCAGTAGTAAATTCCCTCATAATAATAATGATCTACTTATATAAGTAAATAAGGAGCTGTGTGTCAGAAAATAAGGGGTTCATATTTTTTTGCAGATTTATTACATTTATTCAGAAAATAACTGCACTTCCATTAGAAGTAGAATAAACTTTAAATGCGAAAATCAATTTCGGTCTTTTAATAACAAACAATTTGAAGCGCACGCCGGGTATGGCTAATATTTATTTAATAAACAAACAATACAATACGATTATATTGAAATAGTTAGTCGATTCCATAATTTTACACTCATTTAGATGCATCACCCTACTGTTTTAAACAATATCTAATATTTATTGCATCTCTTACTTCACCTCACACTACTTTTAGTTGGCACATTAGAAATTGGTCACATGCTACGCATAGCCAAGAAGCTTTGTAACAATGCGGGTTTTCCCACGACTTAAGGCAACACCGCAAGCCAAACTGAGGCAAAAGTAAGTCAGCCAGAGACGATAAGGGCAAACTGGGCGTCCGACGTGTGCAGTGGATGTTGAGGCAAGCATTTAGTCAGCGGTTACCAATTACCAGCAACAATCGATTTGACCTTCAACAACAACGCCAACAAGCAACAATCAGTTAACAACAAATAGCCAAAGGGCACAAACACAAACAAAGAAGCGACGTACTTTGGTCAACCAAAATCAACTTAATCGAATATGCATTTCATGGAGTGTATGTATTTGCTAGTACCTCTATACCCCTGCGTAAATGTATGTAGAGCCATGAATATGTGGGCGCGAATTTCATTTTGGCATTTCGGGCCTGTCAACGCAGCACGACGGTACTCATACGCCCCGCAACCCCATCGAGAGCGCATGCAGCATTGCATTGCTAATAAGACAACGGCTGTTTGTAGCGCCATCGCCAACGCCAACGTCAACGACAGCAACGGCAACAACAATAACAATCGGAATGCCAAAAATAATGTCGCTTACAGCGAAAGGATTCCATTTCGAGTGCTGCTGGTGCACGTTTTTGACAATCGCACGTGATCGGCATTCGCAAACATACACTTAGTGAGTTGCAGACAATCAAATTGGCATTGCTGTGCGGATGGTAATGGGCCAAGCAGTAAGAGCAATAGCGGTAACTGAATTCGATTTAGTTGCTGGTGGGCAATGTTTGGAGGCGCTGCCGCTGATAATGGTAAATTTTACTTTTGAAATATGAGTACAACGAATGCGGATGCGGATGCAGATGAGAATGGGGGGCAAAGGCTTTAATGGCAGAGTGCACCAGTACTTACATACATATAAATATAGTATAGCTACATTTGAGCTCTCGTACACTTACTGTACAGAAATAATTTGAAGTATAGGATTTCACATTAGGGCTGTTACATTTCAAATAAAAAATTTTATGTGTAACTGAAAATCTCTAACATTTTTATAAAGCGATTCCATGATAAGTGATCTACTATTTTTGGTCATTGCCCTCAACTCTATTAAAAATTGGTTAATTTGTAGAGCTGAGTGTAATAAGAAGTACACTGCACAAATTTGGAAAAATAATTAATAATTTTCAGATTTCTTTAATGTTGAAAATTACGGTATAAAAATAAAATAAATAATTGTCGCGTGCACTTCTGTTAGGTGTTTGGGCGATCCTCCTCCTATTTGTGGTGTGCGTTTTGATATTGTTCCACAAATGGAGGTACCTACAGTTTCAAGCCAACTCCAAGCGGCAAATATTTTTTTTTATAAGGAGCTTTTTGAAGGCAGAAATACACTCAGAAGTTTGCTATTGCCTGCCGAGGGCGACCGCTATAAGATACAACTTTTTCTATTATAAAGGGTGGTTAAGTTTTAAGGGCCGGTATTGATTTTGAACTAAATACAATTTTTTTTGGGAAATTATTGTCATTTCTCTTTATTATGATAATTTTGGTATGGCTCAATTACGTATGGAACAAAATATCGGCCAAATAATCGTCGCGGCCTCGGCGGCACACCTCCATCCGATGGTAGAAATTTTCGATGACGCAGAGGTATTATTGAGGTGATATGCCGTTAATGTGCCGAATTATCTCATCATTTAGCTCTTGAATTGTTGCTGGCTTATCGACGTACACTTTTTCTTTCAAATAACCTCAAAGAAAGAAGTCCAACGGTGTCAAATCACATGATCTTGGCGGCCAATCGACATCACCGCGACGTGTGATTATTCGGCCATCAATCATTCTTGGATTATCATTCGCCCAAATGCGCCAATTCGGTTTATTGACAAATCCACTGAGGTGAAAATGTGTCTCGTCACTGAAGATGATTTTCTTCGACAATTGGTCATTCACTGTTGCCATTTCCTGCCACCATTCTGATCATTGACGACGCTTGAAATGGTCAAAAGGCTTTAGTTCTTGAGTCAATTGCACCTTATAGGCGTATAAATGCAAGTCTTTATGCATAATGTTCGTCAACGACGAGCATGAGAGGTGTAATTGTTGGGCACAACGACGAGTTGAGGTGGACGGCTCTTCAACCACACTATCGCGAACAACAGCAATATTTTCTGCAGTACGAGCTGTACGAGCATGCACTGGTGTTTTCACATCTCCTACAGACCCGGTTTGCTCAAACTTTTGCACAATTTTTCCGCTTGTACGCACATTTGGACGATTAAATTGAACGAAAAAATCACGAAGTGCACGATATGCATTTTGATTTGAACGCCCGTTTTCATAATAAGCCTGAATAACTTTAACGAGCTGCTTGGTTGCGTATCTTTCCATGATTCAAATTAAATTAACCTGAAATTAAAAGATGTCGAACCAAATGCCAAAAGAGCTTGAGGTTTAGGTGTGGTTCACATTCAACATCGGCCTTTGAAACTTAACCACCCTTTAGAACCTACGCACCCCCAAATGTTAATCACGCACCTAAAATTCGGCTACGGTGGCCGAAAATTATGATATAGAGGTTTTTAAAGTGAAGTATCTTCAGTTCTTTTTAATATTTTTATTATTATTATTTTTTTTTTTAATAAAATTTACTTTTCAGAGAAAAGTTTTGCACAAAATTTTTGAAAATTAAAAATTTTTTGGTCAGTTTCTTTTTTCTTTTTTTTTTTTGTTCTAAGTTTCTTAGTGGGGCTTCAATAAATATTCGTGTTATATTCAAATACGTGTAGCGAATCAGCGAAAAATATCGCTCTTGCACACAACTTTATGAAACTTTATATACTTCTTGCGACTATTCCAGCGTCGGCTTCGCTGATTCACTGATTCGCTTTCTATGCATTGTGCGTCCGTGTAATTCTCAATGACTAAGCCCCAATATTTGCTTTCAAACAACACAGCCGTATGACTATGCAAAATTACTGCTGAATTCAAGATAGGCTGGCCCATGCGAAAGCACTTAGGAAAGCACATTTCCAGTTGAGTACCAGTGATATGAGAACTAGGCTGCAAGTAATCACTTTTTTCACCAGATTCAACTAGAATGTTTTATTCCTTTTATAACTTATGAGGTGGGCTAGTTCGAGATCGGCCAACCCTACTCTATCATATAAAAAATGCACCCTTCTTCGAAGCAGACAATTCTGTTCTATGTAGAGATTCAACCGCTAGGCTCCGTCTGCTCAGCATTCAAATTCTCGTAACCATTTTAGTTGAATCATGACTGAAGCAATTGTTTAATATAACGATTGTTTTAATAGAAAAAAAATATTCGTCATAAATTATTGCCTAATTCCACTGAACTGAATGAGCTCGGTCAAGTATAAATCCAGGTAATTTCCTATCGCTAACTCATAGAACTGTCATGGGAATGAGAGTAAGGCCTCTAAAGCAGATTGTCTTACAACACATTCTCCTCAACTCTTAACGGATAATCTTTGCCAATTTGACGAATTTATAAATTTTTGATTTTTTTATCCATTCGCATGTCATATTGAATTCATTTTTCTTTCCTGTTAAGCTAAATTATTATTAAAAATATTGTAGCAAACTTGTGATGAGATGAGGATTGCCTCTAAAATCTCATTCATAGCCGTGGTTAGAGTTAAGATGGTTATGTTGAATGTAATAAAAAATTTTGCTATTATAAATCAGAATTTATTGACCTTAAAGCCTACAGATATAAACATATTATATTTTTGTAAATAAAAACAAAGTAGGATAAAAAAGTCAAAATTAAAAAAGTCATAAAATCCTTTTAAAGGGTGGTTAAATTTTAAGGGCTGATGTTGAATGTGAACCACACCTAAACGACAACAACACCGTTGCACTTCTTTCTTTGGGGTCATTTGAAAGAAAAGATGTGCGTCGATAAGCCAGTAACAGTTCAAGAGCTAAAGGATGAGATAGTTCGGCACATTAACGGCATAAAACCTCAATTATGCCTCAGCGTCATCGAAAATTTTGACCATCGGATGGAGATGTGCCGCCGAGGCCGCGACGGCTATTTGTCCAATATCTTATTCTGTACGTAATTAAGCCATACCAATATTATCATAATAAAGAGAAATTACAATAACTTTCTAAAAAAAACTCTATTTTATTCAAAATCAACACCGGGCCTTAAAACTTAACCACCCTTTAGATAAGGAACTATTTGCATTTGGTGGTCTTTGGAGGTGTGCTGCTGAGGCCGCGGCGGCTATTTGGCCAATATTTTGTTGCATGCGTAATTGAGCTACACCAATATTATCATAATAAAGAGAAATAATTATAATTTCTTAAAAAATTTGTATTTTATTCAAAATCAACACCCGGCCTTGAAACTTAACCACCCTTTAGGTGCCACATTTACCTAACTACTTGATGTGCAATGTAACTGAGAGTAAGTCTTTTTTTATTTCAAAGTTAACATTATTTGACAATCTTTTTATATTGCTGACAAATTGTTAAGTGTAACAGTAGAGCAACTATTGAATGATAATAATAAAATGAGCTTCATGACGAGATGGAAATATTTCAGGGTTCATAATTCAGCAATCCTTCTTCCTCATCTTCTACTTTCTACACACGACTGCTTTCGGGATATTTTTAAGTGTAATCCCGAAACCTCGAGATTTGCGCCGAAACATAACTCTCACATTCAGTAAATTGGGTCTCACTTGCTGCACACGACTAGCTTCGGTATATTCTTTAGAGTAATCCAAAAATCACGGGATTTCGGTTTACGACTCGGCACATGACTTTTTTAAGTTCAGTAAAAATTCTGTAAGAACTAGAGCATTTTGATATGAGCGATTTTTCTTCTAAGTGCTATAAGTCCACTTTTCAAAAAACAAAAAAAAAAAATAAGTTAATGGTAATTTTAGTTATACATATTAGATATCCTGTTTTATATTTATTCATACATTCAATGAAGCACAATTTCTGAATAAAATAATCAAAGCAAACTTAGCTATAAAATGTCATCGCAAAACTGTGCTTTTCTTTTTTTGTTGGAAGCGGTATAAATACATTTTTTTATACTCTCGTAAATGTATATAGTACATAAAAGCATCATATGTTTATTGACTAGTTTTGTTTATTTAATTATTCGTTTATAAAAATATACATAAAAAACATACATAGTTCAATAAAGATCATAATAACGCAAGTTTGTATAAGATTTATGAGGCATCGGCACATGTTCAATAAAATCTCAAATTTTTTAATCTGAATTCCTGGAACAAATTTAGGCATGCAGTTTTATAGCCCAACAAAATGAGGACTATAAAATGAAAGCTCGATGGAAGTGTTGTAGATCTTCAACATGCCTATAATGCACAAACTTTACAGAAAATTCTTTAAGTAACAATAAAATTGAAAATGAATATATTTTTAAATCGTATGAACTTAAATTTAGCCCAGTCTTGTATACGATATTTACTTACGACATGCCGACAACAGAGAAGGTAGAAGTGGCGACTGCTGATGATACAGCCTTCATCGCATCTAGTGAGTCCCCTGCAGAGGCCTCCTCCCTGCTACAAAATCACTTACACACTTTGGAAACTTGGCTCAATAAATGGAAAATTAATATTAATCATGAAAAGTCGATTCATGTTACATTTACACTAAGAAGAGAACAATGTCCTCCAGTGTATTTAAATGGTCATCAAATTCCTACTAGCGACACAGTCAAGTACTTGGGAATGCATCTTGATCGACGCCTCACATGGAAAAATCATATTAAAGCTAAGTATCAACAGCTTAAAAATAAAACCAAAAGAATGTACTGGCTACTTGGTGGCAAATCTCAACTTAGTCTAGAAAACAAGGTTAGATTGTGTAAAGCTATATTAAGTTAAACAATTTTCGAGTACAAATTAAATCTAATAACATAAAATATGCATAAGAATTGTAAAAAGAAAATATTCTATAGTTTTCTATGTAGCTTTGCACCAGTGTAAATATTATGCTGTCATTATGTAATAAGATCTCTTTTGCTGAATATCTGTATTCTAAGATAGATTGCAAATAAAGTATTTACATAAAAAAAAAAAATTTGGATTTTCGAATAGTAATAGTTTTTATCTCTATATATGAACATCAACCAATATACAAAGTTGTATCTAATAGCGGCGTCCCCTCGGTAAGCAATGACAAACCTCCGAGTCTATTTCTGCCATGAAAAAAGCTACACTTAAAAAATATCTACCATTCGGAGTCAGTTTAAAACTGTCGATCCGTCCATTTGTGGAGCAACATCAAGACGCACACCACAAATAGTAGGAGAATAATGAGATAAATATAGACTCTTTATTTTCTTTTGATTTGACACTAACAAGGGCTAAAATGAAAGAATTTACTACAATGACTCTGTGGTCTTCTATTGGAAAAATAAGCAACAAATTGAGGTACACATAAACATTTTTTTTTTACCTTTAACAGTAATCGTTTGCAATTAAACTTCTATATTTCGAAACATCAGTGATATACCCGACAAGACAGTCCCATCCAAGTGCAGCAATTCCATTTAAAGTGCTATTAATTTCCTCATGACTTAAATAAAACTTTCTCTTTCTTTCGTTTCAAAATTGGACACCTATTTTTAAGAAAGGTTTTATGTTTTCTAATTCGTTGAGGTTACAAAGTACACCGTTTAAATTCCTTTGTTCTCCAAGATATATTTATAAAGCCTGGCTTTCAAAATCCACATTACTTTATAATTGTCAATATTATGTCAAGACTGAGCGAAAATAGAAACGACAGGAGCTTTGTTCTGATAACTTCAAGTTTATTTATTCAAAATAGTCCGCTCTGGCCTCGACGCACTGTTTTGCGCGATCTAAAAGTTTTTCGAAAGAGTGTTTCAAGTCATTGACCGGAATGTCCTTTAGGATGACGCTACAAGCCTTTTAGATGGCCTCTACGGACGCAAAACGTTTTCCTTTCATGGCCAAATGCAATTTTCCGAATAGGTAGAAGTCAGAGGGAGCCACATCAGGCGAAAACGGTGAGTGATTGATGGTTAAAATGCGATTTGTAGTCAAACAATCAGTCTTAAGAGTGGATCAATGAGATGTTGCATTATCATGCAATAAGCACCAGCTTCCTCCTTCGCGATATTCAGGACGAATTCGACGAATGCGATGCAACAAACGCTTCAAAACGCCCAGATAGAAAATGCATTGACGGTTTGGCCCGTTGGCACGAACTCCTTGTGAACAATTCCTTTGGAATCGTAAAAACAAATGAGTATCGACTTGATTTTTGACTTCTCCAAAATCGATTTTTTAAGTGGTGGCTCATCTGGGGCCTTCTATTCGGCACTTTGTCGCTTAGTTTCGGGTTCATGTTGGAAACACCACGTTTCATTACCACTTATAATGTTGTAAAGGAAGTTCTTGTCTTTTCTCGCCTCTTTAATGAGGTCTTCCGAAAGTTGAATTTCAAGCAATTTTTGGTCCACAGTTAACTTGTGCGCATTCCGCGTGCTCAGACCTTTCGTAATCCCAAATGATCAGTTAAAATGCGATAAATGGATTCTTTGAAGATATTCAACTCCGATTCCATGAATCCATGAAATCAATATTTCGGTTGATTTTTGATAAATTTACGATCAATTTCGTAGAGTTTTCAGTTATAATTGATTTTGGGCGGCCCATATGTTCATTATCACTTATGTCCTCACAACCATCTCTGAAACGTGTAAACCACTAGTCCAGTCATATTAGGGGTTTCACCTCGGAATGAAAGATAATAAGCTGGAAATTGGTAAAAACCTTTGTTGTGTCGCCCTAAATATTGTCTCAAAAGTCACAAATGCTATCGTGTCCGCGTCTTAAGATATTCAAGGTCAAAGGTCACAAAAAACGATTTTTCGCGAATATCTCGGTTCCTATTGCTTAAATGATATTTTCACCTATTATGAAAGTTGTAGAGTATAAAATTCTCTACAACTTTTGTCCAAACTTTTTTTTTATACGATCAACCGTTTTTGAGGTAGAGCGCGAAGAGTGAGCAGCGTACAGTCATATATGAGCTAATGCAGGGCCAAGCGTGAGTTACGGTTATCAGTACGTTGTATAAAGTCAATTATTGACAAAAAAATTATAATTATTAAGCAATGCCCATTATTTCTGTACTTATTATTAAATATTTATATTTATTAATTATTTATATCAATACAAAACAAAGGTTTTTCCAATTTCCAGCTTATTATCTTTCATTCCGAGGTTGACCCCTTTTTTTACCTAATTTCACTGACTAACTCCTTAAAAAGATGGCGCCATCAAAATATTTTTATGACGCCAGCCTTGTTTATTTTGGACTTCACATTTTAATTCTTTATAATATAGGACTATGAATAAGTTCGTGCGGTTTTACAACAGATGGCGTAACTTGATTATTATTCCATCGATCCACATTTCCAAACATTCATTGGAGAGCTACTGTCGTAAGGCACAAACGTCAGTATAAGTTTTTTATTTGAAGCGTAAACAACAATATTTTTACCACACTTGAAAATGTCGAATTTCGTGCCAAATAATGTGTTTTTGCGGGGAATTCTTCTTCATTATTTTAATATGAAGAAAAAAGCAGCCGAAAGTCATCGTATCTTGGTGGAAGTTTATGGTGAGCATGCTCTAGCTGAGCGAACGTGCCAGAAGTGGTTTGCACGCTTTAAAAGTGGTGATTTTGGTGATGAAAAACTTTTAGAATTCTACCCATAAAATCTGTTTATTTTTCTCATCCCAATTTTGTAAAAGTAAATCAAATCGTCCCATGTGTTATGTTCCATAATTAGTACCTCCAGTGTTCCTAGCGCACTCCTCCGCTGTCTGAGAAGTAATTTTGCTAATCCCTTCAGGAATTTGCAGGAAACACTTGCTTGTTTTACAGGTGTCAGTACTGTATCAGTGGTTCTCATGAGGCTTATTGCAGAGAGCTCTGATGTACTCGCCTGCTCTCGCTATACTTGGACCTAAAATTGGCTCCGGTCTTATTAAACACTCCGGGGAATATTTATGTTAGTTTTCTAAAAATATATCATCTGAAATAGCAACCTAAGCATTTAACTTTTGAGTACTATTTATACAGATAACCAGTATACCTTCCGTTTTCTCAGAGGTATGATTTCCGACTTAGGCGCTTCTTAATTCAGACAGAGCTTATTTTAAGCAGAAAACTATAATATTTTAAGGTAATATAGAAAACAATCAATAACGAAAATTTCTAGCATAACATGTAGCGATCTTCCAATAATAGCAATAGCTCTTTACTCTTTTAAATTCGCCATCATCTTAAAAAAAACGCAGTAGTTTGGAGTCATTGGAATTACTTGCATGGCTCATATGTATGCATACTCATACCCATACTAGCAAAAACGTGAGGGCTTTTTAATCAAATATTGCCATTTTTGGTAGCTTTTAATATTTTATTGAATTTACTGTACCTATACAAGTACACATATTTCTTTTTCGGTTTTCATTTTTTATCGCCATTAAAAGGTAATAAAATTTTACTCACATCACTGTGGTGTGTCGTGGCTCTCATTGCAATTTCATGCTGTCATAAAATGCCACTTAAAGTTGTGCAAAGGCTGACTTTTGGCCATCATAACAGTGACAACAACAACAATAATAGCAACAACATTTGATATGTATAGACAAACTAACAATGGACACTTGTACTACCTTTTAGTAACACATACTATATTTCGCATAGCATGACATGGCATAGCATATGTATACTTATATATATATGATATGATATGATACATATATATTATATACATGTTTATATGTATCTACTTGGTTGTATTTACTGCATGTTAGCCACCACACTATACATTTTATTTAGTCGTTTATGGTCTTTATGGCCACGCCATTGCGAACCTGTTTAGTTAGTACTTTTTGATTGTCTCATTCGCTGGCTTAACCAAAGTAGCTTTGGCTTTAATTTTAAACGCTGAATTTCGTTTAAAACACGTCTAGCTTTGTTTGATTTAATTTCTACTTCTTTGTCTGCCTTTTACTTTTCATGACGCGTTTTTTTCGGTTTATTTTTAAACCGTCCAGTTTTGGAGATGGCACTAATTTATCGGAATGAAAACGAACTATCCAAAAATTACATTGGAATATGGCTTTATACAGCTTTCATGCTCGAAGTTATTATGGAACCAAAGATTAAATTCCATTTGAACTTGCTGAAAATCTCCTTCCAAGTCACTACTATAATTTTTTTTTAATATAGAATTACACTTCGGAAGTTTGGCCTATTTTACTATATGGAGCTCTTGTGTGGTGACCATTCAGTCAAAACGCAAGTTATATGAAACTACTGAGCACTGTCCAAAGATCTGCGTTAGGATTACCCCAAATAAACAACTTGCCTGCCCTAAAGCTGGTGCTATGGAAAATCCGGGGGCTTGGCCACGCTTTTATATCACACACTAAGAAAAGTTATAATCAAGAAATCGAATACTATTTCCCTAAACCGACCTTCAACAGTCTCTTCAAGGCTAATATCCCTTCGAAAAGAGAGTGGCAAACTCAAAGGCGATAGAGAAGAGGGAAAGCACATTTTTACACGGATGGTGCCAAGCTAGAAAATAAAGCTGGCTATTGAGTTTTTTCAAAAGAATTAGGATTATACCTTCTGCTCAACTATGAACGAGACGTTATCAATAAAACGCTCTGCGGGTGACATATGGCAAAAATAAATTTTTTGTTTTTTGGTAGGACTGTCATAAGCTTACATGGCAAATTCCAGCGTGATATGTCACATAGTTTGTTTTCTGTGCTACTGTAAACAAGTCAAGCTCGAGTGTGTTCTTCGAATTCTCTTTTATGACTTCAATTGTCTCAAAATCTTTTCCACGGAGCGGCAACTTGAGCTTGGGAAACAGGAAAAAGTCACATGGAGCCATATCAGGCGAATACGGTGCTTGCGGAGCGATATTAACATTATTTTTGTTCAAATAATCACGAACAAGACGTGATGTGTGAGCTGGTGCATTATCGTGATGCAAGAACCATGACTTGTTCTCCCACAATTCCTTCCTTTTAAGACGAATTTTCTCGCGCAAACGCTTTAAAACGTCTAAATAATATTCAGCGTTAACCGATCGGCCTTGCGGAAGGAACTCCGAGTGCACCACACCTTCGTAATCGAAAAAAACAGTCAGCATAACCTTAATTTTTGAGCGACTTTGGCGTGGTTTTTTGGGTTGATGTACGGCCCTCTTTGAACGATTTGTACCACTGGAAAACACGTGCACGCGATAGAGCAGAGTCCCCATAGGTTGTCTGCAACATTTTTAAGGCGTCTGAAGCCGAATTTCCATCGTTAAATTCGAAGAACACGAGCTTGACTTGTTTACAGTAGCACAGAAAACAAACTATTCATGTGACATATCACGCTGAAATTTGCCATGTAAACTTATAACAGTCCTACCAAAAAACAAAAAAATTATTTTTTCCATATGTCATCCGCGGACCGTTTTATTGATACCGTCTCGTTCATATTTGAGCAGAAGATATTTATCTGTCCGACTTTCGGATTACTGTAGCGTCTACCAGGCAAAAGTCTGAGCCATAAAAGAGATAACTGTATACCTTAATACACACGCCGTAACAAAACCTATGCTAAATATCTTCTCGAATAACCAGGTGGCCATCAAATCAATGGAGGTCATTATACTAATATCGAAGGTTTATCAGGAATGCAATGCTTGGCAGCTCTAAATGATATTATCACTGTTTTCAAGGCCAGTCTTATATGGGTTCCGGAACATAGTGATATTGAAGGAAATTGCAAGGCCGATGAGCTAGACAGACAGGTTACTAATCTCCCACTACTTAAAAATAGAGGCAATACTGGAATTCCTATGGCAACTTGCAAATTAAGGACAAAGTATAATATTATCCAGGATGTCAATAGGGTATGGTGAGAAGAAAATACTTGTGTTCCAACCAGGCTAATTTGGCTGCAAACTAGATAAGAAAAGGTCAGGAGAATCGCTCAACCTCTCAAGAGAGAACCCCACGAAGGTCGTGGCTTGTGTCACCCGTCATTGGCTGTTAGGTAGGCACTCTTCTAGGCTAGAAGTATTTTCTCACAAATATAGCAGAAGTTGTAGAGACGAAGAAGAGGAAGAAACAGTTGAACACTTTCTCACCTTAAAGTAAATAAAGTTTTTGCTTATCGCACCATTACTCGTTGCAATGATACTGGTAGCATCGCGAAACGTCATGGAGGTGGTCATTAAACGACTGCAACGTCACGTGGAATGGTTCAAAAAGTGAAAAAGCGACTTGAGCGAAATCCCCGACGAAGTGCCCATCAAATGGCGAGAGAACTCAAAATATCTGGTAATTGTTTGGGCAGCTGTAACCGCAGATGGGCGCTTTCTAATTGTTTTCATCGTAGTTCGAAAATATTATCGAGAAAATATTATGGAGGTTGTAGCGGCAGGGTAATCACCTACCCTGTTAGAAAGCAAAATAGATTAACGAAACCAACGCAAAACTAAATCTTGTCGAAGCCCTATGCTCCCGAGTGGAGCAAACAAGGAAAACCAAAAAACACAAGTTATGGAGGTTGCTTTGAAGCCGTGGGCAGACAAACATTTCGGTGGCAGACCATAGACGTTTCATCGGGTCTCGGCATCGTCTCGCAAAGCTCGAGTGAACCAAGAATAGGTAAAAAACAACGTTCTGAACTTCATAACGTCCACACAATGGCTCACAAATTCACCAGACGCGAATCCGATGGATTATTCACTTCGGGCTATTTTGGAGGGCAAGGTGCGAACTAAAAAATTCAGCAGTCTCGAGGCGCTATACAAAATCGATTGTCCGCGAGTGGGCTTAAATACTTGCAAGTCACATTTGGGTAGCTTGCGGTTCGCTTTTGGACCATTTCAAAGCCATGATCAAGGCAAAAGGTGGTCATATCGAGTATTGAGTGCATTGATTCTTAATTTTGGATTATTTTCACAAATTACTTTGAATTGAATAAAAGTAATTTTCGGAACAAAATTTATGGCCTTTTTAATTGGTTACACTTTGAATGCCGGATCCTGTACATGGTCTAAGTGAGTTGGCTATTCTAAACCGACTGAAAGCCAAGGAGTGTGCCTTTATTTGAGAATAATCGAATCGAAGTATGATATACGGTGATATATATTACGATACGAGGGTTGCCTCTTATCTTTTCCACATTTGCAACACTACGTTTAATGTACTGTAATTCGATAGCATATCGAAAAGTTTGCAATTTTTTAGCATAAATTTACATACAACGTTTTCACTTACGAGTTTTGTTCTTCTTTCAGTGAGCTGAAAAATTCATCTAACCCAAAAGTTGGATTTGATGAGGATGATTATTAATTGCTATAGCGCCAATCACTGTGCAGATAATGCTAAAACAAATGATTTCCATTGATTTCGGTTTTCAGCTTTTGCCTTAACCTGTGTTTATGTTACGTTTTCGTCGATAAAATCAAGGTCATTTGCTCAATATATGTTGCTTCGTCGCCATGAGTCCCTCTATTTCGCGTTCCCTGTGGATTCTAGTCTAAAGCAGCTCTGCTGACTTCATGCGCTGGTTTACGCAGCCCCATTTTTTCCGAATCTCAATATTTATCGGCCTTTCGTTACATCTATTGAGTAGAAACGCATTTGAGATCCAGTTTTCGGGCCTCCAGATACTTAGAATTCGGCGAAGACAGCAGCTCATAAACAAAAGATGGAATTAATTCGTGAAAATTTTCATGCAGTTATTTATTATGATTTTCGACATAGATTATTGAGACAGCAGTGCGTTGATGAACTTACTTCGATTTATGGTGTTGTAACACTACAGATAGCCACTGCGAAATGCTGGTTTAACGATTTCCGACATAGCCGTCGACCCTAAAAAAAAATTAAATAAATATAAAAGATTTTTTGGTTTTATTAAATTATTTGGTAATAGCAAAAAAAGTGCACTCTTTTACTTTCATCTTTTTTGTTAACAGCTGTTTTTACTTGGCATTATATGGGGCTCGCAGTTTGTCTCTCAATTGAGATTATTTGAGGTTTTAGAAAAATACCAGCTGTGATCGAAATCTCAATTGCGACGAGGTGAATTATGTGAACACCCAACTATAAAGCTTAAAATTGAAATTAGCGTCTACTGTAGGGCCTGAATTACCAAACTTCAAGACTCTTATCGTATACGTATTATATTATAATTGTATATAAGTATAAAATGTCGATGATGCAGTTTGTGGCCATACGTCGTCCTCATGAATTGCGTCCCGTAATGAGTACTATCAGTGCACGTAGCTTACATCTTCTCTGACCGCGAAAGAATTTTTCTACCACTCGGTGAGGAATTTTCAACAAAACTTTTAAAATTTTTGGAATTTGGTACCATATAACTCATTTGCAGCAAGAGTGTCGTAATCCAAAAAATAAATTGATATGCAAAAATTAGCACCAGCTCTTCTTATGGCCACATCTACTAACAGTATCTTAGCAGATGAAAATGTGTATTTACAATTACTTAAGAGCGAATATTATATTGAAAACTTTGAAGCCGACTTTCATGATTTCTTGATTCATGGTGTTTTTTGATCAAGCAACCGATATCATTAAGCTTCGATATCATCTAAGTTACACCAACTATCCACACCGTTAAAGTCTGTTTATAGTAATACAATTTTCTCCATGAAAGAGTCGTTCAAAATTAGTACGTCGGCAGGTCCATATGCCCCATGTGCTCAAAATTATGTACTTATAATCGTATAAACACTAAATGCCATAAATTGCGAAAGCTTCATTGAGTTGTTTAGGCTTTCTTCGAAAAAAAGTTCATTATCACTTGAAGCAATATATACAACTGCATACTCGTACATGCTTTTATTACAAATTTCCGGTGCATAGAAGAGTTTAGGAATCAATTTGCAAATATATAGGGGGGGTCGAAAGTTTCTTTACACCAATAATTTTCTACAAAATTGAAAAGCGTTGAAATTCAACCAAAACCTATTTTGGTTTTTATGAAGCCTCGGGACTAGTGAAGATTAATCATTTCATATTTAAATGCAGGAACAATTTGTAATATTGAAAAATCTTATTGAAGGAAAGTGCAAATTAATGCAAGTTAAACAATGTTGCCCTTTTACCATATACAAATTGATAAACGTGTGCAACCTTGCCGATTTGGAAACAAATGCAGCTTTTACTATATGTTTTTGTCGATAGAAGTTATATGCAATAAAATTAGTTTAAAAATAAAAAGAGTCCACAAACACATTTTAATTGCAAAAAATTATAAAAATAAAAAATTTAAAATAATGAATAAATAATGAGTTTAAAAATGTATGAAAATAATCTATTTAATAAAAAAAATTTATAAAAATAATACATTTAAAAAATAAATAAGTAATAAATTTTACAAATGCATAAAAATAATAATTGTGTGAAATTTTGTGTGAAAACGATTTTTTGGTCAAATGCTATTTGTTCTGTTTGATATTTGAGAAATAAAACTTTAAAAATTCCTTGGTAAATCCTGATTGCCGTACTGAGCTAAACCCAGAATTACGAAACGAAAGCGTGGCGGTGTTACTTCCAGGCCAAAAAAGATATTGAGGCACATTCAGCATCATTCGAAAGAAAAGGCTTGTGCTCATAAATGCTAATTTATTTTGCAAAATAAAATTGCGTTGCTACTCATACATAACCTCAAATATATACCAAAATCGGGTTTTTCGCACACATAGGTTGAAATATCTGTGAAAGCTGAGCGACCAGAATAGTTCTGACCCCGGTTTGAGATTCAGTATGTCGACAACCTTTGAAAAAATATATTCTGATTTACGGTAAAATATTATATTTTAGCTCAACTGTGTCGACCCATATATGTGTGCAATATCCGAAATGTATTTATCATTAATTTGCTTCAAAAGTTTTTATACAAATTTTATAAAAAAAAAAAAATGCATTAGACATATTGAATTTTTACTGAATTAAAAAAAAATTTACTTTTAGGATTAATCACGAAATAACGAGTATGCATTAATAATCCCAATACCCCAGGATCTACAGTAACCGCTAATATTGGCATAGTTAATTAATTTTGGGAAATATCTAATACTTAAACATTTTATATGAAACACGTGCTGTAAATGGGCTAGTATTCCGTACCATAAATTTTTCACATCGCCGATCGAATTTCAGTTCTGACTCTGGAAGCTAATAGTTTCTTTAATGTATGGTTTTTGGTCTGTCATAAATTACTCTTGTATTTTAGCCTGAATCTGTTCAACAGAAATAAAGACGCAGCAGTTTTTAGCCCAATCCTCTTTACGCTCACTTAAATGGTGCGTCACGTTGCTCTATTTTGTATTAAAATCTGCGTCAGTCACAATTAAAAATCTGCACCAATTGGCTCCACTTTTATACTTTTGGGCCACCCTGAACTAAGAGCGTCAAAGAACAAATGACTATTAAGATTAAATAAATATGTACGAGTACATACGTACTACACTATACTTATAATAAATATCCACATATTTATATACAATACATATGTATATACATGGGGTGTTTTTTTAGAGATTTTTTCTTTGATTTAGCAACATCGCGTCTATTTACAGTCAATTGGAAAAGTGATAGCTAATTTATGTTCGGCATATTTTGCCAATTCACTTCAGGGCTCGACAATCAACTCGGGAATTCATGGAAGTGAATTTTTCTGAAAGTCTGAGTTGTATATAGACCCGTTATTCTTCAGCTTAAAAAAGGGAAGATAGATGGTTAAAATAACCCACAAGAATTATTTTCATAAAACTCTACTACAGAATATTGACAGAAATTTTCTATCAGATATGGACATTTCAACAATATTTGGAAATTTCGATGTAATGTATTATAAAAAAATAGGTCTACAACAATGGTCTACTCATAACGCACTTTCTAGAATGTATGGCAACTTGCCTGTCCCAAAAAGAAGTATTCTCCAGAAAGAAAAGTAGACGAAGAACACGATAGCCTTTTGATATCCTATGGAGTGAGAGTTTTATGCTTTAACAAGGATGTAGACAGAGGGCTTGTCGCAAGCTGGATAGTCTAAACAGAATTTAAACGTGTGGTGATTACGTCGGTGAACACAACGATTGGGTTGGTGGATACTTTGTCTGCTTTGCAAAATTAAGAGTGTGTGAGGTCAAATATACTTTATCCAGGAAGATTTGCAACAAGTGGGAGGAGCAGATAAGTGAGCAATGTTCCTTATCCTTTCTCAATATATTCGATCCAAAAATGTATCATCTAAATCTTGCGATAGTCCCACAGCGGCAAAGAAAATATTATGTACTAAATTCCACACAATTTCATTCGTTTTTCTTTGCTTGCTCGCAGTCCGATTCTGAGTCACTGACGATGTTAGCTTGGATTCTATTTACCAGGCGATCAGCATTCACAACAACAGCAAATTTCAGCAAGAGTTGAGAGCCAATGATACTCACTCTGCTCTTTTAAAGTTTGAATGGCTGGTCGTGTAACGATTTTCATTGCCTTTCGAGAACAAAGCGACAGTTTCTTTGCATATACAGAGGCTGAATGGAGGAGGGTTAATGCTGGCTTGCGTTGGTTTCAATAAAATAGCACAACATATATCTTAGATATATATATTAAAGGCATAACGGAACACTTCCAAGACGCATCGAAAACAGATTATCTGATTCCGATAGATCTGAACAAAAACTGTAAGATACGAGTACCCCACAGAAAGGATTGACTCTGACCAAAACTGAATCCTAAAAGTCTGCTTGGATTCAACAGATCAAGGTGTTACAACGGGTCACTGCACTATTGGCACCCTAGCCAGTAGAATGGGCGTACCTCACAATGACTTCTACAGGAGTTGTGGGGAAGTAAAACAAAATTGGCTCGGTATAACCCCTCCTCTGTGAATTTCCTGCACTTCAAAGAAGCCGTGCCAAATATCTTAATGATTATTTTTCTGAAGACCTGTGAAATTTGCAAAATGTTCACTGGAGGGGTTAGTTACCTTCTTAAAAAGAACTATAAGTACATAGGTGGTTAGGAGATGAAAAGAAAATGTAGGTATCACAATGGGCCTTAGACTTGCCTTAGACAAGCGACCTGGCTAACGTAACCTAACCTAACCTATCTTCTAGGCCGAACAAAAACCCATTTGCTCCAAGGAATAATCGTAGATCACATAGTTTCACGCAAGGAATCTGTCAATTGACCACCACTATCACCAACCCTATTTGAGTAAGTTGTGCTTAAGACTTTTCATCGCCTGTAAGTTTGGAGTATTTTGTCCGTTTCGTGTATTACTCCATTCGCCCAGCACATGTCTGCACTTCTCAATCGGCTTATGAAATACCGATATGCTCATTGTAGCAAAGCAAAACTCTATGAGAGTCATCGGTGCCTCGAGACACAAAAAATTTGATAAATAGCAGTTAGCCGTATTTTATTTGTGTCCATTAGCAGACCACCCGAGGTATAAAATTCAAGGAAACAATAATGAATAATAAATAATAATGGGCTTCCGCGGAAGATCGGATAATCTGCCGATTACGTCTCTATACTCGGTCCGCCCGATTGCCGTAAACTAATCAATACCCAAAGATAATTTTATGTGGAGATATGCGAAGTTGCGTTGAACCATCTGGGAGCCAACATCCGTCGCTTTATTACCGACACAGCATATCTCTATGTTACTTCCCAAAGAATACTCAGGAATTTAATTTAAAGGTTGTGGGCCAGCGGTTCACTTTATGCTCAAAAATATTTTTATATTCTAGTGACATAACTTTGCCCTTGCAATCGAGTTAGTACTCGGCCATTAGCACCATATTTTTGTATCTTATCTCATTTCACTTCTATAAGTTTCAAAAAACAAAAACACCCTCTATGAATTAATTAAACACCTGTGTTAAAAATAGGTGCGCACAATCATTCAGTTGTTTTGTTTATAAATCGTGTGGCAAGAGTAATTAGTGCAAGCAACTAATTGTGTAGCTAGATATGAAAATACTTATATTGAACATTATGCCTTTGTATGCGTTAGTAGACGTAATGAATTGACGCATTGCTGGGGGCTACCGAAACAAAAAAGAAATTCTAAAAGAAATACACAAATTCATTCAAGTTCAAGAGATATATGGGAACACTAAAAAACAAATCGAGCGGAAACACAAGAACACACACACACACCCTCAGGCTTTTAAGTGGCCTGCAGGAAAAATGTGACCATGTTAGGAACTAGATTTTTAACAGATGTCTGGATGTGTACGTTTCCCAGTTGGTGGGATGAGAAATAGTGACTAGTTGTTATGATTTGAACGAACTTTGGATTCAGGGTAATGCCGAACTCACTCTCAGAGCTAAAAAAAGTTGTTAAAATCTAAGGGGCTCACCTTTCTTCGACAACCTGGAGCACTGCTCTAGCCTAAGTCCCATCAACCTTCTCCATTACATCAATAGCTCCGGCAGGCTGTAGATATCTGCCTGTTGGAGCTCTCATGTGGATCAAAATGGCGCTTTAGTGCTGCTTGGGGATTGCCAGACTGGTACTTGAAGCATTTCACCTACCAACCTACCTCGGGCTAAAAAAATAGTGGTCTAGTAATCAATGAAATTAAACCGAAAATTGAAACCAGGGACTGTAAATATTATAAGTTTTATCAAAAACATGAGTAATTAATTAAAACTAGGCAATAAATCCTTAGGAAAATAGTCAATAAATCCATTAAGAAACGCACTTTTTATTTATATGTTCGAATGTCTAAGGTGAGGCGAGTTGAGGTGACATGAGTTAATGTGTGTCCAGATCACGGTGAAAAGATGTTTAATGGTGTGGCCAATAACAGACTGTTAGACGGCTTTCATCGAATTGGAGTGTTCCAGCTGATGGGCTGACGTCACTTGGGATGTGTTTAAAAACAAACTGAGGTTGTGCTGGTGGTATACGAAACAAATCAACCAATGGCACCTCGTTGCCATCTGAATAACGACTGATTGGACGAGTGCGTGAATATGCGTGAAATTCTCGTGCAGATTTCGGTTGGCGATAAGATTGTGTTAATAATATATGAAAAAAAAACTCAATATAGCTTTCGCTCAAGTTGCTTCGTTGCCATCTGAATAACGACTGATTGGAAGAGAAATTATCGTTCAGAATTCGGCTGGTGAATCAGCCCCGTAACGTGGCTGCTAAAATTCCCCTAACAATTTGGTTTTTCATCATAGTTATTGGCCGAACCTGTTAAATCTATCATCCTTGTGTGCACATGACTTCAAGTAAGATGAGTCGAGGTGAGTTGAGGAGGATTTAGGCGAGGTACAAAATTTTGCATATTGGATCTGCCAAAAACATCAAAAGTGATTTTTTATTTATGAGAAAAAAGATCAAGAAATGAGTTTCACTATGCACCAAAAACACAAAACTGAAAAAATAATAATTATTTTTGGAGAAAAATTTGAAACTCAAATAATATTGATTATTTCTGATCGAAAAATTACAACTCGCACAACAATCACTTCATGTAAAAAAAAAAATAGCGCTCGAAAAATAGTTTTATTTTTTATCAAAACAATATTACTCAATACATTATTGTATTTTTTGAGCCTTTAATTCAAAATTGCACATATTGGAAGCTTTTCACTTTTCTAATGGAAAATTTTGGCTTAAATTTCAAAATACACCCTAGGAGAATTTATGTACAATATATCTGAAATTATTATTTTGAATTATTAAACGAAATCCCTCCCATAAAATACCAGTGGAAATTGATCACAGAATTTGTTTGACAAGCCACTCTTACTTCAGCCTGCTCAAATATCCAAAGAACAGACTTCCACCAACCTACAGTTAAAATTTCAATTTCATTGCACCGGTTACTCATTGTTCCTCGTTTGACGTGCGCGAGTGAAACGCAAACTATTTGCAAGAGTGCTAAGCAAAACCCTCTCACTTCATGAATTCATAAAAACTTTATCAACATGCAAAACCCGCAACCTACCTACATAAAAATCAACCAACTAGCATGGGCCGCTCACATCATCGCAAAAGGCGGAAGAAACCTAACCTAACCGCTTTATCGCAAATGACTTCTGTCGCAGCTGCAGAAATGGGAAAGAGGCGTAGAGCATTGAACACTTCCTTTGGCGCTGCCCTCTACTGGTTTAGTTCTTTGAATGTCTAGCAGACTTTGAATCGGCAGCCGTACACAGTAGACGATGTGGTTTCACAATGGGCCTCCAGACCTAAGTGGGCCCCCTGGGAAACACATTGAAGGTCATCCCTTCTGCAAGTGAAATCCAAAGTTGATTGATACTGGTGATGATTGGTGCACGTGTTGTACTTAGGAATCAATGCAATTTCCTGCAGGGTTCATATGCCTGTGGGGCATTCTTTTATAAATCGAACAGAATTCAACAAAATTTCCTAGACCAATTTTTGATTTTGCTGAAAACCTTTTTAATAGATCTTTATAAAAAAATGTATTGGTACGTCCCATATCTTAGTGAACTTTTGAGATTGTTTTCCTACTTAGTCATTTTGTTGTATTAGAGTGATATTGAAGTGTGCAAAACAATTTGAAAAATTTGAATTTTTTTTGCAAATTATTGCAAATCAAACTTTTGAGTCATATTTTTTTTTTTTAAATATTTATCTCTAAAGCCCTTGATCCCTGAAAAAAATTTTGGTAATAAGAATTGTAGGGGATGAGCAAGAATTTATTTATTTATTTTTTAAAAAATGACTGTACCTAATTTTAATAATTTTTCAAATAATATTTTTTTTGTTTCTGTTTTTCTTATCCCAAGTGAGTAATCAAAAATTATAAAAATTTTATTTTATTAATAATGGAATTTTTCTTAATTATTTATTTATTTATTAGCAGTAAAGTTAGGTTAGGTTAACCTGGTTGGCAATAAGCCACGCATAGATCTTTTGGTCCCTAGCGATACCAGATGGAGACCGACCTCCATGAATACTGAAAGTAGACATCATGTAGGATGTCAGCGCTTTTGACGAATCTAAACAGAGCTGGGAGATACGCTTTTGAGACGTCCTCCAGACCAATAAACAATGGGGCTGCATTTGTCCGTGTTACCAATCCCTATCTTGTATGCATGTGCAGCCAATAGATTATGACCTGTTAGCATACCTATAATAATTCTGCAGTCCTTTCGCGAGAGCGTAAGTACAAATCGAGTTAGTTTTTTGTCGTTAGTTCTACACATAACTTTTGCTGTTTTGCATGTGGTCAAATTAGTCCACCTAGCTTTCACTAGTTTTTTCACGTAGTCGTCCATTTCATTTTATATATAGGCTATCGGCTATAAAAAAGAAACTAATCAATATTTTTTCACACTTTTTTTTATTGTGAAGATTGAACATTGTCATTTATGAATACAAAATAATATCGTTCAAATGACTGCCATGACTGGCTTTACAGTAGGCCATTCGATCAACCCAATTTTTAAGCACATTTTCGATTGTTTGGGCTCCAATTTCATGAATGGCAACTTCGATTTCATATTTTGAAGCATCAATCGTCTCTGAATGGTTCGCATAGCATTTGTCCTTAACGGCTCCCCACAAAAAATAGTCCAACGGGCTTAAATCACAGCTCCGAGGCGGCCAATTGATATCGGAATTTCGGCTGATTATTCGGTTTTCAAAAACGGTAGCCAAAAGTTCGAGTGTAACTTTGGCAGTGTGACAATTTGCACCGTTCTGTTGAAACCAAATGTCGTCCATGTCATCCTCTTCAATTTTTGGAAACAACTCGTTGAGCGTGTCACGGTAACGCTCGCTATTTACTGTAACCGCGGCTCCTGGCTCATTTTCGAAAAAAAAATGGCCCGATGATACCGCCAGACCAAAAACCGCATCAAACAGTGACTCGTTGTGGATGCATTTGCTTCTCTACAGTAACGTGTGGATTTTCTGAGCCCCAAATCCGACAATTTTGCTTATTGACGTAGCCACCGATGTGAAAATCAGAAAAGAAGAAGAAGACTCACCACTTTGGAAATAGGTTTTCAATATTTCCCAATTTTGTTCAAGCGTATAGCGTCCCATTTCGTAAATGTCAAACCTTTAAGTAAATTATGAACACATTTGTGTTACCATTCTCAAAAAAATAGGTGGTTCAAAAAGCAAACGCTATATGGCCCACCCTGTAGTACTTATCGGTTTTGGTATGTCGTTCTCTCATTCAAATGGTAGTCTAACATCCCTTTTTGCTATCTCATCTACTATTTCGTTGACCATAATGCCTTTGGGACCAGGTACCCAATAGATATCCCTGCTCCGTTGAACATTTTTGGACTTAATACAATATGAGCTTATTGCTTTTATTGCTGCTTGACTGTCAACGTATATATAAATTGTTGAGTGCTTTCTTGCTCTTGTGTGGGCTAGCTCCGCGGCTTTCCCCACAGCAAAAACTTCCGCTTGGAAAATACTGCTGTGGTCTGGCAGCTTAATAGGCTGCCTTATCCCTAGCTTTGGGCAGTAAATACCCGCTCCCACTCCATTTAAAGTTTTAGAGCCGTCTGTGTACTATGGATGTGAAAAGTCCTATAGCCAGGCTTCATGCCTTTGTGCCATCCCTCCTCTTCAATTGTTGTACGAAACGTTCTCTTCCAATTAAAGTATGGAGTCATGTAGTCTGTGCAACCTGAACTACCTTTCCTATGAGCTGTCTCCGAAGGTTCTAGAGGGGAATACTTCCGCAGCCACTAATCTCCTCGGGAATTGCGCTGCCAGGTTTTCCGCCATACGGTCAATAGGTGGCGTGCTGAGTATCATTTCCAGCGCTGCCGTTGGAGTGGTTTTCATCGCTCCTGTTATGCACTGAGCAGCGAGTCGTTGAATCTATTCCAGTGGCATTAAGTATGTCAGTTTTCTTGTCGCAGTCCACCATACAAGGCCCCATACAGCAATATCGGTCTAACTACTGCCGTGTAGCATGAAAGCATCAGAGTGGGTGATAGACCCCAAGTAACGCCCAACATTATTTTACGTGCGTACAATGCATTACTGACCTTTTTCATCCTTTCCTCAACATTGTGCTTCCACGGCAATTTACTGTTTAGTATTACTCCGAGGTACCTCGCATGATCTTTGAGAAGTAGTTCGTTGTTGCCTAGCTTCGGAAGGTTCCACCCTGGGACCTTGTACTTCCTGGTAAAAAGTACTATGTCCGTTTTTTCCGCGTTTATCCGTAGCTCTGCGCGAGATGTGCATTGGTTATTTATCACATTACTGATGGTGTCCAGGTACTTTCCCGTAACTACTATAGCTATGTCTTCTGCATATGCCACTAGTTTTGGTGCCACCCCGTCAAGTTTCTTGGGCAGCTCATTTGCTACAAGTAACCATAGTAGCGGCGATAGTACCCCATCTTGCGGAGTACCTCTGCATGCATATTTGGTGACGCTCGCATCGTTCCACTCCGCTCTTATCTTTCTGCTAGCTAATAGCTGCCTTATCCATAGATAAACCGCGGGTTGCACATTAAGTGAGTCTATGCTATTTAAAACGGCTTCTTTTGTCACGTTGTTAAAGGCCCCTGATATATCTAGAAATACTCCTAAAGCATACTCCTTATATTCTAACACCTTTTCTATGTTTATTACAAGTGAGTAAAGTACAGTTTCAGTAGATCATTCCTTTAGTGTAAACATGCTGCGTCTTGGATAATCCGGTCGTATATGTCTTATACCTATTAAAAATTCCACACCTCACAAAAACCACCCGTTTCACGTTTTTATAAAGCTAAAATTAAATATTTTCGTGTCAAATCTGTGGCAATCAGCCAGTATCAGCATGCTGCGCCTTGGATAATTCGCCCGACGCAATTCTGTTTCTAATGTATGTGTCTAGAATCATCTCTAACGTTTTCGGGAGAAACGAGGTCAGACTCATGGGCCTGTATTCCTCCGAGTAAAGAGGAACAGGCCCACAATACAGGAACATAGCTGAACCTCAAACATCCCCTGAATATCGTAAAATTAATTAGCAGTAAAAAATTGGCAAAATTATTATTATCTTAAGGATCTGTGGCCATCGGTTGTTAGATTAGTATTTTCTTTTTTTTTCACTTTTATATTTACTAATGTGTTAGATTTTACCAAATTGAGGGGTTTTTTTGAGGGATTCATTAATATTAAAACATTTTCAGAGAAGCAGACGAAGTGTCCTTAAGAAAAGTCATAAGTATAAAAAAACGTGTTTTTTGATTTTCTCCAGAAATTAATTTTTGAATTTTTCGCTATATACTCAGTCAACATGACTTGCATGGTAGTGCACTCAAACTTTTAAGACTTTTTTAGAAAACACTATCGACACGCAAATAATACATATGTATTCAGATGATATTTTGCTATTTTACTATATTAATAAAAAACGTGGTTTATCAATACATTTTACTATACATCTCCGCACCACCAAAGCTGTAGGACAATCGAAATAATCAGATTGTTTGTTTTGTTCTAAACATATCTTTTTTAGCTTCCACATTAAATAAAAAAAAAATAAACGCTATTTTTTTACGAAGCTATGAATTTGAAAATTATCTCAAAACCTAAAATCTCAAAATTTTCAAAATGTTTTTATTTTTGATGTTGTTCGATTTACGAATGAATGCCCCATGCAAGCGTAAAAGGCCAGACTATTTATAGCAGGTGAAGATACCAACAAACAATTTCGTTTAGATTTTTTTAATGTACAGTACTAATTACGAATAGAGCAAATAAACAAGTAAAATTCAGCAGGTATCTGAAAAATCACAAAAGTAGGAATTTGCACAAAAAACGAAACTGCTTGAGAATTATTTTAACAATTGCTTTTATTTAATGTCATGAAAAAAAAAACATGGGTATTTTTTATTATAAATCAACAGAGTTTTCAAAAATTTTTTTGTGAAAATGTACACTCACACATACATATGCAAATCCAGTTACTCTAAAAGTAAAGTAAATTCCAGGGTAGACGAAAAGTTCAAAGCATGGATCGCTGAATTCCGCGGCAAATTAATTGGAATCCGCAGAATGCTGGCAGAATTGACAAAATCATTGGGTGAGTTGTGAAATAATGCAGCTGAATTAATATAAATGCGAAAAAAAAACATTTATTTTTTAATTGATATGACATCACATATACATGCATAAACTTTTACACATATTTAAATACAAAGTGGCTCAAAATTAATCACCCCATCGGATGAATATAATTTTTGTGAACTAAAGAGCAAATATGGAGGAATAGAGTGCAAAAAGGTCAAAATAAAGATTTCCATCACTCAAAATATTAATTTCTATTTAGTAAAAAGTTGTTCAAAAACAAAATTGGTTGATTAAATTTTTGCCACTTTGTAAAGGGTGATCAGATGCGAGGTACTTTCCCAATAGAGATCTTTTGATCACTCGTGATTACTAAATACATAATTTTCTTTCAGTATTCATTGACATTTCATCATGGAAAGACTTGCGCCTCAACAACGTTTACAAATCGTACAATTGTATTACGAAAGTCGACGTTCTGTCAAAAATGTTCATCGCGCGTTCAGGCTGGAGGAATCATCGGCCCATATTTCTTCAAAGGCGAGGCAGTCACAAATATAACAGTGAATAGCGCACACTATCGCGCCATGATAAACGACTTTTTGATGCCGGATATTTAAGTCCACCCATTCCACAACATTTGGTTCCAACAATGCGGCGTTACTGACCAATGGATTACCCGTGAAACAGAGGATTTACTGCGTCGTCGTTTCGGAGAGAAATTTATCTCTCGTCTTCTCCCTCCAGTGGATTCAGTAGATTCGCCAACAAAATCGTGTGTTATCACACCTTTGAACTTATATTTGTGAGGGTATCTAAAGTCTAAATCCTTTGTGGATAAACCAGCTTCGATAGAGGCATTGGAATCCTACATTACTAAAGTTATTCAGGAGATACCGACCAAAGCACGCCAGGGACTCATTCAAAATTGGTGTTTACGGATCGTCGAGTTATGGCGCAGTTGCGGCCAACATTTGAAAGGGATTATCTTTAAAAAACAAATGTCATGAATGGTTATACACAAAAATAATAAATATTGCCCAATCAATTTGAATTGTCCTTATTTTATTACAATTTAAAACCCGATATCTCCAAATTGATCACCTTTTACATTGAATAATTTACCCAATCAATTTGAATTTTCGTTGTTTTATTACAATTTAAAATCCGATACCTCCAAATTTATCATCCTTTAAAATGGATAATTTACCCAATCAATTTCAATTTTCATTATTTTATTACAATTTTAAATCCGATATCTCTGAATTGATCACCCTTTACAATAGATAATTTATTTCAATATTTTAAAAGATATATTAAAAGAAAGTTTGGTGACCTTCCTGGTCTTCGCAACACAACTAGAAGTCTACCGACTCGACTGCTTCAGGTTGTAAAGATTATTTTCCATATGATAGACCTGCATACATTTAAAGTTTGTGCATTCAATCGCCGATCTTCAATATCATAGCGACCATGGTATGGTATGGTGACCTCAAATAATCTGCCGAAACGTTAGGCGCCACCTTTTCTCTCATGGCGCCACCGATATTAAATAAACAATTGATTGATGATTCCAGTTGATGGCAAAGTGTTGACAAAATAGCTGTAAGCTTTTGTTGAATTCAGATGCTGTTAGAGCATTTGCTTCTGAACAAGCAAAATGCCAATTTTCAGCTGCTTATATAGCCACATTCATACTCATGCATGTATGTATGTATGCGCATACCAGTGCACAAGAAAGCTCGAGAAAGTTATCTCAAAAGTCTCCTAAAATCTCGTGACCGCACAATAAAGTATTAAATGTCAAAAGTCATGAAAGCCACTTTTTTTGCAAACATCTCGCCTCCTTTGGAGTTTTTAATGTTTTAGTCCCGTATAAAAAATGTAGAGCATCAAATTCTCTGCTAATTTTACTTAAAGCATTTTTTGATGAGATTAATTTTTTCGGAGATAGAGCGCACAGTGCGGCCGATTCCCGAAAAGCTGGCCAAAAGTCGAAAAAAAAGTTTCTAGATAGAGTTTTCTTGTCTTTGGGTTGGCTACAGTAATGCTTTGGCCAGCTTTTTGGGAATCGGCCGCACTGTGGAGCGGGAAGAACTAGATGCGCACAAGGTCAACCGTTGTTTTGCGAAATAAAGTTATTCCCTATACTATGTGGTGCTGAATCTTTGCAATACTTATTTATTTCAAATCGTTTAGCTGCAACAAATTGCATGTGAAAAGCTTATTTCTACGTTTGGTGCGTACCACCCTTTTTGGGTGTTGGGCCGAGCTCTTCCTCATATTTGTGGCGTGCGTCTTCATGTTGTTCCACAAATGGAGAGGCCTGCAGTTTCAAGGCGATTCCGAACGGCAGACATTTTTTTTTTTTTGAGGAGCTTTTCATGGCAGAAATTCACTCGGACGTTCGCCATTACCTGCCGAGGGGCGACCGGTATTAGAAAAAAACTTTTTTTTCATTCAAAATAATTAGGGAGATATAAAAAAAAGTGAATTGCTTTTTTAATTTTTTATTTGTGTTTCGAAAATAAAACTTAATTGATACATAAACTTTAATTGATACATAGTCGTGAAATCGCCTCAAACTTGCGCTATCAAAACTCAAAGCAAAGGGAATAATAAATGGACTGATTTCTGCCAAAAATGAAATGTGGTTAGATGCAGAGTTTGTTTAATCTAGAACCCGAAATTCCGCAAGGGGTTGCTGGATGATCTCTTGATTTTACAGAAAAATCAGATCGAACGAAAAGATGCGAAGTTGCAGGCAACAATAACTTTTTTCTGAACAACTTCCTCTAGCAGCTTGCATGCAGCTGAAATTTCGGGAATTATTCAGTTTAAAAACAAAGAAAAAAAAAACATACAAAAAAAAAAAGCAACAGAAATGGCATGTTAAATCGGATTAAGAGCCTTCTCGTAGCAGCGAATCCTAAAGGTAATTTTAAAATTAAAAATTGCGCATACAAATTTAAAAAAAATCGTCAAAAGAATGTAAAGATTTTTTAAATATTGTCCGCCATATTGGGTCCGCCACTTTAAATTTTTAAAATCTGACTTAAAACTCGTTCCCAGCGACCTCAAAAATCCCCGAGTAACGAGTTTTACCTCAATCTGAAGGATTTTTAAGATGCTTTCAATATTTATTTAATTTTAGAAACGAATGAACAATTGCTCGTACTGACTACTTACTACAAAATTATATTTAACAAAAAAATAAATTAAGTTAAACAGAATTTTTCTTTCTCATTAAATACTACAAAAATATCGTTATTAAAAAGGTAAATTACAATAGACAATTTAATTGAGCAGAAAAACATAGTTAAATAACGTAAAATCGAATTCAATAGATTCATGAAGAGAGCGGACAATGGAAGCATTACAGGCGTGATTTGTTCGGAACTTATTCAAATTGAATGGATATTTATTACGCAAAGACTTGGCAGTGACCGAAGAGTTAATAACTTCTAAAAGAGATAAACATTCAATTTGGCCCCCCTGATAATACGAGTATTAAGCAAAAAAGAGAGCGACAAAATTGACCTTCTACTTTCTAGTTTCTGTTTGAGATTTATTAGAAGTAACCGGAATTTATATAGGTAATAGGACAGATCAGATAAACTTAAGGAAAAGAGAAAGTATATAACAAAAAAACTTGTTGAACTCGTCAATAGAGAGTTGGTGGTAAGGCCTCCAGATAAACGCGACATATTATAATGTCTCCCATATTGGGCCCGCCATTTGGAATTTTTAAAATGTGACTTCAGATTCGTAATTAGCGACTCTGAAAACCCCACAGTACCCAGTTTCAAGTCAATCCGCTACAATTTCGTATTTTGAGCACCTTCGAAGTTCGCTGGCCCACAGTGCAGTACTGAAATTTGCATCCACTAAAGGTGTTCGTGTTTTATGATTTAACATTAATCTGTCTTTATTATTTGCTTTATTATCATCTTTTGTATATATTACAACATCGACAACATCGACTTAGTTAATTTTATACTCATTGTGAGAAAATTATTCACAAAAGCCGTTGCTTTACCGTATTTTCATTTGCATTTACCGGCGCGCAAAAGCATTGCTTACTTAATAAAAATACATAAATATTTAAACCTATGAAGTAACACACAGCTACACGTCTGCATTGTTGCACTCATGCTTACATATGTATATGTTTATGAATGTAGGTATGTATCTACGTCAATTTATTTCCATTCATTACTGTGAGATAACTCAATAGCTTCACATAACTCGCGGGCATTAAATCAGCCTGCCTCCGAGTATGGGTACGAGTGCGCGAGTAGTGCGCGAGGAGTAGGTGAGAGCGGTTACTTGGTTTATTGTGTGTTATCAACATTGCCAATGGATTAGATGCAATCTCTTTTATGAGTATATGCCAGACGGCAATTTGCTTAGAGGCTAAGTATGCAATTTCGAGACTTTTATGAGCGATTTTTTTTTTGTTTTTTTCGAAGAGAAGACACTGAAATAACGGAACTTGAGCAAAAGTGCACTGCAAAGTATTCCTTAAGGTGATAACCAGGTAATGAGGGCGTAAAATTGGCGTAAAATTCCACGAAAAATACATTTTTTTCATTTCTTTCGCAAATCGGATTAATTATTTTTGGTAATAGGATAAATAATTTCTTTTGGTTAAGTCTTTTTTATTTTAAAGTTGTTAATTTTTTAATAAATGTGAAAGTAAATTATATTGAATCTATATTTAACGTATTTCCTTACATCCTGAAAATTAAGTAATTCTTTTTACCTTTCATAAATAAAAATGAGCGTTCCGAGCAGCAGTTCGTTGCCGTCCAGATCTTATATTTTTTTTTTTTGTTTTTGATCGTTTGTTTTCACCTCGCCAAATAAGAGTGTAAATTAAATTTTTAAAACTATTTCAACGCACTTTCCACCTGAAGAGTGGAAGCAACCTCTAACCCTCTACTACTCGCTAGTGGAAATTCCGTAAAATTCGATTCAATCCTTCCGTGAATTATGGTATTCATGTAGAAAAACTAATAACTTTTAAAAAAGTGCACAGTACTTATATATTCTATACAATTCAAAAAACAATAATTATATCAATTATAAATTCGCCGTTGCTGTTTACAACCTTTCCCCCAACTTATCTGCTGTCAAAGAAGTTATTGAGTCAGTTTTCAAGGATATCTTTGTTATCGAATATGGTTTGACAGGGAGCGGAAAAGATTGTGATCGACCAGTGCAAGGTCCGGAGAATACGGCGGATGCTGAAGGACCCACCAATTCGAACTCTTGGAGTGCGGCTTTGACGACTTGTGCAACAATGGGCTTTCATTATCATTGAATGAATGTGACAAAGAATAGTTTTATAATCGCAGTTCACTCAATTCACGACTGGTTTGGAGAGCGTTCGAATTCAGAAGACCTTCCGTTGTGGGATGTGTCATTGACGTCAAAGTCGCAATTTTTGAACTTTTCAAACCATTTCCGAGCTGTAGATTCGCCTATGACCCCTTCTCCATACACGTCGCAAATGTTCCGGGCTACTTCGGCAGCTTTTTGACCTCGATATTGATTTTCGCCTGGGTATTCCATTTCTAAGCCTCAAAACTAATAAAAAAATAAATAATTCAAAGATGCAATTAGCATAGTTTTGTGAAGCAGAAAGACTTCTATCGATTGAAAACTTTCACTTTGCGAAACAGCAAACAAATCGTTGTAAAATAAAAGAAAATATAAAAACGCTATGAACTCATTCCCCAAACCAATATTTTGATAATAAAGGATTTTTCGATAAGAGGTGTTATTTTGATATTCAAAGACAAATTATATTTTTTAATATAAATGATCGAATGTTTATTTCATTATAAAGAGGAAAGTATGCCGTTAATAGTGGAAAATAACATCAGGCAAATGACCACCACGACCACGCTTACAGGACAATATCCTTTTCATGAAATTTTCCATAACCGAATTACAAAGTGGCTGCCCTATGTCCTCGATAGCCTCACGAATTCCAACTTTGAGGTCTTGAATCGACTCTGGGCTGTTGGCGTAGGCCTTATCTTTCACGTGGCCCCAAAGAAAAAAATTACAAGGTGTTAAATCACAAGATTTCGGTGGCCAATTGTGAATACCTCTTCGAGAGATAACACGGTCCGAGAACGTTTCCCCGTAAAAGATCAATGGTTTCGTTGCTTTTGTGGCACGTAGCGCCGTCTTGTTGAAAATAAACGTTGTCCAGATCAATACCATCCAATTCCGGCCATGAAAAATCGTTAATCATCTATCGATAGCAAACACCTGCTATTAGAAAACTCTTTATTTACAGTATGCATACATAGTTTAATTTGATATACGAGTATGATATATTCATGGGTAGATCTCAGACTTCTTTGAAGCTTTAATCTCCTAGATATGAAACTCCTTCCGTATATCACCCACGCCTTTTATAATCTTCAGTCATTTTACCTATGCTATAGACAACTTGATTCTTAATATCTACAAAGAGCATCGATCCTAACGCATGGTAGTCTAAAATATGTCTTTGTTATCCTAGAATGAGATGCAAACATACTTAAACTCGTTTTTACGTACAAACTTTGGAGTAAAAGCAAATGAATTTCAAAAATTTGGTGCATACAAATTGCACCTCTCACCCGAAAGTCCAGCGACAGCAAGCGCTACTTTTTTTCACTATGCACTTTATGTTGTCTTGTTATACTTAGGCTATAGCAAAATCATTTACCGGGCTATAGCTGTAATCAAGAATCAAAATCAACTACAAAAACAAACTTTAGTAAACTTAAATAGAAAATCTCCTTCAATCTAGTGGAAGCAGCTGAGATCTGGGATCTATCTGGAAAGAGTTATATAAAACGTACTGGCATCCATCATATTTCTATTGGCTCCAATTGCGATTATTTCTTTCTTTCACGTTTTTCAAAAATTACAAAATAAATAATATAACAAACAAATAAATAAAACAATACAAAATTAATTAATTACAAATAAATCTCAAAGTAAATAATGTTTTTTAAGAAGTTGATTGAAGCCTCCAAATAAACCAGTGTTCAGAAAAATTGAAGATCATGTCGAAAATACTTAGATCACTTGGGATAGAATCACCCAGCTAACCAGATAGGAATTGCATCTGATCGCCACGAAATCTTTCCTTCAATTTATGTATATGTCCTATTGTTTCATTAAATAAAAATCCGTTTCTGAGCTAAAATCAATAAGAGGAAATATTCGAGCTCCCTACACTGACTTGGGTTAGTCCACACAGTATACCTGTACCCGACAAAGTCGCAAGGAATTGATATAAATAGTAAAAAAGTTGTGTGTTCAAATTGAAGGATCGCTGAGGACAATGGATATTCATTGAAGGGTATAACGGTTAATGTTATAAAAACTAACTTCTTTAACCTGGGATGCATTCTTCTATCTTCAAAGGTGATTTACTTGGGAGTCATACTAGACAGATAAACTAAGATGAGCTGATAAGCTAATAGATCAAAGTCGAGAAGCGTAAAGAGAAAGCCTACAATGTCTATAAAGTCATGAAGGGGTATTCAGGGGCGATGCACTTATAAGGTAAACGAATGAGTGAAATAAGATCCGGTTCGACAGATGCTCAACTAAATGAAACTATTCACGTGAAAGAAATGGCCGCGGGCTCGGTAGTAAGCTTCAGGGAGTCAAGCCTGTAAAGAACTAGACCAATTGGGTATGTCTCAATCACAAATAATATACAGATATATTTACATTTCGACATGAGCTTTCAGTGTGTTTGCTGAAGGAGATAATAAAGGTGAGATAAGGAAGCCATGGCGCTCTTTGTACTAATCATAGATGGACTGCGATGTTGCAGTACGTATTTATATCTAGAAGTTACTCTGTTACTTAAACTGGAAAATGTCATAAGACTCTTTCAAATTGCAAGGCCTACAATAAATCGAGACAAAATAGAAATACACCCAGCGTATTAACAGATGATAATCCCAATTACCGGGGCTTCCTGCCATAGGAACATCAATGGATATGGGAGAACGGATGGACGAGTTAAAACGAAAGTCTGTTTAGATAACGTCGTAACACTGGTGTTGAAAGGCCCTCTCAATCTAATCCAAAACGGAATTCAATCGTACTCTCTATTGCTAAAGAGAAGGAGGTGGCCAGCAATCGGAATGCGAAAACATCAAAACAGCTTTGGCCCCACTGCAGCAGAAAGAGAACAGAATGAGCCTTTAAGCGCTAATTGACTCCGTAATAACTAACGTTTACCAAGTTATCACCATATAAATATGCATTCACTAAAATATTTTCTAAAATCTTTTTTATATAATAACATTAATGCATAATACTCATTTGCACCACAAAAGTACACTTCAAGCCAATGCAAACTCGTTAATTGAAACGAATTGCGTTAATGTTATCAGTTACACAATTTAGTACACAGGGTGGGCCAACTACTGATTTATGACATTTTGATATTAACAGCTTTTCCCAGTGCAAAATCTTTAATTGCATGCTATATCATATCTAAGGGGAATGAGATAAGTCCTTTGAGAGGTCGTTGGAAAATTTTTCAAACTTTTTTCCAAAGTGAGATCTGTGAGGTCTGCTTTAGTGATAAATCTGCAGGGTTCCTAAAGTTGTGAAGCATTTTTTTTTTTCGAAAATGCTGCTGCAAACAGTATTTCGATTATAAGTTTGCTTGGAGATGGTGGAACCGGAACCTGTAAACAAAGTATTGGAAATAATAAATGATGGAAATCATAAAAATGAAATTTAGTTTTTCCATCTTAATTAGTTTCAAAAAAAATTTACTGGTATTTGAGCCACCTTGTAAATGCATGTGTTCCCTGCAGAGAAAACGTGATGAGTGATAAACTGATTGGCTTAAAAAAAACGAAGTGAAATGGTTGAAAAGGGGATGCGGGATGAAAGAGATCGGCCATGTAAAATTTAGTACTTGTGCCAAAAAGAGAAAGCGAATGTGTGCTTAATCTAGTACGGATTCTCAACTATTTAAGAGGGCATGAAGGGTGTGCGGAACCAGTAAGCCTGTGAACCTATGAATTTTTTATTTTTCTTTCAATCTCTTGAAAAGGAGATACAAAGTATTCAAGATCTAGTGGATTAAGTTTAGTACGAGGGGTGCCTTTTATATGTCGGGATTACAGAACAAAAACCAATTATAATCCTCGAAAATCACTTTATTGTTTTTCAAAATATTCTCCATGAAGATCTATACACTTTTGCATGCGCTTGAACCAATTGTCGAAGCACTTTTGCCACTCTGAATGAGGTACGTCCAAAACATGCATTCTGAATGCCGCAACCGCTTCTTCAGGTGTCGAAAAACGTTGACCTCTCAGTTTGTTTTTTACGTACGGGAATAAAAAGAAGTCATTCGGTGCCAAGTCAGGACTATACGGCGGATGACCCATTAATTCGATGTTTTGGGTGCTCAAAAATGCAGTTGTTTGAGCCGATGTGTGAGAGCTCGCATTGTCCTGGTGAAGAGTGATCCGTCTTTGGCAATTGGTTTTCCTAATTTTTTGGAAGACAACTGGCAAACAAATGATTGTGTACCACTCAGAATTTACTGTTCTTCGTTGTTCTAGTGGTACGGTTGCGACGAGTCCAGTTTTTCCGAAAAAACAGGTGACCATTTGCTTGGAAGTGCTTCGTGCGCGAACAACTTTTGTTGGATTTGGCTCATCTTGAAACACCCACACAGTCGACTGCTGTTTACTTTCGAGCTCATACGCTTCAAACCATGATTCATCACCTGTCACGATGTCCTAGACGGGTTTCGAATTCGTATTTTTTAAGTATTTCCTTCTACCAATCGACACGAACCTTTTTTTGAGCGATTGACAAATTGTGTGGGATCCAACGCGAACAAATTTTTTTGACAGTCAAATGTTTGTGCAATATTGAATGTATGCTGGTCCCACTAATGCCTAAGATTGTCTCAATCTCACGATAGGTCACATGACGATCTTGCAATATCAGTTCGCGCACAGCATCAATGGTTTTCGGAACAACAACTGATTTTCACGAAATTCGTCTTGGAGTGAACTACGACCACGATTGAAATCCCCATACCATCGATAAACACTGGTCCTTGATGGAGCTTCATCGCCAAAAAATGAATTAAGTTCATCCATGCAATGTTGCTGAGTTAATCCACGTCGAAAATTGTAAAAAATAATCGCACGAAAATGTTCACGATTTAATTCCATTTTTGGACCGAGATGAATCTTTTAAGTTACTGTAAACAACACAAATAGCGCTGGTATTTCAAAACGTTCTGAGTACGTAAAAATAGAAACAGAATATAATAGTTCTACCATTTATGATATTTTACAATACATTATTTTATTACTTATTATTTTTATTATATTTAGTACTAGCCCTCGACTACTAGAAAAAGAGAAGCAGTGTGCGAAACGAATCCGATATGTATTATTGTGTTGCTAAATCTGAATTTTTGACAATGGAAGCAGAACAAAAAGGATAATTTAGTTCCAATTCTTGACTACCGGATAATAAAATATGTATACTAAATGAGTATAGCATATGAAATTTAGTATAATTCCTATCTGTCGGATTATAGAAGGAGAGCGTCTTGGATTTGTTGTATTTATAAAAAATAGAAGCGGTGTACCAAGTGAATAGCGCATTTCAAATTTAGTACTAATTGGGCACTATAGAAAAAAGGGAGACAGATCATAATGAAACGAGGATGAACTTAGTACCAACTCTAGACTATTATATTAATAAATTATTGAATAGTTCAGTGTACGAGTGTAGGCAATATATTGAATATAGTACTACTTTTAGGCTAGGGCAACACGCAAGTAATATAGAATATACCATATAAGATAAATTAGACTACCGTAAATTATAATCTGTATACCAGATGAGAACAGTGTGTCGAATTTAGTACTAAATTTGAAGACTCGGAAAAAGAAACAGATCGTAATGGGTTAACTGTAAAAAATTTATTACTAGCAACCGACCATCGGGAAATATAAAATACTAATTTGAAATAGAAGCGGTACTATTTTTGGGCTTTCGCTTGCTACTCCTTTCTACCGTAAGAGCCTTCGGTGATCTTTAGTCAAATATTTTGCTAAAAGTTGTAATACAATATTTAACCCTCTAACCTTCTTTCAAAGGGCCAAAGTGGGTGCCATTATAAATTTAGTACTAAAGTGGTGCACAGTGTGCTGCATATGTATACAGTGTACTCTCTCTTAAGCGGACACCCAAGAGGCTGAAAAATTCGTCCGCTTATGAGACAAATGTAAAAAAAGTTAATAACGAGTTATGGGTGGGTTAACGCGTTATGGGAGGTTTTTTACCGCACAAGAGAAAATATTTTTTTAAATTCTTAAAGATTTGTGGTATGTACTGAAAGAGCTGAAATTATTCACCCTTTCTAATTTTTCCAAAGTCAATCATATTTGACATTTCCAAGGTATACATTAAAAGTTATTTTCCTTCTCAAAAACATGATTGGATGAATGATTTTGCGCCACCCTATAGTTGCATACAAGTAATGAATCCAAGTTAGTACTGTATCAATGCCTAACGATTAAAGAGTGATGCACAGCGTACTCGATCTCATAAACGGGAAATTCTCCATTTTCTCTACAGGGCAACTTCATTTATCGGCTTGAAACTGTAGGTCCCTCCATTTGTCGAACAACATCAAGACGCACACCACAAATAGGAGGAGGAGCTCGGGCAAACACCCAAAAGAGGGTGTACGCGCCATTTATATGTGTACATTAGGGCGGGTCGATTTAAAAATCGCTTATTGCTCTGTGAAAATCGTATTCTAGGGATCAAAATAAGAAACTTTGCCGAAGGCGAAGGAACCATACCTCTAAAACGAAGTCTGATGTTCCCCAATTTGGGTCGAATGAAAAATCCCACTTTGAACCATTTAGAGTGCTCCAGTCGAGTCCAAATGTATTACCGACCCCCACTTACTTTGGACGGCCGATCCACCCATGCCAGTGGCACACCCCCTGGAACTCCCCTGGGGGGTTCCCCATACAATCATTTCAAAATATCACCATTTTTGGCCTCTACATGAGAAAAGAAACTAAAAAGTTCGACCCAAATTGGGGGACATCAGAATTCGTTTTAGAGGTATGGTTCCTTCGGCAAAGTTTCTTATTTTGATCTCTAGAATATGATTTTCACAGAGCAATGGGCGATTTTTTTGCCTTCCCACAAATCGACCCGGCCTAATATATATATATATATACATGTATATGTATGTATTAACAATCGTGTGAAGGTAAAATGTAATCAGGCGTTGCCGCAATAATAAGCAACCGCCAGTGAGAGACGAGCAGAAGCAATTGTTAGAGTACGGATTTATGAATGCATACTAACATACATACATACATACACACAAAAGCAAATGTAGAGACAATGAAGTTGCAGTGAGTCACTTGTAGGTACAGACAAGTACTTCGTTGCCTGTGAGTGCTGATGCACTGAAATGCATTTATAGTATTGGTTTAATTGTAATATTTAAGCGCAAAAGATTGCGAGTGTTTTTGTTTACAATTCGACAGTAGAAAAAAGTGGAGCAAAATCGACTTGAACTTGAACCGGAAGGCAGTCAGGCTTAAACTTTATTGAGTTTCAATGCAATTTCGCAAGGCTCATTAATTGCGCACATGCATAAGTAGATATGTGTGAGTGCCCGTGTGTGTGTGTAAAACATTTTTATTTACCATACAACTTTAATGCAAACATACATTTGTACGCTCGCATTAAAGAGAAACGGAATGCAGATGCGCAATTTTACGCCAGTTATTTTGTATGCTCCTACCCCCATCCGGTTATAGCTCGTGCATTCGCCACGCGTCTCTTTGTCTTGCAGTTACCGCCGAAAGCTTTTTACTGTTTCTGTTGTTACCCATTTCTTTGATTTTGTTTTCCTTTTTTTTGGTTTTTTCTTTGCACTCGCTTTTATTTTTACCCATGACGCTCTTATTTTCGCTGCTATTTTTAGCACTTACATATTTACATGGCATATATGGATGTAGAGGGCGTACTCATACATTTACCTCAAGCGCGTAAATGTCAGCAAATAAACAGAATTCTGTCATGCCATAAAATAGTACTTATGAATTTTTGCAATTTTCTTGCACACCTCACACACACTAAACATTTCATCGCCTTCAGAGCGAACGCAAAGTGAATATAAGAAAATTGTTTTAGATGCCTGGAATCGATTAAACAAATACCAATCATACCTAAAGCACTACATATTACCACCTCAGTAGTATCATAAGTCAAATAGCTGTGCTTCATTGCTGCTAGCTATACCGCCTGCAGATACTGCCCCCTGCTCCACCAAACATGCGCCACCCATCGCTTTTCTATTTATTTCTTGTCATTATCGCCTACTGACTTTCTTAAGCATATGCCGCCACAGTGGCTACAAATATATAAATATATGCCATACATACATACATACATACATACATATAAATACATAGGCTATTCACTATATAAATATAAATGTGTGTTATTTTTCTTACAAACTTAGCCATGGCTCAGGCGCAAATCCCTTTGACGTGCCTGACCTATCTTGGTGTGCATCAGCCACGACTAGGCAACGCCTTAACGCATAAATTGTGTCTTCGCAAAGGCAACCACTTAAGCATGAGGTGTGAAGCAGTGCAGAGTAGCAGACTCAGTAGTATAGTAGACGAGACGCATGCCCTAGTTTGACTATCGCAATACTCTACTAGAGAAATACACTTGTGCGTACATAGTTAAGTGGGTATTCGCAATATATGTCCTACTAAATTTTGACGTAAATTTCATATAAAAATATTGTAAAAGGTTGAACAAAATTCTTATAAATCAATGATCCTAACTTTAGGCGAAATTCGCACAAATTTTGAAAATTTCAAAAAATTATAACGAACATTTGGAAATTTTTAATCAGAATTTATATAAAAAACATCAGAAATAAGATCTTTGATAAAAATTTTAAGTATGCAGTTTTATAGTTGAGTTAGTGTTTTAGTATAATAAAGTGAAATGCTTTTGAATTTATTTTTTTTTTTTTGTTATTTTGCTTCCGACGTTCAGAGTTTTCTCCATATAAAATACTTGCTCGGAAGCCTTTTATATGCTCAACAACGCACGCTAAAAAAATTGTCAAAAATCAACGCGATTTTTGAGGCTTTTCCAATTTAAATTTTATAATACTAAACTTTAATGAATTAAAAAACTGCATACTTAAAAGTTTTCTAAAAATTCCGATTAAAAAGTTTAAAATATTCATGACCAATTTTTGCAAGCCCTTGATTTTTTGTAAAATTTGTACAAAGTTTGGATCATTGACTTACAAGGGTTTTTAATTTACCATGAATTATATTTTTATAAAAAAATGAAAGAAAAAAATTAGATGAATTTACCTAATTATGTGAGCAATTGTTAATATACATACATATTTACATATACGAGCATTAATAAAAATAGAAATAAATATGAAATACTGCGAAGTTCCATTGGTAGAATTTGGCATTGCTATTTGCTACACTTTTGTATGTGTGTATTTATGTTTATGTGCACAAGCTGCAGGTTAGAGAGGTTTTCTAATAGAACGGAATTTTAATTTAGTTGGTAATTCATTTGCTTCGACTTTCTCATTAATTTTAGTATTAATCGTTTTTCCTTTTTTAATTGCCAAACCGAAGACCGACCTTTCGGCTTTGCCATTGTTCACTTTTTTTATATTAAACTAAACAGCTAACATACCCTTTTTGTTCATAATATTGCTATTTTGTAATAAAAGTTTAAAGTTCAACGCGTATAGAAATCTTTAAATTGCTACCTTGGCTTATTGGTTGATCTGGTAGCTGCATAGCTGTTAATAACAAGTTTGACTGCCGTGCAGAATTGAATTACTTAATTACAAGGGACAACCAAACATTCAATGTCAAAATAATGTGTTGACACAATCCAATGAAAATAGTGGCACAAAATTAATCACTCTACCAAAATATTTATAATAATTGCAATTAGCGTCGTCCGTCAATCATAAATACGGTAGATACCTATGAAATGAGACTTTCAGCTATTAGTCCATAGATGTCGCTGGGAGTATTTTTAAAGCTTTCCAAATGTCTTGTTTTTTTCGCCTGTCATCTGTCAACAATATTCAGTTAATTGTTTGTTACGTTTCATACAACAATGCATTTTTGTCCCTCTTAAAAATGTCGGATTTCGTACCTTCAAATTACGTTTTGCGGACATCGTTGAATTTCTGTTAACAATTGAAGAAAAAAGCTTCCCAAGCTCATCAAATGCTTATAAAAGCTTATGGTGGGCATGCTCTAAGTAGAGCAGGTGGTTTGAAAAATTCCGAAATGGTGGTTTTAGCGTGGAGAACGAGGACCGTGGCCGGCCACTGAAAAAGTTTGAGGGCGCCGAAGTGCAAGCATTGTTGGATGAAGATGATGGTCAAACGCAAGAAATGATGGCAGAGCAGTTGAGAGTGGCCCAAAAAACCATTTCCAAACGTTTGAAAGACATGGACATGATTTTAAATGTCGGAAAATGGGTGCCGCATGAACTGACTGAAAGACAGCAAGAGAACCTAAAAACCACTTGTGAAATGCTGCTCTCCCGGTTCAAAAGGAAGTCTTTTTTGCATCGAATCGTTACGCGTGATGAAAAATGGGTGTATTTCTTCAATCCCAAGCGTAAACGATGGTATAGTCCGCCCGGCCACAAGCCAAAAACAACGGCTAAACCAAATCGCTTCGGCCGCAAGGCAATGCTGTGTGTTTTCTGGGATCAGCGTGGAATGATTTGGTACAAGCTATTAAAACCAGGTGAAACAGTTGACGGTGCACGCTACCAACGACAATTGGCCGGTTTGAACAGCGCTATATACCGAAAACGCCCAGAAAATGCCGATCGGCGTCACAAAGTAATTTTTCTTGATGACAATGCACCGCCATATCGAACATGAGTGACCTGGGAATTGGTGGAGACGTACCAGACTTGGCGCCTTCCGATTTTCATTTGTTTGTATCGATGGCCACGAACTTTCCAAGCAGCTCTTCAATTCTCACGCAGAAGTCAAAAAATGGCTCGATGATTGGTTTGCGGCCAAAGACGGCCAATTTTTTTAGCACGGCATCCACAAATTGCCTGAGAGATGGGAAAAATGTGTCGCTAGCGATGGCTTTTATTTTGAAGATTAAATTTGTAACCAGTTTTTGTTAATAAACGTTTGAAATTGAAAAAAAAGTCTCATTTCATAGGTATCTACCGTATTTGACACTTGCACACTAAATATCGGAATATACAACCAGGCAAGTAATGGAGCGCGTGAAGATAAAAAAAAGATGTCCATCAATCAAATGCATTATTTTTTATTTTGTAAAAAAATTAATCAAAAACAAGTGATTAATTTTACGTCACCCTGTAATATAAGAAAAATAATTCAATGGCACCAAGCAAAGAGGTAACCTGCCCGACGTGAGTAGATCGCTGCGCCAGGGAAACCAAAAGCAACAAAAAAATTGGCACCTGGAATTAAATGAAGTTCACTTTTTAATAATATTTTGTCGAGGTACTAAAGACATAAACATTACAACATCGTATTAGTTAAGTTAGAGTTTAGGTACCCATTAAATTTAAAAATAGAAAAAAACAACCGCACATGAATTGCCCCCATCCTCCGCTCTAGGTTTACACATGTATTGTAAATAGAGATATATATTTCTGAGTTGCGTCCATTTTGGTGTCAGTTTTTTTTTCCACAAAACAAAATTCAGTTATTTAGATTTATTGAAACGTGAATTAGAAATCGCTACAAATAGGAAACTGTTTTCTTAACGGTGCTCACCCCTAGTGCAGCGAATGAATCATGACTAATTTGCATTTCTTATCTTTTCCATATCAGAGAAGTTAAGATATGAAAGAGATGTAAGCACTTCTACTATAAGCTATATTGAGCGTTCTCTTCTTCATACAATAACTCATACAGGCCTTGTTCCATCAAGCATTCCGCTGGAGTGAACGTGCATATTTATCACCACTCACAGAGACAAGCGTCTCTCTTCCGACCATACCAAACTAATAGATTTAATTTGTCTTCTCGTTATACATAGCATCACATAGGACTATGAATAAGTTCGCGCGGTTTTTTTCGAAATTTGAAACTTTATTGACGTAAAATGGTTACAAATTTAATATTCAAAGTATTGTCCATCGCTTACTACTACTTTTTCCCATCTTTCTGGCAATTCACGGATTCCCTTTGTGAAAAATTCGGTCGGTTTTGCCGCAATCCACGAATCGATCCATTTTTTGACTTCATCGTAATTACGGAAGTGCTGGTCAGCCAGGCCATGTTGCATCGATCGGAAGAGATAGTAATCGGATGGCGCAAGGTCTGGACTATACGGCGGGTGGGGTAGGACATCCCATTTGAGCGTTTCTAAGTATGTTTTGACCACTTGTGCAACATGTGGCCGAGCATTGCCATGTTGCAAAATAACTTTGTCGTGTCTATCGGCGTATTGCGGCCGTTTTTCTCGCAGTGCTCGGCTCAAACGCATCAATTGTCGTCGGTAGACATCCCCCGTAATCGTTTCATTCGGTTTCAGTAGCTCATAATACACAACACCCAGCTGGTCCCACCAGATACACAGCATAACCTTCAGGCCATGAATATTCTGCGCCGACGTCGATGTTGAAGCATGGCCAGGGTATCCATACGTTGCCCGACGTTTTGGATTGTCGTAATGGACCCACTTTTCATCGCCAGTCACAATTCGATGCAAAAAACCCTTTCTTTTGTGCCGTTGAAGCAGTTGTTCGCATGCCATAAAACGGCGTTCAACGTCTCTTGGCTTCAATTCATACGGCACCCAATGGCCTACCTTTCGGATCATTCCCATGGCTTTTAAACGTTTGGAAATGGTTGATTGATCAACTCCCAAAGTTTTTGCAACCTCTTCTTGCGTTTGAGCCGGATCTTGATCGAGCAATTCCTCCAATTCGGTATCCATGAACTTTGGCGGCGCACCCTCGCGTTCTTCGTCTTCCAAGCCAAAATCACCACTTTTAAAGCGTGCAAACCACTTCTGGCACGTTCGCTCAGCTAGAGCATGCTCACCATAAACTTCCACCAAGATACGATGACTTTCGGCTGCTTTTTTCTTCATATTAAAATAATGAAGAAGAATTCCCCGCAAAAACACATTATTTGGCACGAAATTCGACATTTTCAAGTGTGGTAAAAATATTGTTGTTTACGCTTCAAATAAAAAACTTATACTGACGTTTGTGCCTTACGACAGTAGCTCTCCAATGAATGTTTGGAAATGTGGATCGATGGAATAATAATCAAGTTACGCCATCTGTTGTAAAACCGCACGAACTTATTCATAGTCACCTGCATAGATGGTTTCGCAATCTGCAGTGGTCAGTGAGAATATCTGTTAGCATTCTCAATTTATTCTTAGCGCGGATTACAATTAGTTTAAATATTTTTAGACTATACTGGCTCTCATCTACAAACTCCTTCCCCTCTATACCATAAATAGTCGAATAACCCGATTTCGTTTTGGTATCATCTACTTTTGGTTTTGTGAAAATGTCTGATTTTGTGCCGAATACTCGTCATTTGCAGGAAGTGTTGATTATCCTCTGTCATTCGAAAAAACGGCAGCTGAAGCGCACCGACAGCTACAAAATGTTTATGGAGATGCTGCTTCAAGTGAAATAACGGGAAGGACGACCAAAACCCTTCGAAAACGCTGAATTGGAGGCATTTCTCAGTAAGAATTCTGAGCATCCACTGTATTTGGTGGAATAAAAGGTTCTAACCATTTTCCATTTCAACGGCGCCCTACTGTTGGATACTTCTTCCAATTGCAAAGCCAAACTGGGTCGAAAAAAAATTGTTTTGGTTTATATCCTCCAATTAGTACATTTCATAACAAAATGTTATAAATACAAGATTTTAAAAATAATTTCAAACTAAATTTTATCAAAGAAAATATTTTGTATAAAAATGTTACCAATACCTCCGAATTACTGCCACCAAGGTGACCGACGAAGCACGCATCCAGAAAGTGTTTCACTATATATGGACCCACTACAACACCGAGTGAAATTTTGGTACAGTAAAGCAGTGAATCCAAATCTTCTATTTTGCTCAGAGGCGAAGCGGGATGCGAATACTTTTCCACTACCCAGAGATTGAAAATATATTGGTTTTATACGGAGAAATGCGCAATATCGTCAGAGGAAAAAAATTATCAAAAATAAACCACTTGAAACTTGCTTTTTTTATTTTAAAACTTTATCGGTACAAAAACTTTCTTTTTAATTCTGATTGAAAAGTTTTAGATTTCGATGAAAACTTGTAGAACTTTTATTTGTGGCAAATTTTTCAAAAACTTAAAAAAATTAATTTCAAATCAATCGACCCCCTTTTAAATTTATGTTAAGCAATAACTAAGCATTTATTTTTTCATTTTCTAAAAATTTATTTTTTTTGTTAACAAAGCTGTTGGAAAAATCATTTAATGTTAGTCAAGCAATTACGTATCAAGAATTTAATCAAATGACTTTGACGCATAAACAAAATGCACGCGACTTTGAAATGTTTCCAAGAAAATGACAAAAACAAAAATAATAAAACTGGTATTTGAATTTTCCGAATTTGCACAGAAAAACCGCTTGATGGCGCAATGTGTAGACGCAATGTGCAGGCGAGGCAAATAATAATGAAATTCCCGTTTTGAAAATTATATTCATCTGCTTTCAGCCTAATCCCAGTAATAGTCAATACTCAAGTCAAATCGCACTAGTACTAGAACAGCTCATATAAACATGCAGTCTAAGCAAAATAACTTATCTTTCTTGATACCATGCCCTAAATTTGTTATATGACCAAAAAATTAGTCATCTATATTTGTATTTTTTATAGTAGAAAATACGCTTTTGGTGAAAATTATTTATAGATCGCTCTTATTTACTCTCCTTTATTAATTTTTCTTCATAAATGTTCAAAAAGGTGCCATCAGAGTAAAAATATAAATTAGTATTTTTTTCTGTTTTTATAATTCTTAAAAAATGTTTTTGTTTTCAAAAAATTAACATATAGTTCACACATTTTTCTACTCAATAGAGTCCTTTTGATAATTGAATAAACCACATTTTCGGATTCTTCGGATAATTGAATAAACCACATTTTCAGCCTCAAATAGGGGATGAAAATTCATTTTCACTCAACAATTAAAAATTCTGTGATCAGTGAAATAAGATGTTTTAAAAGTATTATTATTATTATTATTATTATTATTAGAAGGCCATTACGCACTGCGACCAGAGCTGATCTATTGTGAAAGGCCTATTTTGTAACCCTAGAGTTTTAGGCTTTTTAAAAATTTTAGCACAGTTTTGGGTTTGTTGTTCCAAAGATTGCATGGAGATACTACGATACCACCAAGGTGGTGAAGTCTTTGTCTGCCCAACGCAAGACATTCACAAAGCACATGTTCTGAGCTTTCTATGTCCATTTCGCAAAAGCGGCAGACATTGGTCTCGGATAGACCAATATTATTTAGATGGTAGCTCTGGCTGCAGTGACCTGTAAGGTATCCGGTTAAAAGACGCAGATCTACTCTGTTTAGTGAGAGAAGTTTGTCAGATATTCCTTTGTTGGGACTTAGGAATAGTTTGGCTTGACGTTGACCGGCACAGTTTAGCCAGTGTGCGGCAAGTTTTCTTTCTAAGGAATTCATTAATGTGGCCTTTTGTGAGTCCACAGAAAGGCTCAGAACCAGTAAGCTGCATATTTGCTCCTTGTGTTGCAAGGTCATCAGCCATTTCATTTCCCTCATGTCCTTCGTGTCCCGGAATCCAGCATAGAGTTACTATGTTGAGGTTCCCTAACGTGTTGAGAAGGTTTAGGCAATCCTTTACCAATTTAGAGGTGATAGTTGTTGATAGAAGGGCTTTTAGAGCCGCTTGGCTATCTGAAAGTATGTAGATGTGAGTACCTCTAATTTTCCTGCTAAGGCATTCTCTCACGCATATTTCAATGGCATGTATTTCTGCCTGGAATATTGTTGGGTAGAATCCCATTGAAATCCATTTTTTGAATTTAGACCCATTGATTCCTGCCCCTGTTCTACCATTTTCCAATTTGGACCCATCAGTAAACCATAGCTGGGAGCCAGGTTTGAAAGTGATAGAGTTAGTTCTCCAGTCTGTCAGTAAAAGTACAGGGTGGCTGATGAAAGCCGCTACCAAAAAAAAATTGAATAACTTTTTTTCTTTTTAAGTTATCTGTTCCATTTTTGTTTTAATTTGCAGATTGATCTTTAAAATTTATTAAAATGGATAACTGGGACACGCAAACAAGAATTTGGATAGTCCGCCGCTATCACGCACTGGAGTCCGTAGTTTTGGTACAGAGAGAGTACAGGCGGATGTTTGGCGGCGATCCCCCGAGCAGATAGACCATAATGAGACTGGTGAATAATTTTGCTGAGCAAGGAACAGTCGCAAGAAGGCCTTATCATCGAAACCCACCAGTTCGGACGGAGGAAACGATCGCTGCTGTAGCTGCAGCTATACAAAGTAATCCAAGGGTTTCAACAACAAGCTTATCTGCTCAACTTGGTGTCAGCCGACAGTCTTTGCAAACAATAATGCACAAAGATTTAGACTTATTTCCCTACAAAATTCAAATGGTTAACAAACTGAATGCAGCAGACTTGCCGATTCGCTTGGAATTTTGCCAGAAGATCCTGCAAATGGTGGAAGAAGACCAAAACATGTTAAACTGCCTTTTCATGTCTGATGAGGCCCATTTCGATTTAAAAGGCAATGTGAACAAACAAAATTGTCGAATATGGAGTACTTCTAACCCACAGATACTCCACGAGACGGAATTGCATCCTCTTCGCGTGACAGTGTGGTGTGCGGTTTCTTCACGCTGTATTGTCGGGCCTTATTTTTTTGAAGAAAATGGTCACACCGTTACGGTTACTGGAGACCGCTATTTGAAAATGCTGAAAGAATTTTTCTATCCAGAACTACGCCGAAAGAGAATTCCTTTCAACTCTGTGTGGTTTCGACAAGATGGGGCAACGTCTCACATAGCCCAGACTGTTATGACAGAGTTGCGACGAAAATTTCCCAATAAACTGATTTCAAGAAACTCCGAATTTCGTTGGCCCCCCAGGTCGCCTGACCTTACTGCACCTGACTTTTTCTTGTGGGGTTTATGTAAACAAGAAGTTTATAAAACAAAGCCAACAAATTTGGATGAACTAAAACAATCCATTCGGGCAACAATTGCGGCTATTCCTGTCGCAACTCTCAAAGCAGCAATGAACAACTTTTTACTAAGATGCCGCACTTGTGTCAACGAGCATGGGGGGCATTTAAATTCAATTATTTTTAAAACTAGTTAAGCTACATTTAATAAAATTTAATAACCTTCAACTTGAAAAAAAATAAATGAATTCCATACACTAAAAAAAAAGTTATTTGAGTTTCTTAATGTAGCAAAATTCATCAGCCACCCTGTATTAATATATAATGATTATTTTGTGTTACGGACCCAAGGTCATTTGTAAAAAAAAAATTTTAAATAATTAAAACAAAAACAATTTAAAAAATTTAAAAAGCATGCAATGTCGATTGAAAAGCAAACACTTGAAAACTCTTAACTTTTATCAGAGTTTGGTTCTCAAAGGGTTAACACAAGGAATGTGGTAATTGCAATAAAATATAACTGATTATGCAGCTACTAATCATAAATCATAAACGCAAATTAAACTTTTATTATTTTCTGATAAAAATAAATAAAATTACTCGCAATTGTGGGCAAAATGCGACAGAAATGCATTAATTGTTTTCATGTAACCTTCACCTCCTTCCAACAGAAATGAATCAAAGAGGAAAAAGGAATGAATTCCATTTAAAGCTGCTGTTCATTAAAGATTCCATATAACTCGATATCACTGGCATACTAGCAACGCATAAACGCATGCGAATGAAGAATGTGAAAATGCGAAATTCTTCCAGCTGATTAACACAAAACATTGAAATTGCAATAAATATTACTCATACGCCCGGGTGCGAAACAATTGGCTAATTAGATACTAGCGCTAGCACGCACTTCCCGGCGCTTAAATTCGAAACAGCAAACGAAACAAAACAAAAAAGAAACTCAATTAAGTGCAAGCAAAAAAGGAAACAAAATAAAAAAAAAACTTAATATATCTAGCTAGAATATATTGTACAACATTCGCAGAATATACAACATTAGCAAGTCTACTACAAAGTGGCAAATGGTTGTTGCACCGCTGAAGCGTACATTCATTCACGATTGCGATGGCGCGTTCTTTAAATAACATTTTATGCTTGGCATTCTAAAATGAAAATATGTCAGTATGTATGTGTATACACTTGTGTTCAAAATAATAGGAACGCGACGAGTTCCATGACTTTTTTTGTATTTAAGTTTTTTCTTGTAAAAATGTTAAATAAAAATATTGAAGAAAAATCATACAATTCAAAGCTCTAAGTTTTGCACAAAATTTAGAAAAATTTAACAAATTCGAAAAATAATTGCATCTAAGTTTGCAATTTTTATTCAGAATTCTTTAAAAATTCTGGGCACATAGTTTTGTAGTCCATTCACGTGGCTCAAAATTCTCATCAATTTTTGACAATTTTTTCTCTTTTATTTCTTGCATACAAAAGACTTCCGCAGATAAATTTTGTATGGAAAAAAATCTTAGCATTATATGCAAAGCAATTTTTTTCAAAAATAAAGGCTGTTTTTGCGCGCCTTGAAATTTACAATTACTTTAAATGGGTTATAAAACTGCATACCTAGAACTTTTTTTTAAGATATAGGTTAAAACTTTTGAAATTTAGATGCCCTTTTTTTGTATTTTTGTTTTTGCGATTTCGTGGAAAATTCAGAGTTCTTAGTTATGTGATTTTTATTGTAGAGTGCATTATAATTTTATAACAAGCTCAAGCATAATTTTTTCAAACTGAGTGATATTATTATTTTGAATATGAAAATATATGTAAGAATGTATGTTTGTATATGTATGCAGCAATGCTATAAAACATGTGCTACAAATGCGCACATTTGATTGAGTGCCACACATGTCCATTAGCCAAATAGAAAGTCAGCCAGAATGTGCTTACAGATGACATAGATACAATGTAAACATACATACACATGTGCGCGCATAAATTAATGTACGTATATTTTTTTTGTTTTTCTTTTTCTTTTACAAAGAATTTATAAAAAAATTTATTTTGCACTTGTTGCAATTGTTAATTAATGTTGTTGTAATTATTTGTAGCCGGAAAACGGCGAGCAGATTGGCAATTGTTATTCATGACAGCTGCAAAATGTATTCAAGATTACATAGATATGCGAATAAATGCATACGTGTGAATGTGTGTGCATATGTGTGTGTGAATGCATTTTTATATCTGCAATGCAATTAATAAATATAAAATCAATCGGTGAATTATCCGCGCGCCCACTGCAACACACACTTGACTCAGTTGGGTTTTTACGCCACTCACTAGGCATACACACATGCGTACATATATACAGACATATATATATATATATGTATATTCATACTTAGATAGGCATAAGTAGATGCACAAATATCGCATAAATCAAACCCAGCTACACACTGAGACATAAATTTATAATATATATATATATTCACATATACATGCATACATCTCTAGTACAAAAAAAATTACGTAATTAAGCCACAGAATGTTCACTCCAATTTTCATTTCTTTGTTATTCGCAAAAGTTCAATTTGCGCTTGGTATCATTTCGCATCACTCAACCGCAACCATTTAATAACCCTCCAAAAGCGAGCTGCCGTCGCCTAGGTACTGACGGATGGTGGATTTGTATCGTGTAATTGATAGCAGATTCATTGTTCGATACCCGCTTCATAAACATATAATGTTAAAATTGAAAATTTTTCAATCAGCGGTCGCCCTTCCTTCATTCCTTTTTAACTTTTAAAAGGCTTGGCAGTAGTGATATCTAAGAATTTTTTTTTTTTGTTTTTTTTTTTGAATAAGAGCAAATATATTTTCGTTAAATCCTTTCTAAAAGCATCAAAAGCACCCTTCATTCAATTGCGCTCACTTTCTGCGGATGCGGCACTGCCTGTCTTTCGCTAGTTTTATTTTAGTTCAGCGACATTATGAGATACTCCGCCCTCCTTCCTCTGATTGCGCTTAGCAATTATCCAGTATCTTGGAATTGGCCGCAATTTTGGTAAGTTTGTTGGGTTTTCTTATTTCAGCTTTAAGTTTTGCAGACTCCTATCGGTAATTTTAAAATCTTCTGTTAAATTTTTTTCTTGCTTGGCTGTCGGATGCGAATTTTTACAGTCGATTTTAAACTAACTTCTCAATAAGTTAGAGACTTGAATTGAACCAGTCTTTAAGGCCCGATTTTCTTAATGCTCAGAATATATGTATGCGTATAAGCGATTCCATGTCAAGTGATCCAAGTATTTTGGACATTGTAGTCAAGCTTCCCTCTTTTGAGTACAATAAGAAGAAAGCTGAAAAAATTTTGAAACAATTTTATAATTTTGAGATTTATTTAGTGTAGGAAATTTCCTAATCGATTTTTTTAAAAGCGAAATATCTTCAGTTATTTTCAAAACTTTTCTGAGTGTTTTTTTTTTTTATTTTTAAGGAGAAAATATAGTTAAAAAAAACGAATTATAAAAGAAGTAAAAGAAAACCAAAACTTAAAAAATTTTATTAAAATTTAAAACAAAAAAAAACTAAAATATAATATCAACAAAAAAATATATTAATATTAAAAATAAATTCAAACTAAAAAAACAAAAATTATTAAAATTAAAAATAAACTAAAACTAAAATTTAAAACTAAAAAAAAAGTATTAATATTAAAAATATATTGAAATTAAAAAGTAAAATTAGGAACAAATTTATTAAAATTCAAAAAAAATAAAGATTTTTTAAAAGTTTGCCATTAAAAGTGAAATACCTTCAGTTTCTTCAATTTCAAATTTTTTTTTGCTTTTTTTTATTTTTTAGGAGAAATGTAGTTAAAAACCGAATTGGAAAAGAAGTAAAAGAAAAATAATATTTAAAAAAAAGTTTGTTAAAAATAAATCAAAACTAAAATAAAAAATTAAAAATGAAATTATTAAAATTAAACTAAAATACAATAAATTTTTTTTTTAATTTTGTTTTTAATTAAAAAAATGTATTGAAATGAAAAATAAATTAAAGCTGAAAAAATATTAAATTAAAAAAGTTGTATTTCAAAATTTTTCGGAATTTTATTTAATTTTTTAAGACTAATTGTACTTAAAGTAATAAATTGCTTGGAAATAATAAAGTAAAGTTTATAAAAGTTTATTTTAAAAAAATATTAAAATTAAATATAAATTAAAACTAAAAAATAAAATTAAAAAAATGTTTTAAAATTAAAAATAAATTAAAACTAAAAATTAATTGAAAACAATTAAAAATAAATAAAATCTAAAAAATATAATTAAAAAAAAAACAAGAATTAATATGAAAAATAAATTTAAACTAAGGAATGAAATTAAAAAAATTTATTAAAACTAAAAATAAATTCAATCTAAAATTTAAAAAAAATTATTAGACTTAAAAAAATATTTTATCTATTATTTCAAAATTTTTTGAAAGAGTTTTTTGATTAATTTAAACTTAAAAAACAATTTGCTTGGAAAAAAAGTAGAAAAAATTTAAATTTAAAAAATTATTAAAATTAAAAACAAATTAAAACTAAAAAACAAAATTTAAAAAAATTCATTAAAATTAAAAATAAATTAGAACTAAAACATAAAATTTTAAATAATTATTAAGATTACAAATAAATTCAAACTAAAAATTAAATAAAAAAAAAATTATTAACATGAAAATAATTTAAAACTAAAGAATAAAAATTAAATAAAGTTAAAAATAAATTAAATTAAAAAATAAAACAATGAAAAAAATTTATTAAAATTAAAAAATAAAACTAAAAAAAATGTATTAAAGTTAAATCTAAATTAAAACTTAAGTATTAAATTAAAAAAAATGTTTTAAATTTAAAACAGATTTTTTTCTTAATTCTCTTTAACACTAGATTTGCGCACGTTGATTGTATACCTCTTTCTATTGAGGTCCGTCTTTTTGACTTAAATTATTTATTAAAAAGTTGTAAATTTTTATTTATTGATGTCTTCAATACATTTTTTATATGTATACTTTATCTATGTATCCTTTACTTCCCACAATTCAAATATAATTAGACCTATTTTTTTTTTAACCCAAATGTGGTAAGATTAGATTTCGTATATCAGGCAATGGATTTAAGTTATTTTGTTTCAAAACTTGTTTGCTGATGCATTTACTGCAAAACAACCGTTATTTGCTCCATGTTGTTTGTTCTTATTCACTATTATATCATTTTAATTCTTTCTCGATCTTCTATATATATATATTATATATATATATGTCACATATATATCTATAACCAAAATGGTCAAATTGACGGATTTTCGTAAAACAAGAAATAATAAAATAAAGATGTTGGAGGGAAAATGTATAGAAATAATATATTCACTGCGTTTTATAATTAAAAACCAATAATATTTGCATGTTCAGATGTTTTAAGCATAAATCCATCAAAATGATGGGTTCCGTAAAGTTAGTGTTAATATGCACAGTAATATCTGATTCTTTCATGGTGGGATTCCCATAATTTTTCAAGTTATACGAGTATTCAAATATGTGCAGCAAATTAGTGAAAAATGCCGCATATCTGCTTACTAATGTACGTATCGACGCTTTTATAGATTTTCACACGGACGTAATTTACGACTTTTGTATAAAATTCTCTTAATGTTCTAAAAAATTATAATAAAACAAGAATAACACATATATTTAATTAAAACAAATTAAAGCCAAATCCCAAAAGATGAAATAAATATATTCAAAAGCATGAAAACAAAACTATAAAACGTCGGCTCGTCGCATGTATTAAAAAAATGTTTGTAAAATTCTTTCCACCGTAAGATGTTGAGTCGAAATATCAGTGTTTTTGAAGAGCTTGAGAACTTAAAATGATAATACAAAACAGAGTTATGGCTGGAATGAAGTTTTATTTATTATAAATTTCCGATTAATTAAATTTCTTTTTTTTTTCAAGGTAAATTTTCACAGTTGTTCTAGCGTTAAACGATTTATGATGGCTTGCCAAATTTCACTGAAGAAATGTCAACACCGTTTGCCATTCTTAGCTACCAAACCATAGTTATCGAAATCGGTAGTTCTCAGGCATCTAAAAAACACCAGGTATCTACAAATACAGCGCAATCAATACAGCGACCAAGAATCTCGATCTTTTACAGACATCCACCAGTTTTTCAGTCCAAAGATCTTGGCGTCATCATTAACTGTGTCAAACCAGCTTTTTCTTGGCCGATCTCTTTTTATAAGCCCCATACTTACTGTTATTGATCTTTTTTGCAATTTTGTTTGGGTCCATCCTCAGAACATGTCCAATCCACTTAAGAAGTGGAAGCTTGATGTAATCGGTGATTTGGAAGTCGATTAGGTATTTGAACGACGCCATTCTGCTCAAAAGTGTAAATTCCAATCAATATGGCAGATTTGCATTCATTTGGAACTTTCCTAAGCGATACTACCCTCCCTCAAGAAATGATTGGCTATGGTATACCCCTAACTTTTTATTAAGCTCATAATTTTTTTCTGTAGCTGAACAGCTTTAGATCTCGTCATTAACCAAACTTCCTCTTTCCTTTGTACGTTATGCGCCCTTCGGGCCGGTTGACGGGAGAAGGACAATCAGAGGATTACAATAGGCTAAGTGTTGCCGGATTTGAAAAATTTCTAAAAAGCATATTTATGCTACAATTTGGCCAATTTTTAGGATGTATAACATCCAATATTAGATGCGAGAGAGAAAATATTTTTGGCCAAAAAACAAAAAAGGCGTGAAACCTCAGCGAAAATAAATATTTTAAAATCAACGGTAATTTTTGATCACTTAAAACTTGCACTTCAAACTTGTTCAAAATTCAATAGGCTATAAAACTGCATATTCAGAAAAATTTTAAAAATGCTGGTAAGAGAGTTAGAAGTTTTGATGAAATTGTGAGAACTATTGAAATATTTCGAAACTTTGCATTGTGTAATTTTTCTTGTAGTATGAACAAATTTTTCAATATTGTCATAAAGAATAGTTATGTGCTTAAAATTTTGTAAGGGAGCGTATATGAGAAAAAAATTTAGAATTGCGAATTATAGTGGTTAGGGGAAGTATATGCACCTGGCATTTTTTCCTTCACCCATAGGAAATAATCAAGTAGCAAGCTACTAATCGGATTATAAATCCGGCCCAGTTAAGATCGGTAAGGTTGGATGGGCTACTCGTAAAGAGCCATTGATGCCACTTGTGATGTTCAGGTACGATAGTTTTCGAAAATCTTACTTTTTAATGGTCTCAAATCAGCCCGATCTCTGTTGTAATGTTGAAGAGATTCTGTATCTTTCTCATACCAACTGTTCCCGACCCTATGTTTGCAGTGATTTCTACAGAGAATAGCGAGATGGATGATTCCATCCGGTAGGTAGGTGTAATTGTTGAAGTACCACTCTGGTACTCCCCAAGTTGCACTAGAGCGCCGTTTTGATACCAATATGAGGCATCCAACAGGCAAATATCTATGGCCAGCCAGAAGATTTATGCGATTTAAGTTGGCGCACTGCTCCAGGATGTCGTAGAAAGGAGCGCCCATTGACCTTAATCATCAAGCTGCCCACCCCGCATATTTACAGAGAAATTGCTCAACAATCTCCTTCTCTGAAAGGTCCACACAGCTACTGGAATGGGGGTTAAATGATAACCCTAGCTTTACCGCATTGTCTCATGATCGGTAAACAGAGCTACGAGTTTGGAAATTGAATGGCGTGAAGTCTCACGGACTTTCTGAGTCTTCCGTCTATTGTGCTGGAGTCAAGGGTTATCGTAATAGCACATGAAAAAATGAAGTCCCATCTTTTCTGCGCTTTCCTGAGAAATAAGTTGTCCAATTCCCCTTTAACAACAGTCAGCGGGGTCCATCCGGTACTTACTTTACCTTTGCATAAGAAGCGGCTTTTAATTGAACTAATTGGTACGAGCGCTGCAGGCCATCGTTAAATCGTAAACCGAATTCATTAAAGTGACCCGACTAGAGATCAACTTCTCACTTCAACTATCCACAGATGACAGATGTTTGAACCTTTTATGTAAAATAAAGGGTTCCAAGTGGACTTTAATAAAAAGTGTTCAGTACACCAGTAAAATGCTGTAAATGCAACTAACCACAGTATTGGTTGGCTTGGTTTCTTTCATCTGAATTTAGTTAATAGATTCAAACATAAGTTTTGTGCTTTTTACAACAAATGAGGCAGTCTAAGCCTGCGTTAGTATTCCCATGATATTTGGAGCTGTTGAGTACATTTTTTGACGGCGAGAACTTGCAAAAGTAAATGCGATGCTCTGAATATGCGCTAACTTATGAGTACAGATAGCACTATGAGGCTTTTGTATGTACCTGAAGTCGAGTCCATCATACTTCTATTTCATGTCTCAGACCCCATCCTCTATTTCTGTGTTCCCGCAACACCATTATATCCCACCATTAAGTGCAGACGCACGCTGTGCTGTCGACTTTGTCATTTTATAGAGATCTTCAGCACACTTGGAAATTTATTCTTAGAAAAATGAGTGCACTTCAATTTATATTTTCCGTATTTTGCTTGGTTTTATGTCAACATGAACTTCTACGTATACATGCATATACTTGTACATAGATGCACATACACACACACATGCGCACTCAGCCTTTTATGTTGTTCTACAAATTATTGGCTTGTTTCACAAGCAACAAAAACTTGCTGTAATTAAATAGTAAACACAAAGGCATCATTAATTTGAATTGATAATTGAAATTGGAATTGAAATTGAAATTGTAATTGAAATTGGTCATTTATACCCAAACCGTACGGTGGCGTATCTCTTATCTTCGCCGCCATCGACACTACAGCGGCAACCACAACCCACGGCAGTGCCAAGTGAGCGGCAAAAATACAGAGCACCAAATGATGGCGGCGCTACAAAAGAAATTTGTGACAAAATATTTTATTTTCATACTTTTTGCAATTAATAAAACTAATTTTATGGCTGAACGTGCCGCAGCTTTGGCCACCTACTCGCCATATTTTATGACTAGTGTGAAAAGAATTTTTCCTTTGAAAACGAGTGTATAAGTAGTAATAAACATAAGTTTAAAAGAGTCCCTCTCATTCGTTGACAAAACATATAAAATTATTTTTTAAACGAATAACTAAACTTAGGGGAACTGCGAAGATTCAGATTGTGGATAGTTTCGTCTGTAACAGTCCCCTTTACAACTTTTCAAAACCGTGATTTTCCATATATTTCATCAGCTGACAGACTCTCTTGGGTCTCTAGTACCTTGAGAGCAATAATTTACGATGAAGTGAGGTGAGAAGACGAGCTCTAACGAGTTTTGAAGACATCTTGATTAACCTGGCTTACAATTTCAGGAGGGCTTACAGCGTCCGTTCACCATGAGGTGATGTTGCGTGAAGCGTTCCAGAGCAGAAAAGCCGTGAAATAATAAATAGAGGAAGAGTCAAGACCTATTCAACATAACTGGCGCAAATGCCCTGCAGCTCGAAGAATACACTGTATGTCTGTTGTATCATTTTTACTGCGTAGGTTCAGTTCCGGTACAAAGGTTGACTTTTTACGCTAAAAGAACGGGATTACTAAACGTCATTTAGAGAAGGGATTGACGATAAATCTCATTTCTTTGCATCACAATTGGCCGCTTTGGCTTTACGAGCAGTTCATTGAACCTAGCCTAGCATAAGCCAAGTTTCCAGTCGGTCTCAAATATATTTTGGTTAACAACCAAGATCCAGGCGAGACGATCTCGTAAATGGGGATCAAAACGCAATGTAGCATTCTATAATAATCAACACTTCTAAACGAAGCGACACATAAGCACCAATCAATCTATCTTTTTTTCTGATTGAAGCCACTGCAAGAGGTTTAGGACTAAGTCTTAAGAGCTATTGGAATGTTCGGATCCTCAATGGGTAATGTACCCTGCTGACGACTACAGCCTCATTTAAAATAAAGAACGTGAGCAATTACCATATTTTTCACAGTTGAATAACAGTGAAGCTCATCTCCATGTCAATGTTTATTCAGGACGAGTTGACACAGAAAACAAAGCCTCACGACTGCTATGGAGGACCCAAATTCAAAAGGATCTATCTGCATTTGGTTTGAATAACTGGCGCAACCTCGCAATGGTTGAGGGTGGGTCACATAAGCAGAACAAGCAAAAGTTGGCGACCTGTGCCTAGCAAAGGTACATCGTCGAGCACTAAAAGTTGACTTCAGTTAACGCACAGCTAATACCAATCAGAACTTTAATCTGTTACTTACATCTTTGTGAAACACCAAATTAATGTAACCAAAAATCGCTTTTAAGAATGTTTAGATTGCACAGATGAATGCTATTCTACCGCGAAATAGAAATTATTATTGGCGTATTTAAAGCCACCAAAGTGAGTAACAAAGCAATATTTGGTCGAAAAGTACAGGGTGGCTGATGAAAGCCGCTACCAAAAAAAAAATTGAGTAATTTTTTTTCTTTTTAAGTTATCTGTTCCATTTTTGTTTTAATTTGCAGATCTTTAAAATTTATTAAAATGGATAACTGGGACACGCAAACAAGAATTTGGATAGTCCGCCGCTATCATGCACTGGAGTCCGTAGTTTTGGTACAGAGAGAGAGTACAGGCGGATGTTTGGCGGCGATCCCCCGAGCAGATGGACCATAATGAGACTGGTGAATAATTTTGCTGAGCAAGGAACAGTCGCAAGAAGGCCTTATCATCGAAACCCACCAGTTCGGACGGAGGAAACTATCGCTGCTGTAGCTGCAGCTATACAAAGCAATCCAAGGGTTTCAACAAGAAGCTTATCTGCTCAACTTGGTGTCAGCCGACAGTCTTTGCAAACAATAATGCACAAAGATTTAGACTTATTTCCCTACAAAATTCAAATGGTTAACAAACTGAATGCAGCAGACTTGCCGATTCGCTTGGAATTTTGCCAGAAGGTCCTGCAAATGGTGGAAGAAGACCAAAACATTTTAAACTGCCTTTTCATGCCTGATGAGGCCCATTTCGATTTAAACGGCAATGTGAACAAACAAAATTGTCGAATATGGAGTACTTCTAACCCACAGATACTCCGCGAGACGGAATTGCATCCTCTTCGCGTGACAGTGTGGTGTGCGGTTTCTTCACGCTGTATTGTCGGGCCTTATTTTTTTGAAGAAAATGGTCACACCGTTACGGTTACTAGAGACCGTTATTTGAAAATGCTGAAAGAATTTTTCTATCCAGAACTACGCCGAAAGATAATTCCTTTCAACTCTGTGTGGTTTCAACAAGATGGGGCAACGTCTCACATAGCCCAGACTGTTATGACAGAGTTGCGACGAAAATTTCCCAATAAACTGATTTCAAGAAACTCCGAATTTCGTTGGCCCCCCAGGTCGCCTGACCTTACTGCACCTGACTTTTTCTTGTGTGGTTTATGTAAACAAGAAGTTTATAAAACAAAGCCAACAAATTTGGATGAACTAAAACAATCCATTCGGGCAACAATTGCGGCTATTCCTGTCGCAACTCTCAAAGCAGCAATGAACAACTTTTTACTAAGATGCCGCACTTGTGTCAACGAGCATGGGGGGCATTTAAATTCAATTATTTTTAAAACTAGTTAAGCTACATTTAATAAAATTTAATGACCTTCAACTTGAAAAAAAAAAATAAATGAATTCCATACACTAAAAAAAAAGTTATTTGAGTTTCTTAATGTAGCAAAATTCATCAGCCACCCTGTATAAAATATACTCGTAATATACTGCGAGTGTATAACTTTGGCAAGACTTGAAGCCTGTTAATCTATGTATTTCGCTAGATGCCTGCAGATTGGCCGGGAGTATTTTATTAGTCGCTTACTTCAATTCCTGTCATTATCTTATTGCAGCCAAAAGTCTCATACACCTCTGAGAAGCTTAAATTTTAGGTGACATTAAGCAAGCTCCATATGGAAAAGATTCCAATTCAGTAGACAGTGAACAAAATTCCCTGTACTTTCAGAAATTTCTTTTCAATATGACCTATGAAAGTGCATTTTACTCCTCTCTTTGCACTGCTGTTGAAAAAGTCATCCGCTTTCAGCGAACTCGAAAGGCTACTGGACGATTAACGAACATTGACAATGACGATGTCATCTCTCGTCCTTAGAGTGTAGAAAAGTAATCTTCCACACGGAGCAATGAACTGTGAAATAACCTGTGTGTTAATGAGTAATTTGTGAAATGTGTTGATCTCTTTAAAATAACAGTCAATCCATTCAACGTTAGTTACGCTGTCCCACTAGCGGAACTTCAGGCATTTGATGCCTAGTAGATTTTTAGTAGATGCCTTCGAGAAGGTTTGTCGCCGAGGCTACACGTACATTTTATGTATGTAAGTATAATGTCAACCGTCTCTTCTAAAACCTAGAGAACTTGAAAATTTATTTTTAAACATCTCACTATCCTTAAGGTATTGGGATTTAAGCAGTTATTTTCTGTTTCAGACGTTCCACAATCAAACGAACTCATAGTCAACTGGTGAAATTTGGTACAAAATAGGTATCACAAATATTTTTCTATGTACGAAGCAGAGAAGGACCGGTGAGAGCTTTCGAAAAAAATAAAGCCTCCGTCTCCATCCAGTGAACCGATATTCCAAACGGATAATAAAAAGTGGGGTGGTCTGACTGTTTGCTGAACCGATTGCAACAGAGTTTTCGTTGGAAGATAAACGATTTTGCAGAGGCTACTCACAAAGGTTTGCAGCAGAAACCCGATAGATGGAAAACCGTTTTATCTTCAAAATATACGTGCATACGAGTATTATTTTAAAAATCACAGTAAATTAACAAAACAAAAATTCTGCTTTTGGAGAAAATTATACTTACAGAAAGACTTCAGTGGACCTTAGATTGTACCGGAAAAGAAATTTTCGGCATGCACCGCTGAGTCTGAAGTATTTGCGCAAGGTAATTTTCAAAAAAAAAAAAAAAAAAATTGTATGTGTGTTTTTAAATACCTCTACTGGAATAATCGGAGCACAAAACTTTAACAATTTTGGCAATGTTTAATTTACGACGTACCACATATTATAATGGTGTAAGTTGATATCGGGAGGTAAGTACCAAAATGAGGAGCTTAAACGAAAAAAACAAAAAATTTCTTCTTGATACAAAAACATCGATACATCACATTTCAATATGATGATAAATATAAAAAGATGACCCCAAAAAAAAAATTCTTTTTTCAAATTACTTTACAAAAATACTTTAGGCGCAGGAGAGCAGGACGAACTTTTTTCTTGTAAAGTAGTACGATCTAGTGGCTCTACTTGCATTTTTATTAGTGACGTATATTTACGTGATAGGTCCCAAACCCAGCGCATAACCAAATATCTTGGGCTGTTTCGTCGTATCACATTAGTCATAACCCAAGCGGGTGTTCGCAAGCTACCTCGAGGTAGTTTCTTCTTCTTTCGCGGAAGATAAAGATATTTTATCCACATACCGGCTCAGCTTGAAGAAATTCCGCTCAACAGTGGATTCTATGAAAAGCTTGGTGAAATTAGCAACAGAAGCCATTGAGGATAAGAGATGGTGCGGCAGAAAAAAATAATAGTGTGATGTGGTAACTCTGGACGGTTAAAGCACTTTCAATGCAGCTAGCTGGATATAACTGCTAGAACCAAAGAATTCGCGGATGATATCGCGGTGGTTACAGTAGCAACATACGTCCAAGATATTGAGAATATCGCCAGCAAATAAGTATGTAGGATCAAGGCTTGAATTGAACCTGAACTTAGCAGAGCAAAACTGATATGGTTCTATTAAATACTTAGAAGTTATGATTGATACCATTTTAAAACGCACCTAGCCTACGCTGCGAGAAGGCGTCGTATGTACAGTCTTGCCTGGCACGAATAATGCCAAACAACGGAGGCGCTAGCCATAGCAAATGAATATAACATAGTAGGGTGTTAATCTCGGTGAGAGCTGACTACATCGTCCCGACGGTAACATTCAATAGGAATTTTGACACTCTCTTTCCATCTAAGGAAGAATGGAATAAGGGACTCTCTCTAAACAGCTTCGACACTACAGTCTATACGGATGGAAGTAAAATGGGCTGCGGTGTTGGAGGTGGTATATATTCTCACAGACTTAAAATTGAGAAATCTGTGCGTCTCTCTAATACCAGCAGTGTCTTCCAGGCGGAAGTACTGGCAATTGGGGAAGCTTGTAGGCTACTAATCTCAGATTTCTCTTTTAAGGGTAATATCGCTATTCTCTCGGATAGCCAAGCTGCAATCCAGCCAATGGGTTCGGCTACAACAACCTCTAAAGTGGTGGAACAAAGTAGGAATAGCCTCACCATCTTGAGTGAAAACCATAAAGTTACCTTAATCTGGGTCCCGGGACATCGGAACATTGAAGGTAACGAAAAAGCAGATGAACTGGCAAGAGGGGGATCTGCCGTGAATAACGCTCTTGCAGAATCGGTATTCACACCATTAGGTGCAGTCAAGAGTACAATTTCCCTAAAATACCTCCGAATCGCGGAAAGTAGGTGGAAAGTCCAGACGAAATGCAAAATTAGCAGAACGTTATGGCCCACCTACAACTTCAAGCAATCGTCGGCATTAATAAGAATGAAACGACGGGACGCCTGGAGACTAACGGCAGTCATAACTGGCTTTTGGTCTATCGGAGAACAAGCAGCCAAAATGGGTATCCCTGACAATACACACTGTCACAGTTGTAAACAACCGGAGAAAAAGGAGACAATCTTCCATTTCCTCTGTGAATTCCCTGCCCTATGGAAGGACAGAATGTTAACCCTGGGCCAACCGCTGTTCGAGAATCTCGAACAACTATCTGGCTTAGACGTTAACAACCTAATAAGATTCCATAACTGCACAGACTGGATATAGTTATGCTGTAAATAACCGTTAAAGAAGTTAGTAACGAGGATGTGGCAACAAAATGGCGCGGAAGCGCTAGTTGGATTCTGGAAGAATCACCACTTTAACCAACCAACCAACCAAGGTTGTCAGCTCGATACTTTCATAAGGGATAGTTAGAAAACACCTCCATATATTTGGCCATAACAGTTCACCAAATAGCCCAACCTGCATGGAGGGAAGAAGATCTTGATGATGACTTTAAGCGGATAAAATATTGTGGATTTTAAGCTGAAATTAACTTATATCTGGAAGAGAGTCAGTGTTCATTCAACACACATTCATAACGATCCAAAACTCGCGGAGCTTTGTAGGAGTCAACAATAACATGGAGCTCTTGAAGCTAACAACTAACTTTCTGGTTGTTCCGTGGGGAGATTAGTAGATAATAGGGAGTCGTTTAGTATGTAGGTATAGCTGTTAGGTTACAAGTCATGCATACTATTATTCTGCTATAGCAGAACTCATGAGAGTTTTCTCTCCACGGTCGTCATCTCAGAAAAAAAAGAAAAAAACGCTACCTAGAGGATACTTGGGAGAAGCGTGGAAGTTGTGAGCTGCTTAAGTCGTATGAAGAAGAATAGACCTGGACACTCTCAGATGAATGGTGATTAGAGATAAGAGTTTACTTGCGCACGGGACCATCCGCCTGAAAAAACTAAAACCGCTTAATTTGTTATCGCACCAATCGGTCTGGTGTAAAAGTTGATCAGCGCGTCTAGTGTGAAAAATCTCGATCACAATTCACAAACATATATACGGCCAACCTAAACGCATCCTATATGGGAACTTTACTTTCCGTGGCGTTATGATACTGACCGATAGTCAAGATCTTTATCTCTTAAATATAATTTAAAAAAAAATTACCCACACTAACTTATAATTGAATTCTAATTGCCTTGTTCCTAAATTTGGACTTTTATTCCATATTAAAGGGCATAGGCATGCAGGTTTAAGGCCGAAAAAAGGCGAATTTTGCAAAATTTTTTTCTGAGAAAACTTTTAAATTTTTTAATCTAAAAATTTGTACACATATTATTGTGTTACTTTAAACTGTATTTTAAGACTTAGTATTAGTAAAAATATTTGTTTGGAAAGGAGCTACAGCTGATCTCCGGGAGCACCTCACAAAAAAGACGTTTTGCGGTGACCACTATATTTCTGAACTGGGTCCTCTGAAATTAAAACACCAAACAGATTTCGTTAAAGAAATGTTAAATTTAGTAATTAATCGAAGGAATAAGCAAAATAAATTTTTTTGACAAAATGGCGGTTCTCAAAAAAAAAACGTTTTTGACCAAAATTTCAGCCTTAAATTGTTTAAAAAAAAAATGTATCGGTGAGAAAAAATCTTCAATTCTACATTAAATATATTTAAGAAGCTCGTGTTAAAATTATTTGAGACTAATCGGTTAAAACGTTTTCCAGTAATATTGGTCATCCACTTTGAAAACACCATTTTGAGAAAAACGCGTTTAAAGTTTAAAAAGCACTTTACATGAGATAAAAACGGCTTTTCAAATTTGCGTGTAACTTCGAAAATATTCACCGGTACGATATTAAATTTTCTGTGTAACTGTATTCGGCCCCTTAATATAGAGAATAATATCAGAAACATTCGCCTCATGATGTATTTTGGTATTCTATTTTGGCAAAAGCTCAAAACTTATTTTTCAATTCATAAATTCTCGGTTGTCATGAAGCATCCACCCTTCCTTTCAAAAAAGGCATTTATGGAAACTCAAAATATCAATTCACTTATAAGTGTATTTCTGACCTTCGACACTGTTTATCCACTCAGCTTAAGATAAAATTTCAATTTACTCATATGAGGCTATCTACAAATAGATCAGATGGCTAATAATAGCCAAAAACTTCACAACAAAAACTGCCGTAAATTAAATATTCCTAGGTGTCGCTGTCATTCAGTAAATACCTCTTATTCTTAGATAGAGCAAATGACATACCTACACTTCTCCGGATATAATTATAAGTATGTAGTATACATGTCAACAGCACACGCTTAATTAAAATTGTCAATAACAAACATTTGCGCTCCATAGCCATGCAGTCCACCAAAGAGTAATCGTCCATTCGACCGCTGCGGCACATCAATATTTTGTTTATGAGCAATAATTCAACAAAATTGACGCCTCACTTATATTAGATGCTTTTTAATTTATTTTTGGTTTTTAATAATACTTTGCTTTTAGTTTAATTGGTTTGTCATGTGTGGCATGTCTGTATATAAGTACACACATACATACTTGTATATTACTTGTCCATTTTGCCACCGCATGAGACTTCTATGAAGCCGCAACAATTTTCGCACAAAAACCAAAAAGTCAGCAAATTTATTCAGACAATTATGAGTGACATTATGTTTCCTTGTTTTATTTTTACCATTTTCATATCTTCACCTCACTTCTACAGTGTCACCAGCGGCACATAGAGATATGTAGGTATTTGTATGTACAGTAACCGTCCAAAGAATTACGAACGATACGATCTTCTTAAGAAATTTACCATTTTTATAGTTTACTAACTGCCGCTGGGGCTGCTCAATGGTTCTTAGACTTATTAGCTGATATCGGATGATCGTATTGTGACCTGCCATGTAAAGACAAGTTAGCCTCAACGCACTTTCTGAAATACGAAAAAACAGTATAGGTGATCATAAATCCCTAGGACTGCCAAATATATAATAGTAGAACTTTTTAGCTTTCTCCCGAGCTATGCCTAAGGCTATGACAATGACCTGCATATGCAACTTCGTTCAACTGGACTTAAGATGAATGTCGATAAATCCAAAGCCTTCCATCTCAACCGTACCACCTTGGATGTTGACGGGCAGCAGGTCGAGTGCGTGCAGAAGTTTTGCTACCTTGGGAGAATTCTCGACGCTAGTGGAGACTCTGATATAGATGTTGAACAAAAAGTATGCAAAGCGAAATCTACATTCGGTATTCCCGCGCCTCTATGGCAAAACTAACGCGTTAATACCAAATTAAGAATATTTAATACGTTAATCTATGTTGCTATATGGGTGTACCACTTAGAAAGTTACATTGGCAATTCCAAAACACTTCCAAACTTTCATCAACCTCCGACGCATACTACGAATCTTCTGGCCCCGAAAAATGAGGAACACCGAGTTGCTTAGAATAAGCATCAGGTCGATATTGCCTGTGATTTGCGAAGAAGGAAATGGTAATGAAATTGTCACACACTTCGAAGGGATAATGGGAACGAGATAAAACATGCATTATGGTGGAATCCGTTCCAACAAGTAGGAAGCCTGCTGTTGGAAGACCTCAGCGAAGGTCGACCGAATCCGAAATGGCAACTCACGGCGACGTATTATGGAGCAAATTGTGGCTTTAAGGTGCAAAACCGCATCCGATTGCATTCTGGAGTAGTTAACAACCTATGCTCCACTAGGAGTTAACCTCGAGTACTGAGAGCAAGTCCGACAAAAAAAGTAGAGCAAAATAAATAGATCACTATTGCACTCCACCTGTTAGTGTAGCAATCTACACGAAGAGGTGGTGTCTTCTCGCAACGCCCACAACTAAACCTATATTTTCGGTTATCCGATCACTGTCCTCTTTTTCCACAATAAAGTATCAGTCATCATAGAACCTTTGAAACAAATAGGCACCAAACCTCTACGAAGAGATATAGTATTTTATAACAGTAAAGTTGCCATTAAAGCTCCGAATGCTTTTACTCTCCGCTCTCACCTTGTATATACAAGGCTGGCGGCGATTTCTGCAGAAGATATCCAAGCGGAACAGTCTTCAACTCAATTGGGTTACAAGCCATTTGATCCATAGAGGGAAACTATTTGGCAGAGGAGCTTGCAATACAAGATAAGAACTAGCAGATTCTGCCTTGAAAAAAGCGCGTTAGTATGCCGTATACAACTTAGAAACTACTACTTAGCAACATTTTTAGTAAGCAAACCGCTGAAAGATGAAAACAAAGCTCATCTTAAAGCGTTTCAAATCAGAAATCAGCCTGAAGAAATTGGACTTCATGTCTTTGGAGTGTTCACTGAATGCTGCTTAATAGACAAGCTGATACGAGTAAGATGCTGTAGGAGCTCCAAAAATGATGGGGTTGAAAAAAATATCACTCATTTCGTCTGAATTTCTCTGAATTTCTCCACACTATGCACAAGTAGGCCCCGGCACCTTAGGATAACATTTCTATTTAATCTCTCTTAATGAAACTGACAAGATTTATCAGAGACACTGAATATTTTGAAGGGGAGTTGTTAGTCACAACGGAGCTCCATCTCTCTCACGGAGCTCTATCTCTCTCAAAGGCTGTCTCTTTTATCTAACTTACGTCATTGAAGACATGCTCGAAAAGCGAAACCGACCTCTTGCATGGGGACTACTGAAGCAAACTAAGAATATTGAAAATATTTTTATGAAATCATACCATATATCGGTTTTAAAAGTCATCATTAATATTGAAGATATGACTGAGGTCGGCAATTATATTTAGAAAAAAATACTATTCTGTTTTTCCAAGTATGAACAGCAGCTTTATTTCCAGAGAGGACCCTTTGGACCTTGATAAAGGCAAATATGCAAGCCAGGCCGCTGAAATTGTGAATTGTGTTTATGGTGCCGATACTGTAACAGCTAATTATGTGCAATTAAGGTTTTCGATTCCGTTCAGGCATTTTTGAAGTTAAAGTTAAAATGTCGATAATGACGATAAAGTCTCCGAAATAAAACAAGTTAATCAGTTATTATAGTCGTAGAATCGCACAGTGTCGCAAAAATAATGGATTTATTTTTCCCCAAATTAATATAATGTTTGTGTATTCATACCCAAGTATAGTGAAATTTTAAACCCAATTGTTTTGTATGATATTTTAACCCATTGTCGCATCTCAGTGGGTCTTTTCGACCGCTACTTTAACTAGCTCCCAAAAATTAGTGAATAAAATATTTGGACGCACGGTAAATTAGGAAAATTTTAAAACAAATTTTTTTCAAGGAACTTTCAACCCATCTCCTCCTCTCAATCCTGTTGACCTTCGCTTTAAATATTTCCAAAAACAAGAAATATTTGCATACATATACATCTACATGTATGCAGAAATTTTTTTCAAGAAATTTTAACCCAAAATCTCCTTTCATAGTGGGATTATTTGTCCTGTCTTTGAGGTGAAATAGGTTTTACTGTTTCTAAAAATATATTTCCTGCAGAACTTGGCTCAGATTCTCTCTGAAAATTGGAGTTTACACCCTTTTTTAAGTGCTTGGCCGAGCTCCTTTCCTATTTGTGGCTTGCGCCTTGATGTTGTTCCACAAATGGAGGGACCTACAGTTTTAGGCCGACACTCAACCGGCAGATAGTTTTTTATAAGGAGCTTTTCCATTGCAGAAATACACTCTGAGGCTTTCCATTGCCTGCCGAGGGGCGACCGCTAGCAGAAAAAACTTTTTCTCAATTTTGGTGTTTCACGGAGATTCAAACCTACGTTTCTCCGAATTCCAATTTTCCAGTACATTTTCCCAAGTCTCGACAGTTTTCTCAGCAATGGCAACTTCGATTTCATGTTTTAAGTCTTGAATTGTTTCCGAAAGGTAGGCGTAACATTTATCACCCACATCGTTCCACCAAAAACGGTCTAAGGGACTCAAATCTCAACTTCTAAGCAGCTACTTGACATCACCGTTTCGGCTGAATATTCAAGATTATTATTTCTTAACTTTGCTCGATAAAAAAAATAAACCCAGTTTGGAAATGTCCATTCATAAACAAAATTTGTTTACAACCCAGATATTAGCCTGCCTTGTAAATAATTAAGTGGAGACGACCCACCCTGTACTTCGAAAAAAAAATAAAAACCGAATATTGGTAGCAAAAATTTGTAGTTATTTTGGAAAAAAACGCACCGTTTCTATTAAGTTAGCCGAAACTCTATTTATGTATTTATGAGTAGGTGCACATTTTAATTGCCAGCACACATGGCTGCTGGTTTAAGATTATTTTTATGCGATTGCATTGCAGCAGTTTACCATTAGCTTTATTATTTTGTGTAGACAAAATGACTCATTTGTTTTGTGATTTGCTTTGCTTTTCCCCCACAAAATCTGCACAGCCGTCGCACTATTTGGCAGCAGCTAACCCCTCCTCTGCAACCAATGCCAAGGCGGAACCTCGAACTTGTACGCGCTGAATTGTGCGGTATGTGCTTATGTATGCAGGCGTACATATTTAAGTTTATAAAAGTGCTCAGACAATGACACCAACAGTTGAGAACTGACAATAACAACCACAGAGACAGCTGCTACAGTGGCATGCAGCCAACGCATTTTCTCTCCTCGTCAACAATGCACAGGCTCTCGGTCGCTGTTGCAGTTGGTTGGCTGTCGCTTATTTTGATTCGCTGTTTAGCTTGCTTTGGCACGTTGCATCTACACATTTCTAATTATGACTTAACACATTTTCGACATCCATTTCACTTTAGAACATTTCAACAAAAATTAAATTCAGACTTCGTTTTCCTTGTTTGGAAAATTCATTAAACAAACATTTACTGCGTTATTAGTGATTTTTAATTTATTAAGAAAATTTTGTGTCAACTCATAGACTTATTCAAGTATAAATTAGTTTTTCTTTTAAATTAATAGGGGAAGTCAGCGCTTGTCAACTCAGATATTACGACTAATTAGTCTTTGGTTATTAGCTGAAATTATTTCATTTTAAACTTTACTAAATTTTGCAAGCTACAAAATACAACCAGAGGCCGCAAACGTTATGAGTTCAGAACTATAAATAATTAATCATTATTTTAAGATTTTAAAATCTGCGATCAATAAAAATAATAAATTGATGAGTATAATTGATTTTTTTTTTTTGCTTAAAATTTTATTTTTTCAAATGTTAGATTTTTGCTCTGAAGCAATGTTTGCATATATCGTGAGTTGTTATTTTTGCTTTGATATACCATCAATATTAGTAAGATTTAAGTAGTCACTACTTTTTAGTTTTATTTTTTGGGCCGAAATGAAGACCCATTCATGAGCTTTATTTCAAAAAAAATTTTTTTTGGCATGAATAGCATTTCATAACTAAAGCTCAAGTATTTATCGAAAAGTTTTAACAATTTATTTGTTTCTTATTTTATTCGAATTTTTTTTTACAAAAATATAGTTTATTCGACAACAAAAACCACACAAAATCAATTTTCAAGCTTTAGGTCAATAAAAAACAAAATTTTAAAAATGTTCATCAAAATTTCACAACACAGAAATTGTCAAAAATCAGCGCTATTATTAAAACACTTGAAACTGACACCAAAATTCAGTGCGCTATAAAACTGCATGCCCGAAATTTCTCCAAAGATTCTGAATACAAAGTTAGAATTTCGATATACTCGTATGCTCTTTTTAATTTCTTAAAATCGTGTGATTTTTCGCAAGTTCGCAAGTTTAGAGCTTTGGATTATATAGTTTTTACTATAGAATGCACTACAGTTTTATAAAAATATTAACAAAAAATTATGTTAAAAAATAATTAAAAAACTCAATACCGGTAGTTCCTCACGCTGCTATTATTTTGATCAAAGGTGAGCATATTCGAAACTGTTCTGCAATATTTGGAAACTTTTGATCTTTAAAAATAGTGAATAATTACTGTCCCTGAAAATTTCCTAATGGCCTGAAAATTCATTTTCAAGTAAAATTATTAAAAATGCTACAGTGATAAAAAAACCTATAAAAAACCCCTAGCTTCTTCTATTTCAAATATGGATACAACAGAGTACTAAACATTGCGGAAGATTACTTCTTCAGATGTGAAGGTAAGCCTTCCATCTAGACGGTAATACACGTATAACAGTTTTTTTTTTGTTTTGTTTAGGAAAGATTACTAAAAGTATTCACGCCGAAAAGTGTGAGACTTGCCTTCCGGCTCGCCGTACCAAGAACTCACCTTTTCTCGGTTTCTCTTCTTCCGTGAAACTGCTGCAAGGCGTAATTTCATTTCCATGATTCTCCCAGGCTTGCTGAGATTCGGAAGATTACATCGTTTGCTAATGTCGCAGAGCTTTGTGTTCCTTAATACTATAAAAAAATACCCGTGCACCATCTGCCGTTTGGAGGCGGCATACAACAGAAGGTTCCTCCAAGTACTGAATAACATCAAGACGCACAATGAAGGTCTATTAACTACCAATTTGAAGTGATTAAATGGACTTAGTGGCGCGAATACATAGATTATGCCTTCTAAAAGTCAACCTCACTTTTATATGGTACTTCCTCTTTAAAATCAACGATACTCTGACGTCTGATCATAAGTGATAAAACCTTAAAACCCTGCGCAGAGGAAATGCTGTAGCTATCCTAGAAACTGGCCTCCTATCTGGAGGATCAGCTGGCAAACCCCAGCACCAGAATCGGAAGCGGTAGGACAATCACCTACCAATCTTATTACAGAAATCGATGGCCCTTTGTGCCTCCCTGGAACCATAGGAAATAGTAATAATAAAGACGCATGCCAGAAATTAGAGAATGAGCTCAGCCAAATACCCAGCAGAGGATATACGAGCTATTAAAATACATATATACACCTTTGAAACTAGATTTTATACTCATATATTATTCCAAATTGGTGGAAAGTACGAGTTCAAAGTTAAGTTTACTTGCTAGCAGTGCATTGATTTTTTCTATCTCTGAGCCAGTCATTTTCTTAAAAAGGAGGTAAGATATTTCAACTTTTTTGAAATGATTGCATATCCCAAAATTTCAAGTCGATCGGAACAAAAAAAATGTTCTAATTTTCCATGCACCCCTAAATATTTATATTTTGTTAAAAAAAAGTTTTTCAGTACTTGCTGCATTAAGGGGGCCTCTTATCAGTCGGCTTTAAAAAATCGATTTTGTTTTACTGCAATCGACAGGTATTTTATAAGAGAATATGCCCTCAAAATTTTATAGCGGAATTCAAAGTAATTTTGGAGTTACAGGCCTGTTTACCGTCCCTCGATTGAGTATACTGTCTATCTTCTGAAAACTTTGAAACACGTTTTCTCAAAACCATGTTTTTGAAAATGGCGTGTTAGGTTTAAAAAAATTACGAAAGTTATCGTTTAAAATGCGCAACTAATTAACTAACAAAATACAAAACAAAAACAAACCATTTTTTAATGTTATTTAACCCCTGTTTCGAAAGAAAAAATAGCGAAAAAGAGCACTTTTTTTCAATAATTAATTGTGTGTTCATTTTTTCATATTTTTATACAAGAGTAGTCTATTATATGAGGGAAAGCCTTCTGAATAAGACAATATTTTTCTTTTGTGTTTCAGGTGAAAACTACGACCGCAATCTTACACGCCGTTTTACTAGCGCGCAACGAGAAGCTGTGCGAGAGCCCTCATATGTCCGCCATTTTGTTTTTTTATTTAGGTTGAATAATTGTTTATTACTCTTCAATCATGCCTTCAAATAAGTGCAAAAGAATATTCCTGTGTGTCGCTTTTTTCGCCTCGAAAAAAAATTGAGAAACAACACTTTTTTGAAGCCACTGATAAGAGGCCGCCTTAAAAAATGTATGAATTCGTTCATTTTGACCGATTAAGATTTTGATTGGCTTTATAGAGAAAAAGATTTACGCTTTCGAAGTATCTACATATATATATATATATGTAGTGTTTTCTTTAGTTGGTTTAGAGTTAAAGAAAATTAGTAATAAATAATCACAAAACTTGGAAGAATTAAAAAAGCAAAAATTGCTATTTTCCGAAGGGCCTCCGGAGATTCACTGCCTCCAGCTAAATTTTCAATATTTTGCAATGCAAATTTTATAAAGTGTTGCTAGATATTGCATTATCATGCTATAGCCACGAAAATTGTTAAAAGTGTGCCTTTTTTCACCGAATAATCCTTAACCTTTTGTGGTTGCTTTTAATTTGGAATATCAGAGATGCAACAAGAAGCCCAATTGTCGAAAATGTCGGTAAATTAATATAAATCGTTGAGGCCAGCCGTCATTTAAACACTTTGTCAATTGGGTGAAGCTAAACATTTCATAAAAACTATTTGAAACCATTTGCATAAAGCAGGATAAAAAAGTCGATGTATGGGACCTCATGGACCCAAAATGTCAATCTACGTTTCGTGGCTGAATCGCAACGAAATCGGAATATTTCTGAGGCGAATACTGAATAGTAATGAAAAATGGGTCACTTATGACAACATAAAGCAAAAACGGTTGCAATCAAAGGCCGGCTGAAACATTGCGCAAGCCAGAATTGATACTTAAGAAGGATTTGCTGGATGTGGGCAGGGAACTATTTACTATGAGCTGCTCTCCTGGTGCCTAATTCTTAATTCGTGCATGTACTGTCAACAATTGAGTTGCCTGAAGGAATCTATCGCTCTGAAGCGGCTAGCTTTAGCTAAGAGAGGAGAAGTTGTACTCCATCAGGACAAAGGTAGGCCACACTCACTGATCGAAACTCCCAGAAGCAGCAGGGATTTTGCTGGATGGTACTTATACCATTAACTATGTATATAGCTCAGACCTAGTATTAAGAGATTAGAAGAGAATATTTGGAGGTTTTCACTTCCACCTAAAGGTCTTTTGGGCATTTCGCATCCAGGGATTATTGCCAGTTTCTGTATAGCCCGAATGATTTTTTCGGTGAAACATTTACCTTAAATGGAGTTTATGAAAATAGACTGTCTTAGTTTTCTGCCCATAAGAGCAAGGGGGTCTATGAGAGGTGCATTAACATCAAAATGTTCAACATCAAAAGTTCTGGAGCAAAGCGTTGCATAAAAAAATAATTGTCGCGTACACTTGTGTTAGGTGTTTGGTCGAGCTCTTCCTCCAATTTGTCGTGTGCGTCTCAATTTTGTTCCACAAATGTAGGGATCTGCAGTTTTAGACCGACTCCGATGTGACTTCATGTCAAAAATATACTCTGAGTTTTGCCATTGCCCGCCGGGGCAACCGTTATTAGAAAAAACTTCTTCTATTATTTGATGTTCATGCACGGAGATTTGCCAAGGCGTTACATATACCTATGACCGAAATCCAATCATTCTAAAAAAATCGTTCAATGCCATGCAAAAATAATTGATTTATTTTTATTTGACCTTCTACGAGTATTACGTTGTTGCTGCTGTGTTGTTGGATTAAATTGTATACTTACACTCCTAGAACTATAAATATGAAGTAGCAGAATTTATGTTCATTTACAATTAATTCTTAGATCAAATTTAATACCAAATAAATATTTCCGGAAATAAATTATTACAAAATAGCTGTTTACATACATACAAACAAATGTATGTTATTAATTTAGATTTTTCAGACAATTGGTTTTTCCTTCTGATTACAAGAATTTATTTAAGGCCAAAGTTATTACTGATTCTGATGCCGTACACATACGAGGTGTATTCAAAAAATAAGGTGAATTTTCAAATTTCGCGGGTTACGTACACTCGACTTTCGATTATTATTTTTTTATGTTAGTACACTCGTCTCGAAGATATGTTCACGGGTTTAACAATATACCTATGTAGTATTTTTAGTTTGTTTGTGAGAGGCATAAATAAGTCAAGTGTTATGCGTGCTCAGCGATTTTCTGCTGTCGAAAAAAATGGATCAAAGAAGTTGCATCAAATTTTGTCTAAAAAGTGGAGTTAAGGGGTCCCGGTAGTCTAGAGCTTGAAAATTTAGGGTATTTTCATGATTTTTTTTACAATAAAAGAAAATGGAAAACGATATTTCAATTTTTTAAGCTTTTTATATTACTTTTTTTTGCATTCAAAAATTAAACATTTTTTTTTTTAATTTTAATAATTTTAAAAGTGGTAAAGTTAAATAATATGGTTCTAGTACGGGCAATAGCCACTGATAAATTTTCATACGATTCGGTTGAACGGTGCCGTGCCGAAAAAAGTCGTTTCGAGACAAATGAATTTAAAATTTGAGGTACAGGAGCAAGCGGAACGCGCTCTACCTAGTTAATGGACTATAGAAACTATAATATTGAAAATTTCACAGTGTATTCTTAAGATACTATACTTTCGAAAAATCGAAAAAAACAAAAATCGATTTTTTGAAATTTCTAGACCACCGGGTCCCCTTAAATGCTCAAAAACACTTGAAATGTTGGCAGTACCATACGGTGAGAGTACTCTGAGCCAAAATAAATGTTTACAAGTAGTAAAAGCTTTTCACAGAAGGTCGAGAAGATCTGAACAACGACGCTCGCTGTGGACGCCCCAGCCCCTCAACAACCGATGAAAATGTTGAGAAAGAAAATTGTTATAGAAAATCGTCGAATCACAATTAGAGAAGTTGCTGAGGATGTCGGTATATCGACATATCGGTTGGCTCAAGCCATGCAATCTTTTCAGAAATTTTAGAAATTACTGAATTTTCACCAAAAACGACGTCGCATAAGCATCGCTCAGGAATTGTTGAATGACGTCAACGATGATCCAGATTTGCTTAAAAGGGGCATAACTGGTGCCGAATCATAGGTATATGGTTATGACATCGAAACCAGATCCCAATCGTCCCAATGTCCAGGAGAGTCAAGACCAAAAGAATTACGCCAAGTTCGATTAAATGTCAAGGTTTTGCACACTGTTTTCTTACGTGATTACCATGGCCACTTTCGAATACCTTGACGTAGTGCATTAGGAGTTCTGACCACAAGGTCGTACAATAAATAAGGAGAATTACGCCGTTTTCGTGAAGCAATACGAAAAAACGCCCGGAATTGTAGGAAAAAAATGCTTGGCGTTTGCATCATGATAATGCACTTGCTCACTCATATTTGCTTGTGAGAGATTATTTGGACAAAAACAACACCCTTATCATGCCTCAGCTGCCCTATACCCCAGATTTGGCCCCCTATGACTTTTTCCTGTTCCCAAGGCTGAAGAGCCCCATGAAAGGACAACGCTTTGCGACGATTGAGGAGATAAAAACCAAACCGCTGAGAGAGCTCAAGGACATACCAAAAAGTGCATAACAGAACTGCTTCAATGATTGAAAAACAAGGCTGGCACAAGTGTATTATATCTGAGGGGAAATAAAATAGAAATTGATGAGTGAATAAAAATTTTTTAAGAAAAATTAAAATTCACCTTATTTTTTTAACACACCTCGTACATATGTACCTACATAAAAAGTTCTAATTTTCAAATCACTTAACTTAAGATTCTACTTAGTAAGTGACCTTCAATTTTATAAGTAATTTTATTCTTACAGCGATTTTTTTTCTTTCAAACCTCATAAAATGTGTTAATTACCAAGCTGCTGACAGCCACGCTCAAGAATGCAACACTAACTGTTGTCAATCGTCGAAAGACGAGGCAGCAATCAGCGAGTTGAAAGAATCAACACCAACATGCATTCAATTAGTCGAAATAAATCAAGCCAATCAATTGAATTGAACTAAATTGAAATGAACTGCAATAAAATACATACATCTGTGCATGCAGAGGCGGATCACAGGGGGCTAGCTGACAGATTAAATGAAAGAGTTTTCCATACAAAATTTATTAGTAGTGAAATTAGTTTAAGCTGCAGAAAGCGCAGACTGTGGGAAGGAAATAGTGAATATCTCAAAGTAGAAATAAAATTTAAGTGCCTGTCTCAGATTTTCAAATAAATACCTTTTTAAGCTTTTACTTTTATTTGCATATAAGCAAAGTCACACAAAACACCTTTGAAATTTTGTTTGTTGTTTTCTGTCTGTTAGCCGGGCTGATCTCCGTAGCGGCTGAATCGATTTGGCAAGACTTTCATTTCGAAGGGTAGAAAATTGTTCGCCAAGGTAACGTAGTGGATAATGACCGAACAATGACTGAGTTACGGTTGTTTTAACTGCTTCATGCTGCTGATAGGTATATTAAAGAAATGAGCGCCAAGATTCCTAAATCTTAGCTCCGCGTGTGCACGACAGCTAAGGGACAGATGCTGAGATGATTGGAAGCAATACTGCAGCAAAAAGGACTCGAACCAATGCCGAGTCTCACAGCATGCTCGCATACCTCGCAGACAGTGTCCTGTAATGGTACCCACGAAACTCAGCTTTCTTTTGTTAACTTTAGAAGATCGCGCCTCCGCACAGTGGTTCCGCTATAGGACATTAGATGAAAATAGTCATATTAAAATTATGCAACAATATTTAGCTAAATGTTAGTTCATTAGTCATAGTAACTTAGAGTACAAAAGAAATTTCAACTGCATAAACAATTCACTTATAATTGTGCCTCCAAAGTAAGAGAATTTGAAAACTGATAGTTAGCGTAGTCTCCGCTCCGTACTTACGCAGTTCCGGGAAGTGTTATTTTTCGAAGCATTACTGTATTTATGACCTCTTGTACAATGGAAATTCAAGTTGAAGGTATGTACGACATATTAAACGTTTTGTTATCTTTTTTAATTATTATTTAATAGGTTTTCAGACCGTAAAAAATACGTACTTTAAAATTTGCCGTTTATTTTTTTTATAAGAAGTTTGTAAAGTTTTAACTAAGTTCGCACGAATCTGCACAAATGAAACATACATTAAAATATTGTTACGTATGTCCTCTTTAAGGGGTAACACCACTGTAGAAATTTCAAAAAAATGATTTTTTTTTATAAGCTTAAAAAATTCTTTGAACCTTTTAAAATACAGAACAAAAAGTTTTATACGTTACCGAAGTTTATTTCATAAATATTTTAAGCTTTTAACCAAGCGTTAGTGACTGCTACCTAACGATTTCTCCAAATTCCCAAACTTTAAACGCGTTTTTCTCAAAACACGTTTTCTGAAACTGGCACGCAGCATAACTCAAACAATTTTAAATATTTTTAATCAGGTTTTTCACTACGTCTGTATAATAACCTTCTTAAGAGAAGAGCGTAGGGGATTTTCGATAGATTAATTTAAACGATTGTTATAATTATTTAAGTGCCGTGTTTTTAGTCCAAAATAGAGTTTTTTTCTTCAAATGCTTGCTAATTCCACAAAAATAAATATTTTTTAAATCCCCTACGTGTTTCTCTAGCTATTCTTATCTAGATTAAGAAAAAACAAATTTCCTTGTTCCAGATTAAAATTTGCACCCTCTGTGCTGCGTGCCGCGGAGCTCCTTCAAGAGAAACCACATTACAAAAATGTCTCCAATGCCGCCATTTTGTAAAATTTTTCGATCAAACTTTGTAGTTTTGTATTTTAGTATATAAGTAATAACTTCCCAAATCAGAGTGATTGTTTCCCCTTTCCTTCTATACAAAAAAATTCTTTAAAAATCGTGTTTATTTTACGCGTGTAGAGTGGTGTTACCCCTTAAGGAAAAATAATTTCCAGCTGCGATGACCTGCGACTGCGCTTGATATAGGGTCTAATCTGTATCTATGTGTAGGATTTTGAAAAATGTGATTCTACCAAGATTGCTATATTAATAAAGATTTTTTTTGTTTTAGGTGTAAATTTGAAGCGTTAATTTACGCGCAGGCATATTCTGGACACGTGGTTATGTTACAATAGCATTAAAAATGATGTTGATAGATGTCGCCACGTACTGAAGAACATAATTCAAGCTTTGCCATACTCTGAGAATTTAACCTTAGAAGATGTTCAAAATCGTGTTTCTTGGATCTGTTCACGGATTTCTCGATACTGGGAAATAGTGCAAAGATCAAAAACAAGGCTGATTGCCAAGTACAGTAATTGGTGAACTGAAACCGAATTATGTGTGTTGAAAAAGCGGGAGTCGGGCGAGGTGACAAACTCTACGAATCCTTCTCCGAGCGAACACAGGCAGAGACACAGAAAAGATTTTGAGGATTGCAGCAAGAGGACAAAGCGTCGCAGGTTATCCGATCTAGCTAATGTTGATAGTTCCGCTATTCATGCAATACTAAGTAATTCAAAACAATCAAATTCAAATTCTTTAGAATTCAATACGGACGAAGTTTTGTCTCTATTTAATGAGGCAAAACTCACCAAGCATCAGTATTTGTTATTGAGAGACTTTATTCATTCAAAATTGCCTAACGGTGACCGATCATTCTTTATTATCAATTGGAGAATTATCAGAGGAGGCAGCTGAATCATGTAATAAATTAGTGAAACAATTCAGACGTGACAATACCAGAAAGCACTCAAGAACTGTAACTAACACGGATCTTTTGCACAGGCTTCTTCTTAATTCCGATCCATTTATATCTAGTCTACGAAAATTACCATGTAAAAAGAAATCTATGATATCAAGAGAAGTGTTAGATTTATTGAGTTAAAAGTTTTATATTTCTAAGTACATTAACTTTTTTGGAAGTGAATATTTTATTGTTTTCATAAATAAGAATAACGTAACTGGCATTAAAGTATACTTTATGATCATCCTTTCGGAATTTAATGTTTTTTCTATTATTGTTTATAATTTAAGATTTATGCAAAACTTTAAACGAAACAAAAAAATTGTATATAAAAAATGTGTGTACCTAAATTTCCTTTGACTTTATATATTTATTATATATTACTTTATTGTATATTATTATTATTAATATATATCTTATATATATTCTTATTATATATATATTATCATATATATATTACTAAAAAGTCATTTATCACGCCAAAAGTTCTTATGACCGCTCTTCCTACGCGGCGGGACCACTGTGCTCCGGTCCAAATGGGACTAAAATTACTTCACGACCTTACAAGTTTGTGTACATGCCCAGTACTCGCTGAGTTAATGCAAAGTCCACCCTTCCAGGAGCAGAACGCAGATAGTCAAGGGCATCACAATTCCCTTCTTTCGCATGGAACCTACCTTACAGGTCCACTGCTAAGCCAGCTCATCCCCCTCACCGTCTCCTGCAATGTCACCGTAACCAGGTAGGTGGGTGCACAGATAAGAATCATATCAAAGAATTGAATTCCTCACATTTAAGGTGAAGACATGCATTCCCCCACCAGTTTCGAGTGCACCATCATCGAGTCCAGAACTCTGATTGCAGCTCGACTGTCGGAGTAAATATTTACTTGCATGATAGTTATTCCACAAGTAAACAGCAAGGTCTGGTAACCTAAACTAGAGTCTGATGGGGAGCTCCACACAAACTACTTTTAAGTAATATTAATTTTTAAAAATTTCAGAAAAATAACCTCAGATAATAAGTTTAAGAAAAGTTTAAGCTTAAAAAGTCCGCTAAGAATTTTTTAAATTTTTTGAAAATTTCAAAAAGATGGAAAAAAATTATGCAAACCTTTGGCAAGACAGAAAATGAATTGGAAAATTCACACTTAGAAAATAAATATGAAAAGAAACGGCAAGAGAGAACGGTTTCACTTCTTCGTTTTTTATAAAAGGTGTAATAAAAATAAGACCACTGTGATAAGAACGATAGGAAAAAAAAATTACATAAAAAACAACACTGTGAAATATTAAATTGATTCTGGCTTTATTTAGAAGGTACTGAATGTAGGTCGCCGCGGCCTCAAATGTCCCCTTTACAGCTTCGAACGTTGCATTGCGTATACTCGCATGGCATATAGCGCCGCCTTGATGGAACTACAGCACAGATATGTCAATATTGTCGAGCTCTGACCGCAAAATGTTGGCTAATTTTGCATTGTTCTTAGTACCATTGACATTTACGGCGTCTCCTTATTAAATAAGGTCCGACGATGCCAATTTTAGAGATGCATTTGTGCTTGTTCGAAGACTTGTGAAATATGGTGACTGCAATAATTTGTAAATTACATGTAGAATTTAGTAAAAAGTAGCCCGTACAATCAACATTCAACATACGATCTCGGGTCTAAATTTCCATTACACATGACCCGAATTCATTTGAAAGCCTGAATGTTAACAATAAAAACATTTCAATTTTCATTCGAAATGGGCACCAATTAAAAGCAATTGGCCTCACACACAAGAGCACAAGCCTCAAACGTTATTGCAGCACGCAGGGTTTCCAAAGACCTTGACGTCGCTGCTCGAAACTAACATTGTTTGAGACTCTCCAAATTAGGTTAGGTTTGGCAGCCGCATCGCACATAGAGACTACGATGCCACTTAGACCACGAAATGGGTCCGTTGTGAGCCGCGGGGGCTGGGCTATATTTCCCTCTCCATATTGAACCATCCTGAGCTTTTGACAAAGCGTAAAAGGTTGTTGATACCTAAAGTGTAGAGATTATCTATATTCGTTAAAAAGTAGGGTTTTAAAAATCGATTTCTGGTTCTGGCTAGAGCCGGGCATGTGCAAAAAAGGTGTTGAATTGTTTCCAATTCCTCCTCATTTCTGCAGCTACGACAGAAATCATGCGTGTAAACGCCTAACTCTCCCACTCTAACTGAGGTCTTCGACGGGCCATGTTCTCTAATTCTCGCCACAAACTTTAGTCCAATGAATTCAGATCTGGTCGCCCAACCGGCCAATCTTCTGTGGCTATGAAACCAGGAATATTGTTATTTAGCCACTGCTGGGTGATTTTTGCCTTATGGGCTGGAGCGGAATCTTGTTGGAAGATCCAACGCTCTCCACTGAAGAGAGTACTGCTCAACTGCTTCAACACGCCTTCTAAGATATCCTTCTAGTACAATTTTCACCCCGGTCATATGAAGAGATATTACGCCCTTACAAGACACTCCGCGCCAAACCATTACGGAGGCTAGATAGTGGCCATGCTGAACATTTAGAACAACATTTTTTGCGTTTTTAGAAGTTTTAGCATCGATTTTGTCATATTGCTTATTAAAAAATTCTTCAACAGTGAAAATATTCTCATCTGTGAAAAAAATATTTTCATGGCAATTGACCGCGTGCCACCGAGGAAGCTGCTTGCATCTGTCGAGTCTAATTTTCTTCAAGCGCTTTGGCAAAAAATTACCAGTTGAGCGACGAAAGGCTTTCATGTGGAGATCGTCTTTAATAAGTCTTGGCATGGATCTGGTCGATACATTTATTTCTGTTCTCTAAGGGGATTTCTGCGAATTCTTTCTCGAACGGATTTTATGGCTGCACCGACGCACTCCAGATGTTTGGAAAAAGCGATTGATAGTGCGGTAAATAAACATTCTCGAAATATATAGTTTTTTCAGCAATTTGTAAGTCTCATTTGCACTTTTACCACACTTTCGTAATGCAATCACTGCAATGCGATTTTCCTTAGCTCCCCACTCCATTGTTAACAAGCGATTAAGTGTACAATGCATACGAATAAAAACAAAAATAACGGAACTTTTTTCTTAGAATTTGTTCTCGCCGTGTGCATTGTAGAATGTTTCACGTAATTTATGGCAAGACTAAGTATTACTTCGAAGCAAAGTAAAGCACCTTCGCAAAAAATTAATCCGCTAGAAGGCGCTGGAACTGAAATATTTAGATAAACGTCGTACCAATTTTATAAAACTATGATACTTTACGGACAGCCTGATTCGTAACATTTTAGCGCATGGAATTTTACTCATGAATCCAATGGATGGCGCTGGTTTGAAATATTTATTACATTACTTTAGACCTACGTAAGACCTTAAGGCATGAAACTTAAACCCCTAAAATTCAAGGAAAAAAACTTTATTAAGCCGTTTAATTTCGTTAAAAAACTACTTTCACACAACCCTTAAAATTTATTTATTTTATAACAAGAATACGAACAACATTTCATTTGCTTAAATTTTCGCAAAACTAGCTGAAGGATTTTTTAATAAATGTTAACATATTTAGGGATGTAGTATTTAGTAGGCATGGTTCTTCCTCTTTTTCCTGATTGGCACTATAACCGCTTACGCGATTTCGGCCGAGTTTAACAAAGCGCGCCAGTTGGGCACACCAAGTAAAGCCAAGTTCTTCTCTACTTGATCTTTCCACCACAGAGGAGGACTTCCTCTTTAAAAATTATTCTTTAGAAGAAAATAAAAAGCCAAAATTTGATGTATTCAAAATAAATTTGTAAAATTCATTCAAAATTTCCTATGCTTCAAGCTTCCCCAACTAGCCCACTTCGGTTAAAGTCATATATCACCATAAGATTTTGTCTGATTTCCAATATTAACCAATATTAAATGCGAGCGTTTCTAAATTTTAAACTAAAAGCAACGATAAATCTTATCACGGCGATATGATTTGAGTCGATTGATTGATTGGCACAGCTGATATCAACTAAGTATTAATATGAGCCTCTCTGAAATGGTTTATAATGGTATTATTCATCTACTAAAATGCCGGCCACCGTAGTTAAGTACCGTGCTAAGTTTGTACCGGGCTTACCGGCAATGGGTCCTGGATTCGATGCTCAATATGTAATACTTCAATTCTTCAATATACAAGGTGGCGCAAAATTAATCAGCCTCTCAGAGAGTTCAATCATATTTGACACTTGTGAACTAGACAACTATAGCATGCACACGGACAAGTAATTGAGCACGTAAAGGTCAAAATAAAGATTTTTTTAATAAAAAAGCTATTCATAAACCAAATTGTGTTATTAATTTTGAAAAAAAAGATTGTAACATCGGGGGCGAGAGAGCAGGCATTGAAAAACCTCGAAGCATGGGAGGGAGGGGATATTGCATTTATTCTTATTTTCTAAATGAATGCAAAATATCTGAAGTCGATAGGAACAAAATTGAGCGTCCGTTGCTCCAGGCCGGGCTTCCACAACTGCTCGTTTTTGAAGCAAAATTACATTTTATTTTTGAAGTTCAACTCAAAATACACTGGACCTCTGGACCTCCTCTGAATTGGAAGCTTTTTTGTTGTATTTTTACAATAGGAAATTACTCAATTTTGTTTAACGAAAATCGGGTTTTTGCTGCTAAGAATTCTCTTCTTTTTCTTGGTAGGCGCGATTTTAGCCGAGTTTAACAAAACGCGCTAGTCGTTTATTTTTCGTGCTAACCGGCGCCAGTTGGAAACACAAAGTGAAGCCAAGTTCTTCTCCACCTAATCTTCTAAGAATTCAGTAATCGAAAATAAGCAGCTCGTTTAACCTTCATGTGCCCGGGTTACTACATCTGTTGTAAATTGTGAAAAAAAGTGAGATAAAAAAAAATTTTCCGAAACAACAATGCCCGAATTTTTTAGTAGCTTCCTGATTATCAAATCAAAGTCAATTAAGAGTATAAGAACACTCGAACTATTATTTGCCTGACCTACTTGAAAAAAACATCATCGTGCGGCCGGCTTACTACATTTGTAGTAACCATATAAAATGTATGCAAAATAGTATTTTATAGTTGACTTCAGCTTGTCGCAACACGAAGAGGACGACATTCGCAATGATGAGCAAGAAGAGGGTGCAATATTCGAAGCAGATTTCGAGGATGATTTTGATTCAGGCGAACCGCCCATTACCCAACGACATGATGCGTTGATCGCTAAAGATCAAACTGCATGGCTTAAGAACTTTCCTAGTAAGGCTGTTCGCGTAAGTAGCTATAATGCAGGGATGGCCAACTTGATTAGACCCAAGATCTACTGTTCACTGACGACACCCTGTGGGATCTACCAATTACATACTTCTTGAAAACCTTAATAAAACAGCATAGTTCAGTACACAATTATGTAGTCTTTTTATTTTATTAAGAAAAAAAAAACACAAAAATTACTCTAAAAAACTACTTATTTAGTTGAGCATTCGTGTGAGCATTGGGTCTGAGCATCTTCTACTAGATTAGCAAAATCAGGTTTGTAGTTGGAAATTGCCAACCTTAAAGAGTCCAATGTATGAGCGTCTGTCAAGCGAGAACGATGTTTATTTTTTGTTTGTTTTAAGTACGAAAATGTTGACTCACATAAATATGTTGAACCAAAACACGAATGCAGTTGTTCAACACATTTCTTCAAATTTGGATATTTTTCGTTGGAAACCACTGCCCAGAAATCTAGACCTGAGGATGATCTTGCTTTTAGAAATATGTCGCAGCGCAGAGTTATAATTTCGTTTTGAAGTAGCATGTGGTCCACTTGAAATGTATCTGCAAATTTTGTAGCTATTTCATAGATATCACTATGATCAATGGAATTATTAAACGGATAACTGATGAATTCGACCAACTTCTCAATTTTTTTGAAATCACTAAAGCGAATTTCGAAGTCTGATACCACTGCCTTAATTTCTGCCGTGTACTTGTCAGGAATGAAATTGTAAGTAGTATGTTTCTCAACATAATCCTTGATGATAGGTAGGATTTATAAGAGGTTCGTTTGCAATAGTAAAAATATCAAAAATATGATCTTACTTCATTTGATGAACTCATACAACGAAAAAAAATGTTTCAAGGCACTTCCAATATTGTGGAAATATTGTTCAAATATTAAATTATTATGTGAAAATTAACTAAGGCTATCTACATCGCAAAAAAAATCTTAAAAACATAATTTTGCTATCGAGTTAACCTTAATTAACCTTAGAATTAACCCCCCTTGTGAAAAATTTCATGAAAAACCTTCTGTCTGTGCGGAGCCGGCATAAAATTGGGCTCTCCATTTGTAGGAACACGTGGAACAGACTTTAAAAATTAATCAAAAAAATTAACAAAAAAATTTACAAAAAACCAAAATAGTTCAAAATTATTTATTTAACTGTGTTGTTTTACACGTAAATGCGCGATAGTCTTCTAAAATTTCCCCACAACCAATTTATGAATCAATCGGAATGTATGTATGTAAAAATACATATGTATATATAAATTTTTTTAAAGCGTGTAAAATAAAAGTAAATTTTTATTGGTATCATTGATTGAAAAATGAGAGTATAATTTCAACGAGCAAATAAAATAAGTGTAATATTAAATCAATAAAGTGAATTGTAAGCTATTTGCTTCAGTTGTTTAATTATTTATATGACTGGCGTCTGCAGTTTCGTTTATTTCATGGTCCTCTATAAATTATTGATGTTTTTTTTTTCGTAAGGGCTATCTGTTTATTAAGAATCTGCAGTTTGTGAATGACAAGTGATATTCTCCAAATGTGTATCCCTGTTCTTTGTGCACGCCGACACATGTCGATTCATTTGGAGGAATTCTCGATGACATTGAGACATACATAATTCAAAACTTCAGTTGGTTTTGGTATATTCACATAGACTTTATTTTTTATATTTTTGCACAGAAATGGGAAAATCTCGAAATTGATTTAAGTTGGGTGATCTTAGCGGCCAAATTCCAGCATTTACAAATTTTTAGAATAGTGTGATTTTTTTCCGGAATTCGCGCTTGAAATAGATGTGTGTCATTGAATGTGAAATGACGTAACACATATCTATTAACGGTAAACATATTTTTTGCCCCATTTTTTCATTAAAAATGGCCCAATATAACGACTAGAAGACAAATTCAGGACTCTACCCCACATACTGACTGGGGAGTATACAACAACAAATTAAGAGCTTTATTGCCAAAGATACCCAATCAAGATCCTAAACAAATGGAACTCTGAACGGAATGGTAAATCAAGTAACGAATGCTATGAATAGTTCTTTAGAAGCTGGGTGTCCGGTTGTACGCCATAGAGAAAAGACAAAACCTCCTTGGTGGACGGTCCTAGATGCACACTTCCCAGTCAATAAGCCAGTAGAGCATAATGACTCTGTTAAGAATGGGCAATCAAATAATTTTAGATGAGAAAACTGAATGGGCTATTAGCACTTTTGGTCCATATAAATCACCGGGACTAGATGGCATTTATCCGGCAAAGTTACAGGAATCACAGGCTGTAATCTCTCCATTCATTACTGTAATTGTTAGAAGCTGCTTAAATAGGAGTCATGGAGAAAAGAAAATACGTGTGTTACAACTAGGCTAATTTGGCCGCAAATAGATAAGAGAAGAACAGGAAAGTTGCTTAACCTATCAAAAGAGAACATCTCGAAGGTCGAAGGTTGTTGGAAAACTATCATTTTGACGTACGCTTCATAAGAGAGTCTTATTGGCTCCATGAACACTAACAGCCGACTGCCACAAAAACCTAACCTAACCTAAATATTAGCATACTATTTTAAAGTCCAAAGATTTCCACCTCTGCGTAATAAAAAACCAACATTAAATACAAATAAAAATAATACGCCAATAACAACAGCCGTAACAAACATAATTCCCGGAGTCAGCTATGCTGATGTTGCATCTTCTTTAAGGGAACATAAAGCAGAGCAGGAGCTGACTAACAAATCTGAAAAAAAACAATGATATCGAAGAGCTTAAAGACATGGTAAAATCCCTAGTCAACCAGATGACAAATATGATGAATATAATTACAATGCTTTTAAATAATATGAATGGACAAAAGTGAAAAAATTAAAATTTTAATTTGGAATGCAAATGGACTAATACAGCACTATTTAGAACTAAAGAAATTTTTAGTTGACAAAGAAATTGACATAGCATTGATTGCAGGAACACATTTTACTGACAAAAGTTTTCTGAAATTTCCTAATTATAAAATGTATGTGACAAACCATCCTGATGAAGGAGCCCATGGAGGGACAGCTATAATTATTAAATCAAGCATAACTCACATAGAACAACTCCAGTATTCGAGGCCTCATCTTCAATCCACGACATTGCAAATATATGACAAAAATGGACTAGTATCTATCTTTCCATTTACTGTCCACTTAGACATATAATAAACTCGAATGAATATGACAAATACATAAGAACGCTTAACAATAGATTTATTGCAGCTGGAGATCTCAATGCAAAACACATTGACTGGGGCTCAAGACTCACCAACAAAAAGGGGCGTATTCTAATTAACGCAATTAACAAAAACAATTGCAGATTTATAAGTACCGTGAACCTACCTATTGGCCAACTGACGTAAAGAAAATTCCAGACTTGATCGATTTCTGCATAACCAAAAACATAAGCCATAACCCATTGACAATTCAGTCTTGCTATGAACTTTCTTCTGACCACTCGCCGATATTACTTGAATATGTAAGTTATATAAAACTATAGATTCATCTTTTCGCATACTTAATGACAGAACCAACTGGGAAAAATTCCGCCACTATATTGACGATCAACTTATACCAAATGTGATATTAAAAACGCCACTTGACATTGAACGTGCTATTATCCATTTCAACGACGTAGTACTAGAGCAGGGATCAGATCGGCACCAAAGCAAGCAAATAGAGCAAGTTCAGCAGCAACCGACATTTCTATGAAGAAGCAAATTATTGAGAAACGAAAGTTAAGAAAAAGATGGCAAAAAACTAGATCACCTGACGACAAAAGAAAACTAAACTTAGCCACAAAAATTCTTAAGGATACTTTAAACAAAAGAAATAACAAAGAAATCGAAAACAATTTGAAGAACCTGACTCCCAACAAAGATACAAACTACTCTCTTTGGAAATGTACTAAAACATTAAAAACCCAAATAAAACATTAACCACCACTAAAGACAGATGACAATTCATGGGCCGTTACAAAAAAGGAAAAAGCGAAAACTTTAGCAAAATACTTTGAAGAGGTTCTATCAAATGACGAAGAAAAAAAAATTAACAACCAAAACAAGTACCATTATGGCTTTACAAAAATAAAAAGGACGAATACACACGAAATAATAGCTTGCATCAAAAAAGGAATAAAACATAAAAAAGCACCCGTATATGACTTGATAACAGGAAAAGCATTAGTGGAGCTACCAACCAAGGCATAGTCGTATATATTTTTGCGAAACGTTTTTAATGCAATGTTTCGCTTTGAATATTTTCCGAAACTCTGGAAAGTGGCAGAGATTATTGCATTGCCAAAACCGGGTAAAGATCCAACTACCGTATCATCTTATAGACCAATAAGCTTACTACCGACAATATCTAAAATTGCTGAAAAATTACTGCATGATCGACTAAGCCAACTTCTGGAAAAAAAACGTATAATACCGAATCATCAATTTGGATTTAGAAAAAAAAACATTCGACTGTCCAACAGATCCATAGAATTACAAATAAAATCCAATCAGACCTTGAAAACAATCGTTATTGTGCGGCAGTATTTTTAGACGTAGCTAAAGCGTTTGACAAAGTGTGGCACAAAGGCTTACTCCAAAAAATAAAAATAATGATTAATTTTGACTACTATCTTATCATAAAAAGCTACCGAACTAACCGAAGTTTCTATATTAAATATGACAATCAATGTTCAGATATTCATCAAATAACTGCTGGAGTTCCGCAAGGAAGCGTTCTTGGACCTCTACTAGGTATATGATTTATTCACCGCAGACATGCCACCTCCTGACGAAACTAATTCATCAATTGCTACGTTCGCAGACGATAAAATACTACTGGCATCGGACAAAAGCTTAACTATCGCTACTGAAAAACTGCAGCGATACACAAACGCAGTTAAGGAATGGTTCGATAATTGGTGTCTAAAAATAAATGAAGACAAAACCGTACAGGTTATATTATATTTACTACCAAAACAAAATTTACTGCAGTTCCAACTAAAACAAATAGCAAAGCAATTACAATTAAACCAACTACTATATACCTTGGAATACATTTGGATTCGAAACTAAATTGGAATCACCACATAAAGCAAAAGATCAAACAAATAAAAGAAAAACTTCGACAACTTCATTGGTTAGTCAGCACAAAATCCAGACTTACTATACAGAACAAGCTATTATTGTACAAAGCCATGATTAAACCAATCTGGCTATATGGACTACAGGTGTGGAGAACGGCTAAAAAGTCTCATAAAGTAAAAATTAAACGACAACAATCGAAGATTCTTCGAATTTTGACCATGTCTGACAGGTACACGAAAAATGATGACATCCACAGGACTTTTAATATAGCAACAGTAGACGAAGAGACAAAAAAATAGCAAGAAGCCACTTTGAAAAAATACAGGAACACCATAATGCAGAAATCAACATACTTCTGGAAAGGGAAAAAACACTGAAAGACGTTTAAAGAGAACTCGTCCAAGCGACTTAATGAATGCTAGAAAATGATAAATGTGCAAAGGATTAAATTGCTGTTATATTGTTGTACAATTGTAATTATGTAGAGTAAAACTTGTATTGAATATTATTTAATTGTATATTATTTCGTTTATTTTACTTTTTATCGCTTTGGCACTGGTCATTAAGCGATGTATGTAAATCCTGGCCAAATTGTTAAACAACGTATTTAATGTCAATAGACAGATGTATAAAATAAAGGAGACCAAAAAAAAAAAACAAAGCAAAAAAAAAAAAAATGTGTGTGGCCAGCCGCATTGTCATGCTGTAGAAGAAAATGTGGACCTATTAAAAGCTTTCTCTTCAAAATGGTGTTTTCTTCGAGTATTTTTATATACACAGCGGCGATTATTTTGCCCTCTAATTACAATATAGCCTAATCACTGAGCCGTCCATTACCGACCTAAGACCATTAAGATCCATTTATCCGATTTAATAATGGGTAGAGTTATTTTTCAATTACATACATACCCATACCATGCTATTATTTTAATTTGTTCATGGATTAATTAGTTCAAAGTATAGTTTGCCAAAAACTGTGAGGTTTTCTTATTGCACTTCATAAAATTCTTTTGGGAAACTTTTGACAATTGTTACTCTTTGACTACACCAGATGGGGGATACAAATGGGGGAAATCTAATCTAAATCAAAACTAAATGCAAAAACTGCGGTATTTAAGAAACCACTAGATTCAAATTGCTAAAAACGTATATGTAGAGTGAATCTTAAGCAAAAAAATTTAGTTCAGGTCAGGTTTGCTCATAATGAAGTTTGCTTTTACGAGTATTGATATAAGAATACACAGATCTCAGTAACAGCTTCACCGATTTGTTCTAAACTTAGTACACGAAATGTGTATAGCTCCACTCAAAAATGCTATGCACCTCTTTGAATTTGAATAATAACCACGTTCACCTTCAGGGTATTAAAATTGTGTTTTTCTTTTTCTATATTCCGTGGGCAAATTCTCTAGCAAAATGTGTAAAACTGCATTTGCTTTTTCATCACTTCAAACGTCCAAAGGTCAGATTCATGCATCCTACTGAGTTTGCATATGTAGAATCATTCCAAAGTGACGCCTAGATGTCATTAGTGACTAATTCCTAGATCGTAGCAGTAAGAAAGCTTCATGTCATCTTCGACATTTGGCAAATAGACAGCTGCACAATTTTACATAATAAAACAACGCGTTAAAATGATTGAAACTTATTATGAAAATAGTCGAACTTTAAAATCAACATATCGCAAAATTCTTGATGTTTTTGGTGAAAATTAGTCGACAGTTCAAAGATTAGTGGAACATTTTCAAATAACTGGTTCTGTCGAGGATACAAAGAAGACTGAATGACCAGGCTGAGATTTTTTGAAAAGTAAAGTCTATGTTTATAAGCCAACAACGATCCCAGAGCTAAAATACAGCATTCGGATCGTAAGGACAATTTTGAAAAAAATTGTAAAAACCTTCAGATTTGTTCAATGCTGAAAATTTTGGAATAAAGTTTTTAAAGTCAACTACTCTCGGTTGTTTTTTTACCATTTTTATATATATTTTTTAATTTTTATGATAAATTATAATCAAAAAAAAAATTTTGGTTTCGAGATTTTTCGAACTACCAAATAACCGTTATTTTCGCGTAAAATTTTTGCAAAAATGGTTTAAAACTGTTTCATGATTTATCTTTAGCTCCTAGGCAATGCTGCGACATAATCGCCATTTTCTTTAACATCGGAATCGACGAAAACCAAATTGCACGTAATTCGGCACACTAAACACCATTCACAATTCCAGGCCTTTTCGCCTTTATCAAAGAAAAACTGTAAAAACTGAAAAAAATGTCTCTTTGTTGACTTCCATTGTTTACACCCTGTAACTCACAACTGAATCGTACAAACAAAAAACAACAAAAGAATTATTGAAATGTGTTACATTCTAATTTTTATTTGAATTATATTTATATTTGGTTGGATGACAGACCAATGGCTATTAAAGTAACTTCTAGAAGAAAGAGTTGTGTTTCCTTTTTACATTCCTTAATTTTTGCTAAAATGATTATGCTTTCGCTAAAATGCCTCTGTTTACCATGAAGATTGATTATTAATATGAGACATACCTCAGTATACTTCCTGCGTTAAGTGGCATTACTTGCTAGTGTGGCTCTCCCAGAGTAGACTCGCCTTGAAAGTTCACTCACTGCATTTGAATGAATGACAGCGTAGATGGCAACATATACAATTAAATGGCGGAAATTGAAGGGCATACCCGTGCATATGTAAACAATTCAAGAAAAAATAGGAAAAAGAAGAAGCAAACCGCAGCACACGCAGGCTTAATTTATACACAGCATGTCGCCCTTCGCCTGTCCGCTTATTTCAATACCATTTCAATTACGTTGCTTGGTCGACGGTTGATGGATTGATAGATGAGTAAGTTGATGGGTATATTCAATCAGTATAAGCAGACACTCACTAAACTCAAAAAATATACCTATTGTAGATCAAACTATTTCCAGACTAGTACGGGCATAAACCATTATTGGACTAGCACTCATGTGGTCCCCAGCAATTGAAAAAAATTGGGTCGAGTTATGGGTCTTATGTGTATATACATAATATTCGTATATTATATATGTACATATATAACATTGACTCCTACACCCTTTTTGGGTGTTTAGCCAAGCTCCTTCTCCTATTCGTGGCGTGTGTCTTAATGTAGAACAACATGGATCAGCGACTACATTGACTAAGTTATGTCCTACAAATGAATGGATAATCTTAAATATACAATGCGGAATATGAGGTAGACGTAGAAGAAGAGACCTACTCGGTTTTGGAAGCATCAAATGGAGATGGCTTTACTTTGTGTTTCAAGTCGAAAGGTGTTAAAATTTTATCGGACGCATAATTTTGGTTGCTGAAAGACAAGTTTATGAACAAGATCTCGAAGTGAACCCACATGGATCGAAATAGCGCTTCAAGGCTTTGTGGACTGTTGTCTTTGTTGGCAGTGCTGTAGGAAATTCTGAATATCTTCTCTCATGGATCCAAGCCAAAAAGAAAATACAGAGTATGAATGAGTATGGGGAAGGGATGTCAGAGGTCTGGCCGAATCTCTCAAGTGACGCGGCAGCCAAAGTTCCCCTTACAATTTTCTTTTTCACCATAGCTAAGTAGCAAACCTGGTAATCTACTATCCTTTAATTGGACAAGTGTTAGTAGCGGGCAGAATACTGCTGGCGAGCCCCCAGTGACGTGGCACAATATTTTTGTACGCCATAGATGTAGGCCATACCTGGTAACCCATCATTTTTGGCCGAAGTTACTCGTACTAATACGGCTATGTAGGATGACGTTGCTCAACACCAGCAGCGCCGTCAGAATTGGGAAGGACCTTTCCGAGCCGTTTGATACCAAACGAGGTTTCAGACAGGGTGACTCGCTGTCGTGTGACTTCTTTAACCTGATGTTGGAGAGCATCGTACGAGCCGCAGAACTTAATCGCTCAGGCACAATTTTTTATAAGAGCGTGCAATTGCTGGCGTATGCCGATGATAATGACATCATCGGCCTTAACAACCGCGCTGTTAGTTCTGCCTTCTCCAAACTTGATAAAGAGGCAAAGCGAATGGGTCTGGTGCTGAACGAGGACAAAACGAAGTACCTCCTGTCTTCAAACAAACAGTCGGCGCACTCGCGTATCGGCACCCACGTCACTGTAGACAGTTATAATTTCGAAGTTGTAAAAGACTTCGTCTATTTAGGAACCAGCATTAACACCGATAACAATGTCAGCCTTGAAATCCAACGTGGAATCTCTCTTGCCAACAAGTGCTACTTTGGACTAAGTAGGCAACTGAGCAGTAAAGTCCTCTCTCGTTGAACAAAACTAACACTCTACAAGACTCTCATCATGCCCGTCCTAACGTATAGCGCAGAAGCTTGGACGATGACAACATCCGATGAAGCGACGCTTGGAGTGTTCGAGAGAAAGATTCTGCGTAAGATTTTTAGACCTTTGCACGTTGGCAACGGCGAATAGCGCAGACGATGGAACGATGAGCTGTATGAGCTTTACGACGGCATAGACATAGCGCAGCGAATAAAGATCCAGCGGCTACGTTGGCTGGGTCATGTCGTCCGAATGGATACAAACGCTCCAGCTTTGAAAGTATTCGATGCGGTACCAGCTGGTGGTAGCAGAGGAAGAGGGCGGCCTCCTCTGCGTTGGAAAGATCAGGTGGAGAAGGACTTGGCTTCACTTGGTATGTCCAACTGGCGCCGGTTAGCACGAGAAAGAAACGACTGGCGCGCTTTGTTAAACTCGGCCAAAATCCCGTAAGCGGTTATAGCGCCAATTAAGAAGAAGAAGAAGAAGAAGAAGGATGACCAAGCGTGGTATCTATATAATCTATCATCCTTGGTATTTGCCGTACAAGATCCGCGTAACTCAAACGACCAATTCGCAGAAAACATTCTAATACCATTTGCGGAAGAGCAGGAAAGTAGCCCAAAATCGATTCGACCGATCAAACCGTGTGTTAAAGATGAAAATACCTAAATTAATATGTGTGCTAGTTACAATGGAAATTCATTTGAGTTACACTGGAAATTCATCCACTGCAAGCTTGAGAGCACTTTTTGAGCAAATGGTTCTTATAGAGGTCGTTTCGCTCAAACTTAGGCACCTATTCTTTCTTTTCTTCGAACACCAGTTTAAAATAAATCCATCTCGTAAACCAGCCTCGTAAATCTATCTCGTAAGTTCAAATTGCATTAACAATGAATAAATGAACCGTTTTCATTTTATTATTAAATTTGCGTACTTTTTGAGCAAAAGGCACGTATAACACTTGGATCTGCTTACGCTTGAGTCCCCTTTGTCTTTTACACCTCTTTGTTTGTTTGCACATCCACCTTAAAATAACCATCTCTCACATCAGCATTGTTCACCATAAAATCTTTTCCTATTGGTAAAGCCCTCTAATAAAGGGCGGTTAAATTTAAAGGGCCGATGTTGAATGTGAACCACACCTAAACGTCAACGACACCGTTGGACTTCTTTCTTTGGGGTTATTTGAAAGAAAAGATGTACGTCGATAAGCCAGCAACAATTCAAGAGCCAAAGTATGAGATAATTCGGCACATTAACGGCATAGAACATCAATTATGCCTCAGCATCATCGAAAATGTGGACCATCGGTTGGAGGTATGCCGCCGAGGCCGCGGCAGCCATTTGGCCGATATTTAGTCCCATACGTAATTGAGCCATACCAATATTATTATAATAAAGAGAAATGATAATAATTTCCTAAAAAAGTTGTATTTTATTCAAAATCAACACCAGCCCTTGAATCTTAACCACCCTTTATTTCTGTAAAATTTGGAAGCAACTGCACGACTTTGGATCCTTTTTGCACCAGTTTGAGCGCACTCATGAAATGCGTGAAATATAACAAATTTTTGTTTTTTTATGTAGATAAATGTATAAACATATATTAATCAAGTGAGTGAAACGCTACATTTGACCGATTGACCGGTCGCCCTGAAGTGTCAGGGCCAAATTGGTCACTCACACACACGCGACTTCTAATGAACTGCCTCCAAACGCGCAGCCTTCATATATCGAGTGTCCAGTCAACGACTTGCGTGCTACATAATTTTTTTCGGATTTTCCTTTAATTTCCTTCACCTGAATTGAAAACTCAATTTCGGAAAGAAAAAAATGCCAAAAAATAAATAAATAATTAACACTGAAAACTCGCAAATGTCTGGTTTTCGACAAAACCATGCCATGGCGACGAGTTACTTATGGACTTACATTTCTCCCTAAACGTAATGTGTTTTCTAAAGCAGCAAACAAAAAAATATCTAAAGAAAATTTTCTTGAAATATACAAAATTCGGCGGAATTTCTCTTTTTTCCACAAATCACTTGAATTATATTAGCATAAATGCAGGTGGCAAGTAATTATTTGCCAGTTGGCTGGGCCCGAGAACAGAAACTCAATATCTCAGACCAAATTAGTTTGTGCGCAAAACTTATTAAATAAATATTAAGTCCTTGTACTGTCCGGATTATACGCAAATATGCGAAATATTTTACCAATTGCACATCGGCAGATAAGTTAAAATAATGCATACGTTTATATTTTTAGATATTCAATTAGGTGGGCATTGTCGACGAGCAAACGAGCAACGCCAGTGGTTACGGTAATGTGATTCAGTGGAATTTGAGCAAACAGAAGGTAGGTAATTTTAATTTATGAATATTTTTTGGTTTTGTTTCTGTCACATATGTACAAATGTATGCAATGGTATTTATATAAATGGGTAAATTTGTAGCAGTAAATAATAAAGTAAAAAAAAAAACATTAAAAAAATGGAAACATGCTTACATGAGTATTGTATTTACATACATATGTATGTATGTACTACAAGTGTGTGTAACTGCATGTACGTATCTAATTTTAAACATTATTTTGTACAAAGCAAGCGTAATACCAGACATTGGTATCAAATTTAATTTAGTGCATTACCCTTTCATTTTCACATAAACGCTAAGCGCTCACTGTTGAGTAAATATTACTTGGCGCCTTCTTCGCGTACCGAAGTTGAAATTGCCCAAAGTGCCACATAATTTTATGAGGATTTTCTAAACGCCCTTCTTATCAAACTTAGGTATATCTAAAATATAATTTACAGCCCTAAAAATAGAATGAATCATGCATATTAGGGTGGCCCTTGAAAAATAATATTATGAAATTTCTCAACCATATCCTCAGAACCCACAAGAGAGTTCTCAAGTGGGTTTTATAGCATTTATATAGGGTGATTTTTTAGCTATTATCTTTTTAAGCAGTTGGCGCACGTTTCGTGTTTTGTTTCATTGTCAAACATCTTCAGTTTAGTCTATAATTTAACCATGAATCGTCTGACAAACGAACAACGCTTGCAAATCATTGAATTTTATTATAAAAATGCGTGTTCTGTTAAGAAAGTTTATCGCGCGCTTCTTCCATTTTATGGTCAGTTTAACCCTTTAATGTTAAATGTTGCTTATAGGCAACATTATATATTTCTACGCGTAGTTTCTATAGTTGTTGTTATTTTTGCTAACGGTTCTTTTTTTACAATAGCTAATGTGTGTGGGCATTTTCTTGAGAATTTATATTTAGAAAAGCTTAACAGGTGTTCATTTGCGAGCTAGTTGAAGTGGTGTGCTGACGTGTGCAAAAAAAAGTCAAAATAATCGTTCTATAAAAATTCAAATAAAAACGTAATATATAAGATTTTTTATATAAAAAGTGAATTTTATTATAAATAACAGGTAAGAAAATCAAGTAAACTTTACAAAATTAAAATAAAGATTTTTGTTTTATGTCAGGAATTTCGCGAACACAATGTTGCTTATAGGCAACATTTGGCCATAGTAGCAATAATATTTTGTATTTTATTCTTTTAGAAATGCGTCCAAAAGGTCTTACAGATCTAGAAATAAAACAGATAATAAACTTCGATTGGAATAATTCTGATGATGATTATGATTCGAATCTGGAGAAATTCATTGAAGAAACGATGGATAAAGTAATGGAAAGAGGGGAAAGCGTTGAAATAAATTTGATAGACGGTATTGTTGGAGAATATGAGCATGCTGATGAAGAAGTTGAAATGAGATGGAGGAACGCGGGCCTAGCCCTTTTTGAAACTGCTTGGCAAGAAGATCAACTTTGTCGAGAAGTCAAAGTGCCAATCAAATACAGGGTGGCTGATGAAAGCCGCTACCAAAAAAAAATTGAATAACTTTTTTTCTTTTTAAGTTATCTGTTCCATTTTTGTTTTAATTTGCAGATTGATCTTTAAAATTTATTAAAATGGATAACTGGGACACGCAAACAAGAATTTGGATAGTCCGCCGCTATCACGCACTGGAGTCCGTAGTTTTGGTACAGAGAGAGTACAGGCGGATGTTTGGCGGCGATCCCCCGAGCAGATGGACCATAATGAGACTGGTGAATAATTTTGCTGAGCAAGGAACAGTCGCAAGAAGGCCTTATCATCGAAACCCACCAGTTCGGACGGAGGAAACGATCGCTGCTGTAGCTGCAGCTATACAAAGCAATCCAAGGGTTTCAACAAGAAGCTTATCTGCTCAACTTGGTGTCAGCCGACAGTCTTTGCAAACAATAATGCACAAAGATTTAGACTTATTTCCCTACAAAATTCAAATGGTTAACAAACTGAATGCAGCAGACTTGCCGATTCGCTTGGAATTTTGCCAGAAGATCCTGCAAATGGTGGAAGAAGACCAAAACATGTTAAACTGCCTTTTCATGTCTGATGAAGCCCATTTCGATTTAAACGGCAATGTGAACAAACAAAATTGTCGAATATGGAGTACTTCTAACCCACAGATACTCCACGAGACGGAATTGCATCCTCTTCGCGTGACAGTGTGGTGTGCGGTTTCTTCACGCTGTATTGTCGGGCCTTATTTTTTTGAAGAAAATGGTCACACCGTTACGGTTACTGGAGACCGTTATTTGAAAATGCTGAAAGAATTTTTCTATCCAGAACTACGCCGAAAGAGAATTCCTTTCAACTCTGTGTGGTTTCAACAAGATGGGGCAACGTCTCACATAGCCCAGACTGTTATGACAGAGTTGCGACGAAAATTTCCCAATAAACTGATTTCAAGAAACTCCGAATTTCGTTGGCCCCCCAGGTCGCCTGACCTTACTGCACCTGACTTTTTCTTGTGGGGTTTATGTAAACAAGAAGTTTATAAAACAAAGCCAACAAATTTGGATGAACTAAAACAATCCATTCGGGCAACAATTGCGGCTATTCCTGTCGCAACTCTCAAAGCAGCAATGAACAACTTTTTACTAAGATGCCGCACTTGTGTCAACGAGCATGGGGGGCATTTAAATTCAATTATTTTTAAAACTAGTTAAGCTACATTTAATAAAATTTAATGACCTTCAACTTGAAAAAAAATAAATGAATTCCATACACTAAAAAAAAAGTTATTTGAGTTTCTTAATGTAGCAAAATTCATCACCCACCCTGTAAAATTAGGTGATTCTTTGGTGTACTTCTTTATTTAGGCATTATATAAGTTCCAAATTTGAGAATGGCTTGGATGCCAAACTTCAGGTTAACGGCTGTTGGAAATTCTATTTCTAGAGCGCGTTTTGAGAAAATCAAAGAATCTTTCCACATAAATGATAATTCTCAACAGCCGGAGCGCGGATCAAATAATTTTGATAAACTCTATTAAATACGACCATTATTAAATAAAATGAAGGAAAAATGTAACAGAATAGACCAGGAGGAATGCCAAAGTATTGACGAACAAATTATTAAATATAAAGGTCGTCACAATTTGAAACAATACCTTCCAATGAAGCCCATTAAGTGGGGCTTTAAAAGGTTTAGGAGAGCTGGAGTTTCAGGTATCGTATATGATTTTGCTCTCTACATAGGAGAAGGAACATTCCCCTCTTTTGGACTAGGGATATCATCAGATATAGTATTGCATTTAGCCTCAACTGTTCCCTCAAATAAAAATTATAAATTGTTTTTTGATAATTGGTTCGCTTCCATAAGCCTTATGATTGCGCTAAAGGAAAATGGTATATTAGCAGCAACAACAATACGAAGCAACGAAACGGAACTTATGAAGGAAGGTCGTGGTTCTTATGATTTTAAATATGAAGCAACATATAATCTAGTTGCTTGCCGCTGGTACGACAACAAGAGCGTTCAACTGCTATCAAACTATATAGCTGAAAATCCAGTTTCAGAATGCAAACGCTGGTGTCGTAAGCAAAAAAAGTACATAAATATAGCTAGACCTGCTATTGTTGGCTGTTATAACAAGCATATGGGAGGCGTAAACCTAGCTGATATGTTGCTAGAGTTGTATAAAATCAACCACCGTTCCAAGAAGTGGTATATGCGTATAGTGTACTGGTGTCTTAGCACAGCAGTAGTCAACAGCTGGTTGATGTATACGAGTAGAAGGGACCTAAAAAATCAAGCTGGGAAAACGAAACATATGTCATTGTTAAACTTTCAACTGATGATATCAAACGAGCTTTTACACGCGTCTGATATGGAGCCAGTAAACCAACGCAAAAGAGGTCGCCCATTGGCAGCTCTTTCAAGCATAGACTCAGATTCATCATCACCGTCGTCTCCAGCACCATCAAATATTTCAAACGTTTCATCACAAGGTTCATCGCAATCTAAAAAACGATCATATACATCTAAACCTCCAAAATCCATGCGCCTCGATCAAGTCGGTCATTGGGTTGTATGGGGAGCAAAGGGAAGGTATAGGTTATGCCATACCGGGATTCTAAAATCTAAATGCTCAAAATTTAAGGTACATTTATGTTGTAACCCCCAAAAAAACTGTTTTGTTTCATACCATACATAAAAAGTTAATAAAAGAAATAAAAAAATTAATAAATATCAATATTCCTTTGTGTTTTGAAATATACCACTATGGCTAAATGTTGCTTATAGGCAACTTCTCATAACTGTAAAACCAGAAGTCCTAGAGCCTTGAAATTGATATCAGTTCATATTTAGGACTTTAACATTAACCTGACGTAGTAAAAATATTTTTAACCGCGCCCACTTTAATTCTGACATTAAAGGGTTAATCGACCCACTGAAGCGGCTATCCGAGCTATTGTGACTAAATTTAGAACCAAATTTACATTATTGAACATCAAACCACCAACATGCTTACGAAGAGTGCGAACTGAAGAAAATATCGCAGCTGTATCGGCCAGTGTTAATGATGACCATCAATTATCGATTCGTCGCCGTTCGCAGTAATTGGGCCTCTGTTTCTGAACAACGTGGAAAATTTTGCGAAAGGATTTAGGTGTGAAGTCTTTCAAAATACAGCTGGTGCAAGAATTGAAGTGAATGGGCTCTTGGAAAGTTGGCCGAAGATCCACTTTTTTATCGAAAAATTGTGTTCAGCGACGAAGCTCATTTTTGGATCAATGGGTACGTAAATAAGCAGAATTGTCGATTTTGGAGTGAAGATCAGCCAGAAGAATTGCAAGAGCTGCCAATGTATCCAGAAAAGATCACAGTTTGATGCGGTTTATGGGCTGGAGGTATCAATCATTGGTTCGTACTTCAAAGATGCTGCGAATCGTAACGTAACTGTGAATGGTGAACGCTACCGTGAAATTATATCGAACTTTTTTTCGCCCAAAATGCAAGAGCTTGACTTGCATGACATATTGGCGGCAAGACAGTGCCACATGCCACACAGCACGCGTAACAATGGACTTGTTGAGAGGCGAGTTCGGTGAACATTTTATTTCACGTTCGAGACCTGTCAATTGGCCACCCAGATCGTGCGACATAACGCCTTTAGATTATTTTTTGTGGGGCTATGTTAAAGCTCATGTCTATTCAGACAAGCCTGCTTCAATTAACGCATTGGAAGACAACATTAAAGCAGCAGCAAGCGGACGAAACATTGGAAAGAGTATGCCAAAATTGGACTAAGCGGATGGACCATTTGAAGCGCAGTCGCGATCAACATTTGCATGAAATAATCTTCAAACATTAAATTATATGGACTGTACTATCAATTTGAATAAAAATTTCATGCATTTTTCTGAATTTTAAGTGTGTTTTTTTGAAAAACTTTCCTATGGCTCTTAAAAAATCACCCTATCGTATGTATATTTAGTATATACATTGAGGCAGATATTGGGGGCATAATACCCTATAATCAGAAAGTACCAGGAATGTTTAAATAAAATAAGAAAGATATAAATTTCAGGTAAGTCTATTTCATCTCCTTCAATATATGACCCGTCTTAAGCAACTTCCATGTGCCAACATTTAACCCAGTCCTCTATGCACCCCTGGTAGGCCGACGAAGGTATGGCCTTCAGCTCCTTCGTCGTATTCTCTTTGATCCCCTCTATCTACTGAAATCTCCTTCCACGAAGTGGTAACTTTAACTCGGGTAACAAAAAGAAGTCACACGGGGCCTTATCAGGTGAACACGATGCTTGCACGATGGTATTTACTTGGTGTTTGGTCAAATAATCCAGCACAATTTGGTCTCGGTGCGTTGGCGCGTTATCATCATGCAAAATCCAAGAATTATTTGCCCACATTTCCGGTCGTTTGCGACGTACAGCATCTCCCAAACGCTTCAAAACGGATAAATAATATTCTTTTTTGACTGTCTGGCGCGATTTTTCGGTTTCGGCTCGTCTTCGAAGCGCCACTCAGACGTTTATTGCTCAGTGTCCATGTCAGATTCATAGAGCCATGTCTCGTCGCCAGTAATTATAGGTTTCATGAAGGTTGGATCACTTTGGGCTTCAGAAAGCAGCAACAACAATGTGTTGTGCCGTTCCATATGAAATGCCAAGTTCACTGAAAATCTCTCTTAAGCTGGTATGAGGATTTTCAAGTACGATTTATTTCACTTATTTCCCGTTTTCATCGGTGTTCGACGGGCGTCCGAAACGAGGCAAATCTTTATACGAGGCAAGTCTTTATACCACTCTTATGCTCTTATTCTTGATAGAGCATATTCGCCAAATGCTTTTTGAAACATTTTCAGTGCATCGGAACACGAAATTTCGTGCGCAACACAACTCTTTGTTCAACAAAATTATTCATGGTAAAATGCGACAAATTGAAAAAAGTTGACTGATCTAGACAAACGCCAGACAGACACTAATGATCCGATGGCGCTAAAAAATGACAGATGTATTTCTTATAGTCCTACCAACGTAAGAAAAAAATATGGACCAGTTCCCACATGCGCGGTTTATTTAAATTAAACATTCCCGGTACTTTTTGATCAGCACATGGGCTGGAGAGTCCCGGGCCTGACAAAGAAAACACGTTCTTTTTGTTTTTTGTTCAAAATTAGCGTTATTTATCAACGTTATTTCCATCAAGAGCAGCGCAATCCTCCAGCGCCGGTCTAACATTTCAATACCACTTTTGGAGAACGATTTATCTTTTGCCTCAAAATATTGTAGTCCTCGGATTCAGCGATAACCTTCTCATTGCCCTCTGTTCTCCATAATCAATTTTCTACTTTCCTACCTGATACATACATATTTATAGACATATTCGGTGCAATATGAAAGTCCAAAGTATAATAACCCCTCTCAAGAGATTAGTACCACAAAAACGGTAATTCAACACAAAATATGAATTCAATTTTATCCAATTAGTGTTTACGGTAGCGGCGCATGAAAAAATATATTTTACCTGTGATGGCTTCATAATCGAATATTGTAAATTACTCAACATTTTATTGTACATTACGTAGGACAGCAAATATTTATTATAAAAACCGACTATAAAAATGCAATTAATTTTAGTATATTTCACTAACCACTTAAGTAGAGGGTGTTTCAAGTGAAATTTTAATTTCGAATATCCACCACATTTTTTCGATATAAGAGCTGATATTCCCTAAGAGTTGACATTTCATTTTCCCTCATTATTTCTGACCTCACCAAACATATATTGCACTGATCACTTTAGTTCTACAAGGTGGGGCAAAATTAATCGCCGTGCCGGAAGATTTATAATTTTTGCAAATGATTATCAGTCGTCAATCATATTTGACACTTGTGAACTAGACAACTGCAATATAGAAACAGGCAAGCAATGAAGCGCATAATAGCCTAGACAGTCGTCGGTGTTAATCGGGATTACAGGCACAGTTAATTCTGATTAAAATTGTAGTGTGACAGACGGCTGTTACCTGGAATAGACGATTTGCTTACTGGAAAGTTTGGCCAGTAAAACATGGACCGCACGCAACAAATACGGGTATTAGCTGTCCTGATACTAAGAAATAATTATTTATTAAAAAACAATCCTGAAATGTAATTTCTCGAACTACTCCAAAATATCAAAACTATATAATTTCGAACGTGTTAGTATAAAATAGCACTGCATCTAGTCTTTCTCGTTATTCTCTTTAAAAGTTGCATTATTTTTCATTCACAATAGATATTAACTGTCATTTTTCGACTACTCCCGTAGTATGCTTAAGTTATGAGAATAAAGTGTAGTTGCCAATCCGCATTAGATATAATTTCGAATTAAGTCGTTAATCCTGATTAACGCCACCGTTTGTCTAGGCTATTAAGGTCAAAATAAAGACTTCCATCCCGCAAAATCATTTTTTTTTTATTTAATAAAAAAGTTAGTGAAAAACAAAATTAGATTATTAATTTTTCGTCACTTTGCATTTATACTTATATACTTTTACCTGTAAAACGATCGAATCTATTTGGATGGCACGACTTAACCGGAGCAAGATCTAAAAATTCAATTATCAGTCCATGAGCCTACCAGAACTAGTTGAAAAATTCGTATCGATTGATATCTCAAACTTTTCATTGCACTTATAGATTTCGTCTCTGATTATTGTGTGTGTTGCTACTTCAACTCCTTTATAACGCACCCACACATTACACCTGTAGACAAAGGTTTTTTGCAATACAGTAAATTTTTTTAAGTTAAAAGACTGTAAGAAGGTTAGGTTAGGTTAGCTAATTTACTTGTCTAAGTCAAAACACTCGGTTGTGATACCTGCATTTGATATCCATCACCTCACTAAGTTGCGTGAATCTAGTATTACAGACTAAGGCATTGAGTTCAATTCCTTTTCATTTTTTTTTCAGCACTCAGACATGAATTTAGTACATTGTACTACACTTGGATTCCCTTTTAATTTTCTATAAATCTACCAGATCTCCGAAGAAATCTGAGTAGTTCTTGTGGTGCCAAGGAAACAAGATGGTCGCTTCTTAACACATCAGTGCCAAAGGCCTCAAACCTGATTCGAGCGAAGGCGGGGCAGACGCACAGGAAGTAGTCCGTCTCATCCTGCTCTTCCCAAGCTGGACAAAGTACACTGTCAGATATGCCCAACTTTTCCATGTGCTTCGCCCACAGAAAGTGGCCCGTCATCAGCCCAACCAGCCGTCTGCACTCCCCTCTGCTTAATGACAGAAGGGTTTGCGGCAGTCGATCGGACATGACAGGTAACATAAGTTTAGTCCATCTGCAGCCTCTCTCAGCCTGCCAAGCTCGCTTGTGGGTGGAAGTTACCCATTTGCTAACCGTGGCTGTGATGGCCGCAGAAGGGAGCGGCAAAACGGGCTCTTGATCAAAGAAGTTGGCCTCAGAGCCTATCTTAGCTAAGGAGTCAGAGGTCTCGTTACCCGCGATACCCACGTGTCGCGGGACCCATGTTAGCATCAGGCTATTATGTCTACCGACATAGTTCAGCCTGGATTTAAAGGACTTGACTACCCCTGATGTAGTGGTTGGATGGCTGTCTAAGGCCATAAGCGCGGCTTGGCTGTTGCTGTAGACACATATAGATCTGCCTCTCCATCGCTTTTCCCCAACAAAGTTCATTGCTTTTTGAACTGCATACACCTCCGCTTGAAACACAGATGCATGCATTCCAAGAGCAAAGTGCAGTTTTGTTCCGCTGGATTCCACGTAGACCCCAGAGCTGGAGCCATGCTTGTTTTGGAGCCATCCGTAAAAATGCGAAAACAGTGTTTGCCGGGAGTTTAACCACAACTGAGCCTATGGCAGCGTAGACTCCCGAATCGTTTAAGGTGGTGAGTAGAGGATCGATTACCATGCACCAGAGCAATGGAAACAGCACACGGCCTTGGGGGCAGCCTCTATTAACCCCGGATGACACCAGCAGATCTTCCTCTGCTCGCACCGAGACGATTCTTTGGGCCAACATCGAACGAATCTAATTTACTAGCACCCGGTCTAAGCCGGTCTACCCGGTCCTTTTCATACTTTTACGAAATATTCGCTGTGAATGAGTGTGTATTAATGATATCGATCTGAGATGGTCAACATTTTCTTTCAAAAATCTTTTATTAGCGTGTAATAAATTTTAATAACCTACAAATATCTTCTTTAATTTTTTCAGCGCTCAGCTTTGTAAACATAACCTTGGCTAAGTCCTCTGATTCTCCTTTTTTCTCTAACATTTTCATACATTTTTTGGCAAACTCCAATTTTAAGTGTAGTGGCGAAAAAATAATGTTTGCCCTTGGTACGCGATACCTTAAACATATGCATATAATTTGCGCTTACAACCTTTATTGGATGTTTGTCCGAGCTCCTCCTCCTATTTGTGGTGTGCGTATTGATGGTGTGCCACAAATGGAGCGGCAGATAGTTTTTTATGAGGAGCTTATTCAAAGCATAAATACACTCGGAGGTTTGCTATTGTCTGCCGAGGGGCGACCGATATTAGAAAAAAAGTGCGTGTAGCGTAGTACACATAACAGAAGTGAAACTTTCAAGGCGGACAAAGAAAGAGGGAGAGACCCGAGAGAGAATGATAGAGAGAGAGAGAGAGAATATATATCTAAATAAATTCAAAACATTTGCAGAGAATAAAAATAGACAAAATTTACAAAAAACGGAGAAAGATCGACCGGTGTAGGTAAACGCCGGACACAAACCGTAGCAAAAACGTGCACTACTCCGAGCGTTTATCACCCGCACAAACGCAGCGATTCCAGGAACGCAGCAACGGCACAAATTACCGCAAGGCAATACCAATAAATCCTCACAAGCACTAGGCTAGAAACGGAAATAAGCGCCAAAAAGTAGGCTAAAAAACCCGCCAAAAAAATTGGGACCAAACTCGCCGCAAACAGTTGGCACCAAGGATAACGCCAAAAAGTAGACACCAAAAATGTATTTTCTACAAGTTTGCATCACCAAACAAGCGCCAAAAAGTAGGCAGTGTTATTTCTCACTAGAAATTACCAACCACAAGGAAAAACTCATGAAAAATAGCCCAAAGGGGATCTAAGATAGATGTATATAAGGTATAGCGCTCTCTCTCTCTCTCTCTCGCGGAACGAAAATGCCCAAAACGTTGCATGGCCTTAAAATTTTACTCTCCATTCTCGCTCGTCCATCGACGCCTAAGAAGTTTCACTTCAAAAACTTTTTCTATGCTTTCTTTTCTATGTACGGAGGTATCAAATAACTGCCTAGACTTAGAAAACGATACCTGAAAGTGTTTCCTTAAATTGAGCTGAAGGCAATTTTTGTCACACCAAGCCGCTACATTATTGGGACCTGGCTGGAGCTTACTCGAATTGGAAGGCTTGAAACAGATTTTAAAATTTTTAAATCGTTTAAATTGAAAACACCCATATATATCAATAATAAAGGTGATGAAGAGTAATGAACCCAGAATACTGCTCTGAGAAACACCAGAAGCAGCAACGAAAGCATGGGAAATAAAATTATCAACTACAACTACACACTTACGGCAAGAAAGTTACGACTTTAACCATTAAAAAAAATATACTGCAACCCAAAACTATGCACTTTGGGGATTGAAATTAAGTAGAGGGTCAAACCAAAATCCTTTGATGCTTTCCATTTCAATTCAACCGGGCTATTCGGGTCATGTTCTTCGATTTCGATGTAACTCAAATATGTTGCTCTCTAGTCAAAATAATGAGACACGCATTTTTTTGTTCGCCCGAAAAAAAATTTTTTCAAGAGTTATCGGCAATTTTGTTTTTCGGCTCAAAATCGATTTTTTTTTAATTATATAAGAAAACTTTTTTTTTAAATGCCCATAACTTAGTCAAAAATGAACAAATTTTAATAATTCTGGGCTCAAAATGATCGTCATTCTTTACACGAGCGACTTAATGTAGAAACAATAGCAAAACAGTAGTTGAAAATTTTTTATTTAGCAAAAAAAAGGAAAAAAATTGAAATTTTTTCGAAATTCAATATTTCAAAAAGTGTATTTTTTTTTTTTATAACTTTTTCCAAATCAAAAGGACACCTGAAACTTCAATTGAGCTGAATGCCCAGTAGCTAAAATGAGTTGTTTTTGAGTAATGAATTTTTGAGTAAAAAACTTGTTTCGCACTTTTTGTTTTTTGGAAAATAAAAAATTTTCAATTACTTTTTTGCAAATGTGTCGACGTGAAGTCGCTCGTGTATGTAATGACGATCATTTCGCTGCCAAAATCATTAAAATCGGTTCATTTTTGACTAAGTTAGGAGCGTTTAAAAAAGAAAAAAAATTCTTATATAATGAAAAAAAATCGATTTTGAGCCGAAAAACAAAATTGCTGATTACTCTTGAAAAAAATTTTTTTAGGGCGAACAAAAAAATACGTGTCTCATTATTTTGACCAGAGAGCAACATATTTGAGTTACATCGAAATCGGAGAACATGACCCGAATAGCCCGGTTGAATTGAAATGGAAAGCATCCTTTGCAAAGTCCGTTATATACTGTATCGACTTGAAGCCTCTCAATGAAAGCAGACATGCAAACTTCTGTGCGATTAGTGGCAGTTGGCCTGCCAGCCATCAAACCATACTGCTGGTTATTTGATATGCAACGCTTTACGGCAAAATATCTACAACCAATATAATACAACATTTACCATACTAAAGCGGTCATTACGTGAATAAGGGAATAATAAGTCAGTAAATATACACATTTAGAATGCAGCAAAATTTCTAAATGAAGCTGTATGACAATTGAAGAAATTTCTGAAGCTCTGGTACATGGTGATAACGATATCGCAAGCTATTTTTATAAAGCTGTGATGCAGTTGGCGAGATGTTACCTTTATTGAAATATAATAATAAAACGAATATTTCTGAATTTTCTTTATACAGCGAGGCTTTATGTAAGTCGAGTAGAATCAGAAGTACCATCTCGCGAGAAATTAGAAGTGTGGGGTGGCACTAGTATGGTAATTAGAAATAAGCAATCAATACATTTTTTATCAGCGCTCTTCGTAGTAGGCGATCGGCGGTTATTGTAAACAAATCAAACATACATATGATCAGCCTTCTGTAACCAGGAATTGATAGAAAAAGCGTTCTCTCCTCGGCAAGCAATAAAAACATTCAAGTACCTTTTTGCCATGAAAAATAATCTGCTTTTCTGAGGCGAAATAAAACTGTACTGTATGGACTTTCCTCGCATCAAGGCGCATGCCATGTAACATTTCTCAAATATATCTATCCATATCTTTTCATTTTATGTCGAATAATGTACATTAAATCATTAAAAGATTAAAACATTTTACATTTTGCAATGTGCTTCCTTGATTTACTCGCTGGCATGCACTTGACCATGAAGTGAATTAATTTTAAAGCGGTCGATGTTGTCGCCAGTCATTCTAATGAAATCAAAAAAATAAAAAATTTAAAAAATATATATGTAAGTACACTAAATAATAGCAAATAAATACGAGTGAAGATGAAGGAAGAAGAGTGCGAGCATTAAATGCATGCAACTGAGAAAAAATAAATTCATCGTTGGCTGATTGCCACAGATTTGACACGAAAATATTTAATTTTAGTTTTATAAAAACGTGAAATGGGTGGTTTTTGTGAGGTGTGGAGTTTTTAATAGGTATAAGACATAAACGACCGGATTATCCAAGACGCAGCATGTTTACACTAAAGGCAGATCTACTGAAACTGTACTTTACTCACTTGTACTAAACATAGAAAAGGCGTTAGAATATAAGGAGTATGCTTTAGGAGTATTTCTAGATATATCAGGGGCCTTTAACAACGTGACAAAAGAAGCCGTTTTAAATAGCATAGAGTCACTTAATGTGCAACCCGCGGTTTATCTATGGATAAGGCAGCTATTAGCTAGCAGAAAGATAAGATCGGAGTGGAACGATGCGAGCGTCACCAAATATGCATGCAGAGGTACTCCGCAAGCTGGGGTACTATCGCCGCTATTATGGTTACTTGTAGCAAATGAAGTGCTCAAAAAACTTGACAGAGGGGCACCAAAACTAGTGACATATGCAGATGACATAGCTATAGTAGTTACGGGATAGTACCTGGACACCATCAGTAATGTGATAAATAACACACTTAAAACGGTACACCAATGGACATCTCGCGCAGAGCTACGGATAAACGCGGAAAAAACGGGCAAGGTACTTTTTACCAGGAAGTACAAGGTCCCGGCGTGGAACCTTCCGAAGCTAGGCAACAACGAACTACTTCTCAAAGATCATGCGAGGTACCTCGGAGAGACAGTAAATTGCTGTCGAAGCACATTGTTGAAGAAAGGATGGTTTGTACGCATATAAAAGATTGTCCACCCACTCTGCTGCTTTGGTGTCACACGGCAGTAGTTAGACCGATATTGCTGTATGGGGCCCTGGTATGGTGGACTGCGACAAGAAAACTGACATACTTAATGCCACTGGAAGTGGTTAGACTATCATTTGAACAAGAGAGCGACATACCAAAACCGCTAAATACAATATACAATGAAATGGACAATAGGTGGACTAATCTGACCACATGCAAAACAGCAAAAGTGCAGAACTAACAACAAAAAACTGATTCAATTAGTATTTACGCTCTCGCGAAAGAACTTCAGAACTATTATAGGTATGCCGACAGGTCATAATCTATTGGCTGCACATGCATACAAGATAGGGATTGCTAACGCGGACAAATGCAGGAAATGCAGAGAGGATGTTAAGGAAACTTAAGAACACATTCTGTGCGTCTGTCCGGCATTATTAAAAACGTGCTTAAAATGCCTAGGAGCCCCATTGTGTAAGGGTCCAAAAGCGGATCTCCCAGCTCTGTTTAGATTCGCCAAAAGTGCTGACATCCTACATGATGTCTACTTTCAGTATTCATAAAGGTCGGTCTTCATCTGGTATCGCTAGGTACCAAAAGGTCTATGCGTGGCTTATTGCCCACCCGGCTAACCTAACCTAACCTAAATACTTTGGGACTTGTCTCTTCCGCAGGTCAATACTAAACTTCAAAATACTAAGTAGTTCCAGAATGCGCGTGTACACATTACGTCATCGAATTAAAGTTTGACCCAAAGAAACCATAAAGTAAATTCAGTGAAGTTTCAGGCCTGTTCCGCTAACTAAACTCAACTAAGAAACTAATTGGAATCTAAACTGATTCTATTGTAATTGATTCCATTTGGTTTTTGGATTGTGAATTCGGCAGCAGGGTTTTGTTATCCGAACGGACAGTGAATTTTAGCTCTTCTCTTTAAAAGCTCGACTTATCTCGAATGGAGTAGAGCTGGTCCCTAGTGTTGCCAAGAGAGTGATTTATGAATTTTTGCGTTGTGTGAGCGAAACAATATTTAAAAAGTCCAGCAACCCACTAGATTCACCTTTAAAATCATTACTGAGTATAGAACACTTCTAAGGCCGCTCAATCAAACTTGTTCGCTATACGTATTTGAATATAGTTCGAAAAGTTATAAGGACCCCGTTATGAGACTTTCAGGGATTTCTGAACATAGACTCAGCTTCTATGACGAATGACAAAAAAAAAAGAGTTTTTAGCAAAGGAATAAAATGTGTTTCCAAACGTGAGAGATAGGCAAACTTTATTTCGTCCTTTAGTTGAGTGGCGCTCCTCACTTTACATTCTGTTCGTTGACTTTAAAAGGGCATTCGACAAAATCAAACGAGGCTCAATATGGGTGGCGTAGAAAGGGAGTTCCTGCTAAGATAAATCGCCTCATCTGATATCACCAGACTTCTTGAGGACCTGAAGTTCTGCCTACTTTCTCACAAACTCACTGATATGCAATCGAAGGCGAACAGACCAGTCACGCGCTATTGGACTGGAGATCAACATCGCCAAGACGAAGGCTATGACACCCAACCATAATAAAGTATGACATATCATAGAATGGTTGACGGGTGCCTAGTGGAATTTGGGGAAAGCTTCTGCTCCCTTGACTGCACCATCACGGTAGACGGTGATGAAGGTGTCAACTGCAGTCCAAACAAATCAAAGGCGGCATTCATGAAAATGCATACAGTAAGGACGAGTTCGCAAATATTCAGGCACTCTAAACTGTAAGCGCTCATGTGTGAAGTCAGTATTTTTGTACGGAAGTGAAACATGGCTAGTCTGTAACACCATCACACAGAGGCTACAATCTTTCGTCAACAAGTGCCTCCACAAAATCTGTAGAATATTCTGGCCGAATACCATCAGCGCTGGGGAGACCAAGAAAATGAGGAATCGGTCTTATGGCAACTCAGATGCAGAAAGTGGCGATAGATAGGTGAGATGCTTAGAAAACCACCAGATAGTATAACGAGAATGGCATTGGACTGGAATCCGCGAGGGAGCAGAAGTCGCGGTCAGCCAAAAAATACTTGGATAAAGTCGATGTGGCACGAACTCGCAGATGCACACATTACATGGGATGGCGCAAAAACAACAGCCCAGAACCGTGAACAATGAAAGAGTCTAGTTTGAAAAACTTTAACCAGATTTCAACTTTGAATAAATCTCGAAAGTATTACATTTTTTCAAAATGTTTAATTTGACTCCGTATTAAACTCAATCTTAAAAATGCACCAAGTTTTAGGAAAATTGAAGACTATGTCTAAAGTGCTTTGGACACTTGGCATAGAATCGCTCATGTGTGGCACATGAACTATGAGCGGCTTACACTGGTTTCGGCTAGCACATCGATCTTCTCATTTTCCTGTATAGTTTAGATGTATAAGTCTTTGTGATGTATTTTTTTTATATAAACCAGTTTCCGTTGTATTTCTCTGCGGTGGTTTCGAACGTCATAGCCATCACCCCACCCTTTTGAGAAATGTTGGTTAAAATCTATAAAGAAGTTATGGGTAGGGTAATTGAATCGAAGTTCGTGCCTTCTCCCTCCTGTTCCGTTTCGTAGTTAGTCGAAATCTAAAAAAATACTTCGGCCTATGTAATGATTAGTAGTCGAGTGGTTTTTTCGTCAGTTGCCATTCTCATGCTTGGTAATCAAATTATTTATGTATCTAAAAAACTCGGCTCGGAAATAGGCTGCCTGTGTTATTTGTTATGACTCTTTTTGGTTCATTCGTGGGGTTGACAACATGGGCCTCATATTGTGGTTGACGACTTGGAGACCAACTTTAGGGGCGTTAGTAGATAAGAAAATATCAGTTATTTATGTATTCGTTTATTTATTTAGCATTCACAAAGCCTAGTCACTATCACGAAATGCAATAAATATTTGTGGCCCCTACCCATTAATTTTGTATAATTTGCAACGCCGTAAAGCCGAAACATTGCCCTCTTCACTAACACTTTTTTGTGTATTTTTAGAACACAAATTTTCTAGACCTCTAACAAACACCCGCTACATATGTAATGCCGCCTCAACAGCAGAGACCTGCAAGTGATATGTAAATATAGTATATCTGGTGGGCAGTGCACGCGGCAGGCCTACGGGGCGTATGCGGCAAAGCCAGCCACTTGCAGATGGCGTATAAATTTCTGGCAAAAGATGCCTGTCAATAAGCGTTTGCAGCTAAATGGAAGCGTACGTCGGCAAGCAGACTAAATACATATACGCATGCACTTGTATAGCTAAATATATATAGCCACTTAGCACATACAAATATAAAAATAAATAAATCGGAGCTAATTAATTTGTATATTCTTTTCTTTTATGCAGGGGAAATATTGACCTAAAAAATTGTTTTATGAATTTCATATGTGGTTATTGTAGAAAATATTTATTTATATAAATGTACATGGCCCTAATTACCCCGCTGACCTGATTTTGTTAAAACGGAAATTTTTGACTGCGAAAAAGTATTTTTAAAGTACACATAAAATCGCTTTAAAAACGCATCAATTAGGAATTTGCGGAATTTTTTTGCCAGAGATCACAGGTGCACATGGCTTTTATAGCTTTATTTGCATGGGGGTTGCTTGTAATAGCAGAACAAAAATGTTTTAAATAATGAGAGGAAACAGTTTAGCCATGTTTGCATGTCCGTCTTTTTGTGTGCACACAGCAGAAACTTTATTTTTACGCATACTTACAACTTTCACACTAGGGATGTACGTTCCTTCGTTTTTACGATCCCGGGATTTGCGAGATGTCGTTATTGCAATTTAGTCCCCGAGTTCATTCTCTAATGTGTGGTGTTCGTCTTGAAGTTTTCACACTAATCGAGTGGCCTACAGTTTTATGCCACCTCCGCAGATGGTTTTTATTGGCAGATTTTTAATGGCAGAAGTACACTCGGAGATTTGCCATTGCCTGCAAAGGAGAGACTACTATTAGAAAAACTTTTTCTGTCATTTGATTTTTATACCCGGCATTTCGAACCTAGGCACTACCGAATGGTAGTTACGCAACAACTAATTCGGTTACTGCTTCCGCTGTTTAAAATCTACGTTTACCCTAAACAATAAAAAAAGATTGCAAAAATGTTGAAAATAACCCGATATATTTGGCTATAAAAAAGCTTCATACTAAAACTTTCAACATTGACTAAATCTTAAAATTATAAAAAAAAAATTCAGTTTGCATCTTAGGTTAGGTTAGGTTGAAGCGGTTGTCCACTGTAGGACACACTCAGGCTCATGGCCCATTGTGATGCCGCGTGGGGAACTAGCCCTTATCCCTACTGAAACCAATGTGTACTTTTCAAAAATTTCGTAAGATCCTTAATTTCAACAGAGCCGAGATCTTCTAATTCATTAAAGAAATGTCCGCCCAAAACTGCGAGTCTACGTCCTCATATAGACAACTTCTGCAGAATGTGTTTGCACACCCATTCTCTGGGCGCACTTACCGATTAGGCAGTGCCCCGTAATAACTGAAATCAGTGTGTTAAGACTGTCCTTATCTCTTCTTAGTAGAAGTTCCGTGCGTTTAGCATTGAGAGTGGGTCACAGCTGTCGGGCGATTTTGTAAGTGGCTTCATTACACCATCTTTCATTCGCTACTTTTACAATTTCCTCGCGGATACGTAGTTTACATGTTTGCAAGGGTATACCTATATCATTGTCTATGTACTCATCAGTCAATTTGGTACCGATTTTCTCTAGTTCATCGGCTCTGCAGTTCCCCTCAATGTCACAATGGCCAGGAACTCATGTGATCATTAGGTGAAATGACTCAGCCATCTCGTTAAGAGATGTGCGGCATTTCATGGCTACCTTAGAGGTTGTCGACTATTTTGTGAGATACTTTATCGCCGCCTAGCTATCAGTGAAAATGTAGATATCATCTCCAGATATCGCATCACTCTGTACCAGTTTCACGACTTTCATTATTGCCATCAGTTCAGCCTGAATAACACTACAGTAGTCTTGAAGCCGAAAACTGAAGGAGATCCCCAGATGCTCGGAATATACACCTCCGCCCACCCTGCCATCGAGCTTTGAGTCATCTATGTATACATGGATGGACTTGCCCTGTCTTACCACGTCTCGTTGCCACTCTTCTCTCGAGAGTAGAAGGGTCACGAGGCTTGTAGTGACAAGTATAGGCGGGACTGTATAGTCTACCTATCTGGGAAGCCCAAACGTGTCATCCAGGATTTTACCGTGGCCATAGTCTGTGTTTGACCACTTACTTAAAGTGCTCAGCCCTATTGCTGCACTTCGCGCAATGTATCTACTTTGCCTGCAGATCTATCAGAAGGAAGTTTAATATCACATATAGTGCTTTCGATGGTGTGGTCGACATTGCACAGTTTATAAGAACAGATGCAAGGCTGCCAACTCTTTCAATGTTTACGCCCTTCTCCAGGGCATTCCACCGTATTGTAATACCGTAGTAGAGAATTGGTCTAATTACTGCATTTTTCCCCAATGAGCCTTCCACTAAACTTATATAATATAATTAAGACTTTTCTAAGATAACCGGGTAAAAACCGGATAACAATATCGCAAAATTCTAATTCGCTTAGGATCTTAGAAACCACCTAATAACACTCACGCACTCCAGTTGATGTATAATTTAAACATAGCTCCTTCCGAATTCCAATTGTTCCGAGGATGGTCTGGTTAAGCAGGGCTTACGCTCCTACGAAATGGACAGAACATTGGGCTAATTCATGAAACGCCTTCAAAGACAAGTAGATTTTTCGTTCCCCCGACAGTTGGTTCTACTTTACCTGAACGACCCGGACTTATCCGGCCAAGGACTGTCACTCCAGCAGCACTTCCCGTACGTGAATGGGAAATGTTTATGTTACTACAACAATAATAATAATAACAACGAGTAGGTTTTTCAATTCGTTAAGGACAACAGGAAAATGGGACAAAAATGTGGCTACTTTCAATGGAAAGGCCCAAATATAAGCTTGGAAATTCGAAAAAAATTGCAGGTATTTTATTTTTACACTCCTATAGAACAGTAATTCACCTGTTCCCGCTACTCAAATTGTGACTACTCTCTTCTATTGGGGACTGTAGTCGAAGCTACATACCTTCTACTCAAATATGAACGAGACGTTATCAATAAAACGGTCCGCGGATGACATATGGCAAAAATAAATTTTTTGTTTTTTGGTAGGACTGTTATAAGCTTACATGGCAAATTTCAGTGTGATATGTCACATAGTTTGTTTTCTGTGCTACTATAAACAAGTCAAGCTCGAGTGTGTTCTTCGAATTTAACGATGGAAATTCAAGTTGAACAAAGAATTTGTTTGAAATTTTGTTATTCCAACAAAATTTCGGCTTCAGACGCCTTAAAAATGTTGTAGACAACCTATGGGGGCTCTGTTCTGTCGCGTGCACGTGTTTTCCAGTGGTACAAATCGTTCAAAGAGGGCCGTACATCAACCCAAAAAACCACGCCAAAGTCGCTCAAAAATTAAGGTTATGCTGACTGTTTTTCTCGATTACGAAGGTGTGGTGCACTCGGAGTTCCTTCCGCAAGGCCGATCGGTTAACGCTGAATATTATTTAGACGTTTTAAAGCGTTTGCGCAAGAACATTCGTCTTAAAAGGAAGGAATTGTGGGACAACAAGTCATGGTTCTTGCATCACGATAATGCACCAGCTCACACATCACGTCTTGTTCGCGATTATTTGAACAAAAATAATGTTAATATCGTTCCGCAAGCACCGTATTCGTCTGATATGGCTCCATGTGACTTTTTCCTGTTTCCCAAGCTCAAGTTGCCGCTCCGTGGAAAACATTTTGAGACAATTGAAGTCGTAAAAGAGAATTCGAAGAACACACTCGAGCTTGACTTGTTTACAGTAGCACAGAAAATAAACTATGTGACATATCACACTGAAATTTGCCATGTAAGCTTATAACAGTCCTACCAAAAAACAAAAAATTTATTTTTGCCATACGTCATCCGCGGAGCGTTTTATTGATAACGTCTCGTTCATATTTGAGCAGAAGGTATACCATATTTCATTTACACATACGAATTTTATTTTCCCAGCTTTCGTATCCTCCGAAAGGATTGGCCAGCGCGGAGATATACAAAGGCAGGTGTGTCCGCCTATGATTTCAATTTCTACTTTTCCGTTTTCAACCCATTTTTTCTCAGTGGCTGCGCAAATATTGCGTGGCATTTAATTGATAACGCGAAAAGTGACTGTGGACCTTGAAGCAACTATTGAATGTCGTCGGGCATACCATAAAGGAAGAAATGAAGGAATGAACGCATAAATAGAAAAGAAAGGTATGTACCATATCTTCATTTAGGTGTAACATCGTCAAGGACACCATTCTTTTGCTGACTATTGGAATTCCATTGAAAGTTGCGCTATTTTTCATGGAATTAAATGGGTAGGTGCAAACGCATTTTATGATTAGTTGAGATGAATGGATTTTCTATAACACATACATAATAACAGTTAAAAAAATTGAGGTAGAAAAATGTAAGTAAAAAAAACGCATTAAGGGAAATCAGTTATTCCTGGTTATAGGAAATTTTTTTATCCGAGTTTTTTTATTAAGAGTTTTTTCGAATTTTTTCGTGCTTTTGAAGCCGAATCATTCGACCAACATGAGCTTGCTGCTGGAGCAAAGCTTCAAAAATCTTCCGCTGAATTATTCCCTTAAACACTCCAAAGGTCGCCTCAGCGGATGTTGTCATCGACCAATCGGCCACGCATCTGTTCATCGATGGAGAACTTTACTACTCAAGTCCAAAGTACTACTTATTCTAAAGTGGCATTAGATAACAAGTGAGATTTTCTCTTGGATTTCAAGACTGTCATTATTATCGATGTTAATCTTTAGCTGAAGCTAAAAGTTTAGGTGGAACTCACTGGAGAGGATGACATCGGTTAAGAAACTGGAGAGAGTTCAAAGGTCTGCACTCATTGGAATCAGTGGGTGCATCGAACTACTCCTACGTCAACACTTAATGTAATGTTAAATGTGGTACCTGCTGACATCGCAGGCAGAATTGCCGCTACACGTACCGCAATCAGACTGAAGGGCTTGGGCTATACGCTCAATCCCACATGTGGGCACTCAAGCATCCTCAGAAACTTTGAGTTCATCCCCCCATCGCCGCATCACTGTGTGCCCTCGCTTAGTCCAAACGGAACTTTCCCCACCCATATTCCATCAAGGGAGGAGTGGACCGGTGGCTACATTTGGGGACAGGGCCTGGTTAACCTGTTTACGGATGGCTCGAAGTTGGGTGGTAGCGTTGAAGGAGGAATATTCTGCAAAGAGCTCCCCATCAAGCTCAAATTCAGGTTACCGAATCACTGCAGTGTGTTCCAAGCAGAGGTGGCCGCAATCAAAGAAGCTGCTGACTGGCTACTTACTTGCGTAATAACTGTTAAGAAGGTAAATATTTACTCCGATAGCCAAGCGGCAATTAGGGCCCTAGGCTCTATTAAAGTGCATTCGAGACTGGTCAAGGAATGCCTGGCCTCTCTCTCGATTGCATCAGAATTCTTCGATATAGGGATAATTTTGGTACCTGGTCATAGTCACATTGCAGGAAACTGCGAAGCCGACGAGCTGGCCAGACAAGGGATCTGTGAGATAGTGTGCCCGCGAAAGGAAAGGATTGGGATCCCTTTGACAACCTGCGCTCTACTCCTGGAAGGATGGGCTTTGCACCAACTCAGCGAGCGCTGGGCAAGTACGCGAACGTGTAAGGTCGCGAAGTTCTTCTGGCCACGTTTGGATAGGAGGCGTTCGAGGGATATTCTGAGGATAACAAAATCTCATCTTTTAAATTTCGTGGGCATCCTCACGGCGCGCTATCCGGGGGGTATATATGCCGTGAGACTCGGAATTATTTCGAGTCATTTTGCCGTCAGCCGTATTGAGGATGAGGTGAAATCATCTCAACAACTGCTCCTTAGCTGCCCAGCTCTCGCGGGACTAACATTCAAGCATCTTGGTTCTCACTTCTTTCCTGCGCCTACTGATATAGCAGGTCTTGATAACAAAAATCTGATGCACTTATTAGCAGCATAAAGAGCCTAACACAACCGCGAATTAGTAACCGTTCATAGTCCACATATACTCAACCCTCCCCACCCCTCTCCTTTTCGTTCTATCGTTTTTTCCTTCACCTCTTTTTCCCCTCTTGCAATGGTATCACAAAGGATGAACCAAATTTCTTTCGTCCAAATGGGCCCACTCTCTACCTAACCTAACCTAGGAGATATATTTATCTTAGGAGATATACTGAATATGTGCTGCATCCTCCAGCCTTATATCCCATGCAGTGTATTGAAATGCGTAACTGTAGGAGTCTTGTGAGCAGACTGTGTCAAAAAGAAAGGAATATGTTGATAACCAGACTGTGGAGCTTATGCTTCGGAGGAAGGTTCGTAACAACCTCCCTCACTAGATAAAATGCCACTATATGGGTTCTCACCTGATGCGATCATTTTAATTTTATTAACTCCAGCTCTCGTTCCACCTCAGTTGGAGCACTAATCTCTTTCAGGCTCGGCTATATACATAGATAAACTCGCGAAGCCATACTGTGCGAGTCTGGCAGTTATAATACAGGGCAGATAGAGGTCAAGGACATCAAAAGCAAACTAAGGCACTTGTTAGAACTGGTTCAATTGGGAAATTCTGTGGTCCACTACTACAAAGCAATAAGATGCAGCTTAGCCACGCACAAGGCTATAAGCCGACGTTTATCGCGGAAACACTATTTCCACACGCATAGTCTCAACACCTGCTGACAGTCTAAAAAGTTTATTGCTGCCTTACAGTGGAGTTTCTGCTAACGCTGATTTTCAGACTATTGATGGTCTAGTCATGCGATTTATTCCCTTCAATGTGTACCTAAATAAAATTGGGCCAAGAAAATCGACGTTATGTGAAATGTGCCTAAAAGATGGCGATAATGGCGAAACAGCGTTCCAGTAACGACCAAACTTTGTTTAGAGGCGAGCTGAAGGTGAAACCGAAGTTTCGCTTTGGAAATAAACCTGTATTTTAATACAATATCCAAAAATCCAATGAATAGGGTTTGAGTTCCGCCATGTAAACTGCCAATAAAAATTTTCACAAAGCCTCTGGCCATATAAACTAACGCTTATTAGGTTTTACCTCCTTTCCCGATGACGAAATTTTCCAAGTCTATGTGATCGGCTTCTGGCTTTATCCCACTATTGTCTCAGTCGATAATTCCATCAAGGGCTTGAATTATTTTGGAACTATTCTCATAATATCAGCCTTTCGCTGCAATCAAAAATAAAACAAACAAAAACAAGTATAACACGCAGCTCCTCAGACACAGCTCAGCCATTCAACCCCAGACCACTTTGTAAGAACCGCAATATCGATATTTTTATTTTAGCTCTGCTTAGACCTCAAAACACATTTCCTAAGGCAACGGTATAGTAAATTTCAATTCGATCAAAGCATGCCGTTTAGAGCCGGACCGTTTCGCTTGAACCATTTGACTTTTTCATTATAAGCAGTGCTGCCATTAACTGGCCAGCAAATGGAACTATTTGCTCACAAAAACTATTTCTGACTTAAAGCAAATTGTTTCCAGTAAGGTAACGTTGTACTTATGAAAATATCAGACATCCAAATATTTGTTGAAGGAAAAAAACCTACGAAAACGAAAAACCTAGAAATACAAAACATAACTGGCTGCCCAGCGAAAATGGGATCTAATACATTCAAATTTAAGATACCTCTTTAAACTAGCCTTCCAAAATGATTTACGGATGAAAAACCGACCGTAAATAAGTTATTTAGTGAGTCGGCAACTAATGTTCGTATCGATACTTGAAAAGTATAGTATCGATATATAGAACTAATCATACCATGGCCCAGTAGAAGTAAGTTAAAATTCTAGAAAAAGTTAAGCTGTCATATGCCGAAAAGGAAATGCTACTGAAATTGGTTTTCCAACAGTATAACTACCAAAACATACGGACAAGCGAGCAAAGGACTTCTTTCGGGATACGAAATTCAACGCGGTGGAGTAGTCGGAGAAATAACCAGATTGAAAACTTATGGAAGGAGTATAAAGCACAGTGTTTTCGAAGGCAATCTAATCCATCCAAACGCATGGGCATATATCCCAGTCAAAACATGCACACGTTTTAATGGACTGAATGCAGCGTAAATGTGCTGCCGCCATTTGGAATTATTGGAATAATTTGGACAATAACTAATCACCTTGTAGCCTTATTGTACTTTGTAAAAAGATATGTCGTAGCGGCCGTTGCAGCCGAATTTGTCGGCAAGGTTCGGAAGTGCACGAGTACGAAGCCCCGGGCACGAAACACTAATTGATAGAAAGTTTTTTCTAATAGCAGTCGCTCCATGGCAGGTAATGGCAAACCTCTGAGTGTATTTTTGCCATGAAAAAGCTTCTCATTAAAAAACCATCTGCCGTTCGGAGATGGCATAAAGCTGTAGGAACAACGCCACTTGTGGAACAACAGCAAGACGCACATCACAAGTAGGAGAAAGAGCTCGGCCAAACACCCAATAAAGGGTGTAAGCGCCAATAATACAGGGTGGCGCAAAATTAATCACTCTGTTGGAAGATTTTTTTAATGCTTGCGAATGGCATCGAACGTCAATCATATTTGAGGTATGTGAACTAGACAGACAGGCAATGGAGTGCATAAAGGCCAAAATAGAGATTACCATAACTAATTTTTTGTTTGTTGTTGTGGACAAAAGAAAATTGGATGACTAATTTTGCGCCACCTTGTATATACAATACATACATATACATATATATGAAGATACATGCATATTTTCGTTTTTACTGCCATTTCCGTGAATAGGATTTTTGTGAGCTACTGAATTTTTTTCATTTTAACGAAAGAAAATGCAAAGAAAAATAAAACTTTTTGTTCAAGTTATATTTGCATTCATCGTACAATTAAAAACTGGAAACTTTTTATTTTTTTCATCCAGTTTATTTTGTACTAAATCGTGTTTTCCCATTTTAGAGAACGCACTATTAATATGAACATAACTGTGTAAGTAAGAAATGCCATTTTTCATAGTAAGCGAATTTCCAAACAGATCCAACTTATGAGCTATATACTTTTAGGCGCGAAAACAATCAGAAATTGTTAAAGTTCAATCAAGCCTAGAGATGGAGCGATATTAGCTATTTTTCCTACTTCCTAGCTATTTGCTGACATACTTAATACTAAGGATGCTTGCGCGATGCTGCTGGAGTGAGTGCTTGACCGCATATAAAACCGGATCGTTCCGGTAACCAACTGTCGTGTATTATTCCTTCGATGTTATTCACATGCAATGAAATTGCACATCTGGGGTACTTAAATTACAAATTCTCTGGTTAAAATTTTGTTCAGCTCGTAAGCTTAAATGATTCCCAAACCAACGTTGCTGAAAAAAGAGACAACAACAAACTCAAACAAGTGAGAACTACGTACACTTTATTGTTGTTTCTTTCAGTTAAATATTGTATTAAGAACATGCTTGTAAATACATACATATTTATTTACGCAGCTGTAGTAGGAATATAAGTATGCAAAATATTGTAAATGTTTGGCCTTGGCCTGAACGTAGGTATGTTTGAGTGCATCGTTGGGTCGGTTAGTGAACCGTTTTCTTTTTTTTTTGTTTTTTTTTTTGTTCAATGCGGCGTGCAAGTATTACACCAACATTTTTTATACAAGTAATATACAAAGTCAGTTGGTACCTGAGTAAATTGTTTAGTTATTTGGTATTTATTTTAAAAAGCAAACAATTTGAAAAAGTCATCGTCGTCAGTTTTTTTTTGTTTTTTGTTTTTGTTTTTACTTTGAACAAAGTGATTTTGTTCAAAGAGAAAACGAGCTAAAACTACAGTTTCGAAAATAATTATTTAAAATATTAAAAACCCCTTTTATGTTTATGCAAAAACATTTGAATATTCTTTGTATAGCTCACATCTACATCTCGAAATCGGAGGAACAACGTAATAAACTCTTTTAAAATAACTATTCAATTAAACAATGCTTTTTGTAATCATTGCTTTTTTTGTTGTTGTTTTGGTATTTCATTTTAAATAATAGTACATGCAATTTTTAACGTTTTATATATTTTTTATTTTATTTGTTCCGTGTTTCTTCTCATTTTGTCTAAATTTGGTATTAACTCTCAACTTGATTACTTTTTAGTGTTTTTTACTTAAACATATACATAATGATAATAAATTTCTTTATTGTAACAGCAAACAGTTTTTTTGTTGTTGTTTGTTCTTCATCTCTCGACGCTTAGTGAGTTGTTGGTGCGTCTGCCGCAGCCATGATGAACAGAGTGTTGATAAATAGAGTTGTTTGTTGTTTCTAACGTCTTTCAACCAGTCTGCTGTAGAGGTATTAAAACTTAACGCTTCAACAATTCTGAATGATTTTTTTTATATGGTTATTGTGTGTCTGTGTGTGTATGTACAGTAAATAATGCTTGGATTGAAATTTTTGTTGCGCTTCAGTTTTCCATCACTTATTTTTGTTCATGAAAATCGCTTGTACCAGGTGGGAGGAAGAGGCAGCGAGGTGTAATGTGGTTCATTTAACGCACTTATGTGATGTTTTTTTATGTGGCTGTTATTGTTGTTATTTGTATTACAGCTTGACCTGTTTTTGTTGTTCTTATTTTCTTGAATTTGTTGTTATTTCCACTCTCTGCTCCACTAGTTCTTGCACGGCTTTGGTTGAATTTCTACTAATTTATAGTAGGGCATATTTGTTTATTTTTATTGTTGTTGCTTTTGTTGTTACCTTTGTCACTTCGCTTTATCCTTAATAAATAAATTGCAAACAATAATCCATCTCATTATAATTTAGTTAAGCCTGTGTTTTCTCTTATAGAGCACCTCCTCATGGCTTTTGCTACCATGACCTCTCCTATTTTGTGCTTTTTATGCTATTGTTGCTTTTGTTTAATAGGCATGGTTGGCAATGAAGAGTGCTGCATCAGCACCAGCACCGACCACACTGCCGGCAACATATTTGCCCACAGCAGATTCACCGTTGGCCTGCGGAAAGGAAGAAATAAAATTGAAAGAAAATGAAAAACATGATTAATGAGTGTCGTTAGCAGAGAATTTCTACGAATTAATATAATTATGTTACATACAAGTATATTTACGTAAAATAAATTAGCTAATTAGTCTTTATTTACAACTTAAATACAAGGTGGCGCAAAATTAATCACTCTATTGGAAGATGAGTAATTTTTGCAGATGGCCTACGTCAATCATATTTCAGGTTTGTGAACTAGAGAGCTGAGGTATACAAACAGACAAGCACCACTCAAAATCTTTGGTGTTCGATTTTTATTAGCAAAAAAGTTATGCAAAAACAAAATATATTAATTTTGCGCTACCTTGTATATGTGAATAGCTATAAAAGTATGTTCTTCTAAGTTAAAGTTGGTAATGGTAATGGTAATGGTTGTACGGGTTAGGCTAAGGCCTTTATGCACTGCGACCAGATTGATCTATTGTGCGCCCCTAATTACTTAATTATAATTATTTAGTATACCGAGGAATCGAACCAGCAATTGTAGGTCTTCCTCCTCTAATAGGTATGAGCCCAGAATTCTAATGTCTCACAGTTGGTAATTAAGTATTTCTCCTCCTCTCTTCATCACAGCAGAACCTGCATGATCTTGTACTGGATAACCCTATTGTGTTAAAGTGTTTATTACAGCCAAAGTAATCTGTAAGTGCTCCACAGAGTAATCTGATGCCCTTTTTTTGTAGGGTTAGAGTAGAATTTGCTCTGTTGGCAATGAAGTTCAAAAACTTTTTAGAGTGATTAAGGCCGCTTGTGCTGTTCCAGTGTTTCCTGATTTTAGTTTGGATCCATTTTTTGGTTTCCTGTTTTATATTATTTTTGTTAAAGCCGAAAAATGGGGTTGGTCCAATAAACAGCCCTTCTGCCCCTTTTTTGTCATAAAATCAGTGAGACCTGATTATGAGTGGCCCGTTTGTTGAGTGCATTGTTACACTCTATTAAGTTAAAGTTATTCACAAACAAAATTTAATGATTAATTTTTCGCCATCTTTTCTACATAACTAGCCTAATTAGGTCATAAAACTCGTTATAGTAGTTTACCTCAAACAAACTAGGGTGGAAGGGAAGATTTCCTTATTTTTATAAATTTTTTTCTCTTTGCAAAGATGCCATTCAGAATTATAAGATAATTATCGTACAAAATTATATTACTAAATTTATGAGAAAATTTGATGAAGCAAACACACTACTGTTTACATGAAAACCATATGAAACAACCAAATATTGTTGCAAACACAAATTTTCCATGTTTAAGGTTTTCGCCTCGTTTGTTAAGTCAGAATGACCTCAATAAAGCAAAGTATATTATTTTGATATCTAGAAGTCAAGATGAATCGATTGGTACCTAAATTGTACTGAATGCGGTTTTTTTCTTACTTAGCCAAGCCTTTTATTTTTGCCGGGTAAAACAATTGACATTTTAACCGTTATCAATTGACCGAAAAATTCTTCTTCTTGGTCGGCATATCCATGCTGAACCTTCGCGATGACATACAAACGTTATTTTGTTCTTAGCCATACGTTTGTCAAGCATTATTATTGATGAATTCATTAAATTTGTGTCTATTTCTCGCTGCCTCTGTAAGTTCGCAAATTATCTTGCGACCTTTCCCCTCTTTGATGTTGTCAGGCCAAGTAACTTTTTCCTGTCAATTTCTCTTCGCCCACCGCATTTGTTGTCGCTTTTAATTTGATCAAAATAAGCGACTTTTCTTCTCTTTATGTCCGTTAGTACGTTCCTTGAAGTTTGCATCATATATAGGCCTAGCTTATTCTCATAGTTTTTATATTGCGCCATATTTCAAAGGCTTCTGGCCAAGTCAGTGTATCCTTGCAATATCCAGAACCCGCATCCATACAAAAGTGTCGACCTTACCTAGCATTTTAAAAACGTGTCCTTAATTTAATTGGTGTGTCCCGGTGTGTCTGTAGTTTCTTGAAGGTCGCTCTAGCAGTTTCTATTTCACCATTTATTTCAGGTTCAAGGTCCCTTTGATCATTCAACCATAATCCAAGCAATTTGAAATTTTTTACTATTTATATTTTTTATTTCCCATGATTAGCCTCGCATTTGTGTGGCCTCCACTGCTTTTATTTACAATAAATATAAATTAAGTTTTATCGATATTCATATTTAGCACGAAGTCTTTGCTGTGTTTTCTACTTTGTTATTGGGTATGGGAATAAGTTTCCGTCCTTTCTTAGACAAGGTTACGAATTATTTAAACAATTAAATAATACATGATATTATGTGAAGTATGTGCCCTTGGAAGCTACAACTTTACTCCGTCTTTCAAGCAGCATACGGATTCCTCTGACGAAAAACTCGAGTTTTTTTAACTTGATCCATTCGTTGAGCCAGTTTTTAATGCTGTCATAAGAAGTGAACTGCTCTCCAATAAGAGCTGATAGCATTGATTGGAATAGATGATAATCCGAAGGTGCAATGTCTGGGGAATAGAGCAGGTGGGACAAGATTTCCCAATTCAGTCCCTCTAAATATTACTGGATCGATTTAGCAACCAAAAAGTTTGGCCTGGTGTTGTCATGCAGCAAAATCAGTTTGTCAGTTTTGAGAGCTCGATTCATACGCATTAGCTGCAGTCGGTAACGATCGCCAGTGATGGTTTCAGATGGTTTAAGGGGTCTATGAACCTGGTTAATTTGTCAGGCTCCCACATTTTCAAAAAGCATCTCACACGTGACAAAACGTCTGTCGATATCCCCTCCTTCAATTGATATGGAGCCCAATTACCTGCTTTCGAAACCATTCCCATCGCGTACAAACTTTTACCGACGGTTGATCCGTCAATGTTCTACTCTTTAGATATATCACCAAAGGTTCAGCATACGTCTTCATCCAATAATTGTTGTAGTTGAGTATCTTTGAATTTTTACGATTGCCACTTTGGAAGCGTCCAAACCACCATTTGCAAGTTGTATTTGATAGAGCGTAAATATTGATCAATATACGACATTATTTTTATAGTATACAATATATTTTGAACGAACGTTCCGATATTTAGTATCAACCTTCGACCGAGACAATTCGAGTCATTCCGGTAACGCTGTTCTAACTGCCGGGAAGCAGTGCCCTCATATATGTGCAAATATTTGTGTCACACATTTTTATCCAACCTTTCTATACAAGCATGGGATGAATAATATTCCCTCCTATGGCATTCCCATGTTAGAAGCTACTCAAAGGAAATCAAATGTTATTATATATATATATATAATTGGCGCGTGCACCCTTTTTGGGAGTTTGGCTGAGGTCGTCCTTTTGGTGTGCGTCTTGATGTTGTTCCACAAATGGAGGGAACTACAGTTTCAAGCCGATTCCGAAAGGCAGATATTTTTATGAGGAGCTTTGTCACTCGGAGGTTTGCCATTGCCTGCCGAGGGTCGACCGCTATTAGAAAATTAATTAATTTTGGTGTTTCACCGAGATTCGAACCTACGTTTACTCTGTGAATTTCGAATTGTAGTCACGCACCAACCCATTCGGCTACGGCGGCCGCCGCGCAGAAATATAATGCGACAACTAATGGTGCGCCTCACGAGAAGCATGTAAAAATCGACTGTCCCCGTTTTTTGTAAATAGGGACGAGGGTTTCTATAAAAGAGATGTAATGGAATTACCTTTAAAATGGTAATAAGTTGCCGAACAAAGCCGTACATACTTGGCCCAAATAGGATCGTTTTAACTATGCTAAATAAAGCCTTGAATGTTAGGAAAACATAATGGATTTATTTTTACTACATCTAAAATCAATAATAAACTCAAAAGCCCTCTTTTGGGTATCTATCTATGTACATACATACATACATAACTGATCGCTGGACTAGTAGTTGTCGCAAGGTGTCAATTTTTGCCTGGATTTAATGTTGTTGAAAGGTTAGTCGATAATCAATATTTTAAGCACAATATATGTGCATATGGTCCAGAAAGCATTAGCATTCATATTATATATCAAATTTGTAAACATTTGCTGGGACAAAGCTTTCTTGTATACTAATCTTAACCCATCTCAGTTGTTATTCTTCGATGACTCCAAGTAAAATTATCTGTTTGAGGTTTCTATAGAGCATTTTAACTATCTAAGTGCATTTTTTAATGAAATTTCATCACACATGTTTTGAGAAAGGGTCAAACAGGTAATAAAAGGGTTAGGTAATAAGTAGAAGGTTAAAAGGTATTACAAAAAAATTTCTTCCTAAATTGTACTATAAAAGTCTCAAGTCATTTTATACATAATATGATAACTATTCACTATTCACATAAACCATTCGCATTTTTGCCCAAAGTCATGAAAAGTAATGTTATTAATCATCGCTTTGTAGTATAAAATACTTCCCAATACTACGAAATATCATTTGATACAAGTTTTACTTCAAATGCAAGTAAAGGGTGTTTTTTCTAGAGGTTAGGTTTTCAAGATGAAATAAAACGTATATAATTTAATGTTATGGCCAAGAATTTAGCTTTATTATAAAGATAAGGGTTTGCCATTATGTTTTAAAAATGATTTCGGGCAAGTGGCCGCCGCGGCTGGCTCGAATAAATTCCAGCCGAGAGTCCCAATTTTCGACCACTTTTTGCACCAATTGGGGCCGTATGTCAGCAATAACACGCCGAATATTCTCTTCCAAGACGTCAATCGTCTCGGGCTTATCTGCGTAGACAAGCGACTTCACATAGCCCCACAAGAAATAGTCCAGCGGTGTTATATCGCACGATCTTGGAGGCCACGCCACAGGTCCACGGCGCGAGATAATGCGCTCACCAAAAGTTTCCTTCAATAAATCGATTGTTGCGTTGGCTGTATGGCATGTAGCGCCGTCTTGTTGGAACCAAAGGTCGTTCACATCAACATCGTCCAATTCAGGCACGAAAAAGTCATTAATCATGGCTCTATAGCACTCTCCATTGACTGTAACATTATGGCCGGCTTCATTTTTAAAGAAATATGGACCAATGATTCCCTCTGCCCATAGAGCACACCAAACAGTGACTTTTTGAGGATGTAACGGCGTCTCAGCAATGGCTTGTGGATTATGTTCACTCCAAATGCGACAATTTTGCTTATTGACATACCCATTCAACCAAAAGTGAGCTTCATCGCTGAACAAAATTTTCTTCGATGCGTCGCTCGAACCGAACAATTATTTTCGTAATAAATTTGCACGATTTGCAAACGTTGTTCAGGTGTAAGTCTATTCATTATGAAATGGCAAACCAAACTGAGCATAAATCAAGTGACAGCTGTCAAAAAGACCATCTCCGAAAAAAGTAGTGCCAACTTGAAAACCTAACCTCTAAAAAAAACACCCTTTACAATCAAGTGAAACCAAGCGACTGCAACTGATACGCTCCAGCCGTTCAGCGTGGCAACCTAGACAAAATGTTTGATCCTACCTTATCCGGTATATTCACCATGCAACATTGCACTTTTCAATTAAATATTGCTCCAAGCTTTAGAAAAGAATTTTAAAAACCTCGTCATTCTTCCGGGAAGAAATACGAAAATTATCCGAGGAATGGGCGAGTGTAATGACTAATAATATTCATTTACTTCAAGTCAAGCGTCTTGTCCCTCACCACATATCGTTAAAACTTTTATGTACTTCCCATTGTGTTTCAAAACGCCCCGCCGTATGCATTGAAAATTTTTAATTCACCTAACGTGATTTCTTTTACACGATATTATGCGCACTTGGCTACAAATATGTATTTTCCCTGCTACAATAATATAGAAATAGGAATCTTTTAACATCATTTATGCATCAAGACAATAATTTTTTACTCAAAGTGGTTTGATCACGTCTTAGAATGGGCTTTTTGACTATATATCTAAATGGCACTTAGACCCTTTATTGGTTGTTTGGCAGCGCTCCTTCCCCATTTTCTAGAGTGTGTCCCCACAAATGTAGAACTTACAATTTTATTCCGCCTCCGAACGGCAGATGAATTTTTATGAAGAGTTTTTTCATGGCAGAAATATGTACGCTTGGAGGTTTACCATTGCCTGCCGAGGGGCGACCCCAATTAGAAAAAAACTGTTTCCCATATTTTGAGTAATAAAAGCATAAAAGAGGGGGAAGTATTTATAAATTTATAAGAGTGTTAAAAGGTAAATCAAATATACAGGGAGCAAATTGTTATGACGTTGGCATGATAAAAAATATAAAAACAAAAAATAAAACTTTTATTAATTATTTTAAATAATATTTAAAATATAATGAAAGCATAAGCAGGTATAAATTAAAAAAAGAAATAAAGAATAGTTTGTAGGTTTTTATATGGTTATGTTTGTCAACACATTTATATTAAAACAAGTATTGCGAAAAATCGCAAAATCTAAATTAGTTTCATTAAAAGGCACATAAAAAGCGATTATTAGTGACAATTATTTTTTTATGTCTAAATAAAATGTTTAAAAGTATTTTTTTGATCCACGCTGCTTTTGTGTATCTTTCCGTTCGACATAAATTTCTGCATAATTGTTTCGTATATTTATGTGTGTATGTGTGTGCGTGTGTTGTTTTTGTGTTCAGCCGCATTTGCATGTGTACCTGTACGCCCTTTGTGTGTAGTTTTATAGTATAAAAATTAAAATAAATCTAATTTGGCAACAATCTTCCTTTTTTCCTTAGTATTTGTGCGAGGCAACAAATAAGCTGGCATTAGCTGCAAAGGAAGGTATTGAACCAGCTACGTAGATTCCTTGGCATGCGAGTCCATTGGCCTGCATTTACAACAAACGAAGCCACAAAAATTGGTGACAGCAAGTGTGGTGACAGCAGTGTAAAATGTGCGTGTATTGGTGTAGGAGAAAGTGTAGGCGTAATAAATTTGGAAAATTTGAGAAATAAATCAATACAATAAAAAACAAATATAATGCAAATAAAAAATTAAAAAGCGAGCAATCAAAGCAGTAGAAAAATTAATATTAGTAGTAGTAATAGTACAATAGTAGGAGCAGCAGTAGGAGTAGTAGTAGTAGGAGTAGTAGTAGCTGCAGTCGTAGCAGCACTACTAATAAATTAATATCATAGCAAAAAATTATTAGCACAAAATGCTAAACATATTTATTAATAGTTACAAAATAATGGGAATTAGTGAAGTGTGCATGTGGTTTAAATTGCAAGCAAGAGGATTAATTTTTCACTATTTGCTAAAAGATATTGGTTATAATTTAAAAAACCCTTTGCAGAAAACACCTGAGCTATGGAATCAAGAAAATTCCTTATTCCTCACTGGTATGATTTTACCAATTTCGAACGACTTTGCCACCCTTGATACGAGTGGAGACTTCTAGTAACAACTAGATGTCACTTCCCCGACTGTTGATCACAAATAGGGAATAGAGTGAGGGGCCGATCAGTGATAGCTGTCTTAATTATTATTTTCTTGTTACGTTTTTTTTTTTTATTTGAGCTTGCTAACTATTAACTGAGTCGAAAATTGGTTTCATTTCTAGTTTTTTAAATATTTTTTTTTCTATATAATTGGACCTAAATTACATAAATTTAGTTATTTTATTTCAAAGCTAAATTCTGGTGCAGGATAATTTACGCAGTCCAAAAATGTTACTCAACACTAAAAAGTGCTAATAATTATGAAAGGGGATGGGTTCCCACGACAGTAGGTTCTACGGTACCGGAACGACCCAGATTTTCATCAGGTTAAGTACAGGCACTCGAGCAGTATTCTTCGTACACGTATGGGGAATATTCATAAAAGAGGATGTTTCTCAGATCTACTTTGATGAAGACAACACTACTCCAGAGGGTTAGATTTTTTTTTCTAAAAGTTGATTTCTATACATTGGTTTGTCCTGATGCTCGTAAGTGCAAGTACTCGCAATGAATTTATGCTAAATGTGTAAACATTACCTGATGAAAGCTTTATCTTTACCCGTCTGAGGTTTTCGTCCTCGGTAGTCCCCAGTAAAATTGTCTGCTCAAGATTTCTGTCGTACACATTAACCCTCTAACTGTCTTTTTAATGAACTTTCATTATACAAGTTTTGAGAAAGGGTCTAAAATACCCATTTAGGTAATGAATAGAGAGTTAAAATGTACTTCAAGGTAATTCCTCGTAAAATTCTACTATAAAAGTCTGAGAACAGAAATTATATTTGCAGTCGTTTTATACATAACAAAAGTGTGACCCTCTGGCCTAGTACTTTCTTTGGCGAAGGTCACCTTCGGATATATTCTTTCATAATTATTAGCGTTTGTTCGTGTTGAGAAGTCACTGTTTGGCTATGATTAGCTTTTAAACAATTACTCTTCAGGAATTGAAAAATTTACTAGTGTTTAACTCAATTTTGAAAAATTATTAGCTGCTAGTAAATTCAAAAAGAAAAAAATCAGCACTATCACATTTGAAACCTTTCAATTAAAGTTCGGTTTCTTTTCCTGGAGCCTTATTTGTCTAACCTAAGTATATTTCTTAAAAAATATGTTGACCTAAATTAAATTCATTATTAAATAAATTATTTTAAAGTTATTTTAAGTCAATATAATTTTCAGCAAAGTAGTTTTTCAATTAAGTGTGGAAAAATGGCATCTGCGGCTTATAATACCTGATATTGTGGTAATTATGAATACATTTTTAACTAGTTTTAAGTTAAAAATTTTATATTTGACACTCAAGAAAAGTTCTTTTAATTATTATTATTAATTAAACCCTTTTTATTGTTAAGAAGATTCCTAATGGAATATATGGGATATTATACCAGGTATGAAACGATTTTTTTTTTGATATGCGTTCAAAATAAAAAATTGAGGACAAAATTTAGTTAATTTAATTTTAAAGATACAAGTTAATTAACTTCGGAATTATTTGTTTGGTTTTTTTTTTCGTTAATTTAGAGTTTCACATTTCACTTTAAACGCATACACTCAGCCCATTACCATAACCATAATTAACCTTATCCTACTCTAATCCGGTAAGTTCTTATATCTAAAATTCCCTTAAAGATTTACTTATGTACATACCTTCGCGCGCTTCAACAGCTCGTTTTGACCAGCGGATACATTGTCTTTTTTGCCTCCCCATGCGCGCAAGACGGAAGCTTGCAGAGCACGACCGTAAGAGAAGGTCAGAGCCCATGGTTTCAACAATGGCACATTGTTGATGGCATTCAAGTGCACGGAAGCTTCCTCCTCAGATTGACCACCAGACAAGAAGGTGATGCCTAAGAAAATCATATCAAATAGAATGGAATTTCATTTTTTAAAACACATCAACTTACCGGGCACGGCAGCTGGCACAGTTCTGCGCAGAGCTTCGACGGTGGCGAGCGCTACTTGATCGGGAGTGTACTTCTTGGCGCATGATTGACCAGCTGTCACCATGTTGGGCTTCAATAAGGTACCCTCCAAGTAGACATGATGATCATTCAAAGCCTTGTAGACAGCAGCCAATACAGTTTCGGTAACTTTTTGTGCGCGATCCAAGTCATGATCACCATCGGGCAACACTTCGGGTTCAACAATTGGTACGATACGCTGCGATTGGCAGATGGAGGCATAGCGTGCCAAAACATTGGCATTCTCCAAGATAGATTGGTAGGAAGGTGTGTTCTTGCCAATCTTCAAGACACAACGCCACTTGGCGAAGTCGCAACCGTCCTTCTTGTATTGGGCGCAACGGGCAGCCAAATCATCCAAACCTGTTGAGAGGGGGAAAAAGAGAGCACCAATGAGTTACATATACAATACGCAAAGTCATATTTTTTAAGCAGAGTCAAGCCAACTTGAGTGCAAGTAGAATACGGATATTATGGAAATGCATAGATTTTACTTCAAATTTATTCAATGTAAGCAAGACTGAAATTGGATTGAAATGAAATGAAGTAAAATAAGTTGATCTAAGAGTTGATGATTTTCTGTTTAAATTTCCTTTTCTACCTAATTTCTTCAAGGACCCAGATGATGTAATATCCATCAACTCAAATACAGAGTTTTGTTCTGCTCAAAAGAAGAGAATTATCACAAAAGTTGTAGAGAAGTGGACGGAGTGGAAAACCTCCTATTTCTAGTAAATCCAACACATAATTCTACGAAACCTGAACTATCAAAATAAGGCTTGCCCAAAGACCTCAATTAAGTGCCAGAGCCTTAATTGCTGTCCGAAAGATACCCATCTTAGCCCGTATCTTTTCTAGTTAGGGCACTTAACAAACCTCCCAAATGGCAAAGACTTTCAGCTGAAAGATACCAGATAGGTCTGGTAATCGCACAGACCTCTCAGTATGAAGATCTGTTAAATAGAGTTCCGCACCTACACTACAACTAATTTTGCTATCGTTCGTACATTTTCCGGATTGTTAAGAAAAGATTTTTGATTTAATTTTTGACATTTTTTTTTAGGTATAAATTGTTTTAAATTGTCTAGGAGTTTTATATGAGAGTTCTTCAAACTCTCCTCAAACATATTTTCTGGCTTGAAACTCATCCTATCTGTGTGTTTAAAGAGGCAATCCTTTTTCAGAATAAAATAACTAAATTCCCGCTGATCTTACCCTGAGTGGTGCACTCGTCTTCGGAGCCGAACAATGGCACAACACCCTTGTCGACCTTAATGCCGGGAATGATGCCGCGCTTCTTCAGCAATTCAACGAATGGAGTGCCATCATCGGCCTTCTGGTACAAAGTCTCGTGGAACAAAATCACACCGGAAATATTCTCAGCGACCTTTGGGTCAGTAGAGAACAACAGCTGACGGTATAGACGACGGTGTTCATCGGTATTTTCAACACCAATATCCTGCAAACGCTTGCCCATGGTGGAGACGGACTCATCAGCAGCGAGAATACCCTTGCCGGGAGCGACAATAGCGCGCGCAATGCGGCTAAGCTCCTCCTGCAATTCCTTGGATGGGTAGTTGAAGTAGGTGGTCATTTTGTAGATGTAGCGGTGTTGAAAGAGACTGTAAAGAGGAAGGGGAAAGAAGAGAAAGTTGAAAATGAGATTTAGAATTATTAGTGAAAGAGAGATATACTTATTAGATGTACTTTAATGAGTCTTATTTTTTTTTTTTAATTTTTTATATTATTATTTTCTTCTTTTTTATGTTTTTATAACTGTTATTATCATTTTTATATTTTTATTATTGTATTTTTTTTTAATTTTCTTTTTCTATATTTTTCTTTTTTTATATTATTACTTTTTATATTTTTTATTTTATCATTTTCATTTTTATTTTAAGGCTTCAATACTCGACTAACTACAGAGTGTGAAAAAAAATAATGCGAGGCATGAGGCAACAATTTTTGAGACCAATGTTGCAAACATGTTGATAGATAAATGTTGCGAAATATTGTGACTTGCGTATGCGTAAAGCGGCATTTGGATATATACATAGATCCAGGCATACATATTTGTATTAGACGGTGGGGACGTAATACACACAATCATGCACACGTACATATATATGTATATGTATGCATGTGTTGCTCCGTATGGGGGAGTACTGTGAGCAGGTGGATTTTTATTGTGTATGTACATATATGTACCGACCTACAAATTACCCAATTTTAGCTTTCTTATTTTATTTTAAGCTTTGACAATTTGCTTATTTCGATTACAACCTGAAATATTAATCATTTCTACAGTTGATAATAAATTATCAGCATTAATCAGAGTGCAGACAAGTCACTGACTTTCTGGAAACAAACTGATAAGAGGGGCAAAAGTCAATGCTGTTTGTTGAAAAATTTTAATCTTTTATTTTTTTAAAAGGCCGGTAGGAGTTAAAAAATCAGTAATGTTGTCAATAAAATTTAATATTTTTTTTTTACTTCTTCAAACCTCACATCCACCCTACTAAAGCAATCTTTTTTTTTTTTTGGAAATTGTCGATAAGAGGGGCACATATAAATTTTGTTTGCTAGAAATTGTATATACTACATACATGCATTTGTATGTATGATAAGAGTTTGATTATCAATTTTATTTGTAGGAAAATTTTCAATTTTGTCTCTATTAATGTTTTTTTAATTTTTTCCTACAACTTTAAAAATTTGCTTAAAAAAAAATCTCAAATCTAGTTTGTGCGCTAAAAAAATTCGAAATTCGTAATTTTTCCAAAACAATGCCTTTTCAGTTATCTAATTACAAATGAATAAACGCCAAAACGTTACAAAATTAATGGCACTGTCTACTAAAAAGTTAAGACGGTTGAGAAAAAAATTTTATGTATCTTGAATTTTTCACAAAAATTGCATTAAATAATTTTAAATTGCACTGAAATAATAATATTTGATTCTATTTAATACAAATAATACAAGAATACGTAAAATTACAAAACAAAAATGTATAAAAATTAATTAAAAGTAGCAAAATATTTTTTTTTTAATTCAATAATTGCTTCCATCACAAAATTTAGAAAATTAATTTAGTTACATGAATTTACAAATATGTATCATATATCACATTCAAGAACACTAAGGGATAAATGAATGCTAAAAACAGATTTTCAACAATGTTCGCACTTTAAAATTTTCGGTAAAAATTTAAGCAAAATATTTTTCAATAACTTTTTTCTGCCATAACTACTATTGAAATTAATTAGATCTTATTTTAAAAGAGATTAATTGGCCTATAAATGCGTAGTATATGTGTATGCGTATGTGTATCACCGGTTGGAACACTCCGATATGTACATATATTGAAAATTTGCATATACGCCTATGTATGTAGTACATAAATTTTTATGAATTTTCATTAAGTAAAAAAGTGAAATAAAATATTTTGTTAACATATATCATTTTTTGCACCACAAAAACTAATAAGAAAGTAATTTATCAAAAAAAATATTCCATTAATAAATGTATGGAAGTAGCTATATATGTATTAATATAGCTACTAAGAATCACAGAGATACATATTCAAAAAAAATTTAAAATAATTCAATCGCACACGCACCACGAAAAAAGTCAACCGTTTCAGACGAAGCACTACACAGATACTGAATAAAATTGTTAGCTCTGGAGCAACCCAAGGTGCAATATTCAGTCATATGTATAGTCAAACAATACAAATGTATGTGTGTAAGTGTACATACGTGTGTGTGTGTGGAAGTCAGGCCTTTTTTCTCAGATGAGCTGATAAGCTCTGAAGCACTGATGGCGTAATATTGCATGGAGAACGCGCTTAATAGAGGTTGCAGTGGAGAGAGACACAAGTTGCGCGATGGAGCAAGTGTACATACATATTTTATTGGGCGGTTAGTGACGTATTTGTTAGCAGAAGGTGGTGATACGCGTGCAAAGTGTCCTACAAAATGACTTTCACTTTCACTTCTTATAGTGAAGCGCGACAAATCAAATTTCCCGATTAATGTGGAGTGCGCAGAAGTGCTATCATAGTGTGTACGAGTACTTCTACTCTCGCTCCAAAAACAAAAAAGATAAATTCGTCGGTATTCATGGACATGCGCAATTCGTTGCCTGATAAATAACATGTCATCAACAAAAACAACAAACATATGTGGAATACAAAAATTTCATTTTCGATTCCCTCAATTTTAGCGATACAGACTCTTGGCATTGGCATGACACACACATATCCCCCAAAACCATTGCTCTATCACGATAGGGCTCATTCACGGCGCACAATAGCGGCATGCGAGAAATGACACATACACACTAATAGGCATATACATATGTTTGTATAAGTTTGTAGCCGACATTGATGAAGGTCAAACAAATGGTAGTGCAAAACATGTTGCTATACATTGTTGTTTCAGTTAACACTAACATTGAAGATGGCGCAACATTTTGATTGCAGGTGAAATATTGTTTACTGATGTGTTTTCAAGTAGAAACATGAAATTATTTTGTTTTAGAAAGGCGCGTGATTTCCATGTACTAAAGGGTTTTCAAGTTTTATCTTGAAGCAGATATATGTGCATGCAGTTGCATACCGCATATGTATTATTAATTATTAACTATATTTTATTGTTGTTTCCCCCTTCACTCACGAGTAGGCGTTTGGCGACCGCACATTTTGTCAGCCTAGCGAATTAATTTTAAGAATTTCAGTGACTCGCTTGACATTGAAAAAGTCAAAAGAGTGGCAAGTGAAGGCCGATTGAGGTATTTATAGTGGGAAAGGGGGGAACTTTTTAATTTAACAGATTGATGGAAATATGTTTCTTGGATATTATTTAGCAAAATATCCTAATAGAAAAATATGTATAAAAGAGATTTGAGAGTAATTAATTGAAATTAGCCGTTAGCGATGGTAACTAGTGTTATAAACATATTAACTTATAATTTTAATAATAATTTAATAAATAAATAATAATTATTATGAAATTTAAAATAAAATCAAAAGTTACATCAAAATACAGGAAATATTGACGAGTGTAAACCATTAAAAAATAAAACTATAATTTTTTCAGAAGTATATACATTTACATGTATATATACATATGTTTAAATGTCTTCGTTCTGAAAACCGTCATTATTAAAAAAATAAAATTAAAAAAATAGCACATCGGCTAAGGTTGTATAAGCGACACTATCGTTTACATTTTTAAATTAATTTAGTTTTAAATAAATTCATTTAGTGATACAAAAAAAGTGTTAAATTTATTTTTTTTAAAAAGATTTTAAAATTACGCCCCTTTTACTAAATATTCGTAATACGGAATTTGCCACTTGAAATAATTCCAAGCAAATAAGAATAAATAAAAAATACGCTATAGAATTTAAAAATTGTTGAGACCTTTGACTTTTTGTGTGCCGCTAAAGCTTATCAGCCTAAAACAATGCAATAAAATATACATAGGAAGAATGTAAATAAAGACCGTTTTCGACAGTTTTATAATTTCTGACGCACTGTAATAAAAGGAAAAGTAGGTGAATGATGATTATAGTAAGGAAAATATTTTTCTCACTGAAAATATAAGGGGAAATATGAAGTCTGGGAAGAAGCACGGTATCTGAAATGTTTATACAAATATTAAGAGTTATCATATAATATTATAAATCACATTTGCTGCCTCCCAAATTATTCACATGGAACTATATTTTTCCCTTAGCAACCTATGCTGTTACCCATTTTCTGGGTTGTTGTATTTGTTTTTTTGTTTTATTTACAAACTAATGCAATGATTAAAAATCTGTAGTATTGAAATTTCACAGCTTGAAAGTAGATTTGATGTTGAACATGAATGATTATCTGATGAAATTTTTGACTGTCTTTCAAAACTGTAAGTATGGCATTCACATAAGCAAATATCTGCACGATAAATCTTTAAAGGAGATATCAGTAGACCAGCTAAATTATGTTTTTTTCTTTCACCGTCTACATCACAGTGCCAGAACAAAGTGCAATGACGAAAAGCCTTCCATTCCCACTTCCTGTCGACTAGTCGACGTAGTGCGTCGTTTTCTTTTTTTTTGTACTTTCTTTTGTCATGACATTTTTGCCTTGTATAATGTTGATCTAGCGCCACCATCTTCAATAAATTCACTTTGGATATCTGGAAGCTGCCACAACACTTTGACTATAACAAATTTAGCTTTTTCTCCATCCGCCCAAGGCAATTCCATACAAGGTGATATAGGTAAAACAGCTGACTTGTTTTTTTTTTCTTTAGATTTAGTGGTTTGGATATCAGTTAACTGATTTTTTCTTTGTTGTTGTGTTTATTTGTTTGTTTGAAATTTTGAATTTATATGAATTCGACTTGCGTCCGTCACTATATCCGTGAGTGAATTAACTCGAATGATAAGTGCTGATGACCTTTGAAAACTGCGACTTTCACTTAAAATATTTGTAAAATTGGATATCGCCCGAATTTCAGGCACTTCTTTTTTATTGTTTTAATGGCAAACTCCAAGTTGCCAAAATTTCCTCCTACTGCCCAGCAAAATTTGCAAATATTCCAAAAACTTTACCTTATTAAAATCCTATGCACTTCCTTCGCCGATGCGAACTGAAAATGTACTGCGACCAAAACAGTGGGTCGCTGGTTTTTAATATAATTTCGAAGTCAGCTACACAAGCTCTTTTATATTTAAATTATATATGTAAATATGTGCAGTATTTCTACACCAACAAGCACATATGTACATACCTCCATATGATAATAAATAAAGACACATAGTACAACCCCTGGGGCCACTGTATTATCAAGCAAAGTAGCCTAAAACCGCTTTTGATAACACAACAAATATCATTTTAACTAAAACCAAAAAAACACCAGCAGCAACTGCAAAAACACGTTCTTCCGGCTTTATCACTGTGGTATATTTACTATTATTGCAAACAGATACTACATATGTACGTGTGTATATATATGATATTTAAATATTATACATAAATATGAGTATTGTGGTGGGGCGTGTCTTCCAATTATGTGACGTGTTACTAATCGCATACGCCAGCATTTATCAAAAACAAAAACAGCTTAGCACAAAACGAGCCTCCATAGCAGCTTCAGCGCTTATGAACTGACTTGTATGTAGACAGGCAAGCAGTTACAAAGACATAATCGGAAAACAAAATAAATAGATTGATTTCAAAGTCCAAACGAAGGCGATATGGAGATTAAGTTTCTTTCATAGTTACACGCAGGCATTGAAAAACTATATTTAGTACTGGAAAAATTGCCGCTAAGCAGTTTTATGGCCCATGGGCTATGAAAATAATAAAATGCAAGTTTGAAGTGGCTCAAAATTTGCGTTGATTTTTGAATATATGATATATATTTTTTTTATGACAGTCTGGTGCATTTTTCCATTCACGGTTTGCCTGAATAGTTCCAATCTATAACGACCAGCATGTAATTACGACATGCGGTAATTAGAGATTAGCGATTCCTTAGGGCAAAAAAAATTTGGCAGGCGAATTCTTCTTGAGAGATGCATATCTCGAAGAAAATTCCTTAGAAAAGATTTACATTTTTTTAATGCATTGAACCCTGTATATAAAAGCATTTTCGGAAATAATTAAAAAAAAATATTGTCTTACAGCGATCGAACCAAAGGTAGGTAGGTGTGTGCATTAGTAGCTGCATAACCACTGGTTCAAGGGCTGTTAATTGAACAAATTTCACCTAATTCAAACGAGCAATCAGATCCAAGGAATCAGACATAATTTTACTTGCTTGCATTTATTACTAAAAGACTTCTATGTTATTTATATTTTTCTGCACATTTTTTTCTTTCCATTTTCTTTTATATGACGATTAAATTGCCTACTAAATTCTAACTCTACTTCTATATTTTATTTTTTTTTAATTTTTACAACATAGTAAAAGTTCAACTAATCGAAGGACACCTGTTCTTTATTTGAACTTTTAGTTATTTATACATGATATTGCAATCTCACATATGTGCATACATACATTGTGATAAGCGTGCAGGTTTTTAGCTAAAACTTGGAACACTGCCATCACACCCGCGCGCCACATGCAAACAAGTTCTCGCGTACAGTATGCGGACATGTGAAAAGTATGTGGACAAGAGACAATTACGTGGCTATTTACTTCAGTCGAAATATTTGTGCGCATTCATGTACATAGTGCAAATTGTATTCATGTAAATACATACATACATACATTTTTTATTTTTATCCACTTACCCAACTGCAGCGCGCATATTTTTGGAATTATTTATGTTAAAAAAATTGTGTAGTGTATAGGCAATTTTTCGCGATTGTATTAATTTTCCGGAGCTAATTTTAGACAAATGCACGCCAATGAAGTATTGAAATGTTTGGTGGCTTTTTGAAACTTATAGAAGAAATGTTAATAAAAAGAATTTTAAAAACTGACTAGCCCGGGTATATCCATAAAGTTTATTGGAAATGTTCTGTGCTATTTCAAATTGGATTCCCGTAAATAGCGGTTCTTTATCTGTTCGATTAGCGCTTACTCTGTTCGTGTAAGTGTAGCAGTTCCAGTTAATAATTACGACTAAGAATTAGACTATTTGTGGATAACCCTACCTAAAACTCGAATTACAATTTCCATGCATCCTGCGTAAGCTGAAGTCGATTCCGAAAAATGCGTTAGAAAATTGTTTTCATTATTGGATTAATTATTAGGGAAAAGAGGTAAATTATATCGAATTTTATAAAAAAAAATTTACATTTTGTGTTTTTTTTTAGGATAATCCTACCTAAACTCGAATTACAATTTCTATGCATCCTGCGAAAACTGAAGTCGATTCCGAAAATTGCGTTAGTAAATTGTTTTCATTATTTGATTATTTGTTAGGGAAAATAGGTAAATTATATCGAATTTTATAAAAAAAACAACTTTTTCCCCGGGCCCGGAGTTTTCAGAGGGGCCCGGACTCGAGATTATACGTATTTATATGAATTAGACATCATTGGAAAGGGCCCGCATTTGCAATTTTCCCCCGGGGCCCGGGTATGCTCTCTACGGCCCTGTTTCGCTGCAGGCCAAAATTTTGAATAAAAAAACGCGCGAATAGAAGTGTTTTGCATTTTACATGGTGCTTTTGGTGGTGTAAGATAAGTGACAAGAGCTTAATAAAACTAAATCTATTTTTGCATTCTGTCGTTTTGATTTATTTTAAAGTGGTAGTAGTAAAACTGAACGTAATCGGAAAACGAGAATTTAAAATTTATAAAATTAATCTTGCCTCTACAAATTATCAGTAGCCTAAACACGTTATAACTATTTTAAGGAATAATAAAAAAGAGTGGCATTAACCACGCGCGGCATTTAAATAATGTTTCGATCGTCACATAAACATTGTATACATTTGTATTAATAATATATTTAAGTTATCGGCAATATTATATTTATATATTATTTTTTGGTAAATACAATTGAAATAAATTAAAATGTGTAAATATATATATAGAAGGTGTAGTTCGACACCTTAGTGTATTTATTTCGTGTATTTAGTGATTTAAAAGAGCAACATTATGAAACGGAGAAAAAAAATCGCTTCGCTCCTTCAGATTTTTAATTTGGAGCCAATACGCATCGATTGGTACCCCCTGGACTTTTTTTGATCAAATTTTCCATGTGCGCCATACACTGTATAATTACCTAAAGATGTTTGCTAATTAAAAATTAAGATATTTTTTAATAAATTTGAACTTTGAATTTTAAGGATGGCTTTTCCTTACTACCGCAAAAGATTTGCTTATAATGTCTAAGTGAGTGGACCTAATTTTAAAACCCACACAAATGTAGTCAATATATTAGCCTATTGATTTATAGTACTTTTTGTAAACTACCATTAAAAATTAATAGCAATATTTAGCGTTAAAAATACTTTTTTTTTTGCATAAGTTTCAAAAAATACCCTAATACACCCGCTTTTTTTCTTGAATGCAAACTCGAAAAAGGAACAATATTTACTTATAAACACTCTTTATTGAAAGAACATTTTATTTAAAGTTTTTTGCGTACTCAATAATACTTAGTATTTTATTGCAATTATATTATTACAAATGCTCTTCCAAACGTTTGTGATACCATGCAAACTTCAATATCTAGAACAATAATATACCATATCTAAGTCTTGATACGCATGGTTATAATTTTAAAATATTGATAAGTCTTGTATTTTATTTTCACGTCAACGAATTTCTAAGCTACAGTATGCAAAGTTCGTATTAGTACACCCTCTTACAAATAAAAATACCTCGTATATTTTCAAATTTACTTTAAAGCAATTGATTTCAATCGTAGTGCGGTATTGTATAATTCATAAAAAAATAGAATAATAATAAAAACTCCGAAACATTTGCATAGAATTGAAAAAAATAGCTTTAGTAGCAGTGTAGCTATTTCTACTGCAGGCAAAATTCGTATTAGTACTTAGGATGCGTTGAATTTGTAAACAATTTGTTGGCATTTACCGTTATTTTCGAAACGATTGTGTTAAACATTCAATGTTTAACCTTGGGCAGTTGCGTTTTAGTAGCCATTTGTTGAAGTTCGCGGAGTTAGTTTGCAATGTCGCCTAAAGTAAGTGAATTATTAAACGAAACTAGGAGATTAATAATAAATATGAACAAAAACGGAAAGTCTTTACACGAAATTGCGAGAACATTGCAGAAAAGTGTGTCTACAATACAAAACGTAGTCAAAATTTATAGAGACAGTGGAAGGATTGACAAAAAGCTTCGAAATGTGAACAGGGCAAAGCTTGGACAGAGGCACAAGACTTATTTGAAACGACTTATCAGGAAAGATCCCACCGTCAGTGGAGTTTCACTAGCTGCAGAACTCGAAAAATACTTTGCTATCAAAGTTACACCTCAAACAGTGCGCAATTATGTAAAAGAATTGGGATTTAGAAGCAGAACTGCGGTTAGAAAACCGTATGTAAGCTCAGTCAATAGAAGAAAGTGTGTTGTATTCGCCAGGCAATATTTAAACAAAAATATGCGGTTTTGGAAAAGGGTAATTTTTTCGGACGAGTGTAAATTTAATATAAAAATGTCCGATGGACGCATACAAATTTGGAGAGAGTGTAATACTAGCCTTCAAAAACGAAATCTGCAGCCTTCTTTCAAGCACGGTGGTGGTTCTCTGATGGTATGGGGATGTTTCGGGGCAAACGGAATAGGAAAGTTGAATTTTATTGATGGAATTATGACTGCGAGGCAATATATTGATATTTTAAAAAAGAATCTACGCAAAAGTGCCAAAAAATTGGGTTGCAAAAAAAAATTTATATTCCAACAAGATAACGACCCTAAGCACACGGCATTGGATACAAGGTTATGGATCCTTTATAACTGTCTAAATTATCTCAGAACACCACCACAAAGCCCGGATATTAATCCCATAGAAAATTTATGGTCGATTTTCAAAAAGCAACTGAAACATCATCAAATAAGGAACCGAGAAGATTAAAAAAAGTCCTCAAATCAGAGTGGAAGAAGATTTCTCCAAATCTCACAAAAAATTGGTAGAATCTATGCCGAAGAGATTGTCTGCTGTTCTAAGGCAACGAGGGTATCCTGCAAAATATTAATTTTCTGAACTATCTTTTATTTACTCTTTAAATCATTAAAAAAAAACATGTGTACTACTACGAATTTTGTTTCTGTGAAAAGTGTTCATTTTTTTCTTTCTCATTTTTTTTTTTGTAATTCAATACTGTTTGTGAGTGGTTTTGTTATTTGGCCTTATTTTAGTTAATTATCTATAAAATAAAACGGTTTCAAGCATTTGTTTTAAAATTAATTTGAAAATATACGTGGTTTTTTTATTTATAAGGGGGTGTACTAATACGAATTTTGCATACTGTATATCTTTTTTTATTATTGATACAAATTTTTAAAGAATTGCAATTTTTTTTTTGCTTTAAAACATAATCTTTTAGAGGCCCCTAACATAAATGAAAATACAATATAAATATTTCGTATCTACTTGCATACGAAAGTTAATAAGCTAAAGTGCTAACTTTACAAACAGTACAGTTACTTGTACATATGTATGCAAGTATATTTATGCATATATTTGTAAGTACATGTATGGATCTCCATTAAATATATTCAAATACGTTAATCAGAATGACACATGAGTGCTTTCCCACAGAAGCCCCACTTTCTCATATGCAGGCATATATGTACATATGTAATTCATACTTAGGCATGCATACATACATACATACGTAATAGCACGTTCACTTAAAAGGTACTTTATCGTGCAATTATCTGGTTTTTTTTTTTTTCATTGAAAAGATCTAATAGTACAGATACTTCACATAACAAAACAAAAACAAAATATATTAAAATTATTTTTCGACAAACGCAATTCAAACGAAGATCATTATGCACATGCATAATAGGTACTATTCCTAAAGTGGAATGTGACCTTTGTGTCCCCACCGTCATCTATAACAATTAATCGTTAGTCACATAATTTTAATAAAAAGCACTCGTTACACAATTCCGTGTTTTCCTAACTTCATCGGTGTTAACGCACTTTTCACAAATACACTCCTTACGTGCGCAATGCAAAATCAAAATGCAGTTACGAAATGCCTTCAAAATACACCTCCCAACGAAGAGGCAAAAAATTAAATCGCACGTACAAATTTCTCACTATCGCTTTCCTATTTGTTTTGGATAAATAGCACAATTAATAATTTTCTTTCCCCTTAAATGGAGTTCGAAGCCTTTTTTTCACTTTGATGGCACTCACCTGGAGTGTATTTAATTTGTTATAAACTGTTTTTTGGCTGGAAAATTAGTTTTACACTATTTAAAATCGCGTTTACGTACCTGCAGCTTCAACTTTATTATTCACTTTGAGTCTGCAAAGTGGCGAAGTGGCAGCCGAAAGGTTGAATGGAGGTCGTTGCTTCAAATTGTCATTCAGCTATTATTCAGCCAACCAGCGCTAAATACCGGCTAATCATTCATTGCGCAATAATATTGTAGTTGTGGTGAATATTGTGCAACATTTTTTTTAGTGAAGCGCTAGTAGAGTGCTTTGAAGTGCATAAACTGTTGATATTTATATTTTTAAATAAATTTCAAAGCGAAAAAATTGAAGAAAAAACATGGTTTCTTTTTATTTATTTTATTTATTTATGATATCTGCACATAGACAGATTGCATATACTTCTACTTGGACTATACTAGGAAAATAGGTACCTTTGTTTTGGGGCATAAGTTCCAGGGTCTACGCCTTCAGGCATTTTCGAGCCATCTTTATACCAGTTGAAGTTTCCTTTCAAGGACTAGGGTACTCTAGTTGGCTTTGTTCAATCTTCAATCTCTTTGTAAATTTGAAGCCCGTACTGATACCATCTCTGAGTAGTTGGGCAAGTAGAAACTATAGGCTCAATGATTCCACATTCTTGAATGAGATCACATTTCTTTTGCCAAAACCTTCCCTAGTGATATTAAATAGTGCACGCTTGACAGATTTCGGAATAACTATAGTAGCGGTATTAGCTCGAGCACTACCTCCAACGCAGCTGTAGGGTAAATACGTAACTGCTATATCTGTTATGATGCGTCCAATTATTATGGTGTGCATCCATCCCTAGATTTTCCTTCTAAACGTTTGCACACCATGCTTAGATGCTTCAGCATACCTTTTTGAATTAAGTTTTACTTATCCTACATACTTTTGTGTCACTCTTGTAAGCAACTCCTTGGTCTTCTCGGCTTTGCAGTCTGTAAGTAGAAGATCTGACCTGAAGTAGACCACGCAGATAGCAAGCGTGTGTGTCCGTAACGACCTGTTGTTGTTGTTGTAGCAGCATAACATTCCCCGTGCATATACGAGGAATGCTGTTGAAGCGACAGTCCTTGGCCGGATATAAATCCGGGTCGTTCCGGTTACGTAGAACCGACTGTCGTGGGAACGTAACGACCTCTTGGAGTGCTGTGAAGTGAAGTGAATTAGCTCTTAGAGCTTCGGAGTAACCTGCCGCTCTATGGTGGATGCGGATCTTTCTGAGGAAGATTTCTTTGCACACTCAGATTCGAATGCAGGTAAAATAACTTTGTTTCCTTTCTGCCTGAAACAATTATAAAGTTGCTCAGCCTCAGATGCGCTTAAGCGAGTTAGTTCAGGTTCCCACGTCTCTCACCCTCAACTTCCTGAGATCATCCAAGCCGCCTCTATTTACTCGTGGTGGCAGAGTTGGGTAATTGCCTCTCCTCCGACCGGCAGGAATTGAACGCTGAGATCGCGATCTGAATGCACGCTGTGACATACATAGCTGCACGATCGTTGGCTGGCCCGACGGCAAGGTGGAATATCCTGGATTTGCCTACGACCCTCTTCTTCATATTACTAAACTAATAAAAGGTGATTATGTCGAATAAAATTGGCAGTAAGTCTACTCCCTGTTTTTGACAACATAATTTGCTACAAATTGCCAAAATGTTACCATTTTAACATTTTTCCATGGGTTTAAATTAACACTGATAACACTCTTTGCCATGAAAATGTTACGATGGAAAACGAGTATTATCGCTCGACAGACATGTAGAACTTAGTTAGTCTTGACTTAACTTAATTTATCTAAATTTAATTTAACTTAAACAATTGGCCACGATTACATTTTTTTATATATTTTCCTAAAAATAATTCATGCATACATTTATATTTAAAAAAAAGAGGTTGTCTGTAAAGTCGGTTTACTGACGATAGTTTAACGTGTTAACGTCATAAGAAAATACTGATTGAATGGTTGCATTTTTCAAAAGAAAATTTTAATTTTATTTGTTTGATAGATATTTTGTATGGATATAGAGAATGAGTTAACATTAACATAACATAACATAACATAACATAACATAACATAACATAACATAACATAACATAACATAACATAACATAACATAACATAACACAACATAACATAACATAACATAACATAACATAACATAACATAACATAACATAACATAACATAACATAACATAACATAACATAACATAACATAACATAACATAACATAACATAACATAACATAACATAACATAACATAACATAACATAACATAACATAACATAACATAACATAACATAACATAACATAACACAACATAACATAACACAACATAACATTACCATAACATAATTTAACATAACATAACATAACATAACATAACATAACATAACATAACATAACATAACATAACATAACATAACATAACATAACATAACATAACATAACATAACATAACATAACATAACATAACATAACATAACATAACATAACATAACGTTAACATAACATAACATAACATAACATAACATAACATAACACAACATAACATAACATAACATAACATAACATAACATAACATAACATAACATAACATAACATAACATAACATAACATAACATAACATAACATAACATAACATAACATAACATAACATAACATAACATAACAGAACAGAACATAACATAACATAACATAACATAACATAACATAACATGGCATAACATAACATAACATAACATAACATATCATAACATAACATAACATAACATAACATAACATAACATAACATATCATAACATAACATAACATGCTGTTCAAGCAAGGTAACGACGCATGAGCAAGATAACGACGCATTTTTTGGTGCGTGCAGCTGGCTACATAGAATTATAAGACGTTATCACGTCAAAAAATAAAAATAACATTAAAACAACAGGTATTATTAACAAACTTGGTTTTATTTTAAATTCTTCAAGTAAATCAAATTAATAATAATCAATAAGAAGGCATATGCAAATACAAATAAGTGAATTTATATATGTACATATGCGCATATACATACACATATACGCTCACTTAAGTAGGAGAGAGCAAGATGTCGAACGTTGCCGTTCGTTTGCTTTGTTTGCTTTGTCGTTCGTTCCGCGCTTCCGCTTGCAGTTCATTCAAGGTAACGGCAATGAGCAAGTTAACACTAATGAGCAAGGTAACGACACATTTTTTCGTGCGTGCAGCCTGTTAAATCAAATTATAAGACGTTATCACGTCAAAATGTAGGGTAATATTTACCACATACCTTATAAGATATGTTGTATACTATAATAATACAATATATATATGTATATAAACATGCATATACATATAAAATTTCGCTCAATTTTCAAAAAGAACAAATCTATATGTAAAGATGCATACAAATCATATGGACATATCAAATGTACGAATCTATTCCGTACGCAAGCAAATGTAAGCTAATGTGCTTGAACTGCAAGCGAGAGCGCGGAACGAACGACAAAGAGCACAAGCGGCCCCCGCGTTCGGCAACGTTCGACATCTGGCTCTGTCCTACTTGAGTGAGCATATATATGTATGTATATGTAAGTATATGCGCATTTGTATATAAATTCACATACTTGTATTTGCATATGCCTTTTTCCTGTGTGCATGGTAATGAACCATTTCTCTGTTGAGAATAGGACGATGATAGAAAAAGTAGAAAATGAAAGGGAGTGTTTCGAGTGTAAAGTGTCTTGAAAAAGGCAAATCGATGATGGTGCCTCTTTGTGTTGTTGACTTATTAACGTCTGATGCACAATCGAAATTGAACATATCTTTCATGATTTGATAAATGTTTCGTCATTTTGCACGTTTGTGTAAATGTAACTTAACCTATTCCATTGCGATTCCATTTACCTCCTCCTCTATATCCATATAAAATATCTATTAAACTAATAAAATTAAAATTTTGGTTTGAAAATTGCAACCATTACATCAGTATTTTCTTATGACGTTGTCACGTTAAACTATCGTCAGTAAACCGACTTTACAGACAACCTCTTTTTTTTGCATTTTTGATCCATAGAATGTCAAAATCTACAAACAAAGTTTATCAAGGTAATTTAAACAAAATTTAACTATTTAGAGATCGAACCGTATTCATTAATAAATTCGCCTTGTTAGAGATCAAATAGATACGAAGAAATCAATTCAGCTGATTTTTATGGTTACTACATACTCAATGTGTATTCCTTTATACTCTTCATGACCGGCGTATCTATGGCTGGATCTTCGCGATTGAATACAAACGTTATTTTGGGCTTAGCCTTAGGGTTGTGCCATATATGATAAAGGATGCCATTGAATTTAGGTCTGTTCCTCGCTGCCTCTGTTAGTCCTTTATATTGAATTTGCCCAGGTAATGTTTTTTATCCTCAATTACCTTCATAATATCTAGAATCAATTGACCCCAAATTCACCATGCTAAGGACAGTGGTAACTTTGAAATTACAACCCTGCATTTGTGTATTTCTTCTTTTCGGCTGCGCTTTATTTATTTGACATTTGTTCTCAATTTTCGCCAATCCATTGCAATATTTTTCACCGTCGACAAGTAGTAGAAAGGATAAGGAATTTTCATAGGTTTTTTATTTGACTCTCGCAAATTTGTAAAAAATGGAAAACTTTGGCAGTGAAATTGGCCAGAAAATGCGGGTAAGTTTATATTGAAAGGAGTTATTCGTAAAATACCGCATAACTTTATAGCGACAGTTAACATTTTTAAGCATGGCTCAGTGCTGCTAGTAAAGAGTCATTGGTGATTTCAATATCAAAAATTTATTGATTAAACATTTGTGTGTGCAAGCCTTCCATTAATTGCATGAATTCTGCTTTTCCCAGAGTGCTGTAAAAGCCAAGCTCTTAGAGTTAGGCACTGGTGGCACTGCCGGCTACATAGACGATGAATTGCCTGATTATGTGATGATTATGGTGGCAAACAAGCGTTCCAAACAGCAAATGATTGCCGACCTTAATCTTTTTCTGGGCTCGCAGACTGAACTGTTTGTAACTTGGCTGCATGAGGTGCTGCAGAAGTTGCAAGAAGTCACTTTGCCGGCAGTTAGTGGTAAGTAACTGTTTGTTTTTTAATATTTAATAAAAGATTACTAAACTTTTGTTCTCATGATCTGTGTCCAGCAACTAAAAAACGTAAAGCAGAACCAAAACAAGAAGTGGTAAGCAAGAAGGATCGTAAAACTAGCAAAAGAGATCGAAAAACATCCACATCAAAAAAATCAGCAGATGAAGTGCAAAGTACGTCTGTGAACACTACCGAAAAATCAGCAGGTGCTACCAACGCACCAACAGTGCCACCCATTAACTCTATTACTGACGTATTTGCTGATGTATTTCTTGAAAAAGCAAAGAAAACACTCAGCACAACTGCTGAAGCGACAGCGCACATTAAAAAAGCTAAAAGCAACACCAAAACGACGAGTACTGACACAACAACAAAAACCCCAACAACCAAGTCTATAAATGAAAAGTCTATATCAGCAATAGATATTACACCAATCCAAGACGAACGTTGCAATGGCGCTGGCGGAGATGGTGACAGCGTTAACAGAAAGAGCTCAGGATCAACTGCGCCGGTAAGCAGTGGCAATAGGGAGAAAGATTTGGCGGAGTTGGCAGAAATACAAAAGAAAATCTATGCAGCTAAAAAGCATTTACGGCAGTTAGGTGAACTGGATGATAACACTGATGATGATGATGATTTCATTAATTTGAAGGAAGATGGCATGGAGGACGAGGAAGGGGAAAATGTTAGCCCACAAGAAACTGAAATGGTAATAAAATAAATACAACTTTTTGCGCATATTTAAATAATGTAATGTATATGTATATTTTCAGATTTCAACCATACAAACCGAACAGCAAATTAGCGCGAGGAGAAGCCCGATAATTTTTGACGCAGGCGAGAAACAAATACAGGAACCGATATCTACAGAAAAGGAAATAGCAGATATATCTTCGCATTTCACACCTCCGCCTCAAGAATTAGTTGCCAAAAAAATGATAAAAACCAGTGAACAATTAAATAGTAGTGGAGGACGAGGTCAATCCCCATCAAAACAGCAAAATCAGGAAAGAGAGAAAGAAAGCGTTCATGACAAGCAATGGAACCGGGATCACGAGCGTGATAAACGCGAGACCCCGTTTGAGGCAACTAAAAGGCCTGTGCATGAGCGATTGGGCGTACGTCTGCCAGCAGCACGCGAACCGCAATTTCCAGTTCGTCGCCAACGGGAAGATAAACAACTATTCGTGCCTTCCTTCCGTAGGAAAGACAACGGCAATGATCGCGAAAGAGAACGAGAGCGCGATAAAGATAGAGAACTTGAACGTGAAAGGATAAGAGAAAGGGAACGGCAGCGAGAACGAGAACGCGATAGAGAAAGGGAGCGTGAAAGAAATCGTGGTCCGGCACAATTGCGTGGCAGAAGTGAAGACAGGCGTAAAGATCGCGATTTGGAGCGTGAACGTGAACGCCAAAGAGATCGAGGCAGAGACCGAAGCCGCGATCAAGTTAATAGGCGTAAGGAGAATGAACCAAGAATGCGACGCTCGTTATCGCCAATACTACGTCGCACCACATCGACTAACCACAATCGCGCACTGCCCAACATTACTGTATCAGCTATAGTTAAACCCCATTATGCCAAGAAGGATATTGTCGACGCAAATAGTGACGATGATGGTAATGATGGCTCCTCATCAACATCAGGAACCTCTTCGGATAGCGAAGAAGATAGTGCCAATGAAGATGCGTCACCTTCACATTCGTCGCAAACGCAGCGCCAACGTATCGGTTCGCGTGTTATCGTAGCGCCCGTCAAACCAGTCGAATCATCGGAGGAGGAGGACAAATCATTGAATTCAATTATAAAAATTAAGCCTCGCGCCCCAGTCTCACCCAGTAAACAGGCTTGCAAGACGCTGTTGTTACGTGCCGTTGCCGAAGCACAACGATCCACTATAATTAAGTCACGACACAAAGAACAGAAGGTGGCAGCAAATAAAATTAGTAATATTGTAAAAGATCCTACAGATGAGCGCAAACTGTATACCAAAGGCTATCGCGAGAGACTAAATCGTGGCGCGAAAGTCACATCCACTTCCTCCACATCGAATTTGTTTAGGCGTGCAACGCAAAATCTTGTAATAAAAGTGGAAAGCGATATGCCATTGCGGAAACGACGGCGAGCGGAAATGAATGAGATTGTTGGTACCGACCAGGCAGATTTTGAAGAAGATGAAGGGGAAGAAGTAAAATTGGAGGAGAAATATGTGCCAGGCACGGTGTTCCAACGGGTTGATTCCAATCACGAATACGTGTACGTACCGCAAATGATACGCATAAAAAATGAGGATCAGGAGAGTAACGAAAGTGACGAGTAAGTTATTGCCATTTTTTCACACTTTACATTTACTCAACGTTTTTAATTTATGTTTTTCTTATCTTTACAGAACTGATGAAACGACTGAAGATGGAAATGATAATGACAAGACCTCTTTGGATAAGGGCTCGCAAAGGAAAACGCAGTTTGTGGTTACCCTTAATGGTGAGTTAAAACTTTAATGTATTTGGATACAGTAATGCCAATATAAAACATTTCACACACTATACCATTACAGATGAAAAATCTGCATTGAAGTTCATGAATAGAGCTTCAGCCGCATTGAAACGCGCACGTTCTGAATCGCCATTGCAACAAGTGTCATCTTCATCTTCGATTTCGCGTTCTAAACGCGCGGAAGCCTCATCTACAACCACAACAACAACAGTAACGCAAGGCGCAAGACCACCAGCCGCACGCGAGAAAGAACACAACAGTCGCCGTTCAAACATTAAATCGCGTCTTTCTGCGAAAGTGGTGCCAACCTCAACAGTACCACGCATCAGTGATCACGACTCGTCGAACTCATTGCCAGCAACACCGCCACTACGGCGCTCTGATTTAATTGAAGCCTACCGCAAGCCAAAAGAAATTAAAAAGATCATCATTAAAAATGATACAGACGACGAAGAGATGAGCCCAAAAAAGTTGTCCTCGACTGTGGTTGTTAGCAATGACAATCCACAACGCAAACACAAGCGGACGCACAGCGAAGACCGAAACAATCAAAGCGCACGCTCGGCTACACCAACTCCGACAAGAAAATCAGAGCAGGGCGTATCGTCGAAAACCCCGCCCAAAAGTAAACGCACGCCAATTAGTAGTCAACATGACAGTAGATCGCGTGACTTAGATTATTACGATCGTGATAATGTTTCAGCAAGTAAACGACGTTCCAAAAGTGAGGATAGCGCATACGAGAGAGAACGCGAACGTGAACGCGATCGTGATCGTGAACGGGAGCGTGAACGGGGACGAGAGAGGGAACGTGATCGTGAGCGTGACCGTGAACGAATTCACGAACGTGCTGCATCACGCGATTATTCCGCTGATCGCCAGAGTGGCGAGGAGCGGCGCAAGATCTCAACGCGAAATGTGGAGGCGAAAAAGTATGACAACATACCTTCTCGTAAGTATTTTATACTTATTTTTTTTTTTTTTTGTATTCAATAGCATTGAAAATCATGCATCTTTCTTCTCTTAAGTGAGCTCCGTCACCTTGGACTCAGCAGCGGTGCGTGTGCTCAAGACAAAGGAACGTTGTAAATATCACCCAAATTGCACAAAACAATTTTGTGATTATTATCATCCGACGGCGCCATGTAAAAGTTTCCCCAACTGCAAATATGCAGATAAATGCTTGTACTCACACCCGCACTGCAAATACGATCTCGCCTGCACTAATCTGGACTGCAATTACTCGCACAGCGGACCGCGTGATCCGGCACAACTGGTACCACAAGCGCCGCCTTTATGTAAGTCAATATTTGAAAAAGACATGAATTCACTGATATTTGTAAATATTAAACGTTTTTCTCCACAGCCTCCCACGTCGTGCCTGTACAAAATTACAAATCGATTTCAGCCACAACAGCCGCTAGCACCATGTGCAAATACTACCCCACATGCACAAAGGTTGGGTGCACTTTCTACCATCCCAAACCATGTCGATTTGGCAAGAATTGCATAAATAAGTTGGAGTGTAATTTCTATCATCATGAAGTGCAGAGCAGCAGCAAATTCAAGTGGGTCGCATCGGTTGTTTAAAATGAATTGATGTGCGTTGTATTTTAAGCTATGGTGCACATTTTAGTACATTTTGTGTGGATGTAAATTTAATTGCTGCAACGCAAATTATTTCATATTTATAATCATAAATATAATTGCTGCGTATCCATGCTTTACGTAATTACAAAACGTAAAGAGAAAGACAAAAACACAAAAAAAACTATATATATATAAAAATTTTAAATTATTGAAAAATAAATATTCTCGCATATTAAAAAAAGGATAGTAAACTATACGTAAACATAAAAACAGCTATACAAAATATATTGTAATAGTGTTTGCAGTGATTTCTTGAAATACATAGAATAGTAAACATTTTCAAATTCAACGGCTTATCGAATAATTATAAATGCAAACAAAATGTAATAAAGTTATAAAGCAGAAAAACGCTTGATATTACATATTAAGTATGATATCTCATTTTACTCTAGCATTTCGCTAATTTAGAACTATAGAAATGTAAATACCCACGAACTCAATTTTATTTTTAGCAAATAAGGGATTTAACATGGATTGTGGCATGGAAGACAAGACGTCTCCGAACGGAAGACGGCTTCTATAAGCAGGATTAAAAAGCACTTGAAAGAGTTGGCGGAAGATACTTATTCCTGTTTAAGTTTCTCAGTGGAATGTAAAAGATAATTACAAGAAAAAAGTTTCTGTGCTCGTTTTTGCTACAGCTTTGGCACACATTTTGCCATTTATTCCCAAGAACCTACTATTAAAAATTTATTTTTAACTATTTAACAACTGCCTTTTCTGCCAAACTGAAACAAAAAAATGTTTTTTATCGAAAAAAGCAAGAGGGCGAACAAGTTAGTCGCTTCACGCTCGTCGCTGCGCTGCGCACCTCCTCCGATTATTCAGCTTCGACCCGAAAGTGCGCTGTAATTTACATAAATAAAAATACATTCTGTCAAAAAAAATATCGTGAATTGTTCATTTAAAAGCGTGCGTTATACAATGTATAATTTTTTTTTTGCTGGAATGTTGGTACAAGTGTTTGAGCGTGATCTCAATTACGTGTGCTCTGCGATTTTCACTATGGATAAAAATATCGAGCAAAGAATTTAATTATTTTGTGTGTTTGAACGGGATTTCGTGTGCCGAATCGTTGAAACAGTTGCAGGAAGCCCATGGCGAGTGTGCTTTATCAAAAACACGGGTCTACGAGTGGTATACTACGGCTTTTGCATAGGGCCGAGAAGTCGTGGAAGCTTTGCCCCGCTCTGATAGCCCATCACCGTCTTCAACTGATGAAAAATGGTGCTGGAAAACTTTATTTAAGTTTGAGAGAGGTACAGGGTGGGCCAAATAAGACCTAGTAATGTTAAGCACAAATAACTTTTTTATTTTTTGACATATTTATTTTTCTCTTTTTGTCAACAATCAATTGTTTTAACGCAGCGTAAATATCGGCATATGTCGGATAAAACGCATTTCCATTTAAATGGTTATGTCAACAAACAAAACTGTAGATTGTGGGGCTCTGAAAATCCAAAGCAACACACCAACATCTGTTGCACCCATCTAAATGTACTGTTTGGTGCGGTGTTACGGCCACTAGAGTTATCGGTCCATATTTCCTCGGAAATGAGATGAAACGCCGGAATCGATTTCAGGAGCTTCTTACAGAACATTGATTGAAAACTTTTTGCGGCCAATGGTGGAGCAGTATCCCAATTTGTGGTTTCAACAAGATGGAGCAACTGCGCATACTGCTAGGCAAACTATGGACCTGCTGTGTGAAATTTTTGGCGAACGTCTGATTTCCGAAAATTCAGATTTACCTTGGCCACCTTGTTCGCCAGATTTGACTGCGCCCGACTTTTAATTCATTCCAAATGGTTCTATGGCAAATAAAGAATATTATTTGGAAGTTATGCGACGTTTGAGAGAGAATGTGCGTAGGAAACGTGTGGAAAGGAAACTCATGGACCTTGCACCATTATAACGCACCGTCTCACAAGGCTCATATTGTGAACACTTTTTTGACCAAAAACTCGAGAAATATCATCGCACAACCACCACTCTACCGGATTTAGCCCCTGTGACTTTTTCCTTTTACCAAAACTTAAATTGCCACTCCGCGGACTCCGCTTTGAGTAGACAGAGGCCACTTCGCTGAAAGAGCCGAAGAAGATCTCTTCAAACGCGTTTAAAAGGTGCTTTGATGACTAGACTAATCGTTGGCATATGTATATTGCTTCGAATGGAGCCTATTTTGAAGGCGACAAAATAAATTTGGATGATTAAATTATTTTGCGTTTTATTGAACAATTCCCGGTCCTTTTTTGACAGACTATAAATAAATAATTGGCGCGTACACTTCTGTTAAGTGTTTGGCCGCACTCTTCCTCCTATTTGTGGCGTGCGTCTCGTCTCGTTCGTTCAGTTTCAAGCCGACTCCGAACGGCAAATATTTTTTTGAGCAGCTTTTTCATGGCAGAAATACATTCGACGGTTTACCATTGCCTGCCGAGGGGTGACCGCTATTAGAAATATTTTGTTGTTGTTGTTGTAACAACTTACTAAACCCTGTGAGTGCAATGGTGAGTACATTCGTCGTCTAGCTCATCTAACGGTAGAGCAAGAAAACTTGCTGTTTCGAAGGGTTGGGACCAGAGGGAGAGGAGTGTTAGGTGAGAAGGTTTGATAGGACATGGAAATAGGTGGTGAGTGTAGTGCGGAGTGCCTTCGCATGCTGGACATACTTATGTTGGGTACGTAGGGACCGATTCTGGATAGGCAGGAGCTTAGTCTGTTACAGTATCCAAAACGTTATTGTGCCAGTGTTACGCATGTCTCACGGGGACGCTGGAGCTGTTCATCTGCAATAGGTGGGGGTTGGTCACCCATAACGGCATTCGGGTGTTGGTAGTTTGGGATGTGGGTAAGCGTCTCCCGATGATTGTCGTTTGGTGTCTGTCTATATACTGTCCGGTCCAATAGTTGTAGGTTTGTTTTGTCCTGGATCTCGTCAGAATAGTTGAGGACATGGCTCCTGACGTGCCTGGAAGGCGTATGCAGGGAAGAAACCTTCGATAGGATCCAAGCAGAAACTGTTTGCTGAGCATTTTATTTTGAGCACATTCCCATGGTAGCCGGTTCTGCACTACCGGAATGACTCGGGGGGGGGGGGGGGGGGGGTTTCCCAACCAAGAGCTGCCACCCCAGTAAACTAGCCCTGTCTAGTGCGCCGTACCTTAAAAATAACTTTTCCTATCATTTCGCTGTTTCATGCCCGTAGATTTGAACCTACGCACTCCAGAATGGTAGTCCCGCACCAACCCATTCGGCTACAGTAGCCGCTCAATTTACATAAATATATTGCAGTATAAGGGACGAAGGCTCTCCACAGAGCGATGTGAACGGCACGGGAGCAACGAAAAGGGGTTTGAAAGAAGTAAGACGTATTTTCTGAATGAAGAGGGAGCGCAAATTTATATCCGGCTAAGATCTGTTACCAAGAAATATTTTGTACTAATACAGCAACAACAATTTCTCGAGGCCCTAGCCAAATGATAAAAAATAAGGCGGTGGCTTATTGAAAAATGTTCTGGGCTCACTTAATTTGTGGTCGGACCACTTCTCTATAATCACATCAGTGAACTAAGTAGAAGATGTAAAAATCTTGTGACTTCCTCTAAGTGGACGGCGAAGTCGAGTCCCTAACGCTTGACGATGGTAAATTAAGAATAGCAATTCCGCGGTTAAAGATTAGGTGGACGAATTTCCAACTCTATTGACTGTGAGTAATTAAAACCCAAAGCCGCGGAATTGCTTAGGTCTTACTACTATGACTTCAGAAGTGATAAATCTTCTATTGACTCGATATTCACCAGATAAACCTAACAATTTTGACAACTCGAGACCTTTTTTAATCGGACGTCGGTTGGGTTAAGTTATGTTGGCTCGTTACTCCCCCAAATATAAGAGGAAATACCAGGATTTGAATCCAGAATTTATTTGTTGTGAAAGGAAAAGAGGAGAAAGGAAAGAGTGGGGTAGACAAGCGGAAATACCTAATAATGACTGTGGTAACTGCATCGTACATATGAATGTCAGCAGCGGTTAGTATTCCGTTCTGCAGGCGTGTCTTAACTATATAGCCGAGTTGCCTTAGCCTTAGTTTCGCGAAAGTAGGGCAGTTGGGAGTAGGTGTTGAGATAATTTGGCAGGCAGTTGCTGCTAAAGGAGCTCTAAGTAATATTAAGTCTCATAGCAGGGATAACTACAGAAAATGCCCGGTTAATACACCCACCGCGTCCAACAATTGAGTCTTTGCTAGTCTTAGGAGAATGCCACGCACGCTAATACCACAATCCACGCGTGACCAGAACGATCTCGCGGTCTTACACGTTTGAGTGCTCATAATGCAATAAAGAAGCAAAGTAAATAGACTGGACAATTAAGGAGGATGAGGCGAATAATCGCTTATAGAAGCAGTACACTGTAATTTGACTTGGTTTACTTGGACACAAGTTATAATATCGATGACAATATCAACTTTGGAATTCAAAGATCACTCTTTGCAATAAATCCTGATTTATGTTGAGTAAGCAAAAGAGGAACAAAGTAGCTTGTTGACGACCAAAAACCAACCGTTTGTCATCTTATCTGTCCTAATTTAAGTCGCAGAGGTGTGTACGCTAAAAACATCTAAAGAGGCGATCTAACAAGTATTCAAGAGTAAAGCTCCGTGGAAAATTTTTGGAGCGACGTCGAATGCCACAGACGATGCGGTGGCTAAGGAGTTTAGCTCTGAAAGTTTTCGGTACGTTGATAGCTGTTGAAGAGAAAAAAGGCAAAACCTCATTTGAGAGAAGAATTAAGAAGAGAGAAGCTGTTGGCTTTATTTAGGACTAGCAAACCCGGCCCCCTTCGCTGGGCACACTAAAATAGAATAGATATGGTTTAGAACAGAAAATATATGATTTTCATATTATTTATTTCTTTATTCTTTATTCAAGCGCTTTGGCATAAACAATATTTTTTGTTTTTCTATTTGTTTTTGAATAAATATAAAATATAAATTGAAAATCAGGAAAAAAGAAGATTGTTTTTAAATGTCAAATCAACGCATATGAATAAACAATCGTCTTTTTTCCTGATCCATTGGAGCTTTTTTAACCATTATCCATTTATATTTTTCAAAAAAAAAAACGAAAAAAATTTTTTTTTCACGAACACATAATTTCATTCGGATTTCACATTAAATTCTCAAATTTCGTAAGAAATTATTCACTGTTCCAAAATCCACTCCAAAAAAATTCACAAACAATTTTTACATGTTGCACTTACGTTTTTTCCTTATGGCATCCAAATCAGAAAGAAATATAGACCCATTGTAACTCACACTGTCAATTTGACAGTTCAGTTCCGCCCCAAGCGTTAAAAAAGTAAGCGACATTATGGATGGTTCAAAAGAACGCTGTACCCGTTGCCAGTGCTCCGAATTACAACCAAACTTTACGAAACCAATTTTCAATACTTACTTAACAATGTGCGTAAGTTTGGTTTAATTCGGTGCGAAGACACGGCGGGTCCATGTTTTGGCATATATTTCGAGACCCTAGTCATCAATAGGTATGAAAATTACCCCGTATTAAAGCACTTATCAACAGCTTTCATTTGATACCCATATTGTACATACACAACCAAAGGTTACCCGGGTCCACGTTTTGACCTATATCTCGAGACCCCAGTCACGGAGCGGCATGAAAAATACTCTGTACTAAAGCATTCCCCAACAGCTTCAATTTGATATCCATATTGTACATACACATCCGAAGGTTACCCGGGTCCACGTTTTGACCTATATCTCGAGACCCTATCTACCAATAGGTATTCAAACTATACGGAAATCATCTTCAATATCTACTTAACAATGTGTGTAAGTTTGGTTTAATTCGGTTCAAAGACACGGCGGGTCCACGTTTTGGCATATATTTCGAGACCCTAGTCATCAATAGGTATGAAAATTACCCCGTATTAAAGCACTTATCAACAGCTTTCATTTGATATCCATATTGTACAAACACATTCTAGGGTCCACGTTTTGGTCTCTATCTCGAGACCCTAGTCACGGAGTGGCATGAAAAATACTCTGAACTAAAGCATTCACCAACAGCTTCCATTTGATACCCATATTGTACATACACATCCGAAGGTTACCCGGGTCCACGTTTTGACCTATATCTCGAGACCCTATCTACCAATAGGTATTCAAACTATACGGAAATCATCTTCAATATCTACTTAACAATGTGTGTAAGTTTGGTTTAATTCGGTTCAAAGACACGGCGGGTCCACGTTTTGGCATATATTTCGAGACCCTAGTCATCAATAGGTATGAAAATTACCCCGTATTAAAGCACTTATCAACAGCTTTCATTTGATATCCATATTGTACAAACACATTCTAGGGTCCACGTTTTGGTCTCTATCTCGAGACCCTAGTCACGGAGCGGATGGAAATACTCTGAACTAAAGCATTCACCAACAGCTTCCATTTGATACCCATATTGTACATACACATCCGAAGGTTACCCGGGTCCACGTTTTGACCTATATCTCGAGACCCTATCTACCAATAGGAATCCAAACTATACGGAAACCATTTTCAATACCTCCTTAACAATGTGTGTAAGTTTGGTTTAATTCGGTGCAAAGACACGGCGGGTCCACGTTTTGGCATATATTTCCAGACCCTAGTCATCAATAGGTATGAAAATTACCCCATATTAAAGCACTTATCAACAGCTTTCATTTGATACCCATATTGTACATACACAACCAAAGGTTACCCGGGTCCACCTTTTGACCTATATCTCGAGACCCCAGTCACGGAGCGGCATGAAAAATACTCTGTACTAAAGCATTCACCAACAGCTTCAATTTGATACCCATATTGTACATACACATCCGAAGGTTACCCGGGTCCACGTTTTGACCTATATCTCGAGACCCCAGTCACGGAGCGGCATGAAAAATACTCTGTACTAAAGCATTCACCAACAGCTTTCATTTGATACCCATATTGTACATACACGTCCGAAGGTTACCCGGGTCCACGTTTTGACCTATATCTCGAGCCCTATTTTCAAAATAAAATATAATCCATGTTACTCGTGGATAATGTAGCTTTCGAATGGTGAAAGAATTTTTAAAATCGGTCCAGTAGTTTTTGAGCCTATTCGTAACAAACAAACAAACAAAGTTTTCCTCTTTATAATATTAGTATAGATGTTTAATTGATGTCCGCATTCCATTGCAAAATCTATGGGGATCCTGCAGAGAAACATACTGTTGATCACTTTCCTTGTAATTGTCCGAGGTTGGCTCCTAGGCGCTTGAGGTTCCTTAGTGCGCCTTTGGGGATAACTTGAGGTAGTTCTCCAACCTGTATCCCTTCTCTCTACTCCACTACATCAACAGAACTGGATGGCTGTAGATGGTTTTTCTTCTTTTAAGTTTTGTAATTTTCTACCGGTAGTGGTCTACTTTATGGTATCGAAACGGCACTCTAGTGCTACTTCTAGTATACCCATGGCACTCTTGCCATCTAATCTACCTACCTACCTAGACTAAACGTATGCATGAGATAAGGAGGTATAGGGAGAGGTCAATCTAAGAATTGTTTTGAGAATTTTAACTCTCATCCTATTTAGAACTGACTCTTCAACACAAACGACTTAGCGAAGTGAACAGGCAGATAACTTACTTCTCAGGCTGTGCTCTAACTCTACAGTCATCTATACTATTGGGACAAAATTACTTAGTTATAAATATAAGTAGGAAGTGCCACAAAATCTCAAAAGCTCTCCCTTAGCCCTCATTTTTGGCTGCCGACCCTCTGCAACGTTTTCAATCTGAATTCACAGTTCCGGAAGAAACTGCGCTCTGTGTGATCGATAGGTACCGCAACCTGCAAGCAGTGACTATTACCTTTGGTAATCAGTGTTCAATAAAACCACTTTATATATTCTAAATGAGCAAAATGCCACATATACGTAGAATGTGGCCCGTTCATGGGACTATATCTATCCAGCCGATGAATTATCAGGTGAAAGAAATTCGCTATTTGTCATTAATATCTTTAATTATGCGCATACCACTGCCGCCTTGCAAATCCAGTGTCCTTGAAAAGACACGCAAAAGATGGACAGCAAGATAGCCTTTTCAAGATAGCTCGAGAAAGCTGGTCTAAATCTATGCTGTTCCTATATTTGGAACACCCCTCACCCCGCCCGGCAAATTTGATTTTACTGGATCACTGCCTAAATGGGACCCATGCTAATATAATTTTGTCTGCGCATGTTCCTTCTTGGATGAGTATGCAGGCTAATCCGTAGAACCTTCATTAATACAAGCAAATATTGTGAAAAAATGTGCAGATTCATTCTCATTTAATATTATCCATATCTACGTACATACGAGTACTTACCATTTATTCCTTGTGTTATAGGTTTTAAATTCGAACAGTTACGATATATATTAAATTTTATTTATTAATAATTAATTTGAAATAAGATTATTAAAATAATCATTACAAATACGATCACAAAAAGGTTTACTAAAACCACGAGGTATTTATGATCTTCAAAATCCATGACGGTTTTATGTATCACGTCGCTGTATTTTAATTCTTTCTTATCTATTATATTTACTTATATATGCAAATGTATGCATATACATCGTCCTTCGAAGATGGAACAATGAGCTGTACGAGCTTTACGGCGACATACAAATAGTGGAGCGAATAAAGACCCACCGGCTCCACTGGCTAGGCAATGCCGTCCAAATGGATGCAAGCACTCCGGCTCTAAAAGTATGCGATGCGTTGACAGTTGGTGGTAGCAGAGGAAGAGGAAGCCCTCCACTACGTTGGAAAATCAGGTGGAGAAGGACTTGGCTTCACTTGGTGTGTCCAACTGGCGCCGGTAAGCACGGGAAAGAAACGACTGCGTTGTTAAAGCCGGCAAAATGCGCTTAAGCGGTTATTGCGCCAATCAAGAAGAAGAGGATGTGTAGAGTATACTGATGTATAATTTTACGACTCATGTCACATATGTATGTACATACATATGCATGCATACTGGAAAGTATGCATATTTATTTTCCCACTGAATAATAAATAATATTTAGAGTCCGTTCTCACTGCCAAAATCTATCGGACATACAGTGTTGAACAAAAGTATTGGCACAGCACATAGCATGACTCATATTAAAAGGGAATATTATCGATGCTGCAGATGAAGCCATAGGTAAAAGAAGAGTTAAAATAACTAATGCAAAAAATATAAAACCTTCGTTTAGGCCAGAAGTTAAAACTCTTGCCGCGAAGAAAGAACAGCCTTACGTACGGTGTCGACCAAAATCGTTGCCGTATGATAAATACAAAAACGTTCGTAGTACAGTAAACAAAGAAATAAGTGCAATAAAAATAGCAAATTGGGAACAGTTCTCAGCTGATATACATGTAGAGTACGACCTCCATATATGGAGCGTAGAAAAAAGTCGAAACAGGAAAAAACCAATAATTGAATATTTGAGAACGAATATTTTTATATCCTATACAGCAACACCTATACAGCAACACAGAACAACAAAGAAGTACAGAACCAAAAATTAGCAACGATGGTATCGAAGAATATATTGTAGTATAATGGCAATCACAAAAATTAAGAATAGAAAATCTCCCGGACCCGATAACATACATAATGAAGTGATTTTTCACAAAATATTGGAAACTAATATATATTAAAATGATATCTGACGAATGGCGTGTACGCACGAAAATTTCATTTCATTTCATTTCATTTATTGCCCAAAATCATTTTAACATAGGAGTTTCCAAAGTTATGATAAAATTAGATTGTTTAGCATTATCCTAACATACACTTATATACTTATTTTTCTTTTGATTATACAATAGGTCATCATTATTATTTGGAATGTCTTTGGCATAATTTTAAAACTTATTTATATTCTCTCAAAAAGGGCTTGAAAAGGAGATAACGTATATTAAACTTGTATAACACTGTGCGACAGTGAAATTATACTTTTATGGAGACCTAGTTCAACTTGTGGCTATAGAAAAACTAAACAAAATGGTATAGGAGAAATTTCCAATACACCCCCAAAATCTCGTTTTATGGCCATAAAACCGTTTTTCAGTAGGTTGATGTGAAGAATCACTCCTAACTTCGCCAATTTCCATCCGATTTCGAATTTGCTTTTTTAGTTCGAAAGAGCAAAAACAAGCCTTTTTGACAGTGTGTTGACATTTTTTCTGAAATGACAACTGACGAGACTGTAGACGGAAGTATTTGGATTTTTTTTATTTTTTCTCTATTTTTTCAACTTTGACATAATTTTTACGATATTATCCGATATTGAGGATTTTTTTAGTACCCTACTGTTATAGTAAATTTAATTTTGCGTCAAATGAGCTATATTTGACTGTAATTGAATTAAAATTAGTAGAGTTGTGTGAGTTTTAAGATTTTTTTTTTTTTTTTTACTAATTTGGTATGTAGGTATAGCTTACGCTAAATGGGAATAAGGACGTGTTTTGATGCGGTTTTATAGATACGTAATATTTATTGGAGTATATATGTATACATAAGAGTACACTGTACTGCATACAACAGAACTGGTTAGAACTTACGAAAATATCTGACATTTATAGCACTTTTTTTTTTTCAATGGAAATATGAAAAGGCTCCCAAGTGTACCAAAGTTAACACTGTACATTGATTAACAAAAGAAGTTTGTTATTATAATTTAACCTTATTAAAACGTCAAAGTTTTATTGTTTGTTTCATCGAAATTCAAGAGATATTAATCAAAACGTTGCCAGAAAAGTCGAATTTCTTTATATTCTCCGATGATGTGGCATCATCAGCCTTATCATAAACCAGATGATTGTTATTTTTGTAAAACGGACGTAAACGGTCATCATTATAAAACTCAAAAGTACATAAAGTATGCTGATGTTGCAACTGTTAAGAACCCCGTAGTCTTGAACGATATGATTGACTCAACTGCAGGTCATGAACTGAAGGAAGTTCAACTCATTGCTGATGATGATCAAACTGATAACAATAAACCTGATGATGAAGAGTACTTTCCGTCTGGTTCTAAGTCTTCAGAACGACACATTGTATCAAATTCAGATTTTCAGGATCTTTCTCGAGATTTACTTCTATCGGGAAGACAATCTGAAACGCTCGCTTCTCGATTTAAACAATGGAATTTAGTTGATGACGACTTAAGATGAATGATGATGATCGAATTTCTTACAGAGAAGTATTCAAAACAGATGAAGAGAATGACAAATGTACCGTACCATACTAAACTCCAAAGGGCCGTTTCTAATGCATTTTTAAGTTTGGAACCAGTTCCGTTGTGTACTACACCGTACCGCACCGTACCATACCGTACAGTGCTGCACTGCATAATACTCCAATAAATATTATTTGTTTATAATGACACTTGTTATTATTTTCATGCTTCGAAACGCATACCAAATCTCGTAGTAAAAAAAGAAAAAATCTTAAAACCCACACATTTCTATTAATTTTAATTCAATTACAGTCAAATATAACTCATTCGACGCAAAATTAAATTTACTATAACAGTAGTGTACTAAAAAAAATCCTCAATATCGGATAATATCGTAAAAATTATGTCAAAGTTGAAAAAATAGAGAAAAAGTTCAATAAAAAAATTCCAAATACTTCCGTCTACAGTCTCGTCAGTTGACATTTCAGAAAAAATGTCAACACACTGTCAAAAAGGCTTGTTTTTGTTCTTTCGAACTAAAAAAGCAAATTCGAAATCGAATGGAAATTGGCGAAGTTAGGAGTTATTCTTCACATCAACCTACTGAAAAACGGTTTTATGGCCATAAAATGAGATTTTGGGGGTGTATTGGAAATTTCTCCTATACCATTTTTTTTAGTTTTTCTATAGCCACAAGTTGTGCTAGGTCTCCATAAAAGTATATTTAATTTTTTTTTTTTTGTCACACAGTGTAATTTATTGGGCTATAAATTGATCAATGTTATAAACTAAATTTTCATCGTTGAAGTTGTAAGTATTGTATCGCCTATGATAATATATTGCTTTACTATTTTTATGTCACATATTATTATTTTTTAGTATTTTTAAATATATTGGTGATAAATGTTTTTCTGTTAGAGGTAATGATATTTCCCTTGCTTTTGACAGATATTTGTTTATCAGTTCATTTTCTATGAATTGTCAGTTTATGAACAAATCTTACTGACGATTTAATTAAGAAAAAGTCTATGCGTGATATTTTACATTTTTCATATAAACTTTTATTAGAAACTCTGTTCCGAAAAGTACCACTTCTGTAAGGTTGGCGGTTAAGACCGCTACAAATTCTTAAAACATATCGTTCAAATCGTCTTAGTCTCTCCATTTGGTTCGACGAAATGTTGAACCATATCGGATGAGCATAAGATATGATTGGTCTAATTATTTGTTTGTAAATATTTATTTTAATGCAGTTCGATAGTCCACCCTGCCTTCTTACTAAATTACAATAGCTATAGAACATTTTTTTTGCTTTTGTCAAAATGAAATCTACATGTCTTTCAAAGGTGTATTTGCTATCCAAATTTATGCCCAAGTATTTAATTTGTCCGCCAAAACCGATCAAGAACTGAAGCCGTGTTTATCCTAAGACTGAAGCTGAAAAAGCAATCGCATACAATAAGCCTTTATTTATGTGCTTTATAGATTTAGATGTCCTTAACCAATTAAGAAAACGTAACATTGATAACAGGATAAAGATCCAGCGGCTACGTTGGCTGGATCATGTCGTCCGAATGGATACAAATGTTCCGGCTTTGAAAGTATTCGATGCGGTACCAGCTGGTGGTAGCAGAGGAAGAGGAAGGCCTGCTCTGCGTTGGAGAAATCAGGTGGAGAAGGACTTGTCTTCACTTGTTGTGTCCAATTGACACCGGTTAGCACGAGAAAGAAACGACTGGCGCGCTTTGTTAAACTCGGCCAAAATCGCGTAAGCGGTTATAGCGCCAATTAAGAAGAAGAAGAAGGAGAACATATTTATAGGGATTATATGAATAGGTTTTCAAGCGCATATTTAGCCACGTTATGCGAAAATGCATGCTGCACTTCAAAAATAGCTTTATTACATTTATTGGAAGGCCTAAGTCACGACACAGCTTAATAATTTCATATAGGAATTAGAAGTGTCGGATTTCATTTCTCCATTAACCCTCGAAATATTTTTTTTAGGATTAGTCTAATCACAAAAGATTTCCAACTATTTTTATCTTTTGCTAAAGCTCTTAGTTCGCTGAATGATTTTCTCTCTGTTCATTGCCCTTCTCCATGTTGTTTTCGGGTTCCATTCCAAGCGGCCAAGTGCTTTTTCGTTCATGTAAGAGGCCATCCATTTGTGGAACAACATTAAGACGCACACCACAAATAGGAGGAGGAGCTCGGCCAAACACCCAAAAAGGGTGTACGCGCCAATTATATATATACAAGGTGGCGCAAAAGTAACCTTGCGATGTTTTTTGGCTGTAATTTAAAAAAAAAAAAATGAAAAACTTTGATTCTTCTTGTGGATTATTTTTATTTGGTCTTTTAATTTTTTTTTTACATCAAGTCGAGAATATGATGTCATGTAAATGGCCGCCGCCACAGTTGATTGCCATTTGAGCCCTTTTTATGGCATTTTCCATCACTTTGGCCAAAACTTCCGGCGATAGGTCCTCACATTCTTGACGGATATTGTCTTTAAGAGCTGCAAGAGTCTGAGGCTTGTTGACATAAACCCGCGACTTCAAAAAGCCCCAAAAAAATAAGTCAAATCAGGCGATTTTGCTGGCCAATGCAAATCGCCAAAACGGGAGATTAGGCGCCCGGGAAATGCATCCTTCAGCATATCGGTTGTGGCACGTGCAGTGTGTGCCGTTGCACCGTCCTGTTGGAACCACATGTTTCCCAAACCCAATTCATCAAGTTGCGGCAAAAAGAACTCGTTGATCATTGCTCTGTAGCGCTCACCATTCACAGTAACCGTTTGGCCCGCGACGTCTTCGAAGAAAAAAGGTCCGATGACTCCTCCAGCGAAAACAGCACACCATACAGTGACTTTGAGCAGGTGTAATGGCTCTTCGTGGGTTACACGCGGATTTTCAGTGCCCCAGAAGTGTAAATTTTGCTTATTTACGTACCCGCTAAGATGGAAATGGGCCTCACCACTCATTATTATTTTTGATGAAAAGTCATCTTCCTCTTGGTGGTGATTAAGGATGGCTTGAGCGTATGTTAGACGCGATTGGCGGTCAGCAGCTAACAGCTGATGCACCGTCTGGACTTTGTACGGAAACATCTTCAAATATTGTACCAAAATTCGCTGTAAAGGCCGTCGACTGATACCCATTTGCGTGGCATGTCGTCTGGTCGATGTCGACGGCGCTTCCATGACATCCTCGGCTACAGCAGCAATATTCTCTGCAGAACGGCTACTCCGGGGTCTGCCACGCCTGGCAGCATCTCGTGTTGTGCCAGTCTCTTCGAGGCGAGCGGCTAAACGTCGCAGTGTTTCACCAGTAGGTGTTGGACGGCGAGGAAATCTGCGACGAAATTTACGTTGTGCCAAAGTCACCGACCGATTATTGGTCAAATAAATAGTCAGCAATATTCCGCGTTCTGGAGCAGTGTAGCGTAACATTGTTTATTAACGTGTGTTCCGCATGTGTTTACTACACAAATGTCAAAACAGAACTGACATTAGGGGCCAATCGCAAAATTTATAGCATTTTCTGATAGGACGATTACTTTAGCGCCACCTGTTATATAAGAGGCCATCTGCTCTAAAGGCGAGTTACGCTACAAACATGATTAAGGTCCAAAGAACATCTCTTTTATGCATCTCTGGTGCATTAAAAACTACCCCAAACAAAGCGCTAGAGTGCTAATCAATTTGTTTGCACTAAATCTCGTAGAGAAAAACGGGGGCCATTAAATCAATGAATGCGGCTATACTAAGATCAAAGGTTGCACAGGAATGCTGAGCAGCCCTAAATGATAGTAGCGTCGTATTAAATGTCAGCCTTATTTGGGTTCCGGGACACAGAGACATTAAGGGAACCTGTAGAGCTGATGAGCTAGCCAGAAAAGGCACTGCTTTTCAACTGTTCCGTGATAAAAGTACCATTGGAATACCTTTGGCCACGAGTAAATTAATAATAAAAAACAACATTACCCAAGAGGCCAATAGGTCATGGGAAGATGAAGATACATGCGTAACAGCCAGGCTACTATGGCCGCAAATAAACAAGAAAAGGACAACGGAATTGCTTAGCCTCTCAAGAGACAATATCTCGAAGGTCGTGGCTTGTGTCACCGGCCACTGGCTATTTGGAAGGCATTCCTTGAGACTAGGAGTATTCTCCCATCAATATTGTAGAAGCTGTAGAGATGAGGAGTAGGAAAAAACAGTAGAGCACTTCCTTTGCAATTGGCCAGCCTTAGCAAAAATCAGAGCAGATTGTCTAGGTAAACACTTTTTCAATTCTCTTACAGAACTATCTGGCGCGGGGATTAGACCAATCCTGCGCTTCATAAGAACCTCAAAATGGTTTCATGAAAGTAAATAAACAGTGTCGCACAGTGGTATCACAACGGGCCTGTAAGGTCTAAGTGAGTTGGTCATACGGACCGACTACCACCATAACCTAACCTAACCTAAGAGGTTTGGCCGATCTAGCCATACTTTCTTTTCATAATTTGTTTGTCAATTGATTGTTGTTGTGTTAAAGCCTATAGCTGCTCATTGCTAATTGTTATCGGCCACCATATTTTTTAAATTTATCTCCATCTTCTATTAATAAAGGGCTGCAGCATAATAAAGTTGTGTGCGACACTCATGTGAAAGTTCTTTCAGTCCCTCTCAGGATGCTACCTCCAATCATGTTTACAGTTCCACTGGTACAAAGAATAAATAATTTTTTATTCACAAATGTATTTTTTTTTTACAAAAAATTTTCAAGAAAATATTATTTTAAAGATAATAACGAAATTTCCCAATAAATATTTTAAATGCCTTCAAAGAAGCAACAAATGCAACAGATAAAGCAACATTGTAAAATATGAGGAGCCGGACGGCGGATATGAGAATGAACAGAGAAAGTTGCTTTATTACTTCGCTTTTATTATTCCGCTTTGGCCAAAAATCACCTTGTCTATCCTCCGCCGTGTGCTCTAAGGTGAGAACCCGCATCTATCATAATTTTGAATATTAAACAGTGTTTCCAATGTTAGTAAGTTAACGAAGTTGAAGGTCCTCCAAAAGTGACGCACAGGTGTCAGTAGTGAATAATTCCTAGACGCTACCTATTTTTATGTCATCTTTGACATTTCTCAAGCATTTGTCTTTAAAATTAGTCAGTCTAAAAATAGAGGGTAGATGCTGATGATGGATGGCAGGCCATTTGGTAGGCGTGGTGCAATAACAACAAGGGCGGACAGATCTATATTATTTTTTTATATTTTTTTTTTTGGCGGTGAGGTTGGGTTCAAAATGCCTTTCCACCATATAGTAACCGTCGCTACTACGTGTGTGGTGATTCCACTAAAAATATCCCTCCTCTTCTCTTGGATTTCTCCCTCCACCACGGGACTGCTTCCGCATTTCTTCGAGGTAGAGGGCCAAGACGGCGTCCTAAGAAGCACACTTACTTACTCACCCTGCGTCCAGAGTCGCCTGTTTTGAGAAACCTTTGCTCAATGCTCTTCGGCATATGCTTCCATTGCACGCCTCTTTTTTCGGATAATATCCTCCACAAAATTTGCGACGGCATTCCATTTTCCTTCGTCTATCATCATTTTCTCGATAATTTCTTCAGGTGTAAATACACCAATAGCTCGTTGCAGAGCTGTTCCACCTCTATGTTCCACCTCTCGCATTTAAAGAAGGTGTGCTCCGCATCATCATACTCAGTATCTCCATATATGCAGTTTGGTAGGCTCACTTTTCCCATTCGCCACAAATACTTGCGAAAGAACCCATGTCCGGACAAAAACTGTGTGAGGTAATAGTTAACCTCACCGTGCTTTCTTTCTACCCACTTTTTTAGATCGGGTATTAGTCTCGCTGTCCATCTACCATACCATTCAGAGTTCCATCTTGCCTGCCAAAGTGTGAGCGTTTGAACGCTAATATCGGAGAAGCGTGGTACTGGAATTCCTGTGTTTTTTGCCTCCCATCTCCGTTTGCGCTCTTTTGCTAGAATATCTATAGGGATGGTTCCGCTGCTTCAGACACTGTTCTGTATAACGAAGCCACTCTGAGAGCGCAGGTGCGTTGCCCAGATTGCAGAGTTTTCCGTTGGCATTGCACTTTTAGCGAATCTGTTCATATTTCGCATCCGTATAAGAGAATCGAGTTCGTCGCGTCCATTAAAAGTTTTCGATTGTTCTGCGTTGGACCCCCAAGGTTTGCCGTGAACTTACTTAACATGCCGCTTACTTTGGCAGCTCTTGTGGCAGCATGATTTATGTGCGCCCAGTAAGTTAGCCCTGTGTCTAATTGCACTCCTAGCTACTTGATCACTCTTTTTGTCGATAAAGTGGCATCGAGTACTTGTATGTCTACTTCTAATGGGATACGTCTGTTCGTTAGAAGGATTAGCTCTGTTTTCTCTGTGGCCAGCTTTAGTTCATGGTCTTCTAGCCATGTCTGAACTCGGATCATCACCTGATTTGACTTCCTTTTGGCTTCGTCAGTGTTTCCGGCGATTATTACAGCTGCAATGTCATCTGCGTATCCCACTAAATCCACATTCTCAGGCATCTCTATTCGAAGGAGTTCATCGTTGCTTATATTCCAAAGTTCAGGTCCGAGTATGGATCCTTGCGCCGCACCTGCTGTTATTTGTTTAGTCTTACACCCTTCTCGCGTTTCGTATAAGAGCACGCGATTGCTTAGATAGCTACGAATAATCTTCTATATTATAGACGGTTTGGCTTTGAACATATGTACAGTTATCTCCTGTAAATTTAACCATTTGTGTTTATAAAATTTTTATTTATAATTAAGTAATTAAAAAAATTGTGTTTTCTTTTTCAAAGGTCTTTATTGTTATTAAATATAAATTAGTCGATTTAATATAATACAGTCTCCTAAGTTAACGTACACTTGTATTTATGAATGTATATTAATATATGTATGTATGTAATATATGTATGTGTGTATAGTATAGCATAATCTGTAAATATATGTATGTATGTATATTTATTCATAAAAAATCTAAATAACGTTTACTTTTAATATGAAAATTGAAATAGAAACGTATCGGAATTATTATTATTCAAAATAAGGCCACACAGTTTTGGAAAGCTCATAGTACCTACTACATACAATTGTATAGAAAAAATTTTGGTTTTTTGTTTTATTATTTAGTGACAAACATTTCCTTACACAACGCGCTTAAATTTATTATATGTATAAAGAAGTAAAATTTGATTTATTGTTTTTAACTAAGTGCACTTTTCTTGTGTTCGTGTGTCAATATTAAACAGTGAGTTTGTAGATATGTATATACACATATTTGTATATATGTCTGGGGTATTTTGGAAGTCCAGGTCAATGGATTTGCTTGTATATTGATTTTTATTCGAATATGATTAACAATTTTTTTACAAACTTTTCACATTTTTTTTGTTTTGTATATTTTGCTCCTTTATAAATTGTTTGCTCGCTTGCCTTTAAAACACAATACTGAGGTTTTAAACCTTACAACTATATAACTATAAATCATACAACTTGTATGTAATGTAAAATATTATATACAGTGAAGCCTTGACATAACGAATTTGAAAGGAGATTAACAAATACTTTGTCATATTGGTAGTTTGATTCTATTTATGTAACGCGAAAATCGAAAAAAAATCTTACTATGTTTTTGTTTATGCCCAGGGCCGTGGAGAGAATATTCGGGCCCCGGGGGAAACTGGAGATGCGGGCCCCTTCAAATTATGTCTAATTCATATAATTCGAATTACCCTCGAGTCCGGGCCCCTCTGAAAACTCCGGGCCCGGGGGTAAAAGTACCCGATCCCCCCTCCTCTCGTCGGGCCTGTTTGTGCCCATTCATAATTTCTACTCCAAAGAGGATCTAAAAGTAAAGCAGTTCAGAATACGTTATGTGCAGGTTATCGGGTAAATTATTCATAATTAACGTAGACCATTCAGCCTGGCTTACAAAACTGAAGAGCCAAAGGAATTTTTTTTTGTTTTTGGATTTTGAGGCCGTTTTTCATGAGGGTGCAAGCAAATTTAAATATACAAAATTTACTTTTCTAGCTGTACTTTCGATACGTCGTCAAACAAACAGTCGGCGCACTCGCGTATCGGCACCCACGTCATTGTTGACAGTTATAATTCGAGGTTGTAAAATACTTCAATTATTTAGGAACTAGCATTAACACCGAAAACAATGTCAGCCTTGAAATCCAACGTAGAATTTCTCTTGCCAACAAGTGCTACTTTGGACTAAGTAGGCAACTGAGTAGTAAATTCCTCTCTCGACGAACAAACCTAACACTCTACAAGACTCTCATCATGCCAGTCCTAACGTATGGCGCAGAAGCGTGGACGATAACAACATCCGATGAAGCTACGCTTGGAGTGTTTGAGAGAAGGATTCTGCGCAAGGCTCTTGGACCTTTGCACGTTAGCAGCGGCGAATATCGCAGGCGACGGAACGATGAGCTGTTTGAGCTTTACGACGTCATAGACATAACGCAGTGAATAAGGATCCAGCGGCTTCGTTGCCTGGGTCATGTCATCCGAATGGATACAAACGTTCTGGCTCTGAAAGTATTTGATGCGGTACCAGCTGGTGGTAGCAGAGGAAGAGGAAGACCGCATCTGCGATGGAAAGATTAGGTGGAGAAGCACTTGGCTTCATTTGGTGTGTCCAACTGGTGCCGGTAAGCATGAGAAAGAAACTACTGCCGCTAAAGCGCTTATTGTGCCAATCAAGAAGAAGAAGGAGAAGAAGAAGACTTTTATTAGTTTTTGAAACATTTTCCCATGTTGTTGCCTTCACATTTTGGATAATTGAACATAAATAAAATCTTTGATTAATGCATTGAAGAAATTACATTCTCCAGTAACAAATTCAAAGTACAGTTAAAGCAGTGCTCTGAAAAAATAAGTTGTAGTATGGATTAGTTAATTAGAGGCCATTGAGTGCACATTTAGCAATTTTTGGGAATTTGAGGGTTTGACAATGCAATATTAGAGTTTGCTTAAAATTTATTATCAATTTTATAAATAAAGTTTTTAGAATCAACATTTCAATGCCACTTTCATGCTTAAAATGTCTTCTTTATATATAATATATAGAGCTTTAGCGAATGAAAAACTTCTAAACAACCATACCCTTTTGAGGCATAACGCAAACGGTGTATAAATTTATAAAGAAGTTTTCATTATAACGAGTCTAGTTATATCAAGGTTTCACTGTATTTAAATACCTATGCTGAGCTTGAACTGAGCACATAAGTGTGTACGTACATCGTTGAGTATAGCATACTTCACTACCTACATATACATATATATAAATATGTAACGCTGTTCCATTTAAACCTAATAACTAAAGTTCGCCGTTTCCTAATTCTTACGAAAATTCTAAGTATTCGCTTGTGTTTCACAAAACTGGCTGTTGCTTGTAATTTTGAATTATGCTTTATAAGACATATTTTTATTTTGGACTACTTCTTAAAAGTTTCTTAGTGGTTTTTTATGAGAAAGCATATTCTCAATACGCCCAAGAGTTTAATTTTCGATTCGCGAGTTTTATTTTTTTATTTCGCGAGTTTTATTTTTAAAACTCGCGCGCGTAGTTGAAAAAATCGTTAGCGCGAATTTCCATCTACACTTTCTTCATGAGCCCCATTTCACAATGCTTAACTTACACACTTAACTATTGACTATAACTACAATTAATGGGCGGATAAAGACATTTAAGTCCATAACAAGAAAACTGTGTTTTTCCCCTTATTTTTCATTTTTTGTTCTCGTTCGTGTCAAGTCAACATTAACTAGTTAAAAATGTAGCAAAATATGTATCTTGCTTCACTTATTCACATTCGCATAGTCGATCGGTTACTGCGACTAAATAAGCCTCTCCTCTGGCGGCGGCTTTAGCACATTATCCATCTCCAGTCGCGGATTGCAGTATTCTTGCGCGCTGGGACTGTAGGTGCCGCGCGTCGCACGCTTATTGCGTGCCATTACCAAGAAGGTGCCCAGCAGCGCAGCGCCAATGAGCAACAGCACCACTACCACAGGTATCACAATGATGGCAATGTCGGCGGTGGAGGGACCCTCATCCTTGGCGGCCATCTGTGACAAGAAATTCGTGTTTTTTCGTTGAATGCTTTATTATAGGTTTTTTCTTCTCACTCGTCTACTCACCACTAGTGCACAGTCCTTGCCCTCATAACCGGCCGTACAATTGCATGAGTAGTCCACCTCATCGCCGCATGCCTCCTCACAAGTGCCGCCATTCATGCACGGTGATCGTCCGTTCTTGCACGGATCGGTTAAGTTGCAGTAGACGCCACAGAAGTTGTCCTGACAGATGCACTTGAATGAGCCTAGTAAATTGATACAACGTCCCAAACCGCCACAATACTCAATACCCGATGCGCACTCATCGATATCGATGTCGCAGTTATTGCCCTCGAAGCCGGTATTGGTGCAGTTGCATTGATAACTACCGATCAGATCGTGACATTCGCCATTGTTGAGGCAGGGATTAGGATCACACTCATTGATGTCCATCTCACAAAAGCGGCCGGTGTAGCCTAGACTGCACTGACACAGTGGGGTCTGTAGAAAGTAAGAGGTTTGATAAAAAATTTAGGCTGCGAAAGAGAAAAAGATCAACTTACGAATGGATCCGATAGAATGCAAAGACCGCCATTTTGACATGGTGTCGTCTCACAGAAGGGCACATCACAATAGGGGCCTTCGAAACCGGCCATACAAAGGCAGGTGAAATTGTTGCTGGTGTTGACATCTTTTTGAGGTGAGGAAATTGAAGAAGATAACAATTTTGGTTTCGTAGAAATTTTACAAACAAACAAACAATAGTAAAGTTAACGAAATTAAAGTAAAGTAAAGTCAAGCTAAGTAAAGTGAAATCTTAGTTAAGCTACCATAAGTTAAGTAAAGTTAATTTGAACTGTGTTAAGTTAACTTAAAGTGGTTTAAGTTAAGCTAATTTAAATTATGTTGAGTTAAATTAAGCCAAGTGAGGTTGATGTGGGTTAAGTTCGGTTAAGTTAAGTTAATTTAGGTAAAGTTAGTTGCAAAATGCGTTATCTTTTGCACATGTAAGTAAAAAATCATTAAGTATTTTTAAAAGTTTTTGTTGTTTTGTTTTTCTTTGTTAGGCGTTTTTATAGACAGATGGACTGGTAAATGGCAATGAATTCCTCTTCACACAAAGCACTTCGGTACACATTTGAACTTATCAAAAAATATAAAAATGAAGAGCTGAACTAATATACAGATTTTGCTCAAGGTTTCAGAAAAAAATTTGGCAGTTAAAGTTAAGTTAAGTTAAGTTAAGTTAAGTTAAGTTAAGTTAAGTTAAGTTAAGTTAAGTTAAGTTAAGTTAAGTTAAGTTAAGTCAAGCTAAGTTAAGCTAATTTAAGTTGAGCAAAGTTAATGCAAATAAAATGAAGTTGAGTTAATATAATTTTCATTAAGTTAAGTTATATTAAGTTGAGTTAAGCTACGTTAAGTTAAGTTAAGGTAAGTAAAATTAAGTTTCAAAATGCACAACGCTTAGAATTAGCATGTAAAAAATGAATAACATTTTCAAAAGGTTTTGTTGTTTTGAAGGTTAGGCGTTCGTTCTCATAGACAGACGGATTTGTAAATGGCAATGAGTTGCCTCATCACACTTTACAGCTCAGTACACATTTGTTTCATATTTAAAAAATAATAAAGAGTTGTAATAATGATAAAGATTATTGAAAACCACCCCTGTATTGAGCATTTCGAATTTTTCGAAATTCGAATTTAAATCTTTTAATATTTGATTTAGAAACAACTGAAGGAGTTATTTCATTATTTTGCTTTACAAAACTTTGGATTTAAAATTTTTTTCAATTAATTTATTAAAAATTTCAATCATAATTACCATTCCGATATTTAATACAATGAAATTTAGTTTCGAAACCACCGTGGGGTTATTTAGTTAGTAAAATATTCTATTTTTCGAAATTGTGTATTGAGTATTTTTCTTTAAAAGTTTTAGGATTTAAAATTTTTTCTTAAAAATTATCAATTTAAATAATTTTAAAAACATTTCTAGTTTTAGAAGCTGCAGTTTTCAGAAAGTGATAACTTTGAAAAAGTAGTCTAATAACAAATATTTAAATTTGAAACTTAACTCTACACCTCCTGAAATACTTACTCAATCCATCCTCGCACGTCGATCCATTGCGGCATGGTAAATTCTCACAGGTCACCTGTTTCAACAAATCACATTGTACGCCCGCATAGTCCTCTGTACAGTCACAGTGGAAGGCCGCAATTAGATCCGTGCAAGTGCCACCATTATGACATGGCTGCGAGGCACACTCGTCAATGTTGTGCTCACAGAAGCGTCCATCATAGCCCGGCAAGCAGCGACACTGGAAGTCTGCCACCTTATCAATACAAGTGGCATTATTTTTACAAGTTGCCACCAAGCATTCATCAATATCAATCGAGCAATCGTCCCCCTCATAGCCAGCTAGACACTTGCAGGCGTACTGCTCCGATGGTGAACTACAATAGCCACCATTCTTACAGTCCGTATTGAAGCAGAGCACACAACCCTCATCCGGTTTGGTTGAGTTGAGTCGGAATTGTGACTGTGGCTGCACGGATACGTTCTCAGTGTGCGGATACATTTCGGCATTGGAGAAATATGGCAACAATAGATCGCCAACGCGCGCCTCACCCAAACAACCCTTGAATTGTGAGCCCTGCTGTGCTGAGCTGCTGCCACGCGCCTGCCGGCTATCAGTGGGCATGCCGCCGAGGTAGACTGGTGTATCGCTTGAGAGTAGCTCTTGGAAGGCAAGTTGATCAATGTCAGCAGAGAAGGCCGGCGAAGGATCTACCATACTCTCCCAACCCTTCCAGCCGCCCTCAAGTTTACCGCTTTGTGCGCGTAAATATATGCGGTTCCAGCTGTTGAGTGCACAGAGAAATTAGGAAGTGAAACAGGGTATATTAATGCAGTAACAGATTTAAAACTTACCCTGGCTCATTCATCATCTCCATATAGCTGGGATCAGATGTATCCTTGGTGAAGCGCTTGGTGTCGCCGAATGGCTCTTGACTCAGTCGCCAAGTGACCGTAACTTGTCCTTGATTCACACCAATTTCAAAGAAGCTCTCACCATTCTCTATGTAGAATAATGTGCCACCCGCGCGTGTTCGGTATGCAATCTCAATTACCGGTTTCACCAACATTTTCGGCTCCTCCGGCGGTTGTTCTACGAAGTAAGTGAATGCCAGTGGGTTCTTCTCGTTGCCTTTGAAAGTGATGTTCGTCAAACATTCATAGCCATCGTCAAGGTTTTGACATTTACTGTTGCCTGGACAAGTGACTAACTGACAAAACTCGATCTCTTGGCAATTCTTTCCCTTATAACCATTCGGACAAGTGCACACATAATCATTCCATGTATTGCGACAATCGGCATTGTGTTTACAGGGATTCTTGCGACACAAATCGTCAGTAACCTCACCTTTCAGCACCGAAGTGCGATCGATAGTGACTACACCGAAGGGTGGCGGTAGCAGTAAGTCATCTTCATTCAATGGATATAGCTCTACGATCATAGTATGCGAGCCATTGCTTACTTTCACATCCTGTATGATACCTTTAAAATAGTCCTTTTCATCAATTTCATTGGTTGGCGTATTCTCCTCAGGCGTTACCAGCACCGTATCTGTGCCAGTTGTTGTTGGCGCTTGAGTTTGCTCACCAACTGGCGGCCCACCGAGATAGAGCACCTGTGCATCGAGCAAACCCGTGGAGGAGAGTGTTTTACGGAAGTATTCAGTGCCATTGAGCTTGACCTGGACGAGTGTCTGATTACGCACCACTTCGATGAGATGATTGTAGCCATTGTCGAGTTTATTGCCGCCAACTGTGTAGGCTTCTGGCGTGCCATTAAATTGCATTTTGACCAACAGTTCGCCGCCATGCAGCTCGGCAGCTACATAGGATTCGCCGATGTCAGCTTGAAGAAAGAGAAATTTGATTTTAAAGCGCTCTCAAAAGTTAGAGAGTAGACGATTGAAATTTGATTAACAAATTGAAGTAATTGTGAAGGAAGGGATGTATGGGCATGTGTACATAAATATGGAAAGAATTATATATTATATAAAATAATGTAAATAAAAAACAATCAGTTTTCATATTTTCATGATAAATATAGTTTGTGGGCAGAAGGTTTAATGAGTGCTCAAAAGAAGTTGTCATAACATTTCTGTAGAATATCACAGCCAACATTTGGAACTGCATTTCTCAACGCTATATATCTACGATTATTGTAGAAGAGACTTTGACGATCGTTATCTCAGGTCTGCACAGCCAACATAACCTAACATAAACTATGGATTGAAGAAATTAACAAAATTTGTATGATGAATAAGTCAGGGCTCTGACTGATACTATCTTTTGTGGAAAACTGGTTAAAGCTTACAACTTAGTTAAAGCTTTATGGTATGCTCGGCATAAGATTTTGACACTTCACAATTTTGGATTAGTCTTACATATTTTATTTCAAGTGCATGAGAAATGGAGCTATGCAATATTTTCTTTTCAAGGAAGAGAACTGTCCTAGTTTTGGTCGAGTAAGCTGTGATGGGTCGCGAGGTAAATTTAACGAACGCTGGATGAGAACATTCATTTGCAAATTCCGAAGAATTTCTGAAGACAGCAGTCGAAGATTCTTCTAAGCGTAATAAAGGGTTTTCCAATAACAGGTGTTATTTTGAATAGCCCGCTATATCGGTAGATGTCACTTTTGAATCTGTATTTTTTGATATTTGCCAGGTAGAAACTACGCCATTAATAAAAATGGAACGATACACGCTTAAATAACGCATTGAAATTATTCAATTTCACTATAAAAATGGTGAAAATTTGGCAGAGATGGTTCGTCAAACTCGAACATTGTTGGGTCATCATGAAGCACCTTGTCGGACCGCAATACAGAAATTGGTGAAAAAATTCGAGCTGTTGCGACAAGTTAGTGATGTGAAGAATAAAACCCGGTCACGTCGCTCAAGAACAGCCGAAAATATTGTTGCTGTAGCCGAAAGTGTTGAAGAAAATACAGGCTTGCCCATTCCTCGACGTTTTTTGGAATAAGACATTCCACAAACGTCACTACACCGTATTTTGCATAAAGATTTGGGTCTTAAGGCTTATAAAGTCCAGTTAACACAAGAACAACATCGTGTCTTTGCTGATTGGGTCGTTGAAATGCATGTAAATGATCCGAAATTCCATCGAAAAACCATCTTGGGTGATAAGGCCCATTTCCACCTCGGTGGCTTCGTCAACAAGCCAAATTGTCGGATCTGGGGCTCAGAAAATCCAAGAGTTATTGTTGAAAAGCCTCTCTATCCTCAACGTATGACTGTTTGGTGCGGTTTATGGTCTGGTGGAGTCATTGGACCTTACTTTTTCGAAATCTGGAGCAACAGTTACGGTGAATGAATTGCGCTATCGAGAGATAATTAACGATTTTTTATGGCCGGAATTGGATGGTATTGATCTGGACAACGTTTATTTTCTACAAGACGGCGCTACGTGCCACACAAGCAACGAAACCATTGACAGTTTACGGGGATAACACCTCTTATTGGAAAACCCTTAGAATCGAACATTTCATTAGTTTTTAGGGTCTTCTGTGGGAATCTAGGCGACGAGTTTAGTTTGACTTCAGGTACTTTTTGCGGTCGCTTAATGGAGGATTGTGAAATGAAATCACCTCACAATTTGCTTCTCAACTGATTTACTGTCAGTTTGTGCATAGCATTAGCCACCTGCCTGGCGTTGGACATTCATATAACCTAACTTTAATCAATTTTTATTGAGGTTGGTGCAGTTATTTTTGAAAAGTGCACATTTATTTGTAGGAAGGTGAGGCGGCATTCGCTTTTTTTAATTTAAATCATATTTAGTAATTTTACTACCAAAATTGTCGCCTTTACTAAATTTTCAAATAATTTGTGCGCCGGATGATTGCATTTTTAAAATAATCATGGAGATGACCTCGGTGAGGAAGTCATTTAGGATATGTTAAATTTGCCGCCACAAAAAGGCGAGAAATATGGTTCCATAGACTCCCCATATTATTTTGAATATTTTTGGTAAATACGAGGTGTGGCTATTAAATAACAACACTTACGTACACGAGACATACACATTCCATCGTTTATAACAGTGCTGGAAGTCCTATTCTGTCAGTTTGAACTTCTATCTCACAGCTTCAAATATTGTTTTTGTTCAATACAGATTTCACCTTTGGAAACAACTAAAAATATCACGGAGCAGCTGTGGCGAATTAGGCAGATGGTTTAACATTGGAACGCTGTACTTGGCTAGAAACCACTTAATAGAGGTGAAATGAGTCGGCGCATTGAGTAGAAAAGGAGTTGATGAATTGTCTTTTCAAGATCATGAAGGCTCATTGTTGTTGTTGTTGTAGCAGTATCTTCGCCCTGTCAGTGTAGTGTAATTACAGCTAGTTTCCTGGGCCTACCGTTAGATGAGCTAGACGAAGAAGACCGGTAATTACACTACACTGACAGGGCGAAGATACTGCTACAACAACAACATGAAGGCTCATTCGAGCTTTTTCGCTTGCGGCACTATTTTGGCATACCTAAAATTTTGTACGGCGTAAAAAAAAAGCAAAGGATGGCCATGACTGTACTGATTTTTTAGTAGAAGCTAAAGGTGCTGGCGCCGTCACCGAATGGTTTTTTACATGACTAAGATTTTAAGCAGCCACCGTAGCCGAATGGGTTGGTGCGTGATCACCATTCGGAATTCACTGAGAGGTCGTTGGTTCGAATCTCGATGAAATACTAAAATTAAGAAAAACATTTTTCTAATAGCGGTCGCCCTTCGCCAGGCAATGGCAAACTTCCGAGTGTTTTTCAGCCATGAAAAAGCTCCTCATAGAAATATCTGCCGTTCGGAGATGGCTTGAAACTGTAGGTCCCTCCATTTGAGGAACAACATCAAGACGCACACCACAAATAGGAGGAGAAGCTCAGCCAAACACTCAAAAAAGGCTTACTCAAACACCAAACGAAAGGCAAGATTTTTCCTAATAGCGGTCACCCTAGCTAGGCAATGGCGAACTTCCGAGTATATTTTTGCCAAGAAGGAGTACCTTAAAAACCCTCTGCCATTCGGAGGTCGCTCCATTTGTGGAACAACATCAAGATGCTACTAAAACTTGGAGGAGGAGCTCGGCGAAACACCAAACAAACGATATATACTCCAATATAGAGGTACTGCAAAGGAAAGGCAAGGATTCTCGTTAAAAAGCGGGGTTCGTTGGGGTTTTGCGTTTGGCGAATGCGTTCATCTGCATCAGTCTCGTTACATAATAGCCACACCTTGTAAATCTCTATTGTTAGGCAATCCTTACTTGTATGTGGACCTAGCTTAAAGTCATGAAGTGCGGCAACAGATCATAGTCCCTTGCAGCTCTGCCATACCTATTCGAAAACTTTTCTTCCTACTCATATTTACTTCCGAATTTGGTGTGATTATCTAAATACTTACTCTTAACACTGGGCTTCTTCGGATCACTGCCCAAATAGAACACTTGCCCAGTTGGCTCGCGTGTGCGTATAAACATGGAGATATCTAATATGGAACGAATGGCGCGACGAGCAGCATCGTTTGTTTCCACAACAACAGCAGAATGTGTGGTATTCTCATGACCAAATGTGGCGGCGGTTATATCTAAAGGAAAAATAAATAATTATAATTAAATGTCATGGAAGATTTAAAGTATATTCACTCAAGCTTTGCGTTTAACTCACTGTATTTACAGGTGTGCCCGAAATGCGGACGCTGGCAGGTACACGAGAATGTATGCCACAGATCCGTGCAAGCGCCATTCGAATGACAGGGATTTGGCACACATTGCTCGCTGCGTGGACAACCGGCCTGTATGTTCGTTAACTTTGTATCCTTTTCGGTGCCTTGTTCGTCGGGGAAAATCCACTTGCCATTGACGACAATATCTTGCATGCAGCCCACGAAACTCGACGGTCGATGAGGCAGATGACGTAAATAAGATTTCAAATTGGGTATTGTACCACCCAAATAGGTGAGCGGAAATGAAGGTTGACTACCATTTGCTGTCTCATATGAGCCCACGGGAAAGATGGCTTGCTCATCGTTGGCAGAGAGTACCAAATGCGAAGTATTGATAGCCACAAATACTTTATGCCAATTACTATCATTTAATTTGGAACCAATGAACACGCCCTCCCATTTGTTGAGCAGTGAAGAGTGTAAATTCAGGCGACCATTAATCAATTCTAATATATAGCTAACGGGTTCGTTGTGACCAATCGAAGTGCCAAAAGCGAGTACACCATTGGGTAGTGTGGTTTTGAACTGTAAATTGATATCATAACCTTCTTCACGTTGGGTCTTCACCGTTATCAGACTGCTCACAACCATAGAAATAGTTGTGGTCTTTTCACAAATGTTCCCCTGGAAACCATGTTGACAGGTGCAGTTGAAGAGATGTTCGGTTTCATTCACCAAATACGGTTTGCAGTAGCCTCCATTCTGGCAAGGTGCACTCAAGCAACCTATCAAAGGTACGGAACAGTTCTTACCGCCATAATTGGCATCGCAGTCGCAAGTGTAGTCGTTGATCTCGTCGAAACAGGTGCCATGTGTGCCACAGGGTTGATACCTTTGGATTGTAAGGAAAACAACGATGAATCGAGGAAATTATAGTTAAGGAAAGGAGTTTTTGAAATACGAATGATTTTACTGTTTTGATGGGCTATAACAAATGTAGACACATCCCAGCTTCTTTCACCTGCCGCTTACCTGTCGCACTCGTCGATATTTACATCGCAATGTCGTCCCTCGAAGCCTGGGTCGCATTCGCAGGTATATGTGCCGATCTGCAATTGTTAAAAATTATACCGGAACTATTTTTAAATAAATTTTCTATCTATAACTTACGCCATCATTACAGGTGCCATGCTTTCCACATGGATTCGTTTCACATTCATTAATATTGATCTCACAATTCTTGCCCATAATACCCGGCACACAAACGCATTCATATCTAGAAGTAATAAAAATAAATATTTAAGTGAAATACCCTACCACAAAGAACAAAAGGTATCTTAAATTATAACATGAAATAAAAGTTCTGCAAAGATGTTTCGAGTATAGAAAACAACGTCGCCTGCAGTGTGTAGAGAGAAGGAGTAGATTAGTTTAACAAATAATAGAGTACACCGATCTTAACAACGTAGGATCACTGACTCATCAGTATTTGATTGAATAAAAGCCAAGTTCATACCGTAACATATGACTTGAGAATGACTAAGTGTCTTAAGCCATAACCGAAAGCCAACCTCCATCCATCAAAGACGAAGAGCTCGAGTTGCCTGGTGCAACCCGCGTAAATCTTACAGTAACGATCCGGATATTGTAGTGATTTTATTCCTTTTTATATAGGAGTAATATCAAATATGTGTCCAATGAATGAAAGATCCCGCATGATACAACTGCCTCTTTACATGCCCACTCAACCAACTTATCTAACACCATCCTCCTTCCGGTAACACCCCACTGAAACAGAATGGTTTTTAAGACAGCTATTAGATGAGCTTTTGTGGAACAACATCAAGACACACACCACAAATACGAGGAGGAGCCTGACCAAACAACCAAAAAGGGTGTTCGCGCCAATTATATATATTAGATGACCTCACTGACAACAATTAGCAGAGTTCCGAGCCAATCAGTTAGCTACTATGCGAGCAAGTATAGTATCTGTGTGTGTACCGACGAATCGGTCCTTTGTATAAACATCAGTTCACAGCACTTCGATGCTAAGAGCGAGTGTTTTTCAGGCGAAAGATTTTGCCATTCCGCTTCGAAACAATTGCGTCGTAGTAGCTACTAGCCATAGCTTTATTTCGAGCTACGTTAACGGAACGACCCGGATTTATATTCGGCCAAGGACTGCCACTCCAGCAGCATTCCCCATAAATGTAGGAGGGTTGTTTATACTGCTACAATAACAAAAATACGGAAGCATTCAATTCTACAAATTGTTGGATTAACAGCCCCGAACCTGTTTGGTTGGTTGGTTGGTTTATGTGGTGATTCTTCCAGAATCCAACTAGCGCTTCCGCACCATTTTGATGCCACATCCTCGTTACCAACTTGTTTAACGGTTATTTACAGCATAACTATATCCAGTCTGTGCGGTTAAGGAACCTTATTAGGTTGTTAACGTCTAAGCCAGATAGTTGTTCGAGATTCTCGAACAGCGGTTGGCCAAGGGTTAACATTCTGTCCTTCCATAGAGCAGGGCATTCACAGAGGAAATGGAAGATTCTCTCCTTTTTCTCCGGTTGCTTGCAACTGTGACAGTGTGTATTGTGAGGGATACCCATTTTGGCTGCTTGTTCTCCGATACACCAAAAGCCAGTTATGACTGCCGTTAGGCTCCAGGCGTCCCGTCGTTTCATGCTTATTAATCCCGACGATTGCTTGAGGTTGTTGTTGTTGAAGTGGTTGAGTATTTCCACTGAAATAATCCTAATTAGTGACCAGCACAGTTTTACTACCACCGTCCTCGTATAATGATGTTTTTTTTTGTTCTAAGTCAGATCCATTTAGTGAGGTCCCAGCAAATTCTTTATCTCGATATATGTAAGCATATTCATATTGATTACCTTCAATGCTCCGATGTCCCGGGACCCAGATTAAGGTAACTTTATGGTTTTCGCTCCTGGTGGTAAGGCTAGTTCTGCTTTGTTTCACCATCTAGAGGTTGTTGTAGCCGAACTCAGTGCCTGGATTGCAGCTTGGCTATCCGAAAAAATAGCGATATTGCCCTTAAAAGAGCATTACGCATTTTTTTAATTCTGGGGATTTATAGGGAAACGTATCTCTTAACATTGGCTAAATTTGGAAGACGTTTCCACAATGTCACATCATTTGGATGATTTTGTGGCGTCTCAAAGAAAATATATTTTTGACGAAGACAACAGCAAAAATATATACCAAAATTATTCCAAGTCAAGTGATTCAAGTGTTTTGGAGAATGCATAAATTTTTGTGAAAATTGGTTTATTTGTAAAAAAAAATTATAATTTTTAGATTTATTCAATGTTCAAATTTGTGGTACACATTTTTTTATGTATTTGAGTCTTCGGTCCGTGTTAACATTTTTATAATTTTTTTTTAGTTTTTTGGATACAATCTGTATATTCGCTCGGATGCGACGCAATGGGCGGTTTGAACTGTGGGCCTCCACGGTCGCTCCGATGAAATATTTTAAAAAAACAGAAAACACAGCGTGTCAGTATATATTCTTTTAGTTTATTTCAGTAATATATATATACATAGATATATGCATAGATGCGCATTAATATATTAAGTATTAATTTATATTTTACAACGTATTACTTACTTTGTTGGCTGACACGTCTGGTGGCTCCTGATTGTACAATCCAAGTGAAATTTATTATTAAAGTTAGAGTGAAAGTAACCTCGCCGAACAACGTTTAACACGGTAAACGTTTTAACTGTTCGGCGGGGAAATGCCCGGGTTAACGGCCTTCACGTTGCAGCGACTGGAAACGGTGGTTAGCAACAGTCGGAACGGAAGGCGCAGTTACCATTAGGGTGGCTAAAAATTTATATTTAATATTAGGGTGCGGCCTAAACATGCCGGCCCCCTTGCGATAAGCAATGATTATTTTAGGACGGAGGTGTCAGCCAACGTTCGGTATTGGTGAGACATCGGAGGCTGCTGGTGCCGTCTGAAATGCTGCAAAGATATGTAATTTTATGTACGTGGATTATTGCACACAAAAAGTAAAATTTATTATATTAAAATTTATTGATTCGTTATGTTCAAATCATTTAGGGCCGTGATACCTGGCGAGGCCTAGTCGCCAGTGAATTGTCGCCCGTCCTTTTATTTTGGCGCATTATCGTTGGTTGCGTATGTGGTCGAAAAGGCCTGGTTTCCGATCCACGCGCACGCCACTGTTCATGCTACAGCTGGGGTTGAAGAGGCCTCGTCTCCAATCCCCTATCTTCATTGAGGCGAAAAGACCTTGTTTCCGCTCTGCTTGTTCAGGCGGAAAGGCCTAGTTTCCGCTCTGCTTGTCTAGGCGAAAAGGCCTAGTTTCCGCTCTAGACTCAGTCCTTTGTTTTGTTTTCTACAAACAAAAGGATTTAATTTTAAAATTAATTTTTTAACCGAAAATGGGTAGTGTGCACACGGCTTTATAATTGGTTGCTTAATTAGCTTTAGTGTATCATATTTGTAGTGGTGCATTTGGCTGGTCAGTGCAGTGCTGATCACAGCGAAGGAGAAGGCAAAGGAAAGTAATATATATATTTTTGTTAATTAAATATGCACTAGGCATTTTAGTTTTTTTTTTGTTATCGGCTATGAGGAATTTTCATAGCCCTATGAGACACCCTGCCACCCAAAACAAAAAAAAAATGTACCTAATTGGGTACAATCACATATTAATGTCATTTTAATATGTATGTTCACCGCCAGGGGGTGGGTACATACTAATGGACATTGCAATATTCGCCGCATAGGAGGATCGTGTCTTGGCTATGTGTGGATCGTAACCAAGTACAAAGTGTCCTGCCGTGGTATATTTTTTTTCCTTTTTGTTCTTATTATATTTTGGCTACAATAAGAACAAAATGATAAGCAAAAGAAGAAAAAAAATTATAATATATGTATATTTAGATATAATTTTTCGTAGCATTTGCATACATAAGTGCATGATGTTAGAAAAAACTAATAGTTTGCGTTACTTTACGCAAACTATCCCTGGAATGTCGAACCCATTTATATCATTCCTGTAGGGTATTTTTGTTTTTGTTTCTTAATCACTAATTTCCTTAATGGCCGTCACCATTTCCTTTTCAAGTGTAGACGGCGTGTGACGCTAACGTGCGTGTAAAAAATTTTTTAAGTGACAAGTTAACAAGGTGTTTGTTTAAAAAAATTGAAAAAAATTTAAATGTCTGGCAAACCAGAGCGTCCTGTTGCCGCATATATGTTGTGGCTCAACAATGCACGCGATCAGGTTAAGCGCGAAAATCTAGACATTAAAGTAACCGGAGTGGCCAAAAAAGGTGAAGAGAATTTGAGGCCCATGGAGGCAGCTGCCGAATTTATATTCATACAATCAGCTTGATTGAAACCACGTTTGCACAAGGTTTCAAGTCACAAAGTCAGTCAAAGGTAATACAAAAGTAATATGCGTAATTTTCGGTCGTTTACACATGCATTTATTGTATGAAACGAATTTAGTGGTAGTGAAAGTAATCAAAATAGAAACTTTGCATTTAATTTAATATAACAAAGTTAAATAAATACTGATCAAAATGAAAAGTCGTGAAAAGAAAAAATAAAAATTAATATTATATATGTGAAAAAAATAAGTGACAAATGTGCCAGTGAGTAGTGCCCAGTGAGAAATCGTCGCGCAAAAAAAAAATTTCAGGTCGGGCTTTAGATTAATTACACAAGTGTTAAGTGGTAATTTGTTGGCATTTCGGTGTTGCATGTAAAAAAAAGTCCACATGTACGCGTTACCAGTGACGGCAATTTAGTGGATGGGCCACCCACAAGTAATCCTTGGACCACGGCAAAGAAGGAGCGCCATCAGAATTTACGTATGGAGCTCGCATTTGGATCATCATGGAGCGAGGGCGAAATATGGTATAATATTTTAATTAAATTTTATTTTATATTAACGGTGAGTTTAATTTTTTACTTTGAATAATATGAATATTGAACATTTGTCATTGGAAGTCTAACAGGAATTAAATCTTTAAAAAATATATATACAGTTTAGCAAGAATTATCAATATCAATTTGGAAACAATCATCTGCCGTAAAATCATGGAATTGCACCATCAGAAGCATCATCAACATATGTGCACAACTTGAATGCTGCCAAGGCGCAGTTTGCTGAAGCACAGAAAAGCTGATGTGACTACGACCATCCCATGTTGAAGCTATCTGGGATGCCGCCAGCTGGAAGGATATCTTTAATCACCTCGTTGCCGCTGCTAAGAGGTAAATATGTTAATACGTGAATGTGACTGTAAAAGTAAAAATCTGCCTTTTTAGATGTTTGAGTCATCCAAGCTTTAATTGACCTAGAGAAAAATTCGAATTTGTGGGACGAATGTTGGGCAAAGCGGTGCTTACTCGTAAAGGATAAAATGAAGGAGCTAGAAGTGCATTCGGTGGTAGAAATCAACATCAAGTTAGGGCGGCACAAAAGGCGGTCGCCCATGCATGCGCGATTCGTAGGGTATGACCAAATGCTATGTTTTTATTTTTATTTTATTTATTCTAATTTTTCCTTTCATTGATTAGAGAAATTCGCGTGTGCTATCTAACTTAGAGTATTGAGAGTATGACACGTCGCATCATCAAACTAAACAACTACAACCAAAACGCGCCGAAAAGATTCCTTAAATGAAAACTTTGACATTGTTAAAATAGTTGACGATTTTGAAGTAGTTTAAAATTTATTGCCCGAAAAAGTGTAAAAGAAATATTTGCTTTCACCTGCATTTTTTTTTTTTTTTTTTAAATGTAATAAATTATATTTTCTACAGTAAATCTTAATTCTCTTTGCTTCGTTACTTAGTACCTATTTTTATGTGATCAACGTTGAAAAGTATAGATACATATATGTATATATATATATATATATATATCATATATGTATATATAAAATATATATGTATGCATGTAAGTATATTTGATGCAAAGTACACATAGGTATGCATATGTATAATTATGCAAGTCACCTTAAGTGTATACCTGCCCTTTATAGGTACAATTTATGGAACTTACTTGCATCGTTCGTAGGTTGTAGGGTTTGTTGTAGCTTCTTAGATTTGCTAGGGTATAACAAGGTGGTGATATCAATCACCTTCTAATAAAGGGTGAATCGCGAAGTGAAATTTGTTTCTACTAGGTAGGTATTGGAAGATATTACGTTGAGGTTGTAGGTGTGGATTTTTCCATTTCGTGCGTTTTTGCAAATCGATGATGAATTCCCTTTTCCATCGTTTGCAAAAGGTTTGATGGAGGGCTTTCAATTTCTGCCACCACAAAGAATTGTGAACCAGTTTCTCTTGCAGGGACGGATTTTTCGCGAGACGCGTCTCATTCCAGAAGAATTGAGAGCAGGCGCTCTTGAGTGATGGTCCCAGCTTGATTTTTGATGGATTTGATGCCGAAGCAGCTAGTTGCTTGTCCAGTGTGACTTCGCTGAAAAGAGAAACTATTTTTGTTTTGGGTGGGTTGACCGTTTCGGCTCGACCAGTTAGTATCCACCCGAATACAGTCTCTTGGGCAAGAAGTGTACTTAGTACATTTTTCTTCAAGCCGCTTAAAATAATTTGGGGATAAATGTCTCCGCCAAGGACAAGGTCCACTGGTTCATTGACGAAGAACCTCTTATCCGCCAAAGTGAGATCTGGAAATGCTTGCCTTGTCATTGCGCTTACTAGGCAAGTCGGCAGATTTCCAGTTAATTGCGGCAAAACTAGCGCAATTGTATTTAATTTTACAAAAGGGTCGATAGGCGACCGCAGTTGTAATGAGCACGCTTGTCTTACCTGCGCAGATACTGAATTGTTGATGCCCGAGACTTGGGCATGCAAGCGTTTGGATGGCAGATTGATTCTACGTTTGAGGCGTTCAGTGATGAACGAACACTCAGAACCAGAATCGATCAGAGCTCGTGCTGTAAAATTAACATTGTTATGGAATATATTAACCATGGCTGTTCCTAGTAGAACCCCTTTGTCCGTATTGGAATAGCACGATTTGAAATTATTGATTCTGCTATCCTTTGGCCTATTAGAGTCAAGTCGTTTTAGGGCCTCCTTGGATGTTGAGGGCAGGTCATCAGCGGGATCTCTGCTTTCTTTAAGAGCTGCTGCCTTTGGTTGAACTGCTGTAATGTGCAGGAGCGTGTTGTGTCTTGAGTGACATGTGCTGCAGTTATATGAGCTCGTACATCTAGACACCGTATGTCCTGACGACAGGCAGTTCAAGCAACAGTTGTTGCTCTTGACGCACGCGATGCGATCGGTGACCTTTAACTTCCGGAACTTTGGGCAACTTTGCAATTTGTGGTCGTCAGTGACACATAATTTGCACATATGTTTGGCGACACTTACCTGAAAGTTACCCATCCTTCTTGGTGTAGTTTCCGTATGGTGTTGTAAGATTTGCGCCTTGGGCGCTTTGTAGGCTTTAATTCCTTTTAAGCCTGACACTGTTTCAAGTGTCTGAAACCTGTTGGAAAGGAATTTGTCCATATCTGTCCACTTTGAAATTTCAGATTTGTTCTCTATCGTTTGTTCCCAAAGCGATAGAGTACTTTCTGGCAATTTCGTGGAGCATAAATAAGTAATAATTGCATCCCAATTGGAAATATCTATTTGGTGGTTCTGTAATGAGGAAATGCAATTATTAATGTCACGTTGGAGTTTTTTTATCGAACTGCCACATTCAGTTTCGATTGTCTGTAGGTTAAACAGGATCTTCAGCTGCGTGTTCACCAGAATCCGTTTGTTTTCGTACCTTTCGCAGAGATTTTTCCACGCTGTAGCAAACCCGTCATTAGTGAGCGGGCACTTCCTGACGATGTCTCTGGCTTCACCCTGCGTTTTTTGGTTGAGGTGGAACAGCTTTTCGACCGGGGTGAGGCGTTTATTTAAAATGTATATGGCCGTGAACATATCGCGGAATGTTGGCCAAGATACGTAGTCACCTTTGAAAATGTCGGTATCGCACGGTGGAAGGTGAATGTTAAGTTCGCGTACTGCAAGCTCTTCGCCTTCCCGGTCTGCCTTTTCCAGCCTCGCAGAGAGGTCAGCCATCGTCGACATGCCGCGCAAATATGTGTGGTAACATATTTTATTTCTCTTCTTTATTGCTGCCAGATCCTTAGGAGAAGGAGTTTCTGTTGAGAGCAAGTGGTCGTACGCTGCTTTGGCCTTTTCCCACATTGCTCTCAACTCCTCCTGTTGGATCCGGAGTGAAAACTTCGAATGGTCACTTGACGGAGTGCCATTAAAATCGGATTCGAATTCCGTCACGGCGTCGACTAACCGAATATACGTATCCATATTGTAGGTATGGGATACAAAAACTTACGCGGTATTAAACAAAAAAGGATGCTCCTTCGCGAAATGGAGACGAATTCACAGCGAGACCCAAGCCCAAAATGCACCACCGAGATTAAAATACCAGTATATATTATATATATTATGGAAGTCTGTATATATTTATTGTGCAAAAATATAATATATTTAAATTTATATACGAAAATTTCGCCACCCACACAATAATCACCGATATGTATACACCTGTGCAAAAAGTGCGCTGGGATCGATTTCAATTTACTGCGGCGTTGTTTGTGTAGTTGTGTACTCAACTTCACAGCGGGAATGTACAAGTAAAAGGAATAAGAAAATTGAAAAATTCCCAACAACGCGCTGTTAGAGGGTTGATTGACTTGAAAATACCGCGCGCACTTGTATTGTCTGTTTGCGGACAGACGGAGTCGTTGACCCTTTTTGATTTCTTTTTGTAATTAATATATCTTATTTGCTTGTTTCCACCAAAAAAAAAGTGTGCAATAAATCCACGTACCTTGTTTTGCTGGAACGAATTTTTAGCTGATGAATTGGTGCTTTTTATGCTTGCTGGTGCTCTTTAGCTCGCTGGTGGTCTTTATGTTCGCTGGTGCTCTTTAGCTTGCTGGTGCTTTTGATGCTCGCTGGTGGTCTTTATGCTCGCTGGTGCTCTTTAGCTTGCTGGTGCTCTGGCTTGCTGTTGTTCTTTAGCTTGCTGATGCTCTGTTTAACTTGCTGGTGCTCTGTTTAACTTGCTGGTGCTCTTGGCTTGCTGGTGATTTTGGCTTGCTGGTGATTTTTTTTTTTGCTTGCTGGTGATCTGTTGGTTGGATCTTTTATTTTATCCGGCTCGAAGGACCATGTATATTCGCTCGGATGCGACGCAATGGGCGGTTTGAACTGTGGGCCTCCACGGTCGCTCCGATGAAATATTTTAAAAAAACAGAAAACACAGCGTGTCAGTATATATTCTTTTAGTTTATTTCAGTAATATATATATACATAGATATATGCATAGATGCGCATTAATATATTAAGTATTAATTTATATTTTACAACGTATTACTTACTTTGTTGGCTGACACGTCTGGTGGCTCCTGATTGTACAATCCAAGTGAAATTTATTATTAAAGTTAGAGTGAAAGTAACCTCGCCGAACAACGTTTAACACGGTAAACGTTTTAACTGTTCGGCGGGGAAATGCCCGGGTTAACGGCCTTCACGTTGCAGCGACTGGAAACGGTGGTTAGCAACAGTCGGAACGGAAGGCGCAGTTACCATTAGGGTGGCTAAAAATTTATATTTAATATTAGGGTGCGGCCTAAACACAATCCACTTTTTATAAAAGGTTATTTTGAATGCTCTGTATAGACATTTCCTGTAGAAGAGCTCTAACTGTAGCCTAGTTATCACTAAAGGCCAAGCCGTTTCTTCTTAAGGTTAGGTTTCGTGATGCCACTGCATTCTGGTGGACGCGTGCTCATAGAAGGAAAAGTCTGATAGTGGAGCTCGTCAGAAGACGTCTTGCCCTACCCTATCGCCAAGTTTAGATCCATCTATGTAAATACCTGGATTACAAAGTGGAATATGAAAATTGTTACTACACTCTTCCCGTTTTGGTTTTATATATGTAATACATATAATTGGCACTTACACCCTTTTTGGGTGTTTAGCCGAGCTCGTCACCCTATTAGTGGTGTGCGTTTTATGCCGAACACCAGATGGTTTTTATGAGCAGCTTTTTAATTCCAGAAATATACTCGGAGGCTTGAAAAAACGTTTTCCATCATATGATATTTCATGCCTGGAGTTTCGAATTTGTGCACTTCGAATCGTAGTTACGCACCAAACCGATCGGCTACGGTGGCCGCCCAATATCTGTGCAAAAATTGCTCTCGGGAGCTGAGATAAGGCTGAGATCAGGGCACTGCGATCTGCACCGATCGGAAGAAAGTTAAACATTTTTTATACGCACGAGTCCGCTAGCATTTTATGGGTCCTCTGAGATATTTTCGTCAAGTAAGGGCTGCCAGCAGATAACCTGCAAGGTTTTGGAACAGGTGATTAAAAATAGGGCTTAGAAATTTACGCTGACCGTACAACTGGTGCCAATCATACTAAATATTTTCGCTGAAAGGTTAGCTTACTCACTTCATCCAAATGTGGGACAAATCCGTAGCTCAGCCTATTTCTTTTGAAGTAAGTATGACGCCGTAAAATATTCTTTAACTAATACGAAAAGGGTTAAGAGAGATATATTCATTCAGACCGTGGTTTTTAGGGATCACTGGGTGTTCACGTGACTTAAACCTACCCATTTCGGAAAGGTATTTTTGTTTTCATTTTTCCCTTTCTTTAAACTGCTTTCAGTTAAGTTACGACTCAAAAGAGCGTTTTAAACCACTTATCCCAGCAATTAACCAGCAAACGACCAATTTGAAATATAGTCCCATTTATGGATCAATTCAAAAATATTGGAGAGAATATTGGAAAGAACTTAAACGTTTTTGAGAAGTGAGTTCTTCATTTAATTAATTATTTTTATCACCACTCTCAACACTTACCCACTGGCATTCTGATAGGAGAACGGTCGACTGAAGAACTCCGGCAGCTCCATTGTTTGACTCAGCGTATATAATGTTATATTGGAACGTTCCAAGCAATTGCCGTTATACAAACATGGATTACTTTCGCATTCATTAATATCAGTTTCACAATTCTTGCCCATATAGCCTGCATAACATTTGCATCGGTAATCGTTTATATCGTCTATGCAAGCAGCGCCATTTAAACATGGATACGATTCACATTCATCGATATTCAGTTCGCAGAGTTGTCCCTCATAGCCAGTGTTGGCACAATCACAACGGAAGCCACCCAGTTCGTCTATGCAATGTCCGCCGTGTTGGCAAGGCGCCGAAATACAATCATCGATATCGTTCTCGCAGAAACGACCCGTCATGCCGGGTATACAGGAACAGGTGAAATTGTTGATCATGTCGATGCATGTGGAGCCTTTCGTGCAGGGATTACTATCGCATTCGTTGATGTCGACTTCGCAATTGATGCCCGTGTAACCCGGTTGGCACACGCATTCGTATGCGTTGATCTGGAGAAGAGTGAAAATAAGTGGTTAATAAAAAGGAGAAGATTTAGGAATGTCGGGTATAGAGATCATAAACTACTAGTTCAAGCTAAATTTTACACAAAACAATGCTAGAAATCAGTGGCTACAAGCAGGTTGAGACAATAATTCATAATTAAAGTACTGCGAATGTGAATCTATTGCTTGTAGTGCAGGTATATGTTAAGTGTGGACCATAAGCTGGTTACTTTTTCATGAACTCCTCATCTTTCAAATATTCCAGCTGGCTCCGAAAAGCTCTGAGGTTTCTTCAAACATTTCCTCAAGGGCTGGAATATACACAAAAACTACAACTATTTTCCATCGCAATTTATTACAATAAACTATCTACGAAAATAGTTCAACCCTGTGACTCAGCTGTTTTGTGTACTTATATAAACTAAATAGATGACATTGTCGAAGCGACGAATGTTAACCAGTGGATTGACTGTCTGTTGAATTTGTCGACGGCATATATAGGGGGGGCATGTAAAATTTTTTTTTTGAATCGGCTATAAAAAAAAACTAATCAATATTTTTTCCAACTTTTTTTTTATTTTGAAGATTGAACATTGTCGTTTATGAATGAAAAATAATATCGTTCAAATGATTGCCACGACTGGCTTTACAGTAGGCCATTCGATCAACCCAATTTTTAAGCACATTTTCGATTGTTTGGGCTCCAATTTCATGAATAGCAAATTCGATTCCGTGTTTTAAAGCATCAATCGTCTCTGGATGGTACGCATAGCCTTTGTCCTTAACGGCTCCCCACAAAAAATAGTCCAACGGGCTTAAATCACAGCTCCGAGGCGGCCCATTGATATCGGAATTTCGGCTGATTAGTCGGTTTTCAAAAACGGTAGCCAAAAGTTCGAGTGTACCTTTGGCAGTGTGACAGGTTGCACCGCATTGTTGAAACCAAATGTCGTCCATGCCATCTTCTTCAATTTTTGGAAACAACCCGTTGAGCATGTCACGGTAACGCTCGCCATTTACTGTAACCGCGGCTCCTCGCTCATTTTCGAAAAAAAAATGGCCCGATGATGCCGCCAGACCAAAAACCGCAGAAAACAGTGACTCGTTGTGGATGCATATGCTTCTCTAAAGTAACGTGTCGATTTTGTGAGGCTCCAAATCTGACAATTTTGCTTATTAACGTAGCCACCGATGTGAAAATCAGAAAAGAAGAAGAAGACTAACCACTTTGGAAATAGGTTTTCAATATTTCGCAATTTTGTTCAAGCTTATAGCGTCCTATTTCGTAAATGTCAAACCTTTAAGTAAATTATGAACACATTTGACATGTCATTTGTGTTACCATTCTCAAAAAAATAGGTGGTTCAAAAAGCAAACGCTATATGGCCCACCCTGTATGACATGCAGCGCCATTTTAATAAAACAAAAGCTCGCTCACATTCAATTCTTTAAAGTGCTAAAAAAAAAAGATGAATACTTCTTTGTTTTGATCTCCGTTGACCGTAACGTTCTTTAAATCCTCGTTGTCGAAGAGGAAAAATCACAACAAAAAGTCGCGCTTTCTGGATGCATTGGCTTCTCTACAAATACATGTCGGGTTTCCGAGTTCTAAATTCGGAAATTTTGCGTGTTAGCTTGGCTGTCGCGATGAAAGTTAAATTTTTTTCAGCAAAATCGGAGTCTTCTGTCAGCTCCAAAACCCCCACAGAGGAATAATATCGGAACGGCTGGTCATTTGCTTTCAGTTTTTGAGCTAATTGAATCTCATAAGCTGAAAGCTAGAGTATTTAAGTAGGTAGATTTCTTCCGTACTTTCTTCTAAAATAAAGAGCAGCAATTGAGCGAAGGGTGAACGATATGAAGTGTTACCAACTTCACACTGCTTGTACCTGTAAAACAGCTCATGACATCAACGTCAAAATTGCTCTAATGACAGTTCAATATATTGTTTATAAGCCATCAAAAGCATTTGCGTTTTGTTGAATTTTTTTTTCTGTGATGGAATTCAAACGTAATAGTGTGATTGCGTTATATTTGGCTGGAAAAAGCACATGATCTTTTACCCCAGCAAAAGAAAGTCAGTGCGAAAGAGCAAAGGAGTTGTTGCTCTTGCACGAACGTGGCGAGTTTCCTAACATTGTGTTTTCTGATGAAAAAAAATTCCCAATTGAGCAGTTCATAAACACTCAAAACGATCGTATTTACTTGTCCGAACGCTCATACGAGAATTTGAGCCTACGTATGGCCACTCGAAGCAATTTCCCATTGCAAGTAATGGTTTGGGACGCAGTGACCGCTGATGGACGCTCTCAAATCGTTTTTATCGAGCCTGGTGTCAAAGTGAATGCGACTTATTATCGGGAAAATGTTTTAAAAGCTGCTTTACAGCCGTGGACACGCAAACATTTCGGTCGTAGACCATGGACGTTCCAACAGAACTTGGCACCGTCTCATCAAGCTCGTGTGAACCAAGAGTGGTTAAAAAATCATGTTCAACACTTAATTCTGCCACACAATGGCTTTCGAATTCGCCAGACGCAAATCCGATGGACTATTTCATCTGGTCCATTTTGGAGAGCAAGGTGAGGACTAAAAAATATGCCAGTATGGATGCGCTGAAAAAAGCGATTATATGAGAATGGGCCAAAATACTTCAAGATCACATTCGTGCAGCATGCAACTCATTTTTTTACCGTTTGAAGGCTATAGTCAAGGCAAAAGGTGGTCATATCGAGCTAAAGTGAATATATGTTAAAATTGTAATCATGTTTGAAAAATTTTGTCTTCGAAAAAATAAAAACTAATTTCACACAAAAAAGTTATGGTGTTTTGAATAGGTAACACTTCATATCGTTCATTTATATTGTACATATATGAAATAGAACCACAATCCAACTTCTTCGGAGCTGCCGAACTTTCTTGCTCCTGATTCGTTTGAATCCGGATTTTTTAATATGGATTTCCTGGCGAGCTTAAGGCTCACCGACTTCTGACTATCTTCACAGTGACATTCAAGTTGCATTTATAAATTGTATTTAAAGTTAATAAGCAAAAATGATCTTGTACACATATACCGTAATTTACCCACTACCTGATAGGAATATTTACTGACTTGAGTAATAATTTTGAAGAATATGGATAACTGAAGCCCGAGGTTATGGAAGGCCAAGCGCAAGCCTTGTCTTTTGAAAAGTATTGATTTGTTATTCCATTAGAAGAAGGTAACATGGGTTCCTGGCCATCGCGACATTGAGGGTAACTGTAGAGCCGATGAACTAGCAAGACTCGGCACTAAACTGTCTGACGAGCACATAGATAATGACATAGGGATACCCTTACAAACATGTAAGCTACACATCCTTGAACAAATTGTAAAGAAAGCAAACGAAAGATGGCGAAATGAAGGAACCTGCAAAATCGCCCGTCAACTTTGGCCAACTCTAAATGCTAAACGCACAGAATCTCTGCTAAGCCAAAATAAACACAGTCTTAGCACATTGATCTCAGTCATAACGGGGCACTGCCTAATAGGCAGACACGCCCAAAGGATGGGTGTGCAAACACATGACTTCTGTAGAAGTTGTCAAGATGAGGAGGAGGAAGAGACAATCTCGCACCTACTATGCCACTGCCCTGCTCTATCCAGGCGGAGGTTTACTATTCTGGGTAGACAATTTTTTAATGAGCTAGAAGACCTCAGTACTATAGAAATCAGAGATATTTTAAAATTTTTGAAAAACACACACTGGTTTTAGGAGAGATAGGGACAAGCTCCCCACGCGGCATCACAATGGGCTATGAGCCTGAGTGTGTCCCACAGGACAACCGCTTCAACCTAACCTAACCTATTCCATTAGAATTTGACTATAGTTGCATTTTGATTACATGTTAAATATGCCTTTCATAAAATATATGTCAGAAACATTTCGCAGTTTACATAAACCTGCTTCGGTTAGACTGCTCAACGATTATCATTGGCAATATCATCCAACGGACGAATAGGTAGTTAGATGAGTGGCAGGGTTTTTTATCAAAAGAGACATGAGTTGAATATGTCGGACCCAATTCTAGACAGTTGTTTGCCTGCAATATGAGGCGATTGGTAATCGAATACGGTATTCCAGCAGAAAAGTAGATGACGAACTCAGTTCGGAAAGACGCTAGTTATACCGACAAGTAGAATCGGGTATCATAAGAATGGATGGGCTCTTCATTGTTACCCCAGTGATATGAGTCAATTTGGATCAATGAGTTCGGAAAGTGGATTCAAATCTCGTGGATTTGAACTTGCTAAAAAAGTATGATGCGGCACAAAATATAGAATTACTCTACTCGAGAATTTTGAAATTCTATTCAGTTGAGAAGAAGAATAGCACCGATGGAAATGAATAAAATCCGCTGTGTGGGAGGTATTAATGAAGTTCTATTTTTTAATTGGAATCTCCATATATGCCCTTTTGTAGGGAATATGACATGTTCAAATGAATGTTGCGGCTTTGCACGGTGGCATGGACACCAGACGTCGAATTTTTAAAGACTTTGCTGCACATATAAGGCTGAGTTTGAGCATCGCTCAAGGGCATCGGTCGATTGGCGAAGACATGGGACTTTAGAAAATTCACCAGAAAAAGTCTATTGGGATCAAATGGCACGAGCTTGGTGTCCAATTCACGTCAACCAGTGGAATGTAGCTATACCTTCAAGTCACGCATAAACAAGTCAAATCAGTCTGATCAGTTGTCTAGGAACTGAATAGTAGGTAACAGATTTGATATCGACCTGTCTCTATTAACAAACCTTATACGAGTACATATTTAACAACTTAATGTACGCGATTCAATAGCTCGCTTTTTTTAATTAATCTGAATCGGATAATAGAAAATCCATTCCATAGCACTCGGTTAGGTATGCGGGTTCTTTTAAATCTTTGTTGCCGCAATTCAGCAGAGTAAATTTCGCCTGATTTGAACGCAGATACGCTGTATTTCGGCCCCTCTTTTTTCAAAAAATACGCATTTCTCTTTCCAGAGACTATTGAAACTGTGGCATATTTGGAACCGAAGGCAGATATGAAAATCTGTAGATTATACCGGAATAGTAATTGATAGCTAGAAAAATAATACCGTCAAGAGTTATTCGTGACCTGGTTCATATAGTATTTTTATAATCATATGTTATTTTGACAGTTCTTTGGAGTTGGAAATCTTGACAAAAAGTGAAGAAGAATTGCTTTACAATTGAACAACGTTGGGAGAATATTGCAACCTTATTTCCAAAGTCAATGTTGTGTAGTCAAAACAGTGAGTTTATTGAAAAGAAGTCCAAATCATATTTTCTGACGAAGTCCATTTTCATCTTGGCGGCTTGGTTAGGTTAGGTTAAGCACTTGGCTTGTCTAAGACAAGACACTAACGTAACTAAATTGCTTAAACCACTTAGATCGTTTTAAGAAGATCCCTCCAGTGTGACATTTTGCAAATTTCGCAGTTCTTCAAGGAAATAATCGCCAAGATATTTGGCACGGCTTGTTTGAAGTGCTGGACATTTACCGAGGCAGTGTTGTACCGACTCAATTTCTTCTTCCACAACTCCTGCAGAAGTCATTGTGAGGCACCCCCACTCTACTGGCTAGGGTGCCAATAGTGCAGTGAGCCGTTAAACACCTGTGAGGATGCTGGATCTGGTGAATCTAAACAGGCATATGGTCCTTTTAAGATCCAGTTTTGCCCAGAGCGCTTTGGACACCCTGCAGTTATTAGTCAGAGACCAGCTTCTATTGGCGATGTTAGTAAGAAAAACTGCGCCATCTGGATTCAGAAAACCCCCACGTGATCACTGGGGAGCCAATATATCCGCAGAGCGTGACAGTTTGGTGCGAGGCGATGACATAATTGGCATATTTATCTTTAAAAATTCTTGTGGAAACACCATTTCGGTCAACAATGAGCGCTACAGAGGCATGCTAAACGATTTTTCGTAGCCGGAAAATCTTTACATGAACTTGGACGATCGTTGGCTTCAGTAGGATGGCGCACCATGCCACACAGCATATGACACAATCGACCTTTTGCGGCTCAAGTTCGGTAATCGTGTTACCAGCCAACTCGGCGTTGCCATTGGTCACTTAGGAGGTGCGATTTGACGCCGTTAGATTTTGTATGTGGGGTACCGTGGAAGTTCGATATTAAGGCGAATGCCAAAGCTTGTGAATCGTCAGATACAGAAAGAAACCGTCACAAAAGTCTTGCAAAACTGCAGTAACAGGATATGCTACTGAAGGGCAAGTTGAAGCAATCACAAGAATGAATTCGTGTTTGCTATTGGGAATATTTGCTCTTCGAATAAACTAAATAGTATATAGAAAAATATTGATTTGTGATAATTTCTCTGAGTTTTTAAAAAGAAGCCAATGTATTTTCCACCCTATACTGTTGTTCGTGAGGTAACTCCACATATGTCAGCATGGAAGGAACTAAAAGCTGACGGTTACAGATAGTTTTCCGTTGAAAGAGTAGTGATATATAACATTTAAGATTATGAAGGATAAACAAAATTTATTAATTCTATAAATAAATACAGTACAAAGTTAATATGGTTCCTTGCTGTGGTGGCATACGACCGTAATGGTAAAAAAGCTTTGGTGGCTGAGAGTGGACATACGACGGTGAAGGGTTAATAGCCCCTGATACTTTATTTTGGTATAGAGACCAGATACTAGAGGAGTACAAGCGCAACGTCTAAGCTATAGGCAAGTCCTTTATGTATACAATCTATGTAGGTTGGATTGGACTAAATTAAATAAATATTGACTCGACTTATAAACTGGAAGGTAGAATAGTGAGGAAAATCTCTTCTTAACTCACTTGTCTCAAAATCCGATGTTTTCCATATTTAAAAAAGAACAACTAAAAACACTTTAGAAAAGCAAGAGCTAACAAATACACACACACTTACCTTATTGTTGCAAGTCGCACCATTCTGACAGGGATGACTCAAACACTCATCCACATCGGAGTCACAGTGTTTACCCGTAAAACCTGGTGTGCAATAGCACTTGTATGAGCCCTCTTCATTCTTACAAATACCATTACCGCAAATATTCGGATCCAAAACACACTCATCGACATCTTTGGTGCAGGTGCGACCCGTCCAGCCGGACGGACAGCTGCATGTGTACTCGCCATTGGGCAGATCGGTACAAAGTCCACCATTGCGGCAAGGTTGGGCCGAGCACGGCGTGCAGATTTTATTCTCCGGACAAACACACTTGTTCAGCTGGCACACCATTGGCTCTTGGCAATTCACCGCAGTACAGGGTTCGGCCTTCTCACAACGATCACCTGAAAATCCACTGGGGCAGTAGCAATGTGTGCCATTCATTGAACAGGTGCCGCCATTCAGACATTTGCCGCCATTAAGACAGTTGACAATTGTGCCGATAGTGTTGGCACCCCCAACGCCGGCACCACCAGCGGTCAATGGCACGCTTGTCGGGCCATCAGTGGTGGCCAGTTCGCAATTGTAACCTGCATTTCGTAGTAGGAGAAAAGTCTTGTTAGTAATCTGAATTGATTAATGTGGGTACACATTTAAACATTTTTTGTTTATTTGTCAGTTCTACCACAGAATTATTGCATTTGTTATTAAAACTAGCAAACCAAACGCCAGTGAAATAATTTTTCCATGGAAATCTAATTTGTTGTACTAGGGTAATTAATTAAACTAAAAAAGTACAAAATATTGTAAATCAAAACCGAGCAGTACTACATACATACATATAAAATATTTTTTTTTTTACTATAATTTGTACTACAAACTAATACACAGTCAAATCTACCAAATTTAGGTACTTAAAAATCTAATTTTGTTGTGTAATGGCTAGTAAGTATTTATTTAGTTATATTGCACAAGTATAGGTATTTTTGTAATTGTTGTTTGTTCCAAACCTGTGTATCCACTAGCACATAAACAAGTAAAATTTGAAGCATTTCCACTACAAGTACCACCGTTCAAGCAATTTTCGGGGGGGCATGCATTCAATTGAGCCGGGCGTGATTGCTGCACATTGGACAATAGCGGACTAATTGTTGTTGCTGTTGCCGTTTTTGTTGTTGTAGCTGTGGTAGCCGCAATTGCTGTCAATTGTGCTGCAGTAGCAGTTGTTGTTGTTGTTGCTGTGGTTGCTGTAGTTGTATTACTTGTCACCAATATAGGTGGTGGTGTTGTTGGTATTGGTAGACAATGGCCAATGGGGCCTAAATTAAGAGATTAGTGCCAATTCAAAGGAGATAGTACAAAGCACGTAGTTATAGTTACCAGAATTAGAAGAAGGCTTAAATATAGGGTGTGCCATTGAGACCGCCTATTTCGCAATTTAAAAAAAAACGGAGCTTATTTGTAAAAAACACTGGGATTTTTATTGTAATCCAGAGGTTGTATAACGGATTAGGAACCTTATCCTATTTTCTTAAATTTCTTTCATATCCTAATTTTTTATAACCTGGCAGTGGCTGACATTTGTGTCACGAGGAGATTCGCGAATGAGCAACTTGGCCAACTTTCTATCAAAATGCGAAGTCGTCTTACCAGACTGGTTGAATGTCCTGTAGTGAAAAAAATCGAGTCAGCTTACTAGGTGTGGTAATTAAATAACGACACTAACGCTGCTAAATATTTTATTATGACGTCATAGTATACAGGATTACCAGGAAAGGCATCCGAGGTGCTTAATGGCATTACGATTTAGATCATTTCTGATTAATTTGCTTTTGCGACCTTTTTCAAGATATTCAATTATAAATATTTTGGAAAAAAAAAATTTTTTGTTTGCTTGTACGCCTAATTTTTTAAGTGAGTTCAAGGGTCTGATATATTTCTATTTTTAGTTAAAGTATTTGATCAAAAGTTTTAACCTTTATTTAGAATTTTTCTGAGTAGTAAAAAATTCTTTATACTTTGCAATTTTTTAGTTCATTCATTTTTAATATTTATATTAAACTGTAAGTGATGCTTTCCATTTAAATTCAACCGGGCTATTCGGGTCATGTTCTTCGATTTCGATGTAACTTAAATATGTTGCTCTCTGGTCAAAATAATGGGACACGTATTTTTTTGTTCGCCCGAAAAAATTTTTTTTCAAGAGTTATCGGCAATTTTGTTTTTCGCCTCAAACTCGATTTTTTTTAATTATATAAGAAAATTTTTTTTTTAAATGCCCATAACTTAGTCAAAAATGAACCGATTTTAATAATTTTGGGTTCAAAATCATCGTAATTACATACACAAGCGACTTCATGTAGAAACAATTGCAAAAAAGTAGTTGAAATTTTTTTATTTAGCAAAAAAGAAAAAAAATTGAAATTTTTTCGAAATTCAATATTTCAAAAAGTGTATTTTTTTTTTTTTTATAACTTTTTCCAAATCAAAAGGACATCTCAAACTTTAATTGAGCTGCATGCCTAGTAGCTAAAATGAGTTGTTTTTGAGTAATGAATTTTTGAGTAAACACCCTGTTTCGCAGTTTTTGTTTTTTGCAAAAGAAAAAATTTTCAACTACTTTTTGCAACTATTTCTCCATGAAATCGCTTATGTAAGTAATTACGATTATTTTGAACCCAGAATCATTCAAATCGGCTTATTTTTGACTAAGCTATGAGCAATTAAAAAAAAATTTCTTATATAGATTCTTTCCATTTCAATTCAAAAGGGCTTTTCGGGACATGTTCTTCGATTTCGATGTAACTCAAATATGTTGCTCTCTGGTCAAAATAATGAGACACGTATTTTTTTTTCGCCCAAAAAAAATTTTTTTCTAGCTTTATTGGCAATTTTGTTTTTCGGCTCAAAATCGATTTTTTTTAATAATATAAGATTTTTTTTTTTAAATGCTCATAACTTAGCCAAAAATGAACCGATTTTAATAATTTTGGGTTCAAAATGATCGTCATTACTTACACGAGCGATTTCATATAGAAATAGTTGCAAAAAAGTAGTTGAAAATTTTTTATTTTGCGAAAAACAAAAAGTGCGAAACAGGGTGTTTACTCAAAAATTCATTACTCAAAAACAACTCATTTTAGCTACTAGGCATGCAGCTCAATTAAAGTTTGAGATGTTCTTTTGATTTGGAAAAAGTTATAAAAAAAAAAAAATACACTTTTTGAAATATTGAATTTCGAAAAAATTTCAATTTTTTTTCTTTTTTGCTAAATAAAAAAATTTCAACTACTTTTTTGCAATTGTTTCTACATGAAGTCGCTTGTGTATGTAATTACGATGATTTTGAACCCAAAATTATTAAAATCGGTTCATTTTTGACTAAGTTATGGGCATTTAAAAAAAAAATTTTCTTATATAATTAAAAAAAATCGAGTTTGAGGCGAAAAACAAAATTGCCGATAACTCTTGAAAAAAAATTTTTTCGGGCGAACAAAAAAATACGTGTCCCATTATTTTGACCAGAGAGCAACATATTTAAGTTACATCGAAATCGAAGAACATGACCCGAATAGCCCGGTTGAATTTAAATGGAAAGCATCAAGTATGAAGTGGCTCAAACTTCTCGAGAATTTTCGAAAATTGTTTTTCTTGACGCTGTTGTGAATTTCCTTCATATAACGATTGTACAATTGCTTTCATTTACCAAAATTGATTGAGCTACAAAACTACGTACCCAAATTTTCTTATAAAATTCTGATTAAAAATTTTGAAATTTTGATAGGAATTTGTCGAATTTTAGTATATTTTGTACAAAGTTTGAAACTTGAATAGTTATGGTATTTTTTTATACAATGAACTTAATTTTTTTTTTAAATAATAATTTAAGTTCAAAATGAGTTACTAAATAGTTAAAAGATATCAATATCCCTGATAGTGCGAAAGTTCTCTTCTGTTAGATATTTCAGAATATTTTTCTCTCTCACAACTTCACGAACTCAAATTTGTATTTCTATTGTAGATTTTGGCTAATGAAATATAAAGGGTGGTTAAGTTTTAAGGGCCGGTGTTGATTTTGAATAAAATACAGTTTTTTTAGGAAATTATTATCATTTCTCTTTATTATGATAATATTGGTATGGCTCAATTACGTGTGGAACAAAATATCGGCCAAATGGCCGCCGCGGCCTCGGCGGCACACCTCCAAAGACCACCAAATGCAAATAGTTCCTTACCTATTTAGTATAGGGTGCTTTTTATAGGTGCATGAGAACTATCGATATCGATAATTATGGTTTGCCAGCTGACAAGGGCAAACTGTATTGAGACTTCTGTTCAGTAAGGTTTGGCAAGTCATCATGAATCATTGAACCAAAACAATGTTTCCAAATTGTAAAAAATAAGTTTGCTCTCAAAGTTCATAGAGCGAAGTGTTGAAGAAGATGCCGAAATGTCAGTTTCTCGTCGTTCTCAACTTATTAACCTTTGCCCTTCGACTACGTGGAAAACTCTACGTAAGGATCTTAGCTTACGTGCCTATGAAATACAGTTCGCGCGAGAATTGAAACCAAATGACCATTCTTTGCGTCGCATTTTTGCCGATTGGGCTCATTCAGATTTATAGGGAAAAAGTATTTCAAAATTGAATAACATATTAAAAAACTTAATGCCTTGAAAATACCTACAAAACTTAACAATTAAAAAAAACATTCCAATCATATTTCTGTTTAGCACTATCATTTTAAGTTCTCAAGCTCTCAAAAAAAAAACCGATGTTTGGAAAATCCTACTAATGCGGCGCACAGTCTATCACTGGTATGGTGTACTTGACAAGAAAGTTCTTTATATCATACAGGGTTGCCCATATTCGACGGACCCATCTGGCAACCCTGTATCTTTTGACAGAGACGTCAGATCGCTTAATAACATACCGCGTTGGAAGCGTCAGTCCAAGCAGATTTTGCTCTATGCACTCAACTTTTTCCGTTGGAAGAAAAAAACAAAAAATAAAAAAATGGAATGAGAATCAAGGTTATTGCTGTATTGGTTTTTTTACAGAACCGAGAAGTGTTGCATTCGAAACAGATGAAAAGTCAGCTAGCGTTCACAGGCGTTCGTCGCTTGCATATTTCTTCTACAGTAGCGTCAGGCTCGTTGTTTAATAGCCACACCTCATATTCATTAATCAATATTCCTGTGCTTGTGGGACAACGCACTGGCCGAAGTATTGAAAAGATTGCAGTCGTAAATTCTTCATTTCAAAATGAGCTAAATCAGTCTACTTCACACGGTTCACAGGAGTTGCGAGTCTGGCAGTTCGTATTGTAGAGAATTTCGAGTAAAGAGGTCAAAATAACCTATGAACTGACATTTGAGATGACGAAACTTCTCCAATAGGATGCTACAAGAATTATTTTACGTTTTAAAAAAAAGTTTATTATGTAATGATTATTCTATAAGTATAATCAAATTGTTCTTTCCTACGAAATATTGAAAGGTAATATATTTTGGCATAGTGTGGACTAAATTTGATCAATAATTCCGTATCAAATTTCGTCTTTCAGTCCAAGAATTGTTCTTGGGCTAACTATAGGGTGGGCCATGTAAAATTTGCTTTTTGAATCGGCTATAAAAAAAAAAAAACTAATCAATATTTTTTCAAACTTTTTTTTTTATTTTGAAGATTGAACATTGTCATTTATGAATGAAAAATAATATCGTTCAAATGACTGCCACGACTGGCTTTACAGTAGGCCATTCGATCAACCCAATTTGTAAGCACATTTTCGATTGTTTGGGCTCCAATTTCATGAATGGCAACTTCGATTTCGTGTTTTAAAGCATCAATCGTCTCTGGATGATTCGCATAGCTTTTGCCCTTAACGGCTCCCCACAAAAAATAGTCCAACGGGCTTAAATCACAGCTTCGAGGCGGCCAATTGATATCGGAATTTCGGCTGATTAGTCGGTTTTCAAAAACGGTAACCAAAAGTTCGAGTGTAACTTTGGCAGTGTGACAAGTTGCACCGTCCTGTTGAAACCAAATGTCGTCCATGTCATCCTCTTCAATTTTTGGAAACAAAAACTCTCGCCATTTACTGTAACCGCGGAAGAAGAAGAAGACTAACCACTTTGGAAATAGGTTTTCAATATTTCCCAATTTTGTTCAAGCGTATAGCGTCCCATTTCGTAAATGTCAAACATTTAAGTAAATTATGAACACATTTGACATGTCATTTTTGTTACCATTCTCAAAAAAATAGGTGGTTCAAAAAGCAAACGCTGTATGGCCCACCCTGTATTTCTTTGATAAAGAAAAACAAAAATTCAAATTCAAAATCAAAATTCAGCGTCAAATCTTATAATCTTAGTGATCAATTCACATGCGTGGTAACGATATTTTTGTATCTGGGCCGTAAAACCCTCATAATTTTGGTTTCGAATTTCCAAATTTCTATGCGTGGTGACTTCATGTAATTTTCTATGGCTAAACCTCAACTATCGCTCGTGATAATGATAGCAAAGTAGATATGAAGGACAAAAAAAAAAGTATACTAAGCTCAAAATAGGCGGTCATAAGGGGCACCCATTATTTATGTATGTGCATACTTATGTGTATGTGGAAGTGGTATGTTGGTGTGCTTGCACGTGTATGGGCATGTGTGATAAGCGTACGGTATATATGTATATGTCAATTCATGCAGAATTCTGTATACATACATACATACATACATATATTTATAACTGTTTATATAATACATACATATACACAAATATATATAATAATATCTACTTTTATACACATAGTATATACTGGTTTAATTTACTGCATATGTCCTTTTAAGAAATAATTAAAATTAAGAAACTCGAAATAAAGTCGGCAATTTGGTCTGCTATTGTACAAGTCAGACACCGGTGGCGAGTAGTCTCGGGCAGTCTCATTCATCATCCTCTAAATTTGGTACAAGTAAATAGTGGAGCGCCCGGGGGTTTTGACCTCGGATCTCATAGGGACTGAATGAATTGCCATGTAACCAACAGGCTTTTAATTTGTATGCTCTAAATTGTAACTTCTACCAATATTATATAGTGCAATTAATTTTTTCATTGTTTAAACAAAAAAATATGAAAAATTAATATATTGGAGCATAATATTTAGTTGGAAATAATTTTTTTTTAGTTCTACGTTAAATTTTACTTAAATAGATAAAGACAAACCTCTTCCCAACGTTATATATTATTGGTTATATTATGGCTGGAAGTGGGATAAAAGAAGTTCTTTCTACCATTTATGCAGAAAATACGATTGATCACATAACGTCAGGACGTGCCTATGCTAGAGCAGTACGGGCTCATACCTTATTTCAGCAGGCTTTATCACAATTAGTTTTTGAAGATCTTAAGGAGGATAATGCGGATTTTTTAAATGTATTAAATGACGAACAAATATCGATGATTTTTGAAATTTTCAATTACAATGAAATTACAGAAAACCAAGGATTTCAAATGCTGAGTCGAATTTTTGAAGATAAGTTAGTTGAGCTTGAAAATAAAAATAAAACATCAAAACTATGGATTACGTATTTTCGAATGGTAACAATATTGAAAGACTTCATTGCTGCCGACCTTATGGGGGATTGGAATTTACATCTACATAGTAATGAGCTGATGATTCCACTATTCGACGCATCAGGACATTTTCCCTATGCGAAGGCTGCACAAATTTATCTGCAAGATATGAAGGAATTACAGAGTAAAACGGATCCAGCAGAGTTCGAAAAATATACAACAGGATATTTCACATCTAGGCGATCAGATATTTTTTTTCTGGTATTGCAAGTGATCAGACTTTAATGAAAGGAATGAGCGTCGAAGGGAGTCCTTTTAAACGAGGTACCACTGAAAGTGTAGTTTATAAATGGATCAGAGGAGTTATTTATAGAAAAGATATTATTGAAAGCATAGAAAATTTTTGTGACATATCTTTCAATAAAAGTCATCAACACAGTGATTCTACAGATGCTAGAATAGAAAGGGATGGTATCGATTACGTAAGATATTTGAGGAATAATTATAATAACGCATACGTGGTATTTGATGGATATAAGAAGGACGGTGTTAAATCTGCTGAAAGGAATCGTCGCGCACTAAAAAATATAAGTACAGATATTGAATTTGATGAAAATATGCCGTTAAAAATCGCTCAAGATAAATTTCTAACGAATAAAAAAAATAAATCTCGCCTAATCGAAATATTAAGAATAAAATTAGCTGATAACAATATTTTTACATGCCAAGCGGAAAGCGATGCAGATAAATTAATTGTTGATACAGCAATCAGTTTAGAATCTCAAAATATTGTTGTAATTTCTGAAGACATTGACGTGTTGGTTGTGTTAACGGCATTGGCGCCTACTGATCGTGAAATATACTTTTTAAAATCATCCCGAGGCAAAGTTAACCAACCAATATTTTCATTGAAAAGTTTAGAAAAATCTTTACCAGCATGTAAATAACATGTTCTATTTTTACATGCTTTCACGGGCTGTGATACTACTTCTGCGTTTTACAATAAAGGAAAAATTAAGTTTATCAAATATTTTGAGAAGCGGAATGATCTACATGACTCAGCAGCAGTATTTAAAAATGTACATGAAGATGCAAATAATATATTTCAAGCTGGTATTACATGTATTTTGGGACTGTATGGTGCTTCGGCAAAAATTACAGATTTGAATACATTCAGGTGCAATTCTTTCATCAAAGCAACTGCCAAAGACACAAGTGTTCTTTTATCTTCGTTACCTCCCACATCTGATGCAGCATTTGAACACTTAAAACGGGTTTACCTACAAATCCAGATGTGGTTAGGGAATGATTTAATCATCGAAAATTGGGGATGGAACTATTCCAATAATACCTATCATCCAATATTTACGAATCAATTACTTGTTCCGGAAAATTTATTAAAAATGTTATTTTGCAATTGCAAAAAAGGATGTGGAGCTGCATGCGGATGCCGAAAAAGTGGATTATACTCCAGTGTAGCATGCCTACAGTGCAACGACGACAGCTGTCTAAATGTAGCGCCTATGATTAACATCAGTGAAATTGAAGATGATATTTGAAAAAATGTAAATTTTTCAATAGACACATTTTTTTGTTAATTAATTTTTTTCTTTTAAATAGTCATAATTTTTTTGTTTTTAATAATTACTTCGATTTTACTTTTATGCTATAATAACAGAAAACAATTTTTTATTTTTTTTGTATGCTAATTATTTAAATAAACAAATAGTTTGCATAATATTTTTTTTTTAATTTAATTATCCATAATCTATTTATTCTTTCAGTTGCTTCCACTTCTGTTACAAAAAAAAATAAATTCTACAACGTTATTTGCATTATAGTTATTGCAATCATAAATTTTTGCTATTTAAAAATCAAATGCACAACTTTTAAATGGGTAGAGATTATTATTTATGTTATTCACAACACATTTTCGCAAAGATAATTTAATTTCATCTAGTGCCTAAGACATCCTAGGTTTTAATGTTTTTAACGCTCTAGACGCTCCACTAAAACACAACCGTTCTCAGCTATGCAGACATGTGCGAGACGTTATTTTTGAGTTTGTGTGTTTGCCATGATTGCTGAGTGCATGCAAAGAATATGACAAACTAAATATAACAACTAGCAGTTGACCAAATAATACATGTATAGACAAACAATACTCGAAGAACTCGAGTGACTCGTGCCACAAAACATTTCGAGCCTTGGCTGTTGTGATGGCAAGTCTGTACCATTTATTATCGAAAAATGCTGCGCATCTTCAAGGACCAAAAACATGCATTTTCTCATTTTTGTGCGATGCTCTGCAAAGGTTCAAAACTTATGAATCCTTAATGTTTTCGCCGCGCTTGGGGTGATTCAAATCAAATGTTTGGCTCTGGTATACTTTAAGGCACTACGACATCTATAGCACGCGGCAGTAATCAAAACCTGTCACAACAGTATCATTCGACTTTAGGATTTCAGCAATCACATTCCAAACACCTTTCTACGGCACGTCGCCACTCGCAATTTGTTCTATTATATCTGCCATTTACCATGACTACGATTATAGACCTCGTACTAAATAGCAAATGCACCTAATGATCGCTGTTAAACTAATGCATTTAAATACACACAATAATCAAAGGTCTCGAGTGGTACAGGCGTTCTCGTTCACGCTAACGGCTTATTATTTGCTGCTAAACATAAATGACTAATCATGCAAAAGCCCGAGTAAGTGATCGAGTATACCCAAAGTCTAGGTATCCGTCGCAGCTCTCTGTTACAAACAGATAACTAGTAGATAAGTCCATATCAAGCATTCCAGGCGCTAAGGCTTTCAGTGTTTTTTCAGCTATATGATTTTTAAACTGAATAAAGCGCAAAAGCTATAGTTGAACGTCTGGTAGCTTAAGGGGGAAGTCTACTGTGACAAGGGAAAAAACAGGCTTATTTTCCGGATTTTATTTCTAACAAAATATTGCTCGTACATAAAATCTATTTAAACTCTTATCTTTATTATATATTTAGGTTTTTGAAAAAAAAATTTTAAGTCAAAATATTCAAAATGGCCGCTGTGGCACTTCTGCAAGCGCAGGTCCGCTTTTCTATACGGTGTACACGATATCTCGAGTTCTGATAAATGAATCAGCTTAAAAATTTAATTATATATTCTCTGTAATAGTGTCTCTCGTCTGACATAGGATTTTTTGATATCGTTATTTGTTAAATTGTTATAAACAATAGTAACATCAATTTTAGGCAAAAAAAAAGAAAAAAATTTCAAGAATTTTTTTTTCAACGCCAAAATTTTTTATCGACATAATCCTACGTCAGACGAGAGTCAATACTATGTATATGATAACAATATTTTGTTTTTTTGTTTTAGATCACCGAAACGTAAGATTTCATGTACACCGTTTAGGCACCTAAGAAAAGCGGACCTGCGCTTGCAGAAGTGCCACAGCGGCCATTTTGAATATTTTGACTTAAAATTTTTTTTTCAAAAACTTAAATATATAATAAAGATAAGAGTTTAAATAGATTTTATGTACGAGCAATATTTTGTTAGAAATAAAATTCGGAAAATAAGCCTGTTTTTTCCCTTGTCACAGTAGACTTCCCCCTTAAGAGCTGCTCTAGCTAAAACAAAATGTAGGCACACAATAGCCTCGTTTGCTCCAAGCAATGCTCGAAGTCAGTAAGAAATTTTAAATGGCAGTTTAAGGACGAAAATAGGCCATATCTGTCACCTTTGACACGTGGTTCCTTATATTGGAGTTCTTCAACTAAACATAGCAGACATATCGAGTGATGTAGTACCGAAGAAGTTGAATGCTTAAATAAGTTTCGACACTTTGGGTGAAGAGGAACCAAATATTGGTCCAAGCCGAGTCAGCTGGCAAAATGTTCTTTTAACAAATTTGTCAAAAGAAACGAGGTGAATAGAGAATTTGCTTTTAATGACTACAACTGGAAAAAGTTGTACCACACCACCAAGCTAGTTCGGTAATATTCTAAAAACTTGCGCCTTGCAGCCCATATTTGTATTGTAAATGATATCTATAAGAAACAAGAAAGCGCATATCTCCTACCGGTATACTACGTAATGGCATAGGCATTATCATTATTTAACTACCTGCTCCTCCAGACTAATTGAAAAGATTAGCTATGCCTAACTCCATTGTTTCTGCCAAATTAAAGAGAGCACCCCAAATAGATATTTTTGTGTATAGCCTGCAACTACGAAGTGATGAATTAATTCCAACCTTATTTCAACTTAACGACTTCTGGATGACAATGACAAGTGATGAGCTTCCATTCAGTTTAAGACATTTTTTTCTTTCATGTGACTTCCTATCATCTTAAGTATTGACTTACGTTTTCCGCACAGTTTTCTTTTATTTTTATTAGACAATATAAAATATTCAAAGAAGTGTTCTAGAAAATTGTGTTTCTGTTCCATTCACCGATGCAATCAATTCAGATATCGGTTTTTTCCATTTTCTCCAAATTACTGGGTAGTCTGATAAATGTAGCTGTAAAACACAAACTAACTGACACAGCACGTTCGAATTTTGACAGGAGTCAACTGGCAGATGTCTGTTGACAGGAACAGTTTTTTTTTCAGTAAAGAGGTCAGAAATACAAAAACTCAGGGACTTATTGACCCGCCCTCGTACTTAAAAATTCTGTGCTTTAATCGCCCTTTGCAACACATCTCGGGACCATAAGAAGCATTTGTCTACTTCTTATCTAAGCTCGGCCTTTAAAGACTTGAGACACAGTTCGGGCTGTATATACTTTATAAATCGCATGATTTCGTTCTTCAGCTTTAGAATGATCTCGATCTTACTGGCATAGATCACGCTTTTCCCGTAGCCCCATAGAATGAAGCCCACTGGTGTTAAATTGCATGATTTGGCGGCCATTTGACTTCGTGGCTTCGTGAGATGAAGCTTCTTAGAAACTTTGTTCGCAATACGACCATTGTTTCATGCGCTGTGTGGCAAGTCGCGCCGTCTTGTTGAAGCCACATATTTTGTTCAAGCCTATTTCATCAAATTTAAACCAAGAAAAGTTTATTATCAAGCCACCCTAATGTTGACTATTCACCGTAAAAGTGTTGCTGGCATTATTTTCAATTAAATACAGCCCGTTGACTCCTTCAGCCCAAGAACCCTACCAAACAAAGACTCATTGTGGCTGCATATTTTTTTTAGTCCTCAATTATAGCAGTTTTGCTTGTTAATGTATAACCTAACGCGAAAATATTAGGTAATGTTGATCGAAGAAGTCACGCCATGTGCCAAATGGATTTGTTGCAGAACGAATATTTTCATAAAACGATTGGATCACTTTTACGCGTTATTCAACTGAGTATCGCTCCATGACTGAGTTTGCCAAAGCCTGCTCTACCAATTATGTGAATGAGATAAAATAAACAATTAACCTGTTTCAAATAATTCTTGCCAAGGATCAGCATCACTTTTGATTCGTCCTGTAGTTACGTGTAAAAAAGAGGCAGGTTACTCGAAGCCACCTTGGGCATTATTTCGAATTATTGGTTTACATTTTTTATTGGCATTTGAAAGACTTTCGTTGACGTTTAAATGATATTCAAGTAGCGAATTAAACCAGTATATATTAATATACATTAAAAAATATATATACATATATAGATAAGATAGGCTTTTACTTTAAATATAAATATTTTCAATACCATCAAAGCATAAAATAATAAGCGTCTAGATAACCAAATCCACATCCAAAACTTGTGACATTGAAAAACTAATAGTTTCCGTTTATGCCTAATAACTAAATTTTTATAAGAAAGCTTTATTTTCTTTTACGCTTAATTGCTTGACTTCTCAGCTTTCAGTTACATACTTAATTTTAGCTCACATCTCTTCTTTTTCAACCAATCAGGTGGTATGTAACGTTTGCGCTTCTCACCCGGGCATTCCCATTTGCTGAGCGCTTCATTCGATTCGTTTAGTGATGGGTTAATATCGGAAGCTTTGCAATGCAGTAGAAATATTGAAAACAAATTGTAGTAGATATAGAATAGAGTGGAAGCTCATGCATTTCTAAATATTTATGAACTTAAAGCTGATAGAAAAATAAGCTGATAGATAAAAAGAAATAAGTAACCCTTTATCCATTTCACCCACACCGAATTTTCTACACCTAACTTATTTTAAATAACAATATTCCTTACAAATAAAACCCACATACTTTCCGCGCCCACCAATGAAAGTGAAATGCGTTCGAAAAACAAAAAATATCAAAACACCGCTCTGCTGCACTTACCCGTTGTGCCTGGCTTACACACGCACTTCCCAGCTATGCACTCCGAATCGATGGGACACTGCGGACACGGCGGGTTTTGCTGACAGAGCTCACCGCTATAGCCTGGCGCACATTGACAATAGAAACCGATAGTTTTGTTCACACAGGTGCCACCGTTGAGACACTGTTGTGTCTTGCAGCTAGTTGCATCCTCACAGGTCTCACCAGCCCAGCCATCCGGACATTGGCATATAAACCAGCCATAGCGGTCGTAACAGCGTCCGCCATGTTTGCACGGATTGCCTTCGCACTCGTCGATGTTCGTCTGACAGATTTGACCCGTGAAACCAGTGTCACGGCAATCACAAGTGAAGCCATCCACTAAATCCAGACAACGGCCGTTATTCAGGCAAGGTTGTGAAGCGCAATCGTCTACATCGGTCTCACAGCGCGCACCCGTATAACCTTTAGCACACTCGCATTCGATTTTTGAAGTACCAGGCGCTACAATGCAAGCACCATTGTTTAGGCAAGGATTCGTTAGACATACAGGGTGCACATTGATTTCCTTTTCACAGTTTTTACCAGTGTAATTCGGCGTGCATTGACATTGATAGTCGCCGCGTCCATCCTCCACGCAGTTACCGCCATTCGAGCAGGGACTACGCGCACACGGCGATCCACTGTCGATCTGACAGTTCTTACCCGAATAACGGGCGGTACAGTGGCACTCGTAACCATCATTTAGCGAAATACATTGACCATGACTCATGCAGGGATCATTTGAGCAATAGTTATCTTGGCCAGCCACAAGTGTGTCGTGATCACCGCAGGGACCGGTTGCTAGCGGGCACGGCCCATAAACGACATTTTGCACAGAGCCATTGATGAACAGTAATCCAGGGCCGTCTTGTAAACAGCCGCTGAATGAGTTGCCCAATATTAAAATAGCCGCTTCATTGCCAATATCTTGATTGGTCAGAAATTGGCTGTTATAAGTTGAATTGGCTGCAATTAAATGTAGATCGGAGTTATGTAATGTGAAATAGACAACGCGAATGAACCCCGTTACCACACTTACCAAAAACCATAGACGTGCGATCGATGTACAAATAAAGATTGCCATACTCGTACTTGAATTGTAACGTGTGCCAATGATTATCAAGTAAATGGTATGGAAGCTTCACATCCAAACGGTTGTTGGGGCCAATCACCGCCGGACCAGCCAACGAGACTTGCAGAAAATCATTCAGCACAGTGATGACGAATGAGTTCTTATTGTATTGTTGAGCTAAAATTTCGCCGCCTGTGAAAGGAAAATGGTGAGGTTAAAGAGAGAAATAGATCATTGTTTCATGAAAGTGAAACAATTTTTTTGGTAGTTTTTTTCTTATTTTGACTCACCGCGACAGGAACGAAAACTTATGGCTGAATGATCCCAAATTGGCATCGGCGTGAGCAATCGCAGGTAGGCAGAACCATTAAAATATGCCTCCGTACTGGTAACACCAGATGGGCTGGCGTGCACTGTTTGAATTAAATCTAAAGCTGCAAAAACAAAAAACAAAAATAAAGTGAGAAATTTGAAATTGTTGAAGGCATTTCAAAACTAATATTATTATGGTAACTAAGTTGGAGAAACTATTCTGGGGATAGTAAGTTCATGCATACATTTTTCGTTTCCAGTTTATAGAGTGCATCTTGATGTTGTCGCACAAATATAGGGCCTAGAGTTTTACGTCGACCCCAAATGACAAATGGGTGATTTAAGAAGTTTTGAGTAATAGAAATGTCCCCGGAGGCTCGCCACAACCAAACTAAACTACGGGCGACCACAAATGGCAAATGGGTGTTTTAAGAAGTTTTGAGTAATAGAAATATCCCCGGAGCCTCGCCTCAACCAAACTAAACTGCGGGCGACCCCAAATGGCAAATGGGTGTTTTAAGAAGTTTTGAGTAACAGAAATGTCCCCGGAGGCTCGCCACAACCAAACTAAACTGCGGGCGACCCCAAATGGCCAATGGGTGTTTTAAGAAGTTTTGAGTAACAGAAATGCCCCTGGAGGCTCGCCACAACCAAACTAAACTGTGGGCGACCCCAAATTGCAAATGGGTGTTTTAAGAAGTTTTGAGTAACAGAAATGTCCCCGGAGGCTCGCAAAAACCAAACTAAACTGCGGTCGACACCTATAAGAGCCAATTTTTGTTTTAACATTTATTACTTCAAGGTCACTGTTGCTCTTGAATTTGAATACGCTGAATGGTAGTTACGGTTTCTTCTGTGGTGGTCGAATAGAAAATAATAGATTAATCATTGAAATGTCATAAACCGCGGGAGTGACTAAATAACTATCACTTTGGTGATAGATAGACAAATTAAAACTGACCTTATTGCGAAATGGGGATTTAAGATTCCTTACAAGTTATCTGACCGCTCATAATCTGCTACGTTAGGATCTGCGTCAATTGGGTATATGTTACCTACCGACACAGAATGTCACCAATGTCTAAAGGTTGGTAAGGTTAGGTTAGGTTGTAGCGGTTGTCCACTATGAGACGCACTCAGGCCCATAGTCCATAGGTATGCCGCAGAAGGAACTTGTCTTGATCTCTCCGTAATAAATATGAAGCGATGACACACTTTAGAAGGTCCCTGATTTTAATTGCTCACTTAGAATGCCGAATCTTCGTTTGTATAGTGTGGGACAGTGGCATAGACGGTGGAAAATCATATCACGCTGGACGTGTCTGCCTATTAAGATGAATCGAGGGGGGTGAGATATCTTAACTTATTTTATTTGAATTTCCGACCTTAACTGGTTTTATGTAGAATCATATTTTCTGACTTGGATCTCTTGACTTTCGTAAGAGAGTCTGAAACTGTTTTAGATAAGTGTGGTTAGGAACGTGGTATTGGGAGAAAAAGCTGGAAGAACACTGTGAGATACTCAGGATAATAAAAATGTGTGGAAAATGCTCTGGAGTCAGACTCGGTGTATTATTTTCTTTCTTTCGTCACAATTTTTTGTTTCAAATAAGGAAAATGTAGTTATCGGCGCAAGAAATTCATCATCAAAATGATCCAAAATTATTTTTTATTAGCGGTTAGTTCTCAACCTAAAATGGTAAATATTCGAATGCTGGGAAAAATCTCATTCAAAAAAATTATCTGCTGTTGGGTAATAAAACTCATATGGCTCTTCATTTCTAGGACCACATGAAAACGGGAACTATAAATTGGAAGAGGAGTTCCATTGTGGATTTGCGTTACTTTCAAAATAATATTATTAGTTAATTTTGTTTCTGAAGCTCTTGAAACTGCAATTAAGGCTTCCATTGAAGGTCTTTATTTTACGGCTGAGATCATAAACAGAAAACCAATAGAAAGAAATTCTAGATGAATTTTCACATTAAGAGTCCCTGCGTAGAAAATAGTCCTTTGCAACCAGCTTCAACGACCTTAAATCCTGTTCCTTTTAATACAGGTTTCTCCTGAGCGAAAGTACAAATTCGAATACAGTTACGAATAGGAATGGGAATGATTATCAGTACTAATAGCATATGAATGCAAATTCGAATGCGAACCAGAATAGATATGCGAACGCGCATAGGTGTACAAATCCCAGTGACAAAGGGAATATGAATTCCCTCTCCATTTCTTTCAAAGCTACGAGTACATATTACTTATATAAAAGGTGAAGACCAAAATAAACAAAACTGAGCTAAAATAGAAACGACAGGAGCTTTGTTCTGATGATTTCGAGCTTATTTATTCAAAATAGTGCCCTATGGCCTCGATTCCCTGTTTTACGCCATCTAAAAGCTTTTCGAAAGAGTGTTCCAGGTCATTGACCGGAATGTCCTTCAGGATGTCGGTACAAACCTTCTGGATGGCCTCTACGGACGCAAAACAGTTTCCTTTCATGGCAATTCTCCGAATAGGTAGAAGTCACAGGGAGCCATATCAGGCAAATACGGTGAGTGATTGATGGTTAAAATGCGATTTCCAGTCAAAAAATCAGTTTACAAGAGTGCATCGATGCGATGGTGCATTATCATGCAATAAGCGAAAGCTTCCTCTTTCGCGGAATTCAGGGGAATTCAAATCGCCAAGATAGAAAATTGCATTGACGGTTTGGCCCGTTGGCTTGAACTCCTTGTAGACAATTCCTTTGGGATCGTAAAAACAAATGAGCATCTACTTGATTTTTGACTTCTACAAACGCGATTTTTTGGGTGGTGGCTCGTCTGGGCCCTTCTATTCGGCACTTTGTCGCTTAGTTTCAGGTTCATGTTGGAAACACCACGTTTCATTACCACTTACAATGTTGCAAAGGAAGTTCTTGTCTTTTCTCGCCTCTTTAATGGAGTCTTTCGAATGTTGAAGCAATGTCTGAGCAATTTTTGGTCCTCAGTTAACTTGTGGGGAATGTAAACCACTCAAGAACTCTGGCACGGGATAGACAATCATCGTCATAAACTTTTTCCATCAATTTAAATGTTTTACCGATTTTAAAACAAAATTTGATATGAGCTCTTTGTTCGAAACTCATTTTTGTACCGATGCCGCAAACACACTGACACTTTAGACGCAATAACTTCGCTTCCACAGAACCAAATGTCACCAAGCTTTGATTGGAAGTCAGCTAGGGATGTAACTTCCAACCCACTAACTCATTAAAAGGATGACGCCATCAACAACTTTTTTATGACGCCAGTCTTGTTTATTTTGGACTTCACCTTGTATACTGGCAATATGTTTCCCTAGTGAGTGCTAAGCATACTCATGACTCGTGTTTTGTTTTGCGCATACATTTTTAAACTTTTGTCTTTTCTAAACGAATAATGAAATATAATTTGAACGACGTTCAACGCATAATAACAAAACGAAAAGGTAAACGTGCGAAATATTTGCACTTCGGTATATTTTGTACTTGTATTATATGTCTGTATGAACTGTCCGTATGTCAACACATACAAACGTAAGTGAGTATGCATGCTAGTAGTAATTTGTAGGAAGCACACATTTTAGGCGACCTATTGAACCAAAAAGGTGGTAAATGTCAGAGCAACATAATGTCACATGAAATCGCATTTACTAAAAGTATAAAGCAGAGTACTGTACTTATGGGTTTATTTATGCGCAGATACTTAAATATACTTAGATTCGTAATGTACGAGTATGTGTGCAATCATATGTACTTATTTATTCGCTTAGTATGCACTAATATGTTTGCTGAGGGCAAAGAGGTGCTATCAAACAGGTGTCGAACTGATTTAAAATCATAACTCAACATTTAGCAAGTAGGCCAAATGCTGCAAATGCGCTAGGAAGTACTCGACCTCCATATCGACCTTCATCTGAATCCCGGTTGCGAAAATAAGCAATAATTTTTTTTCTTAATACAAAACGGTTGTTGTTTTTTCCAAATTTTTTTCCATGCCACATGGATTTCGCTATTTTTAGGGCTGTTTCCTAACTATCAAACTATTTTTTTTTTTTGTAAATTTGATTGTGCGCTTTTGTTAGATTTTGGTGTTTTTCTTTGAGTATTTTATGCTATCTACATTTTACATCCAAAATAGAAAATAAGTCACCACTCTCGTTTGAAAGTTAACAGTTTTAATCTGAGTTATCAATTGAAATTCGCGTGCAATTGACCTTATCAGTACAGTGCTAACTTAGTCTCTGTTGTTGTAGCTGTTTATCAAGCCTTGCCGAGCGCGGTGAAGCCGCCGATCGTCAATCTTATCTAATGGTGGGTTCAAGAAAGATGCTCTTGCGACGGCGTGGATATAAACGGGGAGGAGTCTTCTGAGCCTCATTTCCCGGTTTGAGTTCTATAGTTTTGTTAGTTGTACTTTCGAGTTGTATTGATCGGAAAGAAGATTTGAATGTATTGATCGCAGATTACATGATTTATTGACTGCACACCCCCACTATGCATAGAATAGAGAGGTGTGGTTAACATCAGACCGTTAACCGGCTCTCAGCGATTTCGATGATTAGCTGACGTAACAGGGGTTATGACAGCAGTTTGTTTACGAAAAAACTGAGATTGTGTTGGTGATATGCGAAAAAATAACGCAGCCTTTGTCCAAATTTCTTCGTTGCCATCTGAACAACAACTGACTGAAAGAGTGTGTGAATACGTGTGAAATGAGCCGGCAGAATCTGCTGCCGAATATCTAATGAGTTACTTTCAAAATTTTGCTTCAGATGGCCAAACCTTGTATACAATAATCCTTGCTTCCTACGAACCTCATTTTGATGCTTGCCTTGATACAAGAACAAAATCAAAAAATCGAAAATCTGCTGCAAAGTCTTTAGAAAATCAGGAATATAGTGCTAAATATTTTTTTTTCTTATCTTAACGATTATCTTAGTATAGTGCCTTCCAAATGTCTAATAGAGTGCTAAATGATTTACAAGGAAAATATTTGATATCGAATCAGATTTGTGCAGAAAACTTCTTATATTTCCTGTTTTATGAAGTCTTCTTAGAAATATAAATATTCATTTTTAAAAAGTGAAAAAAAAATGCAAATGAAATGAAATGATACACACCCGGGTACATAACTAAATATAAACACATAAAAAGTAAAAAAAAACACGTTCTAAAAAAATCTATGTTCTATGAAAAATTAATAATGAAACAAAAAAAAACACTATTTTTAATGAAAAAAAAATTAAATTCAATCACAAGTCATGGGACTGAAAATAAATGAACTATAATTTGATTTCAATTTTTCGTTTATTTCAAAAAATTTTCCTAGAATTCTTTTCACTGTGAAAGTCAAATGTCTATAGATATAGAGATTTGTAGCTTCACTCAACTGCTTTTGTGACATCGTATTTCTTAAATGTGTATGGAGTCAAGGAAATAATAAAAATGATGTTCCTTGTGATAAGTTGCTAAGGGAAGAGTTCATAAAAAGCTAATGAGTTATACATATTAGTATCTCATGTGCTCGGAAATCCGCCTAATAACAATTTCCTTCGTAAGTAGTAGGTTTTTATCAAATTATAATTGAACTAAACAATATAACACATGGGCTGAAAAGTCCCGGTCCTAACAAACAAAACACGTTTTTTTCACCAGGAACAACGCAATCATTCCAGCGCCACTCTAACATTTCAATACCACTTTTGTAGAACGATTTATCTTTTGCCTCAAATCAGTTCTCAGTTTCAGCGATAACCACCCCCTCATTCGAGCAAAATTTCTTACCGGCGAGCATTTTTAAGGTCTGCGAACAGCCAGTAGTCGCTGGGAGCCAAATCTGACGAATGCGGTGTATGTAGGCTAGTTTTGCCATTGGTTTGATTGACTTGTGGTACAGTGCGTTGTCTTGAAACAAAACAGTGAATAAACGCAATTCCCACTTTGAACAGAGCTTTCTCATACATAGTCAAATGCTTATGCAATATAAATCCAACACGTTCTTTTGATATCTTTACGTTGTCAGCTAACTTACACAACTTCGCTTTTCGATCATTCTTTTGTTACAACTTCATGTGGACGTCCACTGCGTTGTGCATCATCGGTGTCTCTACGACCACGTTTGAAGTCATCAAACTATTGTTTTATTGTTGTTTCTGACGGAGCGGGGTCACCATAACAGTTTTCCACCCATTGCTTCGCTTTAACGATATTTTTCCCCATCAAGAAGCAGTGTAAAATTAAAACACGAAATTCTTTTTGATACATTGTTTTGAAAATAAATAAAAAATTAGCTTAGCTTTTGTGGTTCCAGAGAAAATCGATTTGAGAATTTCAGTTCATATGGGTGTCACGCTCTCTTTTCCAATAGCTACTTCTTTAAGTCATAATTACGGTATATACTTTTATATATTCGTGGTATTGGTTTTCAGATTTTGGTCTATATATCAGATATAACAGCTTCCATATATCAGGGTTAACATTTCTGCACTAAAGGTACTTGAATCGGTACTTGTTTTATTAAACACATTAAGTCCCAAAAACTACGCATAAGAGATGACCGCTACCAGAAATTAATCGTGACATACAACCCCGTAGCGCCTAAAGCGCGAGGACGTCCAAGACTAAGATGGTTTGAACAAGTTCTAATGGAGCTGAGGACACTGGGTGTTAGAAACTAGAGAACTGTTAATGAGGATCGAGATGCATGGAAACGAATTGTGAACGAAGCTAAAGCTCTCCCCCAGCTGTTAGTGGGGGAGCCTGCTTTAGAGACTTGAAAAATTCGATTTTTTTTGTGCATAAATGTCTTCCCAAGCTATCCAAGAAAGTGTACTCAAATTTCAGAAGCAAATTCGAAATATTTTCGGAGTTACAGAAGAAATTGTGAGCAAACGTCGAGCAGGTATATGAGCGGCCGGATCGCTCGAAGTGCGATTTCTCGGTTTCTTATTTTTGCGATTTTTCTTAATTGGCGGGAAAGAATCTAAGAATATTTGAATAAACTTTTGAATATTTCAATGAACTCAAAATTTCATTTCGCGCAAACATTTTCCAGTCCATAAAAATATTTCTTTGTGACCTGCGGGTCATTTCGGAAATAAGGCTTAAAAACTTTTTAAAAAATTTGGAAAAAAAAAAATGAAGGCGGCATTAGTGTGTTTTGTCGGAGTGGGCTAAGAGAAGAAATAGATTTGGAAGAATAAATAACAACTAATATATAAGATGTATAAAAAAGTCATCTACTTTGATTACCATAGTACATATAAGTATGTGGGTGTAACTATATATATGCATATGCACCAATGCAAAGCAAATTTTGTATACAACCGGCTGTAGAATGGAGAAAATGCTACAAAAATGCTTGGAGAATAATATGTAAATATTTAACTGATAAGAGTAGAAAGCTGCTGCATGTCACCCTTTTTGAAAACTATGAATATTTATGACTTCAATCTATTTAAATCGGGTTTGTTTATATTCTTGTTCTCATTGCCGTAGATATACCATATGCGTGCATACACTAAGTAAATGAAATTATAATAAATATTATATATACATACATACATATATACTCACATATGTACACCCATACATGTACGCATTCTAAGGAAGAAGCAATGTGAACTTAGCGGAAATTATAAGTCATTGCCCGAAAACCAGAATTTAATTAACCAAAACTTGTGGCTTTTGAAACCAAGTTGCTGAACTACCAGCAAAATGAGAAATAAAAACAGAATTAAGTAAAACAGAATACAAAATTGTAGCAAAATTACGCTCATATGCTCATTACGGGCGTTTGCAACGGAAATAAGTTAACGTGAATTAAGGAAAATCAGATTAAAAGAAAGTTAGCAATAAACTATTCATATTGCTCTAAGAAAAAAGTATCCGACATATAAAAATTGAGAAATCTGCACATAATTACATATATGCACACACACCTGGGTAGATAAATACCTGCACACACTTGTGCTCAAATAATTAATCACATAATTCACAATATTTTTCATGCTACCTTTTTCGTAAGTTTTTCATGAAAATATAGTGAATCAAACTTCGACTTTTTAACTCGGAATGCTTAGAAACCCCAATGTGGTGTAATGTTGTTTACAGCTATTTTTTTTTTATTTAATTAATTATAATACTTATAATTGTGAAAACAATATATATGGTATTTTCTCAACAAAAAAAAAAGAAATGAGAAAACAAAAAATTTTTTTATAAACAATTAATAAGTGGTTACCAAAAATGGTATCTAAATGACACCTCCTCATTAACAGCAGGGCAGGGAACATGTTAAGGAACACACTGTTCAGTGCGAAAGTTATTATGAACACCTCACAATTCAGCAAATTTGTTTTTATAGAATCAAAGTTATTATGAAAACCTAACAATTCGTTATATTTTCGTGGAATTATCGTTCGAATGAGTCGACAATTTGAAGGTTGGTGAACATATTTCAAGAGACTGGTTCAGTCGAGGATAACGTATGAGCGAGTCCTTGCAAATTTTAGTTCTCGTATTACAGCCGTACTCACATATAATTGTTAAGAGTATTTTAAATAAAAATAGTGAAACCTTAAAAAATCAAATTTTTTGGTGCTTACACTCTTTGTGAGGTATTTTGGCCAAGCTCCTCCTCCAATTGGTGTTCTGCTAAGCACAACGATAAGATACGATATATGATAAAACTGAAGGCGTAATACTGATAGTCCGTAAGCCAGCGACAGATTTTCACGACCAAGTTCCTCTCAGTCGATAATTCATAAACTACCTCAGACCTCGCACGTAAAAAAAAAAATTATTTTTTGTCACGTGGCTATAACTGCTCAACCCACCCTCGGAGCCGCAGCTGACGTTCACAACGCTTCATAATGCAACTATCTGAGGCATTTTACGAATTATCGACTGAAAGGAAATGACTGACAAAAATTAGCACCTGGCTCACGGACTATGAAGTTAACCCGAGGATTGACTCGAAAACAAGTTAATCGATCAAAATGTAGAAAAGAAATTATCATAATGCACCACATGATGTGGTAATAGATATACAAGTGACGAATCATAGACCTATAAATCCATAACAACGCAGCAATAGCGTTCACCAGGAAGCTTTCGAAGCGTTCGTTTAGCGGAAGGCTTCGATGAAGCTCGACAGAAACGAATATATGAAACAATTTTCAGCTGTACAATTCCAGCTCTCACACACATCTCACACCACCTCCAAATTGGCCAGTGAAAACATTGCGCTGATGTGCTATCCACCGTTCATCCCTAATTAGGCACCAAATGACTAATTTTTACTCCCGCAAATTAACACAAAAATAAAATAAAATGTATGAGCGACGTTTTTTGACGTCCAAAATAACTGTTGAGGGGTTCGTTCGTTTGTTTTTTTGGAAGTGGCGCGAACGCTTCCACAAATAGTTTAAGCGTAGACAAAATTATATGAAACTTCATGAAAAGTATTTTGAAAAAAAAAAAAAAACCAATTGCAATCACAAAAATTAACTTTTTTAATGTTAGGCGCACATTATGTACCCTTGTGTTTACACTTTTTGTTTATACTTTTTTTATTGTTTTTATTTCATTGCCGCTTACACCATTTTTGGGTGTTAAGCCGAACTCCTCCTTTATGTGCGTCTTGATGTTGTTACCCAAATGGAGGGACCTACAATTTCGAGCTGACACTGAACAGCAAATATTTTTTATGAGGAGCTTTTTCATGGCAGAAATATCAGGTCAGTCCATAAGTTCGTGCGTATTTTATCCATAATTTCACTTTTGTACGATTTTTGCATACAAAAAATTATTCGCGGAATATAACGGAACTATTTATATTTTCTATGATATATTGTGTATTCAACAAGTGATTTTAATCGTGGATAGAAGTACGAGTTATTAAAAAATAAAATGGAGTCTTCGAACGCGTATAAGAGGCATATTTTGTATTTTTTTTATAAAAGTGGTAAAAAGGCAACAACTGCTACTGCAGAAAAAAACACTGATTATTATTCCCATCAGCTATCAAACCTGAATGAGGCACTTAACAAAAATCGACCGCCTTTAGTGAATAGACGCAAAGTTTTGTTTCACCACGACAACGCAAGACATACCGCAAGGCAAACATTAGGCAAGCTGAACGAGTTCCCTAATCCTCAAAAGAAGCTATAAAAAGGGATATCGAAGCGTATTTTGGCTCCATGGACAAAAAATTGTTTGAGTAGGGAATTAAAAATGTGCCTAATCGTTGGGAAGACATTGTAAATAATGAAGGAAAATATATTATTGATTAATAAATACTTTCAACATTCTTTTTATTAATTTTAAAACCACCTTTAAAAAACGCACGACCTTATGGACTGACCTGATATATGTGTATGAGGTTGTTTTTTTTTGTCTCCATAACTTCTAAGAAAAAAATTAAAAGAAATTTCAGTCCATTTCTGTCAAATTGAGCATGAATTTTAGCGAAATCGAAAAATCAGCAATATTTGTACTCGTATAAAAAAAACTCGATTTTTTTAGCCGCTTCAAATTTGTAAAACTTGTTATACCAAAATTAAATGGGCTAAAAAACTGTGTATCTAAACCTTTTCTAAAAAATCTGACTAAAAAGTTTGAATTTTTGATGGACATTGGTTGATTTTTTTAAATTGATCTTTGTTGTAGTATGTACATATGTAGTAAAAAATTACAAAAAAAAATTAAAAAAGCGTCAAAATTTGGCAATATGTCGCCCTACTACTATTTTAACCGCTACTGTACATATATGTGCACATATGCATGTGAGCAAAATTCGTTTTTCGAAACAAAACAGCAAAAAAAAAAAACACAGTTAACTGCAAAAATAGATTTAGAGTGTACTGGTTGTACAGTTGACTAGCTAACCTAGTCACTTGTTCTCCATTGCTCCCATTGCTGTGGCAATACTTATGCCTCCGGTGCCAATCGACCATGCATACATACACACACACACACATATGTGAAAAAGCGAAATGTGTGTTAAGTTGTGGATAATGTAGTCTTGGATGAATGGAGCAAACCGTGAAACGCGAAGTCTAACCTTTAATCGCAACATCATTATAGCAATAGGTATACTACATATACACATATGAGCAATAAAAACAACAATAGGTGCAGCCTAACAATGGCAACCAATCTATCAACATCGAACCGCACAAACAATGGTGGGTCATAAGCAAACTAATGAATGGTGGCAGCCAGAGTTGGGCGGCATTCGGCTGGTGTGAAATGTTCTATTTGTACAGCTAACATGGATTTGCTGCAAAACCACACGACAGATCACACAAACCAACAAACAACTGCATTTAAGTTTGTGCGCGTCGACCCGACTGCCCTGTCCTGAATTTGCAACAGCGCCCTTTTGTACATCATCGGCGACGACTCATTTGCAGCCGCATTATGAGGCCATCGATCAGATTCTCTGTGTTGGCCATTTGTTTGGTTGGCGGCTAGTGTTGGTCGTTCGCTTTCTCTAAGCCGTCCTACAGCTAAATGGACAAGTTAACAACACTAATGGGGCGCGTGCTGCGAACTGGGCAACCAAAAGCCCACACATGTGTAGATGTGTGCGTGGGTGTATATGAGCATTTGTGGAAAATCTGTTCATCTAATGACGGCGGAAGCTCATTATGCAGCCACAGTAACACATTCGGTTATTAGAGGAATTTGTTAAATGTTCGCATGCACACACATGCAACAATGTGTATGCGAGTGTATTCGTATCTACTCTAAACGTAATGTGCAATCCGGCCACTGCTCATAACTAATATTGTGAATTTTTATTGCACATGAGGCTCATTGTTATTTACATAGTAACCATTTGTTTGAACTTTAGGCAGCAAATGAACGTAGTTGTTAAATTAAATGATCATTAGTTGTTGGGGAGCAATGAAGCGCTGAATTCACTGGACTTACATTAATTTCAGTTTACAAATTTTCAAAAGTGAATAAGCAATTTTTTTTTGTTATAGTTAGACATTGTTATGGGTTTTTGAAGTTAAAAACGTTTTTTAATAAAAACTAAAACGAAAAATGTATCACGCTCATTTTTTATAGCATTAACTTTGAAACAGTTGTTGCATATTTCAAGGGGACTTATTTGTTTTTTTTTTGTTTTTCTGTGTACTTTCACGTTCGTTGTATAGGGATTTTGGCTGAGAATATCCCTAGTGAAATTTTCCGGGGAAATTTTTTCTAGAAAAATATAATACTCTAGCAACCTCCCAAATGCCATTTTATTGAGTATTTCCAAAGAAAGATTACAAACGACCTTTTCTTTAAAAGGCTAATAGGTTAAAATGCTCCACAAAATTATTCTTCATGAACTTTTATGTATCCAAACTAAATATTTCGCTCTGATATGAATTTGAACACTTTTTTCTACTTATAGAAAAAATATCATGCCAAACTTAATATTTTTTCCCCTTGTTCACTCCGCTCCGCTCCGCCTCGACAAGACTATTTCATCGTACACGTTTCTGGGCTTTTGTTTTTGCGCCGTCCCATGTAATCTGTGCTTCGCGCAACATCGCTCTTATCTAAATATTCTTTGGCCGATCGCGACCTCTACTCCCTTGCGAGTTCCAGTCCAGTGCCTTCCTCGTGATGCTATCTTAATATAGTCAAAAGCAAAATTTTGGTTTTATTATATGGGGCTATATGCATCTTTTATCCTGAGAATCAATCTGTGCAACTGGGAGCTACATCCTTTTTTAGATATTTGGCCAAGCCGTTTCTCCAATTTGCGGTCTGCGTCTTGACGTTGCTCCACAAATACTCGTACATCGATTTAAGAAAAAAAATGTATTCCTATTTGATTTCTTTTTGCTTTAGTGTGTTTTAAACCTCGAGTTCTGGACTGTAGTTACGTACAAAACCATTCGTACCCGGTGATACGATTTTGAAGTCTTCATAAATGATGAAGAAACAAAAAATTACAATACCGAAGGGGCAACTCTCGCTGGTCAACTCTTCTGAAATGAGATTGACGACAAATTCACTGCTTTTAAAGAGGCTTATTTAGCAATGATAAGACTAAACGCTCTTCTTTACATCACAGCGACCTCAAAGGCGCTAAGTTGCTTACTGATCTTCGTATATACCACCAAGGTATTGAAATTAAGGGAAAAATTCGCGAAACTAAAATTTCTAATTTTTTTCACATGAATTTGAATACCTTGCAAAACAATTTTTTTTTTCACATTTGTCGTTTGTTTACAAATTCTGTTTATTTTGTCAAATATTGACGTTATGTCTGTTCTGGTTTTGGATATAAAACTGATTAAATATTAAAGACCAGTCACAAATTATTTTAAATTTCTTTACAGTTTTCTCATTAGCGGACGTCTTTTCCCATAAGAGGACACATTTTTCAGTCCCTTAGGTCTCCACTGCATAAAATATATACATATATACATATATATCGAAAAAAACCTACTCACTCAGATTCATTCGGTCAAGCCCACTTGATTATTAATGTTTCCAGAAAATTGCGTTAAAAGCTTTCAGTACGATAGGTATTGGAAGTATTGGAAATGGAGAAGGGTTCCACCAAAATTTGAGGTGAACATGTTATTGTAATTATTATGGGGGAGTTAGGCACTGCGATCTGAAAGTTTTATTGTGCCTCATTCCTGGATTCAAAAGATTTATCTTATCCCACCTTCGCCAAAAAAATTTAGTATTTGTACTATTCTATTGAGTTTTATTTCCTCCTGTGATACAATTTAAGCCGACTTCGAACGACAGATGATTTTCTTATGGGAGATTTCGCTTTGCCTGCCGAAGAAAAAACTTGTTCTGTAATTTTGGTGTTTCCTGCTAGGAGATTCGAACCTACGCACTTCCGAATGGTAGACAATCTTTAATTCAGTTTAGGTTAAAGCTATCTATCACAGATTTTGATTGCAATAAACATGGAAGATTGGCCCAGTATGCCTTATTTGTCTTTCCTTAACTTCGTGAATAAGAGACGTGAAGTTACCTTTTCCAACACCACTTTTGATGTAACCTGGAAATAATTGTCCGAGTGCGGCTCACTCACAGTTCAAAGGTTGGTGAACAAATTTTAAGAAACTGACTCTGCGAGAATAGAAAAAGACCTGGCAGATCAAAAACTGGTCGTTGTGTAGAGAATATTACTGCTGTAGCCCAAAGTGTTGCTGAACAAGCTTCAATATCGATATTTCGACGTTCTAATTATGCATTCCTGAATTGACTGTTTCGCGGATTTTACCTGTAGACGTGCTAATGGTGGACATTTAAAGGATGCCATTTTTCACATATAATTGCTAAAAGCATTTTTTGAACAAAAATAGTGAAACCTGAAAGAATAAAATGTTTACATCTAGGCGCGTCATTTGAAAAACCCTTTAATTGCGTTCAAGGTGAAAGTGAGTGCATCTTTCTATTGCGTAGACTTCCGCTTGAAATATTAGTTTAGCTAAAGAGAAATCCATCATTTTCTCGGTAGATGGCTGTAGTGATCGATAGCTCGTAAAGTATTGATCAAAAAATTTTAAGTTTGTACTCGTTCTCAAGGTGACATTTCACACTAAACAAATTATTTTGCTGTATTGTTTGTTTCATTCGATTGTGAGTTACAGGGTGTTAACAATGAAAGCCAACAAAGAGAAAATTTAGTGCATTTTACAGCTTTTCTTCGACAAAGACGAAAATGCAAACTCAGGCCGTTGAAATTGTGAATGGTGTTTATGCTGCCGGTACTGTACCAGCTAATTATGTGCAATTTTGATTTCGTCGATTCTGTTCGGGCATTTTTCATGTCGAAATTGTCGATAATGTCGGTACAATCACGGAAATAATGGAAGTTAATAATGGAAGAAATAATATTAGTCGTCGTAGCATCCGCCAGGAGCTAAAAAACGATCATAAAACAGTTTTAAGCCATTTGCGCCAATTATTTTACACAAAAATAATGGATTTCTTTTACGTTATTAGTACTGTATACAGTTTTCAATCGGCGCAGTACTGCTTCAGCGATTTTTACCAGCAGGCACTCCAGGGTTAAGCGTTTTATCCATTCTTACAACATGACAAGCCAGCAGATCCGCTGCATCTTTATTCGCTGTAGCATGTTTTTGTCGCTTTAAGGCCTCAAGGCTCTTGTTTCAGTCATCTGCAATATCGCTATATTCAGTGTGTAAAAAACAGAGACTTACTAGCCAATAATTGTGCTCTGCAAAATTGGTCTAATCATTATCTACTTACAATAAAAAAATATGAATTTGTTATACTGCGTGGTTGGTGTTAAAATTGGCAAACAAAAATATATACGGAAGCTTTAGTTATGCTTAAAGCAAATAAATACCAACAATTATTCTAAAATTATAAAGTTATTCCATTTGTTTATTAAACCAACATCTGCGATTGCGCTAAGTAAGTAAGTAATCACACCTTTTTCCGTCATAAATCAATAAACATATTTACTTCATTTTTATCTATCGTAAAAAAATATTAAATGCCCGCCTAACATCCCTGACCTACATTCAGAATTGAAATTATTTGAGCACGCATACATACTCGTACATAGGAGCCTACAGTATTGTGTATACCCTAAGCACAATATTATTACAGATGTTTAAAATTTGTAGAACTTTTGTTTTTAATTTGTTTGAAACTGGGTTATATATAGTTTTTGTGGGAGAATGTATTATATTTTCATAAAAAAATATTAAAATTAAACAGGTCCCAGTGCTATTATTATTTAACGCAGTGTAGTTATAATTCACAGTTGGTCAAATTCTTGAGTCGAATGTCCCACCAGTCACAATGGAATGCCCCTTATACAGTTTAAGCCATTTACAACAAGAGAACTTTTTCATTTTTTATATAACCTTCGCTTCACAAGAAGATTTTTTTGTACCTGAGCTCATAATATCTGGGTAGATAATAACTTATTCCTTTCAATTTATATGAGGATTTATAGGCAGGAATAAAAATTATTAGCAGAGCTGGAAAATTATCAATCCACCAGCAAAAATATCGAACTCTTGAAACGAAATAGGGGCTTTCCCGCTAAAGATTTTATAACAAGAAGGCCCAAGAGGAGGCCGCATCAAGTTTACTCTACATACCTATACTACAGGGTCCGGCACTCGAAGTGTAACCAATTAAAAAGGCCATAAATTTAGTTTGGAAAATTACTTTTATTCAATTAAAAGTAAAAACTGTGTGAAAATAATATAAAATTAAGAATCAATTTACTTTTGCTCGATAAGACCACTTTTATCTTGACTATGGCCTTGTGACAGACCAGAAACGAATCGCAAGTTGCCCGAATGTGGCTTGTAGGCATTTTGACCCACTCACGGACAATAGCTTTTTTCAGCGCCTCGAGACTGGTGAATCTTTTAGCTCGGACCTTGCTCTCCAAAATGGCCCAAAGAGAATAATCCTTCGGATTCGCGTCTGGTAAATTTGAGATCCATTATGTGGATGTTATGAAGTTCAGAACGTTGTTTTTTAACCATTCTTGGTTAAGTCGAGCTTTGTGAGACGATGTCGAGTTCTATTGAAACATCCACAGTCTGCCACCGAAATGTTTGTCTGCCCACGGCTTCAAAGCAACCTCCAGAATACTTTTTCTATCTGCGGATACCGCGCCCCAAACCACCACCTGTGGCTAGTACTGCTTCCTGGTGGCCAATCGATGACTCAAATTTTCGTCCGAACGTTCGGTCAAATAAACCCTATCGTTTTGGAAGTTTACGAATTGCTCAATTTTGGAAAATTTTCTTGTCAGAAAACACCATGTTCAGAAATTAACTGCTTTCGGCCACCGGAAGCAAATCTTTCGCTCTCTTAAGTCTGACTAGTTGCTGCTTGGTGTGAGATCATGCGCCTTTTGGATCGTGTAAGGTTTGACTTTGAGATCATTTTCCAGCATGCGGCGGATGTACTGTCAGACATTTTCAGTTCTCTCGCCATTTGATGAACACTTCGTTAGGGATTTCACTCAAGTCGTTTCTTCACTTTTTGAACTATTTCACGTGACGTTGTAGTCTTTTGTTGACCACCTTCATGATGTTTCGCGATGCTTCCAGTATCATTGTGTGCGATAAATAAAAACTTTATTTACTTTAAGGTGCTCGAGCTCACGAACAATCGGTGGTTGTGAAATTTCAGCCAAATATAATGCAATCATACTATTAGGTTTGAAATCCATTACTGGTTTTCTTTTTTCGCATTTACTCTCGGCTAAATGCTTCCGCTTGCTTGTAAGTTGGTTACACTTCGAGTGCCGGACCCTGTATATAAGTACATATGTACCATATATTCTTTCGAACCCAGCAAAATTCGCTGTGAAAATTTAGTTAAACTGCCCTGCACTAACTTCTTATACCTTAAATGGTCAAATTTACAGCGGTAAATAGGGTAAATCTAGAGCCATGAACTAAGGCGAGCGTAGTGTGAAACGTGTTATTAATACATATAAAAATTCTGTTCGAAACGTTATTGTAAATAATTTTCTCATTTCACTGCCGTTCCTAAAAGAACTCCAAAAACGGGCAAGTGCTCTCGAGCGTATTTGGATTTGGGACAAGTGCAACCATGACTTCCCATGCCTCAGCAAAAAGGAAAGCTGTAGTTTTACTTTCGTGGCAATGGATAAAATGCGGTTTCCATGCCCAACCACAAACAACCCCTTGGCCTTGACGATGGATTTCAATTTGTTAGACATTTTCGTAATATATAAAAACACACAACACAACACCGTAAGAAAAGGTTATCGCAGCTTGTTTATTAAGTTCTTGGGTACAAATCTTTGCAATAAGAGCCGTCACTGAAATGGTAGTAGGCAAGTTTTTTTTTATCAAGACAGCAATTGAATGTATTTTAGGTGAGTTTTTAAACAATTTTTGATATAAATATGAACTGACTATATAATTTAAGGCGTGCCGATCTTTGCACCCAATAGTGAAGATGACTTTAAGGCTAATGACGAGCCACAACGAGATGATACAGGACGCACCAAGCAAGAGGTTATTTGTGTACTATCGAAGCTCGAAAAGGAAGAGAGTTACTCGGCAAGAATGCATACAATTCGAGAAGACAAACTGCGCCACGAACGAAGTGCCAAAACTGTATAAGGGGCTTACTTTAAAAACAAACAAAAAATGTTGCTACTAAATTATTTGTTCTATTTTTTCCAGGGCAGATACTATAAAATCAAAAGTCAATTTGATATATTCTCAAATTATGCTGATTTTACGCTACAGAGGCCTTAAATTTAAAGTGTTGAATAATGTTCTGCTACCTTTGAAGCATAATATTGAAGTCTAGGGAACATAGAGCTTCTACAATCCTAATGCAAAATGATTCACTTTGTCATACAGGGAAACCCATCAAAAAATTTCTACCAAGTGTGTTCTAATATTGCAACTTTACCCCAACTCGGTTGATCTGAACCCAACAGAAAAGGTTTTTTTTTATATTCGAAACTTCTAAGAAAGAGCAACTCAAAACACAATAATTCAAACAAGGCTGCCGCGTGTTGAAAGTTCTCTGAGAGACGAGCAAGCGGGTTTCCGCCCCCACCGAAGATGTGTTGATCAAGCAAATACACTTTTCGTTGCATAGTCGACATCCCATACGCATGCAACATCTGGAAGATCTAGCATATGGTAACGACATAGTGCTTCTCTCAACACGCAACAAGCGTTGGCCAAAAAATATATGTTGATAAAACCAGAGCTATAAACATCAACACTTCCTTCGCATCTTTCAAGGTTTACCACGAACCCATTGAAGAGTTGGACAAGTTCTTGTATTTGGGTAGCCTAATAGCAGCTGATGGAGAAGCAAGGAGTGACACCAACGCAAGAATACGGTAAGCAAAAGGTCCATTTGCTGGCCTAACAGCAATTGACATATAAACCAAATTGTGATTGTTGAACTCCCATGTCAAATCTGTGCTACTCTACGGCTCTGAAATATGGTTGGCATCCAAAGAAATATTGGACAAGCTGTAGATCTTTGTCAACAGATGTCTGCGTACAATTTTGCCAACTTATGAAGCGGAGAAAACAAAACCTCAACAGCATTGAAATTAGAGAAAGTGGAGATGTCTGGGACACACCCTCCGGAAATAAGAATATTCTCGTAGTAGGATGTCACTAGAGTGTACTCCTCAAGGCTCACGCGGGCGAAGAAGACACAAATGTTCTTGGCGACGATCTATTCAGTCTGAATTCCAAGCAGTTAACTCCTCTCTATCATGGGACCAGCTGAAAACTCTAGTAAAAAATTGGCAACAATGGAAATCTTTTACTCCCTCGATACGACGAAAAATCAATAAGTGATAACCCCTGACAGCTCTGTATTTCTAGAAATGCATAGCAAAATTGTAAATTCTGATTATGCGTGTTTGGTAGGCATATGTACTATATAAGTACAAACTTTAATAAATAAAAATTCTGTACTTAACTGAATATACAAATAGCAGCTTAATTTAGTTTTAGGCCAACTTGCTTCTGCATTCCACCAGGTACGTACATGTATCAAAATTTACCGAAATTCCTTCATACAAAGAGTTTTGCTGTATTGTAGTACAAGCACGTATATGCAACCACCTCATGTTCCGAGGTTGTGGGAGTACTATCTTTTCAAAGCCACTAAACATAGCGGTTTGCCAGTCTTTAGGCTTTAGTCATTCAAAACACTACAGAGTTGAGAATGAGTACTGCATAGCAATGAGACACTGAGGCGTTTCACTATGGACATACTCGTATGCTGACATAATAACCACACCAAAGACGGCGAAAGCTACAGCGATAAGTAGTTGTTTCAATAACCAAAGCGAGAATATTTGATAATCATTTTTTAAATGCCAAGCAGAAAAAAATAAAGGAAGTATCTGCAAATATGTATTTTTTAAGCAAGAAAAAAGAAATTAATATTTATTGGGTTGGCAATTAGGTAATTGCGGATTTTTTTTAGAAAATCAAAAACAATTTTTTCATGGAACTAAATAACTTTATTCTGTAATGTATTATCCATTTCGATCAATGACCTTTTGCCACCTTTCAGGCAACATCATAATTCCATGTTCATAAAACTTCTTGTTTTTATTAGCAAAAAACTGAGTCAGGTACGATTTTACATCATCATAATTATTGAAATTTTTACCATTCAAGGAATTTTGTAAAGATCGAAACAAAAAGTAATCAGATGGTGTAAGGACAGGACTATATGGATGTGGTAAAACATTCCAACCAAGCTCCAATAATTTTTGCCAAGTGGCCTAAGATGTGTGTGGCCTTGCATTGTCATGATGGAATACAGTACTTTTTCGATTTGTCAACTCGGGCCGCTTTTCTTCAACTGCATTGCTTAATTTCGTTAGTTGTTCAATGTAGACATCAGAATTGATCGTTTGGTTGGGTGGTAAAAGTTCAAAGTAGACAATTCCTTTGTAATCCCACCAAACTGATAACAGAACCTTCTTTTGATGTTGTTTGAGTTGGTTCACCTGGCCTGCTCCACGATCTTTTCCGCTTGATATTGTTGAAAACAACCCATTTTTCATCACCAGTTATCAGTCGTTTTAAAAAGGGATCATTTTCATTGCGATTCTTTAGCAAATCGCAGCTGTTAATGCGTTGCGTTAAATGCGTTTCTTTCAGTTCGTGAGGAACTCATGTATCGAGTTTTTGAACCTAGCCAAGTTGTTTTAAGTGATTTTCAATGCATGTATGTGATACATGAAGATTCTCTGCAATCTCACGTGTTGTACTGTGATGATCTGAATAGATTATTGCTTTTATTAGGGCGTCATCAACTTCAATTGGACGACCAGAGCATTTTTCATCTTTGAGTGAAAAATCACCAGAACGAAATTTGGCAAACCAATTTTGTTACTGCCGTTCTTTTAAGGCTTCGTCACCATAAACAGCACATAACTTTTTATGCGCTTGTGATGCGGTTTTCCCTTTGCGGAAATAAAAGAGCAAAATATGACAAAAGTGTTCTTTTTGATTTTTTATTTTTCAACGAACGCCAAACGTAAACTATGCAACCGATCAAAAAACTTTTTTTACTGATTGACAGCTGAGTTGCCAACTATCAAATAACAAAATGTGTTTTACATTTGTACTACGTCTGCAAACCTAAAAATTCAACTAAAGCCATCTATGAGTGAAATCCGCAATTACTTAGTTGTCAACCCAATATATATAAGTATATCAGTGGTCTGCGGAAGCTCTGATAGTCTTCCAAAGGCAATTCGATATGAACTAATGAAAAATGTGATAATATTGTTCAACTGGAGTGTGCAATAAAATATCGCTGATCAAATGTTGTATGCATGTTTTAAAACTCTTATTTATGCTCTTACTTTTTAAGGGCCTATACAGCGCTAGACAGCAGCTAGATAGCCGGGCCAAGTGACCGATTGGGAAATTTTATACAAATGACAAGTAGGTGAGTATCAAGGGCATTGATAAACAAAAGACTAGAATGTAGAGCGAGGTAGAAAGGTATGTCTATATGTGTATATGCATGTGTACAGTTGGGAAACTCATAGTCTCTTCTTACTGCAAGCGAGTCTGCTTCAAATCCCTTTCTACTTCGACACGCTCGTTTAAGCACACAGTGCGCTGCATTTCATATTTTGTGAGGAAGTTATCATACATTGTTCTCCGCTTATTTTCTTCTTAATCTAAAAACTAGTTCAACTCAATTAAATTGCAGCTCATTAAAATTTTCGAAAGGAAGAAAGAAATAATACCATAACAAATGGGTGTGTAGCAACAACAAAAAAAAAAAAAGAAAATTAAAAATGATGCGCATACGAGGTTATCTAAAAATTTGTTGTATGGTGCAAGAAATATTTATAGAAATTAGTTATCTGAACAAAAACTATCATTCCAGCAGCATTTTTCATAAGCTTTTTCAAGAGTTTTTGTTTATAATGCCACTAAAAAGGTGACTTTGAAGGCTGGAGGTGCTAGTCCAATAACCGATTACGAGCCAGTAAAAGTGCAATTAAAGTCTGCTTTGGTCAAATGGCCAGCAAATAATATATTGCGAGGTCAACAACCTTCTCAAGTTGCAATTACTTGCATTAGACTAGAGAGTAATAATAGGTGGGTAGGTGAAATGGTTGAAGTATCACTCTGGTAGTACACAAGTAGCACTAAAACGCCGTTTTGTAACTATTATGAGTCCTACAACAGACAGTTATCTACACCTAACCAAAGATGTTGATGCAATGGAGAAGACTGATGGGATTTAGATTGAGGAGCGCCCATTGACCTTAATCGTTTAGCTGCCAAACCTAGAAATTTACAGTCTCTTTCGCTTAAAGGTCCCCATAACCTCTGCAAAGGGGGTTAAATGGTAAACCTAGCTTTTCCGCGTGTATGCCGATGATCCTACGACCAGTAAACACAGCTACCAGCTCGATCATTGAATGGCGTGGAGTACCCAGAGCTGTTTCCTGAAAAATAAGTTGTGCAATTCCAATTTAGTTGACCTCTTTCTGGCAAGCTCATCAGCAAATTCATTCTCCTCAATGTCCAATGTCCAATGTCCTGAAACCCAGATGAGAAAAATGCTACCTACACACCCAAGATATTTGATCTCCTCCTTACAGGAGTGGACTAGTTTGGATCTGCACCCTCGCTCCCACGTTCCCTAAGCACTGTGCTTGCCTGCAGGATCTGCCTGAGTGTAATAATAAGTAAACTTAGAAAATGTTGGACAAAAATTTTAATTTTGAGATTTATTCATTGTTGAACATTTAGATATAGAGTTTTTAAAAGTAAAATATCTTCAGTTCTTTTTAACATTTCTATAGCGGTTTTTTTTAATTTTTGAAGTTAAATTATTTTTTTCTAATAATTTTAGGAAAGAAATTGTGGGGAAAGAAATTCCCGTTAATTTTTTTTAGATTTTGTTTTTGTTTTTTTATTAGTGCAATCATACAATTTTGTTTTTGAATGACTTTTTTACTAAATAAAACAAACAAAATAACTTTGAGTGATGTAAATCTCTATTTTGACCTTTAAGCGCTTCATTTCTTGTATGCTGCAGCTGTCTGGTTCGTACGTGTCAAATATGATTGACGTAACCATTTGCAAATTAGAAATCATCCGATAGGGTGATCAATTTCGCGTGATTGGAACCTTTTTCAATGATATCCAATGGATGTCGGACCATTTGCTTTTTAGTGACCCTCGTAAATACAGAAAATGGCTAAATAACATCCATAGCTGAATGCCAACTAATTTATTTTCTTCAAATTAGTCACAGTACTTCACGTTACTGAAGAAAATGTATCGATTTCCAGCATCCAAGTACCAGAAGTGATTGAGTTTCTCAACTGATGAACCGTAAAGAAAGTGATTACTTCGCCTACTTTTCTCTAATATGAATTCAACCTAAATTTATTTTTAAAGTTCGCATCGAACTTAATTTATGTTAAACCAAATGAACTAACTACGTCCTTAATTGTACTTTCTCGTTGAAGAAAATGTATTGCTTTCATATTTTGAGAAATGGTGCGAGATGCTGTGATTTGTTAACCTTCAATATGTTAGAGTTTTTAAGTACTTAATGAGTAATCTCTCAAGTGATTGCTAATGTTGGGAAATTATAATTACAACAAACTTGGAAGTAAATTAACTCCGCTTGACGACCAGCAGGCATCAATAGATGAGCAATTTGTTTTTTGTAGTTCCGCAGTTTTTTCATCGAAATTTGACAAAACGAATGTCTGCTTATATCCAATTGGGACTATCCACACCTCATAGACCTTTGAGAACACTCTGGGAAGTCCTCGGCTAATAGAAAAAAGTACTTTCTTTATTGAAATGAACTTCAGATTTATTTAGGAATTTAATTGAAAAATAATAACGTTTTATCATAAATAGGAACATACTAAATTTGTATGTGCTAATAAAAAGCTTTCAGAAATCCCTAGAATAATTAAACTTATCAATTAATTAAAAACAAAAAAACAATTTTTATAACACAAAATTTAAAAAATCAAAAAATGTGAGGCAAATTAGATTCGCTTTCGAGCAAATCCGATAAAATGTTTTCAAGTTTATATATATATTTCCTAATAAGGGACGCCGAAAATCACTAAATTACGAATTTTGAGCGAATTGAATAATTTTTTTTCAGAATTCAAAACTGACTGAAGCAAGTCCGATAAAAAATGTAAAAAATCGCGTGCTATATAAGACTCAATTTTTAATTAAAAAAAACTGATAGTATCGACCCTGAGATTGGCAAGTGACACATTTTTTGGCATGACAATACTAAACTTGTATGTAACACATGGGCTAAAAAGTCCTGGGCCGAACAAAAAGATCTCACTAGTTTCATTGCATTTACATATATTATTTTTTTAATTAATTAAAAAAGTTATTAAAAAAAAAAAGAGGTTGTCTGTAAAGTCGGTTTACTGACGATAGCTTAACGTGATAACGTCATAAGAAAATACTGATTGAATGGTTGCATTTTCAAAAGAAAATTTTAATTTTATTTGTTTGATAGATATTTTGTATGGATATAGAGAATGAGTTAACATTAACATAACATAATATACTTTAACATAACATAACATAACACAACACAACACAACACAACATAACATAACATAACATAACATAACATAACATAACATAACATAACATAACATAACATAACATAACATAACATAACATAACATAACATAACATAACATAACATAACATAACATAACATAACATAACATAACATAACATAACATAACATAACATAACATAACATAACATAACATAACATAACATAACATAACATAACATAACATAACATAACATAACATAACATAACATAACATAACATAACATAACATAACATAACATAACATAACATAACATAACATAACATAACATAACATAACATAACATAACATAACATAACATAACATAACATAACATAACATAACATAACATAACATAACATAACATAACATAACATAACATAACATAACATAACATAACATAACATAACATAACATAACATAACATAACATAACATAACATAACATAACATAACATAACATAACATAACATAACATAACATAACATAACATAACATAACATAACATAACATAACATAACATAACATAACATAACATAACATAACATAACATAACATAACATAACATAACATAACATAACATAACATAACATAACATAACATAACATAACATAACATAACATAACATACCATAACATAACAAATTACCCCGTATTAAAGCACTTATCAACAGCTTTCATTTGATACCCATATTGTACATACACAACCAAAGGTTACCCAGGTCCACGTTTTGACCTATATCTCGAGACCCCAGTCACGGAGCGACATGAAAAATACTCTGTACTAAAGCATTCACCAACAGCTTTCATTTGATACCCATATTGTACATACACGTCCGAAGGTTACCCGGGTCCACGTTTTCACCTATATCTTGAGACCCTATCTACCAATAGGTATTCAAACTATACGGAAATCATCTTCAATACCTACTTAACAATGTGTGTAAGTTTGGTTTAATTCGGTTCAAAGACACGGCGGGTCCACGTTTTGGCATATATTTCGAGACCCTAGTCATCAATAGGTATGAAAACTACCCCGTATTAAAGCACTTATCAACAGCTTTCATTTGATACCCATATTGTACATACACAACCAAAGGTTACCCGGGTCCACGTTTTGACCTATATCTCGAGACCCCAGTCACGGAGCGGCATGAAAAATACTCTGTACTAAATCATTCACCAACAGCTTCACTTTGATATCCATATTGTACAAACACATTCTAGGGTCCACGTTTTGGTCTCTATCTCGAGACCCTAGTCACGGAGCAGCATGAAACATACTCTGGACTAAAGCATTCACCAACAGCTTCCATTTGATACCCATATTGTACATACACATCCGAAGGTTACCCGGGTCCACGTTTTGACCTATATCTCGAGCCCTATTTCCAAAATAAAATATAATCCATGTTACTCGTGGATGATGTAGCTTTCGAATGGTGAAAGAATTTTTAAAATCGGTCCAGTAGTTTTGAGCCTATTCATTACAAACAAACAAAGTTTTCCTCTTTATAATATTAGTATAGACAACATATCTTATAAGGTATATGGTAAATATTACCATACATTTTTTCCTTCATATATAATAAAAAAATTAATAATTATAACATTAAAACAACAGGTATTATTAACAAACTTGGTTTTATTTTAAATTCTTCAAGTGAATCAAATTAATAATAATCAATAAGAAGGCATATGCAAATACAAATACGTGAATTTATATATGTACATTTGCGCATATACATACATACATATATACGCTCACTTAAGTAGGAGAGAGCAAGATATCGAACGTTGCAGTTCGTTTGCTTTGTTTGCTTTGTCGTTCGTTCCGCCCTTTCGCTTGCAGTTCATTCAATGCAATGAGCAAGGTAACGGCAATGAGCAAGGTAACACTAATATGAGCAAGGTAACACTAATGAGCAAGGTAACACTAATATGAGCAAGGTAACTACATATGAACAGTAATGAGCAAGGTAACACTAATATGAGCAAGGTAACGGCAATGAGCAAGGTAACTACATATGAACAGTAATGAGCAAGGTAACGACACATTTTTTCGTGCGTGCAGCCTGTTAAATCGAATTATAAGACGTTATCACGTCAAAAAATTAGGTGATTAATTTTGCGCCACCTTCTATGTAACTAATTAATGAAAAAGTTATAAAAAACAAAAAAAAAACGAAAAATAAGGTTGGAAAGCGTTTTCCCTAGAATACTACGCCAGTAAAAAAAATTAATTATTTGAAGCTAAAGTTTTTTTTTAATTTTTTTTTTCGGAATTTTGTAAAACTGCCAACAGATTCGCAGCAGGAACGCCAAAAAGTCGCAGTTATCAAGTTTTATGCGAATTCGAACCATTTTTTGGAAATTCGCCCGTTATTTTGAATTCAAATCGTAATCAGCAACGCAAAAAAGTCGCAGGTATCAAATTTCGGTTGCCGTAGCCGAATGGGTTGGTGCGTGACTACCATTCGGAATTCACAGAGAGAACGTTGGTTCGAATCTCGGTGAAACACCAAAATAAAGAAATAGTTCTAATAGCGGTCGCCCCTCGGCAGGCAATGCCAAACCTCTGAGCGTATTTCTGCCATGAAAAAGCTCATCATAAAAAAAGTATTTGCCGTTCGGAGTCGGCTTTAAACTGTAGGTCCCTCCATTTGTGGAATAACATCAAGACGCACACCACAAATAGGAGGAGGAGCTCGGCCAAACACCAAAAAAAGGGTGTAGGGGTTATATATATATGTATATATGTATATCAAATTTCGAGCGAATTCGAACCATTGTGTTGTTTTAATTCGACGGTCATTTTAAATCCGCCATGTAGAATTTTGTAAAATTGACACCAAATTAGTAATAAGCGATTCCAAAAAGTCCCGAGTTCCGAGTTTCAAGCGAATTCGATAATTTTTTCCCCCAAATTTCCCCGCTATATTGGACTAACTTTGTTTGATGAATGAAAACTGACATCAGTAACACTGCCGAGTTCAAATTTCCAAGCATGACTTGTAAGTAATAAAAAAACAACTGAATTATATGAAGCTGAAGTTTTTTAAATTTATTTGTTTGACTGACGTATGCAAATCATTTCGAAATACATTGAATTGCTTTGTCTGACGCTTAGCTAAGAATTTGCATCACCAGCAACAAAGCAAAAACACCAAACAGTAAAAGTAAAAGTGCAAAAAATATGAACAGGGCAAAACAGCAAGTCAGCAAAAACATTGTATTAAACAAAAATAAAAAAAAGTAAATAGAAAAAAGCTTTTGTAGATCATTTAAAAATATATAAGTAGTAAATGGTTAATATATTCAGTGAGCAATGCGAATTGGGGTTTCATCGCAAAAAACTTAATGGTTTGATGAGTCTCTTGGCTTTCAAATGCGTTTGTATGCATACATATAAATATAAGTATATGTATATGCGTGTATGTGTATGTATACATGCATAAGTTTGCATGCAAGTCGTTATTCATGTACAAATCTTACTTGGTTGTTTGTTGTTCGTATTGCAATTGTTGCATTCCACCGAATTTACAATAACGAATCGGCATGCAACCGCGGTGTTTGTTTGATTAGAAAGTAGTGCCTGTTGCAACTGCCGATTTCGTATTGTAGCACGCAATAATTTGTATGCTATTTTATTTTATTTAATTTTTCGCTGCGTTTCTATTTCTAAACTAGATCTTAATCAATTGATTTACAATTAAAAAGTCAGCTTAGCAGTGAATAATTGCAATAAAATTAAATAAAGTAGAGAAAATATTAATTATAGCAGATAAAAATACATTTAATTAACCAACTTTGCGGTGTTGAGGAAAACGGAAAAACAATTTCACACATAAATTACGCCGGCCCATTTTTTCGTAATTTTTTTTTTGCTGTTATTGAGGGTTTCGACTACTCTGATTACGAAAAAAATGCTAAATGATTACAAATTTGTTTATTGAAATTTGCAGATTTTTTTCTTGAATTTTGACTGGAAAATTACTACAATAAATTAGAATTAGAAATAGAAAAGTACTACATATTCAAGCAAAATTTTTATTCAATACTATGCAACGATATTTTATATAATTTCCTTGAAAGGACATCAGGTTGGTCTCGTTGCAAGTGCCAACAGTTATCGGCCATCATATCAAAGCCTCAACTCCCTTGATAACGCTGCTGGAGTGACAGCCCTTGAGCCGACTGTAGTGGGAACTTCTCTTCCATTGCTCGTATATCTTCACGAAATCTCTTTAACATGAAGTGGCGAAAGTATGATCCGATCTCAGGCGTGTTTATAACATTTGTTTGTACCAACTATCAGCTTCTCCCTTTGGCCCCAGTACAAAATACGGAGGACTCGTCCTTTAGACTCCTCGCCATTCAATTTCTAAACTCGTAGCTGTGTTTACCGGTCACTGGACGATCAGCACACACGCGGAAAAGCTAGGTTTACCACTTAAACCCCATTGCAGAAGATGTGGGAACCTTTCAGAGAAGGAGACTGTTGAGCACATTCTCTGTGAATGTCCGAGTTTGGCAGCTAGACGATTAAGATCACTGGGTGCTCCTTTCTTCGACAGCCTGGGACAGTGCGCCAACCTAAATATCCCCTGTAGTTATCTGCCTGTTATAGGTCTCATAATACTATCAAAACGGCGATTTAGTGCTACTTGAGGAGTGTCAGACCGGCACTTCAACCATTTCACCTACCTACCTATCAGCTGCTCCCGTACCCGCCAAACGTTATGTGACTAATGGCGCTTCGACAGTCACAGAAACACGTAAAATAAGGAAGCTTAACTTGAAAGAAATTAGCCATTTTCAACTCCGAACGGCAGATATTTTTTATGATGAGCTTTTTCGGAGGCTTAACATTGTCTGCCAAGGAGCGACAGCTATGAGAAAAACGATTTTTTTTATCAATTGATGTTTCATGCCTGAGGTTTCCAACCTGGACTCTACCGATGGTAGTGACGGATCAACTCATTCGGCTATGGCGGTCACCATTTCCATTACTTCCATTTCCTTAGAAACATTTGTGTCCTCTTCTTGGATAGATCGGTAGGTGGAAGTGACAGTCGATCTCTTAACCTACTTACTTAGACCATTGCCGATCCATTGTGATCTCACAGTATCAGTTCGTCTGCTACTCCTCGATAAATCATTTTGTTTTAATTGCAATCCCATTGATTTGGCTGGCACTTATATCCATAAGGTCATCAGTATCATTCAAGAACGATGAGCCAAAGTATCTAAACCTAGTGGCATATCATGCAGGAGAGTGACAGAGAAGATGTCTGACTGACTCTTCCACGTACTTATTCTTGCAGTTCTGTCGAAATGGGATAAGTTCAATATTTGAAAATATCGACATAGGAGACAGTGGCCTGTGATCAAAGCCACTAACATAGATACGTTTTTTCTTGACCGATTAAGTACCGCCTTAGAGCGTCTGGTCAAATTTCATTTTGGTCAAATTCTTTTTGTACTCTTCTTCTTCTTCGTGGAATATACAATAGACCCATTCTCGCTGATGCTGATATCTATAAAAAGACGACAATCACTGGAGTGGTATTTTTTTAAAGCCCAACTGTTGCCGAAAACCTCCCACGACAGTCGGTTGTACCTTATCGGAAAGACGCGTATTTATATCCGGCCAAGGACTGTCGCTTCAGTAGCTAATGCCGATACAACAACAACAAAAATCTCTCCACAGAAGACTAAATCCTCCTCTTTAGAAAAATACCTTAACAAACACTTTTTCTGGCGTGCGATAAAAAGTAATGCTGGTTTTTAGACTAAAAAAATGTTTTCTTTTAAACGAGATGAAAAAAGATCTTCTGCTTCTTTTGATAGATTCAGATCTGATGTGGAGTCCGGATCAGAGTTTTCACTTCCTGAAATATTGTAGTCGGGTCTATGGAGTTTAGGAATATTAGAGGATTTAGATCTGCTGTCGTGTACCTCGTATGATTTCAAGTGAGGTCGTTTAGTAGAAGATATGTAAGTTGGATATCACTCCTTATTTTCCAGGATTCATTCCTTTTACTTTCACGGTGCAAAAGTAGCAATCGTGTTGATACTTTTGAGATTCTCCCAAGTTATAGATATTTTAACTTTAATGCATTCCTTTTTCCATTGGATCAGACACCCAACATATTTTTGTGGAGATTCGTAACCCCGGGCATGAAACGCCAATTGATGCAAGCAATGTTATGGTTGGACCCCGGTAGCAATGGCAAACCTCCAAGAGTATTTTTGCCATAAAAGGGCTCCTCATAAAAAACTTTCTGCCGTTCGGAAGCGGCATATAAATGTAGGTATATTCATAATTTATAACCGTTGTGGCTACATGTAATTCTCTATGACTAAACCACATTAACGTTCTATGACTAAATTTTTAGTATGATGAACGTTTCATGAAATAGTGTAGGCGAAACAATGAGCTATATGAACTTTAGGATGACATAGACTTAGCGCAGCGAATAAAGATCCAGCGGCTACGTTGGCTGGGTCATGTCGTCCGAATGGATACAAATGCTCCGGCTGTGAAAGTATTCGATCGGACCAGCTGGTGGTAGCAGAGGTAGAGGAAGGCCATTTCTGCGTTAGAAAGATAAGATGGAGAAAGACTTGGCTTGTTTAACAAATGGAGGGACCTACAGTTTCAAGCCGACTCCGAACGGCAGATATTTTTATGAGGAGCTTTTTCATGGCAGAAATACACTCGGAGGTTTGTCATTGCCTGCCGAGGGGCGACCGTTATTAGAAAAATGTTTTTCTTAATTTTGATGTTTCACCGAGATTCGAACCTACGTTCTCTCTGTGATATCCGAATGGTAATCACGCATCAACCCATTCGGCTACGGCGGCCGCCGTAATAAAATATTCGTACCGTTGCTTTATTTGCACTTGATTTCATCTGTTCACAATTTTTTCAGGAAGATAACATGGCTGCTCGGTCATTTCATTCATTTTCAAATGATGGCCCGCTGCGATACTTTTCATATTTATGGGCTTTTGAAAATCACCATTTTTATAAATTGAGCAACCTTTCCTTATTAAAGTTGATGGTATTTCTGATAAATTTCTATTGCTATATTTTACAAGTTCATAAAAAAATCTTTTAGTGAATTACCACCGCAATGGCAACTCTGACCTTAAACAGTAATAATTGCTTCAAAATTAGTTCGCCACAGCACAATACGCTGCATGCAATCGACACGAATCTGTCACAGTTTTTTTCTTTCATTAGCTTTTTTATTTATTTATTTTTCCGTTGATCTCGCGGGCGCAGCATTTGAGCCACTCTTCTTGGTCCCAATATTCATCGACTCTTTCTTTCAGTCAACCGCTATGAGCCGTGACCGTTTCGTGCGGAAGGAATGTGAAAGAGCGGCGTGACGGTGTGCAGGTCGAATGACGCGACTGAGAGCGACTTTTGTTTACGCTTCACTTCTAAAACCAGTTTTTATAACAAATTTGTTTTCCCCTTTTTTGGCGAGTTTGATTTTTGTTGGTGCGGAGCTCAGAGTTCCAAGCAAAACATTACCAAAGGTTGGTGAGCTGACAGACGGGCACACAATCAGATGCAGATATTTACATAGGTGCTTTGGTGTATGTGTACGGCTGTGTGGCTGGGCGAGCTCAGCATTTTCAGGAAATGAATCAGCCGTAGACCTACAACAAATGCATTCACTCTATAACACTAACAACAAGCAGAAAACGTGTTTACAACTGGAAAAACAATAACCTGTGCAATGAAAACATTATTGGAAACGTTGGTTCAGCGCCCTTTAGAGCGCAAATCTGTATATAAGCGTGAGTATGTATGTATGTATGTATGTATATGTACATTAACAATTTCATATATTTTTTCATACATATGTATGTACAAAGATACATATGCACATCTGAAAAACTTTCCGCTCTTTGGAAGACACGTTAATGGGCCGTTCTTGGACAAATTGATTTAGCCACGCCGCAGACAGACTTTATTCAACAGGGTGTGCCACAACATTTGAATTAGGAAGAACCTCAAAATATTTCATAAAATATGTGTAAAAATTGTATGTCCTATAAGAAATCATAAAATCACATGAACCATATATATTTATTTAATTACAAACCCTGAAAAATTATGAATGTATTTGGTATACGAGGAGTGAATAATAAAACTGGCATTTCATTTCACTACCTCACACATTTACTTATTAACTGTTTCTGATTCAACACTTTTTTGCTCACAATTTTGCTTCAGATGGCTAAATTTTGTTTTCGATCATTCCTGCCGCTTGGCTCACAAGCGGCATGCTTAGACCAATGCTTCCAAGTATGAGTAGAGAAATTTTTTTTATTATAAATATTATTTGAACGTCCTACGACGTTCTCAGAACCACTTTGCAAACCTTCTGGCGGAATGCTTTGAAAAGCAATATAATTAAATAACAATTTGTCAAAACAAAATAATGTAGTGCTGCCAAATCAGATGCAACATTGGACTGGAGGAAAACTTTTAGTTTTATTCACCACTGGTTTATTGGTGAATCTAAACCAGGAACTATTACCTTGAATATACATAGAGCATTACACGTACCTGATTCAGTTTGTGCGTGACTACTATTGGGTAGGACCCGTGTTGGGGCTGTGGACACGAAACAGACATAGATGGCAAATGTTGTTTCTAATAGCAAAGGGGTGACTGCTCAGACTAAGGCCAACTTCCGAATGTACTTCTGTCATGAAGAAGCTTCTCATAAAAACCATCTCCAGCTCGAAGGCGGGATACTACTGCACTACCTTGCAGCAACAGCAAGACACACACCACAAGTACTAAGCGGAGCTCGGGCAAACACCCAACAAAGGACATACGCACCAATTGCGCACAACTTTCTAATCCATACATTGCTCCATGGGAATCTTCTGTTGTTCGAAATAGTGCTGGAAATCTTCATGCGCCGTGTTCTCTTTCACAATTTTAACGGATCTAAACTCTGTTCCATTCAAGGTAGATTTCTCAAACAAAACAAGTCACACAGATTTAATGAATGGTCTAACACTGGAATGCTGCACTTGGCTAGAAGAGACTTGGTAAACAATACGAAATTAGTCGGACACATTGCCCTAGAGGAGAATCATGACTTGTTCTTCCACAATATGTCTAAATTTTTCCTTATTTTTTCACAAAAGATTTTTCCGGCGAAACAAAGAGGAAATGCAAACGAAGGCCATGACTATACTAATTTATTTATATGTATGTAGATGCGGACACTTCGTTCGAAAGATAAGACTTCATGGTAAATAGCAGGCGGTCTTTGGCGTTAGACGCATGCGCACTTTTTGCACACCAGCATCGATATCCTTATTTAATGTCATATCACGTAAGAATTATCTAAAAATACTGTTGTGCACTGTTGAGAAAACTATTTATTTGACCCATGTCCGGTGAAATTTCTATCCGAATCTTTACTATTGTATTTTAAAAGAAAACCAGTAATGGATTTCAAACGTAATATAGTAAGGCGATTTCATTATATTTGGTTGGAAAATCATAACCAGCGATTGTTCGTAAGCTCGAGCACATTAAAGTAAATAAAGTTTTTGTTCATCGCACCATTACTCGTTACAATGCTACTGGTAGCATCGCGAAACGTCATGGAGCTGGTCATCAGAAGTCTGCAACGTCACGTGAAATGGTTCAAAAAGTGAAGAAGCGACTTGAGCGAATTCCCCGACGAAGTGACAATCAAATGGCGAAAGAACTGAAAATTTCTGACCGTAGCATGCGCCGCATACTGAAAAATGATCTTAAAGTTAAACTTTACAAGATCCAAAAGGTGCATGATCTTATACCAAAACAGCAACAAGCCAGACTTGAGAGAGCGAAGAAGTTACTTCGCTTGGCCGAGAGCGGTAAATTTCCGAACATTGTGTTTTCGGAGGAGAAAATTTTTCAAATTGACCAATTCGTAAAATTCTAAAAACGATAGGGTTTATTTGATCGACCGTTCATACGAGAATTTGAGTCATTGGCCACCAGGAGGCAGCACCCACCACAGGTTTGATTTGGTTTGGGCTGTAACCGCAGAGGGGCGCTTTTCAATCGTTTTCATCAAGCCTGGCGTCAAGGTAAATACGAAATATTATCGGGAAAGTATTCTGGAGGTTACTTTGAAGCCGTGGGCAGGCAAACATTTCAGTGGCATACCATGGAGGTTTCAACAGGACTCGGCACCGCCTCACAAAGCTCGAGTGAACCAAGAATGGCTAAAAAACCACGTTGAGAACTTCATAACGTCCACACAACGGCTCTCAAATTTACCAGACGCGAATCCGAAGGATTATTCTCTTTGGGCCATTTTGGAGAACAAGATCCGAGCTAAAAGATTCACCAGTCTTGAGGCGCTGAAAAAGCCATTGCCGCGACTGGGCCAAAATACCTACAAGTCACGTTCGGGCAGCCTGCGATTCGTTTCTGGATCGTCTCAAGGCAATACTCAAGTCAAAAGGTGGTCATATCGAGCAAAAGTAAATTGATTCTTAATTTTATTTTATTGTCACACATTTTTAATTGGTTACACTTCGAGTGCCGGACCCTGTAAATCAGAATTCTTGGATCAAAGTACCTAATATAAAAAGAAATGGTGATGACATAACTTTTCAGTATTTTTTTCAGCATTAAAAAAAAGGTCTAAGAATGAATTTTTTTGTTATATCGATTTGCGTAAAAATCTTTTCAAAGCTCAAAATAGAAAACAATTTTGTGAAAATGGTATCTTTCAATATATCGTTTTTTGGAAAAACGGCACATTCAAAACTGGTTATATGTTTTTCTCAATTTCACGCGTGAGTAGCTTGTGAGCCTACATGGAGTATGTGGGGTTTTTTTTTGGTACTTCGATTGTGTAAAAATCTTTAAAAAAAGTTCAAAATTAAAAAACAAAAATTATGATAATTGATTTTTTCGATATATGGATTTTTGAAAAAAACGAAGATTTATGATTTTAGAGCGCGTAAAGATTTCCATCACTACATTTTTTTTATTTAGTATAAAAGTTATTCAAAAACAAAATAATGAGTTATTCATTAATTAATATTAATTTTTCATTTAATGATTTTTGCAAATTTAAAATAAATTTTTAATTAAAAATTTTTAAACTAACAAATAAACATTCTCTGAAAATCCATTCATACCTTTATGCAAAATACAATTTTGAATATACAATTAAGTTTCCAAGTCAAACGTTCGGAATTTGTTGCAGTTATGAATTGAGCCGACTTGAAGTTTTCGTTACGGTAGGCATCAGACTGAAAGGCACTGCGCAAAGGAAATCAAAATAAAAGAATTTAAACATTTGCACCACCTTGTATTTTAAAGGTATCAAAACATCTTCTAAGCAAACAAGAAAAAGGCAAACTTTTGAAATTTCTACAGCGGTCTAATCGCTTAAGCCACAGATATGAATAATAATTAATAGTTTAAGTATTGCATTCAGATTACAACGATTCACTGCTGGGCAGGTAGAAAGTGCTAAGTCGATTTCTCTAATGCCGATAGATACGTGCATACGTACAAATATCTCGGTTCTAGTGATGTTTTTGGAAAACCGGTCTGAGCGAATTTTTATCGTTGATAGAATGACGCATGGCCGACATATTAAGGAAGTGTACACAAATGACTCTATGAAAACCAAAGAAATAACAAAAAATATTTTCAAGTATGTGAATATGAGTGGAGGTATTTGTGCGCTATTGCTTTTACATACCTACCTACATTTGTTGTACATCGTCAGCTGTCAGTGTGCGCATACAAACGCCCATAAATTCCACAAGTTAGCTGACTGATGCCAGCAAACGAACAAGATAACACAAACAGCCAGTACCAGCTTATATGTACACTAGCAAACCCGGCCCCCTTCGCTGGGCACACTAAAATAGAATAGATATGGTTTAGAACAGAAAATATATGGTTTTCATATTATTTATTTCTTTATTCTTTATTCAAGCGCTTTGGCATAAACAATATTTTTTGTTTTTCTATTTGTTTTTGAGTAAATATAAAATATAAATTGAAAATCAGGAAAAAAGAAGATTGTTTTTAAATATCAAATCAACGCATATGAATAAACAATCGTCTTTTTTCCTGATCATCCATGAATTTTTCGTTTCAATTTATATGTTTTATTAAGCATTGGAGCTTTTTTAACCATTATCCATTTATATTTTTCAAAAAAAAAAACGAAAAAAATTTTTTTTTCACGAACACATAATTTCATTCGGATTTCACATTAAATTCTCAAATTTCGTAAGAAATTATTCACTGTTCCAAAATCCACTCCAAAAAAATTCACAAACAATTTTTACATGTTGCACTTACGTGTTTTCCTTATGGCATCCAAATCAGAAAGAAATATAGACCCATTGTAACTCACACTGTCAATTTGACAGTTCAGTTCCGCCCCAAGCGTTAAAAAAGTAAGCGACATTATGGATGGTTCAAAAGAACGCTGTACCCGTTGCCAGTGCTCCGAATTACAACCAAACTTTACGAAACCCATTTTCAATACTTACTTAACAATGTGCGTAAGTTTGGTTTAATTCGGTGCAAAGACACGGCGGGTCCACGTTTTGGCATATATTTCGAGACCCTAGTCATCAATAGGTATGAAAATTACCCCGTATTAAAGCACTTATCAACAGCTTTCATTTGATACCCATATTGTACATACACAACCAAAGGTTACCCGGGTCCACGTTTTGACCTATATCTCGAGACCCCAGTCACGGAGCGGCATGAAAAATACTCTGTACTAAAGCACTCACCAACAGCTTCAATTTGATACCCATATTGTACATACACATCCGAAGGTTACCCGGGTCCACGTTTTGACCTATATCTCGAGACCCCAGTCACGGAGCGGCATGAAAAATACTCTGTACTAAATCATTCACCAACAGCTTCAATTTGATACCCATATTGTACATACACATCCGAAGGTTACCCGGGTCCACGTTTTGACCTATATCTCGAGACCCCAGTCACGGAGCGGCATGAAAAATACTCTGTACTAAATCATTCACCAACAGCTTTCATTTGATACCCATATTGTACATACACGTCCGAAGGTTACCCGGGTCCACGTTTTGACCTATATCTCGAGCCCTATTTCCAAAATAAAATATAATCCATGTTACTCGTGGATAATGTAGCTTTCGAATGGTGAAAGAATTTTTAAAATCGGTCCAGTAGTTTTTGAGCCTATTCGTAACAAACAAACAAACAAAGTTTTCCTCTTTATAATATTAAGTATAGATAAGTACATACAAGCACATATTTATACATACATATAAACACACATATTTCCCTATTTCTTATGATCACATTTCAAGCTAGAAATATTGCGCCTAAGAATTTAAGAGCTCAACTTTTGCGCTTTTTGGCATTTTCGCGGTTCGTTTGTTAATTTTGTCGCCACAGCTGCTATTTTTGTAAGTGCTTTTATTTTTAGACGCTTTTTATTGACCAAATGCAGTCAAGAAATCAATGAAAAGAAAAGCCCTAACACATCTCATATGTACGCTTGCGCTCGCAATCCACACTGCGATGTTAACTTCCCTGCAGGAAATCAGAACATTAATTCTTACCCCTATGATTTCTATGAAAAAAAAGTTTCAAACTTTGCACAAAATTTTTGAAAATTTTTTGTAGGTAGGTAGGTGAAATGGTTGAAGTGCCAATCTGGCACTCTTCAAGTAACACTGAAGCGCCGTTTTGATACCATTATGAGACCTCCAACAGGCAGATATCTACAGCTAGCCAGAGCTGTTGATATAATGGAGAAGATTGATGGGATTTTGGTTGGCGCACTGCCCCAGGATGTCGAAAGAAGGAGCACTCAGTGATGTTAATCGTCTAGTTGCCAAACCCGGACATTTACAGTGAAAGTGCTCAACAGTCTCCTGCTCTGAAAGGTACCCACAGCTTCTACAATGAGGGTTGAATGGTAACCCTAGCTTTTCCGCGTGTGTGCCGATCGTCCAGTGATCGGTAAACATAGCTCCGAGCGTGGAAATTGAATAGCGAGGAGTCCAAATGACTTTCAGAGTTCTCCGTATATTGTATTGGGGCCAAAGGGTTTTCGAAATAGTGCATGATGTAATAGAACTCCATGTTTTCTGCGCTTTCCTGAGAAATAATTTGTGCAGTTCCCCTTTAATAACTGTCAGGGGGATGCCAATGGTCGGGTAGGAAGTCTCTGAGGCTAATTCAGTCCCCTTCCTGGTAAGCTTATCAGCAATTTCATTTCCCTCTATGTTCCTATACTCTCGAATCCTGATTAGAGAAATATTTGCTGCACACCCAAGAGATTTGATCTCCTCCTTACAGGACTTTCCTAATTTCGTTCTGCACCATGGCGTCGTCAGAGCCGCGATGGCTTGACTATCGGAGAAAATGTTAATATATCCCTTGGTCCCGTGTTCTCTAAGCATTTTGCATGCAGGATCGCAAAGACTACTGTTTGAAAAACACTAGTTTCGGCAGTTTAAAGATATATAGATAAATTGCCTGATTTAGAGAAAACCCCTGCTCCGACTCCCGATTCTATCTTGGAACCGTCACTGAAGACAGAGGTGCAAACTTCGGTGCAGATTTTCGTAATTTCATCAAAACTTTCAATTTTTACACAGAACTTTAACAATTATTCTGGTTTCAAGACACTACAAGACACACAGAAGACAGTGGAATTGTGACAATTTTTTTGTTAACGGCGATAGTCTTTTTCTCCCATACAAAATGATTTCGAACTTGAGCAACAAAAATTTGTTTTAAATTTAATTTGCCGCGCAGAAATCGAATCTTCAGTTCGAAGGTGATTATGCTGATACCTACTAAAGCAATAATAGAAAAATATTCATGCCCATATCTGTACCAAAAAAAAAATAATAATTATAAGACCAAAAGCGTTTGCTTTTAATTTAAAAGTTCACAATGTATGTATGTAAGTATTACGTTAAAATTATTATATTACAAGTGCTTTTGTCGATTTATCTCGTCCCCATATTAGTTGGTTGTTTTGGTTTAGAAACAAAAAATATGCCGGGCGGAAAAGCTTTGCCTGAATTTGAGAAGGAACACATTTTAGCATAGAGAGAGAGAGAGAGGACTTACAATGCGAGAGATTGCTTCGAAGTTAAAAAGAAGCAAAACGATGATTTTACATTACACCCATTTGAAAAATACGGGAGATACCAGGAGAAGTAGTAGAAAAGCAAAACGTAATGCTAGAGATGCTCGGGAAATCAAACATTTAGCTATAAATAAATCAAATAGCCCTGCTGGAGTTAAACATACTCTTAATTTGGAAGTTACCACCCTTCGTGTGCAACAAATTTTCCCAGCGAATTCTAGTCTAAAATATATAAAACGAGTACGTAAACCTACATAAGTTAACCACACGACTTGTTTAATGGGAAAGAGTAATTTTTCCCGATTTTAAAAAATTCAGTCTGGACGGATCGGATAATTCCCAAATATATTGGCATGGTAGACGGAAGAAAAAGGATGACAGAATGGCTTTTAATTTTGGAGAGGGTTCTGCCATGGTTTGAGCAGCCATTGGTAGCAAGGGTAAAATGTCTATATGTTTCATATCCACAAAAATTAATAGTATCAAATATATAGAGCTTCTAGACGAATTACTTATTACTTTGTTTGATGATAATTTCTGAGCCGTGATGCGCGGGCATCAGCTGTTTGTTAGTTGGCTAAATGGCAGTCCAGAGTATTGTTTACAAGCGTGCGGAAGCATTTTTTGCCGAGAGTAAACGCGAAAAAAGAAAATCAGTAATGGATTTCAAACGTTATAGGGTGATTCCATTACATTTGGCTGGAGAAGCAGAGCCAGCGATTGTTCGTGAGCTCGAGCAGCTTAAAGTAAATAAAGTTTTTATTTATCGCACCATTACTCGTTACAATGATGCTGGTAGCATCGCGAAACGTCATGGCGGTGGTTATCAAAAGCCTGCAACGACAAGTGAAATGGTTCAAAAAGTGACTTGAGCGAAATCCCCGACGAAGTGCCAATCAAATGACGAAAGAACTGAAAATATATCACCGTAGCATGCGCCGAATACTGAAAAATGATCTTAAAATTAAACCTTACAAGATCCAAAATGTGCATGATCTCATACCAAAGCAGTAACAAGTCAGACTTGAGAAAGGGAAGCAGTTGATTCGCTTGCGTTTTCTGACGAGAAAGCTTTTCAAATTTAGCTATTCGTAAACTGCCGAAACGATAGGGTTTATTTGACCAACCGTTCACACGAGATATTGAGTCATCGATTGACCATCAGGAGGCAGCACCCGCCACAGGTAATGGCTATAACCGCAGATGAGCGCTCTCCAATCATTTTCATCGAGCCTAGCGTCAAGGTAAATGCGAAATATTATGAGGAAAGTATTCTGGAGGTTACTTTGAAGTTGTGGGCAGACCATGGACGTTTCAACAGGACTCGGCACCGTCTCACAAAGCTCGAGTGAACCAAGAATGACCAAAAAACAAAGTTCCGAACTTCATAACATCCACACAATGACGCTCAAATTCACGAGATGCGAATCCGATGGATTATTCTCTTTGGGTCATTTTGGAGAGCAAAGTCCCAGTCGCTGAAAAAAGCCATTGTCCGCGAGTGGGTCAATATACCAGCAAGTCACATTCGGGCAGCTTGCGATTCGTTTCTGGACCATCTACAGGCCATAGTCAAGGCAAAAAAAGGGTCATATCGAGCAAAAGTAAATTGATTCTTAATTCTGTATTATTTTCACACATTTTTTACCTTGAGTTGAATATACGTAATTTTCCAAACTAAATGTATGGCCTTGTTAATTGGTTACACTTCGAGTGCCGTACTTTGGATTAAAGCAGCAATCAACCGAAATTTCAAATTTGTCAGTGGCGTGTATTTTATTGTAGCATGAACTCTTTATATAACAAAGTAAAAGGTAAACAGAATTTGACAGTTTAAAAAACACATAAAATTAAAAAAAAGCCAAATCGCTACTACTGCTACCCAAGAATGATAGAATACAAGATTTCGCAAGTACTCCTGCAAGTACAACTAGTGGCGCTGATGGCTGCTCTTTTGTATTCTGTACACCCATTTATGTGCCTTGACAACAAAACAAAAAAAAGCATAATGGTATAACAGTATTTCTTTGCAAGTTTTGTTATTGTTTATGCAATTATGCAGTGTGACGAATTTTAAGTTTTTACTCTCGCATGGGAAAGTGGAACAAACAATGAAAGTTTCAAAAACACATTTTTTAGATTTTTCGGCAAAAAGATGTATAAAAAAATGTATATATTTACCTAAATATAAATATATATAAATGTTTATATTTTACAATTAAGGTAACAGTTTTTAGGTTTTTTGGCACGAATATTTATAAAAAAAGTCTCAAAAACACATTTTTTAAATTTTTCGGCAAAAAGAGGTATACAAAAAATGATTTATTTCTTTTATTTATTTCCTGCAATTAAGGTATTTAGTAATGGTTATTGGCCTAGAACAAAAAAAATATATTTTTTTGAATTCACTTCACATTTTTCTTTCATTTGATACCCATATGCCATACATTTTTATAGAATTAGGATAATTTTTTAATACTGCAACTTTTAATTAAAACTGAAATTTTGAGGCCCTCCGAAAAAAAATTCGAAGTGATATTGAAAACCTTTAAGTATTTTTCCCTTATTACTAGTGCCAGCGCTTTTTCTAATACTCGAGTCACTTATGAAAGGCGTTTTTGACTTCAACAAGCTTATAGATGCGGTCTTTATCTTCTCAATTGGGCCAAATTTCCGTCCTTGAATGGACCTTATCAATTTTAGCTTGTTTAAGTTGTGAGGTTACAATATTTTCTTTTTCTTAAATGGAGCTAAAACTGTACGGTTTTCGCAATGGGTGATTTGTTGTAGTTGGATGATGCGAAACTGCTTGTAGCTTCTAGCTCTTCAGAGAGAGTAAAATGCACTTCAAAAGTATATGATGATAATATTAATTGCTTATCACAAAAAAAAAAATTAAAAGATTTGATAAAAAGATTTGATAAAAAAATTCGATATTTCAATATACATTTTCATATAAAATTAACCCTCTAATGCCAAGCACCGCTTTTTGGCGGGGTCCATAAAAATTTCTCTAAAAACTATAATACAAAAATTAAAAATTTATAAAAAGGGGATTCCTAAAACCTATATAATATATGCCAGCACGTATTTATTCAAAGCTCAGGCGTTTGACTTACTTCGATTCGCAGAAAATTCAGGTCAAATTTGGCAGTGCTCGGACATAAAAAAATTAATTTATTGTAACAGTGATTTTTATAAAAAGGAAAAATGTAGCTAATTTCAGAGTTAAAAAAATACTGGTGAGTAGGCAATTTAAAATATTTATTAGGAGGTGAAAAATATACTGACATTTGATAAATTAAGTGTGTTAAAATCACTCTGAAAGTGAAGCCGCCTAAAGGCGAAGCTGGACATTGCATAATTAATACAATAAATTTGAGTATCCTGGATGATTTTGAAGCACTTCAACAACTTCAAGTATTTATTGGCATCATGTTCATTCGTATTGGAGAAATCATTCGTTGAAAATAATAAGGAATGAAATGACTTGAAATAGATTTGATCATCATCAAGCACTTTAATGAAAGATTTCAAGCTGCTCCTATGCTTCGAAGGCTGTGCGTTAATGAGAAAATCTGTTCGACAAAAATGCAAGGCAATCCGACCCGCCAATATATGCCAGCTAACCCTCATAAATGGGGGAAAAAACTATTTCTATAAATATAAGTATGTATGCACATGCGATCAGTTTCTCAGATGCTTTCGAAATTTACTCAGACGCTGGAGATAACATCATACTTCAAAATACTTCTGATCGTGGCGTGGCATCAAATGCCGTTGTAAGACTTTCTCAAAAAGTTCCGGACAACGTCACTCATTCTATCTATTGTGATAATTTTTACACTTCACTCGGCTTTGTTGTCTAGCTTCGGAGCCGCGGTATTTATAGTTTGGGGACTGTGCGAGTTAATCGTGTGCCAAATTGCAAGTTGTTTCTGATGCTGCGCTTGCTACAAAAAAATGCTTTGCGTAGCTATTCCGCAGAGTTTGTGGGTACAACTTTGGTGTTGACATTTCTAATGTTCTCTGGCGCGACACAAAAACAGTGCATTTGGTATCTTCATACTTTCGCATTCAACAATTCTGATCTCGAAATACGGATTGGTCGTTGGTGTCAACACAAGCTGCAAAATGAGCGGTTGCGTGTATGAAACTCAGGAGTTTTGTTCAAAATGTAACATTCTTTAAGCAATTCATATATTATACAATACAAAAAGTTGGATTTTGAGTACCTCAACCAAAAATAAAAAATAAAATAAGAATTAATAGCCAATACAAAAAAAATTATTCATTTGAAAAATTTACCAGGTATATACCTATGAAATGAGACGTTCAGCTATTAGTCCATAGATGTCGCTAGGAGTATTTTTAAACCTTCCCAAAACGTCTAGTTTTTTTCATCTGTCATCTGTCAACAATATTCAGTTAATTGTTTGTTACGTTTCATACAACAATGCATTTTTGTCGCTCTTAAAAATGACGAATTTCGTGCCTTCAAACTACGATTTGCGGACATCGTTGATTTTCTGTTATCAATTAAAGAAAAACGCTTCTCAAGCTCATCAAATGCTTATAGAAGCTTATGGTGGACATGCTCTAAGTAGAGCATAGTGCTGCAGGTGGTTTGAAAAATTCCGAAGTGGTGATTTTAGCGTGGAGAACGAGGACCGTGGCCGGCCACCGAAAAAGTTTGAGGACATTGCAAGCATTGTTGGATGAAGATGATGTTCAAATGCACGAAATGATGGCAGAGCAGTTGGGAGTGACCCAAAAAACCATTTCCAAACGTTTGAAAGACATGGGCATGATTTTAAAGGTCGGAAGATGGGTGCCGCATGAACTGACTGAAAGGCAGCAAGAAAACCGAAAAACCTCTTGTGAAAAGCAAGAGAGAGCAGGTTCAAAAGAAATCTTTTTTGCATCGAATCATTACGGGTGATGAAAAATGGAATTGGGGGAGACGTACGATTGGGAACCGCTGGTGTATGCGGCTTACTCACCAGACTTGGCGCCTTCCGATTATCATTTGTTTCCATCGATGGGCCACCCACTTTCCGAGCTGCGCTTCAATTCTAACGAAGAAGCCAAAAAATGGCTCGATGATTGGTTTGCGGCCAAAGACTAATTGCCTGACAAAAGGGGAAAAATGTGTCGCTAGCGATGGCTATTATTTTGAAGATTAAATTTGTAACCATTTTTTGTTAATAAACGTTTGAAATTGAAAAGGTCTCATTTCATTTTCATGTGCAAATGCGCAATCCCGCCAAAAGGCAGGGTAGGTATAATATTTTACTTGCACAAGTTAAAGCTACAGGCATAGGGATACAAGAGTTGTGAATTTTTAACTAAATTACTGTGGCACAATTTCTTTTGACTGACTGCATATGAATTAAAAAAATATTCTAGGGTTGATTGACGTCTTCTGAAGTGCATTTTACAATGAAATAAAATTAAAATGTATTTGAACTACTATTGCACTGACTATTTTACTCTGACTATATTAAAGTGAAAATACGACGTTTTTTTGAAATGTTTTCAAAAAGCTTTAATAATATCCACTTTTACTATTTTTGATAGTTAACGATAATTTTAGTCAATTATTTCCATTGTCTTGTGTCCATTTAGATAGGTTTCAAATATAAGACTCCAACAGTTGTCTCTCATCATGCAATTTGCTCCAAAATATTTTGTAACATTTCTCAATTTTCATCGAATTTCATATCGCCCACAGCTTTAAAAAAAATCATTATGGGAATGTGAAAAAAGTGCTTTGAGACACATTCGAACTCCAATCGTTCGATTATTGCTTGAAATTTTGTGCTTTTTATTTCCATTTGTGTATGTATGTGTACATACACCTCGTGATAAAACAAAATCACATCAATATTTTGACCAATTTCGACAACTTTTGTTTTGAACTTTCATTATTTTTGTATGAAAGCATAATTCATTGTCTAACAAAAAAACCGTACTAAATATTTAAAATTTTAAAATAACCCGGTTTTTGAGCCATTTCAAATTTGCACTTTAATGTACTAAAATTTAATGGACTACTACTACGTGCTCGAAAGGAAATGGAAAGTAGATTTTTTCACCAAGTAATCACTTGTACATTTGTTTTTACAAGCGTTTCAAAATAATATTTGCACCCACGATTTGTGGTTGTTTATCATACAGAAGCCAATGTAAAGCAGATTCACATCTTCAAGTGCGCATTATTTTGCAAACATTTCAACTTTTTAATGCTGAATCTGCACTTTTTACACGTTCTGAAATAAAAACAAAACATTTCGAATAAAAGTGAAATTCCTTTTGTGGCACAACCAACAACCGACTCTTGCAGCGACAGAGCAATACTATCAACATTCGAAAACTGTTTAAAACTAACCTTGAAAAACAAACAGAAAATTCGAATTCAGTTGAGATACATTCTTATATGCGCGAGTTGAAAAGTTGGCCGGAATTTTAAAACTACAGTTATGGGGACAAAAGAACGATTCTACTCTATTTACCTCGAGTCCTTTGACTATCACTACTTATGTGAATCAGTTTCGTTAAACTAGAATGTATTTATCTATAGTTGAAGAGATCAAAAAATGTTTTGAAATGAATGAGCAGACCAAAAAAAAACAAACGCAATTAACACATTTAGAAGCACGCCTTTGAAAAATCAGCAGTCTAGTAGATGTAGAAAGGTAAGCGGCGCTGAATTCATTAGAAGGGCAAAGATTCAAAACTAGTGAATTTTCCTGCAGGGAATTCATATTTACAACACACATTTGCGTGCGCGCTTGCGTTTGCGTTGTGTATCACTACACATTTCGTCACATCAAAAGTCACATGTCACAGCTCGGAAAAGGTTTTAACAGCCACGCGGCATCAATAGCGCTGTAATGTAGTGCAAAGTTTATGTAAATACATACACACATATCACATGCCCCAATATGTAGTCGTATGCACTCATATGCCTGATGCGTACACAGTCGTTGGAAATGTAGAAAATTGAATTGAAATGAGACGAACTGCAGTAAAGTGAAATGAATGAAAATGCAATCGATATTCTTTGGTGAAATGTAAAATGCAAAACGCAAAGTGCGTGAATGATAAGGCTGTTATTAGCCGCAAATGACGACCGTTAACCTATTTCATTGGCAGCCCATAGTGGTCTGAATACTATAAGTGGGTTATGCTAGAAGACAATGAGATGCTATTAATCAAACTATAATGAGGAACCGGCTTCAAGAGCCTATCGCGTCAAGTAATTGTCTGTTTTTTTATTTATATTTGCGAGTTTACTATTTACTAAACTTCCAGTCGTCCACAAATTGAGTTTTAGCTTTAACATAAATATAGTACATTTTTTCCCCTAAGTAGTTTGCTACTAGAAAAAAAATTACAAAACAAAAAATTTGTTAAACTTTTTTCAATGCATAAATAAGTATTCTTATTCTCTTGCGTTTAACTTTTCTATCGTTTTGTTGAGTTTATGGACATATACTTCAATCTAGCTATGTTAGATTTAAAAAACGAGCAAAAAAAACTTTGGCCGATTTTGACTTATGGGGTTGTGGGTAGTCAGAGGCCCGAAAGAATGATGATTTTCAATAATTTTATTTTTTGCTAGTCAGTTGCTTTTACAAAAATAAAAACATAGCATTAAAACATCATGCTTCGACTTGACTTTAGCAAAATTAAAAAAAGATTAATAATTGTAAAAGTTATCGCTGTTTGTTTCTCCAGGAGTCCCTTGCGATGATCATCATAAGTCCTTGGAGATTCGCCTAAAATCAATCGGACAAGAGAAATTAGTTTTATTAATACATAATCTTGTGCCTGATCGAAGTTTGCTTTTTTTTCAAAATGAACAATATGCCGGCCTCAGGAAATATTTTCCAGATTTTCGAGAAAGAAACCGACAATTAATTAATCGAAATTTTTGCAACATAAAAAACGCTTCGATCAGGCACGAGTTTTAAATGTTTTTCAGCAGTATAAATTTTATTGAAATCTACCAAGCGGTTTTTAATTTACAGTGATCACCAGTTCAAAAAACATAGTTTTGAGAAAAACGCATTTAAAGTTTTGCTACTTGCTCTCAAACGCTCCGGAGCGCCCGAGCGCCCTTTGTTAATTATTAAATAACTCGAAAAGTATTCACCTCAAATTTTCACACAATATTTTTAAGATATTATGCTTTAAGAAAATGCAAAAAAATCCAATTTTTTGAAAATTCTGACTACTCCTAACCCCTTATGAAACAGAAGCTTACGCCCTTAGCTGGAAAAAGCTAGACTAGACCATATGAGGAACGAGGAGATAAGAACACAGACAGGAGTGACCGACATAGCAAATTTCATAAGAGCCAGAAGACGAGCATGGAACGAACATGTGATACGAGTCTCTAGCACACGGATGATAAAAATAGCTCAATATGGGATACCAGAAGGAAGAAGACGACCAGGTAGGCAATGAATTGAGATTTATATATTTTATTGTACAGGAATGTACAACAATTTAAACGTCGTATCCCTATATATTAAAATGTATTTATGTATCAACGTATACATGTAAACTTTAATGTATACTTATATATGTATCCAAATTGTTGTGTAAAGAAAAACAGGCAAAGCCTATAATAAAAAATAAAGAAGAAGAAGATAGTTTTCTTAAAATTTAAATTAAGAAATAGCAATTTAAAATTTTTGTAACATAATTTGTAAATATGAGACCTTGAAAAGGTTTGATTTTAATACAAAATTAAGCAGTAACAAAATATAGCAAAATTAATTACTTTTAATTAAACAAAGCGGTATTTGTCGATGGGTAGTTTTCACAGCATCTTCCAAGCGGAAGTGTATGCCATTTGTCTAGAAATGTGCAGAGATAAACTTGGACAGAAAGCCCCGAAATGAGTGAATTGCTACTCTTCGCGACAGTCAGATGACACTCAAGACGTTCTCATTCTTAGAGGTTAAGTTTTCATAAGTCCTGAGTGCATCCAACTCCTATGGGCCTCAGGGCACAGGGCTATAACTGGAAATGAAGTAGCGGATGCATTGGCTAGAGAGCTTGTGGTCTCGTTAATAATAGTGAACGATCTATTTCCTGCTATGGGACCACAGAGCATCAAGGAAGAGCTTAGAAGTGAAGAGCTTAGACATCATGTAGCAACAAATTGTGCAGCTAAGCTGGGCAAAGTTCTTACTGGGTGAGGGTATAATTCAAGGTATAAGATAAACTGAGAATGCTCACGGGCATCCTCACAGGTTACTGCAGATTGTGTAGCCATCTACACAAGATTGGCACATCGTCCATAGACTCCAGCACCCCTTCTTCTCGAACGTGGTGCTATAGCGCAAAGAAAGTTGAGATATCTCGGCTGGATATGGCACACACGCTCAGCTCAACCCGGCTCTAGTTTAGCTTTACTAAGCGAACTCAGTTTGGAAGAGTTGCTGTTATGAGTGGAGGACACAAAAGACCATGAGGTCGAAGTGCAAGCCTCAGTACATGACCGATTTTAGATTTTTATAGAAATTGGTTGGTATTTTGCTTGTGATTATTTCTCAGGTGATTCTTTTTCCATCCTGTTCTACCCTATTTCCTCTGGTGGAAATTAATGTGTCTTCCCTAATATAAAGTGTGTTAAGTTACTTTAAACATCTTTTTTGAAGCCTTGGAAGAGAAAATACAAATTTAATTCATGATTTAACGAACTACGGGTATGCCAACATTTTAGCACTCAACCCAGCATCTCTGATATATCGTATTCTCTTTTCACTCTTTCTCAATTTCATTTTTTTCTCAAATTATTGCAGAAGGTACATTTGTAACTTTTTATCGATCTCAACTCAAATTCTTGAGTAATTCCCTGTTAAGTGATCCACGTTCTAGTGGTTTGTCTAAAAATTAATTAATTTGTAGGCTTGAGTATAATAAGTGGTAAATTGCACGAATTTAAAAAAAATTTTAATTTTGAGACTTACTCAATGTTGAAAATTTTGGTAGTAAATTAACTTTTTATATTAAAATATCTTTGGTATCATCTTTTTAATAAACATATTTTTTTATTTATTTTTTTTAGTATAAAATATACTTTCCATTTGTGGAACAACATCAAGACGTACGCCACAAATAGAAGGAGCAGAGCGGCCAAACACCTAATAAAAAAATAATAAAAAAAAACTATTCCCAGTAATTCCTTGAAAGTTTGATGGTAAGATTCTCATAACGTTTCGAATTTATGTACAAGTTTTTACCAGGTTTAAGTATTCTTCTTCTTCTTATTTGGTGTCCTAGCCGCCTAAGCGATTTTGACCGAGTTTAGCTAAATGTACCAGTCATTTCTTTCTCGTGCTAGCCGACGTCAGTTGGACACACCAAGTGATCCCAAGTCCTTCTCCACCTTCCAAGCTCAGTGTAGGCCTGCCTCTTCATTTGCTATCAGCTGGCACCGCATCGCATACTTCCATATTTGGAGCGTTTGCACCCATTCGTACGATGTCCTTTATCGCCTTAAAGCAAAGGTCCGAAAGTCTTACACAGACTTTTTCTTCTGCACACTCTAAGAAAGGCCTCATCGTCTTGCAAATATGTAAACTTAACTCCATTACGCTCGCTAACTCGATTAAAAAAAAGTGTGTGTAGCGTAGTACACATAACAAAAGTGAAACTTTCAAGGCAGACAAAAAACGAGGGAGCGACCCGAGAGAGAATGAGAGAGAGAGAGAGAGAGAAAGAATATATATCTAAATAAATTTAAAACATTTGCAGAGAATACAAATAGACAAAACTTACAAAAAACGGAGAAGGGTCGACCGGTGTAGGTAAACGTCGGACACAAACCGTGGCAAAAGCGCGCACTACTCCGAGCGTTTATCACCCGCACAAACGCAGCGATTCCAGGACAGCAGCAACGGCACAAATTACGGCAAGGCAATACCAATAAAGCCGACGCCGGAATGGATAGCACTTTATAGTACGCACAAGCACTAGCCAAGAAATGGAAATAAGTGCCAAAAAGTAGGCACAAAAAAACGACAAAAAAATTGGGACCAAAAACGCCTCAAACTGTAGGCACCAAGGAAATATAACGCCAAAAAGTAGGCACCAAAAATATATTTCCTACAAGTTTGCACCGACAAACAAGCGCCAAAAAATAGGCAATGTTATTTCTCACTAGAAATTAGCAACCACATGGAAGAACTTAGGAAAAATAGTCTAAAGTGTATCTAAGATATCTCTCCCTCTCCTCTACGTTATATCTTTTTTCTCTCTCGTGGAACGAAAATTCCCAAAACGTTGCATGACCTTGAAATCTTACTCTCCATTCTCGCTCGTCCATCGACGCCTAAGAAGTTCCACTTTAAAAATGATTTGGCATATGTTTTCAATTTTCTCATGTTGAATATAAGTGAGTAGCAATGAAGCATAAACATGGTAATGATTTCGCATCGAGGTGTTATTTTGCAGAATAAACAGAACCCCGCGAATTTTTTTGTTCCTCGTAAAAGAAAATTTTAATTTATTTGCAGAGGAAAGCATTATACATACATATGGAGAAAGGTAGCGTTTTATTCGTCTATATCAAATACTCGTTCAGCGGAAGTCTCCTCACTACCAAGAGCTGCCCAACTCAGCACAAGGAATAGGCTGTAAAGTTTATTGAAAACTAGCGCAGCACAACAAGTGAAAGGCTTCTCTCATTACCACAAGTGGAAATGAACAATCGACACAACTTTGGTACTTGACATACTTGGACGCCTTAATTGAAACCACTTTTTCTTCAACACCAAATGAGCTAAAATATCACATCATCAAGTGCTAAATAGAAGGAGTGCGAATCTCTACATTTATACCTACTTATGTATGTTTGCATGTACATAGATCTGGTTCCTCGCTGCTACCAACTGCGCGAAAAAAACTGGCTGATCAAGAGAAATTCCTACTCGTCGTGAGGAGCATTTGGTAATACAACACTTTCACTTTGATGGCAACGTTGAATGTTCCACTTCTAGACACGATCTCAACGTCAAGCTGAGACTAGCATACGAATGATTGTAATTTCATATGTGCATACATATATGTAAATATATTTATAAAAATGTATATAAGCGTACATGTAAATATGTAGATACCTGCAGTAATAATAAACGAACAATAGGAAAAGCAAAAAAAGGAAGAAAATCAACACAATGCGAAATGATGTTTGGCAGACCGAATGCAAGTGGATATCGAGTGAAGCGGTTAGTTTAGTTGAGCTTCTGCTCATTTTGAGTTGTGACCCTTTTGTATTTAGGGTGCGATATATTATATATGCAGGTAGTCAAGACATAAAATAAAAAAGGCGCATTGAGTTTTGTTAGGTGAGAATAAACATGCGAACTTAGGAAATGATTTCCAATACAGTAACACAGTCAAAATTCTTAGGTTTAATAGGTTTATGTGCTGTGGGCATGGTATAGGTATTTCCTTTTTTTAAATTTTATTTTATAGACACTTGAAATATTTCCAAAAATTTTTAATTATTTCTAGAACGATGTTATCATAGATTTGTACCAGGGAATACTAAATTTCTTTGCAGTTGAAAACATATTTTTCTTTTTGTGTTTATAGGGATGGGATATATGTATGTATGTATAGAAAGACACGTTCGTATATGAATACAAATAAGACAATCACACTTACCGTGTGAGAGACAGAGTAGCAGTACCAGCATCAGGCAACGCGGTGTGAAGGATGCTGTGAGGCGGAAGGAGGGTGCCGCGAGTTGCGTTTGCGCTGCAGCTGCTGCCACTGCACAAGTCATATGCTGGTGCCGCTGCTGCTGCGCTCTACTGGCTCTACTGCTTCGTTGATGCGTAACACTTTTTCCACATTGTTGCTGGACACTTTCCGTTTGCACTTTTCTTGTAAGCAATGTTGTTGTAGTTGATAGCGGCATTGCTGACGCCCCTAACAGCGGCGCAGCACTGTTGCTGTTGTTGTTGCTTGAAGTGTGCATTCCGATTGCGTTGATTGTGATTTTTCGTTTTAAACGCATTATGCACTCTTTGTTGCTGCCTTTTTCAAAATTTTATTTTACTATTTCTCGTTAACTACGGTGATAGCAGTTGATATTGTTGAGCTGCTTTTATTCCTCTGTATATTATTTTGTATTCTTTTGTTTCAACTTTTTTTCCAATACGTCGATTGAAATGAGCAAATGAGCGCACAAAGGCATCACACAAATAACAGTCTTATAAAAGAAAAATGAATGTGTCAGAAACCAGAAGTAACAAACAAATTTTAACAACACTTATTAAATACCACAGTGGTGATAAATTTAAATTCACATAAAAATTATTTATGCGCGACGTACAAAATAGTTGAAAATTCAATATTTACTCTCTTACATACTTTGTGTACGTACAATTAAATCAGCTCGTGCATTGAGAAGGCACTGTAAACTGGTTTGTTTTTATTGTAGTGGTTTTCCAATAAGCTCTTGTTGTTATTGCTGCTGCCTTTTAACTTGGTTTTAAAACATATTTCGCCTCGTACAACAGCAAAAAGTGGCAGCGAATTCGTTAAATGAATGACTGCCGGACGTCTATGAGAATTTTTTTTTTTGTATTAGCAGTTCATTAGATACTCCGTGTATTAATATTTACACACTCTTCTTCGTTTTCCGAATAACAATTACTTTTTTTCTCTAATTATTCTTTTAATAACACTCCTCACATTCCAATGAAATGATTTTTTTATAATTTAGCTAACTATTCATTTACTTTACTCGCAGATACTGAAAATTTTCGTAGTATTTGCTTTTTCATTTATTAAATTTACACCTTTCCGTTTGTGGCCATTTCATTCGCACTGGCCCAAATCACTATACATCCATTTCATACTGTACGCTTGCTCACTGCCATTGCACAAAACCAACATCACTCACTACTACTACACAATGCCAGTCTCACACTACACACACACACGAACGCGCACTAACCGCCACAATAGCCGTCAACAGCAGCGAATTCTCACAACCGTTACTGCACTAGCACTTCTTCAACAACGTCCGACAGGTTCGAGAATGAAAACGTAACTGAAGTTACAGGTTGTCGTGCTGCACTAAGTCTCGCCGCGCCACGGACTTCCACCAATACAGTCGGACGTTCACATTCTGCCGTACGAAAACGAGATAACACTAAAGTCAAGTTGTTGTCAAGACTCTCTTGTTAGTAAGCTATTAGGCAAGTTAGTACGCGACTAATAGTAAACACTCAGCTAGCTCTTGAGCTAGCAAAGGTAAAAATGGCAAGCCGGCAAATAATCAAATGGAGAAGAGGAAAAACCGATTGTGCGCAAAAGCCGCTGCACGAGTGTGCAAATGAGTGCGGCATACAGGTAAAGGTAGCGTGGACAGGTATACACAATTAGTAATGTGGCTTATTGTCGAATTGTCTAATTTGAAAGAAGTTAGTTGGTTGGTTGCTGTCTTGGCTAACGCTGGTTGATCGGTTGTGCACTTCTTTTGACGGATGTACAGTGGTGGCGAAATACATATATGCGTAATACAAAATTGTAAATCATTATAAAGGTTGGCAAAAAAGTCTTGCGGTATTTCCGCAAGCTTGTCTTTGCATGCGCGTAGTTCTAGTTGTATTCGTCGCATCGGTTCACGCTAGAGCTTTTTGGAAAGCTCTTTTCACGTGCTAACACGTGTTTGATTAATTGTTGTTTGCTTTTAGTCGTTCGTGAGTTATAGCGTCGCAAACATGGAGCAAAATAAAGAGAAAATACGGCATATTTTACAGTACTACTACGATAAAGGCAAAAATGCATCTCATGCTGCCAATAAAATTTGTGCAGTTTATGTACCCGATACAGTTTCCATTTCCACCGCACAACGATGGTTTCAACGTTTTCGTTCTTATGCAGAGGTGATCGAAGAGGCGCCACGGTCCGGAAGGCCTGTCGTCAAAAATTGCGATAAAATCGCTGAATTGATCGAAAGAGACCGGCATAGTAGCAGCCGTAGCATCGGCCAAGAGCTGGGCATGAGTCATCAAACCGTTATAAACCATTTGAAGAAGCTTGGATTCAAAAACAAGCTCGATGTATGGGTGCCACACGACTTGACGCAAAAAAACATTTTTGCCCGTATGGATGCATGCGAATCGCTTCTGAATCGCAACAAAATCGACCCGTTTTTGAAGCGGATGGTGACTGGCGATGAAAAGTGGGTCACTTACGACAACGTGAAGCGCAAACGGTCGTGGTCGAAAAGCGGTGAAGCTGCCCAGACGGTGGCCAAGCTAGGATTGACGGCCAGGAAGGTTCTTCTGTGTGTTTGGTGGGATTGGCAGGGAATCATCCACTATGAGCTGCTCCCCTATGGCCAAACGCTGAATTCGGACCTGTACTGCCAACAACTGGACCGCTTGAATTCAGCACTCATGCAGAAGAGGCCATCTTTGATCAACAGAGGCCGAATTGTCTTCCATCAGGACAACGCCAGGCCAAACACACATCTTTGGTGACGCGCCAGAAGATCCGAGAGCTCGGATGGGAGGTTCTTTTGCATCCACCGTATAGTCCGGATCTCGCACCAAGTGATTACCATCTATTTCTGTCCATGGCGAACGAGCTTGGTAGTCGGAAGTTGTCCACAAGAGAGTCCTGTGAAAATTGGCTCTCCGAGTTTTTTGACAATAGGGAAGCGAGCTTCTATAAGAGGGGCATTATGAAGTTGGCATCTCGTTGGGAACTCGTCATCGAACAAAACGGCGCATATTTGACTTAAATCGCATTATTATAACCAATTTTATGAACAATTGAAAATTCAATAAAAATACCGCAAGACTTTTTTGCCAACCTTTATTTCTTAATAACTGGCACTGAAAGCATCTTAAGTGCTTTGGTTTATTGGTTATGCGTTAATTGGCGCCAATTAGAAACACAGAGTGAAGGCAAGTTCTTGGTCTACTTGGACTTTATAATGCAGACGAAGTCCACCACTTGCAGGTATCACATTTAACATTCGTACGACATAATCTAGTCTGTTGAGCTGAGTTGCTGTATCATCGTTCATCGTTTGTGATATGCTCCGTCACCAGTAAACCTTCCTTTCAAACACTCATCCCATTGGTTATTGTCACCGAAAATACTTGTACGCTATACAGTAGGAGGAGAAGTGATGAGAGGCTCTTAAAGTGAAGTTTTTGTTCGTTGGGAGAGGACTTAACCGGTTGGCACGAGTGCTTCTCCGTGGGACTCCGATCGCATACAAATGAATGCTTGGAAAGAGCATAGCTAATAGGGCGGTTGCTTAGAGACCGATATCAGTACGATTAGTAAACACCATTAATACTCCATTAGTAACATCACCATTAAAGGCTTTAAGTAAGTCACAACGATCTTCGAAGTGTGGTATAAAAAAAAATACGATCTGTGTCAGAAGAAAGAAACCGCGATTATTCATGAAGTAATAAAGATATATATTTAAATTTTTTTTTACATGAAAGTATGTACAAAACTACGAGTCGCAATTCCTCAATCAGCCGTGTAGTCTCCATCGTTGTTGAGTATAGCCTGGCATCTTCTTCATGCTTTGAACTCGCTTTTCTGCGTAGCTTGTCGACAAACAGGACTAGATTTTGCTAACTGACGTATGAGTTGCTTTAAATCATGGACTGGCCTTCCGGCAAGATGCGTTTTCATAGTTCCCCACACATTTTCAATGGGGTGTGCGTTTGGGGACTGGGAAGGCCAGTCAAATACTGTGAAGCCATTTTCTTGTTTTGTTGTTTCTCAATGTGTTTTTCTGAGAGCAGTGGTTTGGATGGTGTGAGATGGTGGGATATATTCGTCTCCTTCAGTAGACGTTCGATGGTGTTGATACTCACATCTATTCCCTTTTTAGCAAGAACTGATCGTGCTTGGTGTAGTCACAAAGAAGGGACCCGCTTAAAAAGTTGGACGATCACTTTGTCCTGCTTTTTTGTCATCACTCGCTTTAAGCCGCGCTCGGAAAAGTCATCAACTTTCTTGTACACTTTACACCGCTGATTTCACATCACAACAAACTTTTTTGATTTTTTAATCACTGTTGCAGCCCATAAGATAATTTCGGCCCATTCGAATGCGTGCATAAAATACCACCTCAAAACGCTTCGCGTACTTCTCACTCATTTTTGTTTGGTTGCGTTTATATTCGAACGACACTAACCTGAGTTAGCACTGGCGTCGTAGTCCTTGAGTGGGACTATTACGCAGCAAAAAGCAGAACGAAATATATCTGAAAGTTACAAGAAAAAAACCGGTTCTTTTCTTCTCACACAGCCTAAAATTCTAATTTCGCAGAAGTGGGCCCGAGTTTCACTCGACTTTTATGGTATGAGTCTTGATGTTCTTCTAAGAATTAGTAGCCCCAAAGCTTCTTAGCATATTCAAATATTTAAAGACTTCTGTGAAAAGTATTTTCATAACAGAAGTGGGCAGCGAAATATATTTAATTTGTTGGTTTCAGTTGAAAAAGAAGGACAGATTTTTATATAATCCTTAATCGTTCTATCCAAAATCACTTTGAAGAGGACTAAGACATAGTTCTGAAAACTTGCCAGAACTTATTACCAAAAATTCATATTTTCCGTTGGATATATTTGGAGGCATTCACCAGCATGGCAGTTTTGCGATTAAGTCATGATCAACGGATGCGTTAACAGTGATCTTGAAATAACCGCCTATATAACTCCACATCTGCGAAACTACCAGAAAAAACTTTCAGGTGAAGATTCCTTCTACGAGCTGCAAGAGAGAAGACAGAGAAAAATTCCATTACCATCTACACCGCTGTTTTCAAAAGGGATCAGAATACACCAGGGATAAAAAGCGACTGCAGAAAATTAAGAAAAAACTGCAAAGTAAACAAAAATATGCATTTTTTTAGGTGGCCTTGGCGCACGTTTCTCATTATCATCATTATTGCCAAGCATTGCAAGTCGATATTGAGCTCGGCGGACGAATCAATAGACATCTCACGCGGTTGGGTTTCTGGTCATGTGCATGGACACCGTAAAGAGAGGGCTGACGAATTGACCACAGCCAAAACCTTTCCTAACGTGTCCGAAGCTGTGACAGTGAATTATTCATTAGGAGTAATGAAAAGAGAACTACATTTGAAGTTCATCTCAATGGCTGAATCAACAAGCAGATAAAACAAATATAATATTTTCAGACCAATATTTAAGGTTGAACCATGGCACATTGGCCACTTGATGAATATGCAGTTAAATATGATACTCGGTGCAGCAGCTAAGCGCCAGGACTATTGTTAAACTGTTATTCACTTTAGATGTCAGTGTTAAACCCTGATGCACTGTCGACGCCAGACACTAGGCTGTTCTTCCAAGCAAAGTCTAAAGGAGTTATCCAAGTGGTACTTGATGAATAAGTGATTAGGAAATAAAATGAAATCATGACAACATGACATGGCAGGCGTTCCAAGAGAATGCGTGTCAAAATGGCGATTCACATGCTACTTGGGAGAACTAACAAAATAATGCCAAAATAATGAGCTTTAGTTAGCCCATCAGCCTGAGGGAGAGGTAGCGAGATATGCCCAAACTTGTGTTTTTTCAGGAGTGCACAAACGCAGCAATTGTGGCAATTGTAGCATTGGATTGAATTTTAAAACAAAATAAAATTGAAATAAATTCCGGGTGGTCATTGCATCAATTCTATGGGAAAGTTTATTTTATGTTATGAATGTTTAAAAATGATATCAGTCATATGAATACCGTGGCTGACTATAATGGAGCGTCAACAACTTTTTTGAGAAGCACAATTCGAATATCGGTAATAAGGCGACGAAGGCTAGCTCCTAAACGTGCAGTGTGTTTTGTTTTTTTGTCGGCATGGATTAGCGGCCTCGCTTTTGCCAAAAAAAAAAAAATTCCTGGAATTGAAATCAAACTACTGTGGAGGCCAGTCAATATGTTTGTTACCTGAAATTATTTGGCCAACAAATGTTTCGTGTAAATGATGGACTAACTCACGCGTTTTCAAGCTCTTTCTAGTAAAATTGGCACCTACCGGAAGTGGACTTACCAAGTCACAAAGAAAACCCTTAAAAAATATCCCAGGTCAAGGTAGGTGGCTGCCACTCTCCAAAAGGGAATAGAATAAGCCTAGTTAGATGGGGAAGGTTATTGTGTTACCTGAACTGAAATATCTTGCTCTAATTCCGAATGTGCTGAACCCACGACTTCACTCTAGGAAGGTAGGTTAGATGGCAAAAGTACCCCAGGTACACTACAAGTAGCACTTACGCGCCGTTTTGATACCATAATGTGGACCAATACCTGCGAAAAAATTTAGGGAAGAGAAAACCGTTTACCGCCATCCAGTGTTGTTGATGTAGTGGAGGAGAGAAAAGGAATCTAGGCTGGGGAATTTCCTCAAACCATCCCCAAAGGGCACACTCAAGCGCTTGGCCGCCAGAGCCGGACATTTGCAGAGAAAGAGTTCAACAGTCTCGTTCTCTGCAGGATCCCCACACGGAATTCCAAGCTTCTCCGCATGAGTACCGATCAGCCAGTGACCAGTGAACACCGCAGTGAGTTTGGAAATTGAATGGCCCATCACCTTAAGCGTTCCGTTTATATCGCATTGAGGCCAAGTGTTTTCGAAAGAAATTGTGTAGTTTCCCTTTAACAACGGTCAAGGGGACACCAGTGTCTGCGAGAGGGACAGCTGAAACCGGTTCTGTCGACCCCTTCCTGGCAGGCTCATCGGCAATTTCATTTCCTTCTATATTCCTGTGCCCAGTAACCCTGGTAAGGGAAATGTTTCCTGCACGTTCGAGACGTTTGAGTTCCTCCTTACAGGAGTTTACCAGAAAACAGCTGCAATACGGTGATGACAGGGCTTTGATCGCAGCTTTACTATCGAAAAAAATATTAATGTTTCCTTCCCAACAGTGATCCCTAAGCATTTTGCATGCTTGCAGGATCGCAAAGACCTCTGCTCGTTTATGGCAGTTTAAAGGAGACCGAAATGTTTCCCGCTCCCACGCCAGATTCCATCTTGAATCCGTCAGTGGAAATAGAGATACCTATATCCGTGCCGACTCTCCCCTCTTTCCAATCTTGCCTGCTCGGAAAGATAGCCCTAGCACAACCCTCAAAACCCAGAGAGAGATCAGTGCGAAGTACAAAGAAGGAAGGGGAGATCTGCTTCAAGATGCTACTATGTCCTACAGGAAGTTGCCTTCAGAGGTCAATCACCTTCAACCTAATAACGCTCTGAGCAGCAATGGACTTAACTTGCAGATCCACGGGAAGTAAGTACAGAATGACGTTGAGGGCAGCAGTGGAAAATGTTCTACAAAGAATTGACTCTGAGACCGCAACTGGCAGTGCACCTTCCAAAATTCCAGCCATTATTGCTAACGGAGGATTGTAAATCTGCCAGATACACGAAGAAGTAAGAGTACAGAAAGTGATGCCACGTTCTGGCAAAATCGGGACAATGGTAGAGATAGTGTTCAATGCTCTCCCTTTTCTCCTCGCTCCTGCAGCTGCAACAGATTTCATTTGGGGAAAAACGTCAAACGTTTCCCACGTCTTTCTATTTGGCAGCTGCCGGTGATGATTCCAACTATTACACTAATAGAAGCTCGATCGAGGTAGATGAATTACGTGGATTTGTTTCCATCCATTTTTGGTTAGACCTGTCTATTTACCCTCTTATGAGCACAAGTGGACTTCGTCATTCATCACCTGAGCTTACTTGAACATAAAGGGATAGGCACATGCTGAGCGGAGTTGTCTAATTTAAAATCAGTTCCCTTTATAGTCAGCTTATCCAGCATGCAATTTCCAGGAAGGTCTCTGTGTTCAGAGACCCAGACAACATACGTGTTGTACTGCTTAGCCAGCTCATTGAGAATAGCTTGACATTTAATTGCTACTTTGGAGGAAGTGTCATGGCACTGTAGAGATTTTATGACACCGGCAAAGTAGCCGTGGGCTTAGGTTCAGCTGCAGCACTGCTGAGTGCGCCCACTGCCGCCCTTTTTATTCAAGAAATTACCCCACATACATATGCGGCGAAACAAAAATCAATCATCATTTCTATTTTTGTGAAATTTTGCATTATATTTGTATGCGCGTAATTATATACTTACACTATATGTTAATGCATAAGTACCTATATGCGGGTTGTATATAAATGCGTAGATGTGTACTAGCAGCAGTGCAAAAGTGTATCAGAACGTAAATTCTTCCGGCTTAGAGCTCGAAGGCAATAAAATTTGCTTGTTAATGTTCCTGAAAATTTATGGCATACCCTATGTAACGATTTTTTGTAATACGTCAAAGTCAGCTACAAATAAGCGGAAATATTCTTGTCAACCTCTCGACGATTTCAGCCAATATAAAAGTAGCGACTTTTGTGCCAAACTTCAGTCTTAACTTCAGCTATCCTACAGTAATGCTAATTTTTTATGCAATCGGATTTTTAAAATTTTTCACTACGCTTTTACAAGGTGCGCCAGCCCGAAATGCCGTTATCGATAAGAGTGACCCGATAAGCCTTACCCATGTTGGTGCACACATTTTTGGCAAACCTCACTGGGTGCCCAGCGAAATCCTCACACAGTTCGAAGAAAACTCAACGCTGAATCCTGAAGAAGTCGGTCCATATCTGGAGGGTGACATGCTTGTCCCATACGAGCAAACATTTTATTTTCGCAATGGACTCATAGCATACAGTACCCACTGGCCTGGTGCTGTCGTGCCCTACATCATACAAGGCGATTTCAATGAAAAAGAGCTGGCTAGAATCACGCACGCCTTTCACGAGTATCACAACAAAACATGCGTACGCTTCAAACCACGCACTTACGAGCACGATTATCTTGTGATCACAAATCATAAAACTGGCTGTTGGTCGAGTGTGGGTCGTCTGGGTGGTCGACAGGAGGTGAATTTGCAGACTCCCCACTGTTTCCACAATTACGGTACTTCGATGCATGAACTCATGCATTCACTCGGCTTCATGCACGAACAGAATCGGCCTGATCGCGATAATTACATTCGTGTGTTGCGTCAGAACGTTAAGAAAGGCATGCTGGGAAATTTCGCGAAGGGTTCGCCGAAGGAACTGCATCACTTCGGTGTTTCATATGATTATGCGAGTGTAATGCATTATTCCAAGACCAGCTTTTCGAAGAACGGGCAACCCACCATTGAAGCGCTAGTAAGTATGAAAATAAACACAATTTCGTTGTTCACAAATAAAGGTGGGGTGTAGTGCAACTGAATGTAGTTAAAGTATCCCAAATAACAACAAATATGCTGCATAACTCCAACGCTATGCCCAGTGAATCTTTACGTACTGAAATCATCGAGTTCCACAGAAAATGCAAGGAATATAGTGTGAGTATAGTAAACCTTTGCTAGATATTTAAACGAGCTTATCAACCCAAAACGATCTTAGTCCGGAGCTCAGCTCACCTCTTATCTTCCTCATCAAACTCGAGCCACTTTCTTTCTAATTTTTTTTCCTTGTGTAAAGTAAAGTGGAACTAGTCTTCTTACCCATAGGCGTGCACCTCAATCTCGCGAAAAGGAGCTTCTTGACGTTACTCAGGATAAAAAGCTTAACTGATAACCAGGTCAGCGATGCGAGGGGACTTCTATATGTATAGCGCCACTAAACCCCTCTACATACCGGTTCTTAGACGTATTCTTTCAACTTGTGTGGTCGTATAGCGGCCCACCTAGAAATGAGTGGCTAAACCCAACTAATTTTCTAAGACACACAGATTTAGTATGATCTTCATAAATTAGACGTTCAGAACCACACCGAATGCGCGTATTTAAAAGTACTGCCTCTAAAGCTTTCAGCATGTCAGATAGCATGGAGAGAAACTGTATAGCACATAAGTTTGAAAAGACAACGTACGCCTCAGAAAATGCTTCCTCAAACAAAAAAAAAAAAAAACGGATTGGTGTCCCGTTAGCTATTTTAAATGACTACTTATAAGCAAATTTTAGAAGGAAAGCTGCTGAAATATTGTATCAAAGTGCAGCTTGTCGTATATCAAAACGAACCTGGCCGAAACTATCTAGAACCGAAATGAACCTGAGATGTGAGAGAGAGAGGATAATCTACTGTGCGACCTGAGTGGCAACAGGGCAATAAGTAAGCATGAAGAATGGCTAGACGTGCCTTTCCGAAGATGCTGCACAAGCTGCAAAAGCGATATGGAGGAAAAACGATCTTTCACCTCCGAAATAGATTTCGGCAACTCCGATTTCCATTCCTATACACTCTGCAGCACGCGGCGGTGTCTGACTGAAATATACTGATGGGATTTATCAGATACCGGATAATTCTATAAGGACTGTTGTTCAATTGTGGTACCATAACGGTCTGCCAACTCCGGCTTAAGTGAGCGTAATGTTATTAACGCCTTTGGATGAAAAGGGTTCCAATCTTGAATGTGAGATGGTTATTAGAGCTCCATATGGTTAGGCACAAAACTAAGCAGTCAAAGTAGGTGGTGGCAAAGTCAGTATTTACAGTGTTCTGTAATTTAATATCATTCACACTATTGGCTCCAATCTAAACAAAAAAAAAAACAATAAAAACAATATCTATGTACAATTGGGATAAAAATGAAAGGCGGCTTTGAATTAAAATTTTACACTTTGCATTCACTCTTCCAACTGCATTTCCACGCCTTACCACTTCCACAAAATACAGTTATAACATTACATTGAGGCTAAACAAAGCATATTTTTCTGAATCGATATACCAGCCAAGTTTAAACTTGAAGCTCACTCTATTAGGTTAGGTTGAAATGGCTGACTTAAAGTTACAGTCCATAGTGATGCCAGATTAAGTTCATTAGTTACGTGTTTTGAATTTTGATTGCGAATTTAAGGAGGCATTTCCAAATTTTTCCTCTTCTTCTTAGCACCACAGTCCTCTGAGAAGCATTGCTTCATTTACAAACTTTCTGCACCCGTCTCTATCTAAGGCTACCTCCTTCTACCGCCGCACCTTCAGCTATGCAAGGTCATCTTCAACGTCTTGAAGCCATTTCTTTCTCGGGTGTCGTCTTCTGCGGTCTCCAACAGAGCGAAATTCAACTGCCTTTCGAGTTGTTCTCTTCTTGGGCATTCTAAGCCCTTGTTCAAGCCATCTTATCCTCTGAGATTTTATAAATCTTATCACAGTTTCGGTTTTTGCTAACAGTTCCAGCTCATGATAATATCTTATTCGATAAGTACCGTCCGGCAGTCTGATTGTTCCAAAAATTTTCTTTCAAAAACCATAGGTAAGCACAGGGCATATCAAGGTTTTGTATATCTTTAACTTTTGGATGCGAGAGAACAATTTTCTCTTAAGCAGTTTCAAATTAGAGTAATAAGACTTATTTGCTGCTAAAACAATGTCACTAATTGCGTGCAGGACCAGGTTGAATATCAATGTTGATAAAACGTCTCCCTGTTTAACTCCCGATATAATGGGAAATGATTCAGAAAACTCTCCTTACACAATGACCTTCGCCGTGGTATTTGTAAGCGACATAATAAAGATCAATTAGCTTTAGCGGGATGCCTCCAATCTGCAGCATTTCCAACTTACTGCTGCGATATCTTCCAATTCATCAAACTGTGGTGCTTCCAGATATTTTAAGCGTGCTTTGAGTAACGCTGGACATCCGCAAGGAGATGGTGTACAGTTTCCCTTGCTCGCTACATATCCTGCATTCCTTTCAGTCCGAGATTCCTATTTTATAAGCATACGCTGCTACTGGGCTAAGTCCCGTTGGCACGCCTATCATATTTCTACAATCTATTATTGCTAGTGATAGTATAAGCCGACTGTCACTGTCACGCTGACACATGATCTTAGCTTTCCTGCAAGTGGTCAAGCTCTCCCATCTTGTCCTGAACTTTCGGATTCTGCTTTCGTCTAGTTCGTTGTGTAATATTCCAATAGACTTTGGTATTTCGTTGACTAAACCCGAGGATAGAGAGACCCTGTTTTTCCCTATTTCGTCTACTATCTCATTCCTTTAATGCCCTTATGGCCTGGAATGCAATAGATGTAATGGAATACAACTCGCTGCCAACCTTTTTACTGCCTGTCTGCTATGAAGAACGATCTTGGACGTTATACTAAACGATGTAATTTCTTTAATGGCTGCTTGGCTATCTATGTAAAAGTTAATTTTGGAGTTGGTCCCAGTAGTATCACAAGTTAGTATCATACTGCAGTGGTCTGTAAGCCAACTTCCATAAGTCTAACTCTGAACAGTATATCCCAGCTCCTACTCCATTAGTCATTTGAGAAACGTCCGTATTGGAGTTATTTGTATTGTGTTTGGAGCTAAAGCCCTTACGCCATCCTTCTTTTCCGATAGTAATTTTGAAGCTTTTTGCCCTTTAAAAACCGGAGCCATATAGTCAATATTGACTATGTCCATAGGTCCTGTTTGAAATTTTGCTTAAGGCTTTTAGTCTTCTCACAGATTCTCTCCAAAAGGATCTATCGGTAGTAGGTCAAGTATGTATTTATTTTTTTTTATTTATTTAAAAGAGTAACAGTTATTAATAACTATTCCACTTACGAAATAAGCACTGGCTGCCAGGGCCTTCGGCTTATGGTATCTTAATTAGAGTAATAATATAGGTAAGTAACTAAACAAGAGGATGGGAGAGAGGAGTTGAGGGAGTTTTAAAAGATTAGTGGGTAGTGTGAGTTTGGCAGGAGTATAATTTTATATATAATATGTATATCTAGTTTTCGCAAAGAGTTAAAGTTTTAATTTAGTTAGTTTAATAAATTTACAAATTAAATTAATGCTATTGTCATCTGTATTGTGGAGTAGCTTCGAAAGTTCAAAGTTAGGATGAATTGCATTTCTAGTGCATTTCAATCCTGGGCAGGTATCGAGGAGGTGTGAAGTCGTGTAGTCGTCTGAGTTGCAAAAAGGACAGGCTGGTTTGACTGTGCTGTTTAGTATGTGAACATGGGTGGCTATAGTGTGACCGATTCGAAGGCGTGTAAATATCTTGAGGTTCTTGGAAGACATGTGTGTAGGATATATCGGCTTGATGCCAGTAGGGTTGTACTTTTTGTAGTGGTGTTGATAATTAAACCATTGGCTATTGTATGCATCCTGAAGAGATTTTAGTGTAATTTTTCGAATATCTTTGGTAGTAAAATGTGCACTGATGTGAAGGGGTTCTTGGGCAGCTTCTTTGGCTCTAGTATCAGCGCATTCGTTGCCTTGTATTCCGGCATGACCCGGAACCCACATGATCCTTATGGAATTTTTATTTAATGCGATATTATTTCGGATTTCAGTGATTATTGGAGTTTCGTTAGAGTGGTTCAATGTAGCGTCCATTACGGATTTACTATCGCTGCAAATAATGAATTTTCCGCCTTTGTTGGAGGTGTAAACTACCGCTTCAAGCAATGCAGCTGCTTCCGCTGTGAATACTGAGCAGTAGGAAGGTAAAGCCCCGACTGAAATTGTGACACCAAGCTGGTTTGTGACTGCAAACGATGTACTGGTGTCTGTTTTAGATCCATCGGCATAAACGAACTCCCATTCGTTTCTTAAAGGAGCAACGATTTCATTAAAATGTTGGACGTATTCATTAGAGGAGGTAGACTCTTTGGGGAATTTCAGCAAATCCGCGATAAAACTAATTTTTCGATTCAAGCCTGGTGGGAAAACTGGGATTGGTGGTAAAATCGCATCTGATGTGACATTCAGTATGTAATCGAGGGCCGCCGCTGGAGTCGTTTTTAGCGCTTCCGTAATGCCTAATGTAACTAGTCATAGACGCAAGGTATGTAGATTTTCTAATCACGGTCCATCACACCAGAGTACTATAGAGTTTATGAGTATTGGTTTGACCAGTGATAAGCAGCACTAATGTATCAGAGAGGGGGATATACCCCAGGCTGTCCCAAGCATCCTTATAAATGTATAGAGGGCGTTATTGGTCTTTTTCACCCTTAGCTCCTCATATCGCTTCCACAGTAGCTTGCTGTCGAGTACTACCCCAAGGTATTTTGTATGTTGTTTGAGAGTAAGTGCAGCTTCGATTAGTATTGGGGGCGTCCACCATGGAATCTTATACTTTCTTGTTAACAGCATCGTATCCATTTTGGCCGCATTTAGACCCAGTCCTGACTGATCTGCTCATTCCTGAACCGATCTTTTTTTTTTTTGTTGGTGGGTGAGGTAGGGTTCAAAATGCCTTCGCACTTACAGCGACCGTCGTCTACTGCGTCGTGTGGTGTGGCCACTAAAACAGTCCCTCCTTCTCTCCTGGGGAGACTCCCCTCCCGGAACTGCTTTGTACATTACTTCGGGAGAGCCCAGAACGGCGTCCATGAAAAGGACCAAAATTCTAATTCACCCACGTCTGGGTCCACCATATTTGTAGCCAGCATTCATGCTATAGGCTCGTCTTCTTTTGTCTCTATCTGCGGGGCTCTTATCTTTTAGTCAAGTATATTAGCATCTCTGTCCATGTCAAGTTTTTTGGCACGTAGGACTCGCTCTATATACGTGCGAATAATTTGCCAATTTTCTGCGCTTTCTATCATTTTATCAGTGATGTTGTCAGCTCTTAAGGGGCCTAGTCTGCCTTCGACAGCTTTGCGATCTAGTTTCCATCTCTCACATTTGAAGAAAGTGTGATCTGCGTCGTCAATGAGTGCATCTCCGTAGATGCATTTAGAGGTTTCTGACTTGCCTATGTTGTTAAGGTATTTGTAAAAGTATCCATGTCCAGATATCATCTGTGTGGTATAATAGTTTACATTGCCGAACTGTCTGTTATACCATTTGTCTAGATTTGGTATAAGTCTCTTCGTCCATCGGCCTTTCGTCTCTGACTCCCATCGCTCTTGCCATATTTGCAGTGTATGTGCTCTAATTTGCTGCTTAGCGCTCGTTTTGGTGCGGGCGCGTGTGTGGTCTCCTATGGCGTTTGTCTCGCTCTTTTTAAAGGTCCATAGTTCTTTTCGCTCTCTCGCTAGCAGATCTATAGGTATCATAATGTTACTGATGGTGCTAAGGTATATTACCGTTACTATAGGGTGATCAATCATGAGGTGCTTTTTTCAATAGTTATAAAAAAAACAAAAATGTAAATTATGTTCAAAACCTTTATTTATCATTTGAAAGGACATTCTTTGACATTTACTTTTTGAATATGACTTCATTCAAATGTTGGCCGCAACTACGCTTAAGGTGGTCCATTCTGAAGGTCCAATTTTCAATCACTCGTTCGAGCATTTCGACTGGTATGTCGTGAATAACACGCGTAATGTTGGCTTCCAGAGCTTCAATCGTAGCTGGTTTATCAGCATAGACCTTGGACTTCACGAATCCCCAAAGAAAAAAGTCCAAAGGTGTGATATCACAAGATCTTGGTGGCCAACTCACAGGTCCTAAACGTGAAATCAGCTGCTCTCCGAAATGACTTCTCAATAAAGTCATTGTTTCACGAGCTGTATGGCACAGAACGCTGATTTTCATAATACAGTTGAACAATTTGTAGACGTTGTTGCGGTGTGAGTCTTTCCATGATGAAATGCCAAACGCTGTTCAACAAATCCACGATGACAGTTTGCCACAACTCTCGCGCGATCTGTAAAAAAACGCAAATGAAAAAAACTCCCCTTAATTGATTACCCTATTCTTAGTATGTCTTCTTTCTTCTTCTTTATTTGCAAATTCTTAATACAGAATGTAAGCAATCACAGTAATAAGTTATTCATTAATTTTAATACAAATTTGATAAATAATTCTTTCAACTGCCCAATAGTCCTTAATCCTGTCCACTCTAGTATGTTACGCAGCCAAACCATTTGCCTCCTTTAAATTCCTCGTTTGCCTTCGATTTTATCTTGCACAATCAGCTGCAACAACTCATATTTAGGACCACGCATAATAAGACCAAAATATACGGTTTTGCGGCACTTTATCGTTAATAAGAGCTCTCTATTCGTTCTAAGTTTCGTTAAGACTTCTTTTTTACTAACTTTTTCTGTCCACGATATTTTCATCATCCGCCGATAGCACCACATCTCAAACGCCTCTAATTTATTCATACTCGTAACCTTTAGTGTCCATGCCTCCACACCGCACAACAAAACAGACCAAACGTAATATTTAAGGTACCGAGACGTAATTTCATGTTCAAGGTTTTATTGGAAATAACTTTCCTGTAATCGCAGTTTCAAACCGACAGCAAATTTCTGTGTCATTTGTTCATGTTTCGCTAAGCTAACATTCTAGGTACTTAAATCGGGATACCCTTTGGATCGGATTTCCATATACATAAATGATTGAATTGGTGATTTAATGAGAATTTTTGAAATAACCATGAATTTGGTTATTTGGGTGTTAATACTTAGGCCGTATTGCAGACTTTTTCCGCTGACTTCTTTAAGTAGATATTGCAGGTCATTAATTTTGTCAGCCAGTATTGTGGTGTGATCGGCAAATCGTATGTTATTTATCATTTCGCCGTTGACTTTTATTCCTAAGTTGACTGATGCTAAAGCTTCTTCAAATATATATTTCGAGTATAAATTGAAGAGCATTGGTGAAAAAACAAATCCTTGGCGAACTCCTCTTTTGATTGAAATATCACTCGTCACATCATTTTGTAGTCTCACATTCGCAGATTGGCCCCAATTGTCCATTTGCCTTAAAATGTCAAATGGTTTTGTGTGCAGTAGGTTATCGAAAGCCTTTTCATAGTCAATGAAGCATATAAAAAAATCTTTCTGGACGTCTTTACAGTTTTGTACTAGGGTTTGAAGGCTGCACAAAGCTTCACGCGCTCCCATAGCTTGTTTAAATCCAAATTGTATGCGACCAATTGATTGTTCGCATTTTGTAAATAAATGATTGTGAAGGATCTTAAGGAATATTCTTAAGCCATGACTCATTAAACTAATCGATAATCATCGCATTTGTTAGCTCTGGATTTTTTTGGTAACGGCACGAAGGTCGACTGCAGCCATTGCTTTGGATATACACATTTATTAAATATTTGAACCATAATTCCTATATTTTCTTCATTTACAATTTATACAATTCAGCTGGACTTTCATCCGGTCTGAGGGATTTTTTATTTTTTGCAGAATTTATTGTTTTAACACCTCTTCTTTTGCTATGCTTTGTCCCGACAATATATCATTTATAATGTTGAAATCGAAGTCATGCCTACATTCATCATTAAATAAAGCCTTCACATATTTTTCCCATGTAGTTTTTACTTCTTCTTGACCTGAAATTATTTCATTTCTATCGTTTGTATATATGTAGTATATTAATAGAGGGTTACCGGCAAAGCCGTCCTAGATTATTAAGGTAGTTTCTGATTAATTTAGTTCTAAGACATTATACTCAAAACTTAACCGCTTTTGAGATATTCAATTTTGAAAAACATTGTAGAAAAATATTTGATATAGGAGTTTTCGGGTAGCCCTGCGGTTTTGCTTAGCTTTTCTGAATTGGTTTGAATTTTCCTTTTTTATATAAAATCCTTTCTTTTTCTAAATCATTACAGAAAAACACTAAAGAGGCGCTATTGATGGGCCAACGTAACGGTTTCTCCAAAGGTGACGTAGCCAAATTGAATGCGATGTACAAATGTGTGTGAGGGATAAAAAAATAAGAATAAGATGACAACTATTTTTTATATTAAAATATGGCTTTATTACATTTCTATTACTACAATGAAAAGTTTCAAATAAACGATGGTAACATTATTTTTTTAAACAATTGTCTCATTAATATTTAAATTCTTTTTTAGGCATTAAAAAGGCATTACTCTTTTTTAATTAACTGAATTCTTTACTTTGCCTTTACTTATTGTTAAGATATGCTTTGCTTTCTACCGCGAACTCCTCTAATGTTGCGTGATATTCTTCTGTTTGCCAAAGTAGACATTATCCTTCAAGGTGAGTTCGTTGCAGAGCGATGAGTAACGGCGTATGGCCATAAACGAATCGGGATCTTTAGGGCGATTGGGGAATACGGAAAGTAATTGTAATTAATAAATGTGTATGTCGGTATAACGAAATATACAATATGCATTTAAATATATACTATATAATCATCACTACTAAACATTTATTAAGAGGCACAACTGGAAAAATTCTTGAAAAGTCGATATGTTTTTTGGATTTTGGAAATCAAAAACATCTGAGTTGTGATTTTCAGAAGCTTGGCTCAAATTTTAAAACTTTTGCGCGCCAACTTCGATACGCCATTTTGAATTTTGAAAAACTGGCATCGGATTTATAATCAGCGACGCCAAATACCCCTGAGCAGTCTTTTTTGTGAGCTCAGCTCAATGCAAATTAATAATGCGATCGCTTCGATCTTATCACTGGGCTGGCTTTCTAATCTATTCCATTTTACTTTTTGTTTTAATTATCATATATGGTTTTTTATATACGAGTTTGGTAGTGTAAGATTCAAGCTTTAAATGCACTTGTGTGCATAATAAAAGCAGCGCGACCAAGTTATGACTATTTAATTATTTTTTTTTTTTTATAAAAATATATTAGGTGCGCAACTTTGTTCCCGCTGTTTCTCAATAGATGTCGCCAGCAGTGTATGCTAGTCGATTCTAACATAACCTAAACGTCATAAACCAAGTTTAGACAATTGACATAGACAAACTATTATACTTCGACACATTAGTGATTTTGTTTTGGTATCATACACTTTTGGTTTTGTGAAAATGTCTGATTTTGTGCCGAATAATCGTCATTTGCGGAAAGTGTTGATTTTCCTCTTTCATTGGAAAAAAACGGCGGCTGAAGCGCATCGAGAGCTACAAAAAGTTTATGGAAATGCTGCTTTAAGTGAAACAACGTGCCGAGATTGGTTCCGTCGCTTCAAAGACGGTGATTTTAATGTTGACGACCGTCCGCGTGAAGGAAGGCCAAAAAACTTCGAAGACGCTGAATTGGAGGCATTGCTCAATGAGGATCCATGTCAAATGCAAGAAGAGCTTGCTTCAGTATTAGGAGTTACACGCCAATCCATTTTCAAGCGATTGCATGCTTTGGGAATGATTCAGAAGCAGGAGACTTGGGTTCCTTATGAGTTAAAACCAAGGAATGTTGAACGTCGTTTTTTCGCCTTTGAACAACTGCTTCAGCGGCAAAAAAGGAAGGGTGATGAATCACATAGTGACGGGTGATGAAAAATGGATTCATGACAGCAATCACAAGAAAAGAAAGTCATGGGACTGCCCGATCATGCTACTACGTCTTAGCCTCGGCCGAATATTCACGCTGCGTAGGTTATGCTATGTATCTGGTGGGGCCAAGTTGGTGTTATTTATTATGAACTGTGAAAACCAAGCGAAACCATCACTGGGGATCGGTATCGACTTCAATTCATGCGATTGAGCCGAGCACTGCACGAGAACCGGCCGCGGAGAGGCATGAAAAAGTGATTCTACAGCATGACAACGCTCGGCCTCACGTTGCCAAACCCGTTGGAAACACTGGAATGGGAAATTCTACCCCACCCGCCATATTCTCCAGATATTGCGCCTTGCCCAAGATGGGGGTTCCGGTGCTTACCCACCCTCCCTATAGCCCAGACCTGTCCCCTCCGGACTTCTTCTTGTTCCCGCGCCTGAAAAGAAAGCTGAAGGGGAGGCGTTTACTTTCCAATCAAACCCTGTAGTTCCGATCGATGGCACATGGAGACATCAAAAAATGGCTTGATCCGGGGATATCCTCAAAAGATGAACAGTTTTACCGCGACGGTATACGAGATCTACCTGAAAGATAGGAAAAAGTAGTAGCCAGCGACGGGCAATACTTTCAAAGATTCACTTGTAACCATTTTTTCAGAATAAAGACGTATTTTCATCAAAAAAAAAAAAAAACAAAAAAAACAAAACAGCGAGAACTTGCACTACCTAATAGTTTATACAAAAAAAAAAAAAAAAACAACGAGAACTTAGTTGCGCACCTAATAGTTTATAGAACAAAACAAAACCATATAAATTAGGGTTCTTAACTTTGAATTTGAAACAATTCAAACAATTTTGTTAAAAATTTCAAACTTTTCAATTAGAATTTTTAAATTTTTAGAAACGTTTTAAGTATGGAATTTCGGCAATAATTAAGTGGTTACTTAAAGTGGCACCTAATTTGCGGAGATTTTTGATGTTTTTTTTCTGACTACAATTTTTTGTCGATTTTTTTTATGTGGGGAAAATGACCAAAACCACCGGCAAAAAAAAAAATAAAACTTTATTATGCGAAAATTCAATGGGCTATGGAACTGCATACTCGCACTTTTTGTAAAAATTTTTATGAAAATTTACAAATTTTCTTTGATGAAAATTTGTGGAATTTGTTTTAAGTTTTTTACAAAGTTCGAAACCCTAAGATATATGGTTTTTGTTGTAGTGATAACCAGATTTTTATAAAAAATTGAATAAAATCTATACATATACAAGAAGTCAAAACTTTGCAATATCTTACGCTGCTTTTATTGTGAACACAGGTGTAAGTTCAAGTTTCTAGCCCGCCAGGTTTTTGAGAAAAGTAGCAGTAAAAACGTCCAAGACCACGTTTTTATGGGTTTTATCCACCACTTTGCTCATAACCTTGGCGTGCCGGGCGCTTTTGAAGCCAAAAAGTCGTGCTTAGCACACAAAAATTTCTAGGCAACCAGTTTCATAAAACAAATAACAAAAAAAACGAAAATAATGAAAAAATAAATTTAGATCAAATCTCAATTCCAAAAATCACCTGTTTCCAAAGCACTTAGTTGTGCCTCTTAAATATTTCACGCCTCGGTTTCACGCACAAAGGTTAAATATGAATTTTAGTATTAAGTTTTTTAAGAACTGTTTTCAGTTTAATCAAATTTACGTGCAGTGTATTACTTCTATAACATTTCGAATTTAATTTCAGAAAATTGTACGGGCTTGAATGCATTAACTGAGTTAATGAGAATCAAATCAATACAAATTAAATGAAACAGTTTTGTATAACTAACTTATAATCTTAGATCTTTAATAATTTAACAGACGTAAGTCTAAACTTTGAGATCTGAAAATATAAATCGCTTTTGACTTCGACAGATTCGATGTTTTTTTTTTAGTTTTGCTCTAAGCTCTAAAACGATTCGCGAAGTGGCGCCAGCTATTTATATCTCTTCACTAGAAATCTGGCTCTCGATAGCTTCTTGACTCGGGTTGGATTTTTTAAATTAGTAAGTGTATATTCAATAATAATTGAAATATTCAAGAAAATTGTAAATTAAGAAAACAAAGTGTACTAAGTTATTGTTTTTTTGAACAACATATCATCTAATAATTTAGATATAAAAAAAAAAACAAATCATAAAATTAAGAAAACCATGAAGTGTACTAAATATGCAAGTTCTTGGTAAATATGTCTCATAAAAATTTAGAAGACACGAACATTTAATAAAAATTAGGAAATTTAAAAATGTACTAAATTTACACATTTAAAAAAATATCTTATCCAGATCAAAAAAATTTTAAAACTAAGAAAGTTATAAGTGCCCTAAATTATAATTTTTGTATTACAGTAATTTAGATACTAAAAAAACTAAAAAAATTGAAAACAAACATAGAGTGTACTAAATTAATTTTTTTTTGGAACTATGCCATATAAAAATCTCGAAATCCAGAGAGTTGAAAAAAAATTATATTAGAAGACTGAAAAATGTACTAAATTGACATATTTTTTTAAAAAACTTCGCCGACTAATTTAGATATATAAAAAAAAACAATTAAATATATAAATTCGGCACCACTAAATTATCACGGTCTGGTATATACAGGGTCCGGCACTCGAAGTGTAACCAATTAAAAATAAATTTACTTTGGAAGATTACTTTTATTCAATTCAAAGTAAAAAATGTGTGCCCGTGCATCAGCTGCGCGAGTGGTCTGAAGTTGGTTACACTTGGAATGCCGGACCCTGTATATACTAGACCGTGACACTTTAGTGGTGCCGAATTTATATATTTAATTTTTTGACCCTGTATGTCACGTAAAAGTTTGGAAATCACAAAAATTTGAGAATTGAAAAATGTACTAAATTGTATTATTTTTCGTTAAATAAACTTTGAATTTTTTTGAAAAACGTATTGTGTACTAAAAAGCATAACGTGTACTAAATTTGCAATCTATCTTTGTACATGTTGTCTAATAATTTAGATATTAATTAAATTAAAGTGTACTAAATTAAAAGATTTTTTGTAAATATGTCACTTAAAAATTTAGATATCAAGGAAATTGAATACAAATTAGAAAACATAAAAAATTGCTGAGTTGGCATATTTTTGGAAAAAACGTCGCCTTATTCAGATATTAAATAAGACTTATAAAATGAAGAAAGGTATAAGTGTACTAAATAATTATTTTTGTTATATAATTTAATAATTTAGATTTTAACCAAAATTTGAAGTTTTTTTAAATACATCACCGTCATAATTTCAATAATAAAATTATAAAAAATATTTAGGGTACTAAACAAATATCTTTTGGGCAATATACCACTTAAAAATTAAAAAATCCCCGAAATTTAATAAAAATGAGAACATTTTTAAATTTTGTAAATTGGCACGTTTTTGCAATAAATTTTGCCCCAATAATAACTAAATACTAATAATAACTAATAACTAAATGGGCACGCTTTTTAAAATAATGTATAATAATAACGGCCGCCGCAGCCGAATGGGTTGGTGCGTGACTACCATTCGGAAGACGAAGGTTCGAAACACCGTGAAACACCAAAACGAAGAAAAAGTTGTTTCTAATAGCGTTCGCCCATCGGCAAGCAATGGCAAACCTCCGAGCGTATTTCTGCCAAGAAAAAGCGCTTCATAAAAAATATCTGCCATTCGGAGTCGGCTTGAAACTGTAGGTCCCTCCACTTGTGGAACAACATCAAGACGCACACTACAAATAGGAGGAAGAGCTCGGCCAAACACCCAAAAAGTGTTTACGCGCCAATTATATATATAAGTTGCGTTTCATAATCATAAGACACCCCTAATTCTTCAAAGTAAGATATTTTAATTTATAGATTTCAGAGGAAAATAAAAATTTTACACATCGATTAAAGTAACAAAAGTGATCTGTTTCATTACATAATTTAGAACTTTTTTAATACATAAAAAACTTTTTAGGCGATTCAAAAAGTATGACACACTGTTTAATTAAGGGCGGAAGCTGGTCTAGAGCGCAAAAAATGGGCATATTTTATAAATTTATTTTGACTCAACAAAGGAATCAATCGAAAATCTGTGAAATAGGTTTAATAATATAGCTTTCATGGTACAAATACAAAATTTTTCGTCTGAATTAATTTCAAAATGGCCGCTGTCCAGCAGTTCTCCTAAGGCGCCTTTTTTTCTAGTGGGTCCATTGCCGAAGATGTAAACTACTTAATTTTTGTCCTGGATCAAAAAATAAAATTTTTTTAGTTTCTATATAACAACAGAAAGAGACGTACGTAGGATTTTTTCGATATTTTGTTTTTTCGCGAAATGGTGCACGTTTGAACAAAAAGTTACAATTTTCACTATAAAGAACGACATAAAATTGTTGATTAAAAAAAAACTATGTAATATAAATAAAAAATCCTACGTACGTCTCCGGAGAAAGGTATTTCGAATGTATTGTCAAAATTTCGTAAGAATCGGTAAAGATTTGTTCGAGTTATGTCTTCGGCCAGTTTAAAAAAAGTGATTTCGAGAAAAACGCGTTTAAAGTTGTAAGTATTGTAAAATCATACCTGCGAGGCACTGCCGTCGAATGAAAAATTTGGGCATTTAGACATTTTTGCTGGCATTCCTCATTTGGTATATTATTTCTAAGACCCTAAAGCACCTTTTAAGACAAAAAAAATTTTTCGATTTTTTCAAAATTCTAGACCAGCTTCCCCCCTTAAGTGATCATTTAACAAACGTATATTTTTTTCAAATTTCTTTTCTATCGTCTAGAATATTTTAGTATTCTATGGAAGAACGATTTGCTTTAGCGACACAAAATAACCTTTTTCATCGATTCTAATAACTTTTTAAGTAAATGTACATCTAGAGAAGTCTATTCTGCCTTAATTGCCGCTTTAAGCTCGTTGGTGCTGTCAAATTGGCGATTGTTGGCGTAAACTCTTCTACCTATATTAATATACCCCAAATGTTGTGTATTGGGTTTAGATCTGGAGAACACGCCGGCGAGTCCGTAGTTTCTATGGAACAATCGGTCAAATACTGCCTTGTTTCCCTGCTTCCTGAATAAAAGGTAAAATAATATTTTCCAAAACGTTTTTGTAGTTCCCACTATTCATTCGCGATGATGTAAATTGTAGAGTTGCTCAAGAGTTGCTTTCGGTGTAAATGCACCCCAAACTATAACAGAACCTCCACCAAAGTTGCGCTTGGAAAATAAAAAGGGGCTCTTGAACAAATCTCTCCAATAATTTAAAAAAAAACCATTGGGTCTGTCAAGGTTCCATTTTTTTCATCCGAAAATATAACCTTTTTAAAAAATAATATGGAATTGGGCAACATTAAAAATATTCCAAATATCTAACTGGGTACCAGTTGGTGTCTAGGTGTTTTTCTGCAAATTGAAGACGCTCCAGCTTGTGCCGTTCTTTTCTTATTTTTGAAAATTTTAGAATGATTGCACCTCTGTAATGTGCGCCAAACAGTTGTTTTTGAAGCCTTATTTTCAACAACAGCGGCCAAGTTGGCGCAAGACTTAGTCGAGTTAGAAGCTTTTCTTATGATTGCTCGCTGTTATCGACTTGATAGTCGTAATTTGCTTCAAAATGTAGCAATTCTCAGGACTCCGTAAAAAATTCCGCATAATACAACGACAAGCCTGAATCCTTGTAGGCCAAAATTTGTCCACGCTCCTCTTGTGATAATATTGAACTCCTCGCATTTTAGGTTAAATTGAATAAAATTATAATTAAAGTCATCCAAAACAACAATCAGCACCTTCTATCTCTTCAGAAGCTTATTTGCGACTAGTGTCTTATCATTATGAAACGCCGAAAAGACTAGCAAAAGTGCAGCTTCTTGGAAAAAGATAACGGTTCTACAAACTAGAGTGAGTTTTTGCACCAGAAACAATTGAAAGTCTTAAGTCTATAATTGTTAAAAAGACGCCAAATAAAAGCTACTCCGGAAAGTAAAAACGAGCTTATCGTAGTTCAAAAAGTGTTTACCAAAGGTGTCTTATGATTATGAAACGCACCTTATATATGATACAAAATTTAGAAAAGTCTATTGCCTACTAAATTAACCAGTTTTAAGTAACTATGTCGTGTTTTGAAATGAAAAAAATTAAATGAAACTACATAAGAAGTTTTACTCTTTTTGCCGTTTTTTTTACTCTTTGCCGAAGTTTTACTCTTCTTATGTAGTTTCATTAAATTTTTTACCGTACCAAATTTTTATTTTTTTTTTCATGCGCACTTAATGTCCCCGAAAAAATTTAGATACTATTTTTTTATTTATAGTAAATCTGTGGTCCATCTATCATAATTGAAATCTCCCCGTTCTATCGAATATCGATTAACGAGAAACAAATACTTGATTATAATTGTAAAACGCACGACACACAGTTATGCTATGCTGTTATGGCTTGTGACCACAACTACAGGGTTGTTAATATTTGACGGACCCATCTAGCAACCCTGTATCTTTTGACAGAGACGTCAGATCGCTTAATGACATACCGCGTTGGAGGCATCAGCCCAAGCAGATTTTTACCATGGAACAGTACACGCCACGCGAGCGCTCCCAAATTGTTGAAATTTACATTCAACAAAAGAAGTCAATTGTGAAAACTCAACGTGCGTGTAAAAAAATTAAATAATGTGAAAAGTGCGCCTTCTAAGAACACCTTTAAACGTTTCTACGAAAGATTTTCGACTGGTGAGCGATCGGATGAGAATATTGCTCTTGTACGGGCCAGTGTTGAGACGTCGCCAAGGACATCCCAAAATCGCCGTTCTCAGCTGTTGGGCATTGCTCGAACCACTTTACAACGAATTATCCGCATTGATTTGCATTTATTCCCGTATAATATTCAATTGACGCAAAGATTGTTGCCTGCGGACAAGCCTCGTCGATTGGAATGGGCCCAAAGCGTCATCGAATGGCACATGGGTCCGTCGAATATGGGCAACCCTATATTTTTACATTTTTCTGAAATTAAAATCGAAATTGCATTTTACTGTTTTAGTTTTATAAGCGGTGCATATTTTTCAAAATAACTGCATTGAGCAAAAGGGTGCATAGTTAAACGTTTCATAAACCTGTTTTTAGTATATATGTACTTAAAATTATGCTGCAATCTCTCTTCTTAGATAGTTATTGTTTTAATGACTTGAATTAATTACAGCAGAACAAAAAAATTCTAGTTAGTTTTTTTTTAACAAACTAATTCAACTAACCATAAAAGTGTTATAACATAATTTAAGTGCTTATATATTTTGTTAATACGAGTACATATGTCTTTTAGGATTTAAATAAAATTGTTATCACATTGCGTTTTTGGTAGTACGAGTACAAAGTATTGCGCTAAGCAGCTGTTTTAGTAACCAGCAGTGCACTTTGGTTAATTTTTTGTTGTTAGCTTTTAAAAATCTTTTTTGTTTTTTTGCTTTTATATATTTTTTTCATTGCATCAATGCGGTCTTATATACGCCATTGCATGATTGCCTTTGGTGTATTTGTTGTTAGTAGCAGTTGGCTCAGGGATTATTAAGCGCACACAGCAACGTGGAGCCGGCCTACCTCCGCCGCCACTGGCAGCAGTAGTACCTCTAAATCCGATGCCATTGGTATTGCCATGCTCGTGATCGGCATTCGTGCAGTAGGCGATGTTCGTCGACGAGCCGTAACGCGAACGATTGTTGAGGAAATCGCGTATATGCTGGACGATCAGATCAATGGCAACTAGAAAATGAAAAATTGAATGGCTATTTTAAAACAAATTGGATAAATAGTGATTGAAGGGTATCTATATTAAGTAAGTATTTATTATTATTATTATTATTTGGTTAGTAAAAATAAGCAAAAGAACTATTAAATAAATTTGAAAACTGATAACTTACCTGTTAATTTTTTTAGAGCGAGCTTCGTAAACAATTTGGGAATCTGTTATTGATGAAAACTATGCGATCAACGAATTGTGATTAAATACAATTTTGATTGCTTATATTTGTTTGTACAAATGTATGTATGTATGTATACCCTATGTGTTACTTAAAACGATTGCTCAACTTTTTTATATTCCTGAAGTATACGCACTTACAAATATATTGTTGTATATTAGGCCTCTTCTATTCGCCATTTCCTCGCTCGCTGTCTCTATGCTCGATTAATTTGACGAAAAGGTTGCATGTAAATGCAACAACAAAGTTATCCAGTAAGATTCGCCGCTAGCGAGTATGGCTATAGCTCATTAGGCTGCACTGCCCTACCAGCACATGTAATTTAACCGTCCGTTGTGTGATGTGGCCTACTCAGGCCATTCCGAATTTTAGAGGGGTATATCTTTTTGTTTCTGTCTGTTAGATGAATCTTCTGAACAAAAACTTCATATGTTAGGGTAAATGGCCTGCATAGGCCACCACTGCAATTTTAGTATAGTCATGCACCGTACTTGGTCTTCTGACTAATTAGAGTACAAGAAAGAGTGAATACGGTTCTCCCTCACTCCCTTCTTCAACAAACTACCCTCTCAAGGGACAGATTTACACAGGAAAACGACCAAATGAAGAACGAGAAATTAACCAAGGTGAAAGAGTGGTACTGGATTTGGTAGAGAGGTATCGTAATTCCAGCCGAACGGTGTATTGCGATAACTTTTTCACATCACTCGAGTTGGCCAAGTCTCTTATGCAGAAGGGATTCGCTATAGTAGGCAGAGTGCGCCCAAATAGAAAATTTGTTCCTCTATGCTTTCCGCTGAACAAAAAGACAAGGCCGTATAAAAAGTTTCGACCTATGGGTATATCAGACTTTGTTTGCTTTCCTGGATGAAAATGTATCTATGTTATCATACGTTGCCAAAGTAGACAAATATGTGCTAGTATTGTCGACACAACATTACACGCAAGCCACAGAAACTTCAAACAAATATAAACCTGCAGCTGTCTTAGACTTCAATGAAAATAAGTCTGGGGTTGATACAATGGACAAAATGCTTTCTGGCTACAGTTGCAAACGCGCAACAAACCGGTGGCCATTGGCCATTTTTTTTAATAGGCTTGACATTACTGGCTTGGCTTCTTATATTATATACAAGCATTTGCGACCAAGCAAGAAGTCAGACCAACGAAGGGATTTTATATTAGAATTGGCTGAACAACTGACAATCCCCCTTATGGAAACACGTGCAGCAAATCCCAGGGTATATGGTACACCAGGAATTAAAATAGCAATGCAAAAGTTCAATGTATTTTATGTAAGTATTTATACAAACATCCAAATTCGTACTGAAACATATAATTAATTTAAATAATGTATCTCTCACAGGATCCACCATCAACTTCGACGGCCCCAGCACAAAAAACTGCATCAAAGCCCGTAAGCTCACAGCGCCGGCCATTGTGCAAGCTATGTACCAAACTGGATAAGTTTAAAAGAAAAACCCGATTTACTTGCCACATTTGCAAAGATGCAATGTGCTTAACTCACGGTTTAGAAACCAAAACCTATACTTGCAGCATACATATGTCTAGCTGCAGTAACTACGTCAACTTCATAAGCAACTTTTAAAATTTTATATTTTTTTTTTATTTATTTTTATTTATTTATAAATTGAATTTTTCAAATAATTTTTAAAAAATAGAAGGATGAACCTTGATAAATAAATTTCTTCTAACACTAATCAATCTGTTTTTTTTTTTAATCGGTATTACACTTAAATTGATTACAGACATAATTTTCATACCAGCCTATAAATAAAGCACGTGCTCTCATAGGTGGCCTGGCCAGGCCATTTTAAACAACAAAAGAATATAAAACTTTCACACAACGGACGGTTAAGGGAACCAGGTGGTCTAGAAAGTTCAAAAAATTAATTATTTGTTTTTTTTGATATTTCGAAAGTATAGTATCTTAAGAATATACTGTGAAATTTTCGTGCGGAAATTCTCAATAGTATAGCTTCTACAGTCCATTAACCAGGTAGAGAGCGGTCCGTGCGCTCTTGCAGCTCAAACTTTAAACTCATTTACCTTGAAACGACTTTTTTCGGCACGGCGGGGATGAAAACAAAAAAACTATTCAACCAAATCACTTGAAATTTGGATATGTTGTTCATAACATGCATCGCTATCATCGGAACTAGAATCATAATTTTATTTGAATAATTTCCAATTTTTTAAACTAAAAAATTAGTGAAAAAACCCGATTTTACGAACTTTTTTTTCAAAAGTGCGCCATTTTGTCAATTTTTCATTTTTTCGATTTGTTCTAGTTCCGACCATAACTGCACTCTTTCTGACTAATAATCTTCTTGAATTTTGTGTTTCAGATGAGTAGAAGTCTCGAAATCATCTACGCCGTCCGGGTTGGATTTTTCGAGAGGGTCATCTTCAGCGGCATTTTTATAATAATATTACAATATATAATAATAAATATTGTTTCAAAAGTAAAAATTATTATTGTATGCTCAATAAACGTACTAATAAGCCCGAAAAGTTGAAACATCGTTTTTTAAATTTTCAATGGCAAAAAAAAACGTGAAAATAGGTGAAATTTTCGTGCTCTAGACCACCGGGTACCCTTAAGGAGCTCTCTTCCCGCGTTGCCGACATACAGTGGCTCACAGCTATTTCATGCAGGCGAACTACTAAAACTTCGAAAGCTAAAACTTTTTTTGAAAAAATTTAAATATCAAATATGTAATTTATACGCAATTGCAGTATAAAAAAGGTACTGCATATATTTTTTAAAGCTTTAAATAAAAAATATAAATAAAAAAACAAAAACACAGAACAGTTCAAAATTTTATGTCACAGCTTATTTCATGCAGTATTCATTTTGCCTTAAATTTAAGTTAAACTAATGATTTAATAATGATTCAGTACGTTGTGTGGTATCCTTTGGCTTTATTTTTAACCTTTCTGGCATTGACTCCACTAGCTTTTTCGTTACTTCCGGTCCCATTTTATTTCCACTCCTCCAAAATTACGGTTTTCATCTGATCTCTATTGCTTATGAGTTGTGTGCGGATTTTTGTTTCCAGTAATGACCATAAATTCTCGTTGACGTTCATGTCAGGTGATTGAGCCGGTGGTTGCATTAAATGTGGACAGTTCCATTTGAGCCATGTCTGCACGATTGCCGCCTTATGTTTAGGATCATTGTTCTGGTAGAAAGGGAAATCTTGAGGTATTCCAAGTTGCGCAGCACTTTGGATTAGATTATCTTTTAGAATATTGTTTTATACTGTTTTATCTTGCTTTTCTGGATCCATTCCGCCAGACGTAAGACATTCCATCTGAGCCGAATAGGTTGAATTTGGACTCGTCAGAAAATATTACCGTTTTCCAGAAATCAAAATCTTTAATTTCGAGCTCTCTGGCGCAGGCAACTCGGCTCAATTGATTTTTTTTATTTATGAATGGGTTCTTTCGTACTATTCGAGGATTAAAGCCCTTTTCACGTTCCTGCTGAATTTCGTTTAGCAGTTTTGGAGCCGATAGCATTGGGTTTTCTTTTCTTTTTCGAACAATTAAACGCTCATCACGTTCGTCTACAATTTTATGAATGAAGCGTTCAATGATACTTTGTACTGTAGCACTACTCAATGTTTCGATGTTCAATCGTAGTACGTCGGCCCATTTTTTATATATTTTTATACTGTCCACTTGCCGATCACAAACATACTAAAAATTGCATAGAACAATACCTGTGCGCTAGTTACATAAACTAGAAATTCAATATATTGTAGTTAAACAAGCGATTAGCCGCCGCCACAACTTAAACAAGTGCTTAAATGAAATAAGTTGTGAGCAAAGATACCGCATTATGGTTGCATTTCATCCCGTAGTGTGAATATAGTCCCATATTTCCACGAATTCTGCTCTACTCATTATGTTAGCAAATCATTTAGCTAAATATTTACATACAAATTTTTTTAATTTGCGTCAATTTTTCATTCTGCAATAATTTAAATTCATAAACTAAAACTGCATGAAAAAAGCTGTGAGCCAATGTATGCTCATTTGCTTCATCTATTCGCCATTTGCTAAGTCTTGGCGAAAAAAAGAGGCCTATTATTCACTATCCAGTAAAAATGTAAGCTACGCCTTTATATGCCAGGCACGGCTATCAAATAACGACACGACTAACTTTCTTATCACGCTTATTACACGACTTGTTTTGTTATCCATGAAAAATTTTATATGCACGTGAAACCATAGATTTTATACAGTAATTCTGCATATTCAGTTTATCACTTTCTCATGAATTGAATTTTTTAAGGGGGTAGTATGGTATTTTTTTTTTCTTTTTTTTTTTTTTTTAAATTATTCTATAACATCTTAAGATTATTGTGTGAAAGTTTGAAGTGCATTAGAGTAAAATTGACAAAGACACAAAGGATTAAGTATCTACCTCTCCAACCGGATTTCACGCTGCCGAAATCTTTAAACGCGTTTTTCTCACACTTGCCTTTTTTACGGTCGGTGTCCACTGTAGATTCATATCTACTGCACCGATTCTTTTCAAATTTGGTTTTTTTGTTTCTTTACTTTATTCACGAGGTAATGACGTCGAGTTTTTTTTTTTTTTTTAATTTTGTCATATTTTAAAACAACAAAGTTTTCAAGTTTTTTTTTATGAAAAATCGGTGTTTTGACTTCAAAGCGCTTTAAAAAAAAAAAAAAAAAAAAAAAAATCGACGTTGTTACCTGCGAAACTTTATTAGCTGATGAAATCAATTTGGTTTTTTGATTTTAGTTGATCCAGTAATGAGTTCTGAGGGACACCGCAATAAAACTTTTTTATGAGACATCCGCGAAGATTCGCTGCCACCAACTCATTTCTTCATAAAAATCAATGAAAATTTCACACAATATTCTTTAAATATGACTTTATAATGAAGTAATTTTAAAATTTTGAATAAATCAACTGTGTCGACAAAAAAAATTTCGAAAAATATGCTTGTTTTACACCGAATTAACCATACTACCCCCTTAAAGAACTCTAAAGTTTCAAGAGGGGAAACGTATATGGAGGTATCCACTGCGTATACTTTATTTTATAGGAGGGAGTTCAATTTTTTTACGTTGTTATAAAACAACAAGAAGAACGAAGTTGATGTATTATAGTATGTATGTATTATAACATACAAGGTGGCGCAAAAGTAATAACCCTATCGGAAAATCCATGAATATATATAATAGGCACTTACACCCTTTGTGTGGCAGAGTTCCTTCTCCTATCTGTGGCGTCTTGATGTTGTTCTACAAATGGAGTATTCGGAAAATTCATAATTTTTGCAAATTTCGTCGTACACTAATCATATTTGACGCTTGTGAACTAGACAGCTGCAGTAAACAAACAGACAAACAATGGAGCGCGTAAAGATCAAAATAAAGATTGATTGATTAATTTTGCACCACCTTGTAATATTTTTGCCATAATAAGCATCTGCTTATTTGGTGAAAGCAGACAGCCTGCATATATTTTAGTCCGCACAAGTCATTGAATATAACTTTTTTATTACACACTAAGAAAATTGAGCCTTTGACATTTTGTTTTTTGACTTATTTCTGACGCTTAAGTTGAATTTTGACGTATTAAGGGGCTTGTAATAGAATTTTATAAAAAATATTTCTAAGGGACTTATAGTAGAATTTTATGACAAATATTTCCGTGGTACATTTTAACCCAATATATTCTTCTGTTATGGGTATTTTCGCCCTTTCCCGCAAAAGAGACAAGAAATATCTATCTATTGGGTAGTTAGAGGGTTAAAATGTTCTACAAAAATGATCACCGTTATTTTTCACATGAAACTGCAGAACACATCGTGTATCTAAAATGTAAGGATTTCGTAGTTTGATGTAAACTTTCAAATCGCCCACATACTCTATTTTCTGTTTGTGCTCTCTATCAGAGTGCACTTCTTTTTTTGTAGCTTCAAAATAAAGCCACAATCAATTTTATAAACTTTGCCAATTTTATAACGCCTTTGTTGTTTTCTTTAAAATTTTCTCTTCTTTTCTGTAGTTTTTGCTTCCCGCGAGAGGTGTGGGCTAATAGCCTAGACAAACGGTGACGTTAATCGGAATTAAGGACTTAATTTGGAATTACCTCAGAAATTAAGTGTAGCTAATGCGGATTGACAACTAGACTTAGTTCTAATAATTTAAGCGGATTAGGGGATGGTAACAATGCCGAAAAATGACAGCTAATATCTGTTGTGACTGAAAAGTAATGAAACTTTTCAAGAGAGAGAACAAGGAAGGCTGGATGCAATGCTAGTTTGCATTGACACGTCCGAAATTACATTAATTTGTTTGATATTTCGGAGCAGTTTCCGAAATTGCAGTTTAATTTTTTTTTTAATAAATAATTATTTCTTAGTATCAGGGCAGCTAATACCCGTATTTGCTGCCTGCGGTCCATCTTTTACTGACAAAACGATGCATTAAGCAAAACACAGCTGTTCACTAATCCGCGTAACAACCGTCTGTCACACTGCAATTTTAATCAAAATTAACTTCGTCGGAAATCCCGATTAACGCCGCCGTCTGTGTAACTTATTTAACTTCAATAATTCACCGAATGAAAAACATCCACACAAACACTTTTTCATGTGAAACTCATGATCAGGTTTAGAGGTTATGGATGATTTCGAAATAAAAGCGGCTGATGTTTTGCAATATGGCGTTTCGAATTTACTGCATTTACCGTCACTGATCATAACTGTTTTATTTTTGCGGCGCTTTTCTCTAAAGCGCTAATTGCTTTAAGAAATTCGAATACCTACCAAGAAAAAAATTAACTAAGATAATTGAGTTTTAATACTAAATAAATGAATTTTATTAAAGCAGCACTAAATCTTTGTTGGTATTGTTTTACGCTAAAATTTATAATTTTAAAGGAATAGCATATCATTGTATTACATTTTTTGGTATTTAAAAAATAACAATTCGAATTAATTTTCATATACCTATTTTAGATACATATGTGCGATCTCCTCTATAGACAGATCTGCCTACAGATACTATACGTGTATATGTATGTATGTATGTATTATAGAGAACTTAGGCGAGTAAACTAGAAAAGTCTAAAAGTGGAATTATGAATGAATGACAAAAAATTTAAGATTTTCAGAGATATTCTTAAGATCATTGAACTATAATTATTAGTAGAATATTTTACATATATACAGCTATAGACAGAGAAATAGCACACATGATTGAATAAGTTTTAAAACTTTTTTTTTGTTATTTCAAAGCAATTGTTGCTACGTTGGCTGGAATTTAGAACAATGTATATTTGGGAATTTTTGGAAAACTATAATGTTTTTTTAATGAAACTTGGTGGAGATGTTAGTGAGGTGTTAAGAAACACACTTTATAACTTTAAATTATTCGGGAAATAATATTTTTTTAATTATTTGCATTCAAAATGCCCTCGGGAACTTCACTAAAATTCACCAAATATACACTCACACGCGTGTTTTTACTGATTTTTATGCTAATATTCTAATTATTTCTATTAAAATTAAATGCAAATTCACTGTGGATTGCGTAGCCGGAGTTGGACTGATGAGGGTTATTTTTTTGAAGCGCGGCCGAAGGCCGCCCACGCGAAAAGGAGCTCTACGCAAAAATTCTACAAATTTACAAAAACCCTTCTAGTCGACGCTCCTGTAAAATGCAAAGGAACCTGCGTACGTATACCGTTTGTTTAACTGTTATTTTTTCCATTATTTTTGATACGTATATTGTTATTGGTAAGTACATCGTAGTATATTGTTACTGATATATCCAAGCGTGCAAGTTTGAAATCAAGTGAAAAGTTAAAATACGGTCTTTAATAGATACCATTGAAAATTTTAAGAATGAATCCACCTGAAAGCGGTAAGTTTATAATTTTATTTATAAATATATCTCATAGTAATAAATTTATTTACAGATTGTGAACTTCCCACAACGAGCAAAGCGATTCCAACGCCAGGCAATACTTCTTTGCCACATAGTCTGACGGCGTTGGAAATAAAGTCTATGTGGAACTTTTCGAAAGTAATGCAAAACCTGAACACAACGGAAAAGTGTGTGGCATTTGCGTAGGAAAACGGACTTGTGTTGCGTTCCAGGCTCTGTCGAACCCACAGGACCCAAATGAAACTACAAGCTAGAGGAAACGATTCTTTGGGTACCTTTAGGTGCAGTAAGGGACAGTGCAAGAGGATGTCAGGAGTGTCCAGAGCGACTGGAACGTGGTTCGAGCAATGCAAAATATCGCTGCCACACATTTTTTACCTTATGTATGCATATGCGCACCGGTGATCGCACGAAAATGTACGCTTCGAAAACTATTTGGAGGGATCCTGTCTTCCGACAGCCACCTTTTGCGACTGGTATAATTACTGTCGTGAGGCGGTAAGTTTATACCAGATTGACATGCAGGAGTCGGTGGGTAGGATTGGGGGTCCTGGAAAAGTCGTACAAATTGACGAAAGTAAATTTGGCAAGCGGAAGTATAATAAAGGTAATAAGTTATATTTGTAATAAAGTATGCACTTTTTTAAGCAGTATGTTTAAATTTAGGAAGAAGAGTGGTAGGCCACTGGGTTCTTGGCATTATTGAGGACGGTAGTGAGGATCTCCGCCTAGAAGTGTGTCCAGACAACATACGTTCCGCGGATGTGCTCATACCTTTAATTAGAATGCACGTCAAAGAAGGCTCTATTATACATACGGACTTCTGGAGAGCCTATGACTGCTTGGCTAATTATGGGTATGAGCACAAAAAAGTAAACCACAGCGACCCCGACAACCCCTTTGTGGCGGATGATGGTACTCACACGCAAAGAATTGAGTCCCAATGGCGCGTTGTCAAAAGATATTTTAATAAAGAAAACTATAACCACCCTGTTTGTTTTACAGATGTTATAGTGAATATTTTTGGAGAAAATCTGTAAATAAAAATCACGCAGACCCATTTGTTAAACTGATCGAAGCAATAAAATACAGTTATAAACCGTAATTTTGGCTTTTAATTACTTTGTTAATATCATTGTTTTTAAGTTTAAATGAGTTGTATGTTTTTATTTTCAAAAATATTTCTCAACTTTAAATTACAGCAAAAAATACTGCAGTTTTACAATGAACCTTCCACTGAACATCCCTGCGTGCGAACTTCGTTTTCATTTCAGGTGTATGGCAACACCAACTTTTCGCTAAATTAGAGAACTTTAACCTTAAATTATCCACATCACAAAGTTTAGTGAGTTCCACAGCAACCTTTTCTGAGTCAAGTAGTCAAAGTTTATCATCCCTATCTATAGATTCAGGAAGAACCAAAGTTACAAAAATGGCAAAAGGAGGGGATGTTTTTCATCTAGGTGATGAGATCTCATCTGCTATGACAACTAGACCTTCTACTTTTGATATTAAAGTATTGGAAACAGAAGCACCTGAAACTGACAACTTTATTTCAATGATGATAACATATCTATCAACCGACGATGTGATGCAAAGCATGATAAATGCAGCCTCCTATCAAGGTTTCGATCCAGTGTTCATAAGAAAGCGTATGTCCAAACTTCAGCCCGATGCCGAAGCTCGTAAGAAACAGATATCATTTCTTATAGTATTGATGCTCTCTCGAGGTTCATCAATAATATCTAAGACGGGCAAGGTTAAACAAGAAACTCAGCGGTATATTTTTCAGTTAGTTAAATTATATCGCATCACAAAAAATGTCATCGCAACACAATCTAACAGAGAAACTATTACTCTTCCACGAATTCTCAATAGTTTCCCAGAAGTTGGTTTCGCAGTTCTAAAGAAATTCCCAAATATTAATCGACCTGTAACAATCAAACACATGACTTCATTAGGATATGATGACTTCGAAAGTTATTTCCGAGGTGGATTTATTTTCTCCATGTTGCCTACTAAAGAGTCAACCATGAACGATGACACCAAAGAGGCAGTCATCAAAGCGATTCTAGCATATCAGGTTGAGGAGACTATAGAATTGTCTAGAAGTATTCTCACCGGTTGCAAGATATTCTACTATTCGACTTATGTTGGCATTAGCAGTGCAACATGAAATGCATCTTCATCAAATAGATGTGAATTCAGCATATTTAAACAGTGAGCTTCAAGACACGATCTACATGCAACAACCGCAACATTTCGTCGAGGGCGAGTCATCGCAGAAAGTTTTGAAACTCCATAAGGCCATATATGGGTTAAAGCAAAGTGGCAAAGAGTGGAATAGCAAGCTTGATGGTGTGTTAACGCGCATTGGTTTCACTGCATGCGAAAATGAGCCCTGCTTATACAAGGCAAATTTCAAAGAGCAGCTTACGTTGGTGCTGGTGTATGTTGATGACCTGATCATAGGGTGCAGAGACAAGGCAGTGGTGATTAAAATAAAACTACAACTGGCAGAACTATTCGAGGTAAGCGATAAAAGTATGTTACAACACTTTTTGGGAATTGAGTTTAGTCGCGATGGAGAAACAGGCGAGATGACTATTTGTCAAGCACAATACATACGTGAAATGTTGTCACAGTATGGTATGAAAAATTGTAAAGCTGTATCGGTTCCATTAGAGAAGGGATATCAAGTCGATTGTGCAGATGATTGCGAGAAGGCAAATCAAACGGATTATCAGTCCCTTATTGGTGCTCTTATGTATCTGGCCATTACAACGCGTCCTGATATACTGCATTCAGTGTCAAAAATGGCGCAGCGTAATTGTAACCCTCATGTAGAGCATTTTTGCAAACTGAAACATATTCTTAAGTATTTGGCTGGCACTGTAGAAATGAGAATGAAATTCCGTGCAGGCGAGCAGTCCATAAAAGGGTTTGTGGATGCTGACTGGGGAGGTGACGTGTTGGACCGGAAGTCGTATACTGGGTTCATGTTTTTCTACGGCGATTGTCCAATATCTTGGGAGTCGAGAAAGCAACATACGGTTGCACTCAGCAGCACAGAGGCAGAATATATGGCTGCATCAGATGCAACAAAAGAGGCTATATATATGAGGCGATTGTTGGTTGAACTTGGAATTGGTCAAAACGAGCCTGTAGAGCTGTATATCGATAACCAAGGCGCTATGAAATTGGCGCAAAATCCTGTTTATCATAAACGTAGCAAACATATTGACATCAAATTCCATCACATTCGCGAAGCCGTACAGAGGAAGGAAGTTGAGCTGAGATATTGTCCTACAGACGAAATGCTGGCTGATATTTTAACGAAGAATTTAGCCAGGAACAAACATTATAATTTCATGAAATTAATGAATTTTTAATAATTTTTGTAAAACAGTATCCACGTTGAGGAGGAGTGTTGAGATGGCAACTCTTAAATAGTCAACGTGTATTCTAGTTATTATAAATTCTTTTTTGTTAAGCTTTTCTTATTTACCTATATATGCACAATATTGAATAAACGTTTTACTTACTTCGCTTTTATACCTTGAAGAAGAAAGACGCATTTAAACAATGTAAGCCAGTGAGTCCTATTTTACAACACAGAAGAAGGTCCAAAAAGATACATAGCAACGGGAAGCGTCCCACTAGGATCCGTTCTAGGGCCAACACTGTGGAATGCAATGTAGGACGGGATTCTTGCGATGCCAGCAAACGTAACTGTGGTGGGTTACGCAGATGATATTGGTCTAGTGGTAACTGATAAACGTAAAGACGGGTTGAAGCATGTGTGTAATGATGCTGTTGCGAGAATCCAAAGGTGATTGAGCAACGCTAACCTAGAGCTGGCAGAGCTGGTCCTTATCAGTAAATGTAGACGTAGCGAGAGCCTCACTATATCGGTTGGAGGACATGACATAGCATCTCAAACAAGGCTAAATTAAATTGGAGTACACATCGATGAGAAGCTAACATTCAAGGAGCATCTAAAAATAACCAGTAACAAGGCAATGAATAACGCGCTCATGCGTACGCTACCAAACGTTGGAGGAATCCAAGAAAGTAGAAGAAAGATTATTTCAATGGTTACTGACTCTATTCTCCTATATGCCGCCCCAGTATGGTCAGGAGGACGAACGAGACGTTCAAAGGAAGTGCTGCAAGCTAACAGACTTAGCTAGCTCAGAGTAGCATGTGCGTACAGAATAGTTTCTGATGATGCCATCTGCGTTATAGCGAGTAAAGTTCCCCTCGATATACGAGCAGAAGAACGTAAGCGAGTGTATTACTCACATGAGCTCAAACCAACATCTGAAGATAAAATAAACGAGCGCGAACGTACGATAATAAAGTGGCAAAATAGATGGAATCACTCCTCCAAAGAACGATGGACGTATAAGTTGATGCCCAAACTAGATGAATGGATAAGCAGAAAGCACGGCGAAACGGATTACTGTCTAACCCAAATCCTCAGCGGGCAAGGTGGCTTTCTTGCGTAACTCCACCGTTTTAATCGCGCAGATAATTTGACGTGCCCAGAGTGCCACAGCGAAGATGAGAGTGCAGAACACGTGACTTTTCACTGCGCCAGATTTTATGAAGAGCGCTTCGAGCTCGCAAAAGTTCTCGGCGTTGTCCCCACATCAGGTAACGTTGTAATGCAAATGCTGAACTCGAAAGAGAAATGAGAAGCAGTAAAACAGTTTGCAACAAGGATATTAATAAAACTGCGAAACTTAGAATTGGAGCGCAAAGCGAATGCGACCGATATAGAACTCCCAAGAGATGCCTATATGCGTCGCCCTCATTTTGAAACAGATCGCCTGTGGGGATGACTGTATTCACGAACAGACGACAAGCACGAACGTGTGAGGTACAGCCTAAAGACGAGCCCAAACAGACAAGTCGATATCGAGTAACGATATTGCAAATTTCCAATGCCGCATTAGTGACAAACCAAAGTATGCTATCGATAGCGCATAACGCCAATACGCAATTAAGAAAGGCGCATGGACGCTCGTACCTGGTGTGCTTAAAAGGCATAAACACGGCTACACCTTGATGAAATTTCTTTTAACAGTCTCAGGGTGGAATCAGCCGAGAGTGAAGGAATGTTATAGGGTTAGTGGGAGCATGCCCCACATACCACTGGTGTGATGGCACCTTTGATGCTGTTTCTGACATTTTCGATTTTAACCTCCTCTGCAAGAAACAAAACCAAAAAAAAATACTCTGCGCGGTCCAGTGATTGTAGGTGTGTTTTGTCCTGGATCTCGTCAGTGCAATTGAAGAGACACCTCTTGGCATGCCTGGGAGGTGGCTCAAGCTCTAGCAAATGTCTGCAGAGGTGATATTTTCTGTAGCACCCTAATAGAAATTGCTCACTGAGCATTTTGCTGTGCTGCTTAACGCGGCGTATGGAAGCCTGCTTGTGAAGCTGTTACGAGGGGACACCAGCAGACATCCCGTAACGGTAGTTATTGCAGGATTTTGACATGTCTGTCATGCTTTGTCCACTGCGTATCACTGATGCCGGGCGACTAGACCGGCATAAAAATTCTTGTTGTAGTAGCATAAACATTCTTGTTGTAGCAGCATAAACATTCCCCATTATTGTTATTATTATTAGAAGGCCATCACGCACTGCGACCAGAGCTGATCTATTGTAACCCTAGAGTTTTAGGCTTTTTAAAAATTTTAGCACAATTTTGGGTTTGTTGTTCCAAAGATTGCATGGAGATACTACGATACCACCGACGTGATGAAGTCTCTGCCTGCCCAACGCAGGACATTCACAAAACACATGTTCTGAGCTTTCTATGTCCATTTCGCAAAAGCGGCAGACAGACAGACAAAAGCGGTCTCAGATAGACCAATATTATTTAGATGATACCTCAGGCTGCAGTGACCTGTAAGATATCCTGTTAAAAGACGCAGATCTACTCTGTTTAGTGAGAGAAGTTTGTCAGACATTCCTTTGTTGGGACTTAGGAATAATTTGGCTTGACGCTGACCGGCACAGTTTAGCCAGCGTGCGGCAAGTTTTCTTTCTTCCCATTTCCTTAGGAATTCATTAATGTGCCCTTTTGTGAGTTCCCCATACATGCACACGCTATGGTGCTGGAGTGACAAGTCTCATTCGCATAACGTAGAACTGGCTGTCGTGGGAATGTAAATGTAAATTAAACACTTTTTCCATAGTACATAAGCTCAGAGTTTTCACGGCACAACTTGTACTTCTGTGCGTGCTATTTCTTTGCCTCCTAAGGTTGTTACATAACAGGCTAAATGAATTTAAAAGAGTAAACGAATATACAATACATAAGTTTAGATTTTTGTATTTATACTAAATTGACATTTTTCATAATAAAAAAAACGTTTTGTAGTTAAAAAATGTGTGAAACTACTGTTAAATGTACTTTATACAGGTGTGCTATTATTCTGCCCATAGCTGTATGTATGAATTTAGTGTGTTATTGACCAACAAAATCAGTTATGGTATTTTGCTCACAACTATTGTATAGCTTAAGCCTATGAAAAATTAAATACAAAAAACAATAGCGGAGATGTTAAACAATTTGCATTTTACTAATTTCTTCTTTTGTGCGGTTTTTGCTTTTTGTTTTTTGCTTGCATATTAGCGGTGTTGATAGCGTGCACTGCACATTCTAAGTGTTTATTTAACAAGACACATTATATATATATGTATGCATGTGTGCGTGTGTATGTGTGTAAATGTTTGCTCGCCTGATTAATTTGCCAATCGAATTATTTCCTATCTTATGTAAAATATTTTTTTTTGTTTTTATAATTGTTTTGCCTAATTGTTTGTTTGTTCATTTATTTCTAGTGTTCGCGCACCATGCCGCCAGCTGTACTATTTATTGTTGTGTGTACTGACGAGGAGGCATTTAAGTTGTTAGTGCTGCCGCCGGGTCTAAGAATTTCTCCGATATGATGTACAATGAGATCAATGGCAACTGTAAGAAATATAACAAGTAACAAAAAACGGAACTGGAAATCAAGCAAGAACAAATTCAACAACACCACGAAGAAAAAAATAATTAACTAAGTTGATTATACACAAAAACGGAAAACAAAACAAAAAAAAAAACAAAAAATCAAAAACTCAAACAGCAACGTGTAACTCAAATACTTATATCAAAATATTTTTGCGCGACTTTTATAGTATTTTTTTCGTACAATACAAACCCAGAAAAATGTTGTGTATTTTTGTTTGAATTTTGTGTTATTGAGAAAAGTTTGAAAGAGATTACTTTACGCATTAAATAAATTTGTAAAAAGTAGCTAAGTAACTAAGTAATCGCTCTATGTAGGTATATTTATTCATTTTTTTTTTTTTTCAAGGTAACTTAGTAACAACCAAAGAAGCGCAACTAAATGCTACTTAACGAGTATGTATAGTATAACTGTTATCAACTGTTAACTTTTTGACAAAAATAAGGAAACAATAATAAATAAGTATACAAATGAAATTAGAGCCAATGAAACGCTACGAACCTGTGTTATCAGCACCACGCGGTATTATTACATCTGCGAATTTTTTCGTCTACAAATAGGAGAAAAATATTCTTGTCAGACATAGGAAAACTTATATATATTTTATTTTATTGTATACACAAAAATATGTATGTAAGAATGCTTGTTTATGTATATAACTACATATATACATGCGCCCGCTCCACTTACCGGCGAGCAAAACTCTTCAAAGGCAGGCTTAACGAATGTCATATACTGCGTCAGTACGGCGTCTAAATCGCGACCACGTTCATTGATATCACGCGGCACTAAAATTACATAATACAGAATTAATAAGCAAATGAATGCAAACATGAAATGTTGCGTTTGTATAAACTTCACCTCTTCGCGCCAACCGCGTATCAGAGTCTGTATCCACAAATAGTTTCATGTGAAAGAGGTCACGTATTTTGGGAAAATAAAATACTAGTATACCCTCGAACAGCACCACATCAGCCGGATAAATAGTTAGCATATTTTCATGGTCACTATAAGGAAAGCAATAAGAAATATATCACTAAATAAATAAATAACTAGCAATTATCACCTAATTTAAATGAGATAACATTGTTATAGGGGGTGTGGTATCGAACTGGATTTTTTCTTTTGTTATTTTAAACTATGCAGTCAAATTAAATGCAGATTAAATTAATTATCAAGCCGCCGAAACTATTTGTATTACCAGACCCTTATGAATTGTCGTATCATGCCACACATGCAAATTTGTGGGCGCGTATATGACAAACAAGCAAAGTAAACATGATTAAATTAACAAATTTGTGCGCCTAGGCGAGGCGGTGGTCATTGAACTGACTGTTGATTACATTGCAATCGCTAAGAAATAAAAAAAAAATACCAAAAAGTCTAAGGTCTATTAATATAAGCGAGCTGTTGTTGTTGTCGCAGTAATAACATTCCCCATACATGTACGGAGAGTGCTGCTGGAGTGATAAACGGTTCATAGACAGCGCTTGGTCGGGAAAAACCTGAGTCATTCAGCTAACGTAGAACCGGCTGCCGGAATGAAGTGCTGGAGTGATAGTCCATGGCCGGATGTATAGTAAATCCGGGTCGTTTCGGTAACGTAGAGCCGGCTCTCGGGAGGGAACGGCCTAAGCGCCCTATTTCCATTCATATTTTAAAATTGTTTTCTAGAGTTAACAGATTCGCCAAAATTTATGAGCAGTGTTTCATACTATTACACGTACAAGAACAATAAAAGTTCCGATTTATAGGCCACGTTCTGCTACAATAGTGGATGATTTGCGAAACACAACTTTTAAATTATATATATATATATAATATGCGCGTACACCCTTTTTGGGTGTTTGACCGAGCTCCTCCTCCTATTTGTGGTGTGCGTCTTGATGTTGTTCCACAAATAGAGGGACCTACAGTTTCAAGCCGACACCGAACGGCAGATATTTTTTATGAGGAGCTTTTTCATGGCAGAAATACACTCGGAGGTTTGCCATTGCCTGCCGAGGGGCGACCGCTATTAGAAATATGTTTTTCTTAATTTTGGTGTTTCACCGAGATTCGAACCGACGTTCTCTCTGTGATTTCCGAATGGTAGTCACACACCAAGCCATTTGGCTACGGCAGCCATGGTAACATGTATTTAAAAACGTTTACTAGCTCTCTATACTATCTAAACTCTATATATTAATACGGAGAGCAAAATTTTGTCGTACCTTTTTGTAGTATTTATAGTCAGAGAAAAAAGTTGAAACATATACCAATGGATAGCTTATGTGGAGACGGTTTGCACAATGTATTAAAATAGATACATAAGTGAATAGGTGAAGGTAAAATTAAGGGGTTATACGCAGTTATGACTTTCAAAAAAATCGATTTTTTTTATTGCATTTTTGTAATGTACATATATTCAAAAGTATACGCACGAAATTTGAAGTAGATCTAAGCAATACTTTCGGAGTTATACCTAAATATGTAGAGATACCTCGGCACGTTTTAAGGTAGGTATTGAAACTTTAAACGTGTTTTTTTCAAAACGGCATTTTTCAAGTCGGTGTACACGATATCTCGAAAACGGCTTGTTTGATCGGTCAACCGTTTTAACACAATCTTTAAAGATACATTTTCTAGTAATTAATCGTTCCTTTTGTAAATCTGATACTTATTTTCCATTTTATAATCAATTTACGGCCAAATTTTAACGTAAAAATCGAAATCATTTCTTTTAAAAGCTGCCATTTTGTGAAAATTCACTATTTTGATTAGCCGAACGATTAATTACTAGATAATCTAATATATTAACAAAATTTGTTTGGTTTTTTGATTTCAGATAATCCAATCCTGAGCTACGATGTACACCGTAAATCGTCTTTTTCTAAAGGAGGTTCCAGAAATCGCCTGCAGCGCGCTCTATAATCAACATTTTCATAAATAAAAAATTTTGTTACGTTCTTGAAGGATGCTTTCATAACCGTCATTTTCAAATTAAAATATTCTGAAGTTTCTTCAGGATAAATCCTTGACAACCCGTCTTTTATTTGCTTCATAACTGCGTATAACCCCTTAATCACACTATTTCACCTGTATTATGATATATCATGTTATAATATGTATCATGATATTATATATATGTATCATGATATTATATATATGTATCATGATATGAAAGTGTATGAAACAACTGCCCTGCAAACCAACTACCTGCTATTTACACTGCTAACTTGTGGGTATCGTTCACCTGTGAAGTTGTGAGCTTTGTAGTAATTTTATATTCTACGCCGTGCACTTTCTACCTACTTCCAGTCTATACGTGTGATGATTTTATTCGCTCGCACTAACAGAAATTTCTCAATACTGCTGTGCTGCTCTAATTGACATTCAAGTTGTGAATGATGTGGGTAACATGTAGTGAACAAAACCTTCTGAACTCATGAATGTTGTTGTTAACATGTAGTGAACAGAATTTCATGAACTAGTGAATTTCGTTGTTAACATGTAGTGAGCAGAATCTTTTGGGCTGGTGAATGTTATTGTGAACATGTAGTTAACAGAATCTTTTGGGCTGGTGAATGTTATTGTGAACATGTAGTTAACAGAATTTCATAAACTAGTGAATTTCGTTGTTAACATGTAGCTAACAGAATCTCATGAATAAGTGAATTTCGTTGTTAACACATAGTTAACAGAATCTCTTCAACAGGGTAATATTGTAGGTAATACTTACGGATCCTATATACAATAATCCTTCAAAATTACTGATACAAATGGTTATTTATTGAATATTAATATTTATTTAGTTAATTTTTAGTTTCTAAAGAAAATTAATACAATATATAATAATTTTTTTAGTATGTTCTATTTATGTACAGCTATTTATATTAATTTACTATTTACATTATAAAATTACGTTAAGTTTTAGTTATTTATTTTAATATTAACATTCTTAAATTAGGTTTTGGTGTTAGAAAATGAACATGAATTAAAGTAATTTGACATTATAAAATTAGGTTTGGTGTTAGACAAATTTTAGTTTTAGTTATTTATATACATTAATTAGTTTAGTTATTAGAAAAGTTTACGTTTTAGTTTTTATGTACATAAATTAGTATAATATTTACATTTGATTACTCTTTTCTAATAAAATTTTATTTAGTACCTGAAGAATAGTTTTGGCTAAAATGGTAATAGTTTGCTTTTATGCCGGTATTTAAAATATCTATTTTACAGAAATTTAAATTGATGCCTACTTAAATAAATAGCAATTTCATGTTTTTTCTATTTTCGCATAAAGTTTAAAATTGTTCGCATTTTACTTCTAACTCCTCTACGGGGTTTCTCGCACTGTTTTGTTCAATTGTGGCCGCTTCGCTTTGAATGTTGGTGTGAGTAGTCCATTTTGTACCGAAAACGGATCGGGATGCAAATATATATCCTTGACCTGGTATATAAATACAAAATTTGTAATTATTATTAATTTTAAATTATGATATTATTACCACGTCATACGTTACTAGTATAAGCAGATATGCACTGGGCTACTTACCTGTTCGAAGGATTTCAGTCCGCTCTGATTACCCCAATTCAGCATATCGCTCCTGATGAGTTCTTTTACTTGTGGATTATTGCATAGCACCGAAAGTGTGCCCTTGACGCGATTGTCGTTCGCCCACTGCTTGAGAACATCCACATCAGGCACGACGACGGCTATGATGCAGCTCTAAATGGGCGTTAAGGGTTGTATGTAAATATGGCGTGAACATGAAAAGCTAGAAATTATGTCAAAAAATGGAATTACCTTAAGCTCTCTCCGTAAACGTACACCTGATTTACATATTGGCTCAGAGTGTAAATATTCTCAATTTTCTCCGGTACAATATATTCGCCCTGGCTTAGCTTGAAAATGTGTTTGCGACGATTGATTATGCGCAGCGTGCCATTTGGAAGCCACATGCCCACATCGCCCGTGTTGTGCCAGCCTTCAGAGTCAACAGCCTCAGGAGTTTTCTCGGGATTTTGTAATAACTGCGACGCAAAGGCAGAGAAAGAAATTATCATTCAAGTTAGTTTTAGTCACAGAAATCAAGTTCGCACAGGAAGAAACCATTATTTGCTTAAATTATCAACACCTACCCGTGGAATACGTTAGAACCGCGCACGCACACCTCCCCAGTGTTTTGACTGGCGAAATACTCCATCTCCGGCACATCCACAAGCTGCAAAGGATTTGTGAATACGTTTTTCTGAAAATAAAAATACATTTTATTAGTTTAAATAGATATATAATTCCAAAATTTACTAAAAATTGTTCAACTTACCTTTTTGCTTGGAGATTTTCACAGAATTAATTTTTGTATTTGACATTTGCAACTTGTTTTTTGCTGTCACTTTCGCACTCACTATAGTTAAGTTTAATAAGTATTCACGAAAATTATGAGATAAATATATGTATAACCCATCGAAAATGACAAAAGAATTAAATGTGATTGTGTGGGTATTATTGGAAAAATTGTGTGAATGTGTTGGTAAAATTGGAAAAACTGGTGAACGTTGGTTTGCAGGGTGGAAACTTAAATATTGTGAATCAATACTATTATAAATTTGATTCAGAAATTATGATGGTCATAAATTCATTAATGATTGATTTTTATTATGCTTTTTCAAACAAAATTAATTTTTTTCCCGTAATACAAGAAATTAAATGTTTCCAATTCATGAATAAAAAAAAATTATAATACTTGAAATACACAAATATGGGATCGCTTAATGTAGGTAAAATGGGATATTTTTCACATTTAATTTTACTACATCTATTCACATATACATATCATGTAAAAAGTTTCAACATAAGCTATCCATTTATATATGTTTCAACTTTTTTCTATGACTACAAATACTAAAAAAAGGTATGACTAAATTTTGCTCTCCGTATTTATATATCGCCGAAATTTCGACGTACGGGCGATCCTAGTACTAAATAAATTTGCTTTTAATTCTTTTAGAATACTCATAACAACTTTATATACTTATAAATTGTGGTGACAGGATACATAGCGCGCTTATAGAAGCTTTAGCAACAGTGTGTACTGGTCACTTTACTAAAAATAAGCACTAAAATATTAATACTTACAGCGAATTTGCGCGATAATCATAACATGGCACCTTAACAATTTTGCCCTTTAATATATCCTGCAACGAATCATACATCAAATTCTCATTGAACGCATCCGGGTGATCGAAATTGAAGAGACCCTTTTGAGCTTTCGTTTTTTCAGCGGGTGTTAGCTCACGATAAAAGCTATCTTGACTGATTGAGACAACCTAAAAAAAAGGATAAACTAGAATAGCAATTGCTCTCCGACAATATGAATATGTGATCGTTAAAAGTATGCTTTTATAAATTACCTGCCGCTGCGCTTGATCCATATCAGCTTGGCCCAGCTGTTCCATAATTTTATTACATACTGTCGACTGCAAGAAAAAGGATTTGATATTACTGTGTATGGCATAGAGACATATTTATGGTAACAGTGGCTTTATACCAAATTGAGGGTTTACTTGGAATGTTTAATGGTTAACTGCTAACAAAATTTACAAGGCACTAGCAGCTGCAATTTTTATTAATTAAAAACCATATCAGCCATTTTAAAAGGGTGTACCAGATGCAATGCGGTAATGCTTTGAGGAAATTAGCTACGAAGGAGTGTTGGAATTCCGTGACACCACCACATTTATCACATATCCTTCACACTTCAATAGAGTACTTATTGGTATTGTGGTATCTATATCCAAGCATCAAGAGGATAAAAGCACCACATGCAACTTCACAATAGGCTGTTTAATTCCGACACTACTATTTCACAACACTTTCAGACAAAGCAAGCTAGTACGAATTCCGTTTATATTGTAGAAATTTCACATTTTTCGTCCTCGACGAAGTGGCGCACTTTTCCATACTCACCTTTCCACTGGCAGTTCCACCCGCCACACCAATGAGAAAAGGTGTTTTTATATCTGTTTTGTGTTCATTATTTGGGATCAGTAATGTTTTGTCGACATCCATTTTTTCCTATGATGTTGGTGTTTTTGCAGGCGCACCAAATAATTTATATTTGCACTTAATATAATAAATTTTACACTATTTCTACTGTTGTAGAAAACCTCCTACAGAACCAACCGCATTGTGTAAACCAGAACAAATCAGCTGTTATGCATGGAGTTGCCAGTACGGTGTAAAATTCTTGTAAAGCTAAATACACACCAGGCAACCGTTGAAGCAACGGTTGCAGCAACGTGTTGCCTTTGTTTAAGAAACACGTTGCGACCGTTGCTTCAATCTCAGTATTGTGTATAACTGTGGTGCAGGAAAGGTACAAGCGGAAGATACGTAAAATTAAATTTTTTAAATGATCGACGAAATGCGTAAAATTACTTCTCTTATTATAATTGACGAACTTTTGTACGAAAATGAGGAAGAAGAGATGCAACAAAAGAACAGAAAAAAAATCTGGCCCAAAAATTGGCTTTTAAAAAAATCGAATTTTCGAACGAGAGGCTGCTGAAAGAATTGAAGGAAAATGAGCCAGCGGACTATAAAAATTACATGAGGATGGACGAAGCCCTGTTTAGAAAATTGTTGGACTTCGTAAAGGCCAAAATAACGAAACAAGATACCATAATGAGAGAGGCAATATCAGCAGAAATTAGACTGGCAATAACTTTGCGGTATCTTGCAACAGGAAACGCTTTTGCGGACTTGAAATTTTTATCAATTTTATTGTATTCATTTTTTAATTGTTCGTATGCTTTTTTTCTAAAATTTTTATTTTTATATTTTTCACTACTTATATCCCACAGCTCCCTCAAATTTTTATATTCGTTAATAAAACTAACATAATTTTCATTATTTTTAATTGCCATTTTTTCCTTTTTCACTTTATTTTACTCCGCACGAACCTTCTTCTTTGCTTGTGTTCAACGAACTGAACACGTAAAAGCAGTAAACAATGATACACACGAAGCAACGGTTGCAGCAACCTATCCCAAAAATCAAATTTATTTGATATTTCAGGCAACGGTTGCAGTAACACGAAAATCATTTGGCAACACAGCTACACACAAAGCAACGGTTGCTTCAACATGGCCGAGTTGCTGCAACGGTTGCCTGGTGTGTATTTAGCTTTAGATTGATTGCACTTTTATTCCTACTTTACTACTTCAATAAAATGACATATTTTAAATATATTATATTCTATAGTATTTTATGTAGAATAGGAGAAGCTCCTCCTTCTATTTATGGAGGGTGTCTTATGTTGTCACACAAATGGAGGAGCCTACAGTTTTAAGGCGAACGGCAAATGATTTCTTATAAGGAGCTTATAGTATGTTCACATATAAGTAGATGATCTACTTTTTCGTGCTTAACTCCCAATCCCTAATTAAAAAGCCAGATTCATCATATAACATTTCTCTCCAAAAATCTGAGATTATAAAATAATCCCAGACAATAACCATACTTTGATCATTATTTTTACGAATGTAAAGAAAAACGTCGGGGCAAAGTCTAAATAAAATGGGTGTGGGTGAAGAAAACAGCTTTATAGACATAATTCTAATAAACTGTTTCTTAGGTATTATTAACTATTAAAGTGGTGCACAAATGACTTGCTTATTACAAAGCAACAAGTCACACATTGCATGTGACACTGTTTGTGATGACAAAAAGCAATGTAGGCACACAACTTGAACAGCAACGAAGAAAAACTGTCTTCAACAAGCAATACTACTTCGGCTCTATCGACAGTGCACGAATTGCACGACGCTGCTTATATGCTTGCATGGCAATGGTAGAAAAACATTCTCATACAAGCTTTGCCGAAAGACATCAAGTACAATGTGTGAATTGGTGTCATATGTATGTATGTACGTAGTGTGTATTAGCACACTTTCGAGATGTATGAAAATTGCAAACATACACATTTCTTCGCTCCCCGCGCACTTTTGCGTATTAAGGGGAGAATATTAATAAATAACGGTAAACTTTCGATGAATAATTTTTAAAGCTATTGAAGTTATGAAATAAGACAGCTTTTAGTAAATTTAAAAGCCAATAAAGTGCGCAGAAGAATATTTGCAGGAAAGTGTAAATTATATTCAAATATTAATCAGAATTTAATTTTTATTCTACAAAACCATCATACCAAACATTAACTGCCTATTTGATTTTAAAATATCAGGAATTCATGTAAGTAAATAATCCACATCTGACACAATTCACTTGTTTGAATTGAATTGTTTTTCATTGCCTTTCAGTGTCATTGCTTTTCTTGCTATCTTGCCGAAATATGTGTGTAGTGACAATGCTGAGAGAGAAACAAGTCATACAAAAGCATGATTTGGTTTTCTCTCTAGCTGCTATTGCCTGTTACTGTTAGTTGAGAACAAAACACTGCATTGTTGTGTGAATTTAGCAAATGACTTGAAAGCACATATATGTCGACTTGTGCACCACTTTATTAACTATGCATTCATTTAATAGAAAACAGCGTGCGTGCATAAACGCTTTATACTCTTATTACTTATTATAAAATGTTAAATCGAATTTCGAATACATATTGCTGCCATAATTTTTTGAATCCTCAGTAAACGACGTTTACAATTTTCTTCCAACTGTTTATTATTAGCAGCCAATTGGGCAATAAATTAGCTGTTCCTTCTCCTTGTCTTTTCTCTATATCGCTAATAATAATTAAACAAACCATAATTTCTTGAAGAAACACCTTTCCTAATTGTATTGACAGCTGATTGTCAATTTTGCACGTAATCTGCCATATGTGAACGGGTCGATTAATTTTGTGGATTTATTGGTAATTAATGCATACAATAATATACTTTTATTCAATGGCATTTATACATTCGGAGGTTTCCCACTGTTTGCCGAGGATCGACCGCTATTAGAAAACACTATCATTTGGTGTTTCATGCACAGGGAGTTAAACCTGTGCACTTCTGAGTGGTAGTCACGCAACTTATTTGGCTACAGTGCACGCCTAGCGTTCAATATATACATCCACATAATTAACTTAAATTTTCATTCAAATTAAATGTCATTTCTATGAGAATAAAAGTGTTGCGCACAGTTGGCAGCATTTGTAGCCATTAACATATGGTTTTACTATGCTGCCATCTTACAAAGATAAGATTTCGTTAGATATATTGAGGAATTTTTGAGAAAAAGTGTGAAATGAAAAATATTAAACTTGAAAGTTCGAAGCTTGTTAAATTCATTATAAATAATGGTGTACAAATAAATTTAAACGTACAAAGTTAAAATGGAAATTATAATATATATTTGTTGAATATGTTGTATTTTTGAACTTTTAAATTCATGTCCATTGTGCTTAAAATTAAACGTTTGTAGAGTTCCGGAATCCAGATTAAAATCTTTGAAAGCTTGAATGCAACCCTGCTAGTGGTTGAACGGTTACTCTCTAAAGAACTGTTACATGTAAGCTTCCGTTTTCGGTATTTGAAGTCACTTTTTTATTATTTCTGTTTGCCACATTTTATTTGCAATGTCTATTATTGCTTTGGACAACGAAATAGCGCAGTTATATATTATATCAATCATTAGTTAAGATAATTAAAGCTAGTGTTTTCGATGTATTCTAGTTTTTTATAATTGCAAAAATAATTGTTTGCTTTAAAACCGTTATTGGGATGAAAATGGCAACAAAGTGTGGTCCTGCCATTTGAAAAGAAGAACAGTATTCAAGGCCTTTACGAAAAAGATACCAAGCCAACAAAAATTGAAGAAATAATGAGCTGTTCATTGTTCACAAAATGGTAACCAATGTAATCAAATGTGTTAGTTCAGAAAAAATATGCTTAACAGAAAGAACGTTCGAAAGATGTCTGCGTGAAAGATTACAATGTAACAGGACACGGCAATCGATATGAAAAGTAAGCGTGACCCTTTTATGTCCTCTCGAGCGGTAACGCTAGAAATAAATGAAGAATATAGTCTGTATGTATGTATCAAGCAGACTTGTGCGACCTCTAAATGAAAATTAATTATATATATAATATAAGCGTTTGTCTCTCCCAAAGTCCATAGAAGCAAAATTGTAGAATTTTGGAACACTTTTTGCGGACGAAACAAAAATTAACATGATTGGTCCCGATGGGAAGACTTTTTTTGTGTGAAATAAAAACTAGGAGTTCAATACTAGTACACAAAAAAGACCGTAAAGCACAGTGGGAGTAAATTGAAGGTTTGGCGATAATTTTTTTGGAATGGAGTTGAACCAATAGTGAGAATAAATGGCAATATGGATCAGTTTGTTAATCTTAATATTGGATAAAAATACCATGGAACCATATTTGTTCGAATCCATGCCCCTAATAAGGTTATTCATGGATGATAGCGACCGCAAGCATACAAGTGCTAATAAAATTGGCTTTCCAAAAAAAAAAAAAAAAAAATTTCACTTCTGAATTAATCCCACTGAAAATCTGTGGAATGTATTAAGGTTAACGTTAGGCAAAAAAATTTTTTGAATGCCAATGAACTATGGCAAGGTATACAGGAAGCATGAAACTCTAATCCCTTGGAGTTTTATGAAAAGTTAATAGAAAGCTTACTTCGCAGATGTGAAGCAGGTGACGTAGGGCCTGAGAGGCCGCGTGAAGGAAGCATAACGCTTTTTCACCCCTTTCCCCGCGCACTCCGGATTTGTGCGTCTCAGTAGCTTAGAGTTTAGTTGCGCCCGCGCTGTAGATGGAGAAATTTGTGCCACCCGCAGCCAAATAGGTAAGTACGATTAATGCAAACTTTTCTTGCGGCCTCTCAGGCCCGATGTCACTGCTTACGTAACAAATATTGGATTTCATAGTTTTTGTTTTTTTCATTATATTACAGTTATTATCAATACATATCAACTATGGATGACGATGGATTTAGTAGAAAGAAGCGGAGATGTGTCGAAGGTTCTGGTGGGGTCCTAAGTCGTAGCAGACAAGTGGTTGATGAACAAATAGAGGAATGGTTGATGTACGAAGACTCGAGTGGGTCAGAAGCAGAAAATATACCCGACAATTATATTGCTGAGCAGAGTGACCACGATTCGGCAACTGAAGCGATTGCATCTGAAGAGGAAGAAGAAGTTGTGCATTTACCAGTCCGAGTGAATGAGGAATCAAGCAGTGACAGCGATGAACCTTTATCTCGAAGATCTAGCTATTATTATGGAAAAAATCGCTACAAATGGGCAAAAAAACCACCCAACAGGGTTGTAAGGACATCTCAGCATAACATTATACCACCTACACAGAAGCCTCGATTAAGTGAGAGCGAGAAAAAAGACCCTTACGATTTGTGGGGTAAAATAATGAGCTCTGAGATTTTAGAAGAAGTTTTGAAGTGGACAAATGTGAAGATTGGCCAAACCAGAATGAGATACCAAAGACAAGACCGCCCAGAACTACATGATCTGGACATGATTGAATTACACGCTTTCCTGGGCCTCCTAATGTACACAGCCGTTTTCAAATCCAACCACGAAAACTGTGAATACATTTTTGCTACAGATGGAACAGGAAGAGATATATTTCGATGTGTTATGTCTCAGAAACGATTCCAAAATATTTTGATGTGTTTACGTTTTGATAATAGTCTAGACAGAGAAGAACGCAAGCAAAATGACAAACTTGCTGCAATAAGTAAAATATTTAATATATTTGTAAACAATTGCCAAATGCTTTATACTATAGGAGAGTGTGCTACAATTGACGAAATGCTAATTGCATTTAGAGGGCGTTCATATTTTGTTTTATACATGCCAAAGAAACCATCTAAGTACGGCTTAAAGATGATGTGTTTGTGCGATTCCAAAACTAGCTACTTTTACAATGGTTACATCTACTCAGGAAAGGGATCTGATGGTCAAACTTTGTCTATCGACGAAAATAAATTATTAGTTCCATCACAGGCAGTTATTCGTTTGTCTGAGCCTATACACAACACCAACCGCAATATCACATTTGATAATTGGTTCACGTCGATCGAATTGGTAGATCAATTAAAGAAACGCGGACTTACTTGCGTAGGAACACTAAAAAAAAATAAACGGGAAATTCCCAAGGAATTCCAGCCGTCCAAAACGAGAGATGTAGGAACCACTCTTTATGGATTTACTAACCAAATTACAATGTTGTCTCATGTACCAAAAAAACGTAAAGCAGTTCTCTTAGTTTCCTCCATGCATCACTCTATTGAAACTGATGAAACTACAGGCAAACCTGAAATTATAGCCTATTATAATTCAACAAAAGGAGGGGTTGATGATATTGATAAAAAGTGTTCTATTTACACAAGCAGCCGCCGAACACGCAGATGGCCCATGGTAATTTTTTACAGAATGTTGGACATAAGTCTAGTCAATAGCCACATTTTGTATCAAATTCATGAACCTAGAAACAAAGACCGAGGACGTTTTACTAAAACTCTAGCAAGGCGCTTGGTTTTATTACATGCACAGCGTCGAGTTTACAACCTGCGAATTCCTCGAGAAATAAGAACCAGCTTGGAGCGAATCTTGGGTTCCGATATGCCACCTAACCAGCAGGCAACAGAAATCACACAGAAGACGAGAAAAGTATGTGCTTCCTGTCCACCAAAACTGAATCGAAAGTCAAATCATCAGTGTTATTCATGCAAAAAACATGTGTGTCTACAGTGCGCCAAACAAGTTTGTCCTGATTGTGAATAGTAAAATAACTAAAGTTCAGTCGGTGTCATTTTTTATATTTTTTTATTATTTGTAATGTTTAGGTGATTTTTGTGTTTTAAGAAGTCTATTTGAGTTATGGAAAATGATAATTTATGTATGAAATTAAAATTTTGTTTTGTTTTGCGCAACTATAAATAAGAAGTCTATTTTATTATATTTCTTAAATTACATTACATGGTTAAAAGTTCCCAATACAGAAATAAATAATTAGTAACATTTATTTTGTTTTTCTTATAGATAAATATGTATCCTTACCATATAATAACATTAAAGTCACTTTCCGTAATTTTTTTCTAACGACATTTTATATAGGGGCATCTGAGGCCCCACGTCACAAACAACGTTATAAAACAACCACGTCACCAGTCAAAGGTTAACAAATGGACACTCAGCAAAGTAATAATCAGGCGGATAATTAATAAACAAATTTATCCAATTTGAAATTACTAATTTCTGTTTTTCTTGCAGATCAATAAAAGTGCGTTATTTCAGTGTCCAGTTCAAAATGTTAAAAATTCTCACTCTCCTAATATATAAATGCTTTAATGTTGCCTTCCAATGCGTTAATTGAAGCAGGCTTGTCTGAATAGACATGAGCTTTAACATAGTCCCACAAAAAATAATCTAAAGGTGTTATATCGCACGATCTGGGTGGCCAATTGACAGGTCCCAAACGTGAAATAAAATGTTCACCGAACACGCCTTTCAACAAGTCCATTGTTACGCGTGTTGTGTGGTATGTGGCACCGTCTTGCTGAAACCACATGTCATGCGAGTTAAGCTCTTGCATTTTGAGCAAAAAAAAGTTGGATATCACTTCACGGTAGCGCTCACCATTCACAGTTACGTTACGTTTCGCAGCATCTTTGAACAAGTACGGTCCAATGATACCTCCAGTCCATAAACCGCACCAAATTGTGACCTTTTCTGGATGCATTGGCAGCGCTTGCAATTCTTCTCGCTGATCTTCACTCCAAAATCGACAATTCTGCTGTATTTTGAAAGGCTTCACACCTAAATCCTTTCGCAAAATTGTCCACGTTGTTGAGTAACAGAGACCCAATTGCTGTGAACGGCGACGAATCGATAATTGATGGTCATCATTAACACTGGCCGATATAGCTGCGATATTTTCTTCAGTTCGCACTCTACGTAAGCGTGTTGGTGGTTTTATGTCCAATAATGTAAATTTGGTTCTAAATTTAGTCACAATAGCTCGAATAGCCGCTTCAGTGGGTCGATGAAACTAACCATAAAATGGAAAAAGCGCGCGATAAACTTTCTTAACAGAACGCGCATTTTTATAATAAAATTCAATGATTTGAAAGCGTTGTTCGTTTGTACGACGATTCATGGTTAAATTATAGACCAAACTGAAGATGTTTGACAGTGAAACAGAACACGAAACATGCGTCAGCTGTTTAAACCAACTGTTTAAAAAGATAAGAGCTAAAAAATCACCCGTTATTTTGCTAGGTCATCCAGTAAAAATAACTCTCATTTTATATAATTGTGGGGAAGTGAGCTATTTTTCTCTATACCTGTATATATTTAAATTAGTTAAATTTTTTAATACAATAATTTTTAATATTAAATATATTCTGATAATCATATATGCAAGTTGTTACAAAAAGGTGCTCATCAAGAAAAAAAAGTATTGGTAGTAATAAAAAATTGAGAGGGCTGGTGACATTAAATGTGCGAATAAACGTTTATTTAGTGTTGGACATTTTTTAGACTGCAAAAATTATTCGGCACAAACACATGTTCTCTTTATGGTAGTACATTTTAACTTCTCCATAGTTTTTGACTGTGTACTGGCAATTGGGGAAGCTTGTAGGCTACTAATCGCAGATCCCTCTTTTAAGGGCAATATCGCTATTCTATCGGATAGCCAAGCTGCAATCCAGGCACTGGACTCGGCTACAACAACCTCTAAAGTAGTGGAACAAAGCAGGACTAGCCTTACCATCTTCAGCGAAAATCATAAAGTTACCTTAATCTGGGTCCCGGGACATCGGAGCATTGTATATATATATATATAATTGGCACGTACACACTTTTTGGGTGTTTGGCCGAGCTCCTCCTCCTATTTGTGGTGTACACCTTGATGCTGTTCCACAAATAGAGGAACCTACAGTTTTAACCCGACTCCGAACGGCAGATATTTTTATGAGGAGCTTTTTCATGGCAGAAATACACTCGGAGGTTTGCCATTGACTGCCGAGGGGCGGCCGCTATCAGAAAAATGTTTTTGTTTCATTGAAGGCAATGAAAAAGCGGATGAACTGGCAAGAAGGGGATCTGCCATTAATAACGCTCTTGCAGAATCGGTATTGACACCACTAGGTACAGTTAAGAGTGCAATTTCCCTAAAATACCTCCGAATCGCAGATTGCAGATGGAGAGACCAGACGAAATGCAAAATTAGCAGAATGTTATGGCCCACCTACAACCTTAAGCAGTCGTCAATATTGTTAAAAATGAAACGACGGGACGCTTGGATGCTAACGGCAGTCATAACTGGCTTTTGGTCTGTGGGAGAACAAGCAGCCAAAATGGGCATCCCTCACAACACATACTGTCACAGTTGCAAGCAACCGGAGAAAAATGAAACAATATTCCATTTCCTCTGCGAATGCCCTGCCCTATGGAAGGACAGAATGTTAACCCTGGGTAAACCGCTACTCAAGAGTCTGGAACAGCTGTCTTGCTTAGATGTCAACAATCTGATAAGGTTCCTAAACCGCACAGACTGGATATAGTCATGCTGAAAATAACTGGTAAACAAGTTGGTAACGAGGATGTGGCAACAAAATGATGTGGAAGCGCTTGTTGAATTCTGGAAGAATCACCACTTAAACCAACCAACCAACCAACTGGTATTCCTTCTTCGATTCTTTTAGTACGCACGGATTTCCAATACTTTTCTGGTGAAAATCGAACGTCCAGTTTCATCCTTCCGTCCATGGCGATGCTTTCACCTTCATTTCATTTAAAAACAAACCATAGACTCAATTAATTGGCATACATATCTTATGCGACTTATGTCGAACATTTAGTATTTATTGACGTTTTTGGGTATTCTGCCTTCAGGAGAGAATCCTTGTTATGTTCTTGATTTTTATTAAAGTTTGGTGATCTGATTTCGTTGAGGAATGTTAGGTTAGGTTTTTGTGGCAGTCGCCTTAGAGTAGCCAAACTCACTTAGACCATGTAGGTATCACTGTGTAACACGAGAACCTTACTTTTTACTTTTCATGAAACCAGTTAGAGTTAGACTCTCTTATGAAGCGTAGGATAGATTTCATCCTAACACCGGATAGTTCCGTGAGTGAGTCAAATTGGAATTTTCCCAACAACCTTGATCTACTCCTAGCTAAGGCTGGACAATTACAAGGGAAGTGTTCTAGTGTTTCTGGAAGAGTGCCTACCTAAGAGCCAATAATCGGTGAAAACCACGACCTTCGGAGGTTAAGCAACACTCCTGTTCTTCTCTTATCTATTTGCGGCCAAATTAGTCTAGTTGTAACACACGTACTTTCTTCTCTCCATGACCTATTGGCCTGCTGGAGAATATTAATACTCCTGAAGATAGTACCGTTTCTGGCTAGCTTATCGGCCCTGCAATTTCCTTCAATATCTCTATGTCCCGGAACCCATATAAGGCTGACCTTGAAGCCAATATCATTTAGAGCTGCCAGGCATTCCTGAGCAACCTTTGATCTTAGTATAACTGCCTCCATTGATTTGATGGCCGCCTGGCTGTGGGAGAAGATTCTTATCGTAGTTCTTGTTACGGCGTCTGTGTTAAGGTACAGAGTTACCTCCTTTATGACTAATACTTCTGCCAGGTGGACGCTACAGTAGTCCGGAAGTCGTGCAAATAATTCTAATCCTAATTCTTTAGAAAATTTTCATAGCCTATTTTATTTTTTAGCTTCGATCCATCCGTGTAGAAATTTATTTCCCTTCTTGTCCATGGTCTTTGAGTTTGCCACTCTCTTCTTCACGGGATGTTGGTCTTAAAGAGACTGTTGAAGGTAGGCTTCGAGAAAAAAGTCGGTTTCTTGATTATAAATGCTCATAGTAATGATGAAAAACATTTTTCTAATAGCGCCCCTCGGCAGGCAGTAGCAAACCTTCGAGTGTATTTCTGCCATGAAAAAATTTAAAATTTTGCGTTACGAATTTGTCGATTAGTTCGTTCTTGTATACTAGCGCGCGTCTTGATGTTGTTCCACAGTTCTACAGTTTCAAGCCGACTCCGAACGGGAGATATTTTTTATACTTATATATAATTGGTTGAAAAGTCATTGGCAACGTATCGTGAATATGACATGACCCCGTATCATCTTTTCAGACTTCAAAGCAGCTTACGGTAGCGTTTTTCAGCGATGGCCGAGTTCGGCTGTGCACAATATGAGGACGTCATAACTTTTTTTTAAAAAATCGTAAAATAATTTAAAAAAATGGGTTTTAAAGCTAAAGAGTTGTACTATGCAACCCTTTCATCGAAAATTGAAAAAAAAAAAAATTCTATCCCAAAAATAATTATCAAAAATGGCTAAAATGGCCATTTTTTGACCTTTTAGGCTTCATTTACCAACAATCCTGACGTGATGGAGCATTTTGAAGGTCAGATTCGTTTTCAGCGCATAAAAAACTACAAGAAACAAGTACAGCCATTCTAGAAACTGAAAAAAGTTAAATTTCGCAGGCCTGTGTTATAAATATATATTTTTGAATAAAGTAACAAGAACTTTCTAAAACTTTTGGTCGATCTTCGCAACAGTATAACCTAAAAAAGCTTTTTTAATGGAGTTTTCGTAAGGAGGAACAACCCTCCTATCGCGAATTTTTTTCTTTTTGGCGCTGTGGTTATTGTTGTTGTAGTAGCATAAACATTCGCGATACATATACAGGGACCGCTGCTGGAGTGATAGGTTTTAGCCGAATATATTGTAAATCTGGTTCGCTCCGTAGAATCGACTCTCGTGGGTACGTCTTTTTGGTCCAGTCTGCATTTATAAGAATACTAGCAAACCCGGCCCCCTTCGCTGGGCACACTAAAATAGAATAGATATGGTTTAGAACAGAAAATATATGGTTTTCATATTATTTATTTCTTTATTCTTTATTCAAGCGCTTTGGCATAAACAATATTTTTTGTTTGTCTATTTGTTTTTGAGTAAATATAAAATATAAATTGAAAATCAGGAAAAAAGAAGATTGTTTTTAAATTTCAAATCAACGCATATGAATAAACAATCGTCTTTTTTCCTGATCATCCATGAATTTTTCGTTCCAATTTATATGTTTTATTAAGCATTGGAGCTTTTTTAACCATTATCCATTTATATTTTTCAAAAAAAAAAAACGAAAAAAATTGTTTTTTCCACGAACACATAATTTCATTCGGATTTCACATTAAATTCTCAAATTTGGTAAGAAATTATTCACTGTTCCAAAATCCACTCCAAAAAAATTCACAAACAATTTTTACATGTTGCACTTACGTTTTTTCCTTATGGCATCCAAATCAGAAAGAAATATTGACACACTGTCAATTTGACAGTTCAGTTCCGCCCCAAGCGTTAAAAAAGTAAGCGGCATTATGGCTGGCTCAAAAGAACGCTGTACCCGTTGCCACTGCTCCGAATTACAACCAAACTTTACGAAACCCATTTTCAATACTTACTTAACAATGTGCATAAGTTTGGTTTAATTCGGTGCAAAGACACGGCGGGTCCACGTTTTGGCATATATTTCGAGACCCTAGTCATCAATAGGTATGAAAATTACCCCGTATTAAAGCACTTCTCAACAGCTTTCATTTGATACCCATATTGTACATACACAACCAAAGGTTACCCGGGTCCACGTTTTGACCTATATCTTGAGACCCCAGTCACGTAGCGGCATGAAAAATACTCTGTACTAAAGCATTCACCAACAGCTTCAATTTGATATCCATATTGTACAAACACATTCTAGGCTCCACGTTTTGGTCTCTATCTCGAGACCCTAGTCATGGAGCGGATGGAAATACTCTGAACTAAAGCATTCACCAACAGCTTCCATTTGATACCCATACTGTACATATACATCCGAAGGTTACCCGGCTCCACGTTATGACCTATATCTCGAGACCCTATCTACCAATAGGTATCCAAACTATACGGAAACCATCTTCAATACCTCCTTAACAATGTGTGTAAGTTTGGTTTAATTCGGTGCAAAGACACGGCGGGTCCACATTTTGGCATATATTTCCAGACCCTAGTCATCAATAGGTATGAAAATGACCCCGTATTAAAGCACTTATCAACAGCTTTCATTTGATATCCATATTGTACAAACACATTCTAGGGTCCACGTTTTGGTCTCTATCTCGAGACCCTAGTCACGGAGCGGATGGAAATACTCTGAACTAAAGCATTCACCAACAGCTTCCATTTGATACCCATACTGTACATATACATCCAAAGGTTAGCCGGGTCCACGTTATGACCTATATCTCGAGACCCTATCTACCAATAGGTATTCAAACTATACGGAAACCATCTTCAATACCTCCTTAACAATGTGTGTAAGTTTGGTTTAATTCGGTGCAAAGACACGGCGGGTCCACGTTTTGGCATATATTTCCAGACCCTAGTCATCAATAGGTATGAAAATTACCCCGTATTAAAGCACTTATCAACAGCTTTCATTTGATATCCATATTGTACAAACACATTCTAGGGTCCAGGTTTTGGTCTCTATCTCGAGACCCTAGTCATGGAGCGGATGGAAATACTCTGAACTAAAGCATTCACCAACAGCTTCCATTTGATACCCATACTGTACATATACATCCGAAGGTTACCCGGGTCCACGTTATGACCTATATCTCGAGACCCTATCTACCAATAGGTATCCAAACTATACGGAAACCATCTTCAATACCTCCTTAACAATGTGTGTAAGTTTGGTTTAATTCGGTGCAAAGACACGGCGGGTCCACGTTTTGGCATATATTTCGAGACCCTAGTCATCAATAGGTATGAAAATTACCCCGTATTAAAGCACTTATCAACAGCTTTCATTTGATATCCATATTGTACATACACAACCAAAGGTTACCCGGGTCCACGTTTTGACCTATATCTCGAGACCCCAGTCACGGAGCGGCATGAAAAATACTCTGTACTAAAGCATTCACCAACAGCTTCAATTTGATACCCATATTGTACATACACATCCGAAGGTTACCTGGGTCCACGTTTTGACATATATCTCGAGCCCTATACACCAATAGGTGTCCAAACTATACGGAAACCATCTTCAATACCTTCTTAATAATGTGTGTAAGTTTGGTTTAATTCGGTGCAGACACGGCCGGTTAGCGAACACACACAAAAAGTTGACTTTATTTTATATATACGATTTTTTTCAGTTTGTGTCCGAAAAATCCAAATATCTTACGGAACCCTATTTTTTTCCAAAATAAAATGTAATCCATGTTACTCGTGGATAATGTAGTTTTCGAATGGTGAAAGAATTTTTAAAATCGGTCCAGTAGTTTTTGAGCCTATTCGTTACAAATAAACAAACAAACAAACAAAGTTTTCCTCTTTATAATATTAGTATAGATGAGAATAAAATTTGAGGTTTACACTTCGACCTTATGGTATTTTGTGCTCTCTAGTCATCACAGTACCTTATCCAAACCCAGTTTCCTTATTAAACTTAAGATGGAGCTGGGCCGGGCTGAGCGTATATGCCTTTCTTCTGACTGCATCTGGTCGATATATCTCTATCTTCTCCGCGCTGTAGTGCCACACTCAAGGGGAAGGTGTATTGGAGTTTCCCGGAATTGGTCGTAGAAACGTCAAGTCAGTGGACCATATCCCACTCCGTTGTGCAGATGACTGCGCAATCTGCAATGGCCTGTGAGAATGCCTGTCAGTTTGTCCTTAGGGAAGATTATGAGTTTCCTAAACCTCTTTTGATTGATTGTACTCCCCAGCAAGTACTTCTCTTGGTGTAACCGCATAATTTGGTGCCAGCTAAGATCTCTTAGTATTAGCTCTTCACTCCGAAGCTTCTCCTTGATGGTGTGCCGATTTTGGAAGATTTTTATCATTTTATATTATTTATAATGAAATTTCCCTATAGTTAATAGTCTCAAACTTAGTCGTGCTTTTTATTGCTTTTTTATTGCATTTAATTTATTTTATTGAAACTTTAGTATTTGTGTTAAAACATCTCATTACAGTTTATGATCGCTATCTCTTATTATTAAAAAATCAACAATTATAAAGGATATTTTGTTAATCAAAAAAATAAATATTTCGGTTTACAAATTTTAACATATAAATCTCCTTTATGAAAACAATCTCAAAGTGTTAGCTAAGTTTCTTATAAAACTATATAAAAAGATGAAAAATAGTTAAACAAAATACAGTCAACTCCATTTAACAGGGACGCAAAAGGATAATACATTACAGATCATTTTGTTATTAAAGTAAGTATGATAGTTTAAACTTCCACGCACTTCTTCAGTTCAGTTGAGTTAAATGCATCAATATTTGATTAAGTTAAGCAACAAGTATTAAATTATAATCTATAAGAAATAATATGAAATACTAGTGATGGCCACGTGAAATGGTTGCAGGGGTAAGCTTTCTTGTGGTAAAGCCCAAAGCTCAAAACTCTTTCGATCAATTGAAGTAATTCAAACTAAGTTAGTTAAAACGTATTGCATTGGTGTAGATGCAACTCCGCGGGTTATGTTAGAAACATATCCAACGATGCATGCTCTGGATATTCTGGGTGTAGAAAATCGCTAAACGGATTGAATGTATCTAAAGAAACTAATGGACTAATGCACGTCGTCGGTGGTTGTTCCATAGAGAAGTCCAGCGACTCGGGCGTTGTGCCAAGGAACTGCAAGCTCAGTTCCAATGGCGCATCGATATCACCTAAAATATTATGTTCAACTGTCGGCCTGGAGTCCAACGCGCTGCCGCCAAAGATACTATCGAATTTGTCTTGTAAGGGACTGTGACAGGGATCGGAAAGATGCAGCGATTCACCATCAGATTCTAGAGTTAAACTATTCAGCTCGGACATGGAAGGCACGAAACTGCTGGAATAACTGGGACTGGTTATACTGTCGAGGAAGCTTGATGAATGTGAGGAGAGCGAATCGCCACTGCATGTTACAAAGGAGGAAGTAGTGCTGGTATTTGACAAATTAGCGCGACATGAGTCAGGCATTGTGTTACTGCTACTACCCAGCGCAGCGGTGGACGGTGACTTTAACTCCTTCTTTTTACGTTTTCCCAAACGTTTGGGCGACTTATGTACCGGCGCACTGACAGTTGTGCGCCCTGTGGTGGCTTTGTTTGTTGGCTTGGTACTTTTAAGCATTGCAGCAGTAGATTTACTAGACTCAACTTTCAAAGCTTTTGGTGCCGGCTTCTGTTTTATCGTTGTCTCGTCACTAGCACATAAAAAGTCGAATGGCAATTCTCCTTTAAAATTAGGAGTATTTAGCACCTCCGACAGCAAGTTTATATACTTCATGGCCAACCGTAGCGTTGTGATTTTTGTAAGTTTTTCATTGGTTGGCCCCGTCTCATCGACGGCGATGCTTGGTGGCACACAATGCCGCAAATTCTCAAACGCGGAATTGATTTCACGCATGCGCGTACGTTCACGCGCATTGGCGGTTTTCCGTCGGTATTTGCTGAGTGGAGGCGCTTTCGATTTGGACATTGTGGTATTTTGTGTGCGCTGCGGTCCTGTGGTCTCTTCAATATCATCTGGAAGGTAGAATTAGTTCAACTTTAGCACGGACAATTGAAAGCGGAAACGAATGTGTTCAGTTCAGTTCAGTGCTTACCCTTGTGGTTTGAACGTTTCGGCAAATCGACCACACTCGCCAATCCAAGTCGACGCTTTTGACGTTCACGCAATGAATATTTCTCCTTACGGCTACCGACTTTACTGCTTTTACACTCTTCCGCACTTCGCTGGCTGCCAGCTAATAATGAGCTGCAATCATGCATTTTGTAGGGCGATGGTAGTTTCATGAGGGGAACTGAAATGGAAAAGGAAAAAAATTGTTGTAGAAAAATTAGTTTATTGTAAGTATGTATAGGAGTATTTCGGATACTGGGTTGAAACGTCCATATACTCGTAGTGTTTTGAAGTATAAAAATAGTTCTGATGACTTAAGCGGTACTTCCATTTGAATTACTACAAATTTCGCACTGCGGTTTCACCAATTTAGATTTCTTCTATGAAAGCTTGAAAAGAACTTAAAACATAATTCATAAATTCATCCAAAGCTGCCCTTTTGTTACAAATTTGAACTTCTGATATCATTTTTAGTATCTTAGTCATAAAATCCCTGGCATAAGAAATATCTAAACAAGATTTTTAAGTCCATTAAAATATTTTCGTTTGTAAATTGTGCGAAAATTCAAGAATTCGCAAAGTCTTATCACCAGGATACTCAAACTCTATAAGAGATCGTCTGCTGTTCACTTCAGAAGCGCAGCACAAAATCTTCAATATGTGCGCCTGCGCTGCGACTAAAGAGAAAAATGCCAGCACCAATTTGTTTCTACGAGTGCATGGGGCTATTATATGAGTGTTGCTTCCTTCACAATACAAAATACTTAAATCTTTGCTATTTTCCGCACAAGAGGGCGCAAAGAAGACATTTCTGGTCCTCCAGCGTCAACTCAAGGCAACCTAAATGATAAAGCCTCCGCTAGCTCACTGGATATTGAAAAATGGTTGCCTTTAGTAGCAGATCTCAGCATAAAAACAGAAATTGTGAGTATTTCCGAGAAAGAGAAGAAATAAACTCGATGAAAGGTATGCAAACAGTTGCTGAAGAGGCTACTGGATTTGAAAGGAACTTGGAAAAAATATAGGGGTAACACGAAAGAAGCCCATTTCCTACACGGTCATGATAAAATCGAATGCAAAACAACCGTTAAATAAAATAATACATAAAAGTACTTGAGTGCAGGAGTTTGAGAAAGTTTGACTTCAAGATTCTAAAGAAATGTTGAATAAACTGAGCTGCGCTTATTGAGTTTCGTCAATTCAACCAAAATTTTAAAATTATCATAGGTCTCTTTAATCCGAGGCACTATGCCTAATAAAAGCAATTTAAATACACTAGTCAACTTACGTTTATTTGCCATACTTCCACCAGTAGAGTAAGTTGAAACATTTTTACTTCTATCCAAGTCATTTTCTTTCAAGTCGTCTTCTGGAATTGATATTGAAAGAGAAACTTTGAAGAAATCTTGTCCTCCATCTGCCATTACTTTTATTTTTGATTGTTCAATATGTTCAATGTTTCGATTTTCAAAGACAAAGTCTACGAGTTCTGATGCAGTAGCACACACAACTGGTCTCTGTTTAATACCATCTTGGGATGTTTCGAATTCGTAGAAACCTTCTTTATAAATGTGTTCCAAGATATTAGATTTTTCATACAAATGTTGATTGTAATTCTTGGGAACTGAGTTTCTACCAGCAGAACTACGAATGAAGTTACCCAATTTTTTCATATCATTTGTAGACGATCCAGTATTAGCTTGGAAATTGTCTAACCTTCGGCAGAAAATCTTAATTCTTTTTCTTTTTTTATTAACAGTTACCCGAACCTTCGATCCCAGAGTATTTAACACGAGCTCATCTTTATCTTCGTTATCATTGTTGGATATTTTTTTTTTCAAAATTTTAGTTATTATTTGGTTCTGCTGTTTCTCGGGTAACTTTTGTACTATATTCAAAACATTCTTACGAGCATTAGAAGTAGAAGGACCTCTGCAAGAATGTATCACATTGCCTTTACCTATTTGTTGAAAACAACTGTTACATAACTCAGTAGAAGTTCTAGGGTTAGTTGCCTTTGCCTCATTTTTAGAAAGTAAATCTTTTTGTTGCGAAGTATCATTAAAACACTTGTTTACGTCAATATTTGTAGAGAAATCCCTAATTTGACCTCTACCTTTTTTTTGTTTTTTATGACTCGTAACTCGTGCTGTTAGACAGATGTAACAATTACAACCCATCGTTTTTGTTTCTTTTGATAATTTATTCCTCGTAATTGGGCATAGTTGAACAAGGTCTTTTGAAAATATCATTTCCATATTCATTTATAGTTAGTCGGCAAGAGCTACATAAACTTTTTGGGAATTTACTATTATAAATATTAAATTCACCATTAATGTGCTTTTTTATAACTTCAATATGTTTTGCAGATAGCAAGAAATGATGGGAAGGTTTATTTTGGAAAATAATTTTTTTCCCAACGACCTTAATCGGCTGGCTGCCAAGCCCGGACAGTTACATAAAAGTGCCCTATACTCTCGAATCCAGATTAGACAAATATTACCTACACATCCAAGATATTTCATCTCCTCCTTACAGGAGTGGGCCAAGACGAGCTTAATCTAATAAAAGTTGTTCGCGGAAGAAGCACTTCAAAGCAAATAGTCGCCTGATTTTTTCATAAAATCTGGTTATATCGTAATTGCACCAATAGGGGAACTTAAAATAGCCAATGCAGAGTGGTACACAACCATTCGTTTGTCAGAAGTTTTCGGAGAGTTAAGGAAAACCAATCGCCGAAGGCTAATAATCCTTACCAAAACAATGCAAGCTCTCACGTATCGTCTCTTACAAGCGAGTTTTTGGGCACTCAAAAGATGGAATTAATTAGTCATTCGCCTTACAGCCCTGATTTGGCTGGCCTAACGAATTTCAAAAATAAAATGCAAAGTCAACGTTTTTCAACGCCTCAAGAAGCAGTTGAACCCTTAACACGTTTTAGAGGCATCCATTTCTGAGTGGCAAAACTGCTTTGAAGTGCGCTTTTGGTTCAAGCGAATGCTGAGGCTTCCGAGGAGAATATTTTCATTACATATTATTTTACTGTGTTTTCATTATGGGGCGCAATATATAAAAGGCCACCCTCGCACATATAATGATTTTTAAAACTAAAAGGCAAAATTCAAAAGATTGAAAAAAAAACCACTCTCAATAGCATTGCATTGAATTCATGAATAAATCTGAAATTCTAAATTTTACTTTACTTATAAAAGGCTTAGTATAGACCTACGATTTTGTAGATATTTAAAGTTCGTGAGTAATGGACAAAAATGAAATAACGGTACGGGTCCATTAAAGTTAAAGAAGGAAAGAGCGAATTTCAGAAATATTTTTTATACCCGCTCGATCTCATTGGTGATGAGCTGACTAGTCGACATGCCATATTCAGGATGTGGCCTAATAAATTACGTAAAGAGAGGCTTAAAGGCATATGAATGAGAGATTTAGAGGAAGTACGTCTCTATTTTACTCGGCTATTTCTTTACTTCGAAGTAGAATAATTTTTAGTGCCTGAGATTACAGCAAAAGCTTCCACAAAATATTTTACAACTATCTAATAATTAATTATTATATTAGCAACATTTTTACATTCCACAGTTTTCAACTCTACCTAATACAAGTGGAGTTCACTGTACCACAAAGCTTTACAGCGCACGCGCACAAAACTAAGTCAAGGATGTCGTAAACAACGTCTTCGACAAAAGGAAATCTGAATTAGCAAGCAATTTAAAGTGATTGTCGGTTTTGTTGCTGCTCGTTCACCTACAACAAATTTTATATAAGGAAAACTCCAATGAAAATTCGCTTGTCGTTGCTTTCGCGTTAACAATTTTTTTGCTGCTGATGCTGGTGCTCTTGTTGTTTTTATTATTGTTGTTGTGGTTGTTGGTGGTGGTGGTCACAACGGCATTTGCGCATTTTAAATGTTTATTTATTTTATCGTATTAATTGTTTATAATATATACGCGTTGTTATTGTTGTTGTTGTTGCGATTGGGACATTATGTAGTAGTCGTGAGAATCCATTGCTCGTGTACGTCAAACATGAATGCCATGAAACTTCCTATTAAGGAATTGGAAACGACAAAATCGGCAATCGGTGGCGACAGCGAATACGGCAGCAACAACGACAACGACGAAGAATATTTGTTGCTCATTTCCAGTGTTGCCTAATCCAAGAGGCAATGCGACGCCACCACTCACTCACTCATTCACTTACTGACTTGTGCGGCCCAAGCCACACAACGCCCTGGTTAACGTTTTCTAATAATAATAATCGCAGCTCCGCATAGGCTAACACCAACCATCAGATTTGTATGTATGCACGTACAGTGGTGGTCATAAAAATTTAGACAAATGAGCTGTACTTCTATGGTATTACTTAGTAGAATGGGTGGGTCTTGCCAATTAAAATGCGACTAGTATTTTATTACGTTTTAACACGCTTAATACTGCGTTATATTGGTTAATATTTGGCTGATCAGCTTTACATTTTTTTCGTATTATATCTCAAGTCCTTTTGTGGATTTTCATATGATTTTGGCTTAAATTGGTTAGAATTTTTCTGATTTGCACGTAATTCTAATCCTTACAGGTTCTTCAAAAAACCAGATAGTTCTGGTACCCCTACGAATTTTTACAGAAGCAATAAAGTTCTTGGTAATTCTTCTAGGTGAAATAATACTCTAACGCGCTGAGCCTCTCATTCTCGGATTGAGTGTGTAGTTGTATATGTATCTATCTTAAAAGAAAAGTAAAAGTGGATATTTATGAAGTAAAATAATACGGGCATATTTCTCACAGTCCTCCCACTAACCGGCGGCCTCATAATTTTCTTAGGGTAGCTCTGCTTAGATGGCCTACTCTTAAATAGGGTAAAGTTGGTTGCCACAGTGCCCAGGAACGATTTTCTCATTCCTATCCTCGCGTCTTTCTATTCCTCCTCGCCTAAAGTGCGAGTCACAAGAAGAGCTGATCGGACCATACCTTTTCGACCCTCCAAGGGATATTTAACGTGAACTTGATTTTACGTGGAAGGGACTACGCTGGCGATGACGAAATTGCATAGAGAGAGTAATTTTCACACACATATGTACATTCTGCGGCTTTATACAACTTAATATTTTTATAAAATTTCGAGTTGGACCTTCGGTTTCAATGTCAATCTTTATTCTGTTCTTTAACTAAAATGCTTCGCTCAATCAAACCCCAGCTCGATGGAATTTCACCAACGTTTTCCGCTAGGCCGTGCAACTCATAATTCATTAGTTTTTCCTCAAAACTGGTTTTGAGTAAAGTGTGAGAGCAATGGTTGTTACTGCGCGTACCCCATCAAAAAATCACTCGATCTTGGTCACGTAGGCAAAAGTAGTGTTGTAAAGCGTAAGTTGAGCTTTAACAAAAAATATAACATCAGCTAATTGTACATAGTTAGCGAATTTGTGCGGGTGGTCTTAACTACTCTCCTTGTCGAGTTCGAAACGTCCCCGTTTCAGCTACTAAAAAGCTGTGGCTCAGAGGCTCGAATAGTTAGGTTCAAAATACGACTTGTTGGCTTTGTAGACCGGATCGTCATTCGCAGCACGTTAAAGTTGTAAATGGGTAGTTAAAAGCGTTATTAATGTTGAAGCTTGATTGAGCTTAAATTCCATACTTTTGAACAATAAATTTGTTTGATTCTTATACTATGATTACATGATTATACTATGATTACGTTTCTTAAAATTAAAATGAATGTAACTCATCAAAGGATGGTGAAAATTAAACTTAGTTTAAAGAGTCTATTTACAATTCTTATTTTATCAGGAAGTTGTAAATAA